>NC_061803.1:6817368-8139035 GCF_021462225.1 Girardinichthys multiradiatus | reverse complement strand
ACCTGCTGCCACCTTTTCTAGAATTTCATTTTATTACCATTATACAATTGCTATTGAAATTAAATACACCTGTGGCTGTGTCTTAAAACGAGATGAAGCCAATTGGGAACATAATGTTTTAGACAACCAAACAAAAAAAATACAAGAACTAGCTTTTAGAGGCCAGTACACTGATTTCTGTTTATCTATCCAACACACAGTGGCAAGGCGAGAGGCAGGAGTTCTGCCCAAATGCCAAAGTGGTCCTAGTTGGCTGCAAGCTGGATATGAGGACGGACGTCAGCATCATGAGAGAGCTTTCCAAACACAGACTGATTCCTGTTACCCATGAACAGGTGAGAGCAGCACCTTAACTGGTTTGCTAGAAACGGAACCATATCTAAGCCTATTTAGCTTTCTGGATTACATATAATATTAAATCCATAGTCAATTGTCGGTATTAGGACAGATTTACTTGCAAACTTGTGGGAAAGTGAAAAATAGGAGCAATTACTTTCCTCCCTTGTGCACACAAACAAAACCTCTGAAAATGAATTTGGAGAATGATATTTGCTCTACATCATAACTTTCACAAATATGGATACACTGGGAATATGAAAGGAGCTGGAACCAAACAAAGATGGAGACAAACAGCAGTTGTGTGATAAAGCAATTGTTTTGTTTGTGTCTCGGAGCAATGAACAGCGGCATGCATGAATTTTAATTGCCTATTTCCATGTCAATGTGAAATCACACTTCTTGGCAACCTTTTGTCAACAAATAATTTGTTTTTTGCAAAACAAAAATTAAGGACCTTTGCTGGTTGTCAGTTCGGTGCGTCGGGCATCTCAGATAAGCTCTCTTGGATCAATGAGCTAAGCTCCAGATTTAAGGTTACACCAAAACATCACAGTCTCTAAAAATATAAGAGCTGCTATAATTTACATTTATAATTATTAAAGTCAATTTTACCCATAGTGTTCACAAATTCAGCTGTTGAGTCACACAGATAGAGTGGGCTTTGGATAAATAATTCATGAAAAAATCTAGAACTGGTCACCAAAATCTGGAGACAAACTGTGCTTTACACAGAGACGAAAATGTGGGAAAAATACATTTAAATTGATTCTCACTTTAAAAAGCTGATGGTATAATGCTTAAGTACAATGTTTTTATTTATCCAGAGGATGTAAAACTAACAAAATAAACCACTCAGTAACTGTGTGATCATTATGTAATGGGTTTTATGACCTTCAAATAAACTAAATAAAGTTTGAGCACTTTTAGTATTTAAGAAACACAAAGACATCCCTGTTGTAAGTGCAGATCTTTTTTTCAGGGTATATTGTATAATATCGACCCATTTGGTTGCTTTATAACATGCATGGTCTCTTCTAAACTAACAGAAGGCACAATTTTGGGAACATGATAGTAAAGCAAAGAGTTACAGTTTATGAAGGTTCCCTTCATGTTATGTTCTGAGTAAGTTACACTGCTTTTCACATTTATGACATTACTACCTGAAACTTCCATGTGTTTTATTTGGATTTTATGTAAATCTGCCTGTAGCTTTTGTTTAATCCACCTCTTCCGTCCTCCTCGTCTTTGCCTCCATTGTACTGCTTTATATGCATGTAAGGCAGTAGAATGGTGCTGGGCCTCAGTAATAGATGGTCTCTGTACCTTCTTTCTATCGCTTTGGAAAACAGAGAGATAGAAACCGTAAAAGAAAAGCATAATTTATATGATTAAAGACGTAAAGTGGATTTTGTTCCTGCCTGAAATAGTAATTCTATCTTATATTATAAAAAGAAGTGATGATTGTATAACTTAGTTCAAGACCACCTGGCTAACTGTAACCATCTGCTCCTCTGTGTACAAAGTTGTCCAGAACTGTAGAAGAAGAACTAAACATGGTTTTCAAATTTCTTGACAACTTAAAAAATGTGTGGCATGGACATGTATTCAGTCCCCTTTAATTGTATCCCCCTAACTAAAATCTAATTGCCTCCAAACTTGCCTCATCAGTAAATAGAGTTGAGCTGTTCTGTGAAGGCCTCAGAGATTCGTTAGAGATCATTAGTGAACAGCATTATGAGGGTAGTTAAAACCAGGTTTAGGTTATAAAACTTTATCCCAACATCTCACAGAGCTCTTTTTAATCCATGATATGAAAATGGAAAGAGTGTGGCATAGCTGCAAACCGACATGGCCAAACCAACTACTAGGACAAACCGGGTGGATGAAGCTTAAATACAAGGCGATCATGAAATGAAACCTGTGAGCTGCAAAGTTTTAAGACTGAGGCGAAGGTTCACCTTCCAACAGGACAATAGCCTGCAACATACTGCCAGAGCTACAGTGCAAATAATGTGTGGAAATGGCCCAGTCAAAGTAGAGACCTAAATCATATTGTGAACCTGTAGCAAGACTTGAAAGTTGCTGTTAACAGATGGTCTCCATCTAATCTGACTGAGCTTAAGCTATTTTGCAAAAGAGGAATGGACAAAACCTTCTGCCTCTATATGTGCAAAGCTTGTAGAGATATACCCCAAAAGACTTGCAGCTGTAATTTAAGTACCGACTCCATGGGGCTGAAAACAAATACACGCCACACTTTCCAGATTTTTGTTTTATTAATTTGAAAACCATGCATCACTTTCCTTCCAATTCACAAATATGTTCTATTCAGGCTTTGGCCCGTCACATAAAGTCTAATAAAACACATTGAAGATTGATTGTAGTGTGGAAAATTGTGAAAAAGTAAAAAGAAATGTTAATAATACAGACCTTTGCAATAAACAGCTTTTATGTTTTTATTTTATTGCTTTCCAGGTCTGAAAAAGTATGGTAAAAAAAAAAAAAGAGTATGGAAATTGGAACTTTCTGAGCATTGTGTCCTTTGTTTTCATCCTTCATTGCTTAATTTTTTCTTCCTTCCTTTCTTCTTTGTACATGTCTTCTTTCTATCCTTTTTTCCTTGTGTATTTACTTCTTTCCCTACTTGTATCTTTCCTTATGTCTTCCTGGCCTTCATTCTTCCTTTGTTGTGTCCTTTGTTGTTTCCTTCCATGTAATTACTTCTATTTATCTCCCTCAAATGACCTTTCTTCTTTTTTTCTTCATACCCTGGGTGCCTTGTGTCCTTCCTTGCCTTTCTTCCACCTCTCTGTCCCTCCTTCCTTGTGTCATTCATTTTCTTCTTTGTCTTCGCTCATTGCTGCTTCCTCCCTAATATTCTTCCTTCTTTGAGTGCTCCCTTCTTCCTTGATTTATTGTGTCTTCCTTCCTGTGTCCTTGCTTCTTTCCCTTATTTGTCCTTTGAGCCCTGATTTATTTTCTTAATTGAATCTTTGTTTTGTCCTTTCTGTCCTGACTTTAGCCCCTTAATTTCTTTATTTCTCTCATTGTGCCATGCTTTCCTTGTCTTCTCCTTCCTTACTTCTTTGTGCTCTACCTACCTTACCTGTGTCCACCTTTCTTCCAACCTTGTGTTATTTCCTTTATACCCTCTTTCCTTCCTACCGTTTGTCCTTCTTTCCTTCCTTCCTTATGCATTTAGCTTGTTTCTTTTCTCCCTTCTCCTTCCTACCTTGTGCCCTTCTTTGAACCTTGTGTCCTTCTATCTAGCCTTCCTTATGTCCTTTCTTCCTACCTACTTTCCTTCCTTCCTTCCTTCTTTCAAGTTTCTAGTTTCCTGTTTCCATATTTAAATCTTCACCACTGTAGAAATAACTGCCATCCATTTTTTGTGAACTTTGGTATTTTACATTTTAAAACTAACAGAAAGGACAGAGAACTCTTGAGAGGTTCTCAGTCTTGGAAAGGTTTGTAGTTTTTAAATGAAAATCGGGTTAGCTATAACTCCTTGTGCTGTTTTCTGGGGAAAATGTACTTATTTTTGTAACAGACTCATTTTCTGTGTGTTCAGGGCACCAATTTGGCAAGGCAGATCGGCGCTGTGGCCTACACTGAGTGCACCTCAAAGTACTCCGAGAACAGCGTCCGCGATGTGTTCCACATCACCACGCTGGCCTCCGTGTTCAACATTCATCGGCCTCAGCTGAAATGCGTGGCGGCACGTTGCACCCACAAGCGGATCTCGCAGCAACCTCCTCGGACTGAGATTCACGAACACCCGCCTGCAATTAGGAAGGACCGAGCCAAAAGCTGTGTGCTCATGTAGCATCAGAGCCTGCCAGTGACCTGATCTGTCTGCTGATGGACATCAGCTTCTCTGCACATACATTTTTATAATTTATCAGTAAATTCTTGTCAGATTTTTGCACTGCAACAAGAAAAATATGACAAAAAATAGAAAAGAATGCAATCCCGTGGAACTCTTTGACAGATTTTCTTTGTCAATTTTCTGCAAAGCTCTGCTTGTTATTTTTCTTTGTGGCTGTGCTATCTATCATCCTGGGGAGGCCGATAGTGGCTGAAGCTATTCCTCTTTAAAAGCTTTTAGATGAAAAAAGATGACAGAAGCAGTTTTGTTTAAAAAGAAATCCCAAGATGGTGAGTGTGGAGAATAAAAGAACAGTTTCATATTTGACATCCTGTTTTTCTGGTCATGTGTTATGATGCAAGAAAAGTGCTCTGAGAAATCTGTAAATATTGAAGAATTAAGTCTTTTGTTTGGCCTCATCTTTTAAACTTAAAATCTGGACATAAATTAAACCAAAAGAAGAAAACCTCATGTGCTAATATGACATTAGTTTTCTTAAACCACAAGTGCTTTAAAATGGAAAATTGCTCATTATATGTCCTGAAGTGTTATGTACTTACTTTTGTTGTAATTATCAAGGGTGGGGGAGGCTGTCTAGAAAGGATTTAAGAAGATGCATATTATATTGTACATGCAGCTATGAAATAAAAGAAACTTTGTCTTCTTAGTGTTGGAAAATATTTTCTCTTATTCAGTATTGTTCAGGTAAATTTCAGGTAATTAAAATTACAGAAAATGTTTTCCTCATTTAATGTCAAACTAAATGTTTCACCAGGTTCAAAGATGTTCTGAAAATGAAAACTGTAAAGAAAAAGGTATTTATTTCAGTTAATTTGCCTTGTTTCAAGCAAAATTAAAGGTAGTAGAGAACTAATTAAAATACAAATTAAATAGGCAAGAAAATGTCGCCTCACCTGACAAAGTTTAAACACACGGCTTATTAACAACCGTGGTACTTGAGGGCATTTTTAATGGGGGTTGCATAGAGCATCTGGTAAGCAACAAAACAGAAGGTAAATATATAACATACTCCACAACCACACCAATGTCATTCTTGCATTAGTTTGGTGTGGACTGCTGGAATTTCTTCTGCTTATTTTCTATTGTGTCTCTTTTGCTTGTACCTGGGACTGGCATCTGTACTGTTAAATGCCCGCTACATGCACTGCATATTTTCTATGAAGACGTATGTATTTTTAACACAAAGCAGAGCATAATTGTAACGTGGAAGGAAAAACGTTCATGGATTTAAAAATCAATATTTTCATAAATCCAAATGTGAAATGTGTGCAGTATATTTCTACTATGTCCCCCATTATTCTGATACCCCAAAATGAAGTAGACTAATTAAGTCACAACAAAAGGAATTTTACCATTAACACCCATTAACTACACACTTAAGTATGGAATAAAATGATCCATTAGAACAAGGGTGAGAACTAAAAGATCTTAGACATCCATCCGTTCCTTCATCCATATGTTTGCTTGTTTCTTACAAAGCTAACATATTCAAATCAACTGAGGAATGAGAATAATTGAAGTGCCAAGAAAATAGTAAAAGTCAGTATTTTGCCAAAACTTTCCTAACTTCGATTTACCATTGCTAATACTTGCACATATATGTGCCTGCATATGCAGCTTTTGTATGCATTTGATGCATACGGAAGGGTCCAGTCCTGCCTCAGCTTTAATTTCTTTACAGATGGTCTATTTTCCTCAAGCACCCCTGGTGACCAGGACTTATTTCAGACTCCTGGCCTATGCCTGTGTTCTCTCTGGCAAACATCAGTCTGATCTTTATGTTTCTGGTTTTTTTTTTTCAGAGAAAATGCTTCCTCCTTACAGCCTCTTTCTAATTGTACAAGCAAGCACTTTCATATCAACTGTAGGAAGAGCCTGTTATGGGTCCCATAATGCTTCTTTTAGCATCTTGCGGTCTGCTCTCAGGGTCACCTTACTTGAAGAGCCACACCATGGACATGCTGGAAGTTGTTTTCAATGTCCTCCACTTGTAGACCATTTTTGAAATTGCTGATTTCACATTTTTTAGATGTCCTTAAATCCCCAACCAGGCTCATCGTAAGCTGGTACAACCTTCTTTCTGAAGACCTTTAGACAGCTAGTTTGATCCCATCATGATGTCCACCCTCGTTTCAACAGTCGGGAGCACACCAAAGCAAATGCTTTACGTTTAAACATGGCAAACCTGTTTAAAAATGCTGATTATTAAAGTTCTAATTATATAAGCCTGATGTGATATGGCTGTATGTGATCTTTGCCATGTTCTATGAGAATAATTGTGGTGGGTTCCTAATTTATTCCTCAATGGAAATTAGGTCTATTACAATCACATTTTACAAAAAGTTTTACTTTAATTTCTCTGGCTCCATAAAGCAGTAAACAGTAAACATATTACATAGTGCTGTGGTCATTTCTTTTTCCCTTTCATACACCTTCAGTCTATATACAACATTCCAAATGTAATCCGCGGATAATAAAAATGAATGCAGCCGCTCTGGTCTGTATTCATGAGCATTGCGGTCTGACCTTTAAATGTGAGTTTTGTTCCAGTTTGTTTCCCACCAATGGACGAGACCCCACAGCAACTTGTTGCCTTTGTGAGCAGTAGCAAAGTGACATTTCACAGCATCGCTGCCATGTTCCCATGCAGGGAGAGTGAGGTCACTCCACATGCTGGAGGAAAAACCGGGGCAAAACCCCAATCAGGAAGGAGAGGATGTCCACAAACAAGGAAGAAGAAAAAACGCAAGTGTGCACAGAGACTACAATAAAGACAAGCTTATATTCTTATGTAATGCTTTTTACAACACAAATGTTAGAAAAATGTTAGGACCTTTGGCTATCTGCATGGGCATAATTGGATCTGAGTTTCAAACATCCATATTGCACCAGCTGCAGCCCTTTGCAGGGAAAAATCAAATTACATTAGTGGCTAAAAATGACCTCAGCCTCAGGCACCTAGTCTACTCAGTCTGTTATTTGTTCCTGTCAAAAATAATGCAGGAGATACGAAGGATGTTGCATATTTGGCAAACATTCATCCCCCTTCCACAACCTGGGCTCAAAGACTAAAATTCAGCAACCGCTGTGAAGTGTACTGCAGCTAATGGCCACCATTTTTCAGCTGCTTCACATTAACTAAAAGGGATCTGTGTGTGAAAGGCAGCCAAAGATAAGTTGGCTTGTGAAAAATGAGCTTGAAGAGGTGTAGACGGGTGGAGATCTAAGAGTAGAAACAGGCAAAATTATTCTTTGAGTTTCAACATGGTTGCAGCTGTGAGATTAGTTTCCATGTTTTGCATCGTCAGAGACCTCACAGGGCCCTCAGGCTTTACATTTAATCTTTCTAGGCACTCATGAGGGTTCTGATTATTGGCATTATAATCACAGAACGGCCATATTTGTAAAGATTTATAGTGGCCAGGTGTAAGATTGTAATAAAGGGTTATTTTCTCATTTAGCTCACAGTGTAGCCAGAGGAACTGGTGGTAATTAGAATACAATGCAGCTTCAGCCATAAAAGCAAACCTTCAAAACCTTGTGATGTGAAGGGACTGGGCTTGCATGAGAGAAAATCTGGAGTAAGAAAAAAAAAATGACTGTAAAGGATAAAAGAAAAGCAAATTCATAAAGCAAATGGAGGAGCAAGATGAAAAAGAGCCAAAAACAATAGGGAGCTTTGAAGATGTTTTCATGAAAAAAATGCTCTTCTGAGTCAACAAAAAAATTATAAAGTACAATTTAAAAAGAACACAAGCAATATTGTTAATAAAATTTGTCTTTAAAACCCATATGGATCTGACTGTACTTTTGCAAGTGCCTTGCAAAAGTACTTGTATGCTTTGATTTCATAGGGATATGTGACAGACCAACAAAATGTAGTACATACTTGTAAAGTCCAAGGAAAATGATTTGTAGTTTTCAAGTGTTTTTACATATAAAAAAACTAAAAACTGGTGTGCATTTGATTCCTTCTCCCAGAGTGAACACTTTGTAGATCCACCTATGGCTGTAAATACAGCTGCAGATCTTTTGGGGGCATGTCTCTACCAGTTTTGGGACTGAACATTTTGCCCATTCTTCTTTGCAAAGTAACTCAAGCTCAGTCACATTGGATGGAGAACATATGTGAACATAAATTTTCAAGTCTTGCCACACATTCTCAATTGGATTTAGGTCTGGACTTTGACTGGGCCACTAGCACATGAAAATACTTTGGTTCAAGCCATTAATAAAGCTGGCTGTGAACCTACACCCAGTTTCAAGTCTTTTGAAACCTGTAACAGGCTGTCTTGCAGGATTTCCACGTATTTAGCTCCATTATCTTTCTATCAACACTAACCAGCCTTCCTGTCCCTTCTGAAGAACAGCATACCCACACCTCCATATTTTAAGACGCTTATAATCTGTTCAGGGCAAATTGCAGCGTCAGTTTTCATAAGTCTTGCATGTAGGCCAAAAAGGGTTCAGTTTTGGTCTCATCTGACCAGACCTAGGCACCATCTTCCAAATTTTCACTGTTTCCCATACAGGGGTTGGACAATGAAACTGAAACACCTGTCATTTCAGTGTGGGAGGTTTCATGGCTAAATTGGACCAGCCTGGTAGCCAGTCTTCATTGATTGCACATTGCACCAGTAAGAGCAGAGTGTGAAGGTTCAATTAGCAGGGTAAGAGCACAGTTTTGCTCAAAATATCGAAATGCACACAACATTATGGGTGACATACCAGAGTTCACAAGAGGACAAATTGTTGGTGCACGTCTTGCTGGCGCATTTGTGACCAAGACAGCAAGTCTTTGAGATGTATCAAGAGCCACGGTATCCAGGGTAATGTCAGCATACCACCAAGAAGGACGAACCACATCCAACAGGATTAACTGTGGACGCAAGAGGAAGCTGTCTGAAAGGGATGTTCGGGTGCTAACCTGGACTGTATCCAAAAAACATAAAACCACGGCTGCCCAAATCACGGCAGAATTAAATGTGCACCTCAACTCTCCTGTTTCCACCAGAACTGTCCGTCGGGAGCTCCACAGGGTCCATATACACGGCCGGGCTGCTATAGCCAAACCTTTGGTCACTCATGCCAATGCCAAACGTCGGTTTCAATGGTGCAAGGAGCGCAAATCTTGGGCTGTGGACAATGTGAAACATGTATTGTTCTCTGATGAGTCCACCTTTACTGTTTTCCCCACATCCGGGAGAGTTACGGTGTGGAGAAGCCCCAAAGAAGCGTACCACCCAGACTGTTGCATGCCCAGAGTGAAGCATGGGGGTGGATCAGTGATGGTTTGGGCTGCCATATCATGGCATTCCCTTGGCCCAATACTTGTGCTAGATGGACTGCCAAGGACTACCGAACCATTCTTGAGGACCATGTGCATCCAATGGTTCAAACATTATATCCTGAAGGCGGTGCCGTGTATCAGGATGACAATGCACCAATACACACAGCAAGACTGGTAAAAGATTGATTTGATGAACATGAAAGTGAAGTTGAACATCTCCCATGGCCTGCACAGTCACCAGATCTAAATATTATTGAGCCACTTTGGGGTGTTTTGGAGGAGCGAGTCAGGAAACGTTTTCCTCCACCAGTATCACGTAGTGACCTGGCCACTATCCTGCAAGAAGAATGGCTTAAAATCCCTCTGACCACTGTGCAAGACTTGTATCTGTCATTCCCAAGACGAATTGATGCTGTATTTGCCGCAAAAGGAGGCCCTACACCATTCTAATAAATTATTGTGGTCTAAAATCAGCTGTTTCAGTTTCATTGTTCAACCCCTGTATCTGTAATCATGCAAAAGAATATTTGTACCTTGCAGAGGAAAACATATATGCATAAATAGCCTGAATAAACTGAACTTTGGAACAGTGGTACTGCAGGAAATACTTCTGGTGTTCCAGGTGTTTCAGTTTCATTGTCCAACCCCTGTACATGGCTTCAGGCAAACAGCAAAAAGGACTTCTTCTGGCTTTCCTTCAACTGTGACTTTCTTCTCGACACAAATAGTTGTCCTGTCAATAGATTCTCCCACCTAAGCTGTTGATTTCTGCAGCTTTCCCATACTTACCATTGACCTTTGACCAGGTTCATGGAATAATGGTGTCCTTGTGCCATATTCATTCCATTTCAGATGATGGATTGAACAAAGCTCCATGAGATGTTCAAAGCTGCATTTATACTGAGATCAAATAAAACAGTCAGTCATCAGTCAGTCATTTTCTACCGCTTATTCCATAGTGGGTCGCGGGGGAGCTGGTGCTTATCTCCAGCAGTCTATGGGCGAGAGGCAGGGTACACCCTGGACAGGTCGCCAGTCCATCGCAGGGCAACACACAAACAACCATGCACACACTCATTCATACACCTAAGGGAAATTTAGAGTTACCAATTAACCTAACAGGCATGTCTTTGGACTGTGGGAGGAAGCCAGAGTACCCGGTGAGAACCCACGCATGTCAAATAAAACAAATTTACTCAATTTACTAACAAAGTGACTTCTGAAGGGATTTTGTTGAAATACATTTCATTTAAGGGAGTCAGAATAAAAGGAACTAGAAAATAAATGAATGCATGCTGCAGATTTATTAAAATTAAAACATGTTATTTTCTTTTCACATCTCAATTTTACACTACTTTGTGTTGGTCAGTCGAATGAAAATCTCAATAAAATACATTGCAGTTTATGGCTGTGCAGTGACAAAATGTGAAAAAATTTGTTCTTTTTGCAAGGAACTGTACATATTTAGTCAGTTTTTGCCAAATCAAATAAATCAGACAAAAGGGGCCATATCACAATGAAAAATGAAATTATCTTTCATTGGTTATGTTGAAATAATTGAGAAAGGAGAAATCAGAAACGTTAATAAAACCAGTGTTCTGGGAATGTTGTACTACTACTACTACTGGGAATGTTCTGGGAAAGAGTTTTATAATAGTCTCTTTATAAATAGTACATCCCTGTCTTTCAAAAGTCATGCAAAGAAAAATGTGTCGAACAATTTTTTCCTCCGTAGGGTGGCCGGGCACTCCCTTAGAGATAGGTTGAGGAGCTCGGCCATCCAGGAGGGGCTCGGAGTAGAGCCGCTGCTCCTCCACGAGAGGAGCCAGTTGAGGTGGCTCGGGCATCTATACCGGATGCCTCCTGGACGCCTTCCTCGGGAGGTGTTCCAGGCACGTCCCACCGGGAGGAGGCCCAGGGGACGGCACAGGACACGCTGGAGGGACTATGTCTCTCGGCTGGCCTGGGAACGCCTTGGGCTCCACCCGGAGGAGCTGGAAGAGGTGTCTTGGGAGAGGGACGTCTGGGTGTCTCTGCTGAATCTGCTGCCCCCTCGACCCGGTCCCGGATAAGCGGAAGACGACGAGTACGAGTACGAGTAATTTGTTAAATGAAGAAATGCACCTAGCTGATATTTCTTATTGCCCAAGGAGGGTATTGCCTTTTAGCCCTGGGTTAGGACAGATATCGAGGGGGTGGATAAACCAGTTCTGCTGCACAGAAGAGCAAAGTAACTTTCCTAGAGATGCTCAGCATTTTCAACCACAGGTAGAATGATTAAAGCTAAAGCATGTGCTTCTTGGTCCTGTTTCTTAAGGTTCAGTCCTGTTATTGTTCAGTCAGTCTAACCACTTAATCAGCAGGCGTGCACATGAGACAAGAGATGAAAGTGTTACAGAGAAACTCCGCAAAACAAACAAAAAATCCTTTCCAAAGCTTGCATTAGAAACAGCCTGAGAGAAAATCCTCCACATACGAACAAAAGGGGAGGCAGTTTTTGACTTATGGTTACGGAAATTTTCTCTGAGTAGTTATTAGAATGAATAACTTTTATTAACTCTGTCCTTGATATTGGGCTTGTAACGGGTTTTGTTTGGCGTTTTGTGGAGCTTTTACCAGCAGTCAGTACCTTACCAACAATAGATAGTTTGAGCAATCTCAGTTTGGAAAAAGAGGTAATGCTAACGATAACAGCCAGTGAGAGTGTTTAAGTGTATTTCTGGTTATTTAACATCTATAATTTTAATAAAGTTTATTGGAAAATGCAAATAGTTTTTACACTACCATACATTTCCATCAGTGTTACTCATTGTACGGTTTACAGATTTTGTTTTACACCATGTGAAACATGGAACGTTTTTGGAAACAGGTCGACACAGTCTTCAGTTTAAATAATCACATTCTTAGTGTAAACAACAATCCAATGTTATTGTTATTAACATTTATTTAATATTGCAAACATAAACATTTTAAAATTGTTTTAAGATAGCAGAAATCTTCATCAAAACTGTCCCCAATTTGCCTTGCTGTTATCCTGACTCATCTGCATATAGGAGACTGACTGCCTATAACTTTTCTTTGACATCACTGGGGAGAGATTTTGGTCCACTCTTCTTTGCAGAACTGTTTTATGTTGGGATTATGGTTATTGATCAATTAATATTTATCAAGAATTATAATTAAAAATCATAATTTGACTAAATTAATTTCTTAAACAAAATTCTCATTTATGAATCGAAACCAGAGTTGTCCTCTGGTGTTGTAATTATGGCTCAAGGCCTTTGATAATTACAATTATTAAATGTCACTGTTTAATCAACCGTTTCTGCCGAAACGTGGGGAACTTTAACCTTATTTTGACTGACGAATCACTCTTGCACAAAATAAACACAAAACGCCTTCTCTTTATCTACGTGAAAATTTATTAAACCAATCAGCCTGATACAATCAACTCTTCGATCCAATAATCGTCACCTACTCAAACATGCAAAGTTCTACACAAAAGGATAAAATATCTAACTATACAAAATAAAGCAAAACAGCAGTGGGTGTGTATGGAATCAAACCAGCAGTTATGGCAAAAGTGATAATGTGACAAGGGAATATGGTGTTGAACGAAGCTTTGGGAGCGCAGCCCGCCAGAAAGTGTAGCTCAGTGAGATACAGGCAGTCATAAAACTTCCCCCACCGCTGGGGATGTTTGAGAACACAAAGGGTTATAAAACGTTTGGCGGCAACCCATAAAACATGAAGTTGAAGACAAAGAAAATGGTTGATTTTCACCATAAGGTTATTATAGCGGTCCAGTTTCACAGCGCACCTGCTCTCAGGTGTTCACACGGTGAAAGCACAATCTTGCGAGACTCGGCGGCCTCAGAAAACGACAGTAATCAAGTTTCAAAAGAACAATGGCATGCACATACAATTCAGAACACGTTAGACTCTAAGTGGTGATTCTACATCGCACTAAATCTTCCTCTACACTGCCCAAGCTATTCCTAATAAAGAAATGAAAATAAAAGGGTGGATTTTACTTGTTGAAGTCTTCCTTCTGGGGCAGCGAGTGAGAGAGAAAAGGAGGTGAAGAGTTTCTGCGCGTCCACAGCTAAACTCCAAGAAAGTGGTCAATCTCCGTCTTTTGGCCTCCTTGGCGAAAAGGAAAAATATGATCTGACCGTCAGCAGTCAACTAGAACAAAACAAGGTGGCGATCCGTTTCCTTGAAACCACTGTGAAGGTTTTTTCTTCTGTTACATGTTAAACTCACGTCTTCGATCGGCAAAGTGAAATTTCTGGCCTTCTTATTCCAGAAACCTCTTTCATGAATTTTTCGTCGGCCAACGAAGGAGAATAAATGAAATCCACGTGGGACCTCGTCTCCAGAATGATGCGCTTCAGTTGCTGGTCCAGCTTCCAGCGTGAAAAATGCTTCTTTCAAACGTTCGCCTTCCTATATTCCCTCCTGTGACGTCAGACCTGAGACGGCCCCGTCATATCAGCCGCAGTGGCCGCTGGGTTTTGTAGGACAGACTATCCTGCGGTACAAAATGGCAGATGACGTTGGAAAGGCATAGTGGCGTCCAGCAACGTGCAAATGCTCCAATATTCAGCAAACAAGTGGTCCAACATTTAATCCAGCCACATTGGAGATTTTCTGAGTATGAACAGTTTGTTTAGGTGTGGACTTTGACTAGGCCTCTCGTTTTGAATTGTTTTAAAACTAAAAGTCAGAAAAATGGCATGCATTTGCATTCAGCAATCCTGACTATTTGTGTTCAACCACATTTGCGTCATCAATTCTCAAGTCTTGCCACAGATTCTCAAATGTACTAATGTCTGGACTTTGAATGGACCATTCTAACACATGATTATGGTTTGATCTAAACCATCATTGTAGCTCTGGCTGCATGTTTAGGCTCATTGTCCTGTTGGAATGTGAAACCCCACTTTAGTCTCAAGTCTTTTGCGGCATCTACCAGGTGCTTCCCTCTGCGTACTAAAGAAACACCTCATCACACCATGATGCTGCCACCACCATGTTTCATCATGCAGATTGTGATCTCATCTGATCAGAGCACCTTCTTCCACGTTTACTGTGTTGCCTACATGGATTATGACAGGTATTTTGTAGCATTGCAATAATTTATAAATAAATCACATTGCTTTTTGTTATTGTTCACACAAATACAGTTTACTCATTCAGTTTCAAACAGGACCAGAATCTGTCTGGATATATAGCTTTTCCCTTACGTTATTATATGCACCATTATCTTTTTAGAAGCCAACCAGGCTTAGGTTGGTATTTCATTTTAACTCCGCTGTAAAGTAGCACTGATCACTGACCACTGAGGCTCAACCCTTCTGCAACTTTAATGTGCCTCCTGCTTGAACAGTGTCCATAAAAACGCACCACAAGCTCTGCGACAGGCGGCCAGGAACCGCAGAAACAATGCAATAGTAATACCAGCCAAACGGTAATAACAGCCAAAATGTCCACAAGAGGAAGAGTGAGTCATTAAAAATGCAGGAGCCATTTATGCTGTGTGGAAAATTGAGCTGATTAAAAATATATGTACCGTCTGACTTCTTCTGTGCTCTAACAATGAAGGCAACATGGAGGTGAAAGTGTAAATACAACCCAAAATGCAGTCATGCGTATGCTGTCAGGAACTGCATGAACAGTTATGGCAACCATATGACTTTTCAAAAAAGAGGAATCAAGTTTCTGGAATTGAGTTTTAAAAACAATGGGAGCTTTACTCATTAACAGAGCAGTATCGACTTTCTCTTGAAACTGTTTGTTTGCTTTGTTTGTAATAAAAAAACCGGGTACTTGATTTGCAAAGAGCTATTTCTAGAGCAGCCAAGAGGTGGAACCAAGCTAAGATTAAAAACATGGCAGAATTAAAGCCAGGAGGTAACAGGGATCATAAACAAGTGAGCGAGAACTATCGAGGTCATCATGGACAAGTACACACATTATTTACATCACATGACTTTAGAGAGCCACCAGCGACATGTATGAACATTTGAAGATATCTGGAGCACATAAATTCAAATCACTGACCAACACAGAACCATGACAGTTAGAGTTAAGTTCTCATTAGGCTTCTGTTTTTATTTTTCTACATGTGAAAGAACGTCAGTGTGAATGGTTCATTTTAGTGTTAGATCGTATTAGTGTATCATGAATCAGGTTTTTACACCAACTACCCAACCAGGGCCTTTTGTGGTTAGTTTATTCTACTATTATACTATTTATCTAGCTGATAAGATTTTTTTAATTTTGAATAAACAAGATAAAATAGAGATGCACCAATCAGAATTTTGTGGCTCATTTCCTATTGCACCAAACCTTTGACCTGATGATGCCAATTTCTCCAAGCATAAGTTGCTACAAAACAGGGCTTTACTAATATTTTAAAACAAAGACAAAATAATTACAAAGTTGACATTTTAAAATCCCAGGAGCATCTCCTATTTTCAATTAGGTAATTAGCTAAGTTAGCATAGCTAGCTTACTAAAACTGCTGGGAATTTGCAATATCCAGCATGTTTGATGAGAGAGAAGTTCATTCAGCATTCCTGTTATCTGCTTTAAGTCTCACACTCTCTCACCGTCTCGCAGCCTGAATGGACAAATGACATGTAGAATGCTTTTAACACCTCTATTCTTGCTCTTACTCACTGATACTGAAAATAGCAAACGCTGCATCTGCTTCCCTCAGTAAAAACTTCCACACCAAAGAGCGTTATTGTGAAACCAACCTGGTGCTACTTGCATATAGTGAGAAAAAGATAAAATAAAAAAATTTCTAACCAGTTGGTATTGCGTCAACAAGCTGAAAATCAATCGACCGACGTGCATCTCTAAAAATCGTGACTGTGACATATCAAATGGTAGCTATTTAAACAAACTTTAAAGCTTTATTAAGCTTCATGCATTTCTTCTGTGAAGGTCCATCTTCTGCCGCATTTAGCAGGGGAATAAATGAATGCCCTCGGGTCCTGGAAACAAATCACCGGCTTGCTCTGTTTGCCCATGCGTACAGAGGTGTGCCGTGTCAAAAACAAACAAGTGGAGTTAAATGGTCCAGATGGCACCTGCAGATTGCTCTGTGATGATTTCCCATGTGGAACAGAGATGTCCAAATGGGACGTATCGGTCCACACTGTCTGATAACTCAGGAACTGAGGAGACTTAAAAAAAAAGTAATCTAGATTGGGATGGAGACACACATTTAGTTGTAAATTAGTTACTGTCAGAGGCTCTAACAAAGATCTGTATTTAAGTGGGGGAAAAGCATTTTGTGACCATTTAATTACGTCCAACCTGCTTGTTTTTTTTCTGTAAAGAGTCTTGTGAATAAAATAACTTACCTACATTTGGTAGCCCCTATAAAACAGCTGGGGTCTTACTTTAACAAAAATGCTGAGTTTATGTTGTTGGGACTGAATTTGGGCTGTTTTAAATTTGCTCTGGTCAACAAGACACATCAGATCTTGTTTTGCATCGCACTGACCACCGACCAAAAAGATCAATGTCCCTCACTCTGATCATGATCCTGAGAAGAGGATGAATCCCGATAAGCTTCTCTGAAATTTTATGGTGAAGTTCACATCAGTTTGTCACTTATTTATCCAAAAGGACTTTTCAGCTTTGTATAATGATGGCTCACATATATCAGATGGTTATATAATGACCTGACTGAGGTGCCTTCTTAACTCAAGCAGTTGCACACTCAGGTCCTATTAGTTAAAGTTGAGGATAATCTTTCAGCTCCCCTCTGAATTACTCATCCTGTGCAGTTATCAAGCTCAAATTTAATTTGCCCAGTTACAAAATGGTATCTCTAGAATCAAATGGCTGAATTCCCTCGTCAGCTGTCATTTAGCTCTGCAGAGGTTTGGTAGCGAGCCATTCGTTTGATTCAGAATTGCTGGAGAAGGGAAGGCATCTAAATGTTGCAGGAGTGTAGCTCTGTAGGACTGAAGTTGGTCACTCCTGCTCTGGATCTTCCAGAGTCCTAAATCCTGCTCTAAGGCTCTCATTTGATCACCCCATAGGTTTTCAAATAGCAGTATCTCAACTGGTGTGTTGGGACCCAAAAGAAGGGCCGATACATTTTTCAGTGGGACACGGCTCCTTGTCTAGGAAAAAAATGTTAATGGCAGTAATGCCTAGTTATGTGTGCATGTACTAATTAAGCAGGGTAAAAGGCAAGTACCACATAGGATAAATGAGATAAATGTTTTTTCTAATAGTCATTGGACTTCTTTATGTATTGGCATGAAACAAATGACAGTCTGTTAAGAAAATGGATGTTATTAAGTCAACCTTATGATTAATACTAATATAAGTGACTGAACAGTTTATATAGGACGCTGCTTGTTTTACATTCAGCAAACCGTACAGTTGTATTAAAAAAAAAATCTTCATTCATCCAAGAAGTTTGTTTTTGATAGTTTTCAAGTTAAAATTGTACCAGCTTTTCATTCACTAAATTTGAAAAACCCAAATTTTCCTTAACTTGATTTGCAGTTTGCTGTTAGAGGTTGAAAATGGGTCCCAAAGCCAGAATAGTTGAGAATCACCTTTCTTAGGGAATTAAATCAAAAGAGTGAAATGGCCATAAGAAGGTTGATTTTGTGTTCATTTGGCCATAAGGTTTAGATCGTTATCCCACTGAAAGACCCAGTAGTGATCCATTTTTAGTTTTCTGGTGGAAGCCACTTTAAAATTACCTGGTATTTAAAAAAAGTTCATTATGCCATGCACTTTTACAAAACATCCAGGCCCACAGCATCACAGACCCTCCACTATGCCATGGAAAAAAAAACTGAATTTCCCGAAATTTATCTTTTTTTTGTCACCAAAAAGCTCAAGTTAAGTCACATCTGACCAAAGCACATGGTTCCAGTTAAAGTCCCGGTAGTTTCCTAAACTCCACATGTTTACGCGTGTGATTTATTTCAGGAAAGGCTTTTTTTTCGGGCATGTCTCCCAAACAGCCGCTTGCCACGTAGACAGTGTAATGCTTGTTATATAGACTTTGTGACCTGAATATGCTGCAGTTCTGTGAGATGTGGAGATTTTCTTTGCCTTCCTTTCCATCCTGCTCGACTGTCACAGTTCCAGTTGATTTAGACTTTGTAACCATTGCTCTTACTATAGATATGGTCTTGTGGCCGTTTCCTGACTTATGAAGATCAACAAACAGCTGCTAACTTGAAAGCAATGTTCTTTTGTCTTCCCCATTTTGAAGAGTGGCCAAGAAAAAGTGTTGCAGAATCAATACTCATCTTATGCTACTGCAATAAAATGTGAATTAATTCTACAACTTTTTACAGACTTGGCCAGGGATGCCAATAAGTGTAAAGTGCCTCATTAAAACCACCCCACCACCCCGAGAGCAACAACGTCGCAGTTTGGGCTCCTCTCCAGTGTCCAACACTGTAACCCCAGATTCACATCGTACGGTTGATTGGAGCTCTGCACTGAAAGAAAACAAAAAATAAGCAGCGTCCTGGTACATCTGGCATTTAAAAAGTCTCCGAGCGAACAGGCTGACATTACTGTTTTGAGCGGGCTCTTTCAGCCACCTGGTTTTCGGGGATCTATTGTCAAAGCAATGAATGAGACTAAAAGCAGCATTTGTATTTATCCTGCAACCAAATGTCAGCAACTCAAATGGCAGAACAGTTTCAATAAATCAAGGAATAAAATCTATTCCTCTAGGCTCCTTCACTGGGATTTCATAAAGAAAATCTGAGTTTATAGTATAAAAAATAATCTGGGTTTTGTAAAGTTTCAGTGGATGAGATTTACCATTTCTGACTCAGAAAAAAAGGCGTTTTAACAAACATCACTTTGACCTTTAAACAGAAGCTGTGTTGGGCTTGGTGTGGTGTGCAATCATTCAAGTAGATTCGAGTCCTCGAGGCAAAAGCTCATTCTGCTTGAAAAGTTGAGTGTGGCTGCAGAAGCTCAGTGTTTTTCTGCTACTTCTCTGCCCTTCAGACTCACTCATGCTCTTTCAATGAGTTTGCAGATGTGGTTTCTCTACAACATGAACTCATGCACTTAACACTGGTACTGAAAACGGGAGTTGTTTTCACCAAGAATGATGCAGATGGCACATTACTTTTACTCTGAGAGCATTTCTGACAAATTACTGTTATTGCCTTAATGGCTAATAAAAAGAAAAATAATTTGTAGTTTTAAAATGTAATAAATGCAATGGACTCAGTGACACAAGAAACAATCCAAGAGCCAGAAGCCCAAATAAGAAATGTCACTGACGTTTGGCCCTGTAGGAAGATCTACAAAACCCCCTCTCTGAAAAATAAGAGAAGCAAAGGAGAAACGTTGGAGCATGTTCTCTTTAAAGAAGAAATACTGGCCATTAACTGTGCTGCAAAACATGCATAACTTATCAATACAACCTTGAGAGGAGAATGTATCCCATTTTAATAAATATTTTTTTAAGGAGATGGTTGAGGAATACAGACACTATAGGGGGTTAACTTTATATCTATGTTGTCAATTTAAAAACTCATTATGTCTTAAGCTGTTTGTTAATAATAAACCTAGGTAAACTGTCTTTATCGCCTTATAAAGTGTGAACAAAATGTAGGGTCATGACATTTTTCTTTTTTAAATCCCAGGTTTTTCCAGATGTCTGAGTCCATATTTGGCCATTTTTAAAGGTATAAATACATTAGGTCCACAATCAAATTAATGCAAATAATTTTACAAAAGCGTTTAAATATAGAATTTGGGGGAAAAAAAACACAAAATGGGTAGACAAATTGATCTATGATGAATGGACAGGCAGATAAATAAATACAGTATATGGAGGGATGAATAAATAGGTAGATGACTAGATTGATAAATGAATGGATGGACAGACAGACACATGGACTGAAGGAAGAATAGATGGATGGGTGGAAAATTGAGTACATAGAAAGGATATAGGGATGGATATATTATTGGATGGAAGGATGGACAGAATAATGCATAAAGGATGGATGATAAATGAATTGATGGGTGGACATAAATTAATATGAATGGGAACCCAAGTCGGGAAACACAAACTTTTTCCAGTTACATTTTTCCAAGACTTATACACACCTGGAAATTGCTTGTGGATGAGATTCCACACTTTTCCAGACTGCTTAAGACCCTCTGAAAGCCAGGAAGTTCGTGACCAGGAATCTATCTTTCATATTTTCTAGTTCAGGAGCGTTCTGCAGCAGAAATCTTTAAGCAGGATTTTGCACATACTAACAGCACCTGATTTACCATTTCCAGATGTATTTGTAGGTAATTTATTATTTAACCCATTCACAAGCAAAAATATCCCAACAATATTGGGATTTCTGCATGGGGAAACAAACAGCATAATGTTTAACTTAATATTTTTAAACTTCACCTTCACCAAAGACCTTCTGCCAACAAACCACTGAACCTGTGCAACATAATTACACATGTAAAAGAGTTGAGGTTCTGTCCGAATAAGATGCGTTCCGCTGATTTTCATTGGTCTCATTTTATTGTCTCTCAAAAGCTAATCCATAATTGAAGAAAAATGTCTCACCTAAACATGTTTCGGCATGCAGACACGTGCTCTCGAAACCTGCTGTGAAAGCAGCAGCGACAGCGGTTCCTCCCAAACAGAACGTGTAGTCTACACTTTCTGCAGTGTTTGGCAAACTGGGCTTTGGATTACCAGCAATAAAACAAAAATCAAAATCAAATCAAGTATCTGCTTTGTTATCGCTTTATATACATCATATTGTGAATATATATTTTACACAAACAGACAGATGATGTGTTAAGTTACAGAACTGGACATTAAAAACGGAACTGCATGTAAAGCTTTGAGACATCAGAACCGTTGTGGGTCCGTGGTTCCTCACACTGTGTAACTGCTGTAGTTTTGCAGCGTGTATGTTGCAACTGTATCCAACAGCCAACCGCGGGTCACAACTGTGGCCTTCCTGGACAGACCTGTGGAGCAGAGAGCAGGTGAATAAATAAAAGAACCACAGGTAGATTCAGAATAAAACATATTTTATTCTAAAAAATATTTTCTCCTCTTTTTTACTAAATAAAGATGAAAGCCGTCCTAAAAAGATGTTTGTTGGACCACGCTGAGCTCCACTGGGTCCTACTCTGTGGTTCAGTGATTAAGTTCCCACCCATAAACCACAACAGCCCCACATCTGCCCCTGCCTAGAAAACACGTAAAGTGAGCTTCGGTTACTCGCAGACAACTGTAACAACACTTCTTTATCTTTTACCTCAGATACAGTAAAATCCTCTCTGCAAACAGTGGCAGATCTAATTAATCCATTGTTAACTGAACAAAAGAGCGTGGGAAAAAAAATATCTTGAATATTTTGACTAAAGAAAAAACACCACAAGAACAGGTCAGATGAGAAGCAAAGTTGTTTAATATACAAGAATGATTCAACCTGCACTGCAAATTAAGTTTATTGGCAAAACGTGTTTGCTTGTTTGCATTAAACAAGTTGTGCAAGAACAGTTTCAATAGTAAAATAAAACTAATATTACAAGGATTTTATGCAAACTGTAAATGAAATCCTAATTTTACCGACTACTGCAGCCTAAAAGTGACTTCGAAGGAGCACTCTTCGGCTGTGAATCATGTTTGCAGCAGGTCATAGGAGTAGACGGATCCGTTCGAAACATCCTTTGGCAAACAGCTTTATTTCATAGCCAAAAAAGCAGGAAATGAAACGACCAAAACTATCCATCCAGTTGTCTATTGTCTATAGCCGTCTTAAAGGGCCATGGGGGGGCTGCTGCAGATCTCCAGTGATTACTGGGTGTACCGGGTACACCCTGAACAGAACGCCAGTCTATCAAAGGGCAACACAGAAACACACAGGTCAAACAACCAAGCATATAATCAACACCTAAGATCAATCCAGAGAGACCAATTAACCTAACACTCTTGTTTTGGACTCTGTGAAGAAGCTGGAGAACCTGGAGAGAACCCATGCATGCACAGGGGAACATGCAAACTCCATACAGACAGATCACACGCCACGATTTTAACCCATGACCTTCTTGCTGCAAGGCAACAGTACTACTAACTGTACCACCGTTTGAAGATAACCTGCCACATAGCCACGTTGATGTTTAAGGCAAGCAAACACTTTCAGCCAGATCGGCAATCTCACGTTTTAACCAATGTTTTCTGGATATTTTCAAATCTAAATAATGTGAGAGAGTGGCTGGGAGGAAAACTGATTTCAATTAGTGTGCAGGAAGGAGATAAACAGCACAAGAGAAGGGGGAGATTCGAGAGGCTGTTCAATTACCTGGACTATAAGTGCCAGAGGACACGGAAGAGGGCACACAGCATTAAATATGTAGTAGTATAAATTAGGATGCTGAGAGGATGGGGGGCGTCGGTGGGCTCAGAGTTGCTCTCCTCTTCTTTATTTCAAGCCGGCAGCTTTCTCTGTGCTGTGGCAGCCTCTCTCTTAAGTGGCCAACTTGTTTTGACATTCCTCTCGCTACAATCTGTCATTTTCTCTCGGCCATATCTCTGCTCCCTGACTTCCATCACAATCGCTTTCCTTGCAGGTCGCTCTCCTCACTCTTTCCGTGGAATGGGCCTCATTTCGGATGGCAGCACCTGCCACTTCAGTGTTAAGCTGCTCTACGTCTGGTCCTTGCAGCGGCATGCTTAAATCCACTCTAATGGGCAAAAAAGGCGTACAGACATGCACTACCGCTGCCCGTTCTTGTAGGAAATCTCTGTTTAATACGGTCTATTTGGGTGAGACAGGCGTGGCGTTAGCCTCAAAACATTTTTAACTCATGACAGCAGCCAAAACCAGACAGCATTTTTTAGACTATTAACTCACTGACAAATGTCAGAAATCTAAACCTAAATGTTGCACCTAATGCAGAACATTAATAAGATATTTTTTAACCACAAATCCTCGGAGATCCCTCATTGCTGCTCCTCAGACATGACACGCGTATGGATGGACCGCCTTCTGTAACAGACGTTTCCTAATTCTGTACCTTTATGACAAGGGAGGTCAAACATGCCACCTAAAAATCCTCCATCGTCATTAGGGCTGAGCCTGGTTTATTACCGAGAGCCACAAGAAAGAGCTCACACTGTTTCCAGCTATTCATTAGGGCCATATGCACTCTGTGGTTTGTGTATGCAGTGTTTTCTCTAGCAGGTTAAAACTTAAGCACAGGCGAGGGAATCTTTAGGCTGGTGACGAATCAATCTGATTACGAGTCAGAGGGCTAGGATTCAATTATAAATTGATTGAGGACATACTTTGGTTTCCATGTAGTGTGTGTGAATTGGCCTTTCAGCGAAGTATCTATAGTGCAAAAGCCCTATTTCATGATGACTGATGATGGTCGCAAATCAATCCTTCGCAGTAATAGTCATAATGACCTTTGCAATTTCTCTGTATTCTTCTTTGTGAAATGGCTCACGTTCAGTCAGATTGGACGGAGAGTGTTGGAAAAATCAATTTTCAAGTCTAGCTACCAATTCTCAGTTTCATTTAAGTCTAGACTTTGACTGGGACGTTCCAACCCATCAATAGTTTTTCATCTATGCCCTCCCATGTAAGCCCTACGTAAATGTATAGGTTTAGTGCTGTTCAGCTGAAAGCCGAACATCTGTCTCAGTGTCAAGTTTTCCATCTTCACATCAACTCTGACCAGCTTCCCGTACCACACTGAAGAAAAGCCTTCTCACACCATGATGCTGCCAACACCATGCTTTATCATATGGTTGTTGTGTTTAGATTAATGTGCAGAGTTTATTTTCCTCCATATATAGGGTGTGTTGCATTCAGGTCAAAATGACCATTTTTGTTTAATCTGAGTAGAGCACCTTCTTCCACATGTTTGCTATTTCCTCTGCATGGCTTGTGGTCTCATGACCTTTTTTCAACAATGGTTTTATTCTGGAGTCTTCCATAAAGGTCAGATTTCTGGTGTGTATAATTAACAGCTATTCAATCAAAAGATTGTACCACTTGAGCTGTGTCACTCTGCAGCTCCTCCAGAGTTACCATGGGCCGTAAAACTGTAAAACGCAAAAACATTGCTTTAAAGTCTGGATTTATTTCGACGGCATCAAAAGACGAGCAAAAACACAAGCCTGTGATCTAAAATCTATTACAACTAAAACAGAAAATATGAACTGAATCATAATGCAGAAAAACAATAATCCTGTTAGTAACTCCTTCCAAAAAGCTCCACTCTGAAAGTTCAGAGGAATTTTTTGGGGGTAAATTTCAAATTAATCATATTTTTAGCTATTAGTTTGGTTAAATCTGGATAGCAGCTATTTGATTTTTACCAAGTAGGGCACATAAAAATATAATTCATTAAACAAACTCATGTTAAAAAACCACTTAAAATATTTTTGGGTTAGAAAAATGTCTTTACATTTAAAAGCAAATTTCTCTTTTCTGCACCACGTTAAATCTTAAAAACATGCAGTAAAAATTGTGAAACGCGTTGTCTGCCGCAGAGCATTTCTATCTCACATTCTGGAGCATATTCAAATGTGTGAACTGGATAACCTCTGCATGAATTATGGAACCTCTGCTGATGCTCCTGTCAAGTCTTTATATGTTGGCAATGTGTTAATGTGATGCGTGAACATGTGAGGACCTGGGTTGAGTGTAAAGTGTGCTTCATTTGTGGCCTGGTTAATAAGATAAACGTGAAAATGAGGTTTTGGCTTTTAGACAAGACTCACTGCTGTAAGAGGAGGACGATGAATCGGCTCTGGGCTGTACAATGACGATCTGGTGGGACTTCTGTGAGGAAACATAAATATAAAACATTTTGAGATAGAAATTTAATAAGTGTAGGCTTCTTATACTTAGAACTGATTCATCTATTTGCAGCAACTTCCACAACTATTCCCTTCTGGTAAAAATGTGTAAAAAGCCTTAAAACAAACTCATCTTGTTTGTCAGTAACTTTTTAATCACTGCTCCGTCATTTAGCTGAGCAGCTACCTTCATGTGGCTATTTCCTGACTGATGAAGATGCCATGTTTTCTTGTCCTTCCCATTTTGGAAGAAAAACGCATACTTAACATTCTTAGGACTAAAAGAAAAACTGAACAACTGTATCACCGTATTAAGAGAAAATGTAAATAAACATATATAACATCAGCTGAGTCATTTATAACACATGTTGATAATTACAGTTATAATATGGAGTAAGAAAAGCCAGCTGAGAGCGTTGACAGTGACCCTCTTTAAAATCAGTCACCTGTTCCTTCCTAATCAGTTTCTTTCAGCCCTCAAATATTTAGAAATAAATCAGATTAAATTTGACCTCAGTTACAAGTAGTCAGCTAAAGTTAAATCAGTGTCAAAATCCTATTTTAGAGAGTAACAACAAATAAATATAATATTAGAACTAGTAAAAATTGGTTTAAGATATCTCCAAATCTCTAATTTCCCCTAGAAAAAACAATGTTCAAGGTAACTGAAGTGATGAGTGTGGATAGAAAGAATGCTGTAGTAGAAAAGTGAACCGCCAAGAACGGCGCTACTAATTTTGTAACGAAATAAAAAATAAAATCTGTGCTCAGATTTCGTGTACCTTTGCGTTCCTTCATTATTCTATTTTTGAAAAGGAAATCAAATTCTGGAAAATGTGTCAGTTTGGTTTTCTGATTCATATGAATCATCAAAATATCCAACTTGTAGAAGAATTAAAGAATAAAACCGTTTCAGGGGAGCTTTTATTGCAAATAAATTAAATATACATCTAGAAATACAGATTATCCCTGCAAACACTTTGCTCATGAATAAGTTGTGTGACGGCATTTATTATATCTGGCACAGTCGAAATAGGCCCACCGACCGCACAGGTTGCACTGCACCTGAAATGATAAAGTGACACATACAGAATACTCAAAAATATAGAAATGTGGTATAATTATAAGCACAAAATAGCCAGCAAAATAGACCGTTTGTCCCGATTCATGTGGTTGATGCTAAACAATGGGAGTAATTTGAGGTATACATAATAATAACGACAGAGGTCAAAACTAAAGTCATTTACAAATATGCAACAAGTTCACTGTCATGTAAACTTAAAACAAGAAGTAATATAAAAACTTAAAAAACCTAAAACAAATAAGACTTACCATAACCTTCGACGAAATGAAACTTCCACAGGTAGGACATCTCTAAGGGGGCTTTCAGGTAAGCGACCTGCGACGTATCGGTGTGGATGCATCTTCCTACAAGGTATTTGGCAATGACTGCAGTCGAACCCTGCATTGATTACAGAACTTCTGTCCCCAGGAAATAATCTGTCCGCCTTCTATCTGTATATTGACCCCAGGAGGCGCTGTTGCTTCACATGGGCTGTGAGCTTGGCTCAGCAGATTCTCCTCACCAGTCTGCTATCCATTAACCCTAAACTCATAGGACTCATTTGTGAACCAAAGGAACTCTGTGGCAACACTATATCCATGTAGCTGGCATGGTGTAACATCGGTGCTGTTTGACAAGGGGAACACGTTATTTCAGGGGAACAGAAGTTCTGTAATCAATGCAGGATCCATTGCAGCCATTGTTAGTATCTGGCTCCGGCAAAAGGTCCTAAATGGTGAACTAACAAAATATAAAACTTGTTAAAAATAGAAAACCACAGCCTTTTCTTAGTTTTGGAATTGTTTTTAAAAAGCTTAATATTTCGAAGAAGTTTGAAGTGGAAAAACCAAAGAACGAACTGATTTTTTTAAGCAAAATAAAGCTATTTCTGTTTTTTTGTCTTTAATTTATACAAATCAGAAAACCAAACTGACGCCCTTTCAGAATTTGATTTGATTTCTAAAAATAGAATAATGAATGAACGCAAACATACACGAACCGATTAGTAATTTGATTTTGCAACATTTTTAATCTACAATTCTGCTGATACAATAAACGCTGAATTTATTTTAAACGTTTTCACAAATCTTCAACGGGGTGCTGGGTCTGTAGGTCATATAAGCGGAGGTATCTCAGTCTCTTATGAATTAATGAGAAGATTCTGTAGGATTAATACATTATTAATATAGAACTCACCTTTATTTAAACAAAAAAAAATCAATGATGTTACAAATAACACATTAATGGGTATTTTTTTAAAAAAAGATTAAAGTCCAATTTATGAAACAAATAGGAAAAATGAATGCATGTTTTCAAGCAAAGGCATGGAAACCACTTTACATTAACTTAAATTTAAATTATGATTCAGAAAGCAGACAATTTTAATCTGGATTAAGAACCAAATTGACAAATATTTTAAAGGTAAAGAACCAAACACCATTTAAAGGGTAGCACAACATAAAATATTATTCATTTTATCAAGTGGGAGAGAGATATATAGTCTGACCTGTTTGCCGTCAAGGAGAAGCGGATCTTTAACTACGGTAGCTCCACACCACTCCACCATCCACTCCATCTCATCTTAGAAAAACACACAAACATGGAAAATAGTTCTTTTTCTAGAGGTGTTCCTGCATTTACCTCCGCTTTCGTCATTTCAACCCTGAAGAAACAAAAAATGCCACTCCATCCGTCAACACCTGAATAATTTGGCTTATTATTCCAGAACATAACAGCATGAACCTGCTGATTTGTATAGTTCTGGGTTAAATGTTGCATGAAAGTCAGTTTGGCTGAATAAAGCAGATTCCACCCTCATGTTTGTGTTGTGTTTAAGAAAGTCTTTAAGCTGCTCATGCAAGCTAGCAGATGTCACCCCATTAGCAAAGCTTCATTGATCCAGAAAGCAGCAGGAGGACGCTGCTGGAAGAAGGAAACTGAAATTAAAAGAAAGCCATGATGTTGAGCTCAAGCGACATGTCCCCCTAAGATCGATCCCATGACATCTATTTATATACATTTCAATGTATTTTATAGAATTGTATATGAAAGACCAACACAAAGCTGTACATACCCATGATAGAAGGAAAGTGGCATAGGGTATTTACAATTTTTACTAAACAAATCTGATGAGAGAGGTGTGCCTTTGCTTGATACCTCCAAAAAGTCCAGTGCAACTACAGTCCGGTGTGATTTAATCACAGCATGCATCCAGCGGTTCTGTGAAGGCCTGAGAGGTTTGTTAGAGCACATTTGTGAGCAAACACCGGGATGGAGATCAAGACATTGAAGAAAGAAAGTCATAAGAAGTCTTGTTGGCTGCCATGTAGGGGATGCCGAGTGGAAAAAAGGTGCTTTGGTTTTACCAGGCCAAATTGGAAATTTGTGATCTATGTGCAAAATCAGATCACCTTGAACACATCATCCTGTGGGTATGCTTTTCTGCAGCAGGGACAGGTAATCTGGCAACAGTGGAATGGTTTGCATCAAAATTTAATCATGTGAAATGGTCCAGTCAAAGTCCAGAACTAAATCTCATCATGAGTCTGTGGCAGGACTTGAAAATTGATGTTCACAGATGCTCACAACCCAGTCTGATGAGCGTTAGCTGTCTCCCAAAGAAAAAGTTGCAAAATTGTCACCTTCTAGATGAGCAAAGCCAGTAAAGAGATACTTTCAGCTGCAACTAAGGGCAGCTCTACAGTATTGACACATAGGGGCTTAATGCAAAATGCACTCCACACTTTTCAGATGTTTGTTCCTAGAAAGTCCTGTATAATTTTCCTTCCACTTTAAAATTATGCTCTACTTTGTGTCGGTCTATCACACAGGGTACCCCCAGGGTTCTTCAAGTGAAATTTAAGACTTTTTAAGACCTTTTTAAGACCACCTAGAAGGAAATTTAATGCCAATTTCACAGCTATAGCGATAAAATTATGAATGATATAATAAAACATCTATGGATTTTAAGCCTGAGAAAATAATCACCAGGTACTTGAACTTATTTTATTTAGACTTTCATATATAATAGACATTAACTTTGTGAGCTGTGCAATAATAAAATAAAAAAAATATGCATGTTTCTCACATTAAGAGTCAACACCACTCACTATTGCCTTACAAGCAATCTTTTGGTTATACAAGAGATAAAATGCAGATTAGGTTCAAAAAGTACAGCAATCCACTTTACGCTAATTTCGTCGTTCGAAGTAAATGAGTGGTGGTCCGAAATTGTTTTCAGGATCCAAATCACCTCTGCCCGAACAGTTGGCGAATGAGCTCGCAGGTTCACCGGCTGTACTACCGATGATGCGGTGGCTTCAGTATTACTTGCAGTATTACTTGCAGTACCCACGTTGCTGGTTGTTAAAGTAGAGCCTTGCTTTGAACAGAACTGAGCAATAGGTGCCTGCTGTTGGTGAGCTCTAGCATAAGCGACGTGTTTGGCGCTCTTCAAATGGGAGTCCAAAGCCATAAGCCCCATCGTCCCCAGCTTAAAAGATTTTCGGCACAAACAGCATTGGACCTCATGGTCATTGTCCGAATTAGGTTTAACCCACTCGTATTTTGGATTCTGCTGCCACTTCGGGTTAAAACGACACTTGCCCATTCTGAAGCACACTAAGCTAACTTACTAACAAGGTGATTTTGTTTTCCCACCACTCACTGAGCCCGCGGGAGAAAGTCGGCTGACGTGCCCTTCGTAAAACGGATATTCGTCATTGGGCGCGTGAATTCTTACATTGCTCGCACACACCAACAACACATTTTGCTTCAGTATTTTAGGACATTTTAGCATTTATTGTCTCACTAAAGGACAAAATAAATTAAGACCTGTAAATGGCATTTTATAATTTGTCTTCAAAATTGAATACTTTTAAGGCCTTAATTATTTAGTAAAAAATTCAAGACTTTTTTAATACTTTTAAGACCCGCGGGTACCCTGATCACATTAAAGCCTAACAAAATACATTATTGCTGTTAAGAAGTTTAAAAGGCATGCATACTTTTGCTAGGTACTATGCAATTACATAAGAAAGCTAAAGCAACTATTGTCTTTGAGCTAATTAACAATTTAAGAGACATGATGAAAGTTCGCATTTAACTTATGTTTCAGAAGCCAATATTTAGGCAGCCAACAGACTCCAAGGTCACCAACATGAACTGTGACAACTGACCAAAAAACAACTCACACACCATCTAGTCTGTATTCAGTCTGCCAACACTAGACGTTCAACTTTGCTGCAATGACAAGGAATAAAAACAGTGCAGGTTTCAAGCTATTCTCTTGGCATGCAAACCACACAATGCGTTACTTCAGCTCTCTCCATTTCTGGCAATCTGTCCTCTCAGAATCATGAAGGGAGTGAATCAATATCCTACAGGACAAAGACTCTAATAAGCTTGAAGGTGAAAAATGGAGGAAAATACTTCTGGGTTACGAAGAGAGAAAAGAGGGAAAGCTTCTTGAAACCACTCATTAGGTTTGAATAGCAGGTTTTGTTGAAAGCACATTCAAAAGAAAGCTGTGAAATCTTTGGATTCGAGTTCAGTTCTCGGAAACAACATCTTTATCTCACTGGCGTCACATCTGGCAGTAAGGAGTTGCAGGATAATGGTAACCAGCGAGGGTCGAGATTTAAATGACTTTCCACACAATCAGCTAGAGTCTTGTCCCAGATTCTAACGTGCACTCAAGTGTTTTCACCCAGTCTGCTGCACCTTTTCATTGAAGAATACAATAGAGATAAGAGAGAGCAATAGTTACAGGTGTGAGAGATTCAACCTTCCTAGTTGGTGGGGAAATGATGGATAGATAAACCAATAGCCGATAGCCGGATGGATGGAACCGAGAGAGAAAGAGATAGATAGATAGATAGATAGATAGGCCCAACAGATGGATGGATGGATGGACAGAGGGGTGTCAGACAAGGTGTCTAACATTTATGCTAATGAGTAGTTTAGCACACATATTACCCATCAATCAGACTTTATTTAAAAGAGGACTTTTCATACATTATATAAAAATTTTAAACATTACACATTTAAAACCTAACAAAAGTCCAACTGCAGTGGACATTTGTCAGTAAATCCCTGCTGTATTTGTGTCACATTCAGCCCATTTGTCATTCATAAACCTCTGGTGTTTACCTGTTGACATGTCTGTAAAAGGTCCCTTGAAGCAGATCTTGTAGCCCATCATGAGCAGCTGAAAACAGAAAGAAAATACAGTCAAGAATAAAATAAAACACTGTGAAATGTCTGCAGAACTTTCTACAGTCAGGGACATTAGCTGAGTAATTTTAACCTTGAGACACCATTCAGCGGCGGCGTGTGAGAGCAGTCCTTACTTCCATTACCATCACAGAGTGTACTTTTGAACTCTTCACCTGTGTGAAGGGTTACACCGGCGCAGCTAAAACACTTCTGAGCTTATCCTGCAAATTAAAGCTGAAACTCCTCGCTCAAGGTTTCAAATGAAGCCTCTACACCTTGTTCACCTTTCGCTCCGCCGATAATGCTATAAATTCAGGGACGAGTCAAAGTGCCACCTTCACCAAGGTAATATCAAGCTGAAAGCACACAGAGAAAACCACATCCGTGAGACCAGGGACGCTATGTTTTATTGGACTCAGGGTCCGTAGGGGTTGCTGGAAAATGGGAGTGAAAAGTTGTTTCCTTGAAGCAACCACAATCACACTAATGCCTCATTCACTGTGTCGGGCAGGAAGGAAGTGTTTGAAAGATAATGCAGAAGGAGAAAATGTCACACCTCTCTCTGTGTTGGTACTGATCATTACCTGGAGGAGTTTGGTCACACGAAAAAGTGTTTCTGCAACTGATCTTTCATTTAGACAACAGCGTATTTCCTTCAGGAGGAGTTCAAGTGTGAGAACATGCTCTGATCAAACGCAAGAGCTTCCTTGATATGCCTTTGAACTTTTTCATATGCTGTTGTCAAGATATAACCATAATCTTTAGAGTGTTTTATTGGGATGTTATGTGACAAACAAGCACATATTGGTGAATAACTGTTAAATGGGAGGGAAAGAGAACACGTCCTTTAAAATCTACAAATACAAATCTGAAAGATGTGAGACGCATTTGTATTCAGTCCTCTTTACTCTGCAATTTCTAAAGAGAGGACAGATGGAGCTAAATAGAAAGCAATCCTGGAAAAAACCAAATTGATTAATTTATATACATGTGTTAGAATGGCCTAGTCAAAGTCTAGAAATAAATCAATTAAGAATCTGTGGCAAGACTTAAAAACTGATGTTCTCAGACAGCCACCAACTAATTTGAGTGAGTTTGAGCAATTCTGCAAAGACAAAGAATGGGCAAAAATCTCCAGTCTCTACATGTACAAACCTGGTAGACCCATACCCCAAATTCCAGGCCACTTCAGAATGATGTGCTACTTGTGCCGGTCTATTACAAAAGAAGTCCCAGTCAAGCACATTGAAGCTTGTGGTTGTCAAGTCACAAAATGCTAAAATGTGCGAGGGCTGTGAATACTTTTTGCAAGGCACTGTTATCTGTATTCTGGCTGCAGACACCCTGTCTCACCGGTCTGGGTGAAAGACGGTGAATATGAAAAGAACGATGTGTCGGTCACATTCAAAGTGCCGCCGTTTGATTTGAGTCACTCATATAAAGCTTGAAATTACAAGCTAATTCAATGAGGGGGTGTATTTCAAAGGGAGGAATAAGACCAACATGACATCCTCGCCATTTTTAATTTTCCCCCTCAGTGGCAACAGAGCCAGCCCTGCTGACTTTACACACAGAGGAAAAATACAATTAGCTTTTCACAACAGGGTGCGACTGAAGCGGCTGGTGCAACAAGGTGAAACAAGCGCTGCTTGTGATTGGGACATCTGATCGTCTTCGTAGCTTTAGACGGTTCTTTGTGGCCAAAGGCAGGTTTGTCAGCAATAAGAAGATCTTTTAACAAAAGATGCTGAACTGTTTAGCCTTTAATGATTGTTGTTGACATGTCTGAGGTGTTAATATGATGAGGGGCTGTGGCCTGTTCACCACCTCTAATAATCTAGGGTAAAAAAGAAGGCTGATGATCTGCTAGAATGAGCTGAGACAGAAAATAATGTGAGGCATAGGGTTGAAAGAAATGGAGTGTAAGGAGAGTTGATATATGAAAAAGAGAAAGATGGAGGTACTTCATCTCTAAATTCAGCTGTGTTTTTAGCTGACAGCACTGCTACAATTTGCTGTTGAAGTGCATCTTAATAGAAGTGCTTTTGTGGTCCCGCACTCTAAGATGGATACAGCCGGCAGGAAATTTGAGAGGGAATTATGAGCATACCATCTCTCTTATTAGCAAAATGAGAAAAAAGCATCCCCTGCTCTCCGTCCTCTCATAAAAGGGCATAGAGGAGCTAATAGTAGCTTGTCTCTCATCCAGTCTGGCCTTCTGTCAGTTTTTGCCTTGGATCTGCAATATATTCTGAGCTAAATGCAATTTACAACATCCCCTAAACTCTAAAACATGTAATTATGCATCAGCGTAACAGCTTGTAGGAGCAAAAAAAAAAAAGCAAAAGGTAACAGAAACACTGCCGAGGGGGAGGTTTTAATATTTAATACTAAAAGTCACTTTTGGAATAAAATACTTCAGTGCAGACAGAACTCAGCTGCAGTTTACTGTTGATGTTTGGCTTGATGTAGTAGGGCTGCAAGTAATGCAACTGAGCAAATTATTCTGCAAAAACGGAAATATTTAGCTTAATAGCAATTTGTTTTTAAATTAAAATCATGGTCATAAAGAAAGGGAGGAAATTCTGCCTATATGGGTCCAGGAAATTAGGAAAGCTCAAAACTGCAAAAACAGCTGAAGCAAACAGACAAACTGGTCACCAACAAATTCTATAACACCATAAATTTAAAGTCTGTAATTTCCAGACATGTAAATAAACTTTTCAATCTTTTTATACATGTGCAAATTTTTTTTTTTTTAAATGTTTAAAAAACTGCAAAGACAAAGAAAAAACATCAGGGAGTTTATGGTCCAAAAACCAGCGGTCCAAACCAGTCATGCCTCTTCTATCACCTCAATATATTTGTTTTGGTTCTCCCGTATAAAGAACTAGTTCTAAGTTCAGTTCACATAGTCAAAACTAAATATTACATCAGACCAATAAAAATACACTTCTAATGCAGAAATGTGGGCTTCGTGTTTAATAACTGCTTAAAGGTTGTTTTTAAAAGGTACTTTTAATCCGTTCATTTGAAAAACACAACCCCTGAAAAATGCCTTTAAGTGACCTTTTATTTATTCTTTTAATAAATACTATCTAATTCTGTGGTCCTTTCTTCTTTTAACCAAACTTAACCAGACCTGAAGCAATTACCATACTTTTCATTGCATCCCTGCACAGTGCAGAAACTCTGCAAATCAGGGACCTAGATGATTGGAAAACCATGCAAAGATTTTCATTTTTTGAAGTACTTTTAAAAGGTTTTTCACTGCTGTAGCTTGCCATGTATGGAGAAAAACTTGCTTATAATAAAATATCGGAGCTGTAATGAGCCATTTACCCAATCACCGTTTCTCACGACCATCAGTGAATGTCTCCAGATTCGCTCCACAGCTACTCACTAAAAACCACAGTGAACTGTATGTAGTTTGTCGTGTTGCTATTCTGTGAGATGTATTTTCAGCGCTGAAAGTGCGGGAGTGTCATAAGTTGTCATGGTCTTTGTGCTGTAAGGAATGGGAGCAGTTTTCAGAAATAGAAATAAAAATATTCTTTATTGTCCATCAATGGGGAAATTTAGGTTTACCAGCAGCAAAGTGAGAGGCAAACCAAAGTCTGCCAGGTAAATTATAACAAAAAATAAGACTTAAGAGACTGTACAGTAAGGTCAAATTTACAACAAAAAATAATGTACAGTTATCAGAAACAGCATACCCAGATTCAAAGAATCAATAGAATAGAGTAGATTTGTGTGAACTTTCCAAGGTTATTTTGTATTCTTCTCCCCACTTTATTAAGGTTGTTTCCCAAATAACATAAATAATAGGGAGGATTGGATTTGTGTAGTGTTGATGAGATACTTTAAGCTACATTATTGTTCTCACATAAATCAGCCTCATATTTATCCAGACAGTCAATAAAAATGAATTATTTTCTTCATGTTGACTGATCTCTATCACAAATGTTAGGGAAATTATGAGATTTTGTATTTGTATTTCTATTCCTTAGATTAAGATTTATTCTGGATCAAACTAATAATTTAACTAAAATAGCAGGAAAAGAAATCATAAAATCATTTTATCATTATTATTATTGATACAAATACATATTAACTTATTATTTAATTAAGCTACAAAAAGACACAAACATATTTAGGAAACAAACATACAAACAGCTATTTTTTTCTGACATTATGGACATATGAGCGTAAACCATTGGACTAGTTAAGGTTTTATATTTATCGTCCTTTTCCCCCCACATATCATGAAGCAACACAGTACTAAGGCTGGATTCGGATTTAGCAGTTTGGTAAATGACTTTTTAAAAGGTTTAGACCCACATCAGGTAAAATATATAAAATCTGGAGTAGATTAGTAATCAGTAATATATTCATTTCCAGAAAGACCAAAGATAAAAAGTAAAATAAAAACAAAAAATGAGGCTCGGGTATACCTAAACTAAAGGTGGTCATCAAAATAGAAATCATCATCAAAAACCTGAAACTTAGGTTTTTGTCTTTTAGCCAAAGGAACACGAAAAAGTCTGAAAATTAACAATTTTTCTACACATTAAATTTTTATTTTTCCAGGTATGGAAAATGATGAAACCAAATACTTTTTCAGACTTTTTTGCACAGAAACCCAGTACTACTACAGGTCAAAAGGTGAAAGATTCATGACTAGCGAATTCAATGTTCAATGTATCTAAAATGATTTAAAATTAAACTAAAAACCTTTATCAAAAGCATGCTATGAAGAATTTAAGCTAACCCTACCAAACAATGAGAATCACACATGGTGGACAGACCCCTCCGTAAAACAACCCAGAGTTTGTGATTCTGGACATGAAACTCCACCTGTTTCATGTTAAACAGGTGGAGTTTGAATCTGAAAGGCAATTACAAAACAGAAGCAAGAAAATAGTCAAAACAACACAAAATACAAAATGATTATGAAGTTTTACACCATAGGTTATCATGGTAACAGCCCAAAGTAGACCTTAAGTGACTTTGATAAATTACTATTACCGCTTCATACCATAATCCCAGCTACTGTGCTGTTTGCAGGCCACTGTTGGACAACCTTTATGAAACAAAACCCACAAAATAAAAGGTTTTTGGGCATTAAACTCAATGTAGATTAATAAAGATCAGTAAACTACAGGTGTTTCTATTTCCCTCTGAAATCTAATTGTTGATGTCTTGGAGATATACCTGGAGTTTAAGAGAAAAATGTAATTTTAATAAACCTACAAATGGTGTAAGAAGGCCAGTTTTCAAAAATAAAGTATAACGCAATTACTCACATTACTGTCCCCTGTGGTACGGGCTCTCAAGGGCCCCTGGTGGTTGGGCCCGTTCACCACATCACCTCTCACTTCAAATGAACTCTGGAGACAAGCAAAACAACTTCAACATGTGGAGATAAACATCAGTCTACAAAAAACTCCTATAAGTGTTATCTAATAAATAAGTAAAGCATTTAGTCTGACTGAAACAAAAAGAAAAGGTAAATAAATTACTCTCTGTTATTTTACTTTCCTTGTGGTCAACCAAGTGTACAAATTCACTCCCCATTCGTCATTTTGGCAGTGTTTGTCTTATAACGTAGCGCTTTTTCCCCAAACACCGCATTTGATGCATGAAAATAGTCTCAAATTGATGGCGATTGCTAATCGAAGCCTGGCAAAGAGATTACACAGGCGCATCAAAGACCAAGTTGCTGCGATCTCCAAAATTAATGGACGCTAAATAATTTATGGGCTATCACTGCAAAGCCCATGGAGAGATTCATCACGGAGCCCTAATTCAACACAGAGATGTACATTGATGTAACTGAGACGCACAAATTCAAGGAGCGCGCAGGGAAGCTTACCTCCCCCAAGAGCTTCTTTTCTTTGAAGCATTCAGAAATCCCTGCAGGAAATAAGCACAAAAACATGCAGCTACTGTATGGAGAGCATGCAATATTGTTGTAGCTGCTTTGTTGACCTTTCTTTTCTTTATTCCCAGTTTGCATTACTTTACTTTTATTAGAGTAATTCTCCTAAACTTGCAACTGTTGAAGATGGACAATGAGGTAAAATCCCACTTACACTGGAAGCTGACTACCCACTTTCTGCCTGCAATTCCAAGGAAGTATTTCAGTGTGCGCTCACAGACCAGCTGGTCATCTGTCAGAGAGGGAAAAACAAACAATTACTTATTCTTGAAAGTATGTGCATCTATACTGACCCACTGTTCTAAATCTGCTTTTAACAGAAGAGCAGCTCAGTAGGCTGTGAATGTAGCTAGTCTAATAATACTGCATCTCTGATTATGGTCATTTAGGTGAAAATAAAACATACGACAAGCAAGTAACAAAGAATCAGCAGCTAATCAACTTTTCTCCCACCTAAAATATTATTTTCCTCCAGAACGTTTTGTATTTGTTTTACTTAAAATATTTCTGTGGAAGCAAACAGGGCTGCAACTACAGATTATTTTGCTAATCGATTCATCTGTCGACTATTTCTTGGATTAATCGGTTAATAATCGGATAGCAAAAGATGCTCAATAAGCTAAAACTATGCCACTTGAGGAGTTCTGGATAAAGCATCATCTTACAAGCAAAATGTATATATTCTGTGTACAGTTTTTGCCTAATTATTTCTCTGAGTGGGTGGTTCATTCAGCATACAGCATGTTATAGAGTCTGTTTACTCCAGTTAACAATTATTCGATTACTAAATTAGTTGACGATTATTTCAATATTCGATTAATGACGATTAATCTGAATAATTGTTTCAGCCATAGAAGCAAATTAGCTGGAAGCTATTGTCAACTCTAAAGCTCTGACTTGTCAACACGGATTTGATCTAATTTTGATTTCTCCAACAGCATTCAAAATATGTCCAAATATTCATTTCATTTTTTCTTTTAAACTTTATTTAACTAAGTAAGATGACTAAGAACCAGTTCTCATTTACAGCGCCTTCCTGTTATCTCTGTACTCTCTGTTTAAAGAGCATATGTTATCATATTTAACAGCAAGAACACCTATAAATATTAAGTATGAAACAAATAAATCACAATGCGTCTTTCAAAGCAGATAAGTGACTTTAAAACATACTTTTCAGAAACAAAAAGAGCCTTTTGAGTCAGGCCCACTAAAAACAGGAAGCCTCTTCATATATGGATGAGGACAGCTCACTCCCCATGGCTGTAGATACATAACAAGATCTTCTCTTTGATTAAAACCCCCCTTTTAAATCGGAATATGTTGAATGAATGTATGACCGCTACTCTGCTCAAAGAGAATAGGATATAACTACAAGTTTTGCTGAGTAGAACATCATCTATACAGAAATTGTAAATATTCAGGCACAAAGCAAATAATAGTTGAATTATATTAAGGTTCCTCTGTGTTAACTGTTACAACGGGACTCCTCCAGACATTTAACTACAAGCATCAACAGACCTAAAACCACTTTGTGATTGCCAAGGAAACAGCTGCCATTAAAAAAGGTTTCTTAGTGAAAATAGGGCTTTGGAGAGAGAAAACCTTGAAATTAAAAATAATCCATCGAAGAGGGTAATTAGCAGCTGTATGTGGGCATGAATGAAAGGTCATCCTTTGAAAGAAATTGCAGTAACAGAACAAAGAAGTAAAATTAATTATTCCAAATGAAAATGTCTGTTGACGGAAATTAAAAAAAGGTGGAAATACCAAAGAAAAACATGAAATATCTTTCCTGTGTACTTAAGCTGTGTTCTCTTCATTAAAATGGTTCAATGTGGCCCTATTAAAGATATAAGGTTAACTTAAACAGAACAATTACCTGTACGCATTATGATATGGGTCACCTCTGGTGTCACCTGGGAAACAACACGACCCCCCAATTTCTTGGCAAACTGTTTCACCATCATCTGCAAACAATATCTAATCAGTTTGTGTATTTTGCATTGGGTTATATAAATAAGCACCTGTGCTGACTGAAAGCGTCAACAGCCACCTGCTCATTGGGGCCCAACCCGGACGACACAAAAACAAGTTTAGCTTTAGAGCTTTCTTTCGGAGGACTGTTGTTTTCTTTGTCTTCTTGGCAATCTGGCGGTGAATCACAGTTTTTTACCGTTTTGGTTGCAGAAGTTGAATTAGGGCTCTTTGCGACCTTTTCAGTGGCCCCACTGTGATGCAAAGCTGTGTGATAAAAGGAAAGAAATGCTCACTAACTGGTACAGAAAGCATGGTATGACTGTTTTTAAAAGACATCTTGGCTCGCTCTAACAAAGATCCCAACGGCAATAATGGCACAATCAAGCTACAATGTAACAGAAAGTCACTTCAGCCCAGATGAACCTGTCCATTCCAGCACATTAACATTTAAAGAACTAGGAAAAAAAAAAAAAAGAGTAATCACAAAACAGGCTGTAGCAAATAGAGGTGTATCTAAGGTAATTGAAAAACCTCCCTTACACATTATACTCTGCAATGTTACACGAATAGCCTTACCGGTCTCTGAAATGCCGCCACGCTTTGCCAATCCTAGCTCAGTCACCACTTTGCCTTCAGATGGTTTTGTTTTTGCATCTAAAATGTCCTTCCTGCAAAAGAGACCTCACTTATAAAAAAACAAAATGCCACACACGTAGCTTACAGCAGGTGCATAAAATCCTCTGCTCAGTTCGGTTATTTGGACTCCAAACTTTGTCTTGATAAATTTGTACCCCTCAGCGAAAAAATAATTCTTCAGGTTGGGTTTTTCTCTCCGGGGTGTTGTACCCTTGTGTGCTGAATGAAAAATGTCCACAGACTGATGACACAGCAGTGGGGGTTTAATATGAATCTGGTGAAACAAATGTAAATGTGTGGGACAGCCAGAAAAATGCATAAAATCAGTTTTAAAACCAAGTGTGACACTTTATCTGCCTTAACATAATGGGTTTGTCTCAGCTGTAACACAATGGCAAATGAAGGGAGTGAAACTGCACATCTTAATACAGCCCAACGTTGTCCGATTCTTGGTAGATGTTGTCACCTTTTAAAACAAGTTACAGAGGATATTATTCTGACAAAGTAATTTTTTTGATTTGAGAGAATTTGATTAATAAAGTTAACACTTGTACTTGAAGTTAATTGCCAAGAATTTCATTGTGACTTTTTGTTTTAGAGTCTTGAAAGCATAAAACATGAATAAAAATGTATTTAAAGAAATGAACTAGAATAATCAGAATCTTGGCTTCAAAGGAAAGAACAACCAGAAGATGAAGGACAAGAAAACAAATTCAGTTCACGCCAAGGCGACCACAGGGGTTGTTTGTGAGCATAAAGTTTCTCAAGAAAGAAAACACTGCCTACTGTGGATTTTACTTTTTGTATCCTCGGTAAGTACAAAACATCTGCCTACATCCATGGATCATGTTAATAATTAAATCAATAATTGCTTTCTCTAAACATTCTTGAGCATGTCGATAACTATCTGCAATAGAAACTTTTTTGCTCACTGTCTGAGCCAAATGAAAGAGAGAGCTTTTGAATGCAAATACCATCTGAATGTATATCAGTATTTAAACTTCCCTTACAACTACCACATGTGCTGGACGAGCCTAGAGTGACTTTTTAGGGCCAAATAACATGTTGTCAAACAAACTCTAGATGAACATGTAGAGTTTTAATGTAGTGCAGTTAAACCCTCACCGGGAAAATACATGTGTAGAAAGCTGAGACCTAAACAACTACAGCGTGGCTCACTGCTGTTCAGAGAAATTAGGGTTCTGGTGCATTCCAATGCAGCAATGATGCGGGATAATTTTTGTGTTTTGAATTACATTTTTTTGTAACAACTGATCATGAAATGGTGTGGTAAATAATAGGCAAACCAGGATTTCTACAGAGTGCTTTTAATTTTCTGTGTTGGGTGGCGGTTTGTTAGGTCTCCAAGCAACTGTTCTCTGACAACATTTCTTTTATCTCTCTTTCCTCGTTAGACAACTTGTCATATAAAACTTTGTACTATTAACTAAGATTAACCCTGGAGACTTTGCCACCACAGCTTTCCTTTAGAGTGACCAGTGTGTTATACACGGATGCCCGATTTTGGTAATGCAAACATAACGTCATTGCTCTTTGACGTCTTTTCTCCCTTCACACATTTAAAATTTGTTTCAGTTCAAGAAATTCTAACAAAATCCAAAATGAAAAGTTATAAAATAATAACATATGCCTATTACCATAGTAATTTTAGAAAATAAATCACCATGTATGGAAACTTTAGTGCTTATCCTACAGAAATGTCTAACAAGAAGCAGAGGACATAGAAAATTGTAGCCCATACTGCTCCATCAAGGCAGTTTTACAATTTTTAACTTGATTAACAATTTCCTTAAAATCAGAAGTACATTATTGTGATTGCAATTTTTTGAATCAGACCTTGACGGAGACAGAATAGTGGATGTCATAACACATCCTCTTAGTAATCAGCCGATGACAAGGTTTTCTATGATTAAAATTGGGGGGAAAAATCGACAATTTCTTGCCTCAAAGACTTCATCACAAGTGAAAACTGGCAGCAAGCCTGCGTTTAAATTACCTGTATCAAAATAAAAACAGCACAGAGGTGCCAAGTTCGTCTAATTTCCCTGCTGCTCTTCTAGAATATTTTACTTTAATTCCAGACCTACTTAACAAAGCCAGTGCCTCCCATCTTTCCAATCTCCCTCTTGCCTGTATTTAGAAGCTTCAAGGCGAGAAGCAGGAGGGAAGCACTCAGGCAGTGGAGATAAATTACTGTGGCAACACAAGTTTCCGTCTAAGTGCTTTAAATAACATAAGAGGCTGTCAGTAATTAGTTTTTTTTATTCTCACAGTATAAGCAGATTCAGGGTTCATTAGTGAGATAATCAGTTTGTCCTTTCAAGATACATCACCCTCCTAGAACAAGGAAACACGAACTTCTTCACTCAGATGCAGCATTAAGAACAATTACAAGCCACATGCTCCAGTTATAGTACTGTTCATTATGGCGGCACTGTAATACAACATTTGACAATTGTTAACAATAATATGAAGATATGATAAAAGAAAGTTCAGATGCAATTCTATTACATTTGACACTAAATTGAAGCTGCATATTATATTGATTTTAAGCCTCCGTGAGGGCAGATGCCTGTTTAGCAGGTCAATCAATCAAACTGACAAATACCTGTCTGCTTTTATTTCTCAAATAAATGATAATTACTCCTCTTGTGGACATTTCGAAATACTTTACTGTCATTTTGCTAAAGGGATTCAAGATTAGTATGTGGTAGTACCGGAACAACTTAATGCAATGTTTACAGGGAAATCTGGAGGCTTGAGCTCCTCATCATATCTGTTTGTGACTCTTCTAAGGTGGTCTTGAACAAATAATCTTAATGTTTTCTAAATTTAGTTCAAAGTTTTATTTGGGGCATTGGTTAATTTCCACCGTTCTCCTTATAGTCCTTCTACATACTTCAGTAAAGAACCAATTTCAAATCAGATCTCTAAGTAGTTTATTAGTACCAACTTGCCACAAAGATACATTTATTGTAATTTCCTTCATTGATTCTACAAACATAATAGTACCTTAATGTAACTGAAGCACTTCACTTAAATTGATCTGGCTTTCTGGGAATCTTTAATGAGTAACCCATGTAGCTCGGACAAGAACCTAAGTTTATTATGCCACCACAAGACGAGGAGGATGCTAAGGTAAGCAAAAAAACCTCCAAAGCTCAGTCTTACAAACAGTGACCACTTTGGGGAGACAGAAATCTCCATTACAACCATCAGATAATATCTGTATGCCAATTGGTTGTCTGGTAGGCATGCTGGGAAAATAACTTTCCTTTCCCACCCTCAGAAACGTAAAACCTGATGTTATGATGTTAACTGGAACTGTGTGTTTTGGTCAGATAGAACTGAATTCTGCCTAAAGCAAAGGATGAATATGTGAAAAAGCAGCTCAGGCCCATTGGTAAGTATGGTGGAGGATCCTTGATGCTGTGGGCCCTGTGGAACTTGCTAGAGTGCATGGCAAGATGTACTCCTTGAAATACCAAAACATGTTAACTACCAATCTGTTGGAATCTGACCGAAAACTGAAAACAAGTCATTATTGAATCTTTCAGATGGATAAGACCATCCATTTCAGATGGACCATCCTAAACAGATGGTCAAATCAGCACAGAAACAAAAATCAACCTTTCTTGTATGACCATCACAGTCACCTGACCTAAATCCTACAGAAAACATGCAGGGGGAAGAGAAGAGCGTGCAGGGGGACCGATTCCTAAGAAATATTATAAAGATCTTGAAATGGACTGGTGAACCGTTGATCACCTTCTGACCAATCAGAGAACACGTATTTTTGTAAGCAGATCCTCTCAGCTAGTATTGTGGGTGGGAGTGGTTAAAGGTGTGAAAACAAGAAGTGCTTCAAAGAGAAGATAGGAGAAGATAATCTTTAAACAGAAACCCAAAGCAAAACTGATTAGCCTGAACAGATAGAGACAAGCGTGCGTTGAAATCTGACAATCGTTTCCCATGATCACTTTAGGAAAGAGATACAGAAATGTTTTCTTGATCTTGTAGAACCCATTTTCAGTTCATAACAATCATTTCGCTGTGATGTTATCAGCTCTTCTGATCACTTCCTTCTAAACAGCAACCTAATGTCACTTGGTACTTTTATGTTTGATCAAAAGCAAACTAAACCTGCTTTTGTTGTAAATTAATAAACTATTTTTAATTGTTTGTTGGCTCAAAAATTCTGTGTTGATATTAGTTTTTTTTTGTTTTTTATGTTTAACCATTTTCACTCATCACCAGTTCGAAATATCCACAGAAAATCAGCTGCTTTGCTGTAGCGAAACCCAGTAAGAAGGGGGTTTTATGTTGTAGCACTAAAAGTCCCACCTGTCGGAACCCTGGACTTGGTCCTGGTCATTCTGGAGGGGTCTGTGAACGTCTCGGCCTAGGAATACATTCGACATAATAACATTTATTAACTGTACAAACCAAGGTCCATAAAAGAATTAAAAATGAGTTTGAACACAAAAATAACATGGAAATTTTTAAAACACCTTTAAACCTTGTATTGAATTTAAATGTCGAGGCAAACCTTTTGATTCAGTACGCGTTGGCTAATAAATTATTTAAAATGTATTCTCTTGATAGTTTTCTCTATTAAATGTCAGAAAAAGGCTAAGCATTTCCACTAAAAGTAACAGCTCAACTTTTTGTTTTTAGCTTGATTGGTTCAGGTTTTAACATCAAGTTTGAGACCAATTCAACCTAAAGAAAATGAAGTAATTGCACATTTCCTGCTTACCCCTGTTTTTTTTGCTCTGATCGGTTTCTGTGGCCACTTCTGCGGCATCACTGCCTTCTTTCTCCTGAAGCACCTCTGACACCAGAGCCATTAGCTTCTCCAGCCTCACCAGCTCCTTCTGCATTTCTATCTTTTGCTACAGAGAAAGAGAAGGAAAAAGGAAAGCATCAGAGCTTTTATTCTAAACTGCATTTTGTTACATTTCAGCAGGGGATAAAGAGTGGAAAGAAAACTGCAATGCCAACACTTCTTGCAAAGTCAGCCAAGGCAAACTGGCTGCATTTTAAAGAAATGAAAATATTACATTCATGGTTTAACACAATGAAAGAATGCACTCATTATTCTTTTTTATTGTATTTTTGGGCTTACAGTTCAAAAGCATTGAGTATGTACACAGACAAAATGAAAAATCTAATGCTAAGCTCTGCATTCTCATCTCTGAGAAATCCTAGATGCTTTTTCAAACTCAGGGCACAAGACTACAACTCCCAAGTCAAATACAGTCGACAGATAAAAGTGTGAGCGGTGGAAGATGGATGAGGAACAAAACAGAAAAATCTTCTTCTCTGCATCATTTCCTCCAACATAAATGAAATGCAATTTAGAAAGTTGCTATGGGGTAAATATTTCACTGAGCAAGACAGTCTGTCATCTAGGAGCTGACAGGAAGGTTTGGTTGAGAATGTAGTGGCTGCCATCTATGGGACGTGATGCAAAAGTGCATCAATGGAGGCCTGATGAAAACTGAACAAGCAAAAAAAATTATTATATTCCAATTAATGGAACAAAAAACCTGTTCATGGAGATCGATTTCTTCTTTTAAACTGATAGTTCAACTGACTAAAAATAAGACGAAAGAAAAACAGAGGGTTTACGATTATATTTACCTGGGTAACAAGAACTTCGCTGGAGAATTGTGAGGATTCAATGGAAACACCAACGTCATTTTCAGGGGCATCACCTGCAGAAAGGAAATATTCAAGCTGTCTGCAGGGTTTACCACAGATGCACTGATCAGAGATTTTGTGGCCAATTTTTAATCACATATTTTGCAAAGATTTGACCTGCCAACACCAATTTTAGCCAATTCAGATTTCTCTAATATAAGCACAATAAATAGCAACAAAATACTTCTTTCTCTTTTTTTTTATTATATATATTAATACTATCTTAACAACATTTTAATAGTAAAAAAAAAACGATTTTCTCAAAATAAACCTTGGATCTCTATGCAAAATGTTTACAGATGCAGTAAAACCCTCCAAGTTATGGGTCAAAAGTATCTAGAAATAAAACCCAACTAAAACTGATTACAGCATATCCTTAAGATGACAGATGATAACTCCCGTTTTAATGTTTTGCACCAAATCACAAAGCATTTTTTCCAACAAGATACAGTTTACATAAATACCAACTGTCATAATTATTACTTTATAGAGAAAAAGCTATGATTTACCACGATGTGCAGTTATTTTAATTATTTATAGTAGCATTCAATTGACTCACGGTTGTCATGAGAATATAAATGTGTGCCACATTTCAATTGCAGTGGGCGGCTAGGATGCAATGTTGCCCTCGATGCCTAAACCAGATGTATATATTTAGTAGCTAAGGCGCTAAAGCTCAGAAGGAGTTGTTAGGACAATGTGGTGAAGTATAAGAACGGAAGGAAAATGTAGGCTAATCATAATCAATATTTCAATACTCAAAAGCAGTACTGCAATTACATGTTTTACAGGTACTGTGCAACCATAGTTTACAGTAACTACAAAGGAGACAAAAGGATATATTAGGACCAGAGGCCACGTCACGCTGCATGAGAGACAGAGAGCAGTCTGTGTTACATAGCTCTGCTGTTAAACACAATTTCATATTTATTTCAAAATGATGACATTTTCAAACTACCTTTAGCATATTTTATTAGCATTTAGAACATTAATAATAAAGGGCATGCTGTCTGTACTTCCAATTGAGTTAGCACTTTAGGTTTCCAAAAAAATGGCAACATTAAGGCTGAATATGTTAGGAAAATATGCAAAATGTAATAATGTATGTAAATGTTGTGATAATGACATGATTTGCAATAAGTAAACAAATATCTAACTAAACATAGAACCCAGAAAGACTATCCTACTGAAATTATTATTCTCAATTTAACAACTTGGCTTCCATCTACATCCACTGTTTGGACAATAAAACAGCTTGTTGTAGTTTCTTGATGACTTAACCAAATGTCTTAAAGCTGATTTAAATCATTTTATGCAGCATTTAACAACAAGTATCATATGGCAGTATTTATATTACTGGAATGGTAATTATTTACTGCAGTCTAAGCAGAGTTTCTTTTGCGCTATAGTGATATTGTAATAATGTTAAATTTGCGATATGTTGTGCACCCCTAGCCAACATTTCCCAATCTATTATATCCCATGAAAGACAGAATTGGACTCGTCAAAAGAATAAAACAGTACGTTTGCTATGATATGATCTGCCTTCTGTCATTCGCCGAAGTCTAACTTCCTGGTGAGGCTAAAACATAACATATGGTTTCTTTTCTAGAAACTTTATACCAACTTTTGTGATTCAAAATGAACTAAATTTGATTATTCTTCACTCAGTAACAACTTCCATATAATTGTTGTGTGCTACTTACATTCATCTGGTGTGCCGAACAAGTCCACAGATGCCTGACTGGAGTCAACCTGGTCCGGGTTCGGGCTTGCAGGTGGACGACTTATTGGTTCTCCTGTGTTGGTTTCCCCACCGACTCCCTCACATCTGTTTGTTTGACTGATTTCTCCCTGATCTTTGATTCCAGCTTGGGGATGATCTGATGTTCCAAAGATCTGAGCCAACGTCGGTAATTCCTCTTCGGATCTGCTGCTATCAGACTCGGCTGATGATTCCAGCCTCTGAGTTCTCCTCTTCTTCCTCGGGGTGATCTTGATGGAGGATTGATTGCTGATCTCTTCGCTACCGCTGCCGTTTCCATTTGCTTTGTGGATCAATTGGTTGGCTGTGGTCTCCAGAGCATCAGGGGTTAAAGAAGACTCTCCAATGAAAATAGTCTCACCTTCATTAAGCGAAGGATCTCTTAAAAAGCCATCTCTGATCTCCTTGAGGTTGCAATCACACTGACCATCAGTGATCTGAGAGCCCTTTGATACTTCATGTTCAACAGCTGTGAAGCGGAGGCCAGAATCTACTACCCGAGGGACGACAGACAGAGGACTTTCCCTCTCACGCTTTGATACTTTATTTGGACTGAGACCGCTGCCGAAGCTGCTTCTGGAGGGACAGTTTTCAGCATCAACGTCCTGCCCTGCACAGTTGCTATTAGGATTGGAGGCTTCCAGCAAAGCTTGATCTGGTTTTCTGATCTGGATGGGTGAGTTGGAAGGGGAAATCACATCTCTACAAATACATTTTTCTGTCTCTTTTGAAACATTAATATTTTCTGATAATTCAGAGCTTGAACAGTTACGATGGCTCTCTGCATTTTCTTCATCTGAACCACGACTTCTCTTCACCTTTGGCTCCCCAAAATGGAAAGATTTCCTTTTAGCAGCTTTGAAGCTCCTGAGTAGTTGCTCTGTGTCCACCTCACTGTCGTTCTTGCAACCCTCGTACTCTTTTACGGCACAATTAGCTTCATTAACACAGATTTCTTGCTGAGAACCAGGTTGGCAATCATTCTCCGGCTTCTCACTTTCAAGCGTTGGACCTACCACGAGCGGATCGGTTGAGCTTGTGGAGTTTGGGACGACAGAGGCGGGAGGGTCAGCAACAGCTTTAGCCGGAGATCGGGATTTGGGTACTTCTGCTTCAGCTTGTCTCAAAAATGTTTTCCCACTCTTCTCCGTACTTTCTATCCCTCCAATTTCGTCCTCATAAACACATCCATTTCTTTTAGCTCCTTTTGTTCGGTTTCTGCTTTCAGGCAGCAATGCATCCAATGTTTCACCATTGGCAACTTCAGTTTGCTTTTCGCCGTTGTTCTCTTTTTTAGTTGCACTGGATGTTTTGGCCGTTTTCTTGTGACGCCCCTGAATCTCCTCAACAAAAAGCTGAAGTCTTCTGCTCCTTCTGGTGCTCCTGATTGAAGTGTCCTGGTCCTCGCTGCTGGGATAGGTCTCTATTTGAGCTTCAACTTCCTCGGTTCTTTCATTGGGTTTAGGACTGATTTCCCCGCTCTGAACTCCTACCAAAACAAGAGGTTTTGCCACTTTAGATGGTTTCTTTGTGGACTTTAAATAGTTTCCCTTCCTACGATCACTTTTCTCCTCTGTATTTTTGGATTTCAACTGGATTTGCTCTTGAAAATCACTGTCAAGCTGTTGTAGACTTGTACGACTTCCTCTTATTGGTGGTGTCGTTTCTCGTACAATATCAGCTACAGGAACCTCGTGCTCTCCCTGATTATTATCACTTTCTGACAAATGATTCAAGTCTTCTACATTTTTATCAAGCTTTTCCTCGACCTCTGTCTGTTCAGGTACTTTAAAAAAGTCACTGCTGGTGTCATTTCCTACCATTTGTCTCTCTTCACAAAGACGGACATCCCTTTTCTCTCTCAATTTGGGAAATCTTTTACAAGTTTGTGTTTCCTTAGCCATTAGTGGCTTTGCAACTTTGCTTCCTCTTCGTTTGTAGACGGCACCAAAAACTTGCTCTTCAAGGGCTTTGGTGCGATCTTCTCTCTTAGGATTCAATTCAGTGTCTTGTGGCTCAACATCCAGCGTAGACATAGACGTACAGCTATCCGATTCGTCTGAGTTGTGGAGGGGCCTCTCTAGTTCCAACTCGTCTTCAGTTGGAACTTTCAGGAGCCACTCTGCAACTTTCTCTAAACTTTTCTTCTTTTTCTGATCAAGAATCTTGTCGGGCTCCAAATCCTTTTTCCGTTTCTTTCTAGAGGACTCTTTGACATGTTGTTGACCAGGTTCCCCTTGATTTGATTTTGAACACACAGACTTCACCGGGTTGACAGAAGACCTTTTGTTTTTAGCCACACGAGTCGATGTAGCGTTTTTCCCGACATTTGCTGTTTCTGGCTCTAAATTATCTGTACAGTAGGACGTTTTCTTGTCAGAGGTTGGTGGGATGTCACCCAGGCCGCTATCCAGGCCTTCATTTTCTGCTGTTACAGGATCTGAGTCTTCGAGTCCCATGAGCTGTGCAAACCCAGTCTGAGCTATAAAATGCAAAGCAGACAAATACTGAGCATTGAACGTATAATCTACAACAGAAATTCATTCCTAGAGTGACACCCTTAGGGTTTTAAGTAGGGTTGTACCGATATGAAAATTTGTGCCGACGTTGACATCCAATATTAATATTGTTGTTATGGCCGATAACTGATAATATATATATTTTATATACATTTCTCAACCCTTTCAACAACATTAGAAACGACCCTACATCCAGCGATACAATACTATGTCGCATGGTCAATCCCCTCCTCCTCCCGAAAGACATACACAAATGGCAACAAGATGGAAACAAACATCAGTCGAAGCAGAGGTTAATGCACTTATAACGTGCTTCCCTAGTTTTAAGAGGGTGCATTTCAGTGTTTTTAACCCCTCAATTACCAGAAACATCTGGTTAATTGTCCAATCATCCACATAAACATGCAAGTCTTCTGCATAATTTCTATTCACCAGTTTCACACTTCAGCTAAAAAGTGAAGAATCACGCCTGTGATTTAATCTGAGCAGCTCGCCTCTTTGTTGGGTCTAGTGAAAATGTTGGACTTTGACTGTGGCTTGTTAAAAAGTTTGTTAGCTCTATCTATTTGCTATTGCCATGTCTAGGTTGCAACTAAGAGTTTATGTAGAGAGCCGTCTTGTGTACCTTTACAGGCTTTTGTGAGCTTCTGAAGACAGGCTCAGAAGCCTCACTTTGGGAAGTTGTTTGTTGAGTTTTGATCAGGGACTGGATGATTTTTATTTCAGTTCTTGCTTCATCTGATGTTTTTTTTTTTTTATTGGAGCCTATGTATGTAAACCTCAACTGATGGTTTGTACTAGTTCTAGTACCATCCTTTTGTTAAAACTTGAAACTGACAGAACAATAAACTGCTTTTTATTTTTAAAAACCACCTACATCTGGTTTCCCTGGCTGAGCTGGATCATAATACATATTTAGAGGAATCAAGGTGAGGCCCTATAAATCTAAGAACACTGTACCGACTGTCGGGCATGCTATGAGTCTGTTTTGATGCCAGTGGCAGTGGTGTATTGCTGTGGTAATAATAAAGAAGGTCTAGCTCCAAATTCTTCACCTCAAATCAGCAACTAGCTGGTTGAAAGTGGGACACAACTCTGTGTTCCAACACGACCAGGTTCTTAAAAACACATTAAAGCTACTTTTGGCCTCTTCTTCATCCCAACTAAAAATTGAACTACCGTATTTTCCGCACTATAAGGCGCACTTAAAAACCTTTAATTTTTTCAAAAAATGACAGTGCGCCTTGTAATCCGGAGCGCCTTATATTTGGATCAATTGGTTAATTGGTTGATCCATACTGGTTGTACACGGCGCTCTGTCAAAATGTTTCAGTACGACTGGTAAACTACAAAGCCGCACCGCTTACAGCATTACGGCAACACCGCTATTACTTCGGTGTTGCCGAAGTAATAGCGGTAAACACCTGTACTGTGCTTACTGCTAGTCCAACACCAGTTGTGTGTGTATAACGTTTGAATGTACTGTTGCAGGAATTGCCTGAACTATATGTGATTAGAAGCTCAGTGTGTGGGGTGTATGTTTCGTGTGTGTGTATGGAAGATGTTGACATTACTCCTCCGGACAGAGGTGGCGCTGTGTGCTGCCGTAGCTGAGAATCAAGAGTGAAGGAGTGACGTCGGTATTATTGTGTGTGTGGGGTGGGTAGAGACGGCGACCGGAGCAGCGGTGTATGAGTCTGTAAGCCCTGTGTTTTTACGTGCTGCAAAGTCATTAAAAAGAACCCCGAATCTCGTCAACAACTCAGTGTTTTGATGCTGTTTCTTCATGCTCAACTCAGCAACGTATGAGTGAGGGAGTTAACCCCGAGGAAACTAGTAACTTCGGCCCTGGAGAAAGCGTCTCCCCTGTGTCATCAGACTACGGTCAGGGGACAGAAACAGGAAAGGTTAACAGTACTAACGTTTGATTTAGTGCATCAAACTGTTACTTTTACGTGTTTACTGAATCAGGGAAAAGTTCCCTTTCATGTTTTAACTAACGTTTGATTTCAACTTCAACTTCATAGACTCCAATGCATTCCTAACGTGCGGTTGGCTCTATTCAATAGATTTCTATGTAGAGGAGACCTTACCATGAGAGTGAATGGAGTTATCAGAACGCTGGTTTGTAGTGTATTAATAAAGTTTGACTGACTGACTTATCTGACTGTTTTGTTGACATTCTCTTTAGCACAGCTCCATCTAGTGGATGCATAACGCAACCCCAGTCAAACGTTTGACTGCAGTAGCTTCTATTCTATGCGCCTTATAATCCGGTGCGCCCTATATATGAAAAACGTTCTAAAATAGGCCATTCATTGAAGGTGCGCCTTATAATCCGGTACGCCTTATAGTGCGGAAAATACGGTAGGTTAAAAAGTGGGGACAATGCCTGGAAACCAACCGATTTAAATGAACTGCGGGAATTCCCATAAGAAGAAGTCAAATGTTCCACCAGAATTATACTAGGACTTTGTTCATGACTCCAAAAGTCTACATATGAGGTCCAACCTGTTCATTAAATATGAGTGGAGGTGTACGTATAATTTTGACCTTATGTGGATTAAAGAAAGTCTAGAATGAGTTCAAACTTGTACACCAAATGCTTGTTTTTAAAAAAAGAGTAAATCTTAATGTTGATTTGTGAGGCCATGCTGAAAGGTGCACAGTTCAAATAAATCATTAAAAGCCCAACTTTACTGTAATATTTATACCAATGAAGAGCATATATAAACCTCTGACTGGAACTGTACATTAGAGCTTCTTAACAATGCGGGTGGACATTTGTCATCGTTTGTAGGCATCTAAATAAAACCCTTACCTTTATTTTAGGTGGTATCAAATATTTTATAGCTAAAAATTAATATGGCAGCTGATCTGATGCAATGAAGTTGAAGAAAGTTTTTACCTGCTACAGTTGAGGAGCAGGACTGTGGAAAATCAACTCCCATTTTGTCCAGTTCAGCTCCAAATGTGTCTCCAGATGATAAATCACAACCATGTTTACTTGTTTCTGTATTGGTGACACTGAACAGAGAAAGAAAAACACACATATTACAGGAACATCTTAATAAAAGATCATTAACCTTAAAGATGAATTTTTGTGGTTCCTACTTAGTGTTCCTCCTTTCTTGCTGTGGCAGTCCAGTAAAGTCTGTAAAAGTTAAAAACATCATGCTGTAAGATAAATTCATTTAATCAAATTATATTGGTTAGAGTTCGTAAGCTTGTGATCTCACAGTTTGTGCAGGTGTCGTGTTCATATGCTTGTATGATGTCTTGCAGTCCTGAAACGAGTCTCTGAAACCCAGGGCTCTCCTGCAGGCTCCTAACATATGCCCAAGTAAAATATAGCAGGCTATAATAAAACACTTTTAGCGACTGTGTTAAATGTTATAATTTAAGCTCACTGACCTCTTTGTTATCTTGGATTTACACACGGGGCAGTTGGCTCTGTTTTGTTTGGAGCCGTCCAAAAGTTTTGTAATACAATATCTGCCAAAGTAGAAGGTTTAAGACATGAGTGAATAACAACAAATAAACCAGACTACTAGTTTTTAAGCATAATGTCTACAATAGTCACATGTAAAAAGTTCCTTACCTGCAAAACTGGTGATCACACTTAGTAGAGACCGGCGCCGTCATTAAATCCAGGCTAAAGGCATAAGACGACACAGACTAAATAACAGAGAGGGTAATTTTTTCATCAGAAAGTATTGTTGCTCTTAGGCACACTCACCAAATGGGACACTGAAGAGTCTCCCACAGGACGGCAATACCCTTTTTGACATCTGTGGCTTTTGTCGCCATAATGATCCTAAAAGGCTGCAAATGACAAATCATAAAAACAATGCTATCATAAGGGAAGGCTCCCTTCTGAACAAGCTGAAAGCCAGACAGTAAACTGTAACACATATGACTGCTTGTAGGTGAAAAGGGATGTATCAGCTAGGAAAATATTAAATAAAGCAGGTTATTCTCTTTTACGTTACACGGAGGAAAGTTACAAGTTACTTCTATAAACTGCTAAAAATGTTCGGCTTCTGTGTGAAGACAATTCACTTTCAATGCAATAAATACAGATAAATTCTGCACACTGATAACGGCTCATGGTTTTCTATAGTTTTATGACAATCCCACATCATGCCTTTGAAAAATCCTATTGTTTGCTGAATGGTTAACAAGGAACTAACTTTATCAGCGGCAGTAAAGTTATAGCGTTGTGTACTTTGCTCACTGTGAATGTCTATTGTTCCCCGGCAGGTATGTTAAGGGGAATAGCCAATGCAGTGAATGGTAACTGGTGAATGGTAATAACTTAATAACTACAGCTTATTAGGTTTCTCCAAGTGCACAGTGATTTAATGGAAATGCTAGATCCAGCATTTAAAACAATTACTAAAACTAGTACAAATTTCACTCTTTTTCCAAGAGCTCTGCTTCGAAAAGATTACATAAATTAAAAAGTAATGAACTACTAAATATCCAAATAAACCGTTTCTCTAGTGATTTATGGGTCATCCTCGGGGTTTTCTTCCTCTAAAGCTGACTCATGTTGAAGCAAAGAAGCTGTGGCTCTGCTCCAAGCTCCCCATCCCATCTCTAGGGCTGAGCCCAGCCAGCCAACAAAGGTTTCAGCCAGGTTTATCTGGGATCTATCAGTCATGATCCAAATCTTATCATCATTGGTGAATGCTGAAACAGAGATGGAATGGTAAATCGAGAGCTATGATTTTTGGCTCAGCTCTTTCTTCACCACAATCAACCAGAGTAATGTCTACATTGCTTGTGATAAGGCCCTAATCTGTTTATCCATTTCCCGGTCCATCTTGCCATTAGACACATGCAAGATACATGAACTCTTACCACAGATAGTTACACAGAGGCCAGGTTTTATATATGAAACCTTTTAAAAATCGCTGACTTGAACGAGACGGAAGGACAAATGAATGGATAAATATATAAATGAATGCATTATTTAGATAATGCAACAGGTAATAAAGCAATATATATATATATATATATATATATATATATATATATATATATATATATATATATATATATATATATATATATGGAAAGTGTGTCTTGTTTTTATTTGGATGAAAACACTAATTTATAAACTAACTTGTAACTAAATCTGAAAGAAAAACAATTGCCAAAAAGAAACGTATTTAAAGTTTGGTTGATTATCACACCAAATAACTTCACAGTTGTTGTTGGAGCATCATAACATTACAAAGAGCTAACAGGTGAAGAAGTAGTTGTTCATATTAAAGCTAACTATAGCACTGGCTATTCGCTAACATGAATTGTTTACGGGGTTTTGTTACACAACTAATTATTTTCTAACACAACGACATTAACACATTGGTGTCACTGATAACTAACGACAGACGCAGATCGTGTCACTTTATATTAACAGTACCTTGTTTTATGACAGTTTGGAGACGTCAACATTAACCTCATCCGCTTCAGTTTTCCCGCAACTCATCTTCTTCTACTATGACTGACCCGCGTTTTACCGCTAGTGTTACAGCGCCCCCTCTGTTCGTCCGCACTCATTTCACGAACAAAGGCATCGCAACAAGCTAAACAAAATACAACACAGACTTGCAAATTGCAGAAAAAATATGTTTTAAATAATAAAAACAAGGAGTCAGCAGAAATTATTGCTGAAATAAAACACTCCTAAAAGGAATAAGGTCACTTATAGGGTCACTCATGCAAATTATTGGAAAAAAAAAAAGAAAACATACCAAAAACCGCAAATTTTATTGGAAGATCTGAAAGATTAACTGTCCTTAACAATGTTAAGGTTCTATCTCTCATTCCTCTTTCGGAAATTCAGTGAATGACAAGCAGAAGCAGACCTACATTCAGGGAGCACAGTTCTCTCGTTGGATCAAAAGGAGCAATGCTTTTGTTGTTATATTTAGATAGGCATTCTAGGTACTCTTTTACAAGGTTGGATTTTAAATTCTATTCTAAATAGGAAGTAATGTTGAAAAAGATAGAAACCGCTAGTTTTCAAATATAAATGATATATTGTTTTCTCCAGCCACATCATCAAGTTATCCTCTCACACTGTATATTTTAATCTAAACGAAGTTTTCTATGGATGTTGGCACTTCTTACATAAATCGGTAATACCACCCGAGTGACAGCAGAGGGCAGCACTTTGTTGCTCTGACCAATTTGTGAAAATAGAGGAAGAAGTCATATTCACCGTAAACAACAACAATAAAGTGGTAAACGTAGAGTCGATGTTTCAGAGATTATTTCTCTTTTTTTTTTACGGAAACAAATGAGTATTAAGATGGAATAGCTGTTATTTTCTACAGTTGACAGTGAGTATATCTCCTGCTCTTACACGCTGCCTGTCTGTTGAACCAAAGCTAACTAGAAAGCTAAACCAGGTTGTAATCTCTGATGGTTTTAGGTTGTTGTCCAGAGTTCAGTGTTGGTAAGGATCTGCCTTTTCCTCGTTATCTTCTCATTTTCTAGTCTGCTAGATCAGTAATGGAGGGCTCCAAGTCTTCCAGCACCACTATGCAGGTGAGCTTCGTGTGTCAGCGTTGCAGCCAGCCGCTCAAACTTGACACCTCCTTCAATGTTCTCGACCGAGTCACCATCCAGGAGCTCACCGGTATGTTCTGCACACACAGATTCTTGTTATTCCTACGTAAATTTAGCTTTGTTATGATGGAGTGACTGTGGGAGGTCTTTCTCCTCCTCAGCCCCGGTGGTCACGGTGACTCCCAGCAGCAAACAGCCGGACAGCAGTGGGGGGGAGGCAGCACCTGAGGTGGGTTATTGCTCAACTGAGAGCAAATGCGGCATCATCTCATCATCTCAGGGCGTTTATTATCACACTCAGTCATACCTAGAACAATTCATGTAGACGTGCTGTCGCCAAAGACCCGTAATATAATCCAAAAACCTCAACCTAAACACATGTGATACATGGATATACCTTTTGAGATCTATCAAATAGTATGAAATTAAACAAAACAATACAACAAAAATATGAATTATAATCAAACTATTCCACTGTGATTTTTTTTTTTGGAATTGGTTTCATTTGGAGTTATTTTTTTCCAAGGAGACGTTTGTGGAAAACAAGCAAGATGGGGTGTCACGAAAGTACATACCTCCTGCACGGTGAGTTGTTTTTAAATCAGCACTGCATGCTGAATCCGGTTGAGGCCTGGATGTGATAAAAAGTGCACAGTGTCCTCAAAGGTGACAAAGCAGCCACATCTCTCCTCTTCAGGATGATGTCAACAGAGAGCGCCAACAGTTTCACACTGATCGGGGACGCTTCCGATGGTGGAACCATGGAAAATCTCAGTCGGAGATTGAAGGTGATATTTTTAGTTCTGTCAGCTTTCCTGAGACAAGAATGGTGCTGTTTGTTAGAAAACCAATGGATTGTTTTGCTTCCGTCCTGCTCAGGTAACTAGTGACCTTTTTGACATCATGTCCGGCCAAACGGATGTGGATCACCCTCTGTGTGAGGAATGCACCGACACCCTGCTGGATCACCTGGACACGCAGCTCAACATCACAGAGAACGAGTGCCAGAACTACAAGTGAGCTGGTTTAAGCTAACAGGATATTTTGTGGTTGACCCATACCTTAAGTGCTAATGGTGATCCGTTTCCAGGCAGTGTCTGGAGCTTTTATCGAACCTTCAGGTGGAGGAAGAGGACACCCTGCTGGCAGAGTTGAAGCAGCTGAAAAGCGAGGAGGAGACCCTGGTCCAGGAGCTGGAGGCTGTGGAGGAGCAGAGAGCTGCTGTGGCCAAGGATTTGGCCCAGAGCCGGATCCAGTCTCAGCAGCTGGACACAGAGGAGCTCCAGTAAGTGCACCCAGTCATCAGCTATTGTAACAAGGATGCTTGCAAGTTCCTTGTATAAGTATTAATAACCTGGACTTATTATTTTTCTGATGTTAGAACCAGACTTCAATTCGTTTTATTATGATTTAGGAGTTTCAGAGTAAAGGGGGCTGCATATATATATATGCATGTATTATGACAAATTGTGGGAGAAAACGGGGAATAAATACTCTTGCCATGTACTGCAGAGGACACAGGATCTATCAACCCTGTCTGCTCTGTGCTTAAAGGTACCAAAAAGAGTACAGCGAGTTTAAACGGCAGCAGCTCGAGCTCGACGACGAGCTGAAGAGCGTCGACAACCAGATGCGTTACTGCCAGATTCAGCTGGATAGACTCAAGAAGACAAACGTTTTCAATGCAACGTTTCATATCTGGTACACACGCATTAGTTTGTACTCAGAAATATTTCAGAAACCGATGACAACAGGCTGAAAATAAAGATCGACCGTGCTTCTTCCCAGGCACAGCGGCCAGTTTGGCACCATCAACAACTTCCGCCTGGGTAGACTTCCCAGCGTCCCCGTGGAGTGGAATGAGATCAACGCAGCCTGGGGGCAGACGGTGCTGCTGCTGCACGCCTTGGCCAACAAAATGGGACTGAGATTTCAGAGGTAAATATATTTTGATCTCTTCAATTCATATTCGTCTCAAATTTTGGCTGATTATAGATGAAATCTTCTAATTTCTGTAGAAACATTTGCAAAAACGTAAATAATCTTCCCTGGTGTTTCCAGATATCGTCTTGTCCCTTATGGAAACCATTCGTACTTGGAGTCACTGACAGACAAGTCAAAGGTAAGGCATAAACCTGTCCTCTTGCCAACTTTGTCTCAATAATCTGAACTTTTATTTGTCTTCCAGGAACTCCCGTTGTACTGCTCAGGTGGCTTGAGGTTCTTCTGGGACAATAAGTTTGATCATGCCATGGTGGCCTTCCTGGATTGTGTTCAGCAGTTCAAAGAAGAGGTGGAAAAGGGAGACACCGGCTTCTGCCTCCCATACAGGTCAGATATATGTAGAGTGTATTTGTTATTTGCAGCCATTAATAATAAAGCTGTAAATTAAGTTTAAATGATGATCTGTTATCTATTTTGTTTGAAAAAGATTGAAACCAGCTTCCAAAAAGGCTTGAACTGTATTGTCTGGATGCAATATTTTGTCAAATTCCACATCCAATACATTCATGCTTTGCAGGCCAAAATGACATTTAGCCAGTCAGGTTGTCTCTCATTGCCCTAAATGCACAAACCTGATTTCTAGCTTCCCCACATTTATTAGCACCCATGGAAAAGATGTGTTCATGAGCCTTAAAATAAATAGTTTTTTTTTTTGCCCTTACTTTACCATCCTGCTTACAAAGGATAGTCAGATATTGACCTGGTTCTTTCTTTTTATCATTTATTTACAGAAAATAGAAAACTGAGTATGGAAAAATGGTTATGTTTCAGACCTTATTATTTTTATACTTTTTACATTGATTTGTATTTTTAATGACACCATTTGTCTTAGATTTGCCACATCACAAACTGAGATTTACCTTTTATCTCTGAATATTCAGTTTTTGACATTACTGACTGAGAACTCAAAGCTAAATACACTCTAAAGGATCTAAAAAAAAGCCCATTTCACAGCTTTAAAGGGTTATGTATAAGATATACTTTATTGTTCCCTTATGGAAATTTGTTTTTGACAGTAGTGCAACGAGATGGAAAAAAAATGGATCTTCAGCTTTTAAAAGAAGTCTGGCGAACATACCAACAAACAAAGCGTTGTTATTTTTTATACGTGTAAACATAATAAAATCTTAAAGATCAAAAACTGTGCTTTCAAAAATCTTGAATTTAGTCGTAATTTGACGATGGATTGTACAAAGGAGCTTATCAAATTAGTTTAGATGGCAGAAAAGGACTGGAACACGATGCCAAATTGGAAGCCATCTTCAGCTGTGCTCTGATCCTTGATTTGTAAAATATTCAGGTAAAAACTGAAAAAGTATTGTCAATATTTAGCATATTCATGGTAAGAATTGGTCATGCTGTGATACTGTGGTGACAAGAAGAACGTAGGTCCTTCATCAGCCATGTTTGCCAGAGTTCCAGTTCAAAACCTGTATTATTTTTTGTAGATATGGGGAAGTTCAGGTGACTTGCTGTTTTTTCGTAGCCATTTGTAAATTTATGATTAATTAAATTAATTAAATGACACGTTTTCTTGTCTTTCACATTTTGAAGAATTAAACGCTGTTATTCCAGGGTAACAGGAAGTCATGAATTATTAATCTAAAGTTCCTTGACACTGGTGAACTTAAAAAATCAAGTATTCTTCAGTTTCATGTGTTTTACATAAATTGTTGGAGGAGATCATGTTAGTGGGACTGCAGATTTTGTTAAAAATAAAAACATTTTTGATGATAGATTATTTTTTTCCACCACCTGAATAAATAAGTTTGAATTAAAGGTCACATTTTTCAGTGTAAGATATTGCCATTTAAAAAGATGAATTTATTTTAAGGCGTTTTACAAATTTTTTACCAGGATTGCCAAAAAAGTACTGTGGTCCCACTAGATGATAGTTGTTCAGGCTCAATGATTGGTGGAAAAATTGTGACAAAAGAGAAAGAAGTGAGGAAAATATTAGTTTATCCCTCAGATAAGATCCAGCTGCTAAATTACAGAGAATATAATGGGTCTGAGATGTCAGTATTGATAATTTTGTAGAGATCCAGACCATAGATGTTTGGCTTCAAATGTGTTTTCCCCCCACAGCTGCAAAGAGGAATCCAACACATAACATCCGTGAGTTTCTTTGTATTTGTGAATAAGAAATCACATTAGTTTTTGACTTTCCTTGTTTTACTAGGATGGATGTGGAGAAGGGAAAGATTGAGGATACGGGTGGCAGCGGAGGCTCCTACTCAATCAAAACCCAGTTTAACTCTGAGGAGCAGTGGACCAAGGCGCTCAAGTTTATGCTCACCAACCTGAAGTGGGGGCTGGCCTGGGTCACATCACAGTTCTACAACAGATAAACAGGCTGGATTCGACTAATTCATATTGACCCTGCACCGTCCATAAGCAATTGATGGGATGAATTACTGGACTTCTAGGCAACTGAAGCCTGAGTTGAGAAATTCCAGGAATGTTGGTCCACTGGGGAGTAATTTAAGATTTGGACACCTGTAAAAATGCCTCTTGAGTTATTTTATTATAATTTACCATACTAGTAAATACTTGTCATTCTCTGAAAAGATAATCTTGAATTAGAAGAAATGTCACATTTCTTCATAATACTGAAGCAAGAGTGCACCTCTAAGATCAGTGTTCCACAGTGGGAGGCATTTTAAATATTACTGCTTTATATTAACTGGTATTTCATCAGGATATGTTTGTATAGTGGTTACATTGTGCTCATATGCATATTCTACAAGCACTAACTGGTGCAAATGCGTCTGTGTATTTATCATTCTGCAGCATCACATTACTTAATGTAATGATGAGACTCAGTTAATAAAATCTTTACGCAGTGAAACAAATTAGACTTATGAAATATAGTCATAGTGTTGGAGATGGAGCCAATCCCAATTACTAGTATAGTAAAAGTATTTGATGTTTCACATCAAATTTTTTATTTCAAAGATAATCTGAGTAAATACAAAAGTTTACAAATGCAAAGGGGTGTCAGTTTAAAGTCAGCTTAAAATGAGCAATTAAGTCACACCCACTTTAGCAATTTTTAACTATATTGCAAAAATAACTTTGGGGCACAGATGCCAAACTCCAGTCCTTGAGGGACAGTGTCCTGCAACGTTTAGATGTGTTCAAAGTCCCTCAAACCTGAATCACAGGACTCAGTAGAACCTGTTTGCATGAGAAGGTAATTCAGTCATTTGATTCAGGTGGGTAGGAAATTGCAAGACACTGTCCCTCGAGGACTGGAGGACCCCTGCTTTTGAGCATCACCCTGAATGTGCAAAGGTTTATGAAAATCTACTTGACCATTTTTGCCATACAAGGTTCTCCATATTTTGGCTTGTTTCTTAGGCTTTGCAGCGACGTTTCTTGAGCCTCGACAAAAATCCAACCTTCCATTTTTCCAAGCCGTCCCAGATCAAGACAATTCAAGAATGATGCATCTTTAGCCCCCCAGCGTAGGTGGTTGATGCAGATGGGAAATGTTAGCTACAACACAGTATTCATCTTTTAATAACCATGCTTTTTTTAGGATCACAAAAAAAAATAAAAAAAAATCCAGCAACTTTTACTTAAAAGCAGATCTGGGTGCACCAAAATCTACATTTAATTGATTTAATAAACTTGGCTAAAAATAGCAAGCGTTTTCAAAGAGTGACCCTGATCTAAAAAATGGTGTTGTGGCCCGCAAACACTTTCAACTGGATTTTGGCCCATGTGGCAAAAGGTTTGGACAACAGGGTCCGACATGAAATAAAACACCATAACCAAATGATAACCAAATACTTTTTAATGATCTCATTAATTATTTCAGCTGAGTCACAACTTGCAACACTCACCCAGAGTCAACCCCTCCCTTTCAGGTTAGCAATATTAGGAGGGGGACATCTAATGGAAAAATATGGACTTCATTAAAATAAAAAGCTGACTTCAAGTACAGTTACAGAAAATAGGTCAAAACTAATCATTCTCTCCATAATCAGTTCTCTTTTGTTTCAAGTCATGAATACATTTTCAATGATTTCAAGTCAACAAGGCTGCTTTAATCTCCATCATCAGCCACTCCCGAAAACACTCGCAGCTCTTCAATCCTCCAGGTATACATGTTTGAAACAGACCCATAGAGTTAGGATTGAGTTTCATAGATTCCAAGCAGTATGGGATGAACCATTATAAAAGCTTTTTCTTCTGTAAACCACCGAGTATGACCGTGAGGATTTCCACGCCATACTTAGAAGCGAGTCAATTGTGCAAAATTTTCCAAATGCTCTTTATTTTAGCATGAAGAAAGTCCCTTTGAGTAAGCCAAGGTTTATGTTAGTGCATGCGTATCTGCAAATCTTTGGGTTCTATTGAGCCCAAAGATAGAGGCTTGGCCCTGCAGTGTGGACCAGTTGGAGAACAGTCGGGGGCACATTTTAAACCCCCTCATGTCACCCTCCATTCATACTTTTAGAATCCCTCTTTCCTGTGCGCGCGCACACACACACACACACACACACACGTGTATAATGTCTCCACGTTGCTGCCGTAGTCCTCTAGGTTTTCCACTATGTTCTTCATGCTAACTTGAGTTGGAGGCACTGCTGCTGTAGCAGCTGGAGGTGGAGGGACTGGGCAGCACAGGTGCTGTGTTGCTTCCCAGGGCTTTACGAATATTGGGCATCAGGAAGGGGTCACTGGCCAATTGCAGAACGTCCATGCGGTCCTCCTTGTGGTAAGCCAGGCAACGGCGAATAAAGGCCTAGAAAGGAACCAAAGGAGAAGTAAACACTAGGATCGAAACCAAAGTTCATCTGGTGTTTTTAGTGCTACAGAGTCCAACATCTACATGTTTTTCCATGTCAAAACTCCAGCGTATTTTACAAGTATAGATACAAAACTTCACATGGCGAATATTTCTGTTTTGACCCGGCTTTAAATATGGAAGCTGCAAAAAACAAGAGATGGGAACGAAGACAATGGAAGTAAGGAAGAAAGGAGGGTAATCGGATGGATGAGAGATAAATGGACAGACTGATAAAGTTTTCAATCAAAATTTCACTGTGAATTTATTAAATATTTTTGCCAGTCAGACTTTAAAACAGGAACTGCAAAAACTGGATGGATGGATGAAAAAAAACTAACAGATGATGGACTGTGGGTTATTACCACTTTTACAGAACAAGACAGGAAAATACAAATATTTCTCCATCTATTTTCTTTCTCTTTCCTGATCCAGAGCTGGAAAATAGTGAAATGTATCTATCTATTTATCTATTCCAGACTTTTCTAAACTGCACAGGAACCTTGAGAGAATCAGTCAGATGCTTTTGATTACAACCAGTAAATAAAGCTTACTCTAATGATTAGAAATGCAGTCTATTCCTATATGCAGACCTCTGTAAAAGCCCACCATAATAATGCTTCACATTAGCATGGCTCTGTTGTAAAACACTACATAGTTCCAATAAATATCTCATCCGTTTATCTTTAACTGCTGCAATAATGTTTGAGCAGGACTTTTCAAGCCGTAGAACGCTGGAAGTGACACAGCTTCAATGTGCAGGTTAAAACAATACAAAGCACACCTTTGCCTCTGTAGTGACGACGGGTTTTGGGGGGAATTGCACTTCAGTAGCTTTGAGTATGGCGTTTTCCTGGACGATATCCTGCTGGGACTGGTTGTGACCAAACGGCTTGAAAAAGACAAAGCGGCAGCCAGTTAGAAGGTAAAATGCAATCCTAATAATCTGCGTTACATAATGCTGAGAAGTGGTTACCTTGCGCCCATATAGGATCTGGTAGAAGATGACCCCTACCGACCAAACATCCACCTTATTGGATATTGTTGGTGGGTCTTTCCCCACTACAAAGCACTCAGGTGGTAGATACCTGCAGCACGGAGATAAGAGCGTAATGCCTCTGCTAGAAACTTGTTAAGCTTTGTTAGTTGTTAAATTTTGGCGAATGTGTCCGTTTACCAGTAGGTTCCGGCTCCTTGTGAAGTCAGCTCCATGCCGTCTGCGGAGCTGTCACCATCCACGATCTTAGACAGGCCAAAGTCGGTGATCTTTATCTCACCGCACGCCGTGCCATTAACCAACAGTATGTTCCCTGAACGTTAAAATGAGCCATTTGTTAGAGGTCTGAACGACATTTTTTACAAACTCAGCGAAACCATCATAAAGTACCGGGCTTGAGGTCATAGTGGATGATGCGTGGCCGAATCTGGTTGAGATACTTGAGGGCGTTGACGAGCTGCATGATGATGGCGCGTCCCTCCTTCTCTGTCATCGATTTATTCTGCTTCAAGTAGAAATCCAGATCGTTGCCTCCACAGTACTCCAGCACTGTGCAGAACCTGCCAAGAATTCAATACAACAAAATGTTCCAATTAATGATCTGAAGGCTGCTTCATGAAGTAAAATGCAGCAGCCTACATGGTGTCTCTATTACTGCTCTTTCACTGTGAGCATCACCCTTAGGGAGGAAAAAACACTTTTTTGACAAAGATGCAGATTCTTCAAGTCTTTAAGTGAAAAAAAAATATGTATATTTCAGTGTGAATACTGTGATTGTGTTCAAGTTTTCCTCACAAGAGATCCCATTCTGATAGCAACAGAAGCATTTAATAAGTGTTCACATATGACCTTTTTATCAGGGCATCATTACTCCTTTGCAGACAAAGGCACTTACGAGTCTCTGTCGATTGAGAAATAGTCATAGAGTTTGACTATTCTAGGATGGTCGAGTTCTTTGTGGATCCTGTACTCTCTACAGGCGTGTCTGCAAACAGGTAAATGTTATTACAGGTCAAATGTTTTCAGCGAGTTCATCATCATTATATATTCAAACTCACCTGTGGTAGTTTTGCTTCTTCTCCTCCCTCCAGTTCTTGTTGAGCTGATGGATTTTGATGGCTACATATCTCTGTTCTGTTAAATCAAAAGCCTGCAGGAGAAAACCTTATTCACTAACGTTATATTAGTTTAACATTAAGCTGACCTCTCATTTACTCATAAATACGTTTGGAGACTCACAAAAGAAATGGTAAAATAACACAAAGAGCTCCTGCTTACTTTGAAAACTTCACTGAAACCACCTCTTCCTAGCAAACGTAAAAGCAGGTATCGGTCATTCAGTGTGGGATGGTCTCTAAATCTGCAGGAAGAAAAAAAAAAAAAAAAGAATGGTGAACTGATGCTTTTTTAAAAATAAAAACAATGTAATTTAAATAAGGTTAAACTGGGATAAGACATACGATGAGCTGTCCTCATTGTGAATTCTCTTGAGTTCCCGAATGTGCAAATTTCTAACCCTCTCCAGCTGTTCCAGCTCTGCCTGGAGCTCTGCTTCTTCCTGCAAACAATCACAGTGACCTCACCCTCTCATTCTGAGATACAACTGCAGCTCTGATACCAAACTGGAAAAAGCAAGTGATGCTGTGAAAACGGTACCTTTTTTAAACGGCCTATTCGAAGTTTGAAAATCTCCTCTTGTTCCCGGTACGCAGCCAGCGACAACCTGGATGAGACGGTGTGGGAAAAGCTCAGATTAGAAGGATGATGACAAATCTCAGGCGACCGGAAATTAAGACTGCACTCTTCCAGGTGTTGGTATGTGTCTGAAATACAGCTGTAAATGTTATTCTGTATCATCATTAGCATTTAGAAAGACACCCACACAAATATCAACATGTATCTTATTAAAAGCTGAATAAACATAAATAACGGCCATGCTAATGATTTCACACCCCTTATACTTTTTCACATATTGTTACATTACAACCATAAACTCCATTTTACTGGGGTTTTATATGATAGACCAACTCAAAGTAGTGTATAAATGTGAAGTTGGAATGCATAGTTTTTAAAAATAAACTCAACACACCATCCCAACTATTAAACATGGTGTTGGCAGCATCATTCTGTGGGAATACTTTTCTTCAGCAGTTACAGAAAGGCTGATCAAAGTTAATTCAGGGCAAAGCTGGTAGAAAATCTGTTGGAGGCTCCTTAGAACCTTGAGAGGGGTGGAGGTTCACCTTCCAGCAGGAAGTTGATACTCTGTATCAACTTTGAGTAGTTTTTCAGCTTCCGTTTCTGTGCTTACGTTTCATTCTCCTGGCCATTGTTTCTGCTCTTTCGCTTGTTCTGTTCTATGTTGGGTGGAGGCATCTGGACCGTTGGAGGTTTCCTCTTTCCCAGAAGCTTCTTCTGCCTTTCAATGTCCTCCCGCTGCACGTTGATTTGCTCCTGCTGCCTAAAATAAGAAAAACAAAATAATGTAAACATTTATTTCCTGTCTGCAGGGGAAACCAAATGCTTAGCCCATCTACTGACTTGATGAGTTTCTGGAAGGCGTATCCATCGGTCCACTGCTCTGTGAAGGATGCTCCGTGTCGCACGGTGGTGAAGTGACCCAAACGCAGACGATCCTGCATGCTCTTGTCCCTGCAATTCATCTTCTCCCTCTTTGACTATAAAACCCCAAGTACACAAAAGGATTAAACTCGCTTCCAGAAACTACCATGATATGAAATTGAAGATCAAGATGTCTAATAAAATGTTTACAGCAAAATAACTGTTTTATTCTAAAATTAAGCCAAAACATCTCAAATTTAGCCAATAACATTTAAACTAACCTGCTCAATCAGCAGCTGCTGGCTTATCTTCACGCATTTGTTCAGCCGCTCCTTGTAGCGCTCAAGCATCTTCTGGTGCTCATCAACCTGCCGCCTGAGGTCACAGTTAGACTGCCAAAACATACAGTAGGCCACGATGACAACAGAACCCACAAAGGAGTATTTTATTAAGAGATTCAACTAGTTTGGAACAGATTAATGAGCAGAGCTCTACAAAAAACAACTGGTACAGGCATTTGTAAATTGACCTAATTTGTAAATTTTGAAATTACAATCTCATTTTATGTTCTTCAAGGCTGTTAAGATATTTAGAGCAGGAAGTATTTAATTATCTTACCCTCACCAGGTCGTCTATCCTCCCTTCTGTCTTCTCCAGGTCAGAGTTCTTGACCTTCTCTATTGCTTTTAGTTTCAGCAGGGTCAGATCCGACTGAAAAGGTGAGCACAGAGAAAAACGTGAGATCTTCTCCTGCCTAAACAATGGGGTCACACTTAAACTAATTAATGTAAATGTTTGACCTTTATAGTTTTGTAAAGAAAGGAAAAATAAGTGCTACTACAAATTCATTAAATAAACATAAAGGAAACAACGAATCTTTGAGTCTGGGAAGAAATAAATTTAGTTACCTGGATTGCTTTATGTGAACAGGAAGTTGTAGGGGCTGTCTTGAATGAGCTGCAGGAAGAAGAGTCGGTGTGGGCGGAGCCTATGGATGAAGGACTGCCGTTCTGAAACCATGAACCAACCAAAAAGGCGCCATCATATAACAGTTAATGCCACAGGACAAAGAAATTTTCCATGATCCTGTCACTGGACTCTCTAAAGACACTCCATCATTCAGAACCTGGTAGAACCTAGTCTCACATCTTTTTTACACACTGTTCTTTACAAAATGGCTGCAGTTCATTACGCTCTTCCATTCACTGATGACAGTTTGATCCAATCTCTGTCAGACAGATGGCAGAATCATGACCCTTCCACCTCCATGCTTGATTGGTCGTATCAGGTGTGTGTGCCGAGTTGCTGGTTGGTTTTCTCCAAACATGCTACTCTGTATTATGGCCAGGTTTCTCCACTGTTGTCTCATATGTCCAAAGGACATCATGCACCTCAAGTGTTGTTCATTTAGACAGAACTTCTCTAGAGAACATACTTGTTTGGTCTTCCTTATGAACATTAATATAAAACATACTGAGGCTTGTAGAATCCTATATTCATATAAGGTCATATAAGCCAAAACATGGCTAAGGATAAAGCAACTAAACATCACACAGTTAGATCTTTGGGTGAATTTGACAGGACATCCACACCTGGACTTCAACTTAGCTGATTCAGGTCAGTCAGTCATTTTCTACCGCTTATTCCATAGTGGGTCGCGGGGGAGCTGGTGCCTATCTCCAGCAGTCTATGGGCGAGAGGCGGGGTACACAAACAACCATGCACACACTCATTCATACACCTAAGGGGAATTTAGAGGCATGTCTTTGGACTGTGGGAGGAAGCCGGAGTACCCGGTGAGAACCCACACATGCACAGGGAGAATATGTAAACTGCAGAAAGCCGGGAATCGAACCCAGGACCTTCTTGCTGCAAGGCAACAGTGCTACCAACTGCGCCACTGTGCAGCCTGATTCAGATTGAAAGTCATTTGTAATACTATCTAACACTATCTACTACTAACATGTTTCTTCTGACTGGAAGTAATTATAATGTTTTAAATTAAACAAAACTGCTGCTTTTACAGAGAAATATTCACCTGCTGATGCATTAATCAAGTGCATTTAACAGGCAGCGACTGGTGGGTATTTTCCACCTTACTGTATGGAAGCAGCAAAGTTGACTTAATTTTCCTCCAACTGTAGGGACCCTAACCCTGTTTTTTTTCCCCAGGAATGCACATAAATACAGAAAGAACCTAAAATAAACTGATACCAATTTATCGAAATCCAAAAATATGAATACAAACAGAATAAAGGATTCATTTTAATTCGATTTTTGTTTCCATTTAGGTAAATGCAAACAGGAACTACTGATTCTCAGAGAAAGCAAACAAAGTTACAGCTAAAATGAAGTTAAAAAGAGAACATCAGGAAAAGAAGGAGCAGAGCAGATAAGAGCCATTTAGGATAGACGCCGGTGCTCACCGGAGGATAAGACAGAGAACACTGTGAAGAAGAGCGCAGCAGCAAATGGACGCCTCGTGCAGGACTGGTGCCAGAGCCACTGCTACCAGCAAACTGGGCATTGGGCAATTTGCAGAAGGGAACCAAATCAAGAGAAAGGGAAGAATAATTATTCAGAAAAAGAACTTCCCTACGAAGTTGAGACAGTAAAGCACTGAAGACAAGTTGAAATGAATCATACATAAAACAGGGAGAAAATAAAGGGACATTTAACTCACCTCAAAATATTCATTTAGCTTTTGCCCCTTTCCCTTTCCTACGATAAAACAGAAAAAGCACAAATAAGAAAACTAAACCTTAAACAACTTGATCCTGACATGTCATGATTGAATCTAAGAGCTGTCGGGAAAAGACCCAAACTGATTTGCAGCCCAAGTTTTAGCTTTCTATTTACAGTCTAAAGAATGTCTAATGTTTGATTCATTACAGGTAAATATTTCTAATTAGAAAATGGCAAACTGCTGGAAAAAATGATTTCAGTGTTCTGTTAGGAAGGATGGGTGTACCTTGGCTGCTGCCGTCGAAGATGTCGCCTTTTCTCTTCTTGCTTCTCCCACTGGCCTTTTTCTCCAGAGTCTGAAAGAAAAAAAGCAGCTTAGAGTTACTTTTATTTATTTAAGCCTTTTTAGAAGAAATACACTCAAAATATATCTGCACTAACTATGCAAACACATTAGCAACTTAAATTAAAAATGAACTCTCATCTTTTTACAATGCAAACATTTAGATGGTGAACAATATGAGACAATCTCTTCATATTGTTATAAAAGTCCTGCAATATGAGAATATTTTTGAGTTAAAATATTTCCCTGCAATACTATTACTATTTAAATCAGGTTTTTTTTTACTATAGATTAAAGCTTATTACAACTTGGAAATAAAAGACAAGAAAAAAGGTATTCATCATTTCATTTCCAACCAACCTCTGGTTCCTTGTCACTCAGAGACCCAGCGCTGCACTGAGACTGGTTTGATGATTCGCTGTTGGCAGAGGTCTGTAACATGCAGAGAATCAAACCATGTGATTAATTAGTCAAATCCCACTCCACATATCCTGCTTTACCGTAAACTATAAATTAGGGCTGCACAATATATCGCAATATGAGCGTGTGCAATATTCATATAGCAAAGGACTGTTTGGAATGCAATCACTGTTGGCTAATATACAGGTCCTTCTCAAAATATTAGCATATTGTGATAAAGTTCATTATTTTCCATAATGTCATGATGAAAATTTAACATTCATATATTTTAGATTCATTGCACACTAACTGAAATATTTCAGGTCTTTTATTGTCTTAATACGGATGATTTTGGCATACAGCTCATGAAAACCCAAAATTCCTATCTCACAAAATTAGCATATCATTAAAAGGGTCTCTAAACGAGCTATGAACCTAATCATCTGAATCAACGAGTTAACTCTAAACACCTGCAAAAGATTCCTGAGGCCTTTAAAACTCCCAGCCTGGTTCATCACTCAAAACCCCAATCATGGGTAAGACTGCCGACCTGACTGCTGTCCAGAAGGCCACTATTGACACCCTCAACCAAGAGGGTAAGACACAGAAAGAAATTTCTGAACGAATAGGCTGTTCCCAGAGTGCTGTATCAAGGCACCTCAGTGGGAAGTCTGTGGGAAGGAAAAAGTGTGGCAGAAAACGCTGCACAACGAGAAGAGGTGACCGGACCCTGAGGAAGATTGTGGAGAAGGGCCGATTCCAGACCTTGGGGGACCTGCGGAAGCAGTGGACTGAGTCTGGAGTAGAAACATCCAGAGCCACCGTGCACAGGCGTGTGCAGGAAATGGGCTACAGGTGCCGCATTCCCCAGGTCAAGCCACTTTTGAACCAGAAACAGCGGCAGAAGCGCCTGACCTGGGCTACAGAGAAGCAGCACAGGACTGTTGCTCAGTGGTCCAAAGTACTTTTTCGGATGAAAGCAAATTCTGCATGTCATTCGGAAATCAAGGTGCCAGAGTCTGGAGGAAGACTGGGGAGAAGGAAATGCCAAAATGCCAGAAGTCCAGTGTCAAGTACCCACAGTCAGTGATGGTCTGGGGTGCCGTGTCAGCTGCTGGTGTTGGTCCACTGTGTTTTATCAAGGGCAGGGTCAATGCAGCTAGCTATCAGGAGATTTTGGAGCACTTCATGCTTCCATCTGCTGAAAAGCTTTATGGAGATGAAGATTTCATTTTTCAGCACGACCTGGCACCTGCTCACAGTGCCAAAACCACTGGTAAATGGTTTACTGACCGTGGTATCACTGTGCTCAATTGGCCTGCCAACTCTCCTGACCTGAACCCCATAGAGAATCTGTGGGATATTGTGAAGAGAACGTTGAGAGACTCAAGACCCAACACTCTGGATGAGCTAAAGGCCGCTATCGAAGCATCCTGGGCCTCCATAAGACCTCAGCAGTGCCATAGGCTGATTGCCTCCATGCCACGCCGCATTGAAGCAGTCATTTCTGCAAAAGGATTCCCGACCAAGTATTGAGTGCATAACTGTACATGATTATTTGAAGGTTGACGTTTTTTGTATTAAAATCACTTTTCTTTTATTGGTCGGATGAAATATGCTAATTTTGTGAGACAGGAATTTTGGGTTTTCATGAGCTGTATGCCAAAATCATCCGTATTAAGACAATAAAAGACCTGAAATATTTCAGTTAGTGTGCAATGAATCTAAAATATATGAATGTTAAATTTTCATCATGACATTATGGAAAATAATTAACTTTATCACAATATGCTAATATTTTGAGAAGGACCTGTAGTGTTATGAAGTTGCATTTTACATAGTAATGTAATATTTGGTCAGTTGGACAGCGTCTCACGCCAGCATTGCTCACTGGACACAACTGACGTTGCTCAAAACGCTAAAGTTCAGAGAGTACGGAAGCACAGATGGGAAAGAGAGGAAAAACAAAAGGCATATATCACACCTGATACCTAGGGGTGGGCAATTTGGACTTAAAAATCTATCGCTGCATTTTGTGGTACTATTGTGATTAGTTTTTTTCAGTCTTTTTAAGGTAACTGTGGCTGTGACTGCATGTTAAAGCGATCGCAGCACCACAAACAAATACTGCTCCTGAAAAATAAACCCATGTTGAAATAGGCTCCTTCAGGACACTAGTTGCATAAAGAGATGTGATTTTCATCACTAAACTGCACATGGTAACTGCATTTAAACATATTTTTTTACTTTATTCATATTTATTGAAGCTCTCATAGAACAAACTGTGGAGAAAATAGTAAAAGTAACAATCCCAACAGGAGTTGTTGGAGTTTTCAATTGTCATTAATTGGAATTGATCGTTGGCCCAATAATTAAAAAGTCTTATCATATTAATACATTTCTGAGGATAAACGATACAATAAGTATACGCCCCACTAATATCTCAATATTTACCAATATTATCACCATCATCAGACTTTCTACTATTAAGTAGCCCGACTATAAATACTATAAATCTCAATATAAAACCTGACATGGACAGAGGTAAAACCACATTAAAAATGGTTGATGCCCTGACACGTTAATTTAGAAACTCATTACTGAAAGCTCAGATAACATAAATTAATCAAAACAGCAACACGATATTTAAATTCACTAGAAAAGGAAAAGGTAAACACTCTCAGGTGGTTTAAACAGAGGTGTGTAAAGCGAAGTGTGACGCGGTGCAATTTCAAAAACCTTTTTCTCCAACTGAACACTGTGAGACCTTAATATGATGAAACCTTGACTGTGCTCCTGCCCACGATATCATGGAAGAATGCCACACTGCACATGTTGTTGCTGCAGCAGAATCACATCAAGACAGATCCGTTCAACAATAAAGACAGCAAGGTTTTGGGCGCAAATTATTGAAGTCAAGTTTACACGACAACAGAATTGTGATGTGTTCAATTAGTACTCAAAGTCAGAGGTTCTTAGTTTAATTTCAGAAGAATCAACTGGGATGCAAGCTGAAGGATTAGTTCCAGCGTCGGAGATTTCTCACCAAAGCTGAACTCAAAATTCAACATACCCGCCAGGCTTATATCCGTTTGTGGAAACAATGGCGGTTAATTGCTTTTCTCATATCTAGAGGATATGAATGAAGCGGAGTCTCCTTGAAGAATGAGGGCTCAAACAGGACTTGGGATGGAAGCAGCACATGTCACATCTCTTGATGTCCAAGCAGCAGAGAAACATTAGATCAGTAATCAAGTCCGAGTTCAGTCTCCATGGTGACCAACTGTTGTACTGGCTGTTTACCAGAGGTGGTGGTGGTCTACAACACTTCTATTACTCCATTGGATTTCACAATCAGAAAGGCAACACGACATCATGGTTCCCTGCTTGGCCAAAAAAAACACCACCTGGATTTAACTAAGCAAGTAGTTAGGAGCCTCCCATTGGATAATGACTGCCTGGGCGATTATGTTTCAGCTGGCAACAAGTTATTTAACCCCAACTGGTGCAATGAGTTGCTTCTCATTTCTCAAACAACCATATATATTTTCCCGTGGTCGTGGAAAAGATGCCCGTCTGTTTCAGAAGGGTCAAATCATTGGCAGGCATCAAGCAGAGAAAACATCTAAGGAGATTGCAGAAACTACAAAAATTGGGTTAAGAACTGTCCAACGCATTATTAAAAACTGGAAAGATAGTGGGGACCCATCGTCTTCGAGGAAGAAATGTGGCTGGAAAAAAAACCCTGAATGATCGTGAACGGTAATCACTTAAAACATTTGGTGAAATCAAATAAAAAATAAAACAAACAGTAGAACTCCGGGCTATGTTTAATAGTGAAAGTAAGAGTATTTCCACACACACAATGCGAAGGCAACTCAAGGAATCAGGCTGAACAGCTGTGTAGCCTTAAAAAAACCACTAATCAGTGAGGCTAACTGGAAAAAAGGCTTCAATTTGCTAGGGAGCATAAAGATTGGACTCTGGAGCAATAGAAGAAGGTCATATGGTCTGATGAGTCCAGATTGACCCTGTTCCAGAGTGATGGGTGCATCAGGGTAAGAAGAGAGGCAGGTGAAGTGATGCACCCATCCTGCCTAGTGTTATATACGCAAATGTGCTACCCTATCCCCAAGATTTATGGCTGTAAATTAGTTGCACCTGTTGATAGTTCACCGGTGGAAAGGGGCGGGGGTCCAAATCTATCCTTTTCTATCGAAAACCCTAAACCCCGCTCACCGAGCACAACAATTACAAAATTCCCTGGTTTTTCAAATTGCAACTGGAGAACTTGGGTGTAACTTTATTACAAGATCCGAGTCTTTCCAGAAATATGTACTAAATACATATCCATGCAAGCTTTCTAATAAAACTGTTCACATCCTTGTATCAACCGTGCTCCTATAGAAACAGACAATTTATTTTCATTGGATCCTAGGATTGGATGAATCAAATAACAATGATTACTTTTTGCAGGAGTTTCTTTTCTGAAGAGTAGAGGTAGAAATAGTTTTGACCCATGATAACTACGATTTGTATCATATAATGCAGCTGGCTTGAGCTGTGGTACCATTTCACTTGTTTCTCCAGAACCAAAGAGCTGCTGGCCACCTTTCATGTAGGCCAACACAGAGCTCTTCTTGTTTCACCTTCAGCCCAGTGAAACAGATCTTTCTGGTCAAGGAAAATCTCTGAATGCAGAACACACAGCACAGAGAGGACTTTCAAACCTTTCTAAACTGGAATGCAAACATCATTCTGTTAGACTGTTAAAGTATGTTGTTTACTTTAAGATTATGCTCTGCCTGAAGGGTGAAAAACTGGAAGATGCTCTTATGTATAAATGTATCTTCATTAAAAATAGAAAACGGAGACATCACTTTAGCTCTCCAAACAATTTGTGAAGAGCATTTTGCATTCAAGAATAACATTCTGACATCTTTGCGTTTATGATCTGTTGAAACAATAAGCCCCACATCATAATGAGCTTATTTTATATGATTAAGCTACAGTGCAGTGATGGGGCATTTTTCCCCTTACAGTATTCTTCTACCTTTGCTATTTTCTCACACCTAAATGTCTCATGTTAACTTACAATGAGTTTTAGCCCACTCTGCTTTGCAGAATTGTTTCACTTCAAGCACAAAGAAGGGTTTTCCAGCATGAATGACCAATTTAAGATGCCACAGCATCTCAATCTGACTTAAGTCCAGACTTTGATTAGGCCATCCCAAAACCTTCATTATGTGGTTTGTTTTAGCTAATCAGACATGGACTTGCTAGTGCCCTTTGGATCATTGTCCTCCCACATTCCTTTGGATTTGGGGCTTAATTTGTTGCTTTTTAAGATCTTGGCCTGCTTCATGTCACTGTACAGGTTCCATTTTAAGGATTTCTTGATTTTTAGGTAGTACTGTGGCCTGGATGTGGCAACTGAAACTGAGCTCAGGGTCCTGTCCAAAAGGTGTGGTTAAGATTTACCAATCGGGGCCAATTATGTTTTAACATGAGGTCAAGTTGGTTTGACAAATTTTTCTCCCTTAATAAATGAAATCATTATTTTAAAAAGTGAATCTTGTATTTATTCAGGTATTCTATTACTGATATTGTAGATCTGAATCATTTAAGTGTGACAAAAAAGCAAAAACAAAAAAATCTTTGAGGGGGCAAATACTTTTCACAGCACTGAATACTAACCTTGGCAACACCCACACCAGTGAATCGGGCCTCGAGAAGTTCCAGCCGGCGTGGGTCCAAGCTAAGCCTCTGGCTATGAAGTCCTTCCATCATCCCTGGAAAGGAGAACAAAACCAGCGAGGAAAATTGCAACTTAGCTGGGTTGGGTTTGTGTCGCACAAGAATCAACAAAGACTTTCTGTCTCAGTCGAGCAAAAACGATAAAAATCTTCTCAGTGTTACACCTAGGGCTAAGTTAGATAAGCAAATATCACAGGTAGTTGTCCATAGAAAAACAGAAAACACCAGTTATTGCTTCATGGAAACCTTCAGATACAAAAGGAAAAACCTCTTGGTTGGTTTTCCAGCATGGAACATACAATATACTGCCTGTTTTTTGACATACATATTCTGCACTTCCCTTTGAAAGTATTAAAGTCAATGTTTTACTAAAAGGGGAAAGAAAAACATTTTATAAATCTTCTTACAGTTTTGATGCTTTAAAGTAAGGTACATGCATGGTTGATATATTTTACTCCTTCCAAGACCATTAATTATTACTTATGGATAGGGGTGCACTGATTGATTGGCTCCCGATTTCTTTAATTTTGGGTGATCGGCAATTGGCCGATGCTTGCATGTGAAACCAATCTTATCCACCATTCTTATCTACTTCTCCAAAGGTCAGAAAAGGTCAGAAAAATTAAAGACTACAGGAACTGATTTTTTTGTTTTGGTAATTTTAGACCCAACAATGAAGACAACAAGGGCCCTGTCCCAATCCTTGCACTCCCACCCTTTGTGTCCCTTTATTGTGAGTTCCCGTTGATGGGTTCGAGTGCATAGTGTGTCCCAAATCTCCAGAGTGGTCCTTAGCCCCGCCCCACACTTTGGCTAAGCGCGCATCTAAGCAGACTACGCCAAAGTATATTACCCACAATTCATTGCTGCATGTGACATTTTGCGTAAAAACCAATCACAACCATCAATGCAATCAACCATCAAATCAGAATAATAAGAATTGCGTAAACTTTAGACAGCAAGCCGACAATCTATTTTCTCTTTTTTTACTGATTTTCCAGGCTCAACATTGTAAGACGCCACCGGCTTCAGGGTGATTTTGGGCAGTCAGTAGGTCATGACATTTAAATGACCTTATGAACAAACACTTCTGCCACGACGAGAGTCTGGTGTATAAGCCTCCGTCGATTCCTGCGCCGTCTTCTCCTCCAAACAATTGCTTGTTGATGTTTTAAAAGATTTTTTAGCAGCAAGACTGCAAAAACAGCGACGCCCATCATTTTTTGTGTCGCAGTTACGGCGCAGAGGTGCAAGTCGATTATGTAACCCATACTCTCCCAATTCTCCAATTTTGCACTCTTGTAACGTTGGCACTTCAACCCATAGGTGCACTTTTACAAAGTACACAATTCATAGAGGGGCGTAGAGTGTAGTATAGGTATTGGGACAGGGCCATGAAGTCCGCTATTAAAGCTACCTGGACTTCTTTAACGCCGCAGCAGAGCCATAGGCTCATCACCTCCATGCCACGGTGCATCGATGAGGTACTTCAAAGAAAAGAAACCGACAATGTACTAAGTGCATACACTGTTCAGAACATGGACATACTTTTCATTATAATAGTAACACTTTTTATTGGTCTTATGTTAATATTTAAGTTTTCTGAAAATTCTCAAATTAATTAGCTGTAAGCCATAAATCATAAATAAAACATAAAAGTGTGTGATTAATTGTATATAACACTATCCATCCCTTGCCTATACCTGATTAATTTTGCATGGTTAAGTGGGGGTGGAGGGGGACTGGTGCCTATCTCCAGCTGTCATTGGACGAGAAGCAGGGTACACCTGGCAATGTGTGTGTTGCAATGGACCTCCCAGTCCATCACAGGGGAACACAGAGACACACAGGACAAACAACCATGCATGACCACACTCATGCCTAAAGGCAATTCAGTTTAATCAAACAACCAAACAGTAGGAGGAAGCTGGAGTACCCAGAGACAAGCCACGCATGCACGGGGAGAACATGCAAACTATGCAGAAAGTCCCCAGGCCAGGGTTTGAACCCAGGGCCTTCTTGCTACCAACTGCTCCATGGTGCAGTTTATATAACACGTTTCTTTTTTATTAATTACTAAAAAGAAAATGACTTTTTAGTTGTATTTTTATTTGCTTAGATGCACCTGTCTAATAGGATAGCAGAGGAAACAGAAAATTCAGAAGCATTGGTTGGACTGAATGTTGTGTTTGCAATTTATCTTATTAAAATTCAAAACCGGTAAAAATACTGTAAAAAAAAAAAAAGTATTGAAGGAGCCAGTAAAATACAGGCTATTGTAGAATTAACATAAATATGTTGCATAAAGAACAACCAATCAGATATTATCATTTTCAATAACAGATCTAGATTTCTATTGAATAAGCGGAAGCAAACCCTTATAATGATGTTAAATTGCTCTTTAACAAATCCAACAATCTAAACAACAAGTCACTCTTTGAACCATTTAAATTTTTATTTAACCAACCTTCCACGGAAATCGACTTAAAGAAGTTAGGTTAATAACAGCCGACGTTCCTGGCCAACAACTAGACTGAAATTAGCCAACCTGTCCAACGTTGACTGTGCTAATTAACATTTTTACCAACAGTTAATTTAAGAAAACCAAAAATGCATCATACTAAAAAGGTTATCAGGTTACAAACAGAAGAACAACAATAACAGCCGCATAAAACGGCACTGATTGGCAAAGATAGCGGAGTGGGTTAGAGAAATTAGCTAGCGTGAAGTTATCTAGCGAGCTAAGGTTAATACTAGCTAAAACGAAGGTCTCACCTGGAAAACCTTAGCAGTTTTCACAGCCAGACACGGTCTTAGAAGAGATGTCGTCCGTCCATTTCGAAGACAGCAAACTCATCAACAGCTCCTCGGTCCAACCACCCGAAATGACTTTGTCTGAACTGAGATATCCATTTACAATTAAGTCGAATTTAAGGAGACATTTGTTAGCTTAGCTAATGCTAGCTACACAAAGCGGGGCGGCTCGCTCTTGCCGGTGTCATCCGGACGGAAAGGCCGAGGTCCTCGGGTTTTCCTCGTGGGAGTCGGTGCCCCTGCGTGGGCAGGCCGTGAGCTGTCAGTGCTCTGAATCCCCTTAAACAAGTGTTGTCACATTTCTGCCTCCCTTGATCTAATCTATATGCATTATCTAGCATCTAAAGCGGGAGCAGTCGGTGTGTTTAAATCCATCCTTTTTTCCTCATACCAAAAGATCACAACCTCCAGTATCGTCAAGGCCGCTAAGGAGCTCCAGAGGAAACTGACACTGATGTTTACCAAGCCCAGTGCTGGTTTGATGTAACCTCCACCCCGATTTACAATACACACTGTGATCAAGGCTGCAGCTGGTTGGATAAGAAACTTATACAAGGACCCAGACCTCCAGGTGCTCAGTGAAAGCAATCATTTTTATTTAAGTTGCTTTACATTTAAGATTTATTTCTGAACTATGCTGTCATTTTTTTTTTTCAGATATATTGTGTTGCATTTCTTCATTGTAACATGACAAACATTATAGACATTGTAAAGACATTTAATGCAATCTTTCCTTTTATCCAGCATAAAACATGTTATTGGCACACTATTCCAATCATTGTGTTAAAGAGTCACTTATCAAATGTCTGTGAAAACATATTATCGCTATAAATAAATTATTACAGCACATAGAGATTACATTGTATTGAAAAGTATTTATACAGTCACAATCTTGAGTTCATTTAGATTCCATGTGATTGACCAACTCAAAGTACCACATAACTGGGAAGTGGAAGGGAAACAATACATGTTTTTCAAAATTCAAAATGCATAAATAAAGTCTAAGAAAAAGTGTAGTATGAACTTTTATTCAGTCGAAATGTAGAGCCACTAAATGTGCAGCTGTAAGTCTTTTTGATCTCTATGACTAGGCCCACTGTCTTTGCTGAAGAAAAGCATTCCCTCAGTATGACGCTGCCACTTCCATGTTTCAGTCTAGGTATGATGTGTCTTGTGCAGTTTTCTAGTGTTGTATGTAGATCAGAAAGTTTTGGTCTCATCTGACCAGAACACACCTCATGTTTGCAGAGTTCCCTACATGGATTGTGGCAAACTGTTGGCTTTTTTCCAGCCGTTGTTGGCTTTTTCCAACAATGGTGGTCTTCTTGCCACTCTATAAAGGCCTGTTTTGTTGCATGCATGACTAATATCTGTTAATATATTCTCTGGATCTCTGCAGCTCCTCCAGAATTACCATGGGCTTCTTGGCTGGTTTTCAAATTAATGTGCTCCTTGCCCGGCCTGTCAGTTTAATTGGCCAGCCAGGTCTTGGTAAGGTTGCTGTTGTGCTGTACTCTTTTTATTTTCAGATGATTAATTCAACGATGTTCTGTGAGATATTCAGATGCTATTTGTTCACTAATGTTCTCTAACAAACATCAGAGCCCTTCACAGAACAGCTGTATTAATACCAATTGAGGGCAATTGGTTGTACAGGATTTTGTTTGGGGGTTTCAAAGTAAAGAAACTGAACACAAATGCAGACCACATTTCATATTTTTATTTGGAAAACTCCAGAAAACCATTTATCATTTTCGTTTTACTTCACAACTAACTTTAATAGTAAATATCTCTAATCTTTAATTAAACATTATTGTCCCAAGGGGGAAATTTTGCTCAGTGACTGAACACACGACACTAATTTACATTGACTTTTTCACCAACAAAAAAAAAAAAACTAGTAAAAGACAATTCCCAGCAAAACATACCTAACAGCAGACAAAGTAAAGGCAGAATCAACAACATCCTCTGCAGCACATGGCTTCGGTACAAACTACCCAATTAGGCGCTCTCCATCCATTGTCTATACCCGCTTGTCCTTGCAGAGTCATAGGGTGGCTGGTGCCTATCTCCACCAGTCAGAGATACACTCAAACCTAAGGGCAATTTAGAGTTCAATCAACCTAACAATCATGTCTTTGGACCGTGGGAGGAAGCCAGATTACCTGGAGAGAACACACGCATGGGGAGAACATGCAAACTCCCTGCAGAAAGATCCCAGCCCGGGATTCAAACCCATGACCTTCTTGCTGCAAGGCAACAGTGCTACCAACTGCTTCACCGTGCATTATCTGACTGTGTCTATAGATGTGTTCCAAGTTATCCAAACTAATGCTCAGCAGCTTATGCACTACTTTGTTTTGTTGGATTACATAAAATCTCAGTAACATTCAATGAAGATTGTGGTTTCATGACTAAACCTGGACAAGTATAAGTGTATGGTTACCTTTGTAAGGTACTATGTGTTTCTAATTTTCCATTTTATATAGTAACTTTTTTATGTGCATGTGTTCTAAAATATTCTAGGGAAATCAGATTGGTCCTTCATTAAGCAGGAATACAGCTGTGCAGGTAGTTTATTCAGGAATAAAAATATGTAGAAGGTATGAACTTGTCGCATTTAAAGGTGTCAAGATGATGCTGATAAGATCAGAAAAGTTTGGGCATCTTTACTGCCATTTGAGTCATCTGTGGCTCAGTGAAAAGAGTGGTCATCTTGTAATCCAAGGGTTGTGGGTTTGATTTCAGCTTCCTCCTGCCACATGTCAATGTGCCCCTGGGCAAGGCACTTAACCTCAAATTGCCTACCGATCTGCGTATCGGTGTATGAATGTGTGCGTGCTAGTGAGTGCGTCTGGGTGAATGTGGCTCTAATGTAAAGCGCTTCGAGTGGTCAGTATGAGTGGAAAGGTGCTATATAATTTCAGTCCATTTACCATTTAAGAAAATCTGTGTAAATAAAAAGTGATTGTTCTGAGCTGATATTATACTGGTAGACTGTCATAATCAAGAGTTTCCCCCTGACAAAATATCAGCTGATTCCATTTGAGTGTAGTAATATTTCACTCAAAAAAAAAACATTTTTAAAACTAATCAAGAACTTAGAGGACCAGTAAGCACCATAAAGAGCTCATTTTGTGAGGGGTTTACAGCATGGTGTTGCCACCAGTGCAGAGCTTGTTTAACATAAGCAACAGGTAAGAGTGAGTGCAGCAGCAAGTGATACAAGAAAAAATATACAAGGGCAGAAGAGACGCCTCGTCTACATCCAAAAATGCTTCAGAATAGACAGAAAATCAGCAGGAAGTACAATTAAAGACAGCAGAAAACTGGTGCAAAGTTCGAATAAACTGAGGCCAGAACAAAAGGTGAGTACCACTAAATGTCATGAGCCATGCATGGAATCCATGCGTAGGTTTGTTTCTCATCCAGGAACTGGGTCTTAACTTTTAACAGTTCTGTCTAACAACACAGTCAAAAATGAAAGATGTCTGTAGTAAAAAAATAAATAAAATTTGGTCAGTAGAATAAAAGCGTAATCTAGAACTAGTGGTCAATTGCCAAAAACTGTTGGCTAAGCAGAAACTAACCTAGGGGTTGTCTTTGAGCACTAATAAAACAAGAATAGGTCACCATCAGGCAGGATTAGGCCTAGATGTTGATTTCCACCATGCCAGGAGAACTGCAATAGCTATGAAGAAATAGAGTCAACACTGTTGACTTGTCATATAACCCTGATGTATTTGCCAGTCAGAATCACTGTTACATGTTTTTAATTATTCTTCACTATGCCATAGAAAAAAAGAAATAATCATCTTAAAATAATGGAGCCATAAAAAGCAATACTTGTGTCACTGCCAGGACTTTTTACTTCACTAGAACTTCATTGATTTTTTAGTCAAGGCAGAATCCACTTGCTGTTTTCTGCTGAAGTTACAGTGAATAGCGACCACTAGAGGTCACTGTTTAATAGCAGAATACCACATAGAACAGCATCTTATTCAAGACGGAATAAACGGAATGACTGAGACTGCTTCTGAGTCCAAATTAAAAGATTAAAAGTCCGTTCGGTTCCCATTTTGAGCATTGTTTGGATTTAACTAAACACTAATAAAGATCTATTTTGAAATAGTCAGTTTTAGATAGGTTTCCTTATTCTGTTGAAAAAATATCTAAAGAAAATATTTTCATAAGAAAATGTAAGAATTTTCATAAGAAAATATAAAAATTTTAACTGTTTCTGTCACAGTGTTAACTAATTACCAAGTTAGATGAACATTTATTTAACCCAAAGCACTTATTGTAAAATGAAACGGGTTCTATGTGGGAAGTGAAACCCATTTTTGATTATTTATGTTAAATAACTTCTGCAACCTGAACTACTCCAGTTTTCTTCTTTGTAATCATTGCGTTGCATCTGTGAAGGAGAAAAATATTATTTACATAGTTGGTTTTGAAGTGAATTATTAGATAAATTAATCTGTAAATAGTTTTTGTTGTTTACATCTTTAAATATGTGATTACAAAGTTCAGCACAGTGGATGAATTTGCCTTGAAATGTTTACTCCAAACCATATTTTTTAGCTGGCAGCAACTGGGCAGAAAAAAAGTCTAACTTGGCACATTTCCTCTGAATACCCACATAGGAAATCTCAACGTTGTGATCAGGAAACAAAGCTTATTTTTTGTCACTGTATCAATACTATTCGCTCATGCTAAACATGCCTTAGTCTCTGTCCGCTTTACACTGGATGTAACTAATCTTGCATAAAGCTTGTAAAGTAATAAAAAATACTTTTCACTAAATTTATATCTTGTTCTGCTTCATCTTTAGCAAGTGGCCCAGATAATCTGCATCTGTCTTTAAAATATCATTCAGAAAGTGTTGTGCCTTTCTGAATCAAAGGATGCAACCTGATGCCACTTGTCAAATTTTTACTTCAAATGACAAGTTAATTGAACAGGTATGAATTTATTTTTTGGATTTTTCTTGTTCACATATTGTTGGTTGGTCCATTTTTCTTTTCAAGGCCCTTTTAGGTGTTTGACTCCTTTGTTTCCTTAAATCACCAGGAGCCATCTTGTCAGATAGACAAATTATGTTTGTCCTTCCTCAAACACAAACTGGTGTATGTTACAGGGACATCTTGAATGTGTATGAACTGCCAAGCAAGGATTATAAATCAGTAGGGCTAAGGGCTACTGGACCACTGAATGCACAAAACCAGTTATAGAAAGCTGCTGGTTGTTTTAGTGCTTTGATAGAAATGACAAATTTACCAGTTCTAACTAGTTTATTTTATGTTGTGTTTTTCAACTTGGGGTGTTGTGAAACTATAGGTCTACTGTCTTTGGCAGGACTACCTTGCACAATAGATTCTGAATCTCAACAGGAATATTCCTGGTAAAAAAAGGTTTAAAACAGAAAATGTATCCAGCTGAAGTCAAAGATAAACCATATGGCAATGCTTAATTTTTCTTCTTCAAATGGCATCTTGAAAGTATGGCACATTGAGTAAATAAATAATATTTTTTTTCATGTTTCAAAACACATAATGGCCATTTGGATAAATGCCTCTCTAAAATGGAAAGGCTCTGCCACTTCTTGATGTCTTGTCGTCTGAAAGCGTGGCTTAAAATGTGTCTATAAAATTATGTTTCAACACTGTATTGTAGTCAAATCCTTACAGACTGTTTAGGTGTAAAAATTGACTTTCAGCTGCTTCCATTCACTGCTACTATGTTTTATGCAACCACTGCATGACTCTTATATAACTCTTTTGTAGTTACACGGTTGCTGAGAAAATGGCAGCAGTGATGCATGCCTGCTCACATCAGTGTAGCAATGCTGATCAGAACCAAACCAAAAATTTATCAGAATTTTCAGCTGCCACCTCAGCTGTCTTCTGCTTGCTTTTTTCCCCTTCCATGTTTCTTTTTATATATTTCGTGATTCCTAATATAAAAATGAAAATAAGCTACAAGTTGAAATATGTGATTGAGGGAGAAACAAGTTTATATTCTGACCTGAACAACAAAACAAACCTCAGTAAATTATGCAAAACAACAAGTATTTTCATCAGTGTGACATGAATGACTGACCCTGATAAAAATGTGTCCTCAGAATAATTTCTACATATTTACACACACGTTATTGTTTTGTGACAGTAGAAGGCTGCACATGACTCGTTGCTTTCTCCCAAAGGACCTTAAAGTCCAGTATTTCATCCTCTACCCTTTGTCATTCAGTAGAATCAGTCTTTTCCTCTGTATGTGATGTTTGTGAAGGTAGATGTTGCTCCTTTATAGAGAGGATTGTGTACCTGCAAATCAAGCAAGAATGAAGAAATGATAATGTAAGTTTTACAGGGAGAAAAGAGATTTCAAAACCATGAAATTCTGAAACTAAAGTCTAAATGGCTAAAAAAAAATCCTTGTGCAAATATGGTTAAATACATAGTTTATGCTTTGACTTCCTTTATTCTGTGACTTTAGTGATTCAAAGAAAATTTACGCTTGTGAGATTTGTGAGACCACAAAGAGGCCAATTACCAGCACAGGCTGATTACCGTTGGCTAATTTAAACCCAGCCCTTCCTCTGGCTGTCCTTTGTTCTGCTGGGAGTAACAGCATGACACTAAATAATAAAACAAACATCCTCAGAAAACTGGCAAAGGGGAGCACGTGTGGCCTTTTATATGTTTTCGTCAACAAAGAAATATACATGCACACATCTAAATAGAAGATTTCATAAGCACCCATGACTTTATCATTTAATCTTGTGCAGATGCACCAATTAAGAACAGCACGTGCCACCTCCTGCTTTGTTTACCCACCGTGTCCCACTTGGCACGAGCGCGCTCTTCCTCAAACCTGGCGAACTCCCGCCTGTCGTGGATGGTAACCAGCAGCTTCCAGATCAGCAGAGCAGACAGGCCGAGAAACAAGATGGCTCCCGCCACAGACAAAAGCACCACCAAAATGTCCGGACCCTTGGGGCAATCTGGATGGAGGGGTGGTAGAGATAAAGGGATGAGTAAAGAGGAAATGCAGAAGATACGCCTGCGGTCGGGCTAGAGGAAGTCTGATTTTATAATGTTTCCTTCCACGTGTCTCTGCTTCTGACTGTTAAATTTGTTGTGAAGGTATTCATATGCACTGAGCTTTCTCACTTTTTGCCTGCACAAACAGCACATGCACAACATTTTATGAAACAGACTAACACAAGTGAATAACATTTAACATTAGTGAATAATTGTGAAGTGGACAAAAAAGTACACGGTTTTTAACAAATAAAATGCAGGAAATTGTAGAATGCAGATCCATTCATCCCTCTTTTCACTAATACCCCTAAATAAATTGCAGTGCAACCAACCGCCTTGTGAATAGTGTCATTCCATGTGTAATTTGATTTCAGTATAAATACAACTGTTCTGTAAAGGCCTCAGAGTTAGCTTGGGAGGAGCTCCAGAGAGTCACAGGTCAGGTGGCAGACTGCTGACAAGACAATTGCCAGTTATGAACTCCATGTATCTAACCTTTCAGAAGAATGACCTGCCACTGTTAAAAGAATCCCATAAAAAGTCCACTTCGCAGACTGCCACAATCCATGCAGGGGACACTGCAAACATGAAGAATGTGCTGTGGTCAGATGGAACCAAAATATAACTTTTTGACCTACATGGAAAACACATGTTGTGAAAAACGAATACTGCACATCCTCCTGAACACGCCAGGCCTAACGTGAAACATAGCAGTGTTAGAATCATGCTTTGGGAATGCTTATCTTCAGCAGGGACAAGGAAGGTGGTTAGCGTTAATGGGAAAATTGATGGAGCTAAATACAGGACCATCCTGGAGGAAATCCTGTTACAGGCTGTAAAAGAACACACAGCCAAAGCTACAATGGAGTGGGTCGGCTCAAAGCACATCTGTGTGTTACAATGACCCAGTCAAAGTCCAGGCTTCACCCAATTGAGAATCTGTGTCAGGACTTAAAAAATAAACTGGAAATCCAAGGTCTGGTACCTATTTAACATGAGAAGCAGTATCTTAAACAGACTGTTAAACATAGAAGATACAAGAAGATTAGAGGAAGAGCTGCAGTGGAAAATACTGACATCTTACAGCCGAGGCCACAGCTCTCCCTTCCCTCATTATGGTTTGGAAAAAACGCAACAAGAATCTGATTTGAGGAGTTTTAAAACTGACTGACAGCAGTACTCATTAATATGGAACATTTCTTTGCCAGAACGGAAGAGTACTCGACTTGTTACACTGTCCTTTGTGTTTTTCCTATCATTTATCATCCTGGAAAAAATTGTTCTTAAATTATCCACCATATACATTTCTCAGTCTTTATGAGGGAAGTAATAGACTAAATACAGCTGAATCGTTCCTTGTTTTATCCCTACATCTCATTAAAATAATTCTTTGCAAGTTTGGGAGTTTCGAGATGGGAAACTGTTCAAAAAATCATCTCTACACTTTTATTAACCCTCTGATTTTGTTGGCCCATAGTTCCAGGCTTTAATGGCTCCTGGAAGATGTTTTCCTAACTGCAGTCTTGTTCCAAGATATTAGACCAAGCCAGCTAGGCAAAGTGAATACAAGTCAAAGTTGTGTAAATGTCCTCAAAATCTTTTGTTTTAGTTTACCACTATCAACTACTGACTCAGCAAGGTTTTTGGTATTTAATGTGATAGATATTTTTAAATGTTCATTTTTTTCTGTCAGGTTCTTTTTGACTTGAAATGGGAATGTCTCAAGTAAACATGGCATATATCAATCATACTTAAATATCAGTAACAATATCAGATCTCGCCCTGTATAATTGACGACCTGTCCAGGGTGTAGCTGTATATAAAACTCATACTCCCACATCAGGTGAGGTGTTTTAAATTGTTGTATTTTAATGAACATAGGCAACACTTACGTATTTGAAAATGATGTCATAACCTCGCCTCTGACCAAACACCAGACCAGTCAGATGGAACAGCAGGATACTCCACACCTCCCTGCTTGAAGGTGGGCTAATCACTAAAACATTTTGCACGGATAAAAACCTTTCATGAAACGGTGCTGGTCAGTTTGCTTTCGCTATTTTGGGGTACAGCGTTTTTGGAACAACATGGAGCAGTTTGCCAAGGGCAGTTTAAATGGCCATGCATCAATTCATACCCACTGATCTGGAGGTCTATCTAACTATTAATCTACTGCAATTTGCATGAGCAAAAGAAATTTTGTGGGCAGGGCCTCAAAACTGTCTACAGCCCTGGAGCCCACATGCTTCTAAATCCGGCCCTGTAGGTTTTTGTTGGGAATAAAAAGTCTTTGGAAATGTCAGTTTTGCAGTAGCATAATCTCACACTCAAAAATGTAAAAAAAAAAAAAATTCAGCTAATTATTTGAGTCCATTTAGTCAGAAGGAAAGTTCCCATTAGAAGAAATAACCTGGATTTGAAATATTTGTGTATTTCAGAGTCCCTGATCTAATGAACTCAACCCAGATTTCCATGGTCTTTTTGGAAAAGAAAGAGACCCACATCACATATCCTGTATTTAAAAGTGGACATAAGATGCCTTTTTTGTTTGTGGCTTAAACGCTCAGCCTTAGTCTCATGTGACTAAAGCACACAATACTAACTGGACCTTCTCATGCTGTTTATACTTGCATATAATTGTTAGAACTGATAAATGTGACACATTTATGCATCTGGAAATTTTACTCAAGGATGAACCAGACTAGTTGGTCGTCCGCAAATACATCTACATGTGTTCCACTAAGCTTTAAAAGCCATTACATTATCATCTGGGTTTTCTTAATTTGGTAAAACTTTAATCTGATTTATTGTCAGACAATAACAATAAAAATGCATGGGTCTTTTTATACCTTGTATCTAAGTAACTTTGTTTCAACTGTATTTATAAATGCACTGATAAAATATTCTGAACCTGAGAACATGGCACTATTACTCCACGAGTTACTCCTTTTAAGGGACACCTTCAACAAGAGCCATCTGGTTCTTTGTTAGTTTGAAACTATTTATGTATTTTTTATGGACACATTTTAAAGAAGTATTTTTCTTTTTTTGGCCACCCTAGGTTTAAACTGTGCATTAGCTGCATGCATGTGTGTGAGAATGTGCTTTCAGACCAGATGCAGCTTGTATGTTCGCAGCAGTTTTGAGTAACCTACAGCAGGAATGACATTTTACTGCAAACTTCAAAGCCCCTTTCTTCTTCTTTTGTTCCTCCTCTTTTTTTACTTTGCTGTTTTCGACTCCTCATCTGACCCTTTTGATCCCTTTAACTACCACCCTTACAGCTCACACAAATCAAACTAAGTTAGTACTCCAGGATCATGTCTTTAGCATTATTCATCGAGTTAGTCTTTAATTTATTAAAACGTTTGCCTTTCTTTGGCTCTCTAACAGTCCTGCTGTCCTCTTGAGATTCTGTAAAGTCAGCAGCTTCCTGGAGGAGCAGGACTGCTGTTTACAACCCTCTTTGACACAGCATGGTGCGCCTCTGTTCAAGGTAAATTCCAGGGGTGCTTCTCTGATACCCACTGCTGTCTAAATTAAACACACACATTCATTAGAGGTTTCTCTCCGGGCAGTAATGGTCATTAAAAGCCGTTTTACACGAAGCTCTCCCTCTGTTCGGCTGCCAAACAAGTAGGTATCAGGGTAGTGGCAACTGGAGCTTGGATAAAGAAGACCACAAAACAAGAAGATCTGGCTTGACTTAAAAACTATGAATAATGCCGTTGCATTTGTGGTGATTCAACAGGCATGATTTATTTGGTTTCTTTTTCTAGTTACCTTTTAAACTGGACACTTCAAAACATTGATTATGTTGCCTTTAAGCCACTTTAGTAACTAATTCAGCATTATGCTTAGGGTCATTTAAGTTTGCAAAGCCATTTGCACCCAAGCCATAACTTCTTGGAAGATGTCTTGAGATAGTTTGTCAATCTTTCCTCATATTCTTCTTTGTCGTGCTTATGTCCCTGTCTGCATTTTCACACTGGCTTATCAACATTGCTTTTGGAGTACTGGCTTCCTTTTCTGAGTGGCCTTTCAGCTCATTTAGTGCAGAACTTGTTTCACTGCGGGCAATGATTTACTGTGTTTGATAGATCCGACTTTGTAATGATCCTTGGGTGTTCCGGTTTTGTTTTTCATTTGTGTTTTGATCATTTCTGAGTTCGTAAGTGTTGTCACAAGGGGCTTGCTATATTTGGTTGTTTGTGTGTGGTTATATTGCTTGAACAGGTAAACATGGCAGCTTTAGGCATCTGGAAATTATATAAAAGAATGAACCAGAATTGTGGAGGTCCACAATTCTTGCCCTGATAACTTGGCTGATGTTTCATATTTAATTATCAACTCATCTGAAGCTTGCAATGCCATGAAATCATTGTCTGAGCTTTCCCCGCAATGATTTGGGGTTGTTTGGTGTTTGGCTTCTGGCTTTTTCTTATATGTTCTCACAGTTTTTGAATCATGCTTCTGTTTATTATTTTCCTGGTCATGCTTTAGTTTTTGTTTTGGATTCAAGATTCTCTGTTTTTGCTCCAGACACGTTTTGTTCTGTTTATCAATTATCTTTATTCGGTTCACCTGCTCCAAGCTAATCTGTCTCCTTGCTCCACCTGTTTCACACTCCATATATACACACCTGTCCCGTTTATTCCTTGCGGAAACATTTTCTAATCATGCTCATGTCTTGTCTTTTCCCTGCCTGTCCATGCCTGCTTCTGCTTCCACCTGTGAGTGAGTTTTTGTGTTTTTCAAAGGATTAAATCCTTTTTCACTTACCATCACGCTGCCTGCTCGTCTGTATTCTGGGGTCCTATTTCGCAAGCCCTAACATTCCCAAATTTGAAGGCATGTTTTGCTGTATAGAAACTTCCGATTTTAAAGAAAGTAATACAAAACATGTCTAAAAAACTTTTTTCTCATTCTGGCATTTAGCAAATTGAAATAATTTAGGTAATCCTAACTGACCTAAAACAGGAAAAGTTTAGTCAGATTTTACGTTAAACATTTGGTTTCAGGTTTACTTACGTAAAATTTTGGAAATATCATCTTGTTGCACTCTGCTTTAAGGTGAGTGTGTGTTACTTACCAGGCTCTTTGACCACAAACAGGATGGATTTGCCACTGGCGTCCTCGTAGTACTGGAATCGCTCCACACAGTCGTTTTCGTCTTTGTACGAGCAGTTTACAGCATTTGTGTCATGGAGCACTGTGTGGAAATGTCAAAGAAATATCCAGTCAGTCAAAGCTTGAATCTGTACCTGTCTTTTTGGAAAAAGAAATATAAATGTCACTATTTCATGACCGTGCACAAGTAATGAACACATGCTCACCCATGATCCTTTCAACCTAATATTTGAGATTTCCCTCAGATATCTCATTACATCTTTCTGTAAGCATTCTAAAAACATTAACTATTACTAATATATTATACCAGCAATAAATATGTGTTTTAATTGCTGTACCAACTGGAGTCTTGAGAAGCTAAGTGTTACCTATTTCATCTACAAGCACAATCTCATCCTTGCAGATTCGACTGCAGGTGTTATCGTCATGCAGCTTGCCCCTCTTGAAGTGTTTACACTCCACACACTCCCTAAGAGGACAAGAAGCATATTCAGTGTCATTTTATTATAAATAATAATAATAATAGGCCAAAGATTTTGAATTCTGCAACTCTGCAAGCAAACTTATGCATTTGTAGGCTCACTTCTTCATGGTACAAGCGTCTGGGCAGGTGGGGCATTTGTCACACGTGGCCCCATATGCCCCCGGTTGGGTGCACTCACAGACCCCACAAACGCACTGGCCCCTGCCGCTGCAGAGCAGACCCAGGTTGGACATGCAGGTGTCTGTGCGTCTGGAGCAGTTACAGTTCTCGCCCTGCCAGTCTGGTGCACACTGGCAGAAACCACAGTTACACACGCCATGGCCTGAAAGGGAAAGAAGAGTAAAGTAAAGGGAAGTAAAGTATCTCCAGTGAGTACTGGGTTTCCTCCTCATAGGACATGGCCGGAAACCTCCAAAGTGAGGCGCCCAAGAGGCCTCCTGATCAGATACCAAACAACTTAGACTGGCTAACGTAAACGGACCACTAAATCAAGAACTTTGCTTTTTGACTAGGCTCTTTCTTCACCATGACAGCCCAGCTAGGCATCAGTATTACTGCAGACATCCTTTATGAACACCAAGACATTAAAATATTTGAACTCCAACTGGAGGCAAAGATTGACCCCCAACCAGGAGGGAGCAGTCCCAAGATACTAAATGTTCTTGACATTGTGGTGCTGTTGTGTTTGAAAAGACTTTTTCATTGTGGAAGTTATGGAGGACTGGGAACTTTTTGAGTCAATCTTTGATAACATGCATGAGTATATTTTGATTGCAACCTGAACAAGTAGACATTGCAATAAGTATGATTTGTGGCAAAGCTAATGTATTAAGTTGCATCAGATTTAGTATGTGTGCCTTCTGAAGATGATGTTTTATAGATCTAACACAAAAACACAGAAAACCCAAATGCTAACTGCTATAGAGAAACAATTAATACATTTTCAATAGTTACTCTGGGTCAAAAATGCAGTCAGAATTGGTGTTTCTGATGAGAACCTGAAACATGAAGTAAAACTCAGGAGAAACCAAAAACCATGGGAACAACGAGAACAGGATGGGTTCAACAGCAAATCAAGCAAGGAATGATTGTAAACTATAGGCTTAAAAACAGAAGGAGAGTGATTACTGGCATTGAAAACAGGCAAGTGACTACACTGATTAATGGCAGTGGTCGGGAGCATGGACAAAAAGTAGCATACCATTAAATCTGTTGAACAACTCAATGTCTCATGGTTGTGACAGACAAAGACGACACTGGAAAAATAAATAAATGAAGACAATAATGAAAACAAGAACAATACAATTATGGAGGCTTACCAACGAAATAGACACCCTGATTAAAACTAAATACTGTAAAGAAGGGTGGGTGGCATAATGCTATGGTTTCACATAAAATCAGAGTAGTTTGACAAGCTTCTATAAAACCTATCTTTTGAACCCTGAGAGAAAATGTAATCTTGAGAAGACGGTGGAGCAATGGTGGCGGCAGTGGTAGGAGTTCATCGTGTAATTGGTGGGTTGAATTTTTGAATCCCCGCTTCTCCCCTGACTGGAAAAACGTTTTTTGTTGATGCGTCTAAAACTGCTGGGCATTAAAACTAGTTCCATTGTCTGACTGAGGCATCCTTTTATTTTTGGATGAATGATTCATTGCATAAGTGGGTAGAATTGTGCACAACATTGTGTTCTTGTTACTCCATATATCCTTGTCTGCATGCAAGTGCCAGTCTGAGTGACGGTGCAGAAAACACTGTGGTCCACAGCCACAGAGAACAATGCCCAGATAAACGAGACAGGAAGCTGCTTGGGACTGTGTAAATGGTTAAAGATTATCCCCAAACAAACTGTTATTACCACTAGACTGCAGCACTGATGCTTTTTAATTGTGTTATTCTGTGGCAGAGGGCAAACGTCCCCAACATTAAATGAGGTATCTGAGGACAAAGACACACCATGTTCTGCAGAGACTTAGACTCTGAACATTTCCAGTGTTCTTACACACATGGCCCTTCTCTGACCAAACATGGATTTATTTTTAGCGTCATTACACCACATCAGCCTATGAGTAAGCAGAAAGGTATTTCCATGTTAGTCGGCAGACTTTTGGGAATACAGCAAAACTTTTCTGGGTGAGAGCAGCGAAAGTGAGGAGAGGAGGGGGCGGGAGCAATATAATGTTGATAATGTAATGAAGCACAAGTCAGTAGCTGGTCCCGAAACGTTGCACTATGCTTTTAACTTTTGTTCTCTTCTCCTGTCGTCATGGTTCCTGACCAATTTTGTTCACTCTTTTTGGTTGGTAGAGTTTATTTAACTAGGTTGATTCCCAGGAACAGATTCACCTTTTAAATGAAATCTACAAAGAGGTTGGGGCTTTCAGTAGTGCATTCAGGAGGCTTACTGTAAGCTTTCCTGTGTTTGGGATCCTCATGCTCCTTATGCAATTTTCAACCACCTGATCCAAATTATGACCTGCAGACAAAATGACATTTTTAAGGATGTTTAGGAAAAATCCAGGAAACCATGTCACTGTCCACAGAGAAGCCAGTTTTGCATAATCACGGACTGAGAGGGGGCTGACCAAGAAACAAGGCCCTGCTCCATAATCAACACCTATAAGCGCAACAAAATTCCCAACAGCGCACCTGGAAGTCCTATGATCACTGCATCATCTGCTGACCTGTTTGCCCGGTAGGCAATCTGCAGGGGCACAGCCCCCTTGCTGGACCCCCGGAGGTTTGCCTACCAGGCAAACAGGTCGGCAGATGATGCAGTCAACTTGGGATTACAATTCATCCTGCAAAACCTCAACCACTCAGGGATGTACGCCAGGATCTTGTTTGTGGACTTAAGCTCGGCCTTCAACACCATCAACCCAGACATCCTCCACCAGAAGCTCACCAAGCTCAAAGTCCCGACCTCCACCTGTCAGTCACCAGATTCCTGAATGGACCGGCAGCAGCAAGTGAGGCTGGGGAGCATCTTCTTCTGCCCAAGAACCATCAGTACAGGCACTCCACACTCTCTCTCCCCACTCCTCTTCTCCCTCTACACAAATGACTGTACCTCACTGGACCCATCTGTGAAACTCCTTAGGTTGCAGATGACACCACTGTTATTGGTCTGATCCAGGAGAGTGATGAGTCTGCATACAGACAGGAAGTGGATCGGCTGGTACACTGGTGTGGTCAGAACCACCTGGAACTTAACTCACTCAAGACTGTGGAGATGATGGTGGACTTTTGGAGTACACCACCCCCATATGCCCCACTCACCATCCTCAACAACACTGTCCACTGTAGACCACTTCCGGTTCCTAGGAACCACCATTTCTCGAAAAGTGAGATAGTCCTCACACATAGACAAGAAGAAGGTCCATCAGAGACTGTACTTCCTGAGGCAACTCAAGAAGTACAACCTTCCACAGGAGCTGCTGGTCATCTTCTGCACTGCCATCATTCAGTCTGTCCTGTCTTCGTCCATCTCAGTGTGGTTTGGATCATCAACAAAACAGGACAGGTCCAGACTGCAACGAATAATCAGGTCTGCAAATAGAACCATCAGGGCTGCCCTTCCCTCTATCCAGGACTTACAGGTACAGGTTTGGCGTCAAGAAAAGGGCAGCAAAAATCTTTGCAGACACCACACATCCTGCACACAAACTGTTTAGGCTTTTACCTTCAGGAGGTGCTACAGAGCGTCTGCTAAAACCAGCCGCCACAGAGACAGTTTCTTCCCCCAGGCTGTTGCTCTGATGAACACTTGAAAGTCAGTTTGCTGTTCCAGAACAGCACCATGCATACTTGGACTGATCTCACATACAGTATGTACATTTAAAAAGGTATTTTTCATTTTTCCATTATTAAAAAAAAAGAAGAAAATTCTTCACTGAGAACAAAGTGTTCCAGAGTCAAATTCCTTGTTTGTTGTGTGCACAAACTTGGCAATAAACTGATTCTGATTCTGGATATGCCAAATATCTTATGGAGAAAGGTTTTACGCGAGACGAAACAAAGATTAAGCCGTTTGACTGCGATGACAACAAGAATGTGTGGAGGAGTCAAACCTAAGAGCGCATGGTGGCCATGCTTGAATGTTTCAAACATGTAAACGCATGTAACCTCTCAGTTATTGCATTGGAGTGGCCCTTTGCAATTTTGATATTCCAACCAATGAAAGTCAAATAATGAGACAATATGTTGTGTAGCTCTGTATTTGATCATATGTGGATTAAAGAAAGTAAAGATAACCCAGAATAAATTTAATTAATTGCTTTTAATGATTGAGGTTGTAATCTAAAACAGAACAGTTCAAATGCATAATTAAAAGCCAAAAATATGGCATTTCTACCCATGGTGGGTGTATGTAAACTTCTAATCTTAAATGTTTCTATTAACAGGTGTTTTTCACTTTGCTTCATGTGAGAAAGTAATTAGCTAATATAATACTGTACTACGGTTATTTTGTTAAACGTTCTGTTTCAGAACTAAACATTTTTGACTTTCTAGAGGATGTGAAAGGGCCGAGCAGCTCAGAGAGGTAGGATAGGGCAAGACCATGGAGGGCAAAAACATATAAAATGATTTTTTTAAATGAATCCTAAAATGTACCAGCAGCCAGTGGAGAGAAGCTTAAATAGGGGGTAATGTGCGCACATTAACTTGTGCAAGTTAAAATGCGTTTTGTTCCTTGGAGCTAGGCAATACTATGTCCCAGGCAGTGAAGACGAGATGTAAGATTAAACAAACTGTGATTATGTACTGTCTATTTTACACAGCTGCATCTCACAATTGAATTATTGACATCCTCAAAGTAAAATAATCAGTTACTCTTCGATTAAAACAATCATTTTGTGCAGCATTCAGAGAGGAGGCTCCTTTGCTAGTGCCAAACACAAACTCACTCCTGCACAGAAACGTCCAGAAATGTGAGGGTCACCTCTGGCAGAAGAAAATTTCCATTAAGGGAACTAAACACTTTTCTGGGCTTGAATCCTTTTGAGCTTGTTCCACAAAAGCTTTGCATGGTTGCCAAACACATACAACCTGAGCCTGTGCTCACACATGGTGTCCATACAACGGCACATGTTTATTGTGTGTGGAGCCCATGTCCTTTGCAGAAGCAGAGAGTTTTTATTGCGTGTAATTCTTCCCAGATGAGGAGGGTGGGTGGTGGCAAGTTGGATCGGTAAAAGGCACTGCCAGCCTCAAAACTACTGTAAACACATGAAACTTCACCACAACCACATACAAAATTCACAGTGGTCAAAAGCTTATTTTATGCACTTTAACCATTTAAAAACACATTATATAACAAGGTTTTAATGTTAAATGATTTTAAAATGTACCCTGTGTTTATTTAGACTTGTGATTTTTTTTCTTTAGTTTTTATTTCTAAATTAACACACAATTCATACATGATTGAGAACTGAGAGGCGCAAATGTTATATCCTATTGCAATAGATCAGCACTTTCAACAGTTTCAGGCATTTGACAGTTGATGTGTGATTAAAAGCCATATAATTTCAGTAGGTGCTGAAAAATGCTGTATTTGTGGCTCCAAAACTTGAGAATATCTTAGAGAAGTACAATGAGCAATAGATATGCTTCCAGCTGTTGGGTTTTAAAGCTTGAGCCTTAAAATCCTCAAAGAAAATTCAGTTTGGACTTGTCATATCAGTTTTACCTCCAACCAACCTGAATGGCCACACTTATTGGCATCCTGGTTAAAGACATGTAAAAACTCTCTAATAAATGTATATTTTCTCGCATTAGCAGAGTCCACACAGATGTTTTTGAGTAATTCAACCTTTTTGAGTATATTGATTCAGTTGTGTATGTTGAGCAATCTTGTTTTCAACAAAGTCATCAGTTGCACAGTTATCAGCACCCCTAACAAATAAGACTAGAAAAGGTCAAAAGTATATCTTGCCACTACACACAGAGAGCAGGGTGGTTAGAGAGGTAAAAGAAAAGTGTAAAATACAACAAATGTTTTGGTTTGTTTCCTTCAATTTTAGACTTTTGTCTCAGAAGACACTTCATGATGAAAATTTTCATTATGATTAATTTAAGTCTAATCTTTAGGTCCAAAAGGAAAACACATTTTAACCCGTGTCCGTCTGCGGGTCATCAACCCTTACCTGAGCATAGCTCTCCCTTGTATCGCAGGCAGTTGAAGTCATCACACTCACACAGCTTCCCCCACACCTTCCCAAAGTCGCTGCTGTGGCACACACACTGGCCACACACACAGTCCCCACGGCCGCTGCAGATGGCTCCTCCAGATCCGGCAGGCCCGCTGCAGCGGTCCTGCTCCATGGGGTTGAAGTCACCCTCTGCACACTCGCAGTACGGCCCCAACCTGCCAGGGTGGCACAGACACATGCCACACTCGTAGGTGCCATTCCCGTTGGTACATTTAGGGCTGTTTGGCTGGGCTTTGCTCTGGCACTTGCAGTCACACTCAAATGTGACCGTAATGGAGAGGGAGTCCTTGAAGCCCACAGGCTTGATGATGAAGGTTTTCTTCTTTTGTTTGGGACAGCCGCGAGCACGGGCCTCCACGCTAAACGAGACCTGGAGGACACGAAGATTGATGTTCATTTGACTGCTGCCCATTATTCATCATTATCAAATCAATGTCACAAGGAAACATTTTGAAGGGAATGCAAATAATGTAAAGAAAAGCACAAAGTTAATGTAGTTGTTCAGCGTAGCACTGCATCCATATCTGGTAGATGTCCAAAAGTGGGCTGTTACTACATCTGGACAGAGATCCAAATACGGAAATATGATCAGAGGCACAGAGAAAAGAAAATGTGTGGAGAGTAGAATGGGTAACTTTAACTCAGAAAAGAACAACAGAGACAAAAATTTAAGTAAATAAAAAAGTAAAAAGGTAAACCTTTAAATCATGTATATTGGCCCAAAAAGAAAAATCCACTAGGAGAGGCAGACTCAGACTGTTGATCTGCTCCTTCCTTTCAAGGGGAAAGACACTTTTAAATAGATTTAATAGATTTAATTGACGCAACTACAAGGGAACTGGAAATATAAGGCAAACATTTTTCCACCATGATAGTAAAAATAACATAGAGAACTACTGAAATACTTATGTTTGTTTGGTGTTTTTTTATCATGAAGCCTGGATGGTGCCTCAAAGGCTTGGGTCAGAATGAGCTTCACATGATATGATAAGCATGGTGAACAACATATTTCGCAAATCATAAAACCATCTCTTCGCTCTGCGGCCACCTGCTGCTGCTGTCTTTGTACTACAATGCACTTGTTCTGCAATCCCGTATTACACCTTACAGTTCATAGTAGTTACTGGTTTATGACTTATTTCCTAGGTGAATCAGGGACGTAAAATTGGTTGGTCGAATTTAACCCCCCCATTCAATGTCATGGGCCTTTCACAGTCGTGGACTAACCGTATCTCCTATTTTCAGCCCAGAGCAGGATTTCAGGCCTGGGATGAGCTCTCCATTCAGACAGGTGGCGTTAAAGGACAAGGACAGCTCCTCTGGGACGCCTAGAAGCTCCAGCTCCACCTTGGAACGAATTTTCTGACAAAACACAGAGAAGAAAAAGAAATGTGTTAAAGTCGCTCATGTGAAAAACACCAGATCTTATACAAGCTGTGTGACCTTAAGTGACCACTCAAGTTTAGAAACAACTAATCATTAAATTTTGAATCAGTTATGTTTGTGCTGGTACTTTAAAATCATATTTACAACCAGTCATTGTTTAATCCACAGGTTTCTAAATTAAATTTAAAAACATAACCAAGAAATGCCAGCATTTGGTCAGCTTCATACTTCAGGCGTTGCGGTATTTCCACTGAGACTCTGGCTCAAGAAGCATGACTCAAACGTTGTGGGCGTGAATCAACAAACACAAGTCAGTTCCTCAAACATCGTCTAGCCTATGATGTGTGAATGTGTGTGTGTAAAACAAGAGTGTAAAAGTGTGTGTTTCTGTGGCACTCACAGCATAGGCTTTTAGTATGAGCTGGATGACGTTTCCAGAGTCGTTGGACAATGTTCCCACTGTGGTGCCAGGAATAAGCTCACTATAGTTCTGCAAAACACAAAGACAGAAGGACATGGAGACTTCTGCCATCCAGCAACACAATGAGAAGGAGTGTCAAAAGTTACTGAAGTACATCAGATGTTTTCTAGTTCATTAGTAACAAACTTGAGTGATAAATGCATCTTCTCATTTCTAAATAAACCAAAAAAAGAAGTGTTACAACTATAAAAGATAACAATGTGAATCATTTGTACCAATAAGGTACGATATGCCGGTTTCCATTAGCCCTTGTGGTTTCTCAGACCCCTACACACAAAAATATAGATGAAATCACAGTCTGAGTAATGCTTTGAACTGTGTCAATCACTAATTACTAGTGTCCAAACCAAGCCCTGAATGAAAAAATAATTCTCCTTAAAACTAACAACTGTATATGACACCCTTAGCAGTAGCAACTGCCATTGAGCATTCAAAATAAGTGGCAATGAGTCTTCAGAGTTTTAGATGTGGTTCTGGGTTCTTTTGTGACCTTCTGGATGAGTCATTGATGCACTCTTGGATTAATTGGAGGCCGGTGAAGGGTTGCCACTGTTCCACCCCTGTGATTCACTGGAGCCTCCAATCCTTACAAATGGATTTGTAACAATTTGTAGCAACTAAAAGATGTCATGACAACACGAAGTAGGTTTAAAGTCACTAAGGGTTCTGTTTAAGCGACTTCCCGATTCTATAGGTCAGGCAGTAAATGGGCATGGACATGGCTTCTGAAATTCAGCCGAAAATGTATTTAATCACAGGTAATTTAGGATTTAACTAGACAGGCAATTACATTTTCATATGGGGCCAGGTTGGCCTTGATAGATTTTTCCTTTTGTAAATTAAAATAACATTTGATTTGATTTACTTAGGTTGTATTTGTAATTAAGCCTGAAGAAATCTGTAAAAGTGAAAATACTTTTTCATGGCGCTGTTGTAATTTCTGTTCAACTGCCACATTTTTCTCAACCCAAGGGGTAGTGATATTTAAAAAACACTTCTGGCTACCAAGTCCACGTGGGCAAATAATCAAAAAAAAAAAAAAAACTTGTGCAGAAACAAATACATTTTCAACATTTATATCACACTAAATTTTCTAGAGCAATCACTCTTTATTCTAATAGGAGAATAGAAGAAAGCTGAGTGCTAGGCCCATGTGATGGCGATTAAAAACCTTTTTCAGTGTTCTTCTGTAGAGATTGCTTCAAGACTGTGTTTACATGAAGATTGGTGAGATAATCTTCCTCACCAAGGCATTCCATGTTTCCACAGCTCAAAAGCTTCGTTATACTCAGGATTTCTTCGATGAGAAAGCATCAACATCAGTGAAATGGGAACGTGTTTAAAGACCATCTGGAAACCTACACACACTGTTGTTGTAGCAAAGCAATTGAGAGGTTTCCAGGTTAACAGAGCACAAAAAAGTTGAAGGTGTACTTTTTCAACAGTTACTTATTTTCAGAGGTACCTTTAAACACGCAAGCATTGACTACTATTTAACTTTACCGCAAAAACACCATTATATATGATATTGAGTTTACTTTGAAAACGTTTCAGAGCACAACCTCACTTACTGCATCTAATTGAATAGTTTGTGACTCAAGGAGAAACATGGTTTTTTTGCATAAGTGGTCTTTATTCATGGTGATTAAGAGACAACGATACAGGCACAGAAAGTGTTTATAAATATGGCATACAGTGCCTCATATAATTATTCAAACCCTCTTTTTTCACATTCGGTCACATTTCACTTTGAAGGTATGGGATCCCAAATTTGTTACAAATTTAAATCTGAAAAGTGTGGCTAATTCACTTTGCATTTTGCCACTAGTCATTTAAGGGAGTCCAAAATTAAACTTTTTGTCTTCCTGCAAGGCACTATGTGTTGAGGAAAACAAACACTGCTTATCACCCTTAATACACCAGCCCCGTGTTGGCAGCGTCACGCTGTGGGGATGCCCTACTCCAGCAATGACACAGGAGCTGATCAGAGGTAATGGTAGGATGGAAGGCGATCCTGGAAAAAAAAATCTGTTAATGGCTGCATAAGACTTGAGACTGGGGCTGACGTTCACTTTCCAGTAGTCAAGGACCTTAAATATGAAGCCAGAGCAACAATGGATTGATTCTCAATCCTGGTTCTCAGAGCCCACTGCCCTTCATGTTTTAGACGTGTTTCTGCTCCAGCACACCTAATTTAAATGATATTATTAGCATCTTAACTTGCCATCAAGTCCTGCAGAAGCCTGATAATCAACCATTCATTGAGGTTAGGTGTGTGGCAGCAGGAAAGCAACTAAAACATGCAGGTAAATGAATCTTGGGAACCAGGACTGATAACTACTTAAGTGGTTTAAAGCACATTCATGGGACGCGGTGCTGATGGTGTAGGGGTTAAGCGCGCGACCATATACAGAGGCTACAGTCCTCGAATGGCGGCTGTCCCGGGTTCGAGTCCCGGACCCGACGACATTTACCAAATGTCTCCCCCTCTCTCTACCCCTCTTTCCTGTCTACCTACTGTCAAAAATGGAAAAAATAAAGGCCACTAGTGCCGAAAAACTATCTTTAAAGCACATTCATGTGTTAGAATGGCCTAGTCAAATTACAGACCTAAATCCAGTTGAAAAAGGAAATGGATGTTCAAAAGACCTCTTCAATCTGACAGAGCTTGTGGTATTTTGCAGAAGAAGAATCGGGTAACCTTTAAGTCTCCAGATGTGCGAAGCTGGAGAAATATCACAAAAGACTTTATCTACATTAAAAGATGGTTATACAAACTATCTTTCATGTCATCCTGTCATATTGTTGCTTCATCTAGCCCTTACATATTTTTGAAGTCAATACATCACAACTGATTCTATTTTCCAGTAGCATTATTAAAGAATTAGTTTTCACACCAGTGAAACAGCACATGTTGAAGAGGAACTGGGTGTATATAGAGATTTGACTCTTTACAAGCTAAGTTGCTAGACACTTCAGACTGTTTATTTTTTTATAGGTTTATGAGGATTTCGGATATATTGCTTAACTGACCTGGTAAAGGGGCACCACAGGGTTGGTGACTGCAAAGATTAGGTTGATGTTGTTCTCTGACATCTTCTCTGTGATCAAAGCAAGTGATGGATAATCCTGCAGGCCAAATAAAGCAGTCCGGTCAGGTCAAACGGCATTGAATAACTTTTATAAGGCAATCCCCAATATATACTTACCATAGTGGTGGACATGCTGTACATATTGTCAGAGTTTAGATGGCACTTTCCATCGTTGGGCTGCACGATTCCAGCGAGCCGACCATCCAGAGCCACATGGGTCTTGGCATCTGAGGTGAAAATCAGGAGGTGGGAAGCACCTGGACGCCAGCCAATCTGCTCCTAATTCACATACAGGGAGAAAAAAACAAATTTTCTAACAACCGCTTTTCTATTTTCCACTTATTTAAATTGACTTTCAATATAAATTTTATTTCTGAACAACATTCTCTTTGCTGATTATGTCAGTGTGACACTAGGGGGAAAGAATGCAAATAAACATCAAAGTAAATGTGTATGAGGCAGGAAAAATGCCTGGACTCATGCGGTGCGCTTCTCCACCTTGCACACAGCAGCCTGGATGATAGCATCGAATCCTCCCTCCGGGGCATCTCGGTTCCTGGACACCATCTGCTTTTTCACTTCCTCTGTGAAGCGACCCACTTCCTCCGTCAGGGACAGGACATGTTTGTAGCCAAACTGGGGCAGACAGGTGGTATTAATGCTGTCAATTGAACAGAAATCCACTGTTTAATTAATGTAAGGGTTTACCCATGGTGTCAAAGTGTTTGGGTTTGTTTTTTATGATATATTTTAATATCTGCTGTCATGTTCCATTGTTTTATTATTCTTTAGGTTCTTTGACTTTTGTAAAACTCGTGTTCTCTGGTTGGTGTTTGGTATTTATACAAACTTTACTTCCTGTTTTAGTTCCCTTAATTTTTTCATCACCAGATTTTTCCTTTAGTTCCTTTGGTCTCTGCCCTGCCAAACGTCAACTCTATTTGGTCCCATGTTGTCTTTGGTCAGTTATCAGTCTCCCTGCCTCTCCCACACTTTGCACAGGTTTTCTAAATAGAAGTTACAATTTAAAGTACCATTCAAATTATTTAAGATTTCAAAGATGTGTCATACAAGTCAACATACAACACCTTCCTAGTTTAAAAGTTGTGTTTCTTTGGTCATAATTTAGTAATACGAATTTCCTTTAATAAGCTGTACTGCCTATGTCTGGGCTGGGAATACATATGTCATGATCGCTGTTTGCATAAATTAACAATTAACAACTTTCTCAATCCACTTGGAATCACAATCAGTTAAACTTTGCAAATCTGCTCTTAGGTTCATTCAACTTTGGGGCAGTTCTGATAAACTGTAAAACAAGGTTTGCTTTTTGTCAATGCAGTAAATAACAATTAGGGTTGTTTTATAGCCATTTTGTTTGCTAATCAGAGTTTTCCTGGATACCAGCTGATATCATGATACACCAGCTCCCAATTTAACAGGGTGGTGCTTCCAACACCACTTCCTAGCTGTTGCATGATAACTTGAACCCAGTTTTAGGCCAGCACAACAACATTCTCCATAATCAAAATACAGATTCTTTTAGCAAATAATGTCTGCCTCCAAACTGTTTTGTCATATAGGTTTATCCTCAAATCTATGAACATCAGCTCTCCGGCAGAGTTGTTTATCAGGGGAAGATCAGCGTAGGGTCAGGGAGGAAACAAGGTCCATTGTTGAGATAATATATTACTGTAATTCGGATTTATAAAAGTAGGGATGCCCAGATCAGTATTTTTTATTCCTGATGTAAATCCAAGTCATTTAAGATTAAGTATATTCGGTCACAATCCAGAGCTACAATAAAGTTGATGAAAACAATGCAGGCTACAGAATTTGAAGGCTCACCAACATTGCACAATAACAGGTGCCTGATTTCTACTTCAACATTCAGATGGTAGGGTCAAAATGTAATGTAAACAACATGATAGCATGGATCCATTCTGTCTTGTATCATTGATTCAAAACTGCAGCTGCTGGTGATGTAATGTTGTGGGGGAGGATTTCTTGGCCCACTTTCAGCCCCTTTGTGCCTGTTCTCCATAGCCTACCTGAGTATTGTTGCTGACCATGACCATCCCTTTATGACCACCATCTTTTGAATGGTACATACAGCAGGACGATGCATCATGCCACAAACCTCATCTTAGACTGTTTTCTTGAACGCAAGAATGATTTTATCATACTCCAATGCCTCAGTCCCCCTTTGGGATGTGGTGGATGGGAAATTTTCTTCATGGATGTGCAGCCGACCTGTATTCAGCAACTGGGTGATGCTACAACATCAACACTGACCAAAATATCTGATGAATGTGTCTGACAGCTTGTTGAATCAGGCAAGTTCTAAAGGTAAATGGACGTGCAACCCTGATAACCTCTATAAGAGGATTGGTAATTATCTAATACAGTTTTGCCATTTGTGAGCACTAAAATAGGCCGTGATTTGACAAAAAAACATCAATTAGTTTAACAAAAACCGATATGAGGAGCAAACTTTTGTGAGGGACCACTGAACCTTTAAAATGCTGTTATTAGGACCTTGTTCCTACTGGCAATGGCCTGGGACCTGCCTGTTTGAAAGTGCCTACCATATACCATAAAATCAGTGGAACAGATAGAAACATCTTAAAAGAAAGAAAAAAAACCTATGATGCACTAAGGTAAAGAACCATTTAAAGTCAGCAGGAACCATTTTGGTATGTGGTCATATTTACATCAGTTTAGGGTTTATATAAAATCCTTAAAGACCTTAGAACTGTTGGAAAATATTCATGCTATGCTTAAAGGATTGGTATGGCTATGCTTAAGTATGTTTAATAATGTGTGAAATAAAATGTATTGTGTAACTTAGAGGCCTCCAAACAGGCGTATATTGGTGTGTGTTGGACTTAGATAACATCTGCCCAGTAACTGAAGATATTTTTGGATGTGTCTCTGTAAATCTTCTGCGTAACGACAAGAACATATTTCTGTATGTAAGACTTACTTCTGCCCAGTGACAACAGATATTTTTATATTTCTACATATGTAAATAAAGGTAAAAAGTAGAAAAACAGGAAGTGTCGAAAAGTCAGCTGAATGGGTGTCGGACAGCTCCAGATATGAAATCAGACATTCGATTAAAATGTATGTTTTTTCATGTACAAGTAAACGCCTGGCTTTTGAATAAAGACTGCTGTTCTTGGGGAAGTAATCAGAAGTTTCGGAAGTTTCAGAGGATGAGACGAGCTTCCTCCTGTACAGGCATCTAAAGACTGCGCAGCCTCCGTGTTCTTTTTATTACTTTGTTTTTATTAATAACAGTATAAGATGTCTTAGCTTTACCAAACAAACGAACATGCAGGAGTTTAGGGATAACTCCAACAGAACCGAGCTTTAGTCTGGTCATTTTTTTGCCAGCCGTCCAATCTTCTACAAACGCTCTTGTAGACGTTTAAGGAAAGTTATTCATTTCTCTGAAAGGACTCTTCTTTCTCTTGTACATTGTGAACTTCTAATTTCATCTCATGTTATCCTGAAACAGTCCTGCAGGCCAGCTCTTGTCAGACTGTGTAAATAGAAAGTAAATGTCCCCACAAGACATTAAACCAACAAATCAATCACAGGGGAGCATCCGGGTGGAGTTGCAGAACAGCACCTTACATGCAGTCGCTCTCACTCTGCAAGTAAACTACCTGCAGATGATTCAGTGGAGCTGACCGAGCACTTGTGGGTGCCTAGCTGAGCCTTTAACGACTGCTGTGACTCTGACTGCACTCTTACTAAGCAGTGCAGTGATTAAAGATGTCCTCACTAAACTGACATCATCTGCCAAATGATGCTACATGCAGACAGAAACAACCTGTTTGTGACACCCTGGGCATTCACAAATTAGAGTCTAGATTTTAAAACAAAACCTGCTAAGACAAACCAACCAAAATCCAAAAGAATAAAGCAAACATGCTTGCAAGTTTTCGTTTTCGACAGGAAATAAGTTTCTTTAAATAAAGGTTTTCCCTTAATTACTTCACATTTGTTTTTCCCCTCAGCTAAGATTAAATCCCATAAAGACTTGCACATAAAATGTGAACATATGCAGCAAAAAGTATAGCTAAAATATTTATTTTCTCTGTAGAGTCAATAAAACATTCCCACCTTTGGACTTCAATATGATTACAGGAGCAAACGTCATAGATATTACACAGTTTTTACTCAGTTACTCCTAAACATAATTAATACTGGACTGCATGAAATGCAATAAAAAAAAAAAAATTTTTTTTTATTAAATGTTAAAACTGCAGCAATTTTTGATTGTTTGTTGTAAATTATAAATTAAATAAAATATTACAAAAATGTAATCATAACATTAAATACTAATCAAATAAATAAATACATTTGAAATTGTTTTTTCTGAATGTGTGGGTTGATATTGGGCTTGATGAAGCTAAAAATCTGCTAAAAAATAGTTATTACAGTGACATAAAATATGAATATAAAATGAATAAATAAACTCGTAAAGCATGTGGATCATCCTACCTGTAGCAGGGGTTTTTCACAGCTGCCTCAGGTGAAATGTACATGTACGGCGACAGCGGCTTGTCCACAAAAGCCCCAAAGCCCATGCGCAGGTTGCTGGTTGTTCTGTTCATGGCTTCAGCCAGGCCTCGGCCCAGCGTCCTCAGGCGGAAAAGGTCATCGTTCATGGAGTAGGACAGGTCCATGAGGTAGTAAAGGTCAACAGGGTAGTCTTCTACCTGACGCACCTTCACTGTGAAACGCTTTGCATCATCTGGGAAATGTGTCACAATTTCTGGCTGTAATTCAAACTCCTGAACCGGAACAATAACTCTCTCTAAGGGACCCACCTGGCCTGAGAGTGATTTGCAGTTTCTGCGGCTTTATCTGCGTGACATCTTGGGTTGCTCCAGCCGCCTTGTTGCTGAGAGGCCGATCCTCAATCACCTGGAGTCTGCTGGTTGGAGACTCCAGACCTGATGGATCACATCCTGCTGCAATCAGGTTCTTCTTCAGGTCACAACGTGATGAGCTGGCAACTCCATGGCCAAAGTCCTGATAAGAATGGCAAAGTGAAACAGATAACCATCAAAACCATCCTGATCTATAAACAATCAATAGAGTTTCTGTCAGTAACAGAGTTTTAAGGAGAGTATTAACTGGTTCAGTTGAAACTATATGACATCGTCTCTTTCTTTGAACATGTTCAACCAATGCCTGTTAAGAACATTAGTGCTGAAATCATAAATGTGTCTGTAAATATTTTCTAGATGACTAAAATGTTGCGTATGCTGACCCCCATTACTGAGAGTCACAGTAATGAACCACAGGCTGGCACATGAAAACATGATTATATCCTTATATGGTTGGAGGAGTTAAGTCTCTGAGGACACGAGACACTTAATGATGTTCCCTCAGCTGTTTGTGGCAGGACACAATAACAACACGATTCGATATCTCACAAATTGACTCAGATGATCCAGCCAGGATCACTGCTGCTTGATGAGGAGGTCTGCGCCAGCCTGCATCAGTCTGGCAGCTTATTACTTGCTTGAAGCGAAGCAGAGAAAGTACCCACCTCTTGGAAGCACCAGGCACAGCTGGGGTGAACAGCCAGACATTGCTTGCATGTGCTGGCTCCTCTGGAGGTGCACAGGTTTGAGCCTGAATCCAAAAGGAGAAAAATTAGCTCTCTGAAACTACAAAAGAAATCATCAGGCAGTAAAACACAGAAACCACATGTTTTAACGAAGGGAATGAGATTGTTTGTGTCTAAAATAAGGTCATTCTTTTAGCCTGACATGAATAATTTTTTGTAGGATATTTCTTTTTTATTTAATAGACGTCGAAGGACATAAATAAAACAAACAAGTAAAACTTGAACTTTTTTCACATTTTGCAATGTTACAGCCACAAACCGTAATGTATTTTTGGTATTTAATATAATAAACTAAACACAGGCTAGTTCTGAAGTGGAAGGATAAAGCTATACATGGTTTTCAAAAGTTTTCAGAATTAAAAATCCTTTAACTGTGATGTGCATCTCTGTTCAGTTCATTTGGTTTTTCTGGGTACAGGCTATGCACATCCGTAGACTGAAATATTTTTCTATTCTTAGCTGTAAAACAGATTGGAAAAAAAGCGTCTGTGAACATAATTCTTTTAATCTTGCCACTGATCCTCAGTTGAATTTAGGTCTGGACCTTGACTGGGCCAATTTAACACATGAAAAAGCGTTGATCTAAACCATCCCTTTATATCTCAGGCTATATGTTTGGGGCCGTCCTGATGGAAGGCGAACCTCCACCCCAGTCTCAACGTTTTTGAAGCCTCTAACATTATTAGTCCAGGATTTCCATGCATTTTCCATGGTTTTCCGTGGGTATAGTGTGTTCCTCCTCACAGTGTTTTGCATGTAAGCCAGAAAGTCCAGTTTTGGTCCTATCTGGACAGAGCAGCTTCTTCCACATGTTTGTTGCAAACTGCAAACAGGACTTCTTACGGCTTTGTTTTTCCCCACTCTTCCATAAAGGCCAGATTGGTTGAGTTCAAATATAGTTGTCATTTCGGCAGATTCTCCCACCTGAGCTGCGGATCTATGCAACTCCTAAAGAGTTACTATGAGCTTTTTGGCTGCTTCTCTGAACAGTGGAGGCAATTGCACTGAAAGAGGTAACAGACTAAAAGGTGAATAAGTACACATGCAAGTCACTTCACAATGATGTGTTGGTCTGTCACATTAAATCCTAATAAAACACATGGATTTTGTGGTGGTGATGTGACAAAATGTGAAAAAGCTCACAAGCTTTGAAAACTTTTGCAGAGCGCTTTAAATGGGGTTACAGCTTTAACCACACAACGTTCAATTCAATTCACTTTTATTTATATAGCGCCAATTCACAACACATGGTGTCTCAAGTCAACATGTGTTGCCTTGAGACACGTTGCAATAGCTAGGTAATAGAAAAAACTGAGTAGATAAGCCAAAAGGAACCATTTAGAGCTAAATTCAGCTTTAACTAGACAAAACTGGACAAAATTCAGCAATATTTCAACTTTAGGTTGAGTTTGATTAGTTTAACTTTAAAACACACCAAAATGAAGTATGCTTAAAATTAGAGCTACAAATCAAAAAAGCTGGTCTTTAACTCGGTTTACCTAAATTCAAACCTCATCAAAAATCTCTGTGCACTTGAAATTTTCAAAATAATTTGGCAGTTTTTAAGAAATATGTAAAAAAAAGAAAAAAAAAAGGAAATCATTTTTATAGTTTCATCTACATATATTTGATGCTCATTAAAAGACAGCAGGAACCTTCCTTCCTTCCCAGTAATTTCAGACTTCTATCAATCTGAAATCCCATATGTTCTTAGAGTTGGGAGCCTCTTTTACTTTCTTTAGCAATAATAAGCAGAAAGAGAAAAAGGCTACCCTTTAATAAGCCCTCTTTTGCCCTGAGTTCTTAACAGTATAAACAAGAAGCTAAACTCACCGCTTGCTGCTGTCAACCCTGGAAACATGAAAACACACATCCATAAGACCCAGCACATTGAGAGAGCACCCATCCCGCAGTCGAGGGCTCTCTGTGAGGATGCAGGCTGTCAATGAGCTGCAGCTTGAGCAGCACCGGTGAAAGAGAACAGGAAAAAACTTATCTGTAAGTCAAAGAACTCCAAATAGAGTCATGTCTAAAAGCCAGCCCTGCTCTACTCCCCGCCTGGAGCTCCCACATTCATCTCATTAGGGAAATAGGCAGGGAAAGGGCAGCACTTAAACTTGGAAAAGCTGAAGAGATAGAGATGTATAATTTATTACAATAGGGTCAAAAATCTACAACGTCTATACTTTTAGTTGTCATAAAAGGGTTTGAGGGCGGACCAACGTGCAGACAAGAGCTGGGCAGCAACATGTTGTAAAAGGTTTTAGCTTTATTTCCAGAGGTTTTCAAAGAAACCAAACAAGGCACTGCAGATACAAACAAAGTCCTGATCCAAAAACTTACAAGAGGTTGTGCAGGAACATGAAAAAAACTCAGCACGAATACGTGGGTTGAGAACGGGGTATGACAAACACAAGGAACCAGCAACAAACAAGGACACAAAACCAACTAATATACTGAGGGATAACAAAGGGCAGGTAATCAGAGAAACAGGGAACAGGTGTGACAAGGAGGCAGAAGGAACAGGTGAAACAAATACAAAGACTGAGCATGGGCAAAGTAATTAATAAATAAACAGAAACACAGACCAAGCAAAAACCTATAGACAAAGATAAATAATCAAATGGGGAATAAGAAAACTAGAATAATCATGAACTAAAGTAAACAGAGAAACTAGAGGGAACAACAATAACAACCTAAGAACAAACAAAGAACCCATAAAGAAAACCTGTATACAAAAGTAAACAAACCTAACCACACTGACTGAATTAACTGGAAAGGAAACAGAAAATAAACTAGTAAACAAGAAGAGTGCAAAGAAACAAATAATAAAACATAAATAAACACAAAGATACTAAAGAGAAATAAAACTAGAGAATCCAAGGAAGACCAAGAACTATAATAATTACAATAATAATAATAATAATAATAATAATAAACCATACAAAGTAATAAGAAAACAACCATAAAAGAACTTAAGAAGTAAACACTAGGAGGCAGAAGAGGGAGAAAAGAAAACATGATACAAAAACCAAAATACAAAAATCTAAGCAAAAGGTAAACAAACACAAAGCCACAAAGTCCAAAAATGTCACTCCGTGACATTAGTCATGTTTTAATTGTTGTTTTAATCTAAAATTAAAAGAAAATGTTGTAGATAAAAAAAACAGCAGACAGATAATAAAATATCTTAAATGTTTTTTCCAATGTATCATAGATTACTAAATTAGGCTGTAAAGGTAAAATTAGGTAACTTTAAATTTGTCAGAAGATTTTTGTTTGTTTGTTTTGAGAAGCACAACACTGCCCTCTAGCGAAACGTAGCTGTAAGTACAACAAATACTGTAACTAAAAATGAAAATAAATTGAAAGTAAAATGAAAACCCTGTTGTATTTTACAGGAGCCCATTTTAAGCAGTATTTATCTGCATTTCTGTCTCTTTATGTAGAGACAGAAAATTAAAACCCTAAAACTGGCATTTTTCAACATTCCAAAAATTATGTTTTCATAGGAGCATCAGTTAAATAAATATATTTGACAACATGATTTAATGCATTAATTAGCAGTGCAATTTTTTATGTAAATGGTGTGCTAACTCAGCTTATTTGATCATGAGTAATCCTTTTGGAGCAGTGTTAGTGTTTCCTGGGCTCTGACTCTAAAAAGACAATGATGATGATGACGGTAATTCATTTCAAAATACGTTCATCGTAATTTTTATTATTATCGCAATAAATGCCCCAAAATGTGGTGACAACATTTTGAGTCGACATCGCCCATCCCTACTGTACAGTGTCTGATTGACAATTATTGCATAATAACAGTCCCTGCAAATGGAGCTATAAGGTTTAGGAGGTGATTAGTTTTTCAGACAGGGTCAGATTGGTTTCATAGCTTTTTGTCCCATAATTAATGCAATCATCATTTGAAAACTGCATTTTGTGTGTACTCAAGGTATTTTTTTTTTTTTTTTTTAATAATATTCAAACTTAACAAGAAAGCCACCTCCAGGTTTCAAAAGCAGAACCTTTCTGGCTACAAGGCAACAGTGTTCCCCCTCACAGCCCCATGAAGGCAAGTTGTTATTTACAAAACACAACAGTTCACAAGGCTGCGCAGCAATCCAACTGTGGAAGAAGAAATGCCACAAGAGATATGTAAAGTATTCCAGGCAGTCATGGAGCATTCTGGGGTGGTGTTATCAGCCAACACACTCAGTTGCTGTTTATTAACTACTTGTGAGCAGCAATTATGATGTACATTTTGGCGTGTGTTGCATGTAATTACGTTCTTTCTGAGGTGCTGTTGTGGGTAACATGATTTTGGAAAGTATATTTTAGGACTGCAGCTACCAATTTCTCATCTTAGTAGATCCATTATAAAATTTTGAATTATTGGGTATGAGTTGGTTTCAGAGAAAATGATAATAAAAGTAAAATTTTACAATTTAGCGAAAATATTCAGTGAACTGCTTGAATGTCTCTGATTCAAATTTAGATTTTGATTAGAGGAAACGTTTTCATTTTATCACTGGAGACATTCCATTCATTTGAACAAAATCAGCAAAGACAATGGTGTTTATGGTAATGATAATAGTAATATTTGAATTATTAAGGATAATTGTTATAATTTAGTTTTATATATTTGATTTGTTATTGTTACTTTGTTAAACACTGTGCTTTCACGGTTTATTGTTGTGTGTAGGTGTGTGTGTGTGTATGGGGCTCTCCATAAAATCAAAAAATCAAACACCACGACAATCCGTGTATGGTGTGTTCTTTGGTTTTCCCGTTTCAAAACAAAATGGCAAAAAGGAAATAACTGTATTGTTTTTGGGTTTTTTTAAAGCCTAAATTTAACATCGAACTAATTAAAAATCCACAGTGTTTGATTTTTACTTTAACTTTCTAAATCCAGAACAAAACATAATGTGTTGTTTTAATTTATAGCGATAACAGTGTTCTGATGATCTGTGCTCCCTCGTCAGATTTTCCTACCGTAGTTCGTCCAGATGGCTTCATCTATCTGGTGCTACCCTGCAGACCTCACGGCCACAGCTACGGAATACATCTGGAGAAATAAACTGCTGAAAGTGACACAAAATTATATAACAGAATAAGCATTAGTAGGTACTTTGACCCGTTATTTCTCCAACAGACGATGGCTCTTAGGGTATCCACAATGGCATCGTTGATGTTAACATTCTGAAGAGCAATTATCATCCCGATCATTTGAAAGATGTCATCCAAACAACTCAAAATGGCATCATATGATACATTATTCCTCTCAACTTGATCTGTGAAGGTAACCAGAGCTGAATGAAGTTAAAAAAAAAAACTCCAGCATCCTTCCTAAACCTTGAGCTGGCAGCTGCTCAGGAAGCAGGTACCCAAGATCTAACGATCAGCCAATGAGGATGCAGGTTCAGCCCGTTGACGCTGATTGGTCCACAGTCATTCAGTTGTAAACTGACAGTATGAAATAAATGGCCATGGGGAAAAAAAATCACCCTTATAAAAGCTGGCTTTTAAAAAATGACATTTTGAAATAAAATAAATGCTGGAAATACATAAAAATAGCCTCAACAATCATTTCAATTATTAGATAAAAATGTTATATGAAAATTCTTTTACATTATAAAGCTTTTTGTTTTTTTATGGAAAATGAAATATATTTCATAAGCTAAGAATGATGAGCTAAGAATTTAGTAAGCATTCAATTATTTCACAATTTCATTGTCACATTAAATCATTATCTATTATTGATGTCCACTTATTTCATTGGGTTTCATTTATTTATTTTCATTTATTTATTTAATTTTGAACACTTTGGCGTTCCATAGTCAGGAAGGAATGAAACAGAACTTGTATGTGTTTCCACTCGGAAATCATGTCAGATAGCCTCCACTTCCACAAGCTATCTGTGTTATTTTGTTTTGTTCTCCACGAACACTTTAGATGTTGTCCATAAACCAAACCTCTAAAGCCAAACAGAGCTACATACAGTGTCATGCATGTAATATTATTCAGTCCTCCTGAACTTTTACACATTTTTATCTTGGATTTTATATCATAACCCAACAAAACATTGTGCATCTGTTACAATATACAAAACTTTCAATTTGTTTTACAAATAATGTGAAAAATGTGTCATGCATTTGTATTCAGCACCTCTAAGTCAATACTTTGTAAACCACCTTTCAGTGCAGTCACCCCTGCGAGTGTTTTAGGGTGCGTCTCAACCAGCTTTACGCATCTGCAGACCTACATATTTGGCTCATTCTTCTTTGCAAAAAGTTCTTTTGGATTGGATGGATGTTTGTGACTTTTAAATCTTGCCATAGTTTTAAAACTTAATTATTCCACTCTCCTATATATGACTTGATCCATAATCCATCAACCATAACCAGCTTCCATCACTGAAGAAAACCATTCCTCCAGCATGATGCTGCCACAACCATATCTCAAAGTAGGTGTAGTTTCTTTAGGGTGATGTGCAGTATTGGTTTTTCCATCATTCCTAATATTCTCCATGTGGACCAAAATGTTTAATGTTGGTCTCATCTGACCAGTGCCTGGTTCCACGTTTGTGGTAAACTACAAATGGGACTGTGCACGACACATTCTCCCACCTGAGCAGTGGATCTCTGGAGCTCATCCAGAGTTACCATGGGCCTCATTGCTGCTTCTTTGGTTAATGCATCTTGTTGGGTTTGAAGTTGTGCTATAATCTTTCTACTGTATTTGTACTGAGATTAAATAGCACACGTGGACACTTGAAGGCCGTTATTTGCACTGGATTTTATTCAGGGGAAACAGAGTAAAAGGGGTTGAACACAAATGCATGTCACACATTACCGAGAACTGGATCATGTCCTGGTCATGACAATGAAGGCACAAACGCCAAGAGTCCTGTTCGCTGAGGTGGGAATGAAAGAGAGCTGGACAGCAATTTCCTAGCGCTGGGGGGCATCGGCAGTCTGATCTGACATTCTTTAATTGTGACACAACCTGAGCTTGGGATACCCTGCTTGTCTGAAGGCTGGAGATAACTACGTGCTGTCCTATGAGCAAAAAGTGCTTGACAAACCATTAGCAGGGGTGACAATAATTATGCAAGGCACTGGTTTGTCAATCTAATCAATAAAGTGTAATTATTTGAAGATAGATAACTGAAAAACCTATGATAGTAATTATAATTACCTTTTAATTCTTTGTCTCATTAATATTTGACACTACGATCTGAATGTGTAAGCTATTTATTTACCTTTCGATTGCATAAATACTGCTCTTTAATGTAGTCATATTAAACAAAATGACACAGTTCATTACACAATAAATTCATGTTTAATACAGTAAAATGATTACAGAAGCATTTCTTCTGTTTTCAAGTTATTTAAACAGTGAACTGCCCAGAAATTAAAAGCTGGGCCACATCAGGCTTTAATGCCAATTCAACTCTTTTCAAATATATTCCTGAGCAACACAGCATTTAAAAACTGGAAAGCATTTAAACAAGTTTATTATGAAGCATTTGTTCCTGCTTTATTTTCATTCAAAAACAAGTGGAGCTAGCATTCCTTTCAGCTCAGTCATGGCAACAAATCACTGCTCAGAGATCCACATGTTGAGATGATTCCAGAACTGTGGAGACTTTGGACAACTGTGACTGCCTGCACTGATCACACATATGTGGCACTTATATTAATGTTTTAAAATTAAAACATTGCTGAAAAGAGGAAAGCAGAATGATAAAAATACGCAATAGCCCTCCACTACCATGTGAATAGTAATAACAAAGCAAAAACAGTCTAGAGTGCATATTGTGGAAACGTAGATTGTGTGAATTCAGATTAGTCCTTACCAGTAATAGCTGCCTCTGTGACTCTGGGAAACAATAACAGTTTATCAGCAGAACGTAACTTAGTGGAATTTGCCATAATCACCAGCAAATGTCACGTTTTTGTATCAAAATATAAATATTTTTAGATTTCATTATATAACTAATACCAATCTATTAATTAAAGTGATGCTTATTTTAAATGCTGTCAAAATGAACTAAGTGCTTCAAAATTGTTGTTTTTTGGTATTATTTTGTTAATGCTAAAAGCAAAGCTCAATTAAAAAATAGCAGGAGAATGCTTGATATCTGTAAACTACAAAACAGTGGAAGTGAAGACAGTGAACAACACTAATATACAATGAAATGTGCTCTAGGTGCTAGTTCGGCTTAGATATTTCCTAAAGTTGTGACACGGTTTAGACGTTCTTGAATTGCCTGATTGATGTTAAATTTCACATGTAATGATATGAAATTAAAATGCCAGATCAGATTTCTTGGACCTGATTTCTTGGACCCATGTTAAGTGTACAGTTTGATGCATTAATTAATTCGTCTTACTTGGGTTTGAACAAGATGGCAGAAATTCCAGCCAAACTGCTTGTGTTTCATGCTTGGCCCAAAGTTGCTTAGAACAAATCACTACACAGCAAAAGATCACACCTTCTTAGCCACCACGTTCAGGCAAGGGGTTAAACATGACATTTGATGGAACAATGAAGAACCTGAGGATGCCAGCATTCTGCTACCTGCTTAAAGTTACAGGAACTTTGGGTACGGCATTGTGACATTGCTGTAGTCAAAGGACTTTGACTACTACTAAATCTGACAGCTGAAACTATAAACACATACATATCTGAAAATGATTTGCACCATTTTCCAGATCCCTTCCTGCACTTCAACCTTTTACTGCCATGATCTGCAGTGTAGGTTCTCTAGACTTATTTAACAGCAGCTACAGGGTTGGTAATACTCTCTTCACCATGTTGCAAACACAATTTCAATGAGCAGGCCCATTTTTAAAAATCTCTTCATTAAAAGAGTGCCTTTCACCATATGCAGTAACGTTCTAAGTGACACTGACTGCTGCAACACTTTATCAGTCTGTATAATATGAGCTGCTCTTAAAAAAAAGTTGTAGTATAGGAGAGCATAGAGAGCAGCTGAAACACGAGTCTATAAAACCTTAAGACGTTTAAAGCAAAAGTTCTAAGCTTACAAATCTTTTCATGTATGTTTTGACTGGACCTAATTAACTGGAACAGGACTAAAATATAATGCAGGCCAAATTATTAACAAGTCATATCAAAACAGAGAGCACACCTGCTAACATTGGCAAAGCAGAGGGGTTGTTAACCATCTAAATAAAATAGCGCAGACATTTTATTTCTCCCTTGAGGAAAAATAATAAAAATATGATTTTCTATATTAGCTATTATATTATAAACAAGTTGTTTTGTCAAGAGGTGAATCATCTCCTTTGGAAAATGAAAATAAAAATATAGCCTACTTGATAAAGTAACGGCCAAGTTTACAACTAAATGAAATAAAAGGAAAGAAAAACCCTGGTACTATTAGATTAATTCTGTTGTGCAAATTCAAAGCTGAAATTTCATTAAAAACACACAGAATAATGGCAAAAACTAGCCTTTAGGATAAACATTAGAAGTTAAAAACATTGATGATTTCTATATTATTTCTGAATAAAGGTATTAAGAGAGACATGTTAGTCTGGAACTGTAAATCGCAGACCCCTGGGCGAGCTCTTCTAAATCCTTTGTATAAAAACATCAGGATGCAAGACGCAAGTTTACTGAGGATTCTAGCTGTATGTGTTGACTCATATCTGAAGAAATATAAGACTGAGCTACAGAAAAGTTTTACAAAGTTGTACAAAATATCAGTCATCTTCAAGCAAAACCGTTGCTTCTAACTGATGGGTGAGTTAAGAGGGACGCAATCAGACTAACATAGACCATGTAATGCTTAAAAATATGCAGAATATGATTTTTACTGCACTTTCAAGCAACTGAGTTTCCAAGCATATACATGGCATTTATTTTATTGCAATATTTGAGTGGGACTCTGTATTGGTAAATTCCTATTCCTAAAGAAATGAACTGTCTTTTGTGATAGCATGCTACCGCTAACTATGAACAGATCCTCAAGAGTATTAGTTGTTTTTTTAATTAGTAGAGGGGCTAATTACTTTTGTTTGTCTAGCTCTACCAGATAAAGTCTCCAAACATTTCTGGAAAGTTCTGGAAAATGGAGAAACACATTTTCAGATATAATTCCACAAACCCACAAAAACTGGCAGCTAATTTTGTGGGTCGGTAGAATATACATATATATCCCACAATGCCTGTCAACAACGACCGGCTTAAATGTGACACTGTTATTTCAAGGGCGAACCTGAAGAAGAGGTTTTACCATCAACACATGAACTCAACGTGTCACTGTTATTCTTTAATCTCATGGAGTGTTTGTATTCAGGCCCAACTACACACGTAGAAAATGTGACATGCTCTAAATGTGCCGGGTCCTGCCGGGCCTGTATCATCCCTGAATGCTTTGACTGCTTGCACATCGCCTAAAACAGCCGGTCAGTTAGTCTGGTCAGTCAGTGAGTCTGTGTCATACAGTACAGGCAGGATATCAGTTGAAGTACAGTTCTTTGGTCAGCATAGAGACCACACAGGGAATCTGTTTCTTCTCACTGAAACGTGGGTCATCAGACCAGGACTCGAAACTGGTGGCCACCATGTAGTTGACCCGTGTTAGGATCTGCATTATCTCCAGCTGCTTGCCAAACTCATTGAGGACGTTGCAGAGCGCCTGGACAAACCAGGATCCACGGCCAGGATTCCTCCATGAGTAATATCCTAGAAAACATCAAGGGTTAATAGTAAGTATGAGGTCTCTGGTAGTGGGTGCACTGATTGCAGTTTTCTGGCCGGTCACCGATCTTTAAAAAGCATGACCTACCGAATCTAATTTATAAACTCACACTGTGAGGTGTTATAAGGTCACAATACACCTTCAAAGTTCCAATCTTATTCAAAAACATTGAACAATGCCTGTGAAACAATTCGAACTTGCTTTAACTGTACATGAGGCAGGGCTCTCAACTATAAATGAACAATATTAGATTTGGCACTAAAGATTTTGCATACCTGGCACAGTGGAGTATGCAAACAGGAAATCTGCCTCAACAGGGATTTTATGACTTGGATTAGCATCCGCCTCCAAGGTGTCGTTTGGTGGACCTGAATCTGTCTGGATACCATCATCAAATTCAGAACCTCGACAAGCCTGAATAAGCAGAAAAACATTTTAATAATGAAGGGTGTATTTGTTGTTAATTAGCTAGGGAGTCAACAGGACAAATATTTATTAAACTGCTATTTAAACATGAATGCCTCTTAGCTTCATACTTGGATGAAGAAGAGCTTTGGCTTCCCAACCAAGCTTTTGCACTTGTCCCCCCTGAACAACAAAGTCATGTTCTTGATGGGCATGGGTCCGTCTGTACCGTAGATCATGCCCTCCTCACCATGGCTCAGCAGAATGCAGGCGAAACACGAGCTGTCGCTGTGGTCTTCCTCCGAGGCTGGCAGACAAATACACAAAGAACTGAAATATTAGCTCAGCTCAGGCTTTATCAAATAAATAGGTCCTCTTACTAACATAAAAATACTCCCTGGAGTCCATTTAGCGTCATTAATTATACATCTCCAAATAAAAGAACTCTTTAATCACTATCCTTGACAAACTGCAGGATTTTAAAAAATGTTGGACTTTAAAGGTCATTTTCCAACGTTTTAGTCTAAAAATCCATGAGAGCCTAGCTTAGGTTTACATGAAGTAGGTCTGCTACAGGTTCAAGTCTACAGGAAGGCAATGCTGAAGCATTATTTACCTAAAGCAACACATTGTTCATTTATTCCTCAATGAAATGCAAGAAAATACTCTAGCGTGATAAATGTGTAAAGAAATTAAATGATACGAATCATAATTCACTCAAAATGTAAATAACTTTTGACGTACAAATGGACAAGAAAGTCACACAAATGTAGCAGCTAATGTGCTGCTGTCTGATTTTCCAGTTTCAAGAGAAACAAAATAGACTTGAACTTCTACATGATGGTGAATTGTGAAAAGCTAGATGGAGCTTGAAACTACGGAAAGATAATTTTGTGCTTTACAATGTTTTCCTATATAGAAAAAAATTACTTACAAACATAATGTACATAATACTTGTTGCTGTTCATATTTCCATATCTTTCTGCTGTAAAACTGGCCAAATTGATCCTTTAACATTTATTTTAAAGAAAGAGATGTAAACACAAATATGTTGTAATCTATTATGTCAACATTGCACATTACTTCTTTCAGTATATATGCATTTGCTTTATAAATATGTCCTAAGTTTTCATTTGTTGCCTCCAGATGTAATAATTATTACAGATGTTTATTTACGCTTTGAGCTGCGGATACAGATTCTGATTTGTCTTTAAGAGCTATAAAACAAGAAAAATAGACCTTTTTCTATCCTTCCTGCAATGTTTGATCACAAATAGTTTATATTTGAAGCAAAAGCAATGTCATGCAACATGCATGGTGAGAGCAGTTGCTGTAAAATAGGGTTTAAAAAACATTTTAAAACAAGGACAAAATGATTATTCTAACCTTTCAGCAACGTATATTAGCTATTAGCCCAATAACTGTAGCTACTGTCACTAAAACTGCAGCCTCTGAGAGAAGTCTCTTTCTCTCTCACCTTATTGCAGCCTGAATGATTCACAGACATGTTTTGACATGTTGTAAAACAACATGGTTTTCTTTTTAAATTGTTTCTAACAAATCTGTTAGGGCTTCTCGACATTTCGCGACTATATCCTCGTTGCATCATATCAATTCAATTCAATTCAAAAATACTTTATTAATCCCAAAGGGAAATTAAATGTTGTTGTAGCTCATATTATGAAGGTTTCTTCAAAGAGCCGTTGTAGATGCTGATGGCTATGGGCAGGAAGGATCTCCTGTAGCGCTCCGTCTTACAGCAGATCTGAAGAAGCCTCTGACTGAAGACACTCTGTTGTTGTAGGACAGTCTCATGAAGATGATGCTCAGGGTTCTCCATAATGTTCTTCATTTTATGAAGAATCCTTCTTTCCGCAATGATCTCCAGAGGAGTTCCCAGAACAGAGCCAGCCTTTTTTATCAGCTTGTTGAGCTTTTTTAAGTCCCTGGCTCTGATGCTGCTTCCCCAGCAGATGATGGTAGAAGAGATCAGACTCTCCACAACAGACTTATAGAAGATATGCAGCATCTTGCTGCAAACACCAAATGACCTAAGCTTCCTCAAGAAGTACAGTCTGCTCTGTCCCTTCTTGTAGATGGCTTCACAGTTGCATCTCCACTCTAGTCTGTTGTCCAGGTGAACACCGAGGTATTTATACTCCTCCACCACCTCCACTTCTTCTCCCATGATAGAAATAGTTTTGACTTATTCCTGTTTCTCTTAAAATCTACAATCATCTCCTTTGTTTTAGTCACGTTCAAAATGAGATGATTATTTCCACACCATGCCACAAAGCGGTCCACCACCTTCCTGTACTCAGCTTCTTGTCCATCTCTGATCCACCCCACGACTGCAGAATCATCCGAGTATTTCTGCAGATGACAGGAGTCTGTCTTGTACTGGAAGTCTGAGGTGTACAGTGTGTGCAATTTTCATGTTGCAAAGGACTGTTTGAAGTGCAATAACTGCTGGCTAAAATACAAGTGTTATGAACTTGCGTACTAAATGCTAATGTAATATTTAGCCAGTTGGACAGAGTCTCATGGCAGCAGGTGCTCACACCGGACACAACTGGTGTTGGCCTAAATGCTAAAAGGCTAAAAGGTCACAGAGTGACAGAAGCACAGATGAGAAAGAAAGAAAAGAACAAAGTAGGCATAAATCGCAACTGATGTCGTCATCGCAACATTTTTTTGTATGGTGCAGCCCTAAAATCTGTCACTTCTGACCTCAATACAAACACCTCACTGATATAGATAATAGCTAAGTTTGCAGCTACCCTACTCAGTAGCATCTACACTAAAGAGCATAGTTAGCACAGCCTGCTAGCGATTTACATATGGTACCTTCATTAATAATAAAAAAAGATTACGTTTTTAGGTTACATACCAGTCAGACACCAGTTAGGGAAAATCAATTGGAAAATATTAAGTTTCCAGTCAACAGCCAGTTTCACAGGTATCTCTAATTATCCCCACCACATATAAAAAACCTATACTCCACTCCCCTCAGCCATCATTATCACACAACTGCTGTTAAAGCCTTTTACAGAAACAAGTAACTTTTAAAAAAGAGCTTTCTTTAATTAAATATCCATTCTTACATCTAATACACCAAAACAGCTCATACTAGACAAAAGAACGAATAAAGTATAAAAATATGACATTAAAAAGCACTTTAAAAGACAGAGAAAGGCACTACTTACCTTTTTGGAGAAGACGCTCCATCTTCTCACACGTCTGGTCATTATAGATGACGACATCAAAGCCCAGGTTCCTGAAGCACTTGGACAGCTCACCTGCGTCTCGGTCCGTGCCATTGCGTACATTCATCCCTGTTGAAACGTAATGTTAAAATAATAATTACCCAAAAACATGGAGCAAAATGAAACTAGAGTGCAACATATTCTTAAAAACGTAGCGTGAAAAGTATTTGCTCTACCTGTGTTTTCATCAAAGTTTTTGTTGTTGATGATGATGCACTTCCCCACTCGCTGGTGGCTCATCTTATACTGGAATGTTGGTGAAACAATTCTGTAATGGCTTTCAGAAGAGTAGTCCCGCTCCCGCGTCTGGCCATCCTTATTTTTTTTGCTAACAGGGTCAGGGAGCAAAAGAACACAAAGCAAAATTACATTTAGGAGTATTTAGTTACTCTATATCAACTATAACCTTGTAAATAATGCTACAACTTTAACAAATTGTGTAATAATGTACAAAAATATTATATTTCACGTAAAATTGTAAAATATCCTTTAAATTTCCACAGCTTCAACTCTTACCATATCCTGTAACATCTTGCAAACTGAGATTTGTCTAGAAAATCTCCTTGGCTCATTGTACATTTCTTAGCTCGAACGCTTTCTCAGCTAAATGCAAAGACTTCTGGAACAGGTAGCAGGCATGAAACTAACAAACCCGAACCACCGACTGAAAGAAAATCCAAAGCATACGTACGTTTTCAAATAAGGCATAAATGTCAAGGCTAAATTTGGTTGCAGTAATCCAGTCGAGCTGAAGAAGAAACTAGAACATTTTTGCTAAGATCATCTATGTATACTAAACAGGAGGAAATCCTCCAGCAGGGGTAATTCTCACAGTCCTCTGATATTTTCATTCTTTCAAAGACCCATCCAGACATCTAAGCCAACAGTGGCCCATTGGGAAGCCAGAACATCTAGAAGAGCCCCGTCATGTAGGTCACTCAAGCACTAGAACAATACTGTACACAGCAACACCTCCTGTGCATGTACAGTCACCGGCAGTGCAGCCATTTTCTCATAAACATGTGATCTAGAACATTTGAAGCCCCCCTCCCACCTCCAAAGTGCCAACATGCTGTGCCAAACAATTGCATGAGGTTGGGCAAAAAGCTGAACTGTTGTTTCACGGTGGATAAGCCCGTAGGACCAGCATGAGAAATCTGTCTTACCTGGGCTCGTCATTAAGCGCTACTCCGCTCTGCATCTGAAATGCCTTGATTTTATCTGTTTTTTAAGTTTCTCAACCCCTGGAAGCTCAGCTTTTTTGGTGTGTGCTAGGAAATCGACATGCTCTCGGTACAGTTTGGAGTCCAGACTGGGCCCACAGGCTGCTGAGGACAGGGGCCGAGCACTGTGAACCTACTGAGTCAGCAGCCTCCCCATCACACCAGTGTTTTCTAAAGGCCTATTCATGCTCGCACCCTGAGCCTCACTCCGTGCTGAGGTCAGACAGGCCATCAGGTTCCTCCGCGGCGGATACACAAAAGATCCACCTGTACAGTACACGGTGTAAGGTCAAACTTTTTAACTTCGCAGGAACAAAACAGATATGTTGTTGTTTGGGGACATAAATAAGTCTAAGAGGTGTAACTTTGATAAAACAGAGGATTATACAGCTGAAAAATAACACCAACAAAAGGATTGAACCCGATAGAAAGGTCAAAGTTGTAACAATATCACCCATGTGGGCGATTTGCTTATATACGATGCTGGGTAGACTTCCTAGCCCTGTGAATAAATTATAAATTATAAAACATAATGTTTATTTTGGTGTTGGACTCTTTCATCACCCAGGCTGAAGTCACCGAGGTGGTTAAAAAGCTCCACGGTGGCAAGGGTGGATGAGATCCGCCCCTGAGTACCTCAGGTCTCTGGATGTTGTAGGGCTGTCATGGTTGACACGTCTCTTCAACATTGCGTGGCGGTCGGGGACAGTGCCTCTGGACTGGCAGACTGGGGTGGTGGTCCCCCTTTATAAGAAGGGGGACCGGAGGGTGTGTTCCAACTACAGGGGGATCACACTCCTCAGCCTCCCTGGTAAGGCCTACGCCAGGGTATTGGAGAGGAGAGTCCGACCGATAGTCGAACCGCGGCTTCAGGAGGAGCAGTGTGGTTTTCGTCCCGGCCGTGGAACACTGGACCAGCTCTATACCCTCTACAGGGTACTCGAGGGTTCATTGGAGTTTGCCCAACCGGTTCACATGTGTTTTGTGGACATGGAGAAGGCATTTGACTGTGTCCCTCGTGATGCCCTGTGGGGGGTGCTCCAGGAGTATGGAATCGGGGGCCCTTTATTAGGGGCCATCCGGTCTCTGTACAAGCGGAGCAGGAGTTTGGTCCGCATTGCCGGCACTAAGTCAGACCTGTTCCCGGTGCATGTTGGACTCCGGCAGGGCTGCCCTTTGTCGCCGGTCCTGCTCATAACTTTTATGGACAGGATTTCTACATGCAGCCAAGGACCGGAGGGGGTCTGGTTTGGGGACAAGTGGATTTCGTCTCTTCTTTTTGCAGATAACATGGTCCTGCTGGCCCCCTCTAGCCAAGACCTACAGCATGCGCTGTGGCGGTTCGCAGCCGAGTGTGAAGCGGCTGGGATGAAGATCAGCTCCTCCAAGTCCGAGGCCATGGTACTCGACCGGAAAAGGGTGGCTTGTCCTCTTCAGGTTGGAGGGGAGTTCCTGCCTCAAGTGGAGGAGTTTAAGTATCTTGGGGTCTTGTTCACGAGTGAGGGAAGAATGGAGCGGGAGATCGACAGACGGATCGGTGCGGCTGCCACAGTAATGGGGGCGCTGTGCCGGTCCATTGTGGTGAAGAGAGAGCTGAGCCGAAAAGCGAAGCTCTCAATTTACTGGTCGGTCTACGTTCCTACCCTCACCTATGGCCATGAACTTTGGGTCATGACCGAAAGAACAAGATCCCGGATACAAGCGGCTGAAATGAGTTTCCTCCGTAGGGTGGCCGGGCACTCCCTTAGATATAGGGTGAGGAGCTCGGCCATCCAGGAGGGGCTCGAAGTAGAGCCGCTGCTCCTCCACATCGAGAGGAGCCAGTTGAGGTGGCTCGGGCATCTATATCGGATGCCTCCTGGACGCCTACCTCGGGAGGTGTTCCAGGCACGTCCCACCGGGAGGAGGCCCAGGGGACGGCCCAGGACACGCCGGAGGGACTATGTCTCTCGGCTGGCCTGGGAACGCCTTGGGCTCCCCCTGGAGAAACTGGAGGAGGTGTCTGGAGAGAGGGACGTCTGGGCGTCTCTGTTGAGTCTGCTGCCCCCGCGACCCAGTCCCGGATAAGCGGAAGACGACGAGTACGAGTTTATTTTGGTGTACAGACAGATCTGACCAAAATCCACCAACTAAAACAAGAAAAACATCTATTAGTGCCATTTGCAACTTGTTGCTTTCCTTTTTTTTTTTTAAAGAGACAGATACATAGCAGGTACTCTGGCTCGGCTGGGGTCTATGTGTGTTTTTACACACCAGAAGGTCCAAAGCAAGTTCTCGTTTTTCTAAGTTGCAAATATTATATGCAGTTATGTTTGATTTAAAAGCGTGATTATGCAAAGACTCTGTAGATCTTCACATTATATACAGTACAGACCAAAAGGTTTGGACACACCTTCTCATTCAAAGAGTTTTCTTTATTTTCATGACTATGAATATTGTAGCTTCACACTGAAGGCATCAAAACTATGAATCAACACATGTGGAATTATATACAGAATGAAAAAAGTGTGAAACAACTGAAAATATGTCTTATATTCTAGGTTCTTCAAAGTAGCCACCTTTTGCTTTGATTACTGCTCCACACACTCTTGGCATTCTGTTGATGAGCTTCAAGAGGTAGTCATCTGAAATGGTTTTCACTTCACAGGTGTGCCCTGTCAGGTTTAATAAGTGGGATTTCAAGCCTTATAAATGGGGTTGGGACCATCAGTTGTGTTGTGCAGGAGGTGGATACAGTACACACCTGATAGTCCTACTGAATAGACTGTTAGAATTTGTATTATGACAAGAAAAAAGCAGCACAGTTAAGAAAAACGAGTGGCCATCATTACTTAAAAAATGAAGGTCAGTCAGTCCGAACAATTGGGAAAACTTTGAAAGTGTCCCCAAGTGCAGTCGCAAAAACCATCAAGTGCTACAAAGAAACTGGCTCACATGAGGACCGCCCCAGGAAAGGAAGACCAAGAGTCACCTCTGCTGCGGACGATAAGTTCATCCGAGTCACCAGCCTCAGAAATCGCAGGTTAACAGCAGCTCAGTTTAGAGAACAGGTCAATGCCACACAGAGTTCTAGCAGCAGACACATCTCTAGAACAACTGTTAAGAGGAGACTGTGTGAATCAGGCCTTCATGGTAAAATAGCTGCTAGGAAACCACTGCTGAGGACAGGCAACAAGCAGAAGAGACTTGTTTGGGCTAAAGAACACAAGGAATGGACATTAGACCAGTGGAAATCTGTGCTTTGGTCTGATGAGTCCAAGTTTGAGATCTTTGGTTCCAACCACCGTGTCTTTGTGCGGCGCAGAAGAGGTGAACGGATGGACTCGACATGCCTGGTTCCCACCGTGAAGCATGGAGGAGGAGGTGTGATGGTGTGGGGGTGCTTTGCTGGTGACACTGTTGGGGATTTATTCAAAATTGAAGGCATACTGAACCAGCATGGCTACCACAGCATCTTGCAGCGGCATGCTATTCTATCCGGTTTGCGTTTAGTTGGACCATCCTTTATTTTTCAACAGGACAATGACCCCAAACACACCTCCAGGCTGTGTAAGGGCTATTTGACCAAGAAGGAGAGTGATGGGGTGCTGCGCCAGATGACCTGGCCTCCACAGTCACTGGACCTGAACCCAATCGAGATGGTTTGGGGTGAGCTGGACCGCAGAGTGAAGCCAAGAGGGCCAACAAGTGCTAAACATCTCTGGGAACTCCTTCAAGACTGTTGGAAAACCATTTCAGGTGACTACCTCTTGAAGCTCATCAACAGAATGCCAATAGTGTGTGGAGCAGTAATCAAAGCAAAAGGTGGCTACTTTGAAGAACCTAGAATATAAGACATATTTTCAGTTGTTTCACACTTTTTTGTTCAGTATATAATTCCACATGTGTTAATTCATAGTTTTGATGCCTTCAGTGTGAAGCTACAATATTCATAGTCATGAAAATAAAGAAAACTCTTTGAATGAGAAGGTGTGTCCACACTTTTGGTCTGTACTATACTTTGTCCATTCATCCGGGTCAACATCATTCTCACTGCAGGTTTGGACTGCAAGGATTTTCATTTTATTTTTTATTTTGTTTCTATTTAAAACACCATAATAACTTCTTTCTTTCTTACGTTTAAAAATAGGAAAAGAGAACGCTCACCTTAAAACTGCAATTAGCTTTATTGAGCGTGACTCCTGTTGGTGCTCTGGATGAGGATTTGTATTTTGTTTTTAAATGCTTAGGTGTGAAAATACTTTAATATGTCTGGCAGAAAAATGGGATATTTCAAGCTAAAGATATTTGGGATAATTAATTATGAAATACTGGAGCAAACATCAATGTTATTTACAAACCTACCAGACCTAATGACCTGATTGGTATATTATGTATTAGCTAACCTTTGTATTTATAATGTATGTATCTGTTAAACATTTTTCTTATTTAGAAGTCTCTTTTATATTGCTTTTATTGTGTTTTTTATGTGCTGTTTTATACTTTGTGAAAGCCATAAAGATAAAGATTTTTCCAATAATGCTTTGTGGAACTAGAAAAAGAAACTATGTAAATTAATAGATGCTCACTTTTAAAGAACACAGTGATTTGTGTTTGATATGGTTTATGTTTACTGTATTTTGGCTTTATAATCTAAAATCTGTTATCCTGTTTATTGTACAACTTTTGATAATTCGAACTTCTGTTTAAAATCTAAACCCAGATGAAGCACCATGGTCTTTTGGTTTCACTGATATTGTCTGTAATGCTTTTCTCTATAGGAGAGATTTAGAGCGCCCCCTTGTTGGTAAGACTGGAACAAACCCTTGTTTTTTACTCTTCTAATGCATTTTTAAAAGGCCTATATACTATAAATAATTCACATTTACATGCTTTTAGAGAGAGTTGGAGACCTTTTTTCAATAATTCTCACCCCCATCTCAACAAATATTTAATTAAATCTTGTTTTTTACGTCTTTCCTCTGTTGCACTAATTGGACAGTGCAATATCAAATGCTATGCCAAATCAAGGGCTCAAATGGTAACTTTTTGTTACCAATATAATAGTTTATATTGAAGGAAATCTAAAAGCTTATTTGGAAAACTAAATGCGTGGAAATAGGTATTTTCTTTTAATATAGGTCTTCACAATATTATCGAAAAATACAATTGTAATATTACTGAATGAGGTGTGCGATGCATTGCACTTGAAATATAACAGTGTATATAATACTTTATCAATTCAGTCTTTAGCAAAGTCAATATTGCTCTGATGATATAGATTGGATAGATTGTGCAGCTCTATTTTAAAACTATCTTTTACTTCTTTACCTTGAAAAGGTGGTAAACAAAAACACAGACTTGTGGCGCAAATTTACCAAAAAAAAGCTAAATTCATCTCATTTTAACAGCACATGTTTATTAAAGTTTAGTCATACTCTTTTAACTAAAATAGAATTTAGTTTTATATGTCTAGTTTCAAAGGTCCTTTTAGTTTTAGTCGACTGCTGATTTAGTCATGCAAAATGTAAAAATTATAGAGGATTGCATTTAATTAGGGCATCACCAATCTTCTAGGGAAAATAACTAACAACGAAGTTAAATATTTAACCTTATAAGGATTAGAATTAAAGTTTTATTTTGCAATATATAGAGAAATTTAATGTTGTCATTTGTACCACCTTTAGATAAAGTCTCATTAGCTAATTTTCCAATTCATTCCTTACTTTCCACCCACCTTAAACACATATGGTTTGGATTACATTTCTCTCCAAAACTGATTTTGTTTTGTAAATTTTATTCATTAACGAAGACGTCAATCATTGTTGTCGGAGTTCTAGTCATTATATGCAAGTTTTTTAGTTTTTGTCTTATTTTCGTTCAATAAAATACGTTTTTTTTTGTTATGAAAACTATGATGACAATTTTTCACTAAATGATTTTAACCAAATGAACACTGTTACTAGGAAATGGTTAGAACATAAAATAGGAATGCAGGCGGGACACATTTGAATCAGGTAAATCATGTCTAACAGGATTATACTAAGAGCAAAGTTATAAAAAATGGAAGAAAACTGGTAGACTATAGATGTTTTTTTAACTACTTAAAAAATATTTAGAAACTTTTTCTGAAAGAGGTCAAAATGAAACTGAAAGCCACAATTAACAGTTTTGAAAAGCATAAACCATCATTTTGGTCCAAACTGTATTCAGTTTGTCTGAATGTTTCCTACGGATTTCTATTGAGAGGGAAAAGGAAAGGAAAAATCACCGCCCAAACAGCAGAAATCTCCCTTCGCGGTCAGGTTTGGCGTCGACGTGGTCCTCCTCAGCATCATCTCCACGGTTAGGGTCGCCTTCATCACCCTTCAGCTCCCCCTCCACCATGTCAGCTTCGCCTCCAAGTTCACTGAGCTCTGCAGGTTCTCCAGACATCTGCGTTTAACACAGCGCATTTTTTTTTTTTTATCCTTCAATGCGACCCGTAAATACATTTTTACAGCAAGCTAGCCGTAGAGACGTTAAATAAAAGCAGGTTTACTTTATGAGCTGTTTTACAGCAAGACTCAGCACTGCTAAAAAAAAAAAAAAAATCAATATAATCCACAGCAACTTAGATAAAAATTTGTATCCCAAACAAGATAAAATTATGAATTTATAGATTTTTAATAATCAGTTCACACTATTTTATGACGTATATGTTTGCTTCTTGTTTAGCTAGTGAAATCAGAACTGTTTGTAACTTTTAAAAATATTCATACATGTTCACATTAACTTACGCTCAGTTATTCGTGGGCTGTCCTGGAAGAGCCTATTTAGAGTAAAGACGCAGTTTGTGGGTCAGGGCTCCTTCTTCAAAGTTTCGACGAACTTTCTGTTCCTTCTACTTGAGAAAGTGAAAGTACGTTTCGCTATTTACGTAATTACGTCAGCAACTGGCGTTACTCCCGTCCGGCATGTTTTTTCAGGATTTATGCTACTTCTGTATTTAATAAAACAATCATTTTATTCCTCTGTAAGACAACAATAGGTTCATTAAAATGGTTTATTTTTAATTTTTATGCAGTTATAGAAACTTATTGATGCATCATAAAGACTCATCATAAAGATGCTAAAAGTATTTGCCCCTTTTGCAGATTTATTTGTTTTATCTTTTTTTGTCACTCTTAAATGTTTCAGATTAAATACATTTTAATATCCAGCAGCCATACCCCATGCAAAAACAAAAAGCAGTTATCAAATGAAGTTTGCCTTTATGAAAGGAAAGAAAACTTTAAAAACTATAAAGAAGAAACCAACCTGGCCCTAAAGTTACATATGTGAGGATAATTTTACTTACCAGACCCAGGCCTGATTGCTGCCCGACCTGTTCAATCAGGAAAACACTTAAATACAATTTGTCTGACGGCATTAAGTAGGCCGAAAGAGCTCAAAAAGCACCAACGGAAAAAATAAAGAAATTCACCAACGAACCACAGTGAAAGCCATTATCAATAAATGAACAATTTGGCAAAATATATGCACAGAACTGAGAATGGTATTTGCCTCAAGAACATTTTTTAGCTGGGATGAGTTGCTCTTTGGGATGTCACACTCAACGTCAATAAACATAAAAACTAAATACTTATTTGAGATACTGAGTATGGCAGCCAGAAAGGCAATCACTAAGAAATGGCTTAAGCCAGGCAGTCCATCCATTCAAGGACTGGTTTGATATTATTTAAGATATATTTGTAATGGAAAGAATTACTTTCTCTATAAGGCTACAGAAAACTAAATTTGAAGAAAATTGGGAATTATGAAAAACATATATATTTCTCAAAGGCGCCCTTCCTTTATCTGATTTGGATCTGCCACCATTTAATTTCAATAAAAAAAAAAGAAAGCCAGTATCAACAAATGAATGAAAACATGGACTGGTGGTGAATTTTCCCAAGAGTGGCTGGGCTACCAAAATTATACCCAGGAACACATCAACAAGAACAATTTTTAAAGCACTATATTTAAAGCACAGCAGGCCACAGACAACACAAAGGCCCATTTCACATTTTCCAAAAACGTCTTAATGATCCCCAAGACTTTGGGAAAATGTCATGTGGAATAACAAGGAAAAGTGGAACTTTTTCAAACAGTGCCTCCAGTTGCATCTGGCGTAAAACTGACCCAGCATTAAAAAACACCATACCAACAGTCAACAATGGTGGTGTGATGGTCTGGGGCTGCTTTGCTTTTTCAGGACCTGAGCGACTTGCTGTAATTGATAGAACCATAAATTAGAGCCTCTAACAGAAAATCCTGAAGAAAAATGGCCACCAGTTCGACCTTGAGCTCATAGGTATTATGCAGCAGGACAATGATCTTAAAACAAACTAGAGGTTGTACATGGAGTAGCTGAGTCAAAGCCTGGTCTTAAAACCTTTTTAGATGTTGTAGCTACCCTTAAACAACTCGTTCATGCCCGAAAGACGTCCAGTGTTGCTGAATTAAACAAATCTGCAAAGAAGAGTGGGCCAGAATGTCTTCAGAGCAATGCAGAAGACTGGTTCCCTATTACAGACACTTGAGGGCAGTTGTTGCTCCACGGCAGTGTATATTTTTCTTCTTCTTGTAAGTTCATTAGATTTAACTGAAGGACAATGGCTGTTCCTTTGTGTTTCCAAATGTTATTAGCTTATAAAGCTTAGTTAAAGAAAATAAAACTATTACGTAGGGAATTAAGCATTTATGAGATGCGTAGATCATGACGGGATGCCAAAAATTGAACTAGCTGTCCTACTTGAGATCATTACTCTGATGCAGAGACACGTGGATACTGTGTGAGCCTCTCTCCACTAATAGACAGCTGGACCCAGGCAGTCCTGGAGCATGGGGGCCACTGAGGAGGGGCTGGAGGGGTGATCATCCATGGGTCATGGCTTTAAGTAAGAGACCCTCTGAGAGCTACACAGTCTTAAAGCTAAGTTTGCCACTAACAAAGACACAGGAATCAACTGTGGGGGAGTCCGTCTCTGGTCCAAGCCTGTACTGGTGCCTGTCTGCAAGCCTTACTCCTGCATTACAGCAACATTTTGTGTTTGTTGACAGTTTTACCAGAGGATAGACTAATAGCTCATCATGCAGTCCTGCGCCAGGTGTGGGTTCGTGGTCTACCCAGCAGAAAAGATCAACTGCATCGATCAGGTAATGTAAACTTTTGTAAAACGTGTATGATTTCATAACTTTTTGTTTACAACATAGTTATTACAGAGCTATTAATTCAATTCAGTTCAATTCAAAAATACTTTATTAATCCCAAAGGGAAATCAAATGTTGTTGTAGCTCATATTATACAAGTTTCCTCAAGGAGACAAACCTTAAGCTCTTCAAATTGAACTAGCAATGATATAAAATGTGGTTAATATTAGCTTTAATAACATAAGATGTAACATATAAGAAAAACATAATATTGTGTAAATAGCAAGTTATATATGAATTATATATATATAGCAGCTTATTTGACATACATTTAAGCAACAGTTGCCAAACAGGATTTGATGGGGGAATAGATGCATTTTCTGGAATGTATCGCCTGACTGTTAATCTATAATAACATACAAAAAAAAACTGCAAATAATTCCCACCGAGAACGATGTCTCTTAATTTATTTGCCAAGTGTTTCTTTGATATTTAACTGTTTTCCAACCTAAATACAGTATACAAACAAATGGATGAGTCATTACTACTATTCAGGTTCTGGATTTTATGCCGCTGGGGCAGAAATCGGGTGCTTTTAACCAAACATTTGGTCAAAAAATGTGGCCCAGTTTGTTGAATTAGTGAAGAGACTAAAAGGAGCCTGATCATTATTCAGACCGCCATTTTGAACTACACAAGAACCTGATAGCTATATGTGAAACACAAAATGTTAGAGTTAAAAATATGCTATACTCTAATGTTAATGTTTGTGAGTTTTGTCTAGAATTTTACTTAAGCCAAAATCAGCCTTTTACTTGCGAAGTAGTTAGTGCAAGCTAGTGCTAGCACCACTGAACATTGATACTTTGACCAAGTAATAGGGAAACAAGTGGGTGCAGGCAAGCAATACAACTTCATTTTTTCAATTTAATTTACCTTTATTGTTTTTTGCATTTTTTTGTTTTTACAGTAATATAATTTGTTAAGTTTGATCTTTTATTAACAGCTGTGGTGGGGTGACTGAGGCTCAGTGGGAAGAGTAGTCGTCTTGCAATATTAAAGTTGTCGGCTCGAATCCAGCATCCTCCTGCCACATGTCGTTGTGCACCTGGGTAGGGCACTTAACCCCAAGATTGCCTACCAATCTGATAATCTATGTATGAATGTGCGATTGGATGAATGTAGCTCTAGTGTAAAGTGTTTTGACCAGTTGGTATGACTGAGAAGGGCTATATAAATCCAATCAATTTACCATTAGCCTTTTAGCTGCTAAGTAGTTAGCATGAACTGGTGCTAGTTCCCAATATTCACACTGATTAATTAATTTGCTATAAAGTCAGTATAAGAAGGGCAAAAATACAGATTTATTTCTACTTTGTTTTCTAGCAATCGTGTTTCAACATTATTATTTGTTTTAGCTGTATTATTATTAATATTATTATTATAAGAATTAATTAAATGTCAGTTATGACCAAAAATCCACTGAACAAAGTAAAAATATGATTCATTTTCCAAATTCAATTTTTGTCCATAATGTCAAATTTTTGTCTTTTTTTATCAACCCAAATGTTGCTTGTTGTCACCCAGATTATGGGTTATTGGTATCACACTATTTGGTTGTCTCAATATTAGACATGAGTCACTTTAAGCTGTTTATTCTGGTTGAAAACCTCACCCAGTATCCTGGATCAAGCCCCTAAAAATCCTGTTGTGTTAAAGGAACCTAGGGCTGAATTGGACCATATTTCTTCCAGGACTGCATTAGTAAAATTACCCAAATTGGGTTATTTTCAATCCAGCAGTTGCTATAGTATCCAAATATCACATACTCTGAATGACTGAATATTTTAGCTAAAAAGAGCTTCCTTAGCAACTGGTGTTGGTTGACATTAAGAAAAAAATATTTTAATGCAAAAAAGGCACACACTAAAAAACAAGTCAGTAAACCCATCAAAAATACTTTCTGTAATGCAGCCAATGTAACAAATTCAATATTATATGTTTTATGGGTTTTTAATGAATGTATGGGTTTCTTTTGGTCTGTAGTTAATTTTTCACATACACATTTTTTTATTTTGATTACCTCTTTGTTTAATAAATAATGATGCTGGAATTTGTGGCACATGGTTTTTCTAAATTTGCTGTTGGCTTCATATAATTTCCAAGTTTTGTAACAATCAGATCATGTTTACATTAATATTCTTTCTTTTTACAATGACTGTGTTTGAAATTATCTGCCCAAACTTGTGAAACAATTTTTTTCTTTAGTTTATATATCCAATTTAACTCATCTTTCCACAGAACCGTTTAATGTGATTTGTTTCTTGTTTTGCCAGAACTGGCACAAGGCGTGTTTTCATTGCGATGTCTGCAAAATGGTCCTCACTCCTAATAACTTTGTTAGCCACAAGAAGAGGCCGTATTGCTCTGTGTAAGTGCTATATTAGTTAAAAGCAGATCAATAAATATATCTCTCTATGTAATATGAGTCTCATTTTTAAAGCAGAAGTTCTGACATGTCAGTAAAATAAACTGGATTGGTACCATTATTCTCACTTGTGCTATTACCCCTCTAAGTGGGAATAAGGTCCGCATTTTCTATCTCATGCTTTCCAGGCACAATCCAAGAAACAACACATTCACGAGTGTTTACAAGACCCCCATCAACATCAATGCAAAGAAGCCACGCAAGTCTAGCAGTGAGGTATGCGATCACGTCATCTTGCAGCATACATTTAATTCCAGAAACTCTGCCCTTCTTCTGTCTCGGTATCTATTGTTGACAGGTGACATAAGCCATTGTGCAATGCCACAAGTGAAGTATTGTCATGATTTGTCACGACGGGGTCTATTTTAGGGATGACTCATACACACTATTTAATCAAAATAGACTTTTATGTATATTATTCTTATTTAGTGTTGTGGTATTTAAGATTCATAACTTAAAATGTTGTAATTACTGCCTTTTAAAAAATAGCAACCTCACGTATGATTTAAGATACTTTTAACTCCAAAATATAACATTAAAAAACTAGCAGCCTGATTCCAAACAAGTATATCCCTTTCTGTATGATCGAAAATGGCTGGAAAGGATAAAGGCGGACAGCGGCACTAAGTTCTAGGTGACACCAGGGGTTTGGTATGAGAAGTGTGCCCTCCGGTTATTTCTGTATCTCTGACAGAGGCAAGACTGAGGCCTCCCTCGGCTTGGGCCACTTTATGCCTCAAGTGGCTAAAAATATACATCAGTAAAAACAGCCTTTCATCCCTGCCTTCCCTCTGCAAGGCCACCTGTTTCTGTCAGTCTGAGTGTGTCTGTGTCTACAGGTTCAAGCAACCCTCCCAAACTTATATTTGCAATGGGCAAGCAAGCGTATTAGCTGTTGCCGTAAGGCAGGAGAGAGATGTGATATATGCACACACACACACGCATATATATGTGCATGTACCTCAAAAGTTATATCAGAATATGTTAATGGACCCTCTGAATAAAGTAAATGTGGTAATTTTCCAAATTTATTAGTTATTAGCAAGTTTTTAACATAGATATACCTCATTCTGTGAACTTCTACAAAGTGAAATAGACTCTATCAGCAGCCCTGTCTCTTGTCCTTTGCAATACAGCAGTTCTAATATTAGTTTAGGACATGTTTACTGCTAAAGGATAAATATCAAACATGACAGGATAGGGGTTTTATTTTGGATCTTTCATGGCAGGTCCGATTTCATTTTGATTGGAACATGCCAGTTATTAATAACAGCACACTTCTGCTGTATTTTTATCAAGAGCTTAGGTTCTCTTAACAACATAATAATAGAGGGACACTGATGGATGCTACAGTAAGCACCACAATTAATGGAAGCACTGGTAAAGATGTGTAAAAATTTATTTTTAATTTCAGATTCATAATGTCACTCTCAACAATTCTGTGACCAAGTTATTTTAAGTGTTTTAATTGTTACTCTGACTCTAGATATAGACAGGTAAGGGTAAAAGTAGCTATTTTAATGTACCAAACGTCTGACCTTTTAAGATTAACACACATCAACTTTACTTAAATGAAACATAATCTTGTCTTATCTTTGAATTTCAACTTAAATGCCAAATAATTTTAACGTGAATTCTTTTCTTACCTGCTCAGCCATTAATTAACTCTTTTAAATCAATAAAGTGATACTGGATTGGTGTTTTTGAGTAAAAAGTCACTAGAAGTGACTTGATTATTCTGAAGGCCTTAAAGCTTTACACGTATTCATGTTATACCCTCAATCGTCAGTGTATTTTATTTGGATTTTAAGTGACAGACCAACAGAAAGTAGTGTATGATTATGAAGTGGAATGAGGAGGATCCATTATTTATCAGATCTTTTGAAAGGTGTGGTGTACATTTATATTCAGCCACACTGAGTTGACCTTTAGCTTTCGTTAGCTGCACTCACCTTGGGGTATCTCTCTACCAGCTTTGCACAGCTAGAGTCTGAATATCTTTTCCAATTGTTTGCAAAACAGCTCAAGCTCGGCCAAATGAGACGGAGAACATGTGTGTATTTCATTTATTTAAGTTATGCCTCTAATTCTCAATTGCATTTAGGAATGTGCTTTGACAGAGTCATTCAAGAAGCTGAATATATTTGGATCTAAAAGCACTGTGTTTAGAGTCTCCTTGTCGGAATGTTTCACAACTTCTAACAGATTTTTTTTCCAATATTGCCCTGTATTTAGCTCCAGCCATCTTCCAATCAACTCTGAAAAACTCCCTGTTGATGAACAACATCCCCACAGCATGATGCATCCACCACTATGTTGGCTGATACTGTTAAACCAGCCAAGGCCGTTGATTAGATGCTTCCAGCTAATAAAAGGGATGCTGTGTCTGTGTTTTTAAATGTTTGCTTGCTTTGGCTTAACGCTTATCACTGTGCCATTTGTAGCTGAAGTATCGTGAAGATGGCGAACCCTTTATGCCCAGCTTCCACTGTGACATGACATCCATGGAGTTGCAGAAGGCTCACCTAGCCAGTCAGACGGTCAGCCAGGTGAGCTCCCCAGAGAGCAACTGGCCAGTACATCCAAGTCAAAGGGAGTTTTAACAAAAATGTGGATGATTATTTATATTAGCTAAACCTTTTGGGGTTTGATCCTTTATTTAATCAACATTTTGATGCAAACATTTTAACCTTTCATCCATTTTGTTTTAAATGACTGTTCATAGTTATTTCATGTCTTATACTCAAATATAATCTATATAATCAGTATTAAAAAGGTCAGGGTTGTTGGATTATTTATCCTTTGCGCATTGAGATTTGGTCCTATAAAAATGTAAAAAGCTAAATTATAAAACCATTTTAAATTTCTTCCCATAGAAGACAATCTCTGAGCTGACTACACTCAGACTGTAAAGTCCAGGCTTTTGTCCCTATGTTGAGTCCTATATTTACACTGAAACACATTTACATTTTCATTTATATTCAGACTGCTCGGAGGTCTGCTAGACTTGTCTGAAAAAGTAGCTGTTTTGTAAACCAGTCATCTGCCTTACAAGAGGAAATTATACTTTCCATAAATGGGGCTAGCAAAGACAAAAACTAAACAGAAAATTAAGTTTCTGAATTTGGCAAAAGTTACAATGTTTGTTATATATGTTAAAGCTCTTAGTTTTAGTAAAGCAGTCGCCAAAGTTGGAGCCAGGACCTAAATGAGGGTTGAAAATTACCAAGGTAGGCTCTTACTCTTAGAATCTTTATCAGAAGCTAAACTAAATGGCAAAAATGGTTACAGTGAAAACATATACATTTTAATAAAGTAGCCTAAATACAATATTTATGCTATAAAAAGATTAAAAAAAACATTACTTGCAAATGGATAAGACACAATAGGTTGGTGGTTGATGCTGTTTGTGTGGCCATTATGCCTATATAGTTACTACCAATGCTTGCCTACTTAACTGAAAGCTGGGGTAAAGTAGAAAAATTTGGGAAGCACTAGAAATAGTAGACTTTCAAATAAAATTACTTAAATAAAAATGAAAAAAAGCCTTGAAAAGAGGTCCCACAATATGCAAATGAGGCAAGAATTGATCAGTTTCACTGTATTCCGATTTAAGAAGATGCTAAAGTTGCATAATAAAAAAAAAATCACCGGATCTAAATTATTTTTTATATTTTAAACAGGCCTTTCAGTCTCAATCTGAGTTCTCGCAGCAGCAGACCTGGTATTCAGGGATGGTGACCAGCCAGGAGATGGTGACGATGTCTGAGGCACAGAAGACCATCAGTGATGTATGTGTTTCAATTATTTACCTTTAGATAGGCATGAAAATATATATTATTTAAGTAGGCAAAAGCTGTTATAATTATCACGATTCCCGGTGCTTATTTTTGTGTTCTTGTTGTAGGTAAAATATAAAGAAGAATATGAACAGTCAAAAGGAAAAGGCAGCTTCCCCGCAATGATCACACCAGGTTATCAAGCTGCAAAGAATGCCAGTACTTTGGCCAGTAATGTAAGTTGAAATGATCTGTTTGTGTAGATCTGATACAACTGTGTGAAGAGACACTAAGAAAAATACAGGGTGGTAAAATAATGTGATGATTCTCTTGATTTTCTAGTTGGAATATAAAAAAGGGCACGAGGAAAGACTTTCAAAGTACACAACATTTGTTGATCCTCCAGAGGTGCTTCTGGCCAAGAAACAGGCACAGATTGTTAGCGATGTAAGCTTTTAATTGGACCATTTTACCAGAATATGATCATCTTCAGTTAGATCAGAGAAATAAAGCCAAAATGCTGTTTTTTCCCCCTGCAGTATGCATACACAGAGGAATATGATCAACAGAGGGGGAAAGGCAGTTTTCCTGCACATCTTACTCCTGGATACAAGGTTTCAAAGAGGGCCACAGAACAGGCCAGTGATGTAAGTGGCGAAACGAAAACAACTTCAAAACACTGTAACAGAATGTTGATTATTAACTGATCACGTCACATTGCACCAGATTAAGTATCGACAGATGTACGAGCAAGAGATAAAGGGTAAAGCCAGCGCTGAAGCAGCAGTCGCTGAGTTGGTTCATGCAAGAGAAAATGCAGAAAACTTCAGCCAGGTATGAACATTACTCGCTCTGTTTAGATCTGATACTTAAATCTATATAAAAAATCCAAGACAAACAAATATTAGCTATTTGAAAGCATTTGTTTGCTATGTTTGAAAGTCTATGTGCAACTGAATTCAACAAGCTGAAAATTTCTGGAAAGTCTTTGAAATAATTTTAGTTTAAGGGCATATACTGTACATTTATAGCATTACCTTCACTCAACTGGACTCAATGCAAAACACAATGGCCATCCAAGACAAAAGTAGCAATAGCAAAGTCTCCAGCTCCAATGTAAGTTCATAAGGTGAAGATTTATGGAAAGATTTGTTCAGTGAAGACGAGGAAATCAAGATAAATGTTGTCTGTGTTAAGTAATTTGGAGACCCCTACCCAGGGATTTAAAAACACTCACAAGACAATTCTGCGAGTAATTGGCAAAAACTGTTTGGGCCAAAAATTGTTAATTGCAAATCTTAATTTGGGACCGTTCAGGTAGACATTGTCATTTCTGCCCGTTTTAACCACCTAATGTTATATTTGTGAGTCGTGCAGTGAAAGTCTCACTTTCAGCTGCTAATAGTTATTGCTTTATTTTATATTTGTTATATTTTATTAATAAATGATGATCCAGCTCCTCCCTCCTCTAGAGCTCTCTGTTATCGCCATTGGCACAAACAAGGTTGTGTCCAGTTAGCTTCAGATTGTTCTCTGTGTTGAAGCCAATTGTTTCAGAATCCATGGGCCAAAAGGGTTTCAAATGGAAAGACTATTTTTGGTGGAAGAAGTCTGCACTCTTAACTTTCACAAATCTCATCCATTTTTTCTCTATAGCAGGATCAGACAATCAATTTTCTAATTTCAACAGTAGTCAATTGCGCTTTATGGGTCCAGATGATACTATCATCATCCATGAATGGTAGTGCATTTCAATTTCAGAGAGGCACGGCCCCGAAGGATCTTTTTGCGTTAAAAAAGTGCATTTTAAAATAACTCATCTGCTTAAGAAAAATGGAAGAGCTGTGGTTTGTTTTTCAGTCTTTGACCATCTTGATGTTTTCTGGTTCTAAAATAATAATGACATTTACCCAAGTTGCAAGTGGACCAAATTAAGGAAATGTTTTATTTGCAGATTGCCTACACTGAAGAATATGAGCAGCAACGAGGTAAAGGAAGTTTCCCTGCCATGATCACCCCCAGTTATCATCTTGCTAAGAAGGCTCAGGAAATTGCTAGTGATGTGAGTATCAACCTGAAAGCCTGTAACCCATGATTATTGTAAAAGCTGGAGACATTTTGGAGCAACATAAAGTGAGACTGGCATTCATGAGCCATCTTTAGACAAACAAAACAATGCATAGTTTGTCTGGATGCTTCAAGGTCTTGTCTGAACATTTGCAATGTGAACTGTTAAAAAAGGAAGCTCATGTCATTCATGTCGCCATGTGAGCTTATGCCAAAAACATATCAGAGCACAGTGTGAAAGCTTCGGCCTCATACATCATCAGGCCTTGTCGTTAACTGTCCAGAACAGATGAGGGACAACAATCAGGGGACCCAGTTAGACCATGTATGTGTGGGTGTAGGTGTGCGGTTTCTCCTGGTCTTAGATAAACACGTGCTGCATCATCTCTCATTCTCTCTGCAGCTAAAATACAAGAAGGACCTAAACAAGATCAAGGGCACATCACACTGCTATAGTCTGACTTATGACGACAATCTGACTTTGAAGAATGCACGAAAAATTAACAAGATTGTCAGTGAGGTTGTTCAGTAAAGCATACATCTGGCACGCTTGTTTTACTGTATATTGTTTCGGGTTTTTTCACATGATGTGAGCAAGTAAGACCTGAGGGAAAAAACAAAGAGTCTGCTTCTCATACAAGTGTTAGTAATTGTGTGTGTGGGTGTGTGAAGTATCAGGTTTACTGTGTCAGTTTCCAAACATGAAGCCACCAAACCTTCATTTCTAGCATTGTTAACATGCCTGTGTTTTAAGGCTGTAGCTTTCATCCAAGGTCATAGGACTTCCCATCAAACCTTGTTATTTTCTGCCTCATCCAGAAGCATCTGTCCTGACCCTAATAAACGTGTCGGACTGAGCCATTCATAGTCATTGTTATTTTTACCACCTCTAAGAGATTAAACCCATGTCAGAAATATATTTAGCATGCAACATCAAAAAAGTCTTTAGCTGTTCATCGAACTGAAAAAATATGACGAAAAAGATAGAAAATGTTGAATCCTAGATGTTTGTTTTTGCAGGTAGAGTATAAGAAAGACCTGGAGAACACCAAAGGCCACAGCATTAACTTTTGTGAGACGCCACAGTTTCGAAATGCTGCCAAAATTGCTCAGTTCACCAGTGATGTAAGTCTTAAAACAAATGCTAAACACCAGATTGACACATTAACAGACCGCAACATCTTTATTTGTATGCTTTTTCATGGAGGCTACATTATTAATATTACATACATGATTCTAAGTTGTTGCTATATTTGAATCCTAGATATTATACATATAGATATAGATATAACTTTTTGTTACATCTCAATAGAACAAGTACAAAGAAAAGTACACCAGCGCTCTGAAGGGCCACTATGAAGACTCAGGATTTGATAACAGGACTTTGCACGCCATGAAAGCGAGGAAGCTAGCAAGTAACGTAAGTCATGATTTAGTTAGTTGGTTTTACACCGAGTATTAAATGACAATTCTTCATTACATACCATCTTTCATCTTTTAAAAAACCATGAGATCTTTAAAGATGCTGCCATGTGGTGTTTTTTTTTTTTTTGCCACGTGTTAGCGAATGTAAAAAAAATAGCTTTTTACATGAGTCCAAGCATGAAGAAATTAAGCATATTTTGCAAGAATGTGTGCCACTAGTAATCTAACTGTGCTACGTTGTACATAAATGGCAATTGTACAGTGTGCTAAAGCGAAAGGACAGACTAAGTTACTTTTTGCCTTGGTATCAGATGTAGTTTTGTAATTTTTCCTGACTGAATGATCTCCCTGGCATCTCAGGCTGAAAGCTAAATGCCCTGTACAGACTCAGAGTCTATGAGTGCCGCAAACTGGTTCAATATATATATTTTTTTAACCAATCGGAAAATGAGTAAGTCAAGACTGATCTCCTGTTGAAGCCACCGTTAGCAGTCCACCTTCATCAGTGCAGACAAAGCGTCTGTATAATGTAATATGAGATTAAGTAATGTTATTCTTGGGTCATCGTCTTTAGCGTTCGTTTTTTAGGGGCATTGCTTATGTGCGGTATCTGACTTGCAGCTCTCATGTCTTTATTTGTTTTTACATTTAATGATCAAATAAATCTGTGGCAGTCAGCCTTACCTAGAGATTTAAATGCTTATTCTATATTATCTTATGCAAAGAATGGATATTTTGTAGTATTTTGTTTATGTTGCGAATGTTCGTATGGCATAAAAACCAAAAGGCAGAAACATGATAGCATTGTTTGGTTGTAAAGATGAAGATGTTATTTGCTTAGAGAATTTTTAACTTTAATTTCATGCTGGTATTGTATTTTTTTTTTCTTTCAGATTGCTTATAAACAAGGTCAGGATCAGGAGCAGGGTGAATATAACTACCCAGCCACTCTCACACCAGGCTACCAAAGCCAAAGGAAGCTGGACCCACTGAAGGATGTAAGTTTTACCAAACTAATTCAAGTTCAGTCTGGAAAAGTCTTTAATTTGATTGATTGACTTTCAAAGTCTGGATAAGCCGGTTAACAAGAAATATGAGTCTGGAAAAATGTTTGAGTTTTCAGATTGAATGTGTTATTCCATTAACTAAAAGATAAATATCTATATTTGTGAAAAGATAAAGCAGTTTTTATGGTGGTTTGTATTTAGATGACTTCCTTTATGTTAAGTTTTTGTCCAACTCATAGATTATCTGAGTGTTTGAGTTGCCAACTGAGAATAAACCGGCAAGCAATAATTGAAAAGGATAATTTGGCTGTTTATGTGAAAAGGTAATTCTTAATTGGCTCTGGTTTAGATGACAAACACACTCCTATATTGGAGATTTTTCACAAACAAAGAAATGGACCACAGATTATAAACTGTGATTTACAAAAATATGTATTTATTGTAGTAAAATCCTGTCCAGTATAAGTACTCAAGTTCTTCCAAATACTGAAAAAAAAAAGAAAAAGCCTGAAAAACATGGAAAATGTAATACATTTAAGTCTGGAAATGTATGTAATTTTGAAATGGAAAATTTGTAGGAACCCTTTTATCATATTATTACTACATAGGACACATGCTATGAAAACCATTGAAAAATAACGTTAATTAAGACTGACTTCCTGCTTCTGATATATTACTATTTATAAAAAATGGCTGCAGAAGAACTACAAGCAACACATTGACCAGGTCAAGTACAAATCTGTGACAGACACACCTGAGATTGTTTTAGCCAAGAAAAACGCTCAGTTGGTCAGCAATGTAAGTAAACGCTAATTAAGGACTGACTAACAAGTTGCATGCATGAGCACTGAATTGACTTTAGAGTTGTGTGATCACATAATTCATGTGCACCCCCAGCTAAATTATAAAGCAGGTTATGAAAAGACGAAGCACCAGTACACTTTTTCTCAGGATCTGCCCCAAATCCAGCAGGCCAAAGCCAACGCAACTTTGTGCAGTGATGTAAGTTTACTCAGTTCTCGGCTTTGCAAACACCAGTCTGCATCAACTCACTTGTTTGCATGCAAAGTACCATCACCTCTTCTTTTTTTCAAGTTAATCCTTTCAAATTCTAGATTAAATACAAAGAAGAGTGGGAGAAGACCAAGTCCAAAGCTTGTGAAACGGGTGTGGACGACCTGAGTGTGAGAGCTGCCAAAGCTTCAAGAGACCTAGCCAGTGATGTAAGTAGACAAAAACTCTTTTCCTTTATAAATAGACGCATTTAAAGTGCCAACATCTAAGCAACAAAAAGAAAAACCCAAGTGGTGTTAATCCAGTGTAATAATTGATAAACTGAATTAAGTGAGATGACCATTTGTTTTAGATTAAATACAAAGAATCCTACATCAAAAACAAGGAAAAGGCAGTTGGGGTCAACATGAGCGACTCTGCGACTCTGCACTCTCTTCAAGTGGCCAAGATGAGCAGTGATGTAAGTCAAATTACTTCAGATGTTTTATAATACAAATAGTAAATATACAGTTAAGGTATGTGTTTAGTTAACAGGCCAAGGTCTGTTTTCAATGTCAGTATCATATTTATTTATAGAGCCAATTTACAAAGAACAAAGGTTAGCCAAAGTGCTTCACAATTTCACCAAACAAACAATAAAATAGAATAGAGCAAACAGTGAGTAAAAGAGAGTTTGTTCCAGAGATTTGAATGATTTTGTGGTGTGAACAGTGCGGACATACACGGTTCAATCTTGGGGCTGCCAGAGCAAATGCTTGATCACCTCTAAGCTTAACTTTGTTCTGTGAAATGTGACTTGAATCAGGACATATCTTTATATTTAACAATATGTTTAAACCAAGATGACAAAACTTTAGGATCTGCGGTGTTGAAGGCCTCTGATAACTCTAAAAGCACTAAAACAGCAAAGCTCCTTGAGTCAAAAATTAAAAGAATATGATTAAAAACGTGGCTATATTTATACCCCTCACAAAACCCCTCACAGATCTCACTGATATAAAAATAAATTATCACTAAGTTTTTCATCACTCATTGCATTGAACAGAATAATAAGAACAATAGGAAAGTCCAAGGAACCCAGTGAAGATCAAACAAGGAGAATTACAGATTTAGTTGGGAATTTTTACAGATTCCAAGATCATCGGTTCAAATTATTGTAGAGAGGTGCAGGTTATTCAGATGTGACTTTAAATTTCTACAGTCTGGAAGAAGACCCAAAATGTCCCCCTCAGATGGAGGAAAATTGGTTAGAAATAATCAGAAACAACTAAGTCTGACTGAGAAGTGCCGACCCAAAACGAAGCCCATGTTCCAGATTGAGATCTTAATCTTCACTGAAATTTGCAGCGACCCACACATTCAAGCTAAATAGCGCTTTGTCGATAAGTGTTATAGTCAGAGGAGACAGCAATGACAAGAAGTATGCTTGGAGGAGTCAACGTGAGACTTTAAAATCTAAGAATCCCAATTGTCAAGCACAATGGGGGTAGCTTGATGCTGTGGAGGTGTCTCGATGCTTCACGAAGTGGGTAGAACAATGAAGAACAAACATCATCTTCAAACTCTTCAACTTCACCACAAATCGACAACTAGATGGGTAACTCTTGGACAAAATTGGTTGCTTCATCCGCTTTCATGAAAAAAAGTCAGCATTATTCTAGTTTTCCTGGAATGTGCAAGAAACTGCTCCTAGAAAATGACCTCCTGGCGAGCTGAAAAAACAGGTTCTACCTTGTTCCCAGCTGTTTCCTATGGTCCCTGTTAAATATGTTGAGTATTTTCATGAACCTTCACAAAATGCCTGAGTTTTCGCTGTGTTGTTCTGTCATCCATTTATTTCTCTTCGTCACTCTTTTCTAGTCTTTTTATGTCATCAGCTGTCTTGCTATTTCAAGTCTTTTCCTTCCTCTTTTGCTTTGTCAATCAGTGTATTTTATCACCTCTCATTTACTGATTATAAATGCATTCACTCTTTTGTCCAAGGTATCCCAATCTTATAATTCCGAGTATTCCTTAGTTATGCCTATGTTTACATAACCTTTGTGTGCATCAGTCAACCATCTCTTAGTTATATTTTCTAATTTATTAGATTTGACTCCTTATTGGCCTGTGATGGGCTGGCAACCTGAGCTGGGTATACCCTCCCTCTCACCCAGTGATTACTGGAAATAGGCACCAGCCCTATTAATTAATTTTACATCTAGTTTGGCCTCTCTGGGGACTATTCACAGAGGAACTACTGTCCAACAAGCACTCAGCTGATAAACTTATCTGAGGATGTTCTATGAGACCAGCTGTTTTCAGGGGGGAAACAAGCAGTTCTGTCAGAAGCTACAAATTGTATGCTTACTTAAGTTTGCAACGACAACAGTACCTAACTGCTGATGTTATTTAACTGTAACTTGGAATCTGTAACCTGTAAGGAAAAACTTAGGAATGCTTGTATTCACTCTCAGACACTATGCATTCATTTAAACACAAAATAATTCATTTAGAAATGTCTTTACCTGGGACTGCACGGTGGCACAGTTGGTAGCACTGTTGCCTTGCAACGCCTGGGGTGTTTCTGCATGGAGTTTGCATGTTCTCCATGACAGACACCTCCACGTCTCTGCATGGAAGAAGCAGGTATAGAAACTGGATGGATAGAATTTCTTTACCTACTTTCATGGGATTAGTTGATTGTTGTCTTCGGTTTATTTTTATTTTCTTTGGTGCATTGATCAACATTGGTGAGAGCTCCCTCAGAATGAGGAACAATGGCGGTGCAGGGGATAGAGTTGCTGTTTACATTTTCTGATTTTTATTCAGCATACAGCATTAGAAAAGTGTTCCTCTGGGAGGAGACTATATACATGTATTTTATCTGGTTGGGAAACTCTTTAGAAATCCATTAAAGGAAACTTTAAAATGTCATTGGGGAGAGGGATGTCTCCCTTTTAGACCTGTTACCTTTTACACCCAACCTTGGATAAGCAGAACACAATGAATGAATGGATTCCTGAAACTTTAAAGATACTGATTTAGCTTTTGCTATCTAAGAATAAAGGACATATATTATAAGTTTTTCAACTTTTCCTTTTCGGTTGTGTTCAGACTTTTAGCCAATGATAAGATATTGATTTCCATGATAAAAACCAAAGAACATGTAAAAATGCATAAAATTAAAAAGATATCACAAAACAGCCCCCTAAAGTTACCAAGGAGTAATAATTTTATGTTTTTGAAAAAACCTAATTTCCAAATAATAAGAATCTGGCAGCATTCAGTTAGACACTAATATCCCCTCCTCCTTTGACCAGCAGTGCTACTATGATGTGCACATAAGCAAATTTTTCAAAACCAGAATAGCCTACTTAATATTAGTAATCCATGCAGTGTTTGTGCAAGTGTTACTTTTTTCCACATAATTAGTCTGTGTTTTCAGGTAAAGGTGAATTTGTCATGGGTAAACATGCTGGAGGATTTTTTAGAGAAAGCAAATGTTGATTAATAAAGAGATGCATTGACATCAGCAGCTGTTTTGCACTGACAGAGGGCCTTTTGCACTCCTCAGAATTAAAAAATAGTGATACAAGAAAGCAAATTTTAAAATAATGATGAATTTATTATTTATTTGCTTGGAACTTGCTCTTACTTTGTAAATGCTTTACATATAGTTATTTGTCTGTGCAGACAGGGAGAATTGTTTGGTCTTTAAAATAATCTGTTCTCTTGCATAACTGCTCTGAAAAGATGAGGCACCCTGCAGTGAGCTATTCTAATCCCAGAAACCCGAGAGGATTTTGGCACAACATACGACAAACCTTCATTCATCTAGTGGCACAGAGCGATGCAAGTTGTGCTACTTGACTTAATCATAATCTTAATGCTTCTTTGCAGCAGTCTTAAATGATCCGTGTTTGATTCAGACATTCTGTTGTGCTATTAGTGATCAAATTCAGGGAGATGAGCTGGAGTGACAGTGTATGACAGCTGGTTTAAGGTATGCACTTGTCACTTTATTGAAAAGATAGCTGTGGTAAAGATTGGAAAAAAGCAATGAACGGTATATGTGCGAGTGGAGGTGAGTCAGTGAGTCTTAATTTGTGTGGAAACTAATTACCTCTACACCCATCATGGGAGCATGTGAACTCTTGACTGGAGCTGTACTTGCAGTGTGGATCAGCCTGAACAATTTAATTGTTGTTGCCTCTTCAGATTGAGTACAAGAAAGGCTCCAAGGAGAGCCAGGCCCACTACAGCCTTCCTCTGGACATGATCAACCTGAGCCACGCCAAGAAGGCTCAGGCCCTTGCCAGTGACGTGGACTATCGCACGAAACTTCACGACTACACCATCATGTCTGACGACATCAAAGTCCAGCAGGCCAAAAAGGCTTACTCCCTGCAGAGTGAGGTGAGAGAACAACCTCAGGAGATTCATCAGTGTAGCTGAAGGTCCATTTAAAATAATAATTCATTCATTTTTTTTGAGACATTGTTATTTTCCCACAGAACCAGTATCGGTCAGACCTAAACTGGATGAAGGGTGTTGGCTGGGAGACTGAGGGTTGTCTCAACATTGCTCAGGCCAAAAAAGCTGGAGAGCTGCTTAGTGATGCAAGTCCATTTAGGATCTTACATTTTAAAAGCTTACAGATCCTCATACTGTTTTTGAGACACTTACTCTGTTTTAACAGGTCAAATACCGGCAGAAGGCCGACAAAATGAGGTTCACCCACGTGGCGGATGATCTTTCTATTAAACACGCCAAGAAGAGTCAGGAGCTGCAGAGCGATGTAAGGTCTCCTCCTCTAACTCTTTCATCTCGTACGTTTCATTATGTAATGCCTCTCATATTATATATATCTCTACAATTTTCCAGCTGGCGTACAAAGCAAACACAGAACAGATAATTCACCAGTACACCATCACAAAAGACGAGCCGCTTTTCAGACAAGCAAAAGCAAACGCTGACATGCTCAGCGGGGTGAGCTGAATGTCATGTTTTCTCTCTCATTCATTCTGTGCTATTTTCAGAAACAAAGGTGTTTAGGTCGATTTTAAATTAAATTTTGCAACCTCAACCCAGTTTATCTGTAGCATTTTTTTCTCTCATGGTAAAAATCCATGTGGAAGCTCTTTTCCAGGTAGAGGAGGTTCGCTTTACATCTGATGCACCTTTTCTTTGTTTTTATAGAAAGTGTACAGGAGCCAGTGGGAGAAGCAGAGGGAAAAGGGCTTTGAGCTTCGTTTGGACTCTCTATCGATACTTACAGCAAAGGCTAAGCGAGACCTGGCCAGTAATGTGAGCTATTTGGATATTTGTGCAGAGCTTTTTATTACGACTCGCAGGTTTATTGAGTTGTAATACTTGAGGTGCACAGCTGGTAAAAAAGGCACTTTTAACTGAGCCCAACTCAGAAACTCTTTTGACTCATTCATTTTCAGGTTAAATACAAGCAAGAGTATGAGAAAAGCAAAGGCAAGGTGATCAGCATTAAGTCAGTCAGTGACGACTCTCAGATGGCTCATTCTGCTCTGGCCACCAAACTTCAGAGCGATCACAGCTACAGGAAGAACTACGAGGACACTAAGACAAAATACAAGTAAGGCCCCTGGATCACCCAGGAGGAGGTCACTTTGTAATATTTTTCCTTATTATTCAAGTTAAACAAAATTGCTGCTGCTGTTTCTCTCTCTTAATCATTTGGAGCATACTTGTTGTTGAGCCTTTTCTTAGATTAATTGGTGATAAAGTCTATTTAGCTGTGTGGATTAGCAATTAAAAGTCGAAGGCCTTGTAAAACAGTATCTTAAAGGTTTACTGTTAAAATGCCAGGTTTTGGGATGCAATGTAACATATATTCTGGACAATTCAACCGAAAAAAAAAACAAATTTGTCTGGGTGAGAAAGTGTAAAGAATGTGCAAAACCCTGGTTACATAAGTATGCACACCTGTAGGTTAATATCTTGCAGCTCTTTTTGAATCAGCCATCAATATGTTTGGATTCACATTTTCCTTCACTTATAAAAAAAAATCTGCTGAACCTGAAATAAAATTCAGCCTAGTAGGATTTAGAGCTGTATGGTAACACAGTTGGCAGCACTGTTGCCTTCAGCAAGCAGATAAGGCTTTAAATCTTGGTCTAGGCTCTTTCTGCATATAAGCTGCATATTCTCCTTGTGCATACATGGGTTCTCTCTGGGTATTCCACATTACCCCAGTCCCAAAAACATGACTGTTTAATTGGTCTGGCATGAGTGTGTGCGTGCATGGTTTGTCCTTAGGGTCTCCGTGATGCCCTGTGATGGACTGGCAACCTATCCAGGGTGTACCCCACCTCTTGTCCAATGACCACTGAGATAAGCACCAGAACCCCTGCCCCAAAAATAAAAATACTTAGGTTTCTCTAAAATTACTAGAATAGAAAAATGGAAACTGGTCAAGGAGGCTGACAGCATCATTCAATGAGCTGCAGGGATTTCTTTTGTCTTGATTGTTTACTATCGGCAAAAATAGTCATCTGTTCTTAATCCAGACTGATGGAGAATCTCTCTGGACTAAGGAGTTGGATTAGATAACAAAATTGATTATTTTTTCAAGGAAAACACCCAGGCTTGGCTTAAATCTTGCAAAACCCTGTTAGACAATATATAAACTGTGGAAAAACTGATGAAAGAAAAGCAGAAACCTTTGGCCCGCAAATGTAAAATATATGTTTAGGCAAAAAACATTGAACTGAGCCTCACCAAAAGAAAACCATACCTACCGTGTAACAGGGTAGTGGCAGCATCATGCTCTGGGGTTTCTTTTATTCACCTGGATTAAACTATAAGTCACAAACTCCTACCAAACAAGATTAGAAGCTCAAATTGAATCAAATGGTGGTCTGATTCCATTTATGTTTCAGTTTAAGGGTTTGCACACTCATACAGCGAGGTTATTACACCATTAATTTATTGTCCAGATTACTTTGTTTTTAGTTGAATTATTCAAAATGTAGATTATTATAAAGGGAAAACGATTTTAAATAATTTATCATGGTCTATTTTTTTACATCGAAAAAGTTTGCCATTTTATGATTGGATTTGTGTGTCTGCTTGAACGATTTAGGAGGTAAATCATGTGAATTTAGTATTATATACTGGAATGTTTTAATGAGGTTAGATTTGTAATATTAGCAGCTTTTTCAGTCCAAGACATCCTGACCCCCAGTAAAGAAGTGTTAATCTTCATGATGCAAGCTTTAATTTAGACATTAATGCTGGCATTATGAATTAATGTCCCATTCCCTATGGTCACATACTCACAGGACAAGATATGCACCACAGGTTTATTGTCTTAAACAGGAAGCTGTGGGTCATCACCCTAGTATAGTCCAAAGCCAGATAAAATGCTAATCTAATCTTGATTAAATGAGAATGACCCCAAGAGCACAAAATCAGTGTAATGCCAAGAGTCCAAACTTCAAATTTTCTAAAATCAAGCTTTCCTACAGTGTGTCTCTGGATATGATGAACATCAGCCATGCCAAGAAGGCCCAAGACCTCGCCACGGATACTAAATACAGGACATTCCTCCATGAATACACCACTCTGCCGACGGACATGAGTGTAGCCTGGGCTAAGAAGGCCTACGAGTTACAGAGTGATGTATGTCTCCTCCAACAAGATTGATGAAACTTTCATTTAAAATTGCAATATTTGCCTGACTGTTTGTGGATCTGTGTTTAGAAACGGTACAGATCGGACCTTAACTGGATGAAGGGTGTTGGCTGGGAAGGCTCAAAATCTCTGGATGTTCAGCAAGCGAAGAAAGCTTCAGAACTGGCCAGTGAGGTAATCTCAGACCCTGTTACCCAGCTATTAGCACAGAGGCCATGTGAAAGTCATAAAAGAAATGTCCATAGGTTTAGAGCTTAGATGTTATGGATCTTATGTGTTCTATGAAAATGTGGTTACATATGATAGATGAACCATGCATAGGGCCAAGCAACTGAAACTCTTAGATATATAAAAGACCCTTGATAAGCCAACGCTCTGTGTTTTTTAATCCTCTCTTGAGTGAAAAGGCTCATCCTTTTATGTATAGATAGGTTTTAAAGGAGAAAATGAAAAAGAAGAAAGGTTTCATCCTCAATAGATCTTGATTCATTTAATCCTTTCAAATAAAATCCCCTGAGAAATAACAAACAACTTTTTGTGATCCATTTATAGAGCAGAAGTCAGACACTGTACTTCATTCATAACCTTGGGACAGGGGGACACTTATTTAAAGGGTCACTCTAGTCATGATACCCAGAACACACTTACCAGATAAACTAGGAATTATCTGTTATTAGAAGGCTGTTACATTTATATGGATAAAACAGCAACATTAGCTATGTGTGTCTGCATTTTCTTATTTATCTTAACCATTTTTTCAAATTGTTTTTTTGTGCCCCCTACTGTTCATATAACATGTTTGCCCTTCCTTTTTTATTGGCCTCAACAGTCCAGACTGATGGAGACTCTCTCTCTAAAGTTCAACATTACTGGTCAATTTTATTTCTGCAGAAAAAGTACCGTCAGGACGTGAGCTCTCTGAAGTTTACCAGTGTTGAAGACACTCCAGAGATGACCCAGGCCAAACTCAGCAACAAACTGGCTACTGATGTAAGTTCAGCCACAATAAATATGACCATTTAGGTTATTACTGTTGAAGCCAGATATTTACATACACTACAAAAAGAAACATGACCATCTATCTAAAAGTCAAACTAAACTCTTCTTGTTTAAGGTCAACTGCCACAATATTTTTAAAGGAAAATGTTTAACTTTACATAAGCTTATATATATATACATATATTCCCTTAGTATTTAATAGAGTTGCCTTTTAAACTGTATGACTTGGGTCAAATATTTTGGATATCATTCAACAGGTTTCTCAGTAATTTGCTGGAATTTTGGCCCATTCTTTTTTAAGGAAGTAGTGTAACTGAGTCAGGTTTGTAGGGCGCCTTGCTCACACATGCCTTTTCATTTCTGCCCACAAATCTCCGATAGGACTGAGGTCAGAGCTTTGTAAGGGCCACTTCAAAACATTATCTCTGTTGTCCTCAAACTACTTCATAACTAATTTGGTGGTATTATCAATTTGGAGGACCCATTTGTTCCCCAGATACAACTTTCTGCCTTGATATGTTGCCTCAGTATTTCCACATAATGTTCTTTCCTCATGATGTCATCTATTTTGTGAAGTTTGTCAGTCCCTCCTGCAGCAAAACAACCCCACAGCATGATACTGCCCCCCTTGTACTTCACAGTTGGGATAGTGTTCTCTGGACATCTGGAAATTTAACCCAAAGTTCAACCAGACTTGTGGAGTCCATGATTCTTTTCCATTAGATATTACTTGATTTCCCCATGATGTCAGTCAAAGTATCAGTGTGTTTGAGGTGTTTCTCAAAAATACATCTACAGGTGAAGGGTCAAAAAGGATGTTGAGGTGAATGTCACATTATGACCCTGTCCCTTGTGGACTTTTGTAGATACGAAACTAACGTCCATGGTTCTGTTTTGCAGAGATTGTATAGAGAGAAGGGAGAAAACATAAAGCACAACTATACAGTGAGTGGAGAGCTCCCAGAGTTGGTGCAAGCAAAGATCAATGCCAGAAACATCAGTGAGGTAAAGGTTTCTTTCTAGATCACAATGCTGATTGATCTATTTTGTGTCCATGAGTGGGTTTTTCATGATACATTTGCACTTTTAGAATCAGTACAAGGAATCCTGGACAAAGTTACGTGATGGAGGTTACAAGCTGCGTCTGGATGCAATTCCTTTCCAGTCTGCAAAAGCATCTGCGGAGATCCTAAGTGATGTCAGACTCGTTTCAATCACAAATTGAACTTGTTACTGTGACATGAATGTGTTTGCAACATATGGGGAACATTTGTAAGACGAAAGTGTACTGAAAATGGTGATTGATGGTCCATTTCAGGTAAAGTACAGAGAAGAATTTGAGAAGACCAAAGGGAAGATGATTGGACTTAAGGGGCTGCAGGATGACCTGAACATTTCACATTCAGTTCATGCCAGCAAGCTACAAAGTGATGTGAGTGCTTCTACGCTGTACTTTATCTGGGAAGAAGCAATTGCATTTTAAAATGTTGTTTTGCATCCTATTGTGAGTTTAGATTAAGTATAAGAAGGACTCAGCGAAGCAGCTCTCGAACTTCCACCTGTCCATGGATATGATTGAGGTTGCTCATGCTAAAAAGGCCCAGTCTCTCATCAGTGATCACGACTACAGGCTCTCCTTGCATCACTACACCTCATTGCCTGATGACATGAAGCTGCAGGCTGCCAAGAGAGCATATGAGCTGCAGAGTGAGGTGAGAGGGACTTTAGATACCGTTCTATATGGCTCCAGAACAAAAAATGTATTAGTTTCTGTGGTACTTTCAGGCAGAAATTTACTCTGACTGTTCATGGGCAAGAATGCTATATGCTATTTTAACATTGGGCTTTTAATGGTGCATTTAAACACTTCTTTTATAAGCATTAAAGGCTTCAGTGTTTTGTTTTTTTAAACCAAGACTCCGGAGAATAAATATACATTTATTGTGGATTTTCTCTGCCACAATTATACATACAGACTCAAATATTTACCTGCATCCCCACTAATATTTTTCTCAAAGCTTCTTAGCAAGTTGCACATACACCATATGTTTTTTTTGACGCCAACAAACATTTGTGAGAATTCTGTCTGGACCTCTCGTCTCTGTCATAAATGGTGGAGCTCTTTTAAGTTGGTTTTCTGGCAAGGACTCAGTCCATACATTAGCCTGCTTTATCCATTCCAAAACCAGTTCTGATGTGTCTTGGGTATTTATCTAAGAACTTAGGGGAGGACCTCTGTATTGATTATTCCACTTACTTTGTGGTGCACTACCAGTACCACTGGACACAAACCTCTTAGCATGTTGCTGCCACCACCATACTTAACAACTGGTACTGTGTTCTTAGATTTAAAAGTCTCACTTGACTCCTCCAAACATCGTCTTTGTTCTCGTAGCCAAACAGCTCAATCTCAGGCTCATCTGACCATAAAACCTTTCTCCAGATCTGGCTTGTCCATGTAGGGAGCTGCAAATTTCAGTCCAGGTTGTAGGTGCTGAGAGCAAGGGTTTCTTATTTCATCCGCACTTTGACAGTCTATGGTAATGTAAAACTGGCTTCACGATGGCCAGTGACACTGGTGTTCCAGCAGCAGGTTTGAGATGGTTGTTGCTTGGACACAACTGGTTATTCCGATTGAATAATGATCTCAAACACAAATTTAAACTGGTTTGGAATAAAAACGACAGGCTAATATTTAACATCTGGAACGGCTCCAACTATATGTAACTATACTTAAAAGTAGAGTCAGTGGGAAGACAGAATTATGTAGGAAGGTTGTGGATGGCTACAAAAAGAGTGTAGTGAAGGGGAAACATGGTAAAAGACATTTAACCAACTAGTAAACAGTTACTGTGGGTTTATGTGAACATTTAAGCCTGTATTTAGTTTTTAGAACCCAGTATGGATTACAGAAAATCCTTGACAAATTTAAATCTGTATGTAATTCTTCTATTTAAAAATAATTTAATTTGTATGTTGTACGATCATTTCACCCTGGAGAAAGAACAGCTGAAACACATTATTAAAAGCCCAAAATTAATATAACATTGATGCTCCTGATGAGTGTATGTAAACATCTGACTGTTTGTTTGGTTTCTCAATCATTATGTAAGAAAGCAAATGTACATAAAAGTTTCCCCTCTGTATGGAAAATGAAAAACATAGCCGAACAGTCATCTTTAGGGTAAGGTTTTGCACTGTTATGTCCACAGAGAGTGTATCGGTCTGACCTCAATTACTTGCGAGGTGCAGCCTGGATCGCCACCGGAGCGCTGCAGATTGAAGAGTCCAAGAGAGCCACAGACCTCATCAGTGATGTGAGATGTCTTGTTTTTATTATAGTGCTGTGAAAATATATTTTCTCCGTTACAGATTTCTTGTATTTGCTTTTTTTTATTACACTTACATGTTTCATATCGTCGAACATAATTTTTTATCAAAGATAACCTGAGTAAATAAAACAAACTTAGTTTTCAAATGATAAAAAAAAAGGTATACCAACACCTGAACCCAGACCTGATAACTGGCTGACCTGTAGAATCAAGAAATCATTTAAATAGAACCAGACTGACAACAGGAAGTAGGTTATAGTAGGCTATAGATTGTGTCCCCATCTAAAGAAATTCAAAAACAGATTTGAAACAAAGTCATTGACATTTATTAGTCTGAAAAGGGTTGCACAGACATTTCTAAGGATTTGTGATTACAGTGAACCACAGCGAGAGCCATTATCCACAAATAGAGAAAACATGGAACACTGGTGGCCATCCTACAAAAATTATTCCAAAAGCACATCGACGATTTTCCCAGGAGGGCCGAAGGTTCATGGTTTTTATGTTAGTCTTCCATAGGAGAAATTTTTGTTGGACAAAAAGCTGCAACACTGCACATACAGTACATATAACAAAACGAGAGCGATCAACTGCAACAATAAATAAAGAAATACAAAAAAGTTCATAGCAAAAATCCCAAAGTGCATAACAGTTTAACTGAAAACACTGAAAGAGGAGCAAATAATAATTCTGCTAAGATGAGTAGGCCAAAGTTCCTCCAACGTGACATAAAAAAACTCATTGTCAGTTATCACAAACTCTTCATGTCAGTAGTTGCTGCTAATAGTGGCAAAACCAGTTAGTAGGTTTAGGGGCAATTACTTTTTTACACAGGGTCAGGTTGGTTTCGATTACTTTTCCCCTTAATAAATTAAATCATAATTGCAAAAATCTATTTTCTTTCAAAAACGTTCACATTTTTTATTTTTATTTTCCCAGGCAATAGTTTTTTACAGCAGTGTCCACAAGAAAACTTACATCGGAAAACTACAGATTTTTAAATGGAGCACTCATTGAGATTTAGCAGGATTTTAAACGATTTACTCAGGAATATAAAAGACTTCTCTTTTCTGTTACAGAAAAAGTACAGACAGCAGCCGTACAAATTCAGGCACACTTCAGTTGCCGACTCCCCAGATATCCTCCATGCTAAACTCAGTGGACAGATCACAAATGAAGTGAGTCAGCAAGCTTATTGATACACTTTTACTTTGTCTTCTGTAGGCATCATAATATGCAACTATGCACTATTTTTGTCTTTTTCACAGCGTCTGTACAAAGAAAAGGGAATAAATGACCAGCACAGCTACACCATTACAGCTGAGAGACCAGAGATCACACAAGCAAAGATAAATGCCTCCAACTTCAGTGAGGTACTGTTGCCAATTTTAGCTGTTCCCTGAAAATAAATTACAATGCATGATTTCTTAGTTATTTTCTGTGTGTTAAATTCTGCTGTAGGTAAAGTATAGAGAGTCCTGGCATGCTCTCCGAGCTCAGGGCTACAAGCTTACAATGCAGGACATCCCCTTCCAGGCTGCCAAGAGCTCCACAGGCATCGCCAGCGACGTAAAACTTACTCCTCTGCAAATATACGCATGTGATATCAAAAGAGGATGCATGAGTCAATTTCAAATAAAAGTATAAACATTTACCTCACCTTGTCTCTCCAGTATCAATATAAACACAACCACCTACTGGAAAAGGGGAAACATATTGGAGTCAGGAGTGTTACAGAGGACCCCCACCTATTGCACTGCCTGCAGGCTGGCCGGCTGGCCAGCAACCAGGAGTACCGCAAGGATGCTCTGTCGGCCAGTGGCCGGTACCACCTCACCCCGGACATGATCCATCTGGTGGCGGCTAAGAGCGCTCAAGCCCTGGCCAGCGATCAGGACTACAGGAAGAGGCTGCACGAGTACACGGTGCTTCCTGATGACATGAAGGTGAAATGGGCCAAAAAGGCTTACAACCTGCAGAGTGAGGTAAGAAATAAAGACAAGGAAGGAAAATAATAGAACACTGAGATGCAACTTGCTTTATGTGTGTTACTGTTTCATGCATAGAAACTCTACAAGTCAGACCTGCGTTTCATGAAAGGAGTGGCGTGGGACGGCGTGGGAGCACCTCAGCTGGAGGCGGCTAAGAAGGCAGGAGAACTAATAAGTGATGTGAGTAAATTATACTCTCTAAAACCGTAAAGAGAAAAAGGCAAAAATATTTCTTAATTATACAGACATTATCAAGCTTTAGATTTTGTCTTATCACCATTTTCCCTTTGATTATTAGTATTTTCTAATAATCTACTAATAGTAGTATCACACATATGACCAAAAATGATCTTTTAGCCTGTTTATAAAAACCTAAAACATTTTAGATTTTAATCAAACCCTCTTAAATTAGAGCAGTGAGTAATGTATTTTTTTTTTCAATTTCCACTGATACAAATCACCAAATGTTTTACAGTAAAATAAAAAAATTAAATGGTTAAAATAAAATGTTTTCAGATTTAAATGGATCAATAGTTTCAGCACGTTTTCAGGAAGTTTGTTGAGGAGCATAGTCTCACTTTGTTTAGTTCTGGTCCTGGGGACGCCGAGTAAGCAGGTCTCTGAAGACCTGAGGGGTCTACATGGTTCATGCTTCACAAACAGCTCAGAAATGTATTCTGGCCCATTTAGTTCCTAATAGACCTGTAGTAGCAGAATTTTGAAATCTATTCTTTTACAATCAGGGAGCTGATGGAGGAATTTAAGAACTGGTGATATATGATCCATTTTACTGTGTTTGGTCAGAATGTAGAAATTCTCTCCCCATTAGGTTGAAGCTAGCATGACTACTTGTCATTCAAGATCACTTGCATTCCCAAAGCCCTTTGGATAAATGTCTTCCATCCCCATTTTATGCTCTTGGTTTTTAAAATCTCATTAATAGTGTCTTTACTGTCTTTAAATGTGCTGTGATGTTCCCTCCTGCAGACGAAGTACCGTGAGCTGCCGGACAGAATCAAGTTTACATCAGTGGCCGACTCTCCTGACATTGTCCACGCTAAGAAGAGCTATCAACAGTGCAGCGAGGTATAAAGACAAAAAAAAACATGTAATGAATATGCTCTGTATTTAAAGTTTCCTTTGGCTGGAAAATGTGGACACACTGTTTGTGTCTTTTATTGTGTATTACAGAGGCTGTACAAATCTGGAAAGAATGATGACATGCATAAATACACCTTACACCCAGACGATCCAGACTTTGTCAGAGCTAAGATCAATGCTCAGCAGATTAGTGATGTAAGACACATTTAAGGAAATATGTGCAAAAAATTACCCATTATCATATGATATTAATAACAATATTTTTCTTCACAACTTTTTTTTTTTACTATAAAGAAAGTTTACAAGGCATCTGGAGAGCAGGTGAAGACGTCAGGCTATGACCTCAGGTTGGATGCTATTCCCTTCCAAACAGCCAAGGCCTCCAGAGAAATTGCCAGCGATGTAGGTTATATTGTTTAAAAGTTATATGTATAGCCACTTGATTTCAAATTACTTTTAGTTTCCAGTTTTGTGTGTTGCCTGTTATGTAGCATGATATGCTAAACCAAATTCAGAACATCTTGATATGTCTAATTTAGACCGAATATTAGCCAGTCTTAGTATAAGACATGATCTGCTTCCATTTACAGCTCCATTACAAGGAGTCCCACCTGAAGGAGAAGGGCCAGCAGGTGGGGCTGCGCTGTGTGGAGGACGACCCTAAGATGGTCCACTCCCTGGCTGCCAGCAAGCTTCAGAGCAACCTGGAGTATAAGCGTCAGTCTAAGGAGGAGCACGCCCATTACAACATACGGCCAGATCAGCCCGAGTTCCTGCTAGCCAAGAAGAGTCAGGCCCAGGCCAGCGACATCACCTACCGCCGCAAACTCCACGACTACACCTGCGACCCCGAGCAGCTCACTGTCAAGCATGCCAAACAGGCCTACAAGCTGCAGAGTGATGTAAGACACTATACTACTCAGGGTTTTAAAAGTCAGTGTAGCACTTTCATCTTAAAGGGTGTACTGTCCTAGAAGTTAGAGGTGACTTTTCCAGAACTTTCTTAAATTGTGAATTTTCAGAATCAGAATCAGAATCAGAATCAGAAAAGCTTTATTGCCAAGTACGTTTTTGGACATACAAGGAATTTGTTTTGGCGTAGTCGGTGCAATACAGTACAGTACTTACTGGGTACTTTCTAGGAACCTACCAGGTATGTTACCCCTAATAGGTTAGGTTCCCTTACCATAGTGGTTACTTTTTCAGAACTTATCAGATACTTTGTGGAACTTTCAAAAAACTTACTAGGCACTTTACTGAACTTTTTAGGGTTACTTTAGAGCACCTAGCTGGTATTTTCCTGGAACTTACTTGTTACTCTTTCCAGAACTTTCCAAATACTTTCCTGTGACTCTAATAGTTTCAAGAACTTTCCCTCAACTTACCAGGTTGCATATAGAACTTACCAGGTACTGATTACTTTCCATGACGTTGGATTTTACATCCCCGTACTATTTGGATTTTCAAAGAGTAAAGAAGATTAAGATTGTAGATTAATATGAATACAGATTGGTGGGTGTCTATTAAGCACAATGGCTTTTCCATTTCCACAGGTGAACTACAAATCTGACCTGAACTGGATCAGAGGAGTGGGATGGACCCCTCCTGGCTCCCACAAAGCTGAACTGGCCCGCCGGGCTGCAGAACTGGGCCTAGCTGAGGGGGTTACCACTGATGAGGCCATTGCAAAGTACCAGCATATGATGATGGTGAGGGAGCCTGTGCAAGACAATAAGAACAAAAGACATAGAAAGTTGACTTTACAATTGGTAACATTCTCCATTTCTGCCTTTTTAGCTGCATCACCAGCAGCAGCAGAAACAGCAAGAAACCTCAGAGCAGGTGGGGACCAGTGAGGAGATTCAGAAAGGCATCAACATGGATGCAATGGAGGTCCTTCACGTCAAAAAAAAGAAGACCGTCCAGAAAAAATCCTCCACAGTCACATCGATCCGATCCATGGAGAAGAAATCCAGCTCCAGCTCCTCCTCAGCAGCTGCCATCCAGAACACAGTGAAAACAAACATCTCTAGTAAAGCTGCAATAGAAAATGCATAAAGATTTTATTATAAATAACAGCATTTAGTGTTTAGTGAAATTAACAATGTGTGATTAATTTTTCAAAATTGACATGATGAAATGAAGTCTTGCTGTAGCTGCAAAGAAGGACATTAATCACATTGAAGCAGGGCTGGATTTGAAATGTTGGCTAAAGAGTTAATGTATGTGTTAAACAAAATGGATTTTTGGATATTTCAGGAATTTGACCAGGAAACTGAGCTCAAATGTTGCTGGAAGGACATTAAACTGAAGGAAATATTGAAACCGAAGTTTTTGATTTAGTTCGTTAGGAAGTGAGAAAGCAGGACCAGCGTTGGTTTTGTGGCCAGCAGTACAGCATTTTATCTTCACTAAATAGCAAATGCTGCAGGTGAACACTGCACAAAAATCCTCATGGTAGCCCAAGTTTGATCATGCAGTGCACTTTGAGCAAAGCTCAGTTACCCAGAAAAAAAACCTACTGAAATAAGGATCTACTTTTTGTCTGGCAGGTTCAGCTTTGTGGGTTTGTAGCGATGTTTTTTGTAACTCAAAGCTGGGCTGAGAGTAAATGCTTGCTTTATTGATATCCCAATAAAGTTTTTTCATTGCAAACTTACTTTTCTTTTCGTTTGCACTATAAGTAGCAAACTCACATTTACCTATAAACCAGTTTTGCTTGATTTACCTATACAGCAAATGGGTTTATGCACTCACATTGCTTCTCTGCCTGACTCTCCTTGCAGAGTTAAAAAGGCCTGAAAAAAGAATAATTAGAAAGGAGGAAATTATAGAAGACGGGAAAGAACGACAGAAGCAAGGACACAATGTGGAACACAATGTGAGGTAGGTTAGAAGAAAGGAACAAAGAAAGGAAGGACAGAAGGAAGGGAGATATGACTATAAAGGAAGAACAAGGAAAGATGGAAGGAAGGAAACGAAGTAAGGAGGTAGGAACAAAGACATGAGCGAGATATGAAGGAATGGCATGGAAACGAACAAGGAAGGAGGGAGGGAGGAAGGACACATGGATGAAAGATGGGAAAGAACAAAAGCCATGATGGGGGAAAGGTAGGAAGAAAGGAAGGACACAGGAAAGACACAAACAAGGGAGTTAGGATGGGAAGGACAAGGAGAGACCGCAGGACACAATGTTGGAATGCAGGAAAGACATAGGGAATAACATTTGGGATAAGAAATAAAGTCAGGAAAAACAAAAACTAGTTTCTTTCCCTTACCACATTTATCCAGGTCTGGAAAATACTGAAATCAAATCCCAGATTTTTCCTGTGTGTAAGAACCCTGGGTATTAAACACAGGCAAACATGTAGTATTCAATAAAACTCCTTAATGATGATTTAACCAGTTCTGATTATTTGTGATATTTGGGTCACATAAAACAAATATCTTATAGATGACCCATTTTCCCAGAATCTACCCAACAATGTTGGCTTATTTAGTCACGACACAAACGTGCACACAGGTTGTTTCAGTATTTTAATTCAACGAGTGATTAGTTTTACATTGGGCACAAGATCACAAGTCTTTATACACAGCTTCATATGGCCCAAAATGTACATGGGAAGTATGTGGAGAGGAACTGAATCAGTCCACAACGTTCCTTACAGGAAGATGCAGCTTGCCGGGTTAAAAAAAAAGAAACTAGATCTAAAGGAGAGCTCGGAAACCTTATGCAGTTTATTTCTGTCCCGATCTGAACCCAGATGGCTTTTGTTGATGCCACACAACACCTCAAGCTGTTGGTGATTGTTCAGCACACACCCCAAACATGCAGCCAAAATAAGTGCCTCAAAGGTTGATTGTTGGACAGCATGGCAGACATCCATCTTTTGCTTCTGCACTGCAACAGAGGTGTCAAAAGCCATATAATGGGGAACAAAATAACCCCAAGGATTCAGGATTCTCATTTCCATTGCAGTCTTCCAATGTTTCACTCCAACATGCAAACAGACAGTCCTCTGCATCAGAAAGTCTGGCAATTTACAGGTTTTAATCTGAGAACAGAAGGTCAAAGGGCACCTTCCAGTTAGTAAAAAACATCTTTAAAAGAAAGTATATAAATACAGGCATATGATGATGCCTGGAGAAAGAGTTTGTGACACCAGATCTCCATATCAAACCCCACGACAACCAGATTCAGAATAAGTTACAGCGATATGCTTGTTTTTCTTTTGCTCTCTTAATGCTCACAAAGTTCTTGAGCTGGAAGTGTCCTCCTCGTGGGAAAACTTGTTCATGTGTATTCGGATTTGCGGATGTAGTTTGAAGGCACGTATCCTCGTCTTCCTCCGTCGGCTTCCCCCAGCCACCATTCGCTGTTTCCATTCAAGTCCTGGAACTCCAGGATCCGCAGCCGCTCGTTCGCGGAGATGCTCATTTCGTTGGTGCAGCGGGCGTTGAAGGAGTACAGAGCGTAGTAAATCTGATAAAACAAAGGGAATTTTAATGTGCTTGTATATCATTGACACATTTATTCATGTTAGACATTTCTGAGGAGTGATCTCTCCCAAGACGTTTCAGCGCCTTGCAAAAGTATTCATACCCGTTTTCTTCATAGTCTGTCACACTACAACCGAAGCTTTCATTGACTTTTTTGGGGATTTGGTGAAACTGACCAGGACAAATTAGCATACATATGATTTTTTTGGTTATTTCCCAAAATAATCAGGAATGAGTGATAAATCTAAATGTTGGATCATGCTGACCCTAAGGGAATGCAGTTTTAGACTCTTGGTTTAAACCAAAGCATAGTTGTGTGTTAGAATGGCCTAGTTAAAGTTCAGATTTAAATCCAATTGAGAATCCATGGTGAGACTTGAAAACTAAAGTAAACCGAAGCTCTGCGTGATAAATTTTAAAATCATGTGTCCTGTTCCTTCCAGTTCACATACATGCATTATGTTTTGTTAAAATACGCTAAAGTTTGTGGCTGTAATTTTAAAAAAAACATAACAGGTATTAATACTTTTACAAGACTCATGAGAATGAGTGGAATCTAAATTAATTCAAGTATTCAAGGCACTGCAAAGCATTCAAGGTCTAACCTGATGACCGTCTAGTTCAGTTTCTGGTTCCGGTTCTGGCTCCTTGTACTCCTCTCGTGTGTAAGCAGACCTCCTCGGGATGGTACCATCTCCACTCCACGGTTGTGAACTGTAGTTTTTCTCTGCGTGTCCATGTCTTTTGGATCTGCTGCTGTTCTTCTGAGATGAAGAGGAGTCCGTCTCAGAGTAGTCCAACGTGTCTCTGTTTCTGCTCTCGTACCTTAAATCGTACGAGTCTCTGTTGCCGCCCGTGTTCCGGAACGATGGCTCCGCGTCCCTGTGACCGGCAGTGTTCCTGTGAGTTTGGTCAGAGTAGTCTCTGCGGTTCGAGGAATTTTGAGTTGAGGAGTTCTGGCTGATGGTGTCGGGGTTAGGCGGTGTCTCTTTGGGGTGACTCTGGCGAGATGAGGCAGAGTCCAGTGACGGCTGGGGCAATGGGTGGTTCTGGGGCTGCGATGTGGAGAAGCTGACGGTGGCCGTCTCCTGGTTGAAGGTCAGCGTGCTGTTGCTGTTCTGACGGGAGAAAACGGGCGAGGAGCCGCCGTAACCGGACTCATTGGACGACTGGCTCTCGATGGACAAGTCTGACTGGCTCCTGCGGGGGTTGTATGGTTTGAGGAAGGAGCTGTACACGAATCCCTTGGTGACTGCAAAACAAGAATAATCAAAATTTGAATAAATTTAAGAATCATGGACACCTCCTGCAAAGCACTGAATGTCATTTTAATTTTAGATCCAACTGCATAATAACGTACCTCCATTGTCAATCAGCCAGCGGTTGTTGCTACCCAAGGGGTCCTGCTGCTTTATTACACCCACAAGGTCTCCCTCTTGTATAGAAACGTCCAGATCCTGAGCTGCGTTAAAGTTCCTCTCCGCCTGGTAAAGTTTCTCATGACCGTAAGAAACCAGAAGAGCAGAGCGATGCTCGTGCGTCTGGACAATGTGGTTGGGCTGGAAATCATTTCAGGCTAGATGAGCGGTCAAAGTACTTCTGTGTCATTTATCAGAACAAGACAAGCCAGTTAAACTTACAAGTCCCTGAAGCTGCTTCTTTGAGGTCTGTTTCTCCAGCGTTTTCTTCTCAAACATCTTCTTCTGGGTTGTGGTTGGCTGTGGCAGGTTCTCCGGGCAGAAACTAAAGCTCTGCAGGAGTTTGAGGACCTGGTTGTACTCCTCTTGAAACTGCGTGATCAGGTTTCCTTCTACGCTGACTTTGTTAGAAAACTGGTGATAATGAAAAAAAAGGAAAAGATCCATATGAGCAATGTGTGTGGTGAGTATAACAGAGTTAGTTTTTCCCATCAACTTTATTAACTTTATGAATTTCTTCCATTAAATTGGAAAATATTCACAGGGTTCCTAAGCCTTCTTTACCTCCATGGGATTTGATTTGATCCCAATTTAAATATACTTAGTGCCACATTGCCGGCACTAAGTCGGACCTGTTCTGTTGGACTCCAGCAGGGCTGCCCTTTGTCACCGGTCCTGTTCATAACTTTTATGGACAGGATTTCTACATGCAGCCAAGGACCGGAGGGGGTCTGGTTTGGGGACCAGTGGATTTCGTCTCTTCTTTTTGCAGATGACGTGGTCCTGCTGGCCCCCTCTAGCCAAGACCTACAGCATGCGCTGTGGCGGTTCGCAGCCGAGTGTGAAGCGGCTGGGATGAAGATCAGCTCCTCCAAGTCCGAGGCCATGGTACTCGACCGGAAAAGGGTGGCTTGTCCTCTTCAGGTTGGAGGGGAGTTCCTGCCTCAAGTGGAGGAGTTTAAGTATCTCGGGGTCTTGTTCACGAGTGAGGGAAGAATGGAGCGGGAGATCGACAGACGGATCGGTGCGGCTGCCACAGTAATGGGGGCGCTGGGCCGGTCCGTTGTGGTGAAGAGAGAGCTGAGCCGAAAAGCAAAGCTCTCAATTTACCGGTCGGTCTACGTTCCTACCCTCACCTATGGCCATGAACTTTGGGTCATGACCGAAAGAACGAGATCACGGATACAAGCGGCTGAAATGAGCTTCCTCCGTAGGGTGGCCGGGCACTCCCTTAGAGATAGGGTGAGGAGCTCGGCCATCCGGGAGGGGCTCGGAGTAGAGCCGCTGCTCCTCCACATCGAGAGGAGCCAGTTGAGGTGGCTCGGGCATCTATACCGGATGCCTCCTGGACGCCTTCCTCGGGAGGTGTTCCAGGCACGTCCCACCGGGAGGAGGCCCAGGGGACGGCCCAGGACACGCTGGAGGGACTATGTCTCTCGGCTGGCCTGGGAACGCCTTGGGCTCCCCCTGGAGGAGCTGGAGGAGGTGTCTGGAGAGAGGGACGTCTGGGCGTCTCTGCTGAGTCTGCTGCCCCCGCGACCCGGTCCCGGATAAAGCAGAAGACGACGAGTACGAGTTAAATATTTGTTCATTCTTGTTGTTCATTTCTTATTTTATCATAACAAAAAGAAAATATTGTGCATTTCAGAAAAATAAAAGGTGTTATACTTAGATAATGTCCTTTCTCTATGATTTGGTTAATCAAAACTTTGGTTTTTGTCCAAATCCTAGACCCTGATGGACCGGGGTTTTAAACTGGACCTAGAATTCTCAAAATGTATCTGGTTTAGATGTCAAAAAGCACTGAAACTCCCATCTTCACAGAAGATCTGCAAACACAGTAAAAGGTATCATAGCTCAAAAACTGGGATTTATGGCGTGAGAGAGAGAAAGGAAGCCAGAAAGACCTCGGAAAATATTTCCATACTCGTTTCTTATCCATCCTTGGACTTTTCCAGACTTCATACTAAAACTTCACGTCTGCAGAGATGCTAAAAAGCAGTGAAATAATCTTTTACCACCCTGCTGAATCTAAATCTGAATTCAGGGTTCGGTTGTTTCGATTCCAGGAGCCGACAGATTACAAAACCTGAACAGAAAAATAAAGTTTTTCACAAAAAGTTCCAGAATATATTAAAAACCTGAAGAAGGGGTTGATAAAAATTTTATCTGGAAAGTTAAAATTTGAATAAAACCTGCATTCAAAAGTTATTCTGAGATGTAAAATTCTCAAAGATTATGTGAAATTTGTTTTATGAGGCCATCTTCCACATATTTGTGAATTGTTGTTTTACAGCTCAGAGCCAGTCTAACCAGCAGCTTCAACCGTTTCTGGAACAAATTTCAAACCTGCAGGAGGGGCCCCAGCTCTCCCAGTGTCATCTTCATGAAGTCCTTCTGGGTCTGAGCGAAGGCTCTCACGCAGTCTTTGAACAGCTCCTCCGCCATGCCGTTGAACTTCTTCAGCTCGTCCAGGAGTTGGGCGTTCAGCGCCTCGTAGTTGTTGCGGGCCACCTGCAGCTCGTCTCGCACGCGGCGGTCCTTCAGGCGATCGGATCGCTCCTTGCAGTTGTCGTAGTCGAGCAGCTTGTCGAAGCGTTTCTGGATGAGTTTGTGTGGCCCGGCGAACATGAGGAGGAGCTGGGAGAGAGGCTTGATGACCAGCACCTCTGTGCGCTCCTTCTGCTCAGATGGAAGAATGGATAACGGTCTTAAATTCTGTCCAAAAAAAACTCTTAACAGTTCAGGACAGAAATTTGGACTGTGGGGCCTGACCCAACTGTGGATACAGAGTGTTAAATTGTTCAATTGGACATTTGAATAAAAGCAGAACAAATAATCAGTCTTTGTAGAGAACACTTTAAATACCTAATTAAGATGTATTTCTGGAATACTCCTTTAGTCAACTGCTCCTGTGTTTGTGGACTAGTCTAGGAATCTCTCGTCTTCATCTAGATTTATTGCTCCTCTTTCTGATTTCAAACCTGACATTGATTTGAGCTCCAGGGTAAGCTTGCCTCTAAGTGAGGCTAAAAGAGACGATCAGTACTTACATACAGAGTGAACTGTTTGTCGCTGATGCTGCGGTGAGCTCTCTGGAAGCGCTCAGGATCCAGAACGCTGCGTTCTGTGTAGATGTCACTGAAACTGATGGCAGCCAAGACCTTCACAGATGCAGACTCCTACACAGATTTGTTCAGACATTACAAATGAACACGTGTACAGACTTGTGGAGGTTTTTCTGTGTTTGTCCTGATGAGCCTCCCTACCCTGATATGCTGCAGGTACAAGGAAATGTCTCTGATGAATGTCTTGATGAGTCTCTCCTGCAGCCTGAACTTCTTTTCAGCATCATCAAACTCTTCACTTTTAATCTGGGGAAAAAAGGAAAAAACACATCACATTTCAGACATCTTGAACCCTTTGGCCTTACAAACATTAGAATCAGAGCAAAAGCAAAACAAACGAACCTGAAGAGACATTCCCGTGAGATGTTTGAGGTGGCTGCTGACTCGGTTGGACTTCTTGATGATGGAGTGCATGCTCAGCTTGGAGATCTTGTCTATGAAAGTGTTTTCCTCTCCTTTCCTGTATTTCATCACTGTGGACAACAGAGGGACAACTAGAGTTCATGGAACTAAATCAGCTGTTAATCTGTTAGAATGGTCCAGTCAAAGCCCAGGCCTAAATCCAATAAAAATTAATGTTTACAAACTGAAGTTTGTTGTTGTAATGACTTAAATTATGAAGTAAAAGGACATAAATACTGTCTCAAGACACAGAGAAGTACTTTTAAAGAAATCCCAGAAAGGTTTACCAAGATCCTTCCTGCGCTTGTATTCGTTGATGTTCACGTTGATCTCCTTGACGGCCTGCACCGCCTGCGAGAGCTGGCGCCGGTCCTGGTGGCTCTCTGGCGTGGCCCCCAGCAGCTCCGACAGCAGCAGCGGGTAGCGCATCACTCGCTGCACCGGCTTGATCAAGAATGAGCCGAGGTTGATGTAATTAGTTTTACCCCTGAAAAACAGCCAGAAACAACAAGGTCTGAGAGGTTTCAAGAATCACAAGGATCACACAAAGTCATCATGAGAATAGTTACAACTACAGACTATTAGCAGTGATGGAGGCACATTTCAGCTATCATGTGGATCGTATGATCCAGTGATATAGACTTCATCACATGCATATTTCTGAGAATGAACAACGCTCTGAGAGACACTGAAATTGATTTGCTTAGTTTTAATGCAATCTACAGGACAGAGAGTTTTTACATGCAGTCAATTATTTGGATGTAAGGAATTTAACTTATTCTTTTAAACAAATTTCTAAATATCTGAATCTAAACAGTAAACTGCAGTTGCGGTTCTTGCCCTGTAGGTGGCATTGTTTACCAGAATCAATCTTATTTTGACTGTTCAACCAGATAGACAGGAGCTGGGAAGTTACTGCGTAGCCTTCAGTACAACACTACCAAATAATACACATGCAGACAGAAACAACAACAGAGCGAATTTTCATTCAGCACAGCTGTTTTCTGAAGGTCCAATTTTACTTTGAGCACAAATACTGGAGGGTTAGTGAGCAGCAGGCATGCAGTCAGGGTCCCATGCTCAAAATCATGCCAACATTCAATAAGGAGACTTACCGCTCACGGTACATTGCCCTGTAGAAAGGAAGAAGGGAAAGAAATGGAAAGATGACCAAAAAAACCAGTATTTGTAGTGTAAGAATGATGTTTGGATTTTATATTACTAAAACAACAGATTCAGGCAAAAAGTTAAATCAGGAGTTACAGTTTTCATTGTGAAGATATCTAATTTATAGTTGAAGAGAAGCAGTAAAAATGCATTTTTTTTATGGAATTGGTGGATTACATGACCTTTTCAAAATTTTGTAAACACTTATCCAGAAAGTACTATTGTTCTTATGAAGCAGACAACTAAAGGTTACAACATGATGGTAAAAAAAAATATTACAGCCTGTAACACAAAGCAAGATGTCAACACTGGCCTAGAAGAGCACAATAAGAACCACACAGTCATTTTCCTTTTGTTTACAGAGCAACATCCTCTTTGTTCCACAGCTTCCTGCCTCGCAGATCATGTGTTCATCTTCAAACAAGACTATATTTCGCTGAACACAGAAGTGTGGTGTCTACTTAAGAAACTGAGTCACAGACGGCGAAACCGGACAGGAGAAACAAGGCCGGGCACATTCATGAACTGCTCCACATTACTGACATCTACAGAAAAGCTCAGCACCGTAACTCTGAGCATGCTCATAGTTTAAAATAAATCTAATATTAACTGAGACTGTACCTTTCCTTCATAACACACAAATACTATCCATAATAAACGTTTAGGACCTTCAAGGTATTAAGAACAGGCCCCAAGTGGGCTTATAAATCAAAATGTTGAGAAAAATTAGATATATATTCTCTAAGGATATTTTTCCTTGAGTTGCTTGTCTATAATATAATATAATAAAGACCTGAAGATGATTTATGTAGGACACATAAGCTAGCACTGATCAGAGACTTAGGAATATTAAAAAAAAATGGAGGATGCCACGAAATTAATAGTGGTACCCTTTTATAAAGTGAGCACTTAGGGGTATGAGGCTTTACAGCGTGGGGTAATCTATATTTGGACTAAGGAGGTTAAGTGGAAGTGGAAATTCTTTAAGGTTAGCTGTTTAGCTACAAAGAAATTTTACCTTCACATTTTTGGAGACATTTAAAATGAAAAAATAATAATTTGCCTTGTATGTCAAAACATTAAATGACTAGTGTTTCAGCTGCTCTCTGCACAGCTGTCAGAGCATGTTACATGTCACGAAAAGGGAGCTGCAGCAGCCAATACAGTCTCTCTCTTACCGAGTGTAAATGCCACTGTAAAGGTTGTAGAAACACTGAATGTTGGAGGAAACCCAGATTTGTTTGATGACCAGAATAATGTTCATGCCCTAAAATAAAGTTTGAAAATGTTTCTAAAAGGAAATAAGATATTGTAAAAATTAGCATTGCAAAATGCAACCGCACTGTTCACTGGGGGTGACACCGATTTAAAAATGCCTTGATCTGGGTTCAATCTAATGGCTGGGATTGGATCAGGACTTCCCAACTTAAAATTATATATAAAACCAATAGCAGCCACCAAATGATTTAATTAGAACTATGCGTTTTTGTGGGAGGCCACTCTCGCTCATCGCGTTTCTTTTAATGCATATAAAGTGCAAGTGTTTTGTAATCTGCATGCAAATGTCAAATGTGAAATCTGAAAACTAGTCAACAAACGCTCAAAATGCTGTGTCCACTCTATGACGCACCTCAGTTTCTCAAGGCACTCCAACACGTGGCGCTGTACGTTTTCGTCTTTCTCGTAGGTCTCCAGCAGGGAGATGGCATCATCGTGGTTTTGGCAGTAGAGCTTGTACACCTCCTCCAGTTCATCTTTGTGGTCCAGAAAGACAACTCCTGACAGGACAGGATGCAAAAATGTTATGAAATTTGTTTAGTTTAAACAAAAAGAGAAAAACAAAAGGATGAAAATTTCTTTAAACAGGACAAAAAAATGCACAAAATAAACTTTTATCAAAAAAACAGCTAATAAATCTTGTCAATCCAATTAAATACAGAAAATGTGCTCAAAGATGTGATTAGAGTTAAAAAGAAAACATTTTTCTCACCTAACTCCTTACCTATTGAGTCTGTATCATGCAGTCCATTTAACAGCCGTTGGGAAAGATCAATCACAGAGCTGATGTTCCCAAAAAGTCCTTCAAAGTCCACGTTGACCTGGTGAGAACGTAGCAAGTTCTTCCATTAAAATCAAGGTAATTCGTTGGATATGCTTTCAATGAATCTAACTAAACATGCACATCTCCAGTGAGTCTAAATATAAGAACAATTCAACTTTTTCAGAAAATAGCCACATATCATTGTGGTTTGAAAATTTGCCGTCCCGTCGTATTTTTTTACCTTCTTCTTTTGCAGCGGCACAATGATCTCATTGATGCACATTTGCAGGTCATTGATGTAGTCCTCCTCGGTCTGAAGCAACTCCTCGATGACCTTTAACCTCTTCTCCAGCATCCTCTGCTCAGGATCCTCGGGGCCCCTGGCGGCAGAGGGGGCTTCGTCAGAGACTGGGACGGAGTCCAGGGGTTTGGGTTGTGATGACAGCAGCGTCATCTCTGCAAAGACAAGATTTAATCTCTTTGAAATTCAGTTCTTCTCCCTTTCTGCCCATTATTTGAGATATAAAAAGGAACAAAGCAATTAGCTTGTTGCAGAAACAAAAGGAGAAATAGTTTCCCAGCCCATGTATCCACTCATTCGTAACCTAACAAGCTCGTGCCCACCCACCCATTCCGTCCTGAACACTTCGCCTCGTCCAGATAGTTTGTCGTCCGCAGAGCTGCTATCACTCACAGGGGGCTCATCTCTGCGGAGGCCCGGGACTGAGGGAAAAGCCTAGGCCATGCATCGCTGCCTTTCATGAATAGAGACGTGAAGTGGACTCAGACCCTTTGTGAACGCCACAATGGATTGTGACAGCAACTGCAGACATACGGGCTCTCAGAGACAGAGCAAACTTTAAAGACGAGGCAGTCAGGTAGGGGAGCCAACACTTCATGTGCTGGTCATGCATATTAATTACTGTGCCCTGTTTCTAATCCATCTGGATGATGTCAGATTTGGATGATGGATTTATTTCCCTCAACACCACAATATAAAAATAGATTCTGCAAGAAGTTAAATGTAAAAAGAACATGGAAACTGTGCAGAAGATTAGAGAAAAACAAATATTCAGTGATAATCCAATCCTCTTCTCACTGAAGCAAAAACCACCACGTCTCAAAGAGATGAGTTGTAGATCTCACATTTGATTTCCCTTCAAATGGGTCAATATTACTGTTAACAGCTGCAGTCAGGACTTTTCATTGTCTTGGCTGAGTTAAAGTAGCAACTATGTTCACTAATGTCCCCACAGAGGCCTATAACAATCCTTATTTTACACATATCTATGAGGAAAAGAAGTCAGATTTCAGGCATCTTTTAGGCTAATTTTGATGTTTTATGCATCAAGGACCGGCTGCCCTGCATGTTTAAGATGGGTTCCTGCTCCAACACACCGAAAGCAAGTGGCTAAATTACCTCATTATGTCGCTGAGTTCTGCCAAAGCATGGTAATGAACCATTTATTTTAATTCATGAGTTGAACCAGGGAAGAAGTCTACAACATGGGTCTGAAACTCCAGTGTTTAAGAGCCAGAAACCGTTAGGGTGTCCCTGTCCTTCCACTACTCAATCTTCTCAGTAGTTCTGTACAATTACTTGAATTCATCATTTAATTTAAATTGTTTCCAACTGATTGCAAAAACAAGATAATGGCCAAATAATACTTTTGATATTTTAGCATTTTGCACAATGCAAGCATGCTCTTATTTTGTAATTCTGCATTTTGCATTCTGTCCTAAAATCTTAGCAAATGTTTTGGTCTAAATAACTTATTTATAACCTTTTTATTATTTGCTATCAATCTAGATTGTTTTTTATAATTTATTGTTTATTCAAAAGTCAAGTTATTGGTTGTGTGTGTATACAGTAACCATAGCAACAGTTGTTGCAGGAAGTGTATCCCTATTTCTTTTATGTTGAAATGTGCCAAAAATAATACATTTTGAAAGGCAAATAAATAATTACTGAAGAACAGTTGGTAACTGGGCGTATGTCAGCCTGATGGGAAAAAGTAGAATTGTGAGGACTATAACAGCATATGAACATTATTCAAAATAGACAATAAAAAATAAATAAAAAAGACAAAAGGTAATCCAGCAAAGACCTGACACAGACAGGACCTCAGTTCGCGTTAATCGATCTGTGCGGCAAGTAATGATCTGGGACATCTGTGCCGGTGAAAACTGAGCATGTGCAGTTATTTGTTGTGCTGCTACGGCTGCAGGTGACGTCATTCATCTCCTTCGAACAGATGACATCAGAAGCTAACGAAGTTAACTCTGCTTACCCTCATCATCCTGCTTCGCTCCGCAACAACGTTGCTACCCCTTTGAGTTAGAAAACTTGGCATGCCATAATTAGTACAAAAATCTGCTTTTTGATAGAAGTTGTGACATACAAAGGCACAAGCTATCATTAAACAATGCACCGTGTTTTTGATCCACTGGTCAACTGCCCTTCTTCTCTCTCATTCCTCCCCCTCTTCCCGTGATTTGGCAAAAGCTCAACTCAAATGAGCTTTTCTCATCGCTTCAACCCTATCTGCCAACTGCCAGCACTTGTGCATTTCCTCCTGGTTCACTAATGGTTTTTGTTTTAGAAGTCACTCTGCAACACAATGCAGAGGGAAGGAAACACAATAGAGTCTGTATCTAATTGGAATCAATCACCTCATTCCCACGTTTGATGTAACACAACAAAACTGAATCATACGCTCCGATTCACAGTCCCTTAAATATGCAACAATTTTTATCGGAACCAACCCGGAAAGGGTCATTTTTGACCCAGTTTGCCAGAATCTCTTTTCTTTGCCCTGGTAAATATTATATACAGACACACATGCACTGTGTACTGATTGACATGTGCCACATATGCAAACCTTCAACTGGAGTTGTATGAGCCATAAATTAAGTTTAAATTCGATTTTTAGGATTTTTTGGGACAAATTCTGAGGAATTTTTAATTTTCATGTCTTTTAGCAGTAAAAAAAGATTTTTTTTGGCAAGTTCAAAATTAGCTGGCTTGGCGTTAACCTGTGAGTTCACTGTTAACGCTGGCTGATTCCTGAACAGTAAACACTCAAAACTGCAACAGATTGCAGTATTTAATGGAGTCAGAAATTTTATGAATGTTCTTTATAAACAGAAATTACTGATTAAATTTTAATAAATTTCACATGTTTTCAATACAACTGAATTGACCATACATTGACTTTAAGGAACGCTGAATGATAAAACTAATTTAGTTTTGAACCAACAAAATACATAAATCAAGAAATACTTTATAAAGAAATTAGAATTTTTGTCTTTCCTATGTTAAATAATAACATTTAAGTGTCTATTTAAATTATTTCATTGAATTTTGGCACCTTTGACCATCCAATGGTCTTTTAAATCATGTGTTGTATCTAGTCATACAGTATAGTGGCCAAAAAACAGCTCCATGCAAGGAGAAAAACACCCGAGAAGAAAGATGAAACATAATAAGTTACAATTTAGTCTCTGACCAGCTTACCTGAACAAAAGAAACTGACAGTAAAACATTAGGCTCCCATGTTAGTACTTTAAAATATTCTGGCTCTGATATATTCAACAATGAAGAAAGGTAATTTGTGAATACAGTCATTATTTGCACTGATAGAAACTGTAGCTCAAAGTCACTACAGCAGAGTGGTTTCTGAGGGAGTCACAGCAGGGCGTGCTGTGTGTCTAATAGTACCATAAAGTGACGTAGGACAGAAAACAGCTCTCGCAACATCAGATCCTCTGACACCCAGTCTGACTCAACTGTCACACCTGATGAATGAGCACAGGGTTTATCAGATACAAAACTCTGGCTATCACTCGAAAATTAGCAGAGGCAGGTCATCCACATTGATAAGTCAAAGTTGCACAAGGCTGCACACAGAGTTTAATAGTAAATATGCATCGTATCACTTGGATAAACTGCATTTGTTCAGCTTGTTGGAGGCAGACATGATTCAAGCAAAGAGAAGTTCTTCTAAACTATCTGAACTGAAAATTTGAATGCACATTTTTTAGTTGTAAACGGACCACAGTTAATTAGTGGGATAGACCCTCTTAAATGCTCCAAAAAGCAAAACGTTGTCCGTTTTTTGCAGTCAGGTATTAGACCAAAAAAAAAAAACAGCAAGGGAGAAGACAAAACAAAAGTGATGCGGTGAAGGTTTACCCACCTGCTGCTGGCTGGTTTCACCAAACTTCAACACCACCACCCATTCTGCGAGGCCCATGACTAAATTTAGAGTTCAGCACCGGAACCTTGTGGAGGACCGCATGTCCTGCTGCAAAAACTCCATTCCAGAGCTTCCATTACCATGAGAATAAGATCCCACCATCATTATACAAAGGCACCAGGGAGGACAAGCACCCAGGCAGACACTAAAACCTGGAGATGGACTCTAACTAGTTGCTGCTGACCCTGAACAGATGTTTGTTCAGGTTTCGATTCAAATCGTTCCTTTGGAATGCGCTTCAGTATAAAAATTCATAACTTGGTTTGGCTTTAGCTGCTATGTGGGCCCATCAATAGTCTAGAGAAGCTTTATTATAGAGTTGAGGTTCATTTACATGCTGGCTGTTTTAAAAATAAATTCATTATTTCACACCTGATACATGCTTCTAGGAAAAATAGTGAAAAAAAAAAAAAAAGAAAAATCATACTATTGTTGTGTCGTTCCTTTCTGGGGGATTTTATGTGTTAAACCAATGCTACTCTGTGGTCATATTTGTGTTAAAAACAGCTCAAAGCTTTACATGGAATCATGGATTATGTCCCTCAAAGTTAAGAACACACATCCAGGGTGTTGCACTATATTCCTTAAACTCACAGGACTTTGTTTTAAACAGATTTATTCACCCCTTTATATATAAGATACATGTTTCTAATTCTAGGAGGATTATTTAGAAAAAAAAACCTCCTGTTGATCTTCCTATCATTCTCAATCTATGTCATCCTGATAAAGAATCATTTTACAGTATCACATGAAGTTTGTTGGACCTAATGTTGATCATGGCAGGTGAAGTCTGATGTAATCCAGTCCACTCTTTCCATCAATCCGTTTCTTTTTTCACAAGCTGCAGACACCTGTCCGGGCTCCTCCTCTGCCAGGCTGAATTCCATCACAGTTAGGATGCTGGGAGTTAAACTTCTTCCCCTTCACTTCTACTGGTTGAAATACACTTAAAGATATTTTGCACTCTTAAAGTTAAACCCATCCAGGTAAACTCAAGTGCCCCCATTTGTTTCTACACATCAAACTTATAAGACCAGTTTCTGTTGTGTAATGGTGGTAAAACCAGTCACACTCCCGGAGGTTTTCTGCTTCTATGCAATCGGCCTGCTACAAAATCAAACGTTTGGCCTGCATGCGACACTCTAAGGTCACTGGACAATAAGCGCCTGTGTGTTCTGCTCCAAAGTTCACCGCAGTGTGCACTGTTGCCATCGCAACAAGGAACAGTGGGGGCCCTCCTCGTATCAAGTTTGGGAAAGCTGGGAGTGGCTTTTCCCAAAAGATCACGCTGGGGAACTCAGTTGAGACCAGAAGCTGCTTGAAAATTAGCCCAAACAATCTGGCAACACCTTCAAACGGGTTTGCATAAGAACCTGCAAGCCATGACATGCAATCAGTAACTGATGTATTACAAATACTTCATGAGCCTAACGGTAGAGTAAAAAAACAAATCAATGCAGGGTGTATAAATGTGAGCGGTATATATGCAAAAGTTTTACCACCAACTTGTTTTTAGAGGAGTTTTGTGCAAGTCCTTTCCTGCACATGACTGAAACAATAAATTTTTGCTTGTTTTTTAATAATCTCAGCAAACTAAAGAGCATCTACTTACTGTTTTAGGGGTAGGATCACTTGACAGGGGAGTTTATTTAGCAGCATACCATCCAGTTTATCTGTTTTAGGGTCAGATGTCAATAGGTCACATTCCTGTTCTGCTAGACTACACAGCAAATCTGTTGCTAAAGTTTACCCTGGGGTTCATGATACAGTGCCTCAAACATCTTGAATTTGTTTTATTCTGTCATGTTACAACCACAAACTTCAAGTTTTTTGAGGAAGACTGAATGGGATAAACTAGCATAAAGTAGTACATAATTGTTAAATGCAATAAAAATGTGTGGTTTTCAAAGTTTCTTTGCAAACGAAAATCATGCATTTGTATTCTTCTGTTTCCTCCAAATAAAATACCGTGCAACCAATTGCCTTCAAATTGTTATTTGTAAAAAATCTTGGAAACTATGCACCCTTTTCCTTTCACTTCACAAATCGGTGCCAGTTTGTGGTCAAATTTGTGTTTGAAAAGTTAAAGCGGTGTAAATATTCTTACAAGGTACATAAATCAAAGCGTTGGAGCCAAACTTTATAAAAGAAGGGCTTTTACATGACACATGAGGAGTTTGAGATGAGATTTTCTCAAGTGGGGGAGGCTGCGATTTAATTACCATGCTGAATCATTTAGACGCTGCAACACTTGATCCAAATAGGGTTCAATGGCTGGGATCGCTTGTTTCTTCAGAATCTCTAAGCTTGCATTTTTTGACAATGAACAATGTGTAATTACTTCAAGAGACCATCAATGCAGAGGAAGCTGAAAGTTGGGCCTCTTAATACCAAGACACCCATACTGTCTTATAAATAATGAAAGAGGGAGGACAATGAATCTCTTAGGGCTTCAGCTACAACACACCAAATGTTCAAGCGAAGCAACAACATTACTTTTTCACAGTTTTTATGCATCTGAGCACTAGTCACTGTTAGGTGACTTAAAGTTTCCTTATCTACCTGGTGAGTTGTCTGCCTGTGAAGTGTGCAAGCTAGAGTTGATGCCCCTGCCAAATAAAAAAAGGGAGCCAAAGATGCAGCAGGCAGACACTGCTAACAGCAAGAAACAGAACAAGAGGGACAACTAGATAAACCAAAACAACTGTAAATACAGTCAAAAATCTATTCTTTTACCTATCAAGGATGGTAAAAGCACAACCAGGTTGCACTAAACACGACTCTCTTCGGTGTGTATGTTGGTACTGAGGAAAGACGACACAAACTTAGCTATTTCCAGTATCAGAGGCAGTCAAAAGCTGTAAGCTACTTAAAAGGAAAGTTTCTACCATGGCATGACTGTTTTTCATTTAGACTCCTACGATGAGAGCAAGACTTTCGGCAATGATGGTTTTTTCCTTTAACATTTCGTACTTTTGCGGTATTGATCTTTTTTTTAAACCTCCCTTTTACGTATAAAAGGCAACCATTTGCCATTAGATGTCAATTTGTACCCAAATTTGCACCCTTTGGTGTAATAGGTGAAAGGGAGAAACGACCTGGGACTGACTTTAAAAGATAACAGGAAGGCTCGATGTATAACAGCAAACTCTTCTTTTTTATCTGTTTGAGCTTTCAACCTTTATCTGTTCTGGAACATCCACAAAGACTGCTGTTTAGAGTTAGTAATGTTAACCTCGCTATTTGTGCATATAACTAATACAAATTGCTAAAAACATTTTTAAATGTTGACTCCATCATCTCTGTCGCACACACACACACACACACAGTGTGTCATCAACTATACTGCTAATATCAATAATTATTGACCAATCACTGCAGAAAGGCTAGAAAAATACGCAGAACGCTATTAATTATTATTCTGGAAGAAAAATAGAAATCAGTTATAACCTCTGTATCAGCACATCAAAGCTTTCCAACCAACCACAAATCTTTGATCTGTGCATCTCTGAACTCTTGCTTGTTTACTCCAGAAGTCCTAAAGGAGTAGGAGTTCACAGGGATTGCTAAGCATGTTCTCAGTTTCAGATTTTATTTGTGGGAAAATGCCTGCAGAATACCTGCAGCACAACTGTGTCAGAACAGCTGGTGCTGACAACACATGTTACAATATATCTGTTCTTTGTTACTGGACAAGTAGAGACAGACACAGCTCCTTAGGCCTTATGGGATTTTCCACAAGTAAAAAAAAACTTTCGCTGTCATTTTTACAAAATAAAAGCTCAAGACAATCTAGGATTCCCCACATACTACAAGAATGTCACTGGTTGTTTACTGTCTTTGCTGTCAGTAAAAACCAACAATAATCAAGATGAGAAAAATGTATCTAATGTGAATTAATTATATATTTTTACACAAACCTATGTTGATCTGTAAACATCATTACTTATAAAAAGCCCAATAACCTCCCTCTACATAAAACCTTTTACATCAGAAGTGACCTAAATGAACTGACTGCATAAACATGGCCTCACCTATATGAAACTAGTCCCTAATGGCAAAGCCCACATGCTCTCTGTGCTGAGTGTTTTGCCACAGTACCAAAAAAAAGTTACAGATGATATCAGTTTTGCATGATGGTATTAGTTATATAACAAAGGACACATTTAGGGAACTCTAGAAGAGAGTTTGTGTACCTATAAAACAAACTATGCAGAGATGTTGGAAATAAACATAGTCAATATTAAGTTCATATGATGCTGGTCAAGGCTTATAAAAGGATAATGACAAAGAATAGGAACATAACTGAACATATAGTAGTAGCATTCCAGTTATTGTAATATAAACTAATTATAAATTAAACCCTAACCCTGAAGTTAATCTCAGCTGAAAAACAAAGGAACAGAGCCTTTTCAGTCGCTGCACCAAAGCTTGGAAGTAGTCTAGTTTTAAGTGTTATCTTCCAAGAAAAGTGAACAAACGAATCTCTTTTAACAAGCGTTCTGCCCCGGTTGAGCAATTGTTACTTTTAATGGGATTTCTTACACGTGGTTTGTATTGTTGACCTATTCTCTCTTACTTTATTGTGTTCGATTTCTTTTAATTTTGCCTGTACAGGAGTTTGTGCAACTTGTTGTTTTTAAATCTGCTCTATAACGAATGTATAAAATAAATACATTTAGCTACTGTCAGCATATGACTTCTTCTGCTGCAGTAATTATAAGCTTCATCCTTGATTTATGTTTGGGACTCTTGTTTTGAAATTAGAGAGAGGAAGTAGTTCTTGATTTGCACTATTATGTTAACATGTAAATAAAGACTTCTCGTCGGCTTGATGCCTACACTCTGCTACAAATGTATTAAAGAAGCCTTCACCATTGTTTTCAGTAATTGTTTTGAGAGAAAAGAAAACTGTGACATATAAGATAAAAATCATTTGTAACGCTGTGAAATACTGCAACAGGCTAACCCTTAGCGTCCAGCAACGATAAGGATGGCATCCTTTTAGGACCTTCCTGCCAGCACTAAACTGAAGTCCATTTCATAATTTCTTCAATGGATCTGAACTGCATTTGATCACATCTAGTTCAAAATTGGCATGCTTTACTCAGACTGGGTAAATTTTCCACCTTTCCATTTGATATGGCTGCTCAATCTGGCTGGCGCCTATCTCCAGGCGTCACTGGTCAGTTTAGAGGAGTGAATTAACCTAACATGCATGTCTATGGACGAGGAGAATAGGCAAACTCCTTGCAGAAAAGTTCTAAACCAGGATTCAAACCCAGGACCTTCTTTCTGCATTGAAATGGCCCTCTGATTAAACCTGAGCTAGATTATATTACATTGAACAGAGTCAGAAACCTAGGAAACCTTTATTTTGTTTGTAAAAACACAAAAACAGCATTTTCAATGCTTTTTTGACATTACGACAAACTTAGAATTTAAACTAAAATTTAAAGCGTAATTTATCGATTATCAAAAACTGAACTGAATTTTTCTACCCTGAATTAGATTCTTTAAAACATAATTTGGAATTTTTAAAACTTTACGCAGTTGATGAAAACAAAAATGGAGATTCCTCCTTTTTCCAAAAATATTCAAATCTTGTCTCTTCTAGTGAGCTAGATGTATCGTAAAACCCAAAAATCTAGATATGCATTTTTATTTATTATTTCAAAGACTTACAGTAAGCCCCATAACTCAGAGGACTGGGTACAGAAAGAATAAATGTGATCATGTGTGACTCATGCAGACATAAGTAAGGTAAATGACTTTCTGCCAGCCGGCAGTGAGGTAAGACGCCTTTAGAGAAGCGTTGTCAGATGATTTGAGATTTTGTCCTAAGATTTCCTGACTTAGTTCCCACTTGTCCAACCCCACCTCACCATCCTGCTGCCCACCAATGGCAGCAGCTACCCAGGGATTACAGTGGACAACACAGCACGCGTTGCCAGATCAATGATGGGTGACAACATATTAATCATAGCAGGTGCTCAAACTCTGCCAATCCTCCAGTTAGCATTTGTTAAAAGTTCAACCAATTAAAATTTGAATTTTATTAGTTTCAAAAATAGTCATCAAGTTAATTCTTTTTGAAACACTAAACGTACTTAAGTTTATTGAAAGAAAAACACTTTGTGTTTAAATCCCATTACTGTTTTTGGACATAAACTAACAGGAGGAAAATCATTAACTGTCATGTTAGGAGAGGAACAGTTTACTTGAGTAATTGCAAAATATTGCACTGATCTTTGCAGAAAATGCTTGCACTGACTGGGTGTTTTTTAACTGTGTTGCCTATGTGAATATATTCATTAACCTGCAAAAGCAGCACCTGCAAACAAATTTTTCAGAGGAAACGCTTAATAGCAGCCAAAATTTACAAGCCTATAAACTGCACAGAACAAGAGGAAAGTCTAAGAATTAATAGGAGAAATACAGTTAAAAAAAAGATAAATTCAACCTAGTAAAGCCTTAAACGTCACTTCAATGTCACTTCGTCCCAATAAAAGCCTAATATGTTCTGCAATATGTTGTCTAATGTTATTTGCTCTACAATTTATGTTTCAGTCAGAGCAAACCCCTGACTGAGCTGAAACAGTTTAACAAGATTAAAGGATGACAAGACACTGCACAGGCAAGAGTGCACGAAAGCCTCTGTGTGATTTGAAAGATGCCGTCAGCTCTCGAATTAAGTCTCCCAAGGCCTAACTAGTGAACACACACACACAGCTTTGGTCTAATGCTGCAGTGAAGGAGTCAGGTCAGTGCTGGACACCGCCTGGCACCAGACAGACCCCCACCATCAACGCAACATGCTGACGCTAGGGATTAATACTTAGACTCCTGAAAAGAGTGTGTGGTGGGGATCAAAGTGTGGACAGAGCATGTTTGCATGTGTGTGTGGGGCTTGATAGGGTTCTAGGTAACTGGGGGAGGGGTTCATGGGGCGCCACCTGCTTCTTCTCAGACACAACAATGTGATCCAGGGAAGTAGTCCTTTGTCTTCCCAACTCCTCATGCAACAATCCCACACTCCAAAACCTTCCTGCGTTGGTTTAGCTGAGATTTATTAACCCAAACTCATGCACACCCAAGGTCCCTCTTCTACATCTTGAATGTTCCTAAATTATTAGCATTAACAGGGTCTGATCACGTCTCCAGGGCAATTTGAGAAATACTTTCAAACACTTCAGATCAAACACTTCTATTTAGTTGGAAATCAAGTTCAACTCACACGGTTCATCATTACCAAAAAAGGGTTTAACGTCAACATTGTTTTTCTATTCTTACTGAACTTTATGTGTCAAATGTGTATGGTTTAATCCAATAAAGTGTTGTGTGTGTTTGGACTCACAACAATGCAGAAACATAAAATCCTTTAATTTGGTTCCTTTAAATCCTTTAAATTTCTGGAATTGTGCCCAGAAGTTAAAGTTTGGCTTCATCAGACCACGGCAACTCCACTCACCAAAATCTAGGAGATTGTAGGCAGACCTGGATGTTTTCTTTGGTCCAGATAAATGAAGAAAACAGAAAACTGTTTTCACATGTTGAACATAAGTCCTTGTAACTTCAAGCAGCTGCTACAGTGTTACTGCCAAATTCTTAGAGCCTTCCATGATCAGTTTCCTTTTTATCAATTTCAGGGAAAATTCCAGATAACCTTTTTACAGTTAATCAAATTCCATATAACTAATGGCAGGTGTGAACTAAAGAGGACTGATTGCTAGAATTGAAATAAAATATGGTCAAAGAAAGTTTTAGTTTAAAAGTTGCAACCATTTACGCAACCAGGTTACTGCAACTTTTATTTCTAATAAATTTGCTTGTTACTTGAATAGTACAGGATGGTTATTGTGGACTACTTGACCACACTACAAAGACACCAAATATGATGTTTGGTCTAGACAGGAAGAAAAAGTATTTATCACAGAAGAAAAACCAAAACAGAAAAAATATATTTTTTTAATTCCCAAAGTAAAAATGTTAAAGGATGTTCAAAGGCCCAACTGTCTAAGACACAAGCAAGGAGATATCAAGGGCAACAGACGTCCGTGACAGCTGACAGCTTTATGTGTCACCGGCTTTAGACGTCACGTCACAGTCTAATGACAAACGTTTCTCAGTAACTTTGGGTTAAAAGAGTTGAATTAACAACACAAAATCTATATGGTATATAAGGTGAACAAAATTTGCATTCCACTGCTGTTTAAAATTAGTTTTCATAGGCAATAAAAGACAGACCTTTCAGTCATGCAAGAACTGAACAGACTAGTTATGTGTGCACATAGCTTTAGTCAGAGCACGACTGTAAGGAAACTCACAGATGAAGAGTGTCAGAGAAAACAAAAACTAAGAACCCACCTAACCTGTTCTATAGGTTCTTACAAAATACCTGACAACACACTTTCTACTGAGATAGACGATACTCTCACACAGACACACACAAACACACCCCTTTTCTGAGGGCATCAATGATGACTGTGGCTAGTCAGCACTGTGAAGCCCCCCAGCATTGATTAGAGGAGCACCTCTGGAGGTCACCAATGACAAGAGACATGAGTGTGACTGCAATGACTGTCGACCTCACCCATCTGGGTCTATTTAGTTGGAAATCATAATGAATCTTTTAAAAACCTTTAACGTCAAAACGTTCCCCTTTAAATTCTCCTGTTATGCTTTACCTTTTATGCTTTACAAGACTTGAGTTACACAAATGACTTCATAGACATACGTGTTGTGCAAATACAGGATGTGGAGCCTTCTCTCACATGACAATATCCTTGTGTTTACCTTGCTTTTGTCTCCTGGTGGTGGCGAACTGTGACTTTCGCAAGGAGCTTGGAGCCGTCTTCCGGTAAAAGCTGTTTCTGTCCAGTGAGCCCACATATACTGGCTTGCGACCCTTTTTTGAACCAATGCTGCCAGCGCTCGACTCGTACCCCCTTTCCTGCTCGTCGGTGCGACAATACACGATGGGATCCTCGAAAGAGCGCAATTCCCTGAGTGCCAACTTCTCATTCTGCTGCTCAACCCATTTCTCGCAGAGTGTCCTGCGGTCTTTTATGGGATATTCCTCATAATCAGGATCCACAGATACTGAATACAGATTTCTAAATTTGTCTCTGGCATGGTGGTGGGGATGCTCTCCTTCTCTGGATTCATATCTGTCCTCATATTTCTGGTCATAGTAGTCTTCTGCTCTCCTTTCACAGTCCTCTCTTGTTTCGTATTCTCTTCGTCTACTATAACGTTCATCTCTTCTGTCATCTCCTGAATCCCTAGATCTGTAGTTGCGATCCCTCTCCCTATATTCCCAGTGCTGCTCAACTTCAGAGTCATACTGAGGTCTACTTTTACTTCTTTGCATTTCCTCACGCCTCCGGTCGTAGTCATTTCGGTGTCTGTAGTCGTTTTCCCTGCGTTCATATCGATCCTCTGTGTGACGGTCGGAATGACTGTTCCTAGATTTTTGCTCTTCGTGGTAACGGTACTCCTCTTTGTGCCGGTAATGGTCTTTTTCTCTGGAGCGGTACCTGTCCTTGGAGTCATAATAATCCCGATCCCGGTCTTCATTGTAATCACTGTCCCAGTGATAGTCTCTGTGAACATATTTGTCTTTACGGTCATAATAGTCTTCATTTTGACTGTTGTAACTGTCACCTTCCCTGAAATCATGTTTATGGTGTTTCCTTGTGTCATAATACTTTCCCCCCCTATCATCATACTGGTCATTGTATTTCCTGTCATAATGATCCCTGTCTCTGTAGTCATACTCTTCAGAGTCTCTCTGCCTCCTGCGATCGTACCGTTCAGAGTAATGTTTGTTTTCTCTATCCCAACCATCCCTTTCTCCCCTGCCCTCCTCCTTTTGTCCATAATCTTCCTGAGACCTCAAGTCATTATTGTCTCTTTCTTGAGGCATGTTGTTCTGGAGATTATACTCGTCCTCGGGGCCCTGGTAAAAACAATGCTTTGCCTTGCATTCAGATATCCTCAAGTCCAGGTGGCCATCTTCTGACCGAGGGTGGTAGTAAACATCATGGTCAAGAGGCCTCTGCTGGTGGAAGACATTGGCTTGTCCAACTTGGGCCTGGTTGTCCCACTGCATCTGCCATGGAGGTTGCATATGTACAGGAGGCGTTGTAGGCCCACCTACTGGTACCATCATTCCACCATGTACTGGCATATGTCCGGCTGGGACTGGACTTGCAACTAAAACCGGTCCCTGTGGTGGCCCCGAAGGAAGGACTCCATATCCATGATATCCAACCTGTTGCTGCTGAAGCTGCAGATGATGTAGTTGTTGCATTTGCTGCAGATGGACCATCCTCTCCATTTCTCTGGCCCAGCCAGCATCGCCCAGCTCCTCCACACTCTTCCCTCTTCTCAATGGGACACTAGCTGCTTGGTTCCAATCCCCTGGACCAAACATGACTGGGTTCCCATAAACAAGTGGACTCTTCATAGCTCTTGTTCAAAAATCAGCCAACCCAGGGCTGATGAGTTCCTCTTCAATGTGGCTTAATTTCTCTTTCCAAAATCCTGAATTCCATAACAAAGCGCTCTGAGAGACTCCACCTGCCGAGCATATTGTTTCTAACTCTCTCACTTGTTTTTCTGTGTCCCCTCTTCACTTGCTTCTGCAGGACTGCCTGGCCCGAGCACCTCCCAGCCCTCAGTGCAATTGAAACCTACCCTCCCACATCTACCTCAGCGAATCAAGGAAGGAGAAAGCAAGTGGTATGGTTACTGAAGGAGGGGCCTTCTGGGGTTAATGATTCAGAGAAGTCACATGGGACAAGGATAAGCTCAGGAGCCCCTCCCATTGTTTCTAAGCCTGACCTGTGTTTCCAAGAGAAGTTTGTGTCTGAAGAGTTTTTTTAAAAGATTGTAGGGGCAAAATTCTAGCTTTAAATTACAACAGCATCAACTCTTTGGCATGACCGATTTTGCATACTTTTAGCATCATGATTAACTTTTCTTGGCTTTCCTGTTTTTATTGTTCAGTAGCTCATTAATCCAGTCTATACCTCTCTGTGTACGCAGCTACCTCTTATTTTCATACTGCTGTTTTTGACTTTAGCTCTGCAGTTCGACTTTGCCCTACATGTCAGAGCAGGACAATCATTTACAGACACATTTATCAACATGATTTTGTGTGAAAAAAGTTTTTATAAATATATACCTGGGACTGAAATCTAACTCTGAATATACAGTGCAGAAGGAAACTACCAAAATAACCATTTAACGAGCATGTAATATAATCAGTGAGAGGCAATTAGTGCAGAGAAGAGATTTTTGAGAGCACACCGCCTGATTGGGACGGTGCAGCCAGTGAAAACGTAGCTGCTGGCGTGTACAATAAGCTATTGTTTGAGGCTGTCCCTACTTTCAGAGAGACACAATCTTTTAGTGTGAGAAAAAACTTGATCCTATTATAAGGGTAGAGCATAATATGACCTGCCCCCTTCCTATTTAACTCTGGGTAAAAAAGGTAGGAATAGAAAGTAGAAGCTTAAAAGACACAAATATATCCAAGTTCACACCACTCTCTTGCACATTTGCATTCGGTATCAATTAGATGTGAAAATAAGCAGTTTGAAATGTAATTAGATGCAAGAACTGGTTCCTTTTTAATTAAAAAAAGTTTTAAAGGTTTTTTCTAGTTTCCAGCATCAAATATACATAAAATAAATTATGAAGATATTATCTAAAATATGGTGTTTATTTAAACTCTACTTATATATGATGGGCAACTAACTTAACAATTTACAGAAACAAACATAACTAAACAAATTTAGCCAAAATAATAATGCATGCACATATCCACTTCATTCTAAGTTTAAGCTACAGAGAATTAAACATTGAAAATTACTGCAAGCACAGCATTCTGCAAATATATGCTAGCCCATTGAACTCCTTTACATCAATACAATAAACTCACTACAATACACAGTGGTGGCAGCATGATGCTGTGGGGGTGCTTTTATTCGACAGAGACGGGGAGGCTAGTCAGAGGTCATGGGAAGGATGGAGCTAAATACAGGGTAAGCTTGGAAAAAAACCTGTAACAGATCTAACTTCAACTGATAACCTGTGGCAAGAAAAGTGATGTTCACAGATGCTCTTTATCCAATCTAACTGAGCTTGACTAAGGTTGCAAAGAAGAATGGGTAAAAATGTCAGTCTATTGATGTGCAAGGCTTGTAAAGACTTCCCCTAAAAGCTGCAATTTAGGTAAAAAGTGGTAAGTATTAAATAAACATGCCTAAATACAAATGCAAAAAAAATTTAAAACCATGTAACCTTGTTCCCCCACTTCTTAATTAGACAATACACTGTGTTTGTCTTTCACATAAAATCACCTAAAGTAGATTGAGGTTTGTTTTTGTAGTGTGGCAAAATGTGAAAAAGTCGAAAGGGTGTGGATTTGTAAGGCACTTCACATAAACTCTTTGCTGAACTAGTAAAAACTCACATTTAGATTAAATACAGAAAACTGAGGCGAACATTGCTCTCTTTTTAAACAAACCTGCCTAATTATCAGTGTTCAACATCTCAGCTTTCAGCCACACAAGAGACCGAAACTGTTTGTGTGCGCACGTTTCAGCCAAAGGAATGTCAAATAAAACATTCCTCTCAAGTGGCTGTGTTGGCTGTGTTTGCTTATGCACCTGAAGCTTTTCAGGAGCTGGTCAACTTTCAATTTGCTGAGAAACGTTGTGGCGTGGATAAGGTCGAAACATCTGGCAGTCGAAATGCTATAAACTGCACAGCTCATGAAACAAACGTGAAAATGAAAGAGCTGTAAAGGTGTTACGGAGGCTAGGGGAGGTGGTTTAAAAGCTGGCTTCCAGAGTTAAAGAGCGTTGAGTAGAAACAAGAAGCAGAAAATGAATGCAAAGCACATTTTAAACTAAAATGCCAAATGTAATACAGTCACACAGAGGTGAATGGCAGAAAGGAGTCAGTATAATGTGTAATTTATCTAGTTTTATCTTGTTTGATAATTTAATCACCTTATAGAGATGGACTTAGAATACAGCTGGTAACTGGAATCGGTCAATTTTCCAATCTTTTCCAATCAGTAAAGACATTTTACCTAACAGCTATCAGGTCACACTTATGCTCTTTGGTTTGGACGCCATTAGTGAGGGAAGAAGACTTGAAGTTAGTTGTTTTTTAGTTTCAGTGAAAGAGGGAACAAAATGTAACACGTTTAAAAGGAAACTGTTTCTGTACGGAGGTACGTCAGTCATTCACTCAGGCAGCTATTTAAAGATACAGACCATAACAGATAACAGGAAGCCTACAAGAGTACAACAAAATCAGTTTGCTTTATTGTTGTGAGCTGTCAACTTCCATCTTTTCTTTGAAAAATATTGGATGGGAAAATGTTGGCAACCTTTTGAAAATCTCAAGTCAAACACAGTTCAAGCACAGGTGTCACCAGTTGAAAGCAACAATTCAAAATTGATCACACTTGTGGCCAATGAAGTGAGGGAACATACAGGTCCTTCTCAAAATATTAGCATATTGTGATAAAGTTCATTATTTTCCATAATGTCATGATGAAAATGTAACATTCATATATTTTAGATTCATTGCACACTAACTGAAATATTTCAGGTCTTTTATTGTCTTAATACGGATGATTTTGGCATACAGCTCATGAAAACCCAAAATTCCTATCTCACAAAATTAGCATATCATTAAAAGGGTCTCTAAACGAGCTATGAACCTAATCATCTGAATCAACGAGTTAACTCTAAACACCTGCAAAAGATTCCTGAGGCAATTAAAACTCCCAGCCTGGTTCATCACTCAAAACCCCAATCATGGGTAAGACTGCCGACCTGACTGCTGTCCAGAAGGCCACTATTGACACCCTCAAGCAAGAGGGTAAGACACAGAAAGAAATTTCTGAACGAATAGGCTGTTCCCAGAGTGCTGTATCAAGGCACCTTAGTGGGAAGTCTGTGGGAAGGAAAAAGTGTGGCAGAAAACGCTGCACAACGAGAAGAGGTGACCGGACCTGAGGAAGATTGTGGAGAAGGGCTGATTCCAGACCTTGGGGGACCTGCGGAAGCAGTGGACTGAGTCTGGAGTAGAAACATCCAGAGCCACCTTGCACAGGCGTGTGCAGGAAATGGGCTACAGGTGCCACATTCCCCAGGTCAAGCCACTTTTGAACCAGAAACAGCGGCAGAAGCGCCTGACCTGGGCTACAGAGAAGCAGCACTGGACTGTTGCTCAGTGGTCCAAAGTACTTTTTTCGGATGAAAGCAAATTCTGCATGTCATTCGGAAATCAAGGTGCCAGAGTCTGGAGGAAGACTGGGGAGAAGGAAATGCCAGAAGTCCAGTGTCAAGTACCCACAGTCAGTGATGGTCTGGGGTGCCGTGTCAGCTGCTGGTGTTGGTCCACTGTGTTTTATCAAGGGCAGGGTCAATGCAGCTAGCTATCAGGAGATTTTGGAGCACTTCATGCTTCCATCTGCTGAAAAGCTTTATGGAGATGAAGATTTCATTTTTCAGTACAACCTGGCACCTGCTCACAGTGCCAAAACCACTGGTAAATGGTTTACTGACCATGGTATCACTGTGCTCAATTGGCCTGCCAACTCTCCTGACCTGAACCCCATAGAGAATCTGTGGGATATTGTGAAGAGAACGTTGAGAGACTCAAGACCCAACACTCTGGATGAGCTAAAGGCTGCTATCGAAGCATCCTGGGCCTCCATAAGACCTCAGCAGTGCCACAGGCTGATTGCCTCCATGCCACGCCGCATTGAAGCAGTCATTTCTGCAAAAGGATTCCCGACCAAGTATTGAGTGCATAACTGTACATGATTATTTGAAGGTTGACGTTTTTTGTATTAAAAACGCTTTTCTTTTATTGGTCGGATGAAATATGCTAATTTTGTGAGATATGAATTTTGGGTTTTCATGAGCTGTATGCCAAAATCATCCGTATTAAGACAATAAAAGACCTGAAATATTTCAGTTAGTGTGCAATGAATCTAAAATATATGAATGTTAAATTTTCATCATGACATTAAGGAAAATAATGACCTTTATCACAATATGCTAATATTTTGAGAAGGACCTGTATATAGGTCAGTTCAGAAAGCACTGGTTTGTGAGGTACAGCTATTATTACAATTATGTTTAAGTAGGCTTACTATATACAAATGCTAAATACACAGGTTTTCTGTTTTGCAACATACGTTTAACCTACAGTGAACAAAAAATATCTATTTCAACCGCTTCATGTCCTGAGCATGGTATTTTCTATTTTTTTATGTAGTGTTCAGAGACTGTTCAGTAGTGTTTTTGATTTTGATTGACTCGGGGCACAATTTGACAACATAGTTCAGTTTTGAGCACAGATTAAACTGTTTTGAGGTGAGAGAAGAAATTTTGTGAATGTAGCTTGAAAATTGGGATTTGTGTTCACAGTTTGGATAAAAGGAGAGCAGCCTTTGAAAAATGTGTCTTAGCAATTGTGAAAAACTGTAAAACACAACCATAGCTCTCATCAAAGTAGTCTTAGTTACGAAGAGCTATCCAACAACTGTTTTAGTCTAAGTTAATATTATGAAATCTGAAGGTGAGTGCTTTAATCTTAACACAGTTGTGTAAAAACTTTTGAATATGGCTATTAAAAATTGCACATTGAGCTGGGGAACAACAGTAGGAAGGGGATTTATGGCTCTTTAAAAGAGCTGTTTAAAAGATTGGTTCATTTTTATTTACTTACACAAAGTCAGCATAACTAAATTTATCTGGCAAATAATCGTTGGAAGGAATGACTGGGTAGACTTAGATCAGAATCAGCAATTTTAAGTAATGCATTATTTGTTGCCATGGATTTGAATGAGATATTTCCCTGGTAAATAACAGTCTGCTTTACTACATTGTTTTCAGGAAAGTGCATCCAAATGCTGCTGCATTATCTTAGACCAGACTAATCATTTGTCTTTTTGAGTGACCAACCACTCATTTCAACCGAAGCATGTCCCTCTGTCCCCCTTGGACTGCTGTGCACTAATCACTCACATGATGGCAGTCCAGACAACTTCTATCTGGAGATAGAATAAACACCGCTTATGGACTCTTCTGCACTCTTCCCCTTGTGCCGGTTCTCCTTTTTACTCTGGTGTATCAAAAGAGGAGCCTGTGTATGCATCAGTGTAAGATACTGCCAGAAAAATATAAAATAAAAGAACAAGGCTTGGTTTCCATCATTCTTGTTAAGTAGACTGTCAATAGATTTGGTTAGTTAATGAACATCAGAACTCTAGAACCACATTATAAAAGCACTGAAGGAGGCCCCCACCACTTTCAAATTGTTAATTTGGCATTATGGGTACTTGGCAGAAAAAATAAATGGTGACAGGCCGACAGACAAGATATGAACAGTTTGTAAGCACTGTGAGCATACCGTGACTGGCCGTTAGCCACTAACGATGCTAAACGTAGCATCTGCTTCACAGCTTCTCATTGATGTTAATCTAAAAGGCATTTGGGAATCTCGTTCAAAATCTAACATATCCAGTGGTCAAACCCTTATAATTCAACACCAGGTAGCTTAAAGTTGATAAGGCAATTTATTCTCTTTGTAAAAACAAAACAATCCTTAAAACCCACCTTAGAATTAAGCTTCGTATGGAGCGGTCAAACCTGGACAAAATTATTTAGCACTGATTAAAGAGTCCTTACTACTGTATGAAATCCAATGAAATCTTTTTTTGTGGAAACAAAAAATGTTGATTTCTTGTTTTCCTGAAAATATTGCTAAAATCTCATCATGTTCTTGTGGACCCAATAATATGTAACGTCTCATCAGCTGGATGCATCGCTATGCGCCTACAAAACTCTTGATTGACGCAACTCTGTCCCCCTTTGATTCTAGAAATGTTTGCATAAAAACAGCTAACTTGTCACACAAAAAGAATCATTAACAATAACAGAAATATTTTTGTTTGCTATTTATGTGCGGATTTCATTCAAATACAGCTTGTTAACAATTAACAATACATTTCCAGTAATTGATTAATTGATTACAGACACTGTGTGCTCTTTGTGAAACCAGGAAGTACTTCAACTCTTATATTCCAAACTAAAACATATTGAAATACTATAGCAGCACTGTATCATAAACAAATATGGACTTAAAGACTAACATGGTTAGCTTTCTTAAACAATCACCTAGATCTCACTGTTATAACCCTCTCAGTGATTTTTTTTGTCCTTCTGAACCTCTTTGAGCCCTTCGGAGGACTTTGAACTACAGAGTACACTGCAGGCAGGGCCCAGTGTTTGACTCATTCTCTGCTTTATAACAATAAGCTTCCATTGTATCTCAGACGTCATATAAATGAAACACACCCTGCTAAGGCATGGAAAAAAACTCCCACTGCAAGCAAATGTGTGCTGAGGCATCTTAGATGCAGTGTAACAAGTTTATCCAACAAATATCCGGCGAGAATTGTTGATGTGTACACACCTGCGATCACTAAATATGAAAGACAAAGCAAAGTCTCTTATCCCTGCTAGACACTGTAGACTCCAAGCCTTTGTTTCTGACTAATGCATTTATAATTAACATTTCAAACACTTCACAACTAGCATATCCTGACAAAATCTTTAGCACATTTTCACATCTGACAGGGTTGCAATAATATCTAATTATTTAATTTCCCTTTGGGATTAATAAAGTATTTTTGAATTGAATTGAATTGAAGACAAGAGACTCGGTATTTGTTTTATTCATGTAAAAAGGGGTGCAAAGATGTTGGTAGTGAGATAAATGAATGGTATCTGTGGTATGTAGGTGACTGGTCCTTAAAGGCACCTGTAGCTAACATGACCAGTTCTCAGGAAATTATTTTTCTTAAGCCCAGTATTAAGCCCAGTTATGGTGAACAGAATAGGAAGGCAGAATGTGTATTTAAATAATCCGGCAACACCAATAAAAATGCTTAAATTGGTCTCCAAATGAATACTTTAATCTGTAATCTGACTAATAAATTCATCTTCAGGTAAAAATGGTTAAACTGTTACTGTTTTAATGTTAATTAAGAATCAGTTGCCATTACACCAGCGGCAGCCAGCTGCATGTTTCTCAATAAAACTTTGTTGTTGGGATGGAAATAATGCACTAAGAGACCCTAGTGGCAACATTTTCAGCAATAAAACCAAAAAAGTTAAATTATCTGATAGGACTGGTTTTTATTATATATTTCTTTATATAAATTGGATCTGTTTGTCTTGTAAAGTGCCTTGTTATGTCAGTTGTGAATTCATATATTCACTGCAACAATAAACCGCATTATGGAAGCAGTAACTGGAGCTGATTGCATTAGAAGTGTCTCTCAAATAAGTATCATAAAATTGTGTAACAGAGACCAACAGAGAAATAAAGATCAAATGTAACATGTTGTTTTACAAACTATTTATGTACGGCATGGCAATATTATATATATTTAAATCAGGAATGTTTGAACAGGGATACATTTTAAATATTGAGCGCCAAGACTTCCAGCAACCAGCGATGGGAAAAACTTTCAGGAGGTAGTCAATGATTCCTGGTTTTTTCCATTTTCAAATCAAAACATCCCTATATCTTAGGTGAAAACCAGTGGACACCAGTGTGGACACCGGTAAACGTCCCTGAGGCATCTTAAAGGTTTACCAATCTTATTTTCAATAATTATGATAAAAACTCGTTCCTGTCAATTTAACACTAACTTTAAAACAACCTTAAGTCACAATTTATTGACTCCAGAAACTCCCTACCTGTTTAGGACTGGGTCTAGAAGTACTGGTTTAAGGTTGGCGTTTACACTAGAAGCGGTCCTTGTGAGGTGTCAACAAGACACGCATACAGATGTCCTGTAAATGTAAATATTTAATTACCATTCCCCCTAATAACAGCATATAGTAAACAGGCCTTGGTATTTTTTTTAAAAGAAGTAACATTTTTGTGCCTGGGTTTGTATGAGAGAGATTTGGAAAACAGCTCATAGAGGAAATCTTGTAAGCACCAGTGTCTCATTTTCAGATTCCTTCTATATTAAGTTTTTTCTTCAGTGCCCCTGAAGTCACCTGCAGATAGCAGTGAGAAATACCATGAAGGAAATCAGATTTCATTCATATTTGGTTGTGCATTTCTTCTGCTGTTTAGGTGACCAACTGAGTTATCCCATTGTGTCAAATAAAATCCACAGGGATACATCTAGATGTGAGAGTAGGGTGTACCATTCTTATTGCTTGTTGTCATGGCTGGAGAGTAACATTAATCAGTAATTTTCTGTAACAGAAGTATGTGCTGGCTGTAATTTATTTTAAGGGAATTAAATCAAAGAAAGATCAAAATCTCAGTCTAAATGGGTCCTGATCTGTCTGTGACTATTACAACACCTAAGAGTCTTACCTTGTAGCTGCTGCTGCTCCAAGGCCAGAGTTTCCAGTGTGTAGTTACAGAACTCCAGATTCTCTAACGTCTGCAAGCGTGCCGTCTCCTCTTCCTCCTCCTCTAACATTGCCCTGAGTTCCTCAGCAGTCTGAGCATATTCCTCCATCTCATGCTCCACTTCCTGGAGTCGCAGCAGCACTTGGTACCTTTCCTCCTTCTGCTTCTCAGTTTCTGCCTCCATCTCCCTGTTCAGGTCTTGCTCAGTATCTTGCAGGGTTTCATTTTCATGGGTGGCCATGGGGTCACCTAACTCAGCCTGGACATTGCTGACTGTTTTGTCAAGACTGTGGAAGATGGGGCTATTTGTTCTGGCCCTGCAGGCTGGATAAGAGCCATTTTGTCTCGGTGAGCGAGGAGGGGGGCGAGGAGCAGGGCGAGTTGGTCTGTACGCAGTGGGGGCCGGTGGGCAATGGACTCGAGGACGAGGAGGAGGTGGACGAAGGGTTCTGTGCCTCTCCAATGAGGAGGTGTTAGAATGCAAAAGGTTGGAGACGGGGGAATGCGAGGAGCCTCTGATAATGTCGTTTTCATTGCTGAAGCCTAGAATGGAAAAGTGCCGGGAGACATGGGATTGCTGGTTCAGGTCAGAGGGTGAAGTATTCCTAAAAGCAGCAGAGCTCACATTGGTCTCACTGTAAGAAGTAGTCAAGCTTTTCTCAAACTCAAAAAGCTGCTGGGACAGCTTGGCTTCCAGGTCACTGGCTGATGTTGCCAGGGCTTCCAAGGTGATGGACGCCGGGAGTATCCCATTAGGGTCTTGTGTCTTATTTTGATAATGTGAAGGTGCAGCAGCACTCTGCTTCATGTCAGCATCACTTACACTGGCATGGCGAGTGAGTCTTTGTTGTTTAGGTCCTTCTATGACGGTAATTAAAGCCTTGCCAAGACTAGGTGGTTTGTTATGAAGGCTCCGAGTTCGTTTAGGTTGTAATGGTCGTCGGTTAGTGTTGGAATAGCTTGACAGGTTTCCATTTGACTTTGGGCTTATCTGTTGCCCAGAGTGATGCGGAGGTAGGCTTGGCCGAGGAGGCAGTCTAGGCCTCGCCAGAGGAGTAGATCTGGGTCTCTCAGGTGGCTTGTGAGGTGGGGGCACCGGTCTATGTGGTTGCGTCTGAAGTCTTATACTCACTTCATTCTGCTCCCTGGTATTAGTCTGAGCCGTGGCACTGTTATATTCATGCAGAAAGCTTTGCTCTTCATTCCTCTCAAAGTAGTCCAAGTCCCACACAGTATGATCCTCATACAACCTTAATTCAGGCACATTTTCTGAGCTATTGGAACCTACATGGTTAGAGTTTTCTTCAATGCCTCCATTCTCCTTCTCTTCTTCAACATTTCTTTCTTCTGTAGTTTTCTGCTCATTTTCTTCCATTTTGATGAAACGATGAGGGAAGATTCCTCGCCGTCCACGCAGTTCCCCCTCCAGCCAGCCGTCTTCCAAAGTGTTCACAATACGAATGCGATCTCCCACGTTAAAGTCCAATTCGCCTGACTCTAGGGCCCGAAACTCATACAGTGCAACCCCATACAGACCCTCCTCCTCCTCCTCATGCTCTTCCTTTCTGACACCTTCCTGCTGTTGTTCTTCTTCTTGATCAATAAAAACTTCCCCCTCTTCCATAACTTCCTCTTCAGTCCCCTCTCCAGCAATATAGGCCTTCTTGCACATTAACTCCGAGGCGTCTTCATCTAAATACTGCCCATCATCTGGGACTTGAGGAGACCGGAGGGGACCCAGGAGTTCCACAAACCCCTCTGGGAATATGCCCCTTTGGCCCTCTAATTCCCCCTGAAACCAGCCTGGCTCGGGACGTCCTGTGATGATGATCAGGTCACCCTCACGGAAGTCCAGCTCTTCATTGAGCTGCGCGTGGAGGCTCATAAGAGCCCGGGCTTGACCTAGTGCGTAAGGTGGGAGCTCTGAAGCCTGGGCCTGAGCTGAACGCTCTGACAGCTGCCTCGATCGACCAGAGAGGTTCAGCTCCTTCACACACGACACAGGAAAAGGTCCACGGAGACCCCAAGCATTACAGCCTCGTTGCCATGAATCTCTACGGTTCATGGACCCTCCTGTCTCTACCACGACCACATCACCTAGAGATACAGAGAGAGCAGAGGGATATCACATAATATAAATGCAAAAGAATTAAATACTAAACAATAAATCCAGAAACGTATCCTGTGATACAGTGCCTTGCAAAGGTATTGCTACTGCTCATGGTTTTCAATGTATTTTTGTAGTTTTCAAAGTTTTTTTCCAAATAAAATCTAAATAGTGTGAAGAGCATTTGTATTCCTCTCAGTTAATGTTTTGTAGAAACAACCTGCTTTTTGGAGCATGACTGTAAATACGTTGCACAACCAGACATTTAATTTTTGCCCATTCTTTTAATAGCTCAAGCAGATTGAATGGAGAACATCTGAACATCAATTTTTTACCATTCTAGCTCATGACTCAACCTTCATCTAAACCATTCTATTGAAGCTCTGGGCTTTAGTTTTGGGGATGCTGTTCTGCTGGAAGGGGAATTTGCAGTAATCTGCAGCCTCTAACAGATTTTCTTCCAGAATTATTCTGTATTTAGTTCCATCTGTTTTTCCATTAACTCTGAAGGGCTTCTCTGTACTGCTGAAGAATAGCATCTGATGTTCCCACCATGTTTGTGTGTGGAAATTGTGTGTTCAGGTGAATGGGCAGTGTTATTTTTCTGCCACAAAACTGTGTTGTGTGTGGCCAAAAAGGTCAAAATCTTCAATTTTGGTCTCATCTGACAAAGCACCTTCTTTCACATGAGTTGTGGAAATCTGCAAATGACTATTTCATTTATGGCTTTCTTCCTCTCACTGTTTTGTTCATCTAGATTTGTGGAATTCATGAGTAATAGTTTTCCTGTTGACAGATTTATCATAGTCTTTCTTGGTTGCTTTTCAGATCAATGCATTCTTTGTCCTGTTTGTCAGCTTAGGTAGACACCCACATCTTGGCAGGCTTGCAGTTGTGTCATATTCTTTATTAATTTTCAGAAAATGGATTACCCAGAGCTTTTGAGATTTTTTAAAGCTCGGAATATTGTTTTAAAACCTAACTTTAAGCTTTAAACTTCTCCAGAACGTTTTCGTGTCCCTTGGTCTCCATGATGCTGTTTGTTCACTAATGTTCTCCTACAAAGCCCTGTTGCCTTCACAGAACAGCTGGATTAACACTTTAGACTTTATTTACCAAGTAAATGACTTCAGAAGGCAATTCATTTGTCAGATTTTAATTTCTGAAAACCATTTATGAGTTTCCTTAAAAATGTTTGCCACAGTGTGTTGGTCTACCACATAAAATAGGTAAAAGATGTTGAAGTTCGTTGTTGCAATGTGACAAATTGTGGACAGGGTCATGGGTCAAGTATTATTAATTGGCAAGGAACTGTATGCTACTGTATGAAATATGTTCAAAATGATACAGATGGAAAACATTAGTAATCAAATCTCCACAAAATAAGTCCTCCTTTTTGGTTGGCAGGCTTTATTTTACTTTTTCATTCCGATCAACCTGGCATTTCTCCAAAGGTTTGGCAACATTATCAGGATATCCAAGGCATTTTCCCTCTCAAGGCATTTTAATAACTTTTCGTGGGTTGTACTGGGAGTGAGGGATTATAACAATGTTGTTTGGTCAGCGAGAAGTCACAGGGGTCACATTCCAAAAAACTGCGGCTCCACCTCCCATTGTGTCTGGGCCAGAAACTGGAACACAGCTATTGGAACCACAGGAAATACAACTGGATGGACAATAATGACCGTTTCCTATGGATCTACTGATATGGCAAATGTTGTTTGTCAATGTATGTTTTTTTTGAATGCATGATTTACTGTTACTGACTGAATATGTTAATGCATTTATCCAAAGCGACTTACAATGCAGTTAATATCAAAGCTAACAATAAGCTACTAAGAAGGAAGACCACTAGTCAGGTTCTGTCAGAGGTCACAGGGGTGACACTGGTGCAGTAGGAGGGTAAAGAAGTACAGGGTAGGTGCTAGGGTTGGAGATGCTCTCTGAGGAGCTAGGTTTCCTCAAGATAGACACTTGCCACTCTTCTGGTAGCACTCGGTAGGTCATTTTACTATCATGGAATGACCCATAAAAAGAGTCTGGATTGTCTTTAATGTGGTGCAGGAGCTGCTACATGAAGAGCGTTTGACAACTCGAGTGACTCCGTTGTGAATTAAGTCTTTATGAGAGGGCTGAAATACACGGGAGCCATTTTATTAAGCCCTTTGAAGGCTAAAATCAGTGACTTGAATTTGATGCAAGCAGCTAAGGGTAGCCAGTGGAGCTCAACAAAGAGAGGGGTAATGTTTGCTCTTTTAAGCTGATTGAATACCAGACATGCCACCACGTTCTGGACCATCTGCAGCGGTTTTACAGCAGTCTGGGAGGCTGATTAGGAGGGGGTTGCAGTAGTCCAGGCAGGAGATGACCATAGACCTGCTTATGATTAACAATGTGAAGCAGCCGATCTAGAAACATAATCTTTGAAGGTCAGCTGGTTCATAACACCCACGTTTCTAGCTACCTTTGATGGAGCAGGAGATAGGGATTTAGTTTTGATGCAGATATTGTGGTGTTTAGTGGAGTCGACTGGGAAGACAAGCAGTTCAGCTTTAGAGAGATTTAGTTGGAGATGATGAGCTTTCATCCATGTCGATTTGTCAGAGAGGCATGAATGTGGTCATAATAAAAGGACTGACATGAAAATGAAAGACTAATAGATTTAGAGTTCATTTAAATATTTGCCGCAGTTGCCACTAGTAAGAATGATTAAATCTAAACATTTAAAAGCACTGAATACTTCATCTGCTTCATCTGCTGCTATAATAAGACTAGGAGCCATTTCTTGTCAAACTAAAAGACAAAGCAAAGAGTTTTTTACTGGTACAAAGAATCTCTTAACATCCATTAAGGATGCCTGAGAGCTGCAAAGGAAAGAATCACAAAACACGTGATAAAAGGAGAATCATCAGATAGATGGAAAGGAAGGAATAATCATCTGAAGACAGAACTAGTTTAAAATTTGGCCTCTGATGGCCATCTAGTGGAGAGTTTGGTAAATTAACATTCTGTCCAAATCCAGTTCTTGAGAACTACAATACTATCCTGCGAACTTTAAATGAATTCCTTCTCTGACACACCCTACTATTACTGAAAAAAATGATTCAGTATTATTTAATATAAATATTGAGCAACTTTAGCATCGGTAAAAAAACAGACTACTAATTAGATGTCTTTTATTTAATTATTTAGATAATGTTTTCTCCATATCTGCAGTAACAATTAAGCTGAAAGTGAAAGAGCTTAAATCTCCATAACTATGATGAAAAGGGACACTCTAAACTTCCCACCTGCATTATGGCTTTCACTTTAACTTGTTTTTCAAAATACGGTAACTTATTGGTGTCCAAAGCTCGTCTTCCCCCCCCAAACAACTTTAGGGATAAGTCATGGCACTGGGGAGAGATCACCGTTTTAGCTGTTCTTTGTTTTTCCTCGTTTTAGGCTGGTAAAGCTGTAATTTCATTATATATAAATATATATATATATATATATATATATATATATATATATATATACAGTACAGACCAAAAGTTTGGACACACCTTCTCATTCAAAGAGTTTTCTTTATTTTCATGACTATGAATATTGTAGCTTCACACTGAAGGCATCAAAACTATGAATTAACATAGTTTTGATGTTATTATATACTGAACAAAAAAAGTGTGAAACAACTGAAAATATGTCTTATATTCTAGGTTCTTCAAAGTAGCCACCTTTTGCTTTGATTACTGCTCCACACACTCTTGGCATTCTGTTGATGAGCTTCAAGAGGTAGTCATCTGAAATGGTTTTCACTTCACAGGTGTGCCCTGTCAGGTTTAATAAGTGGGATTTCAAGCCTTATAAATGGGGTTGGGACCATCAGTTGTGTTGTGCAGGAGGTGGATACAGTACACACCTGATAGTCCTACTGAATAGACTGTTAGAATTTGTATTATGGCAAGAAAAAAGCAGCTAAGTAAAGAAAAACGAGTAGCCATCATTACTTAAAAAATGAAGGTCAGTCAGTCCGAACAATTGGGAAAACATTGAAAGTGTCCCCAAGTGCAGTCGCAAAAACCATCAAGCGCTACAAAGAAACTGGCACATGAGGACCGCCCCAGGAAAGGAAGACCAAGAGTCACCTCTGCTGCGGACGATAAGTTCATCCGAGTCACCAGCCTCAGAAATCGCAGGTTAACAGCAGCTCAGTTTAGAGAATAGGTCAATGCCACACAGAGTTCTAGCAGCAGACACATCTCTAGAACAACTGTTAAGAGGAGACTGTGTGAATCAGGCCTTCATGGTAAAATAGCTGCTATGCTAGGAAACCACTGCTGAGGACAGGCAACAAGCAGAAGAGACTTGTTTGGGCTAAAGAACACAAGGAATGGACATTAGACCAGTGGAAATCTGTGCTTTGGTCTAATGAGTCCAAGTTTGAGATCTTTGGTTCCAACCACCGTGTCTTTGTGCGGCACAGAAGAGGTGAACGGATGGACTCTACATGCCTGGTTCCCACCGTGAAGCATGGAGGAGGAGGTGTGATGGTGTGGGGGTGCTTTGCTGGTGACACTGTTGGGGATTTATTCAAAATTGAAGGCATACTGAACCAGCATGGCTACCACAGCATCTTGCAGCGGCATGCTATTCTATCCGGTTTGCGTTTAGTTGGACCATCATTTATTTTTCAACAGGACAATGACCCCAAACACACCTCCAGGCTGTGTAAGGGCTATTTGACCAAGAAGGAGAGTGATGGGGTGCTGCGCCAGATGACCTGGCCTCCACAGTCACCAGACCCAAACCCAATCGAGATGGTTTGGGGTGAGCTGGACCCACAAAGTGAAGGCAAAAGGGCCAACAAGTGCTAACCATCTCTGGGAACTCCTTCAAGACTGTTGGAAAACCATTTCAGGTGACTACCTCTTGAAGCTCATCAACAGAAAGCCAAGAGTGTGCGGAGCAGTAATCAAAGAAAAAGGTGGCTACTTTGAAGAACCTAGAATATAAGACGTATTTTCAGTTGTTTCACACTTTTTTGTTCAGTATATAATTCCACATGTGTTAATTCACTTTTGGTCTGTACTGTATATATATATATATATATATATATATATATATATATATATATATATATATATATATATATATATATATATATATATATATGAATAAGGCTAGGGTGTAGGGTATTATATACTGAAATTCAAAACGAGAGAGCAGTTTGAAAGGTATAAATAATATCCAGAAAGTTAAGAAGGCAAAAACGACTTCAAGAGCACATCAGACAATAAGAAAAATAATAATAAAAACATTCTCATATGGTTTCACTATCAACACTATACAGTAAATGGAAAGTACAGCTCCCTCCACACTAATTAACACAGATAATAAAGATGTCTAAAAAGCCAGTAATGAAATTAATCTTTTCTGCAGTAGCATAATGTCACCTTAAAAAATGCTGCAGTTCTCCAACAGTGAGCTTTAGAGATGTTTTTACCTCCCTTACCATCTTCCCCTCTGTGCGTGGTGGCATGATGTGGGGCTCAGGGAAATACGCCATGTTGTCACATCATACATATACATATATATATATGTATATATGCATATATACATATATACAGGTCCTTCTCAACAAATTAGCATATTGTGATAAAGTTCATTATTTTTCATAATGTCATGATGAAAATTTAACATTCATATATTTTAGATTCATTGCACACTAACTGAAATATTTCAGGTCTTTTATTGTCTTAATACGGATGATTTTGGCATACAGCTCATGAAAACCCAAAATTCCTATCTCACAAAATTAGCATATTTCATCCGACCAATAAAAGAAAAGTGTTTTTAATACAAAAAACGTCAACCTTCAAATAATCATGTACAGTTATGCACTCAATACTTGGTCGGGAATCCTTTTGCAGAAATGACTGCTTCAATGCGGCGTGGCATGGAGGCAATCAGCCTGTGGCACTGCTGAGGTCTTATGGAGGCCCAGGATGCTTTGATAGCGGCCTTTAGCTCATCCAGAGTGTTGGGTCTTGAGTCTCTCAACGTTCTCTTCACAATATCCCACAGATTCTCTATGGGGTTCAGGTCAGGAGAGTTGGCAGGCCAATTGAGCACAGTGATACCATGGTCAGTAAACCATTTACCAGTGGTTTTGGCACAGTGAGCAGGTGCCAGGTCGTGCTGAAAAATGAAATCTTCATCTCCATAAAGCTTTTCAGCAGATGGAAGCATGAAGTGCTCCAAAATCTCCTGATAGCTAGCTGCATTGACCCTGCCCTTGATAAAACACAGTGGACCAACACCAGCAGCTGACACGGCACCCCAGACCATCACTGACTGTGGGTACTTGACACTGGACGTCTGGCATTTTGGCATTTCCTTCTCCCCAGTCTTCCTCCAGACTCTGGCACCTTGATTTCCGAATGACATGCAGAATTTGCTTTCATCCGAAAAAAGTACTTTGGACCACTGAGCAACAGTCCAGTGCTGCTTCTCTGTAGCCCAGGTCTGGGGAATGCGGCACCTGTAGCCCATTTCCTGCACACGCCTGTGCACGGTGGCTCTGGATGTTTCTACTCCATACTCAGTCCACTGCTTCCGCAGGTCCCCCAAGGTCTGGAATCGGCCCTTCTCCACAATCTTCCTCAGGGTCCGGTCACCTCTTCTCGTTGTGCAGCGTTTTCTGCCACACTTTTTCCTTCCCACAGACTTCCCACTGAGGTGCCTTGATACAGCACTCTGGGAACAGCCTATTTGTTCAAAAATTTCTTTCTGTGTCTTACCCTCTTGCTTGAGGGTGTCAATAGTGGCCTTCTGGACAGCAGTCAGGTCGGCAGTCTTACCCATGATTGGGGTTTTGAGTGATGAACCAGGCTGGGAGTTTTAAAGGCCTCAGGAATCTTTTGCAGGTGTTTAGAGTTAACTCATTGATTCAGATGATTAGGTTCATAGCTCGTTTAGAGACCCTTTTAATGATATGCTAATTTTGTGAGATAGGAATTTTGGGTTTTCATGAGCTGTATGCCAAAATCATCCGTATTAAGACAATAAAAGACCTGAAATATTTCAGTTAGTGTGCAATGAATCTAAAATATATGAATGTTAAATTTTCATCATGACATTATGGAAAATAATGAACTTTATCACAATATGCTAATTTTTTGAGAAGGACCTGTATATATATATATATATATATATATATATATATATATATATATATATATATATATATGTATATATATATATATATATATATATATACATTTTATTTTTTTTAAATACCTATTATATAAATCGATTTATTTTATGGTGACATTAAAGAACTAGTGTGAACATTAGTGTGAAATTAGGCTCCTGCAATATAAATGATTTTACTTCTAGCCTTTTTACACATCTTTACCAGGGCTGGCTACAAAAAAAACCTTTCAAAGTGACTTATTACCATAGCTACGTTTCAGTAAAAATAAATTGGTGAAATCTAACTGTGGAGGCAAAGACTCAAGACAAAAAAAGCAGAAAACAACCAATTTACCTGAGCTCTCCAACATCAACAAGAAGCGTTAAACTGAGAAAACATGAGCTGTTAAATGTAAACAGTGGTATTTTATGAAACACGTGCCTTGTTAAGTTACACCATATGTGATGTGCACAGATATGCTAGTGAGTCATTCTTCTTTCATTATGTTAAACATACTTAGTACTTCTGAGTGTATAAAATACAACCGTACCTCTCTTCAAGGGCAGAGTCCCTGACTCTGTAGAGCTGAAATCATTGATGCACACATAGAGTCTGTCTCCAGGCTTGGTGCTGGGGATTGTAACCTCTTCCACGAAGGTGCTGGGGAACTGGCCTAAAGACAGAGGAAGGACACAGCTGAATGCTGGGAGGGATGGATGGATGGATGGATGGATACAATTTCTGTATTTCTCATTGAGATTTATTTTTGGAAGTGACCCGCCCGCAATAAAAAAATAATAATAATTGGACGTCACAACCAGTCACTAAAGGGAAGGAATGGACTCCATGATTATCCCTTACATGCAGAAATAGGTTAAAACACTCAATCGTGTAATTTATCAACTTAGCCAAAACTTTTTTGTCTTAGTAAAATAATTCATGACAGAAATTAGATGGATAATATCGATATTAGCCGCCAAAACTTACCCGTGATGCCATCTTTGTTACCAAGCAACCAGAACTCATCCACTACACCCAGGACCTCGATGACATCGCCAGGGAAAAGCGGGAGCTCCTCCGAGACGCTGGGGAGGAACTCAAACACGGCACGCACCACCGAGCCCGGTTCCATTCCTCATAACCTGCAGAGGTTCACAGAAAGAGATATGCCGGTATTACTCTGATTAAAAGCAAAATATGCAGTAGAATTCACAAAGCGCAGCAACCAAAGCAACACATTACCAGATTTCTTTGAATTCTAAGCAAGAATGCACATGGGAAGCATTCAAAGTCCTTATGCAAATCAACACATGCCTGAGAGAGGACAAGCTTTTGTGGACTAACACCAAGTGAGAGGAGTAACGAGAGTGTGAGAAATCTGGGACAGAGAGAAAAGAAAAGAGAGAGCTGTAGTTAAGACGGCTGAATAACATTCCCCAACACTCCTTGTTCCTGTACAAGGCAATCAGGGAAGGACATTTTAAATCTGTGCATATTGACTGAGGTAATTGCACCGTTACAGCCTTCTCATTCTCATGTTAAAGCCTCCACATTTATTCTGTTTATATTCATTAGTGCATTAGGTTCTTTAGTTCAGCTGGTCCCTGTTTGCGTCTTGGCTGCCATGTGAATATAATGTATAATTACAGTTCTTGCACTTTAAAGAGTTTTCTTTGTCTCCAGCATTAAAGCCACAGCTTGAAATATAAGTGGCGAACATTTAAACACCATGCTGTGCACAAATGAGAACATTGAACCTTGTATTATTCCTGCATGCCTAAAATCAGAAGTGAAAAGAAAGTATTTAATTACTGCAAACTGGAAACAGGCTTAAACAACAGTTTTCGTCAGGTCCCGGCTTGACATTTTTATATTTAAGGTGCTCTGCAGACTAGGTTTAGGTAAAGCTGAACCAGAAACACGTTTCCCTCACATCTGTTTGTTTTTGTTTTTCTCTCGTTAGTAAATAACTGGAAAATATGCAGCAGTTTGATTAATAAACTTCTTGCACTTTCATGCAAGTAGCAGGCCTGGGTGACGTGTCCTTGAAAGAAACAAGTTACAGTGCTAAAAAATAGATTAATTTCTGGTCTTTTAAAATGTGTAATAATTAATAATTCAATAAGAAATGAGGGGAATTCAGATTGATAATTAGATTGTTAATTAATGGTGAAAAATTACTGTATACCATCAGCAAACTGCAAATCCTTCAAAATGATGCCTGGGTGGGTTTGGCTGAGATTTCTGTGCTTGATATAATGATGTAATTCGCTCTGCTGTTCAAATGTACTTGCACATCTTTTTTGGTGACATTTATATATAAAAAGGGCGGGGGGGGGGGGGGGGGGGGGGGGGGTAGTAAAGTGAATGACAATAAAAGTGCAAAAGTAAAAAAAAAATGCATGCGATAGATGAGGCTGTATTGGCGTATGTATGGCGCAGCAGATGGTCGCCTCGGCATGTTGGTGCGCATTGTTTTGTTTTGTTTTTTTTGCTTTAAAACGGTCTTCTGTGATGGTACCCGGAGCTCTCTCACCAGAGAAGAACTCATGAACATCAGGGCTACTACACCAGAGGAGTTATTTCCAACTTTTCTGCCTACTGCTCTGGAATATTTGGACATTCTGGTCAAAGGTTCCGCTCACCTTTGTTCACGCGGTGAAACGCCGGAAGAGAGGGAAACGGGCTGGGTTGCTGGTACGACTTCGCCAGCGTGGACTACGAACACCGTTACCTGGAATATTTCTCTCTAACTCACTTCCCAACAAAATTGAGGAACTACAACTGCTGTTGGGGAAAAACAGGGACTTTTATTCATCGGCAGTTTTGTGCTTCACGGAGACGTGGCTGTGTGGATTAATACCGGACTCTGCGCTGCAGCTGGCAGGATTCCAGCTCTACTGAGCGGACAGAGACACGGAACTCTCCGGCAAAGAGAAAGGTGGGGGAATCTGTTTTTACCTCAACAGTGGTTGGTGCAACGACGTGACAGTGATTCAGCAGCACTGTTCTCCAGACCTGGAAGCCTTCATCATAAACTGTAAGCCTTTCTATTCCCCCCGTGAGTTCGCTTCGTTCATCCTGGTCGGTGTTTACATCCCGCCGTAAGCTAACGTGCAGGTCGCACAGCGCATGCTCGCCGACCAGATACTGAGTGTGGAGCAGACCAACCCGGACTCCTTAGTAATCGTCGTTGGCGACTTTAACAAAGGTAATCTGACCCACGAACTCCCCAAATATAGACAGTTTATAAAATGTCCGACCAGAGAAGACAATATTCTGGATCACTGTTACACCACCATCAGAGACGCTTATCACGCCGTCCCACGTACTGAACTGGGCCAATCCGACCACATCATGGTCCACCTGATTCCTGCATACAGGCAGAAACTAAAGCTCTGCAAACCTGTTGTGAGGACGACAAGGAAGTGGAGCAGTGAGGCTGTGGAGAATCTCCAGGCGTGTTTAGGCTGTACAGACTGGGATGTGTTCAGGACTACTACCAACAGTCTGGACGAGTACACAGAGGCTGTGACTTCCTACATCAGCTTCTGTGAGGACAGCTGTGTACCATCATGCATCAGGGTGAGTTACAACAACGACAAACCCTGGTTCACAGCTAAACTCAGAAGGTTAAGACTGGATAAGGAAGAGGCCTTCAGGAGTGGGGACAAAGACATATACAGAGAGGCAAAGTACAAGTTTGGCAAGGCAGTGAAAGAGGCCAAACGACTGTACTCTGAGAAGCTCCAAAACCTGTTCTCAGCCAACGACTCTGCGTCTGTCTGGAAAGGGCTCAAGCAAATCACCAACTACAAGCCGAAAGCCCCCCACTCCATCAACGACCGACGCCTCGCCAACGACCTGAACGAGTTCTACTGACGCTTTGAAAGATAAAGGGACAGTCCTGCAACCATCCCCCACGACGCCCCCCAACAGCTGCAGCCACAATCCACCTCCCCAACCTCAAGAGGGGCCTTGGCACCTCCAACCCCCACCCTGAAGTTCCCCCCCACCAGCCCCCTACCCACGCCGAGGACGGCTCTTTCCATCCAGGAGAGGGACGTAAACAAACTCTTTAGGAGACAGAACCCCCGGAAAGCTGCTGGTCCGGATTCTGTCTCACCAGCCAGCCTGAAGCACTGCGTTGATCAGCTGTCTCCAGTCTTCACAGAAATTTTTAACACCTCACTGGAGACATGTCATGTGCCAGCCTGCTTCAAGTCCTCCACCATCGTCCCTGTTCCCAAGAAGCCAAGGACCACAGGGCTTAATGACTTCAGACCCGTCGCCCTGACCTCTGTGGTGATGAAGTCCTTTGAGCGCCTTGTGCTCTCACACCTAAAAGACATCACCGACCCCCTCCTGGACCCCCTGCAGTTTGCCTACAGAGCCAACAGGTCTGTAGATGATGCAGTCAACCTAGCCCTTCACTTCATCCTCCGGCACCTGGACTCCACAGGAACCTATGCCAGGATCCTGTTTGTGGATTTCAGCTCTGCCTTCAACACCATCGTCCCAGTTCTGCTACAGGAGAAGCTCTCCCAGCTGAGTGTGCCCGACTCCACCTGTAGGTGGATAACTGACTTCCTTTCTGACAGGAAGCAGCGCGTGAGGCTGGGGAAGCACGTCTCTGACTCCCTGACCATCAGCACCGGTTCCCCCCAAGGCTGTGTTCTCTCTCCTCTGCTCTTCTCCCTGTACACCAACAGCTGCACCTCCAGTCACCAGTCTGTCAAGCTTCTGAAGTTTGCGGACGACACCACCCTGATCGGACTCATCTCTGATGGTGACGAGTCTGCGTACAGATGGGAGGTGGACCATCTGTTGGACTTGTGCAGCCAGAACAACCTTGAGCTCAACGCTCTAAAAACAGTGGAGATGGTTGAGGACTTCAGGCAGAACCCAGCCCCACCTGCCCCCATCACCCTCTGTGACTCCACAATTGACATTGTGGAATCTTTCTGCTTCCTGGGAACCATCATCTCCCAGGATCTCAAGTGGGAGCCAAACATCAGCTTCCTCATCAAGAAAGCCCAGCAGAGAATGTTCTTCCTGCGGCAGCTGAAGAAATTCAACCTGCCAAAGACTATGATGGTGCACTTCTACACAGCCATCATTGAGTCCATCCTCACCTCCTCCATCACCATCTGGTACGCCGCTGCTACAGCCAAGAATAAGGGCAGGCAGCAGCGTGTCATTCGGTCTGCTGAGAAGGTGATTGGCTGCAGTCTACTGTCGCTCCAGGAACTGTACACCTCCAGGACCCTGAAGCGGGCAGGGAAGATTCTGGCTGATCCCTCCCACCCCGGTCACAGACTCTTTGAGACTCTCCCCTCTGGCAGGAGGCTGCAGTCCATCCGGACCAAAACCTCACGCCACAAGAACAGTTTTTTCCCATCTGCCACCAACCTTGTTAACAAAGCCCGGAAACCACACTGACCCCCCCCTTTTTTTTTTTTTGGCTGACAGGACACTTGTAAACTGTAACTCTATGAGTTACATTAACGCTCAGCTTGGACTCCTGCTTTACTTGCACTGCCATACTTGCACAATGATCATCTGCACTGTTGTATTGCTCTTGCATCTTATACTGCTCTATATTTACTCTCACTCACTTAAAACTGTGCACATATATTTATATTATATTGTAGATATGTTTATACTGTTTAATTTGTATTGTATTGCACCGACTACGCCAAAACAAATTCCTTGTATGTCCAAAAACGTACTTGGCAATAAAGCTTTTCTGATTCTGATTGTATAAAAGAGCCCTTTTCTAAATTACTGTTCTCTGTTCAGAGCTTGACTATTTCCACTGTGCTGCAGCAGCTTTTGTGCAGGATTATCTCAGGATAGATGAAGCACAGGTGGGGCTGAAGAAGATAGGAAATAGGAGAAGAGAGCAATTGAATGGGACCTCTGTTTACTGGACCACTTGAGCCAAGAGGAGAGCAGCAGGAGTCTAGGCCAATTCAGTGTTGCCATCTGTGGAAAGAAATGCAACTCTAGAGATCCTGGATATGGATACAGGAGAGCTAAGTCTTTCCCTATACAATGCCTTGCAAATGTACCCATAGAACTCATACTTTAATATCTTTGCTGTGTTGGATGGGCTTTCCCTCCCCTTGATGCCTACAATGGATGCATGTTTTTGGTGGTTAAAGTGCTAAAGCTTAAAAAGAGTGGTGGGAACATTGTGATGCAAATATGAGTAGAAAGCACAGAGCCAGGAAAATCTGGATTAATCATCAATATATTGATCCCAAAAATCAGCAACAGTTATCGAAAAGGAAGTTTTACTGATATTGTGCAGCTCTAACTGGGATTTTAATGTGACTGACCAACACAAAGCTGCACATAACTGTGAGGCACTATACAACAAAACTATGAAATGGCTTTTAAAGTTTTTTTTACAAGTAAAATTCCAATAGTGTGGATTAGTCAAATATTCAGCATCCTTTTACTCTGATAACACTAAATAACATCCAGTGCAGCCAACTTATAAAAGTTATAGTGGTAACCAGAACCGTCCTGTGTGTGATTTCATCCCAGTATTAATCCAGCTGTTCTGTGAAGGCCTCAGAGGTTTATTGGAGAACATTAGTGAACAAACAGCATCATAATGGACAAGTAACACAGCAGACAGGCCAGCCGGGACATATTTCCTGAACAGTCAGAGGGAAAACCTCAATGAAACTCAAGCAGAGGCTGTAAACAGAGCGTGTCAAACTGTGTGCATAAGACATCTATCTATCTATCTATCTATCTTACATGTGCATATTTAAAAAAATACTACACCTAATATTGAACTGATCAAAACTGTGTATGAGGGCTTTAATTGGATTAACAAACACCAGAACTTTTGCAACAATCAAAGCTGTGCTAATCATTATACTCATCTGCAATAAAAAAAAAACAAACAACTGATGTATTTCAGGCACCACGGTGACTGAAGCATGTCTCGGCTCGCCCCTTTGGGGAACCGTTTTCCATGAAAACATTTTCTAATCAAGTCGCAGCATGTCATGTTGTTGCAGTAAATCATAAGATTTCCTGTAAACCAACACATACCGGTGTGCTTTCAAAAATTTCTCATAAGAAAACTATTTTTCAAAATGACTCCAACTATTACCATGACATCTATAAACAGATTAAGATTGGTTGTGAACAGCTGGACCACTTTCAGTTCTGTTTTTGCTCTGGGCTGTGAAAGTACCAAGTGTCCAGTCTGTTTAGTCTGTGTCTCTGCTGCTGAGATACAAACAACACATCAGCTTCAAGGTTTATACTCAACAATGCAAAACCTACTGGTCGTGTGTGTGTGTTACTTTTATTCACAAACAACGTAACTGATAACTTGTGACCAGAGGTATTAATAAATCTCACAAAAAGAAGTTCCTCTGTGTCTCCATAGAAGCTCTGCTATCAGCTGTAAAGTGGAACCAAAGCTCATCATTACTTTCTTTAAAATACTTCTTACACGAATCAGAAAAGCTACAAACACTCACCAACGTCTCGCTTTTCAGTGCGCTGGCAATGATGGGAACATGGCATGCGGTTGTGGTTCAATTACATTACAAAACCCCTTCCATACCAGCGGCACCCCAGGTAAAGATGTGCAGAAGATTTCAAACAAATTCATCATTTACCTCAGGAGCATTCCTAACAATTCTTGTCTGGAATTTTAAATGAGTAATCCATGACTTTATGTTTCTTTTACCACTTTATAAAATGGGAGAGACAAGAGAACATGATATTCCAGCCAAATAAGGCTAATGTGTGTCCATGTTTACAAGTCCAGTCCGCTTTTCACCCAAACTTGTCTGTAACCAAAGTCAGAGAAATCATTTAAGAAACTTGACCAGCTGGAATTGTGAGAAACTATGCTGGATGGAGACGTAAATTTATCCTGCTACCACACCCAATGAAGAGGATGTAAGGGCGGGAAAAGAAGATGCCCAAGAAGATTAAGGACTGCAGCAAAGACTGACATCTTGGGGCCACCAAGTCTCCAAAAATGGGGTCGGATACCATCTACACGCTACCTGGTTGTTTGGGAGGATTGTCAGATTAAAGTCTTTCTGTCCCAATTTCAGGCTGCTGGAGGACATAATGACCATTTTCATTCTCTCAGTTACATTCTCATACTGGTCTCCAATTTAACTTTATGTTCTCTCTCTGTTTTTTTTCTCTTCCTAGAAGCTACACCTGGCCTGGCTCGGTGTTTAGCTGTGACACCTTCCTGGAGAACAGCATCAGCTGAGCTGCTGCTGCCGACAACTTCATGGTCTCCTTCTATAGATGATACACAAGGCCCTGTCTCTCCTATACATAGCCACTGGCTGAGCTTCTACTGGAACTAACTGTATGTGCTTCCTTTCATACTCTAGACTTGAAAGCTGGCTCAGAGTTTATCTGCTTAGCTATCTTTCTCTCCTAGATGAAGCCTCTAAAGGAGCTATAACCATTAATGTGTTGCTTTTGTTTCTATAGAAAGTACTCCTGGATCGGTGCTTCTGTGTTCTTTTTCTGTGTCTGCTCTGTTCTCTCAAACCCCCAGTTGGTCGTTGCAGACGGCCCCTCACACTGAGCCTGGTTCTGCTGGAGGTTTCTTCCTGTTAAAAGGGAGTTTTCCTTTCAACTGTTGCTACATGCTCATCCAGGAGGAGTGAATGCTGCAATACCAATTTGAATAATAAACTCAGTCTGACTGCACTGTTTGATAGTTAGGATTAATAGAAATGTTTGTACTGGACTTGAAATCTGTATGATTCAGTTGAACCAACTTTGTAAAGTGCCTCCCACTATGAACCTTTAAATAATCCAAAGCTGATAAACTGGGCTAACCATGAAAAAAATACTTATAGCACTGGACAATTTAGGGCAATGTCATTTTGGACCACAGCTAAACCTAAAGTGCCCCAACTCCTGCACCAGGGCTAGAAGGAGTCATCATGCTGCAGACGTTAATCCTTTAGATCTGCAAACAGCCAGACAAGCTCCTTATCTCAGAGTTCATCAGTGTGTCAGGAACCTTGGCGCTTGCTGACTTTCACACTGATCTGGCAGATGACCGCACAAGGTGCAATCAGGGGAACTGTGTCATGGCGGTTTTCCAGGGATACTTTACACCTTGAAAGCATGTACAGGTCCTTCTCATAATATTAGCATATTGTGATAAAGTTCATTATTTTCCATAATGTCATGATGAAAATTTAACATTCATATATTTTAGATTCATTGCACACTAACTGAAATATTTCAGGTCTTTTATTGTCTTAATACGGATGATTTTGGCATACAGCTCATGAAAACCCAAAATTCCTATCTCACAAAATTAGCATATCATTAAAAGGGTCTCTAAACGAGCTATGAACCTAATCATCTGAATCAACGTGTTAACTCTAAACACCTGCAAAAGATTCGTGAGGCCTTTAAAACTCCCAGCCTGGTTCATCACTCAAAACCCCAATCATGGGTAAGACTGCCGACCTGACTGCTGTCCAGAAGGCCACTATTGACACCCTCAAGCAAGAGGGTAAGACACAGAAAGAAATTTCTGAACGAATAGGCTGTTCCCAGAGTGCTGTATCAAGGCACCTCAGTGGGAAGTCTGTGGGAAGGAAAAAGTGTGGCAGAAAACGCTGCACAACGAGAAGAGGTGACCGGACCCTGAGGAAGATTGTGGAGAAGGGCCGATTCCAGACCTTGGGGGACCTGCGGAAGCAGTGGACTGAGTATGGAGTAGAAACATCCAGAGCCACCGTGCACAGGCGTGTGCAGGAAATGGGCTACAGGTGCCGCATTCCCCAGACCTGGGCTACAGAGAAGCAGCACTGGACTGTTGCTCAGTGGTCCAAAGTACTTTTTTCGGATGAAAGCAAATTCTGCATGTCATTCGGAAATCAAGGTGCCAGAGTCTGGAGGAAGACTGGGGAGAAGGAAATGCCAAAATGCCAGAAGTCCAGTGTCAAGTACCCACAGTCAGTGATGGTCTGGGGTGCCGTGTCAGCTGCTGGTGTTGGTCCACTGTGTTTTATCAAGGGCAGGGTCAATGCAGCTAGCTATCAGGAGATTTTGGAGCACTTCATGCTTCCATCTGCTGAAAAGCTTTATGGAGATGAAGATTTCATTTTTCAGCACGACCTGGCACCTGCTCACAGTGCCAAAACCACTGGTAAATGGTTTACTGACCATGGTATCACTGTGCTCAATTGGCCTGCCAACTCTCCTGACCTGAACCCCATAGAGAATCTGTGGGATATTGTGAAGAGAACGTTGAGAGACTCAAGACCCAACACTCTGGATGAGCTAAAGGCCGCTATCGAAGCATCCTGGGCCTCCATAAGACCTCAGCAGTGCCACAGGCTGATTGCCTCCATGCCACGCCACATTGAAGCAGTCATTTCTGCAAAAGGATTCCCGACCAAGTATTGAGTGCATAACTGTATATGATTATTTGAAGGTTGACGTTTTTTGTATTAAAAACACTTTTCTTTTATTGGTCGGATGAAATATGCTAATTTTGTGAGATAGGAATTTTGGGTTTTCATGAGCTGTATGCCAAAATCATCCGTATTAAGACAATAAAAGACCTGAAATATTTCAGTTAGTGTGCAATAAATCTAAAATATATGAATATAAAATTTTCATCATTACATTATAGAAAACAATTAACTTTATCACAATATGCTAATTTTTTGAGAAGGACCTGTATATGGTTTCATCTTAATCATCATGTAATATAAGAGGATAAATCACCTTTGTGATTTTTGTTTCATGCCACAGAATTGCCACTACTGTGGGCTACAAACATAAAGTCAGCATTAAAAAAGTTGTGTTTAAGTTTCAGACCATTTTAAATGTAATGACCAGTAAACATTCAAGCTATAAAAAGCTGTTCACTTTCTGCTTTAAAAAACAAGTTAGTTTACAGGTACTTAGAATTAAATATATGCAACAACCTACACAATTCCTGTCACTCCTGGTAAATACAAGAAAAGTCTTAAAATAAGTTGCTTATGGTGCTGTTGCATCATCCCATATTGAAACGTTTGCTGTGGTTCCCCAACAGAAACATTTTGGGTTTTGTTTCACCATTATTGCTATGGAGGAATTGTTATGGCTTTTTTTGTTGTTGTCGTTTTTAAACGTTTACTTCTTTTTTACATAAACTTTATTAAAAAAGGGGGAATGGCTTGGGTGGGTGGAGCTTTTTGTCCCAAAATGTCAGTGACTCGCACCAAGAGCAGCAGCAGATGTTTTTATTAACAGCTAAATAAATTAGAGTAAAGCAGTTCATGGTGGTTCCAGATGTGGCCACCACGAGAACAAGTGTCTGCGATATACCTGTGAAGTCTTCTAAAGGTAAGGTAAAAGGTGCGTTTTTCCAGATGTGTCACTTCCACAATGATTCTTAAGACCCTTTCTGATAGGAAGTGGGGCTGACTTTACAAAACAAATGTGCAAAATGTTTACATGAATAACAGGCCCAAACATTATGTCCTTGAAAGTAAAATGTTATGCCAGAAACTGAAAATATAAATGAATGAATAGGTAATGATTAATGATAATGTTGTTATAATTTAAGTTAAACAAACTTAGTGGGGCTGTGTGGGTGGAACTAGTGTGCCATTTGGCATTGTGCTGGAGAAAGTAACAGGATTACAACAGTCAACAGCTGACAAACACACCACCAGACAACACTGTATACACGCAGACCAGCTGACAAAGGCAGGACACCAGCTGTCTGACCCGAGAAGTGACCCTGAAACTTCACCACCTTTTAGCAACTACAGGGGTTGGACAATGAAACTGAAACACCTGGTTTTAGACCACAATAATTTATTAGTATGGTGTAGGGCCTCCATTTGCAGCCAATACAGCGTCAATTCGTCTTGGGAATGACATATAGAAGTCCTGCACAGTGGTCAGAGGGATTTTAAGCCATTCTTCTTGCAGGATAGTGGCCAGGTCACTACGTGATACTGGTGGAGGAAAACGTTTCCTGACTCGCTCCTCCAAAACACCCCAAAGTGGCTCAATAATATTTAGATCTGGTGACTGTGCAGGCCATGGGAGATGTTCAACTTCACTTTCATGTTCATCAAACCAATCTTTCACCAGTCTTGCTGTGTGTATTGGTGCATTGTCATCCTGATACACGGCACCGCCTTCAGGATACAATGTTTGAACCATTGGATGAACATGGTCCTCAAGAATGGTTCGGTAGTCCTTGGCAGTGACGCGCCCATCTAGCACAAGTATTGGGCCAAGGGAATGCCATGATATGGCAGCCCAAACCATCACTGATCCACCCCCATGCTTCACTCTGGGCATGCAACAGTCTGGGTGGTACGCTTCTTTGGGGCTTCTCCACACCGTAACTCTCCCGGATGTGGGGAAAACAGTAAAGGTGGACTCATCAGAGAACAATACAAGACTGGCTACCAGGCTGGTCCAATTTAGCCATGAAACCTCCCACACTAAAATGACAGGTGTTTCAGTTTCATTGTCCAACCCCCGTATATGCATGTGATTCTAGACCTTTACTAGACAGTACGATATTGATACAGCAAACGCAACACAACAGGAGGATGTCAGTGACAATTCTGCAGGGAGTACTATAATGAGACATCATGTAGAAAAATTATGTAAAATCAGTCTTACTTTGAAAAGCAGTACTTAACATTTTGGCTCCTCATTAGACTGCTAGGTTCAATATAAATAAGGTTTCAAACGCAACAAAGCAGGAGATGCTCAAGTTTAATCAATACAAGTAATTAACACATTTAAATCAGCAACTCCACTTTCAGGACTATGAGATTCTCCCTCTGTCCTTCACGTTATCCCTCAGTGGGACATTTTGTCCAGGCTGTTTTATAATTAAAATGTAAACTACTGGCCGCTAGTGTTTTTCCCCTCTCCACTTGCTCTGCTTATTGGTATTACCTGTTATTACCTCTAGTAAGATCAAATGTTTATTACATATAACTAGCTAAATTTAGGTTTTCTGTATATTAATGGTGCTCATAATTTTGTATATTTTGAAGTTTTAGGCTGAACTGGCCAAGGTTTTCTTGATGCTTACTTTTCTTCTACGTCTCTGCTTGGATAATCCTTTTCCTCCACTGAAGATTCCTGTATACCACACCTGATCAATCAAATATGGCCTAATGTTTATGATTTTAATGAAAAATAAAACGCTAAAAAGGTCAGAATAATGGAACAATTGTTGACTGCAAAACGTAGAAAATTCTTGTAGTGATTGTGAATGATTAGAACCTATTAAATCCTGTTAATGTTTATGATTTTAACAAAAATTAAAATCTTTAAAAGGTTTAGTAACACTGACACAACTGATGTCTGTTAACAAAACATCAAGTGTATGTATAAAAATGACCAGTGTATGTTAATTTCTGGAACTACAGGTGAACAACCACCCGGACCTGAATAATAAATCCACTAAATGTGATGGGAGCGAAGAAAATAAAATCTAAATATCGAGAAATAAAACAAAATTAAAAAGAACTAAATAAAATCTAGCCACAATTGGTGATTTCAAGTAAAATGGCAAATACATGTCAGAAAAACAACAAATGAGTGTAGAAAATGTTTGCTAATGGTGAACCAACAATTAAACCGTAAAAAGGTTTGTTATGGCACAAGTGATGGAACTAGACCAAAACAATCTGACTAAAGTTAATGAATTTATTAAAAAAATTAGTAAAAAAGGCATTAATGTAATAATGGCACATTGTTTTTTTTTTTTTTTATAAAAACGCCAAATTTGAATTAATGAAGCAAAAACAACAGATGTATAGAACATTTCGTAATTGTGACCCCTTCTACTGCAGATAACAGACCAATTCTGAATAGGCAACTTTAATTAATGTAATACAGTGTCATATATGTAATAACGATAAAATCTTAGTAAGGCACAATTGGGGACTGTGGATAAAGGTGAAAAATGTGTGTAAAATTCTCGTACTAACTGCGAACCAATCTACTGCAGATTTTAATGAACCAGACCTGAATAATCGCATCCAGATAATGTTTGATTAACACCAAATAAATTATTAAAAACGTTTGTAAAGCTGACTCTGTTGGTGACTGTAAATAATATGACATGTTGTACAAATTGCAAGCCAACCTACTGAACATTTCAATAAACCAGACATGAATAATCAAACCAATTAAATGGTTATAATTTTACCAAACAGATGTTTTAAGAAGGTTTTAGTGGTTGCTCCATTGGGGAATGCATGGAAAATCCTTTGACCAATTATGAACCATTCTGAACTGGTGTAGGTTTTCCAGAATTCTGAGTCATCTCAACTTTTCTTGTTGAAACAGGTACAGCTGAGAGAGCGATAAAACCTTCTGACCACGTTATGAGTTGAGAAAACAAATCCTATCTGCTGACTGCTTGAATCTGATGTTAAAACACTGTCTGATGTCGACAATAAAGCTGCCGCTTCATTCTCTGTCTACCTGCCAGAACAGAGCTCAAAGCGGTGCAACAACCTCTGTGCCATTCAACCTATTCACACACGCTGAAGTGTCAGACTGGCACGTGCCTGCATATGGTCATAAACATAGACTGGGAGAATCCTCTGGAGTGCGCTGAATGACAGCGGGTGTCTTTTGATAGCGTTTGTTCTCTGGGAAGCACACTGCCATCTAAAATGCTGAGTCCACAGGAACATGTTCACGCATATCCCAGGCAGGTGGGCAACACAGGACAGTTCCAGAAATCACTAAGTGTGGGACATCTGTTGCATCCCTGCTGCTCGTTTAGTCTGTCAGCAGATATGAATGATGAAGGGTGGAGGGTTGGTTAGAGGGGGAGCGTGATAGGACTGCGGCTGGCTGACAGCTGTCAAGTGTTTTTTTTCTATGATCGTTTGTTTATCAAGTCTATACCACAGGAACTCCTTCTGACAGCGTGACAAAACCAAAACCAGAGTAGATGTTAATGTGCGGCTTTTTTTTACAAAGAAATATCCAACCCAGATGAAAACTGTACCTGATAAATTAAACGCTTTACACAGTTTGCATAAAGACAAAACCTGAAATAAAATCATTCAGTATTCAATGCCCTCCTCTCCTTATACTTTTAGCAAAACTACATTAACCCTTATTATGGCTGCCTTAACGTTGTCTAAGAAGCCAAAAATAATATTTGAGCATAATGATGTTCATGAATGCCTTTGGGCCCGGATGGTAAGCAAATATGAAAAACATGCAGTTACAGTAAAATGTACTGCTGCAATTTGTGCCCTTACCTTCAGTCACATGAATTATTACAGGATTTATTAATACCATGTCAAGCATCAGAGGCATCCTTTCATGCCTTTATTAATACTATGCTAACAGAGCAGCTAAATCTATATACAGAGTTCTGAGATGGAGGTTGGTGCAAACAATGGACTTCAGAATATAACAGTTTAAAAAGGCTGCTGCTGTCAACTCTTTAGCTCTATTGATGTGTACTGGGAAAAATTACCCCCTCATTATTTTTCTCACACTTCAATGTTTAAGATTATCCAACATTTTATTTTAAACTTAACCTGAGAAAGCAGTTTTTCTAAGCCAAACTGGCCCTACGTAGAAATATAAGTGTCTCATCGTTTAAATCATAAATCAATTGTGATTAACCACGTTTTTTAACTTCAATTTCACTAGCCACACCCCAGACTGATTACTGCCAGACCTGTAGAATAGCAATCACTTAAACAGAACCCTTCTGACAACATGAAGTAGGTTAAAAGATCTCGAAAAGCAACACATCATGCCTCAATCTAAATAAAGTGAAAAACAGATGTGAAACAAAGACATTTGTCTGTCTAGAAAGTGTTACGGAGACATTTCTAAGGCTTTAAAGCTCCATCAAACCAAAGTAGGAGCCATAATCCACAAATGAAGAAAACATGGAAAAGTGGTGAACCTCCTCAGGATTTGTTGGGCTACCAAAATTACTCCAACAGCGCATTAACGACTCATCCAGGAGGTCACAGAAGAACCCAGAACAAAATCAAAACCACTGCAGGCCTCATTTGACACAGTTAAGGTCAGATTTCATGAATCAATACAAAGAAAAAAAAAGAAAAGAGAACAGGCGTGGTAAAAGTGAAATATTTTGGAAGGTGTGTGTCATGTTATATCTGGTATAAAACTAACAGCATTTAGGCAAAATAATGTCATACCAGCACCGGTACTGTGATTGTCATGGGCTGCTTTGCTGTGCTCAAATCTGGAAGGCTTGCCCTAATTGATGGACCAATGAATTCTGCTCTCAGAAAATCCTGAAGGAGCATGTCTAGTCATTGGTTCAGGGCTTTATGCTGAAGTGCAAATGTTTATGTAGCGGTACAATGATCCAAGTAGCAGGTCCACCTCTGAAAAGCCCCAAAAAACAAACTGAAGGTTTTGGAGTGACCCAGTCAGTCTTTATTACATATACTTAGAAATTTAACATTATCTGAGTAAGAGAAAGTAAACCCAAATATCTTCAAATAACTAAGAAGTAACCACTGCGATGACCATGAAGCCATGCATAAACTCCTTGCTGAAGCTTAGACATGATCAAAGGCTACAGTCAGTCATTGGTCAAGAAACTGATGAACTGATCAGTCGGCCAGTTATCAAAATTAGCCAAACACTGTGATAGTGAAAGCCAGTCTTTACCTGTTAACTAGAAGCATCAAAACTGAAAGGTCTCATGCTTTTAGTGAGCAAATAAATAAATCAACCGCCTTTGATGCATTTACACTTGAGTTTAGAAAAAAGAAATCAGACAAAGGGAGATATTTAATGTATAAATGGGAATAAGTTTGGAATGTCCCATTTTGTGTTGGATTATAAACAACCATCTCTATCAATGAACCTGCACAACCTTTACAATTAATGTAATGTTAAACTGCCTAACTAAAACAAAGTTTAGACAGATTTATTTGGGAGTTTCATTGTTCTTTAGAAACAAAACTTGAATTGGCTAAAATTGGAATCAGCAGGTTGGACCTCAGAGAAATCCAGAAAATGGCATCGATTTATGGCATCAACCAGTATAAAATCAGGTGTAAAGGAGTGGGAAAACATGGGACCCTGCCGACCACAGTTAGGGGCCACTGCTCCTGATGACTTAAAGTAATTCTAAATCTCGTACTTTAATTTAATAATCTCCACACATTTTCTAAACATCATAAATGATCAACTGAAAAAAGGAGGAATCCTGCAGAATCCTTTTTAATTGTCCATTTCTTTCCATTGTACAATCCATTTCACTTTGCAGATGCAGCACTGCTTGGTCCCAGCAAGCTGGATGAAAAAAACACATCTGGCAAGCTGAGGCAAATGCTTAAAGATGCCAAATGCTACTGAAATATTTGGTACTGAGAAGCATGAATACCACAGTGAGCACAAACAGGGGAGTGGTAAAAGATGAGCAGGAGACGAAGGTTAATGGGCTTATTTCAATTAAACCAAGGACCAGGTTCAGGTGCTGGGTCGGTCTGCCTGTCTCCACCCCCAGAGAGAAGGGGACCACCTCCTGGTCTGGGGGCTGGTTGTCCCTATGGGGTATCAGCACCTGGACCTGGTAGTATAGACCGTGTATGGGGAGTGTGAGTGAGTATACAACGTCCATTGTTGTTTGTCTTTACGTTGGGTGTGAGTGTTTTTATGTGTATGCATGAGGGTGGGAATGTGTGATTGTGACTGTAAGTGCCTGCTGTTTGTGTCAGGTTGGGTCTTGGGCTTCTCCCTCTCCTGGATCAGTTCAGGCCCCCCATCAAATGTGGAGTCTATTCCCTCCCCGCCACACTACCAGCCAGTGGTTGGTGTCTCTGCCCGCCGGTGTACTTGTGGTTCTCGGTATATGAGGCTGGGTGCTTTGGTGTGTGCTGGCTCACTCCCGGTGGCTGCTTGCCAGGGCCTGGACCCTGGGCTCTGTCGGGCCTCTGCTTGGGAAGTGATGTGTCCCAGGGTCTCGGGTCTCTGGGTCCATTGCTGGATCTGCTCGGGCATAGGCGACTGCCGGCGGGGCCTGTGGGCTCCTCGCTGCACCGCCCTGGGGCTCTGCACTGTGGCTGCTGGGTGGTTCCCCTGGGACTCTCCCCTGCTCTTCTCTGGGGGGTTATATTGGTCCCGGTGATGGTTCTCCGGGGGTTCCTGTGCTCTGGGGGGCCTTTGGATGTCTGTGGCTCGGATCTCCATATCTGTCCCAGGTCCAGGGGGGCAGTTCTGTGGCTCCTCACATTCACTATTGCATATTTTTATGGAGGAACCTTGTATACACAAGTGGGCTCACACTCAGACCCACAGGTGTTTAGATTCAGGTGTTGACAGATACACAAATGTTCTATATTGAGCCGCATTTACCACTAAATACATCTTGCATTCATAAGTACCGTGCACTTTTCGGTAAAAAAGCTGTTAATATGAATGTTTCTGCAGGTGCAGAAGCAAGCAGGGTGTTATCTTATATTCTCTTCATCCTTCTTTCTTTCCTCCACTCTATTCTCCATCTCTCCCCTTTTCCTTTTTGCCCCACTTCTCTTTCTCTTCCATGCTTCCTTTTTTTTCCTTTTCCTTTCTGTGTCCGTGGCCGTAACAACTGAAATAATCCCAAAGCAGTTTCTAATAAAGTTTCTTTTTATAAATATCAAGCAGAGCTTTAATAAGACATTTTATTACTTAGCTGCAATGCTCCACTTGTGAAAGTAAATCTGCTGGACTTTTTCTTGGCAGTCAGACAACAATTCTGAGCGCTACTCTGCTGGACAGGACACAGTTAAAAAAAATTTTTTTTATTAAATCAAGATGGGTCGTCTATCATTCTATATCAGCGTTATTACAGTGTAATAGCTGTTGCTTTTCTTAGGTGCTCACTAGGTTCTCCAATTAAAAATAGCTCCAACAAAATAATGAGCCAAAATAAAACTGAGAACAAGCTCATGTGATTGCAGCTCTTAAATATCCCCGATTCACTAGTAAAATAAATAAGGTCCCGAAAAATAGAAACATAATCATTGTAAAGTTGACAGAGTCAAGGAAATTAAACAGTCCTTTCCAAAATGTCCACCTTTATCTTCTGTCTCACTTTTTAAATCCTCTGACCGATATAATACCCAGGTGTACAACAGCAACGGCTTATGTGTATTAGATGGAGCGTTTGAGATGTTATGAAACGATAAACGGTCATTGTCTTCAACAGCTGAGAGAAGTTACAGGAAAGCTGCAGAGGTTGCTGCTGATTGTAGGAAAATCCCTGGGTGGGTATGTTTAAACCAACTGGAAGCACTCTTCTTTGGCTCGTGCAGAGCTCTGCATAAATCCACCTCAGTCTTCACATTTTCATTTACTTTGCATTCCAGCATCTCTGCAGTCTGGCTAACACACACATTTTCCACAGAGGAACATTGCCAAGCCATTTTTCAAATCCCTTTTCATCGTGACGCTGTTGTCTTTATGTTCCATAACTTCCCTCGGGTCAAATATTTGCGTCTTCATTCCTTTCCTGAGCGTGCACATGTTAAATATCAATGACTTGGACTGTATGTCGCATACACGCACGTATTTGCAGGGGCCGGGTGGAACTGCCTTTTTTTGCATAAACATTTCCACAGAGAGAGAAGGAAACAGCTTACATATTTGCTGAGAAAAGGACAGAGGCTTTGTTGCCATGGATACGGAGATCTGTTTGGATGGAAGGAGGAGGACCCCAAAAAGGTGCCCAAGGATATGCCGTAACCTTAAAAACACGCCCCAGTTCTAATAGTTTGCATATGAGCTGTTGCACAACAGATTTCTCACATGGGATCATATAACGACTGTAGAAACATCACAAATTCACAGGGAAATGTGGGGAAACCCGACTCAACACAAAACCCCAAACTTTAATAAGTTAGTGGTGAATTGAAACAAAAGCGAGAGATTTTCAAGACGAAGAAGACCAATTCGCAGGATAAACTGCTGCATTTATGAATCATCTGACAAGACAAGCACTACCATGCCTTGCCTGGAACAATATGCTCAGGTATTGCCAAAACACCGGCATGCAAATCCCTCAAAGGGGGACCTTCTAATAAGCAACAATGTGGGAAGAGATACTGAAATGGGACAGAAAGATCAAAGTGCAGAGCTATCAATGGAGAGCCATAGAAATAATTCCTCATGAGCAAGAGTATTTTAATATTTCAGCCGAGAAAAAAAAAAAAAACATCCCAGATTTTAAGAACAGCTGCAAAACTTTAAAAGCAAACTAAATACCCTTGGGGTCTGTAGATCCGAAATGTTTGGTAGAGAGTTTAAAATAAAACACCATCAACGCCTATGAGGAAAAACTAAAATCCAAACCTAAAAGCAAAATATTTCTTTTATTTAATACTGATACGATTAAGCCAGTTAAAATTAATGCCTTAAACCTGCCTATCCATCATATTTATTTGAACAGTAAACAAGTCATTGAAAAGGTTGATGTTTGCCCAATTTATCTTTCAACCTCCTAAGAAGTTTATCATTTTAATCAAGTATAAGATTTCTGTACATGCGTCTTACTAGACACTAGAAAATAAATGTTATGGCCAGTTGAATAAATTTATATTTGAGACCTTTTATACATTGTGTGTTTCCCTTTTTGTTGTGGGCTTTGAGCCGGGTCATAACAATCGGGAGCTTGTCAAAATTTGTAATAATTAGAAGCTTATTGCTTTTCTTGTATGCTAACAATTGGGACTCATGGGCTCACATTGTTTTGTTAACATTATGACTCTTTTGGTTGGAAATAGGCACATATTTTGTGCATACTGATTAGATATAGTCCAACTGAAAATGTTCTTTGTCTATAGTGATTTGGGGGATACACCATGTGTTTTTGTATGTTCTGATAATCACCGGTATACGGAGAATTCCTTGTTAGGCTTTATGGCACTTCCTCTTTAGGCTGTGTCCATTTGCTGTTTTTGTAGTGTGAGGTTATATGGTTAGAGCAGTTGTCTCGGAGGAACAGCCATAGATTTGGTAAGGTTGCCATAGTGATGGTCGCTTTGCCAAACTACTGGTATATAGTGTGTAAATACCCACCATCCCTGACCTCTGAAGACTAGGACCGAGCTTTAGTAAGATCATGTGAGGCAGTTAGCAGGAATTCTCTTAGCATTGCCTGAGTTTTGGGGTTGCACGGTGGCACAGTTGGTTGACCTGGCAGCAAGAAAGTCCTGGGTTTGACTCCTGGCCGGGGGTCTTTCGGCATGGAGTTTGCATGTTCTCCCCGTGCATGTGTGGGTTCTCACCGGATACTCTAGCTTCCTCCCACAATCCAAAAACATGACTATTAGGTTAATTGGTCTCTCTAAATTGCCCTTAGGTATGAATGAGTGTGTGCATGGTTGTTTGTCTTGTATGTGTCTGCATTGCTCTGCAATGGATTGGCGCCCTGTCCACGGTGAACCCCGCCTCCCGCCCATAGACTGCTGGAGATAGGCACCAGCTTCCCCGCGACACACTATGGAAGAAGAGGTAGAAATGACTGACTGACTGACTGCTTGAGTTTTGTGTATTTGTAACATTAAACACCTAATTTGTTATTCATGTTTTGTGGCAGAGAACACAGTTGGTAATATGGAGATCTGGTTTCGAATTTTCCGTTTATGTTACCACCCAGTTGTGTCTGTTGTTTATTCAATGAACTTTTAAAAAGCAGTGAAACCTCACACAAGGAGGCTGAAACGTTTTATAGCAAAGTTGCTCTGCTTTCTCATTTAACTTCTGTCTGTCATGGATTTGGAAACGTTGACAGCCTTTAAGGTAAGATGAACTTATACTTTCAGAAGGAATACACAGAGAGACCTCTGTTTACAGTTACTAATGCTAAATAAGCTAATAGCTAATATAAGATGCTGGAGGCAATCTGAAAAGTGAACTCTGTAATCAGTTTGTCTTTGCTTTAAAAAATTTGCTAAATGCTGGTTCACAGCAACTGCTCTCTCACAGATGGTGTGACGTCGCCTCTGCTGGAAAACCCCAAAGAAAATATGTTGATTGCTTTCCTTAATTGTAGTTCTTGTTTAAATTTTTATCTGCTAGATCTGTATCAGAGGGCCGAACCTTACAAAAAACAGAAATCGTAAAACTCCGAACGGTGCATCTGCAAATATTACAGCTTTCTTGAAGAAAAATCCTCATCGAAGCAAAACATAAAACATCATAATTCAGATACTGTGAGTGACAACAATAAGGAGCTGCAGCCAACTATTTTACTACTAAGGAGTAGAAATGTCTGACAGTGCTATAAACCATTTGTGGGACCGAATCCTCTGAACAGCTGATGAGAAACTAAATCAAACTTCTCATAAAGTGCACGTCTGCCTGTTATCAGACTTGTGGTCTCTTATTAATACAAAACTCTTACATACATAACAACTCGTTCAGTTGTCTGAAAAGCAATTCATGTCTAAAAGACATGAGGCAGAAAGGAGAGCAGTTATGGTGCAGTAATATCAATACACTCATAGTCATACATTTAGAATAAAAAATGTCAGTGGTTATACATAAGCTAGTTTCATGTACAAGATAATACATTTTCAGCAGCCATGGGCTTGCATTTATTTCCATTCTGCAAACAGAGGAATATTATTAGAGATCAACATTCAGTAACTGACAACATCATTTCGTCTCTGGTTAAAAGGCCACTAGTGCCAAATAAAATCTTTTAAAAAAAAGTTAATAAAAGTGTCTCAGTCATTTAATCATCTTAATCAACAACCCACTGACAAAAATATACAGTGAAAGGAGGGGCAACTTCCTATGTTATCTAATTGGACCTATGATATAGGCCCTACATGCATTTGCAGGCTTTACCTTTGAAATCACAGCCTCCGATCATAAAAACTTAGCCATCAAGGGTTTCCTGGTTGACCTCAGCCAAAGTGACTAACGCTCCTCTACTTTACCAAGAAACTTTTAAAACTAAAGCTGTCATTTTTAATATGCAAGAAATGCCTAAACTCTTAGGTGATGGTAGATTTTACAACAAGGTGCCAAAAGGGAAGTTTTCTGTTCTTTAATAAATTATTCGTATTAATACAACTATACTTCACTGACTGATTTGCTGCAAAGGGGAAGGAATAACATAGTTGCACCTAACAAAACAGCACAACTTATCAGATCTATAAAGGCAGCAACTAGAAGTTGCTTGTGAGACATGTAACACGTACAAAGGTAAACATTCATCTCATATTTCTTTGGCACCATGTCCAGACATCTGACCCTGTTAGTATTTAATAATTCAGCGTAAGAAATGCATTCAAAACCTTTACAAGTTCCTGAAGCACAGGGGTGATGATCAACAAAGCTGCTTTGTACTAAGACTCAGATGGCAAAGTGTGGTCCAGCCACTTTGTCATGAACTTCCTTAGTGACAGCTTTGACATGTTTATTTCATGCAACACTAATAGCAGAAACAACAAAAAACCTTAAGATGCACAGCAGTGAAGCAGAAACTATATTCTAAGATACAAGCTAATTATAGGTAAATTTATCTTTCTTTGAAATAAGTTTTACTGTCATCAGAACATGCTGGTTTAAAATGAACTCTCTTCCAGCATCCTTCGTGAGGCTAATGGTGTTCCCCAGGAATCAGTTATGGGGCCACTTTTATTTATTTTATCAACATGCGTCAATATAAATTTTTATGCTGATGAATCTGATCCATATCAGCTGTTTTATCAGCTCCAACAATCTTTTAATATTTTTCAGCAAACTTTGGGGAATTTTAAACAAGTTTTGAATGCTAAAAAAATGCATATCTAAGCTCTAAGTGATCTAAAAATATAAACACTGCGAATGCTTACAGTATTTTTTAATGATATATTTTATTTTTGTAATGTTTTAACTTTTCATGTGTCTCATATTTGAAGCAGTCTTGGCCAGGTGACTTTTGTTAAATGAGACTTTAAATCTTAAGTGGTCTTTCCTGGTTGAATAAAGCAAAAGAAAAATAAAGGATTTATATATAAATAATAAACCAAATTTTTCTTACATACATGGGCCATTTACCTTTATATTCTGTATGAATTTTAACCAAAAAAAAGCAATACTGAAAGTGAAAAAGCACAAAAACAGATGATTGTCAGAAAAGGTTTTCTCTGGCTGTATGAACCACAGAGACGCTTCCGCTTCTCCATATGTCGCACACTGCCGGTCAGCTGGTAACAACGCTGCTGAGGTTTTCGCGGTTAAAAGAAAGACAAATTGAGCTGTTTAGAAATACAGTATTTCTGTACTGTCATGATGGAGAAACTAAAAGAGCACCATGCATCCCTCTTATTAAAGTAAATCTATATTAAAATCACATTTGGCAAACTATGAGCGGCAGATCTGTTGAAATTCTGACCACAAGGTCGTGTTACTTTAAAAAGTGCAGAACATGAAAAGAAAGGCTATGTTGCACAGAAGGCACACAATTTAACGGATGTTTATTCTATATTTCCAAAATAAACAGTGTAAGTAATGGAACTTTACTAATCAATATTAGACTAAGATTATACTGATCTCACAATAGAGAAATTATCTTCTGCATTTAAGGCATCCCTTAGGGATGCAGTAGGCTGCCATTGTGCGGCTCCCGTGGAGCATTCAGGGGCTAAGGGTCTTGCTCAGGGACTCAAAGTGGCAGGCTGTGGGATTCGAACCAGGGTACTTGTGGCCTCTCCAGGACACAAATGCCCTGCTCTCTAACCACTAGGCCACCAATACCAATGTCCACTTTATTTAAGTGGCACTTTAACCAAACAGAAGGAGCACATAAATATTTTGATAACAAATGGTAATAAAATAATACTTCTTCATAAAAGAATAAAACCCCAGTGAGAAATCGATAAGGTTAAGAGTGAGTCTTTAAAAGCACCTTAAACGTTTCTGAGCTCTGTGTCATACAGATCTGCAGATCCATGATGCAAATCTACTATTTACTAAATCCACAAAGCTGTTCTGTTGGATTGAGATCTCCAAACCATGGAAGCCACTGGAGTAAAATGAACTTCATGTTCAAAGGGGTGGTCATGGTCAGCAACAATATTCAGGGCAGTGGCATTTAAACGATGCTTAATTGGTACAAAGCTAAAGAAAATGTAGAATAAACGTGTTGAATTATTTTACGTTTATGAATAAACATGCTTATTCTGCAAAATATTATCATGTTTGTCACACTGGAAGTAAAACAAAGCTGAAATTAGCTGGGCTGTCTGCTCATGTAGCAAACTTGCAGTCTGCTACTTAGCCTGCTCTAGCCAACTGTACTTTCAAAGAAGCATGACCTGAATAACAATAATAGGGGTCGGTCCTTTGTTTCCAAGCCATGACTTCACAAACCACAAACAACTTATAAACAAGAAAAACTAATGGAGGAGTGATGGGTACTGCAATAAAAACAGATAGAGGAGGGGAGGGCAAAGGAACTCCTTCCAGAGAAACTCTTGAATGATATCTTCATCTCTCAGGGCTTTAAAATGTAGGAAAGGTATGAAGGAAAAAAATTTTATTGTTTTGAAACTAGCTTTTGAAAATCTTGAAAACTGATAACTGGCCCATACCTACCCCACCCTCCAACCTGAGATGTTAGTACAAAGCAGGATGGATCAATACTTTCCTATTTCTTACGCATATTTCTGACCCAACCATATAACTGTCGTGGCCAAAACTGAAAATCATCCAACCAGGCAATCTTTTTATAATCTAGTGTGCGGTTTTGGTGAGCTTGTGTTTATTCTAGCCTCAGTTTCCTGTTCTTAGCTGACAGGAGTGCCACCCAGCGTGGTCTTCTGCTGCTGTAGCCCATCTGCTTCAAGTTACAAGATGGTATTCTGCATACCTGGGTTATAACAAATGGTTAATTGACCGACAAGTGTCTTTCTATCAACTCCAATCAATCTTCTCATTCACTTAAATCCCCTTTCTTGCCTATAGCGATGCTCAATTTAAACTTCAACAAGTTGTCTTCCACACATCTAAATACCCTGATGCATTTAGTTTGGTGCCCTGTTTGGCTGATTGTGTTGACAAGCAATAGAACAGATTTATCCAAGAAGGTAGTCAGTAACTGTAAGTCATAACAGTGATACAAGTGAGCATAAATTATACAGTGTTGTGAAGAAGTATCTGACCCTTACAGATTTTTTTATATTTTTGACACCCTTAAACTTTTCAGATCAAACACAATTTTATACCTGACATACATAAAATCAGTACAGACACATCCGATTTCAAATGCTGATTTAATTTACAAAGAGAAAATAAACTATCCGAACCTAGTAAAAGGCCTAGTAGCACCTCCCATAAATTGTTTGTAATAACTGCCAGTAAGTCTTCCATATTTCTATGGAGCGTTGTGGGCGTTGTAGTACTTTAGATGTTGTTCTGGGTTCTTCTGTCATCTCCTGGAGAGGTGCTGTTGAAGTCATTTTGGGTGACCAGTCACTCCTGGGAAGATGGGCACTGGTCCATGTTTCTCTGTTTGTGGAGAACGGCTCTCACTGTGGGTCACTGGAGTCCCTAAGCCTTAGAAATGACTAGATGTCAATGACTTTGTCTCTTGCCTGTTCTTGAGTTTGTTTAGGTCGGGGCATGATGTGTTGCTTTTTGAGACCCTTTTAGCCTACTTCATGTTGTCAGACAGGTTCTAGTTAAAGGTTTTATTGATTCTACTGATCTGGTAGTTTTCAGGGCTAAGTCTGGTTAGCAAAATTGAACAGGAAAATTTTTTATAGTTAATTCACCACTTAAATTTACATTAGTTTGATGATCTGTGGCATGACAAAAAACCCAGAAGACCAGAAGGAATACTTTCTATCTGCACTGTATATTATACTATATATAGTATAGTTTAGTAACTACTATAACACTATTTGAGACAACAAATTGAATCCCCTCACTTCATGCAACAGAGTGCTCCTATTTGAATGTAAAGTTTAGACATGTATGGTTAGGCTTGGTGTTAGGTGTGTGTGTTGTCCCGTTTCCCATTATGGAACAACTGACAACAGAGGCCACAGCTGAGACCCCAACAGGGGGATTTCTCTGTCTGCAGCACTAGTGCTTACTCCCATCACCCATTCACCTCACGCCACTGAACACTGTCTGCAGGATCAACTATGGCTACAGCGCATGTAGATGACTGCAGTGTTACTCTGACAGAGGGGAAAATGCAACGTGATTACCCCCGAAGTCCACCAAGCTGAAACTGTACGTGTAAAAAAAAAAAAAGACTTCGTTCATCCTGGCTGAACAGGATGGTCTCCATTTAAATATATTCATTTTTTTTTTTTTTTTTCTAGCTTTTCTTACCTGTGAGTTGTTTCTATGCCCCGTTGAAATCCCCGGATCAGGCCGTTAGACCCAGTCAGACTAGATATCCAACTTCTTCAGGCCGGTGATGTGTGAGGTGGTGTTGTGGCAGAGTTGCCTCCCCTATGTGACACAACTTTTCTCAGCACCTACGCTTCAACACGGGCTGAACCGAATCGCTTCTTCCTAAACGAACCCGAAGGCCAGGAGAGCATGGTGACGGTAGAAAGTGACCCACGGTGGTCCACGGGTGGCTGTGGGTCTCCGTACGTGAAGCTGTCATCACGTTACACACGGGACAAGCCGTGGCGAGCTGTTCTATGCTTCCCCGTCCCTTCATACAAACAACGCCACCCACATTTGACGAGGAGTGCCCCGCGCATGCCTGATTAAAAAAAAAAAAAAAAAAAAAAAAAAACTTGACAATACAACTGAAAAGGAAAAGCACGAAACGAATACATGCTGGTTATTACGTTATTAATGTGTCTTGTTTGTGGGCTCTCTTGTGTCCTGTACCTGAAGTATATTATGAATTAGCACCTGTATGCTGCTCTGAAGGGTTTACATTTTGTATTATTTACTCTTTTATGTTATTTGTATTCTGTTAAAGCATCTAAAGGTTTCACCATCAAACCTGATGCATTAAAAGAGGATTTTCAGTAGTTTTCCATCACAGAACCTGAAAATCAACAAATTTGCACACTTAATGTCCCTTTATGTTGCTTAACTTTGAGGTCAGCATTTAGAAATAACATGATACTACATTTTTTATTTAACTTTCCACTGCAATTTTAATTTAAAAATGCTGGAGCAGTCAAATTGCACTAAAAGATGTCCACAGCCATTTCAGGAAGAATTATGATATAATTGTATATGTTTCCTCACTTAGTGCAAAGCCGAGCAATTTCAGTGGATTTATGAATATATAGTGTATTAAGAGCTGTTTAAGCTTGGGGTTTTTTAGCCTATAAAAGTCTGAGTAGGAGGAGTGAAAGTAGTAAACTAAAACACCATTGCTAATCTGCTTTCTTCTGGACTATTTTACTGTCTTCTACAATATGGCTTTGTCTTAAACTCTGTCATTCAGAGTGGCAGTGACACTAAAATCAGGCTTTTAGAGAAACTTAATCACAGCCCCTTGCGAAAAGGATTATAGGTTTGGAAATTACACGATTTGTTCTGCTCACTCTGTGTTGTGGTGTGAAAAACTAAATCAGTTTTTTTTTGCTGTGTCTGCGGTAATGACAGCTTCCTCATATGTGGTATTGCATGTACAAAACAATGGCAGGAAACAAGGCCAGCAAGATGCTGCTGCCTTCAAGAGCAGGCGAGGAAAAGGAAAAAGATACAGGAGAGGTCCCATAAGTCACACAAACACATGCAAAACAGAATTTTTTATCAACCTCCATTACCACCCTCCTTACTGTGTGTAGTAAAAACATAAATTTGGATCATCCTCCAGCCTTGTCTTGCCTCTGACTGTAGACATGGGTAGGATTTTGTGAATATCTACTTTCCTGTTGCTGTTTTTTGTTTATGAAGATCGCCCCACATCTTTTACTTGAATGGCATGCTCTCTTGACCATTTTTTGAGTGCCTAAAACAAGTAGGTCACTGTTTCACATCATATTTTATCCCAGGAAAACAGGAAGCCATGTGTTATTAAATAAAGTCATCAGACACACTGATCAACCTAATTTTAACTTACTTTATTTGTAGTTCTGCTGTAATATTTTTTACTGTGTTTGTCAGAAGAGGACCAGACCGAGTCAATTAACATTTTTTAGGTGCAATGTTACAGAATTTAACATGACCACAATCATAAAAAACTTAAATTTATTTTTATTAGAATTTATATTGTTTAATATAATAATAATACATTATTATTTTGTTTTATGTATTGCTTCCTTTCTTTCTTTTATTTTTTATTTGTTAATTTTGTTTTAAAGTTTGAATATGCTGGAAAAAAAATGCCATTATTTTGCAGGGACACATTATAGTTAGTTTAAAATGAATTAATAAAATAAGCATTAAAGTTTGTTACTGTTTGTTTACTCTGCTCTGTAACTGCTCCTATATCCATACAAATATGTTGCATGAGAAGCTGTTGTCAAAAGTATTACTTAGTCAATTTTTTTACTTTTGTTCTCATTCATGTTTGTAGCTCTCTTATTCTGATTACATATTCAACAACAAACCACCAAAGTCTTATGACATGGCATTATTTCAATAGCCAAATATATTTTGAGGCATGTGGCTCTCAACAAACCCAGGACTTCTGAAACCGCAGAGCTTGTTCCATTAACTCTGAGTCAATGAGAGTGGGTAGAAAAGTGCAAGAAGAGGCATTCACTACTGTCTGGTGGGATTCATTGACGCCACTGTCAGCCAAGTTTACACAAATGCAAGTGTGACCTCACGCACACACACACACACACACACACACACACACACACACACACGCATTTACTAAAGCTAGGAACCCTCGTCTCAGTAAAAACGCCGGTTCTGTCTGTTTAACAGTGGCCACTTTCATCTGTGGGCATTATGTGGGTCTATTGTTTTGTCTCAATATTGCTGCCACTGGAACATCACTGTTCACTCAGAAGACATCATCTCTCAAACAATAAATCTGTTGTTTTGTTTTTCTGAGAAGCATGAGCTACAGATAAATATTAATTAGTGGGCAAAACTTGAATGAAATGGCTTCTGATGTTAGTAACAAAATCACAATGCATGACTAATGTCAGATTGTTATAGTCATCTTTGACCTTTGGTTTAATTATTTACTGCAAATGCCTCTCATAACTTTGCTCATAGATGGTCACTTTAAAAGTAGATATTGAATTTATATTATAATTTTTATAAATAGTACTGTATTTATAACTAAATTCAGTTACATATTTATAATATTACATTTTAAAATGGTAACGTGGCAAGGTGTTGATAAGCATGCTGGTTTGGGGAAAGGTCACATATTCATAGAATGCCCAGTAAACTGCGCTTTTCCTCTTTCCTGTGCGTCAAACAGAGGCTATATTTGTTCTGCAAGGGTTTCAAATGACTCTAGAAAAAACATTAACCACATAATCACGATATAGATGCACTGATCAATCAGCTAATATTCTACCCACCTGTGCAAGAAAAAAACTGTAAACAGACTGTACACCATTAAGGTATATCCGTTAATGTTAAGGAAATTAGTTTGTTGTTTTTTTGCTATTTTTATCAGAGGGACTATTTAGTACAAATGCTACAACATCAGTTGTAGTAGTACTACATATACTAGTATGAAACAGCAGTAGCATTTTTTTAACTAAATAAAGTAACTGACGAAAAGCAAGATAAAAAAAAAACGAGGAAACAAATGTTGGGATTACTTTGCATCGTTTTCCTTTTACAACAGCGACATCTAGTGTCTATGACAAGAGAAGTCTGTAGAGTATTGGTTTCCAGAACTCAGAGAGACTGAGAAAAAGAACCCAGGAGACCAATGGTTAGGAGTAGACTATGTAATAATAATAATAATAATAATAATAATAATAATAATAATAATGCAGACTGGTTTTTCAATTTTTAAAACTTATGAAACATACAGCAACATACAAAGAACTATATGTTGGTTTGGTTAAATATTGAAAATACATTTTGAGGCATTTATGTTATTTACAATGATGTGTTGTGAATGTGAAAGGACAATCAGTGCAAAATAGTACTGAGAGGTGGTAGAAAAATTGTAAAAACATTCTTTTAATTTTTAAATTTTCCACAAATTCTGTGCAACCAAAACAACAAAAAAAGTTGTTTTTTACACAAACGGCTGTGTTCATACATATCAACACTGTTACATAAATACTTTAGGCTTGGAACAATTCTTTCATACAGATGAAACTGTTTATAATCAACAGAATTTTTTTTTTTTATTACATAATTACCATAAGACTACAAAGATATATCATGAACGTATATCATTTACATAATTTATATGCTGGAGTATGTCTTAAGTGGGACCACGTCTGAGTCTCTGTGTTAACTTCTGTGTGATGTCTGAGTTTTGGGTTAGGGTGCAGGTTTTATCTTGGGCCGAGCTTCAGTGAGGCCTTGTGGACGGAAATGTTCTTCTTGCCATGATGGTGCTTCCCTTTCAGGCTTTGTTTTGGAGCTTTTTTCAAGTAAAAATGAAGCTGCCAGGAAACAAATAAAAGAAATGTGAGTATTTCAGTCGTCTCTTAAGTGGTAACCTGGTCAACATTATCTCTTCTGAAGGATTTAGACCTGGAGACCCACCTGGATAGCCTCAGCTGGTCCCACCGTCACTGTGTTGGATGAAGGGAGGTAACCTGGAGCAGAGGCTTTCACCGTGTACGTACCTGGCAGCAGAAGCCTGAAATAGTCTCCATCCACACCTGATGGAACCCAAGAGGTTGGTTTCAAAGGTTATTTTTACATCGCCATTTACACATATACTGTTCAGACATGTAAATGTCAGACAAGGGTCAAATAAACATCAGACTAGTAGGAAAAAGATCAAATCCCAATAATAATTATTAAGAAAGGGAAGCTCAGTGGAAGAAAGCTGAAATACAGTAAATGATCATCACTAAAAATATGTTTTTAAAATTATAGCAAAACATAAATTGCACCAAAGACCTTGAGAATTGGTCTAAACTACAGAGCAAGAATTATGTAGTTTGTGAGTATTATACACATATAGCCAAAGTCAAAAGTTTATATACACCATACATACCCATCACTGACATGGATTTCATGAGCCGTCCTTTTTCAGAGCGGAATGACCATACAACAACTACCTAAAAGGATTTTAGGTATACCCCCACCAATACTTGACTAAATGTTATCACCAGTTTGCATAGAATCCTCCTGCTTTCTGCAGCCACCAACATGCAGAGGTGGGTAGAGTAGCCAAACATTGTACTCAAGTAAGAGTAGCAGTATATTTTTGCTCAAGTAGAAAAAGTAGCTGTCCAAAAAATTACTCAAGTAAGACTAAAAAAGTATTTGGTAAAAATGCTACTTCATCAGTACTGTTTAATCAGATTTAATTTTTGAAAATGGTGTGAAGTCATGGGGAAGCATAGGGGCAAAATATAATTTTGACTTGAATTTGGAGACAACTGGTCCAACAGAACAATGATCCCAAGATCCTTGGTATTGGTACCAACATTAAGCTTCTGGAAATGCCCAGATTTAAACCAAACTAAAAATGTATTTGCTATGTGTCAAAGTCAGGAACCAATAATAAAAATAAACAATTGAAATGAACTCTACCAGTTCTGCCTTAAAAGAGAGGTCTGATATTCAGCCACAACAATGACAGAAGCTTGTAGATGCCAACAAAACATTTGCTGGCTGAGGCGCAACTGGGTACAGGGAGTTTTACCCAAATATTAGCAAAGGAGTACACCAGTATTTACTCCAGTATGTATAACTTCGACCCTGTGTAGAATAAAAACACTCTACAATAAATTCAAAGTTGTGCACCGAATTCCTATCCGCACCATTAAAGCCCAAAACTGTGTATTCAGATTGGATTTCTTACAGAAGTGCATTTCTAGCCTTGACCAGCAGAGGGGGACCTCTTACTTTCCACCCAGAGCTTGGCTGCTTTTGTTGTCATTTTGAAATAATTAAATGTCAGTTTCACCTAATGTTTGTTAAACCTTACCCTGCTCCAGGAACAGAAACTATTTAGATGCCTGCTTTTGTCTTTTACTATAATTTCTGTCTCTTGTAACTGTACGAATGATGAAGATAAGATTGCTTTATTGTTAATAAAAATGGAAATTTCTCTTCAGCATCTAGAAAGAAAAGATCACACAAATAACTCCTAAAATGCAGACAAAGCACGTACATATCCCTAAACATATGCATATGCATGCAGAAATTCTGTTCAGCACAATAACACATCACACAATATAAATGCTCTTTCAGCAGGTTGCTATGAAAAACCATTTATATAAGAAGAAACAGACAGCCGTCTCACCGGTTGTCATATCGTGGCTGATGCCGGCTACAGAGATCTCAGCTTTACTGATTGGGTTGTTGTTCTCGTCATACACCATGCCCTTTATCCCATGATGCACCTGAAAACAGACAAATGGCAATTAAGCATTAAAAAGAAAAGTAAAAGTGCTCGAGTCTGAATTATCCAAAACATCATGGTATAGCTGTTAACTACAGTGATGCATTAAGATAAAGTCATGTAAGGTCACAAATTACATTTCAATCAAATGTTCCAAAACAATAAACTTTCCACAGACTGTGAGGCCTTCAGTTTTTAGTCTGTTGGATCACCACAGTGGAAAAAATATCATCCCCTCTTGTGATTTTAGACTTTTTGTCCATTCATTATCAACAGAGTAAATTAAGAGCACATTTCAGCTTTACGCCAAACCACAACATTTCTCTGAAACTGTGGGACCAAATTTAGAAAAAGAGTACATTAGAATGACTTATAAGCATCAATGGGAACTCAAACCTGTTCCAGGTACGAAACCAGTGCTTCTCTGTTGGCGAGCCATTCTCTGGGCAGAGCTGACTCTGAAGGAAACTTGTCACAGCTCAGCTCCAGCGTGATCTCAAAGCAGTTCGTATACAGGTAGTTGAAGTCCTGCATGCCTAAAGTAAACACAGAAATTATATATTAAAAAAGCAGATAATGAATCTATTTCTGTTAGATTTTAGAAGAAAGATCAGCTTTCAAAGTTTTTTTTAAGGATTAAGAAGTTGCAAACAATATGCATTTAGTGCTCTGTCAGAGTCCCCTGACAGATTTCCTCAGTTTTTCATCTTTTGTCAAGCTTAAATGTTTTAGATCATCCAAGTTATTTTAATATCAGACAAGATAAGCACAGACCATCACCTTATCTGTGTCTTCTATTAGACACAGATACGGTGGGTAAATACGAACAGCAGTTTTCAAAGGTTGATTTCAATAATTTAGGGGGCAAAAATCTATCCAAATAAACCTGGCTCTATATGAAAATATAATTGTCATCCTTGTTTGTATTATTTAACTGTAATTAAAATTATTTCTAGGACTCAGTTTCACTAACAATACCCTGGCCTAATACCTACCTGACCAGTAGAACCAAAGATTCACTTAATTAGAACCTGTCTGACAACATGAAGTAGGCTAAAATGTCTAAATGTAAAACTAAATCTAAGAACAGATAAAAACAGCCACTGACATCTATCAGTCTGGAAAGGGTTACAAGCCATGTCTAAAGCTTTGGACTCTAGAGAACCCCAGAGAGAGCATTAATCTACAAACGGAAAAAAAATGGAACACCGGTGAACATTGCCAGGAGTGGCTGGCTTACCAAAAGGACTCCGGGAATACATCAACGGCTCATCCAGGAGATCATGAAAGAACAAAGAACATCTGAAGCATTGCAGGCCTCATTTGCCTAATTTAAGATCAGTGTTTGTGATTCAATAAGAAAGAGATGGAGTAAAAATGGGCTCCACGGAGGAGTTCCCAGGTGAAAAACACTGCTGACCAAAAAAAAAAAAAAAAAAAAATTAAAAGTAAGTTTTACTTTTTCCTCAAAACATCTTGATGATCGCTAGAAGTGTGATGGTCTGGGACTGCTTTGCTTCTTCAGGATATAGACAGCTTGCGGTAATTGATTGTTCTCTATGGAGAATGTCCAGCCATTAGTGTCTGGCCGTAAGTTCAAACACACTTGGGTTGTGCAACCGGTCAACGACCCAAAGCAAACCAACAAGCCCACCTCTGAATGCCTCCAGAAAATCACAATGAAGGTTTTGGAATGGCCTAGTAAAAGTCTGGACTTCCGATTAAGATGCTGTAGCATGATAATACAGGCCACTGATGCTCAAAAACCCTCCTGTGTGGCTGGATTAAAACAAAACTACAAAGAAGAGTGGGGCAAAATTCCTCCACAGAGAAAAAAAAGACTATGAGGTGATATAATAACTTGACCGTTATTAGAGATGACTGATACCAGTTGCTGCTGGCAAGATAGACAAGCCATTTATCAGATTTAGCAGGTAATAACCTTTGTAAATAGGGCTAAGTTGTTTTGGATGGCTTTTTCTTTAAATAATTAAGTTATCATTTCCAAACTGCATTTTGTACTTTCTCAGGTTATGTTTGTCTGATAGTAACATTTGATTTCTGACACATAAAAGTAAAAACAAAAGACATCTGTAAGGGGGGAAATGCTTTTAAACAGCTGTTTTTAATTAAAATGTTTTATTCAAGCTTCAGAAAGAAGCTTCTTGTCCCTTTTGATGCCATATGACGAAGCTCACGCATTTGAGGTCCGGCTTGGAAGTGAAAGGCTCAAGCGTAACCTCACAGACCTTGACACAACACTTGGAGCAAAATGACTTGTCAAATTAAACATAACATACTCTTGCTAAATGAGACCACGGCTGGTTTTATCCAATTCAAAAGCTTGCATGACTCAGCCGAAGAGCTCTGCAGCTTCACATTCCAAACAGAAACACCAGACGTCCCAGACCACAACTTACATCAAGGAGGTGGGTACTGTCGCATCCACGGATTAAATGAGCTCAAACTGAACACTCGCTCTTAGAGTCTGATGAACATTTGAAGTTTTATCTAAATCTTTGGCAAAAAGGCTTCTTTAGGGGAAGGATACATTTTGCTTACAGTTATTATTCTTGCTGCAGAACTTTTTCTTTTCTTTGGCAAAAAACTGATGATATGGAGGAAGTGTCTTGCTGGACAGCTTGATCGTTTAACGAAACTTAGATTAAAATGCCTGTTTCTGTCCCTCAGTACAGTGTAAATATGTAAATATCTCAACATATTTATCATTATTCTCTCTATTTGTGAGCAGAAACAAAAAAACACAGTGTTTCCGGGATTTTGATATTATTACCACGATACAACAGCTGGAAACAGGGTGAAATCTAGCTTACTAAATCAAATGAAGCCATGTTGGTTTATGCTTGCTGACATTTTGCCTGGTTTACAAACCTATTTGTGGATCTTATGAGTTTTCCATCTGAAGTCTAAGCGTAAACCAGTTTAAATCTAGAAGACGGTCCCAGGTCTAAACCTAGATGAAGCATATAGGTTGAAATCACCCCTTCAAACTGATGACTCATTGACTGGTCTAAAATGAGGTCAGAATATAGCTTCTACGTTGAAATCACGTCTATTTCTTACAGGGATGGTGGTAAAAAAAAGCAGTTACCACTACAAAAAATTGCAAACCTCATTGTAATTGTGACTTTAAACTAGAACGGGCTAAACTCAGCTGTTGCTTTTCCAGCTTCTGAAGCAAATCAAACACAGCATTACAACATTACTTAACACATTATCCAGCTTTTACCTGTTTTGTCCCTTGGCAAATTTTCTCACTGGATTTCAGGCACGGTTGTGTACAGCTGAGAGGTGCAAAATGTAATGATTATGCTATTTCGCTGCATAGGGGTTTCTGATATATTTTTTATTAATCTGCTTATTTCAAGCAAAAATTAGTTGTCACTCCAATGTTCTTCTAATATTTAAGTGTAATAAATTCGAAACTGGTCAGCAGCACCTTTAATTGCAGTCTAAAATACCAGTCTAAAATAACGTTTTTTATTTGCCACAGAAAAAAAAACTAAATTCAACATTGCTGAGACATAACAACAGGATGGAAGACCCAAATATAAGCTAAATTCAGTTGGGTTAGTTTGTTTAGCAAAGCAAGGGTCCAAACTAGATAATGAGGAGTCAGTCAGAGTGATAATCTTTCCAGAAAAAAGCTTTGTGGAGGACTGCATCCAGTGATAAAGCAATAACCAAAGGTCCCGAAGCAATCAGTGAGAAAATAATCAATGTATAAGGGAAAAACCAGGAAACAAGCAGAGGTCATACAGTGCAGAAAATGCACACGCAGCTGAAAAACCTGTCATTATCTAGCAAAAACTGCTGAAACCAAGAGAAAGTATTTTTAAAAGATATAAAGCAATGACAAACAGAATAAGAACACGAACAGAGGATGTAGTCATACCAGCAGTGAGGGTTTGGTTACCTTTAGATAGAGAGTACCAGCTTGCTCCATTGGTAATCCCTTCGTTAAAGAAGTCTCCACAGTTCCAGCCTTTGTGCATCCAGCTGTGAGCGTACGAGTAGGTCCTTGCCAACTATCATCACAAACAAATGCAAGTGTTCCCCCGTCATTCAGATGCTTGCACAAATTATGCAACAGATAATGAGATCAGGTCAGCTGTGCAACATCTGGAAGTAACTTAACAGCCCCACACCTGCCTAAAGATTTTGTCATCCGGAGTGGCTGCGTATGTGTTCCTCCCTCGAATGCGAGGGTCTCTTGATTTGTCGAAGGGGTAATTGGCCACCACTGCTCCTCCGTGGAGATTGGCAGACAAGACGAAATTGTAGTTTTGCATCCATTTTATAACTGCCAGAGTCTCAGGTTCAACCTATGAAGAACAGTCAGGGTAAGTGTTTGAAAGAAAGTAATGCTGAGGATTTCCGTACAATGAGGAATGCGAGTAAATGGAAACACGAGGTGAATGTACTTTAAATAGGTATTCACAAAATTTCTAGTACAGTACCTTGCAAAACTGTTCATACAGCCTGAACTTTATAAGCACAAAGTTATGGAGACATTTTATTGGCATTTTTGGGGGGGGGAGCAAACATGGTATTTAAATGTTTTTAGAAAAAGAAATCGGAAAAGTGTGAAGTGCATTTAAACTTGGCCTCCCTGGGTCAATACTTTGTAGAACCCGCTTTCTGAAAACTGAAAGTGTTATTACAGTTTTTCTTCCAGGACTACCCTGTATTTAGTTTCATCTGTTATTCCATTCACTGTGACCAGCTTGCCCACAGCATGATGCTGCCACCAACATGTTTCATTGTGGGGATGGTGCGTTCAGGATGGTGTGTCACTACAGTGTATTACATAGACTTAAATGTTTCATTTTGAATCTGACCAGAGATTGTTCTCCAACCTGTTGTGTCCCCTACATGGCTTGTCACAACCTGCAAACAAGAATTCTTGTGGCTTTCATTCATAAATGGCTTTCTTCTTTCCACTTTTCAATAAAGCTGAGATTTGTAAAGTGCACGACTAATAGATGTCGTGTCAAAAGATTCTCCTCTCCGCAGCTCCTCCAGAGTCTTTTTTGCTGCTTCTCTGATTAATGTTCTTCTTGCCCATCAACTTAGGTGGATGGCCATGTCTGTGTGCATTTGCAGTGGTGCTAATTAGGTTACTTCTAAGGGCACTGGGCTTTATTTAGTTGTATCAGAAAACCGTGGGCTGAACAGGAATGGAAATCCAAGCACTTCACTTCTATGTACATCAAGTTTGGCCAGTCCTTGGCTGTATCTACCCCTGTATCTGTTTTCTTTAGTAGTTCACTCTTTTGTGGTTATTCTAGTGTCCTTCATACATCTAGGGTTTTTCCCTGTTATAATTATAGTAGATTCTCCCTGGGTTTCTTTGTATTTTGGTTAAGCTCTTTTTTTATTAATTAGTTTTCCTCCTTCAGCTGCTCCGCCTTTCTCTCTGCCTCAGCTGCAACTCATTTCCTCTGATTAGGTCATCTGGTCATTTCTCCACCCTGGTCACTGCTTCTCATTGTTCACTGCTGGATTCTTCTGTTGGACTGCTGTTCCAGCCTGGTCCATTTGTTCTCCATGTCCTGTTCTCCATGTGTAAGTCCACTTTACCTTTTTGTAGTTTTTCTTTATTTTATTATTAAAGCATTCAGCTTCACCTCAAATCATCTGTGCATTTGAGTCCTTCACAAACTGACATGACAAAGTCAGGCTTTTTTAGACCATTTGATCAATTGAAACCATAATTCAATTACATTTAGATATCAACAGACATCTTAATGATGACACTTTCAGAGTTTTAGGGTTTTTATTTAAAGAATTTTAGAAAAATATGTATTGTTTTTCTACCACTTCACAATTATACACTGCTTGCATTGGTCTGTCATAAAATCCCAATACAATTCACTGAACCTTTTGGTTAGATCATGACAAAATGAGAAGATGTGGAAGCTGTTTGAAAATCAGTCAGTCAGTCATTTTCTACCGCTTATTCCATAGTGGGTCGCGGGGGAGCTGGTGCCTATCTCCAGCAGTCTATGGGCGAGAGGCAGGATACACCCTGGACAGGTCGCCAGTCCATTGCAGGGCAACACACATACAAACAAGCACACACTCATTCATACACCTAAGGGCAATTTAGAGTGACCAATTAACCTAATAGGCATGTCTTTGGACTGTGGGAGGAAGCCGGAGTACCCGGTGAGAACCCACGTTTGTTTGAAAATACTTTACAAAATCTCTGTTTTGGGGTAATGAAAATAACTGGCTATAAATGCAACAAAACAAAACTTACAGACCAAGAAAAAGCATAAGCATTAAAAATTAAACGTGCTTTCAAAAAGCCCCAGGATAGAAACCTCTGCAGAAAACGCTCAGTATGCAAATGACATTAACATGAGCCCAACAGTTTCAGCTTCAGCAAGTATCTCCAGAACACTAATGGAGAAGCCTTAAAGCTCAGCTTTTCACTTTGAGCTGTGATAAGTTTTCCCTATCAGTTCATGTTTAGAGACGCATCGTAATACCTCTCCTTGGGAACAGTATGCAGAACAATAAACACAGTCTGCCGACCAGTGCCTGATGACCTTGAACACAGCAGATGCAACCAGGCAGAAGGACTTAAGTATATCTGTGAACCGTTAGTCACATGGGTGCATCCTCTGAAGTAGTAGCTGTCAACAAAGTGACAATGAATTTATGGTACATGCAATACTAGCTGTACCCTATAGTATAAAAATTATTCACACTAATCCACACATGGTGGATCCCTCAGTGATATTTTTCATTTAGTGTGCTTCCCATAGTGAGGCTTTCTCAATGTTGGGCTCTTTTTTTAGATATTGAACTTGTATTAAAAACCATACTGGGAGGTGGTGATGAAAAGTATTAAAACAGATCATTTTACCAGATAATTAACAATGATGAAGACCTTAAATTTTAGATTTATGCAAGATTTTCACTACAGATTCAAGAGTCTCTGATTTCAATTTTCACTGCAATCATTTCTGTGAATGAAATATCATTACTTGAGGGCTAACGTAAGGCTTGTGGCTTCATGTTGTAAGTAAAAATGGTCCTGACTAGCATGAAGAACAAGGTGATAACAGTGGCACAGTTGTGTCTCCCTGTCAAGAGGCAGAGTCTGGGTAAAAGAGCAGTCAGTAAATAGAAAATTTGTAGTTTTAGTGAGTTCTATTATTTCCCAGGTGAAAAACAGAAGGAAAACGTAAGGTGCTCATGTTTAACTATAAGGGAAGAGTTTAGAATTAAATTTAGTCTGGGAACTAAAGAAATCTAAATATTTTGAATATACCTACTTCTCTACTACGTATGGTTTTAATTTTTACCATTTTTGACTTTTTAATGGGGCATTGCTACATTATGATTGCAACAACAATCATTTTTTAGTTTTTTCATAGTTTTGCAAAACGTTTATAGTAACAAAAAAAGACAGAGTTTCCAGCTTAAGGCACATTTCTCTGTCTGTTGATGCCAAGTTAAATTATATTAAATTATATTATAGGTAATATTTACCCCCTAATGGAACCCTGATGTGTCTTTTTTCACTTGTTTGAAATTAAAATAACAGTCATGCATTCTCATGAGCATCTGCGTTGCATTTCAATTTCGGGGACTTAATGTCATCATTAAAAGTTGATTGTGCTGAATTTACCATTGAAAAACTGTTAAAAAGTAGAAACAAGCGCCTTCCTGTCTGCTTGCGACTTTGCACAATAGGCCAATAGGGACATTGTTGTATTTTTGATTAAATGCAAATCCATTAGGCCACAGTATCCATTCCAGTTGGGGAGAAAACTTAAAGGAGTTAATCATGAACAGCAGCCTTTTCTTTCTGCATTCAAGAAGAGAAGTCGAGACTCCCCCAAGGACCTGACCTTAATACTAGAAATATGCTTTTTGGCAGACTATTTCCAATACTTTGACGGCACATGCTTTTATAAATCCCTCTACTGTTCATTTCATGCTCGAGTGCCCTAAAGCAAGTACACGGTGAACTACAGAGGCCATTCGATCACCTGGAACAAAGCCACGTGTCTTCCAAAGCCAACCTGAATGATGGTATTTACTCTGAAAAGTCAAGCCACAGTTTATACCCTCAAAGAGACTTTTAAGGATTATATTCACAAGCCTGCAGCTGGTGTTCATTGGTTTTAAAAATGACCATAAAATTTGGAAAAAATTACTTTATATTTACAAAGAACATGAGATATGCATTCTTCTATTTATGTGTTAACTTATGCAAGCTGTTTTCTGAAAAAAATGCATGAAAACAACATAAAATTAGATCTTTTGAAGATGCTATTTGAAGCTGGTGAGAAAGTGTCATTATCCACAGCGGCCTGTACCAACATATGCTGAAAGCCCACTCAGAGAGGAAGAAGCCTTGACTGCAAAAGCAATACAGTTACAAATGCACTCAGGGACAAATGCTATTTTTGAACCCATGTCCTGTGGTTTGATCAAACTAAAATTAAAGTGTTTGGCCATAATGACTATTGCATTTGAAGGGAAAAGGTGGAAGCCTGTGATTATTATTCCAACTGAAGTATGGAAGTGGCAGCATCATTTTGTCAGGTGTTTAGCTATATTCATACCTAAAACATTTGACCCAAATCAAACAGTTTAAAGGCAATTCTACCAAATACTGAGGAAATGTATGTAAAGTTTTGACTTTAAAGAAAGTTTTTGACAACTTTCTGGCATTTAGCAAATAGGAATAATTTTGATAATTCTAACTGACCTAAAACATTTTAGTGGGATTTAATGTCAGACAGTGCGACAGTGTCTTTTTATACAGTGTATTTAAATATGTGATTTCAGCTATATACATGCATAAACAGGTTATTATTGGAGTGTCTCCACTGACCTGAAGTTCCCAGTTGTCTGGCAGAGGAAGGTGATGGTTTCTTCCATTGTTTTTCTCATAGTAGTACAGAAGTGCATTCAGGTCTGGGAAGTTTCGATTCAGATCAATCTCTCTGGCATTCCCTCGACCCACCAGATATCCATTCAGCTCTGGACCCTGTGGACCCACAAACACACATTGACCTACTGAGTAATTGTTTAGCATGTATTGCTGGTGGTAGCTTGCTTAAACGAGTGGTGTCCAAACCTTTTGTCACGTAGGCCAAAATAAGTTTGTACTCATGGGACGAAAAGTTAAAATATTTTAAAAACTAAAACCTACTCAACAATAAACTAAGCATGCAATATTTTAATTAAACAAATAGCCAGTTTTGTGTAGGAAATTAGTGTATAAATCATTGTAGATTCAAAACCTTGCATGTTTTTCTTATTAAAAAAAGGCATTCAGTTAGAAAGTTTTTTGAGGTCGATTAAAAAAAAAACAAACTCTTTCAGTAATAAGTAATAACAGTAATAACTGATAATAGACAAAAAATCATTTTGTTTTCAAAATGCTTGCTGTATTTAGTCAAGTTTAATATATTAATAAAAGCAGATTTTGGGTGCACCAAGGTCTGCTTTTGTGTTGTACATAATTTGCGATTGTAAGAAGATTTTATTGGTCGGTATTAATTTTACCTAATTAAAAATGAAAAATGAAGTCTCTATCTGCATCAACCTGTGCTACCGAGCCAAATTTGTATTATTCAGTCAAGGACCACATTTTGGCCTAAACAAATCAGTCAGGTTTTGTTTGATTTGAGTCCAAGATCCAAGTTTCAATTTCAGAGGTAAATGGAACGCAGCATAAGAATCCAACAAGACCTGGTCCTGGTTCATAAAATCAGTCAAATATTAGCAGAGTAAATACAAAATGCAGTTTTCAAATTATGATTGCATTTATTAACGGAAGGAATAAATCTAAATCAACCAACCTAAATAACAACATTTTATGGTTCAGTTAATTAGCCACGCCAAAATCACTTAAACAGAACCTGTCTGACAACATGAAGTAGGTTAGAAAAATCTAAAGAAATACAAGAACAGATGAAAAATAATGTCACTCATATCTGTGTCTCAAAAATGGTTACAAAGGTATTTGTAAGGCTTTGGTACTCCAGAGAACCACAGTAAGATCCATTATCCACAAATGGAGGAAACAATGGAACACTAGTAAACCTTCATAGGAGCAGTCGGCCTGACATGATTACTCCAAGAACACATTGACAATGTCCAAAAGGTCAGGAAAGAGCCTAGGACAGCATCTAAAAATCTGCAGGTCTCATTTGCCTAGTAAAGTTCAGTGTTCATGATTTAACAATCAGAACGTTACTGGGCAGAAATGGCCTCCTTTGGAGAGTTCCAAGGCCAAAACCAGTGCTGACCTAAAAGAACACAAAACCTACACATTTCACAGAAAAACATTGTAAGGTTCCCTGACTTTTGGGAAATTGTCTGTGCGAAGATAAGACAAACGTTTTGGAAGGTGTATAAAACTAATACAACATTTCAGGAAAAGAGCATCATACCAGCAACCAAGCACGATGGTAGCAGTCTGCCTCTTGACCTGGACAAATTACTTTAATTGATTGAACTGTGTGGTCAGAGTCTTGCTAATGACCTAGTTGATTCAGGTGTGTCCAAGCATAGATAAATCTAAAAGTTGCAGGACACCGGCCTTCGCCATCTGGAGTTTGACACCTGTGTCTTAGGAAGTCTTTGTAGATCCCTCCCAATGCAGCACACCACCTTCACATTTGTCTGATGCCACACAAGAGAAAGGTTCTGCCCAGAACAAGCTGCAAGAACTCCAAAACTGGGGCTGTAAAAAGAGGATATCATTTTGTTGTTGCACCCCTGGTAGAGAGAACAAACGTCTCTATGAATAGGCCTTTACCCTGAAGCAGGGGCCTCCCACTCCGCTCCTTGGACTCCACCGTCCTGCAACGTTTAGGTGCATCTTTGTTCCAACAAAACTGAACCAAATGAATGGCTCATTACCAATTTAATTTGCAGATCCTGATGATAAGCCCTAGAGATAATTCATCCATTTGATCCAGGTGTGTTGGTGCAGGGATGCATCTAAAATTTGAGGAACGGTGGCTCTACAGGTATTTGGTTTAAGACCCCTGCCCTGAAGGCATAAGGCAGTTAAACCAAAGTCTGACCTTTTATGGGGAAATCTACTGCCACTGTCAGGAAAATATATAACATGTTTCTCTTTCATTTGCCTCAGAAACAAAAAATTATAATACAGAACCAGTACCATGCCAACAGAGATTATGTAAAACAAACCTTGCCATTGTTATTCAGATGCTGCTGCATCCAAACATCTGTTAAGCACCAAATTATAGTGCATTTATGCCCATGTGCTCTAATTGGAAAAGAGAGGGTCTGCCATATGCTACAGCTCACTTCTGGATGTATAATTAGTCTCAAAGAGATTGCACACACATGTATGAGTTTGTGTCAGAGTAGCCACTAACAGGAGCAAACACTGGGATAAAAAAAAACCTACTATTGTCTAGCTTTGTGTTGTGTCTTAAACATGCAGTCATTTGAAATCAAAACAGATGGCTTAACATAACACAGGGATTTAAACAAACTGCGCTGAGTGTGAGAGATGTGCTTTCATTTAACATACATGTGTTTAGTTTCACTCTGAGACCTTCACATTTTTTGGTAAAAAACAAGTAAAAATGTATTTATATTTCTTCTTAGGTAGCAGATGGCTTGATTAGAAAAACAGGCAACGGGGGTCCCTTTAGGGAGATATCTGTCTCTGCTTTTTCTTTTGGCGTGTGGAAGCAAAAAGCTCACACGTATACCAGAGTTTACGTTACCTGTCTGGCTGCCACTTCATAGCCGTCAGGGTTCATGGAGGGCAGGATGTGGATGCGAGTGTCATGGATCAGCCTCGTGATCCGCTGGTTTCCAGCACGGTACTCCTCGCATAGAAACTGTGAGAGCTTGATGAGGAGTTCACGGCCGAGCACCTCGTTGCCGTGCATGTTGCCAATGTACTTGAACTCCGGCTCCACTGGTGGAAGAATTGGAAAAATGTAGGGAGCAGGAAAGTTAAAAGACCATCCAGCATGAGCACACATACACACATACTTTTTAATACATTACATTTACCATTTAACTCAACCACTCCAAAAGCAAATAGACCTATTTGAACAATATGAGCCAATTATACTGTTGAATTTCTAATTAATATACTTTAAAATTTTATGGGGTATTAAATATTAGCCAATAAAAGTATTTAGGCATTAATAATATGAATTAGTAAGTTCAGAAAATAGAGTAGCTATGTAGGGTTCAACTAAAGCTGTAGGAGTATTAAGCATTTACTCAAATGATCTACAGTAGATAAAGACTGTTAATGAGACTCGAGTCCCAGACATTGAGTCTGAGTCAAGTCTGAAGGCCTTAAGTGCAACTCAAATATAAGTAACAGACTTGGATGAAACAGCTTTGAATGGGAAATTAACGTAATTGTAAGGTTTTATTAATTATATATATATATGTATTACTAAAGGCAGCTTAGACTGCTGTTCTTACTAAAAGTGTGTGGCACATGTAGTAGAGAGTTATTGTTTCAGCTCATTCTGGCAGGTTTATAATTGGTTCACACGATGCAATCTTCTTCTATATGCAGTCAATGCCCAAAGTGATGTTTAAGGACTTCTATTAGACAAACTCTGAGTAGAATTAGGTGAGAAGTCAGACATCGTGCTATGATAAATCAAGGCTGCAGCTGAAAAATCCTTGAGTGTATTAACTGATTAAAGGAGAAAAACTTAAACTTTTCTCATAAAGGACAATTTCAATTTCAGTTCTGAAAACAGGGAAGCGAAGTCAAATAAGTGATTGCGGCTGATTATTTCAGAGAAGGTCATCTGGTATTCTCGTTGGTATCTTTGAGCAACCAATCCAAACAACCTTGTCCGCTGGATAGATTTCCCTCCTCCCAAGGGTTGCTTCATTAATCATTCCTGAAATGCCAAAAAACCGAGACCTGCATTTAATGGGACCAGAAGACTGAACACTGGTAACTATCAAATAAGATTTGAGTTGTTTGCATCTATGTTGTTCAAAAGAGGAATGCGGAAATGGATTTGGAGGGAAGCAGTGCTAATGCTTCCAAATTCATTAATAGTTCATGAGTCGCACATGGCAGCTTGGCGTCTGCAATTCACCCCCTTTTCTTTACCAGGAAGCCAACTGGCTGCAGGTTCATGAACCACTAACAGACAGCAGCAGAAAGAGCAAACGAACCAGCCGAAAGTCCTGGAGTGTGACCTAGACAAGACCTTGGGTCACTCCCGCGTCATGAAGTGTATAGTTCCTGTTTTTCACCTTGCAAAAGAGCAGACACACATCCTTCTATTCTACTGAAGGAAGCCTGTACGTGTGCAAAAGCAGAAAGGGGGAAAAAATAAAAATGCAAGCTCAGTCGTGGCCAAAATAGCATTCTTTGCAAATGTCAGGCTATTTTTCAAATGGTTGCTTAAGCAGATGAGGGAATGGAAAAAAACTTGAATGCATGTGACATAAATGGTTAGCATTTTACCCACAAAAAGATGAGGTGCAATGAGGTTATGGTTTTCAATTTGCAACCAAAAAGCAAAATAAACAGCAGAGCTGATTTGGAATGGAGGGGGGGGGGGGGGGGGGGGGGGATGGTGGTGGGTTAAACAAGCAAAACATTTAGCAGGAGAAGGCTCAGGGTTAAGCCCATGTTGACTCAAAGTGAACCTATTAGTCATCTGCTCAGTTTTGAATTGCACCATACAGTTTAGGTAGGATGGCAGAAAAACTCAGATGAAACACAGATGTTGGCTCAGTTCTTCAGAATTTTCTTTTTTTTGTAGGATTTCCACCGATGTTTATCAAGGACGCCAGCTTTGGAATCACTCTTCTCTTTTTGTCCTCATAAAGCCAAATCTGAAGGCTTGTGTTTTAACTCGTTGGGACGAAACCAGAATCTTCACAGGCTGCTCAGTCTCCTGCCAGCTATGTCCCAACACCAAAAAGTGCAAATGAACAAAATGTGCTCTGAAATCTGTTACATATTTCACCAAAAATCAATGTCCTTTTCTCAACCTTTAGTGGATGCAAATTAATTTGAACACACAATAAAATCCATGTTTGTGTCTTTTTGTTGAATCCTCCTCCACATTGTGCAGCCAAACAATGAATCAGGTGTTACTCACAAGCTTCATGGATTCCTGGGTTGTCACTGAACTCCAGCACATAGAGGTGGCGCCCCTCCACGCTGCGCCCGATGCTGTAGAGGCGAGTGATGTAGGGGCATTCGCTCTGCACTGCAAACAGGGCTCTCACCATGTCCTCGTATTGGTGATGCTGGAAGTCGGAGCCCGACGTCGGGAGCCCCATCAGCCCCAGCAGGAGAGCGCAGAGCCAAGGAATAGTCCTCCACTGCAGCATGGTCCCCTCAAAAGACACAAAGGTGTGCAATACAGAGAAGGGTAGAAAGGGAGGCTGCCCAAAACTATCCAGAACACACAATTGTCAGATGTGTTTTTACATGCCAAACATTTTGCTTACTGCTCTTTTCTTCTCTTGTTCCCCCTCTTGCTCCAGCTCTCCCACTGCCTCCTCCCACATACAGACCTCAGAATGAAGAGCAAGCAAGGACAGCCCCCCCTCCTTTGTCTAACTCTCCTCCTCCAACAGCTGCTCCTCTTTCACTCTTCTCCCCCTTGGGTCCTTGTCAAGTACATGCTCCTAGCTTTATTAGTGCTTTTGAATGCTTCCAAAAGCCCTTCCAGGCAGTCTCTCTCTCTGTACACAGAAATCAGCTCTGTCTGTGTGAAGCACTCATTTTCTCTCCCTCTTTTCTGTCTTTAACTCAACTTATATGCTGCTTTCCTGGGAAAGAGGGGTTGTTTCCACGGCGCTGCTTTCCCCAACCCCTGCAGGCCTCAATCATCCATTCATTAACTCTTAAGTCAACACAGCCCCTGTGACTGAGAGGTTGCATGCATGTGTGCCTGCGTTCCTTGGATGAATCAAATGCAAAAGCTCTTTCACAACCTTTGGGGTTCTTTGCTGGCTCTGTTTCTTTAAATCAAACACACATACATAGAGTCCCTTGTAAAAGTATTGATATGCCATTTAAGTTTTACACATTTTATCATGTTACAACCTAGTTTGGACTTTATATGATAGATCAACTGACAATAATTTGTGAGGTGAAAGGAATTAATGCAATAGTTGGACTTTTTATCAAGAACATGAAAAGTTTGACGTCTATACCCAGCTCCCCTCAGTCAATACTTTAAAGAACCAGCTTTTGTTGCAATTCCATCTGAAAGTATTTTGTGGTATAATTTTACAACCTTTTGCTCCTTTGGAGATTTTTGCCCATTAATCTTTGCAAAACAGTCCAATTAAACAATTCAATTCAATTCAGTTTTATTTATATAGCACCTATTCACAACACATGTCATCTCAAGGCACTTCACAAAGGGTTTGGAATGGTATAGGGTTGTTGGGGAGGTTAGATTTAAACTACTGAGTGTTAGAGTTTGGCCATTCTAAAATGGCCAATGTGTAGGGGTGTCCTAGCAGTGTCCTCGCGACACTCGCAAGAGTGCTTGTACGTGAGTTTTCAAGTTTTCCCTCAGATTCCCAGTTGGATTTAAGTCTAGAGTTGACTGGATAATTCAAACATATGAATATGCTTTGTTGAAACCACCTCTGGCTGTTTTTCTGCTTTGCCCAAGCCTCAAGACTCTTCCAGCTTCTTACAGATTCTCAAATACTGTCTTTGTGGGGATGGTGTGTTTAAAATAATGCTTAATGTTGACAGATTCTTTTAATCAGATGGGTAGGAGAGGGGCAGGTTGGAAAATAAAGGATAAAATTTCCATACACTATTAATCTAGCTAAATGTATTGCTTGGATATGTTTTGGTTGTTGCATATTAAATTTTGCTTTGGCTTTGCACTTAACTGTACTTTTCTTTACATATTTGGAAGATGGATTGAATTATAATTTCATCCCTTACTTGTCTGCTGTGTTCCATGGTCTTCATGATGCTGTTTGTTCACTAATACAGGTCCTTCTCAAGAAATTAGCATATTGTGATAAAGTTCATTATTTTCTATAATGTAATGATGAAAATTTAACATTCATATATTTTAGATTCATTGCACACTAACTGAAATATTTCAGGTCTTTTATTGTCTTAATACGGATGATTTTGGCATACAGCTCATGAAAACCCAAAATTCCTATCTCACACAATTAGCATATTTCATCCGACCAATAAAAGAAAAGTGTTTTTAATACAAAAACGTCAACCTTCAAATAATCATGTACAGTTATGCACTCAATACTTGGTCGGGAATCCTTTGGCAGAAATGACTGCTTCAATGCGGCGTGGCATGGAGGCAATCAGCCTGTGGCACTGCTGAGGTCTTATGTTGGGTCTTGAGTCTCTCAACGTTCTCTTCACAATATCCCACAGATTCTCTATGGGGTTCAGGTCAGGAGAGTTGGCAGGCCAATTGAGCACAGTGATACCATGGTCAGTAAACCATTTACCAGTGGTTTTGGCACTGTGAGCAGGTACAATGGCTATTCTGTCAGCTTTGAGGTTTCTTCTTTACGTGCTAGTCTCTTGTACCAGATAGACTGGCGATAAAAACTGAGTTCTTGATCTTTTTTGTCAAGATCGGATTCTCTTTTGTAAAGTTGTTGTTTCACCTGGCCATTTTCAGTGTTGAATGTGGAAATAACATGGATCAACTTGCCCTACAAGGGCTTGCCCTTGGTTTGACACTCAGTTTCAAGAGTGTGAATTTTTAAAACTTGTTTCTGTAAACAACTTTGCATCTCCTCAAGTTTACTCTTAACACATTGTAGTTTAATTGCAAGTTCTTTGGATTTTTTCTGTGCAGTCATGGCATCCTGACTTCTTTTATTTAACTGGGGTCTCAGCTCATTTTGTTCAGAGAATAATTCAGACTTTTCAATTTCTTCTAACTGATGCTGACAGTCAGTGACATTGTTCTCGTCTTTTGTCTCTGGCTCTGACAGCACACTTTGAAATAATCGTACGTAGACTACGTGGTGTGTGTACACTTCCACACCAAGTAAAAGGCTCAGAACAGAATATATATATACACACACACACACACACACACACACACACACATCCTCTGATGCATCCACAAGTTGAATGTCTCCATCTTGTGGATGCATCCGTTACATTTTCTCCCTGTAATAAAAATCCACATTGAAAAGGTTCTCTTTTCCGGAAAAGAAATGCAGGTGACAAAAGACTGCAAATGGACCTATTCTGTGATCAACACTGTTGCAGAATTCTTTCTATATTCAGCTGTTATTTGAACTGTTTATTATTTCTGTCGATATTATAGTTTTTTCTTCAAATGCTGACACTGTACTATGAGTGGTTATGAATGAAGTCTGGCACCTGAGTCCCACCCCTTACTAGCAACTAAGTGGAGCTCCACCCACTTGATTTTCAGTAGAGGAACACGTCTCGGCTGGTTTTAACTTACACACGCTTTACAATGGCTACCCTCAAAGGCAGATGTTCTGTTGTTGGCTGCAAAGACCCACATGTGTACTTCAGCACTTCAGTACTTCATATGACCACATGTGACGGGGAGGTAGAACTAATTCACCATGTAGCTTTGGGAAAAAAAAGAAAAAAAGGTGACCATTAGACTAGACTAGGGACAAAGAGGAATACACTTGTCTGTGCGAGGCAGAGAGTGGCTGTGATGCTGCGTGTATTCGCGACTGGTTGCTCAGGGCAGTGTGACCCCTCTATTTTAATTGGTTCTGATGCCATACAGTTTCTGTTAATACCATATTTGTCTTGTTCTATTTATATCATACACACCTCTGTGTTTTAATTGGTTCATTTAAGGCCTTCCCCATAACACCCTTAAACACACCTCTGTATTATGATTGGTTCATTTAAGGTATCGCCCCTAATGACGACATCCAATCTGCATGCACGGTTATGCCCTTCGGCCACACCCCGTTGACCCCATGACCTCTCCGCCCCCATGACCCCATGACCCCCATTAAGTTCAAAAGTTCACCTGTCAAAAGTTTGATGAAAGGGTGTAGTGTCCAGGGTTTGTGTAGGGGCTTCGGGAGAGGGTTAGTAGCTGGTAGTTACTTCGTCCTCCACAACCACCTTCTTGTCTTCAGGCTGGATATTTGCGTCTACAGACTCAGCCATTAATAGCGGCGATGGTGAGTAGAGGTCTGGAGAAGGCGGTTGATACATTTTCATGTTCTATCCTGTAGGTGATGCAGGACTGAAGTGGGTCTCAGAGAACGAGGACGTTGAGGTGGATGGTGAGAAGAGGTCCGGGGAGGGCGTATGATACGGTCCAATGTTGAAGCTTTCATCGTGCTCAGCAGAGAAGTGGATCTCTGCTCGGTGGTTGTAGAGATCCCTGTATGGTGTTTTATCGTGCGCCTCACTCATTCTTAGGATTCGGTTCTCAGTGTCTGTGAGCTTGCTGTTATTCCCCCCAAATATATATCATAGGGTCCTCAGAAGAGGGTGTGGTTTAGACGTAAAACAGGGAACATCAGCGTTTTTTTCACTGACATGACATCAATCCAACTGCGTGAGTTGTGGAAAAGGTTGGAAAAACGCTGTCCAATTTCACTCATCTTCTCTGCCCAAGCTTCAAACGGCAGAGCCAGCATTGTCTCGAATATGCCTCAGTTCTGATTGAATGCCTCCAGCACAAACAGATCTGAGGGATTCGTCTAGTTGTTCTTGCGTCTGCTTGCCCGAAAGGACCAGCAACCATTTGCTGTGGTTTTTGACCCCCACACTGCACTAAAGAGAGGTTCTCTCTCAGCTATTTCAACATTGGATGGAATATGAAACATTCTCGCCCGTTTTGCAGGTCGAGGAGACAATTCATTTTCTTCTTCATCCTCCCTCTCCTGCATTGAGACTGTTTCAGGGCTATCATTAAGGTGTGGGATCGCAAGCCTTAACACAGTCCAGTCGTTGTGGGTGAGAGTACACAGAGCCAATGATCCATTAAATACCTTGTCTTGATCCAATTGATACAGGCAGAGCTCTCCTATTTCATACATGAAAATATACCCCCAACTACCACTCAGGCCATATGGCTCCAATGACCACTCTTCCTGCAGAGTGTCCAACGGGGGTCTTTGTACCTTGCAAAGGTAGTATGTTGATTTCTTAGGAGCATTCAATTCACAGGATGAATGCTGGTAGACGGTCACTGGGGTTTCGCACAGAACTGACTTACCTCTTGGCCGATCCGAGGTCTGATTTTCCACCGTGGTTGTTGAAGTTGAAGTTGGATCATCATCATCGGAAGAGCATGTTATGACGGGAATTCCGATAGGTATCTCAGATGAGGAAGTAGATGATATAGATGATGTAGTTGCTTGTTCATCATCTTGGCACGCGTTGCGTTTCTCCTCCGCTTGACGATTAACTCTCTTAACTCTAACCATTGCTGAACGGGTGTTCTTTTCCAACGAATGATGCATGTAAAGTGCACAGTTTTATGCCTGTATTTAAAGCGAACACATCCATTGGGTTATTCAAGGTTTAACAAGGCTTACAAACACACCCCTCTATTTTAATTGGTTCTGATGCCATACAGTTTCTGATAATACCATATTTGTCTTGTTCTATTTATATCATACACACCCTTGTATTATAATTGGTTCATTTAAGGACTTCCCCATAACACCCTTAAACACACCTCTGTATTATAATTGGTTCATTTAAGGTATCCCCCCTAGTGACGACATCCAATCAGCATGCATGGTTACGCCCCTCGGTCACACCCCATTGACCCCATGACCCCCCTTACGTTCAAAAGTTCACCTGTCAAAATTTTGATAAAAGGGTGTAGTATTATCTCTGCCCATAGACCTATCCCAAATGTTTAAAAGGAAGATTAGTAGGTCACCTTTAAGTTGGATTTAGTTTGTGAAATTTGCATTCCGGACAATTAAAGAAGCAAAGCTAATTGTATATGATTAACCGAATCAGTGGCATTTTCTGTTTTGGCTAATTCATTCTAGCTAGCTTCATTGGATAGTAGTTAATTTCTTTGTATATGTTTCAGGAAATGTACAAGCTGAAAGCGTATGAGGAGCTGAGAAGTGACCTTGAAAATGGTAACATAAACTTTATAAAGCACCAAACCTAGAGGTATGATTATTCAGTTCACCTCCCGGGCCTCTTTATTAGGTGGGAGGTGTTCAGCGTCCAGGAGAGGTCAGGGGAAATGTGAATGCCCAGGGACTTTATGCTGTCTACATGCTTCAACACCTTCCCCTGTATGCAGAGAGGAGCATGTTCAGTCTTCCTGGACCTCTTGTAATCCAATATCACTTCTTGGTCTTGCTGGTGTTCAGGATGAGGTTGTTCCTGGAGAACCATAGCCAGATTGTGGACTTCCTGTCTGTAGTGGGACTCCTCGTTGTTAGATATGAGACCCACCACAGTCGTGACATCCGTAAACTTCACAACCATGTTTGTTTTGTGAATGGCAGAGCAGTCGTATGTGAAAAGGGTGAAGAGGACAGGGCTGAGAACGCAACCCTGCGGAGTGCCGGTGTTGAGCATCAGTGGGGCAGATGTGAGTTTCCCTATCGTCACCACCTGGGGCCTGCTGGTGAGGAAGTCGCTGATCCACGAGAAAAGTGATGGTGTTAACAGAAGGCTGAAGGTGCTTTTATTAGATCCAAGAAGAGATGGCTGGAGGAGGAAGAACACAATTCTGCTTAATTTTTCAAGCTTCAAAAATACGGATGAAAACAAAATTCTATTTTTCAAATAAACATCTACTGGGCACTATCTCTGACAATCCTAGACAAGTTTCAAAGATCTGTCCCCAATTTTACTCTAATTTATTTAGCTCAAAATATAATGAGGACATCTCAGTGTCGTTCCTTAACAATGTCCAAAACTTAGAAACCATTGATGTGGAAGAAAGGGATTATTGCGACATCCCTGGGAGCAATTCACTAACTGTATTAATACACTTAAAGACAGAAAAACAGCATTTTATAAATGATTCTCTAGTCATCAAGCTCCATTACCTTTACAGGTTTTCCTAGAAGTATACAGAATAACAATCTCCCTCCCACTCTTACTCAAGACCTCATAACACTCACACCAAAACCCAACAAAGACTTACTTTTGTTGGGACTCCAGCCATGAAGTGAAACATGGATGAACACGGACTGTACACAGTCTGTACAAGTCTAGAGTCTGCATTGCCCATCTTCCTAAGACTCTTTTAATGCTTGTGTTAATTTGTTTGCAATTTGCCATGTATAATTTGTCTTTTCTTTTTGTAATATTTACTCCCAGATATTTAATTTTGTTTGGATCCCACTTAAGTGTATATTTATCTCTGATCTCAATTGTTGCAGTGTAGTTTAGAGCCAGTATCTGTGTCTTCATTATGTTTAGTCTGTACCCAGAATATTGTCCATATTCCTCCAGTAGGTCCATAAGCCTAGTAAAACTCACATCTGGTTTTCCTATGTATGCTATCACAACATCTGCAAATAGATCTAATTTGTGTTCTGAACCACCAACTTCCACTCCCTCTATTTTCTAATTCTGCCTGATTGCTTGGATAAGGGGTTCAATAAAGATGTCAAAAAGTGATAGACAGCAGCCCTGTCTTGTTGATCTCTCCAACTTAATTCTTTTAGTCAGATTTCCATTCACCTTGACACTTGCTGTGAGCTCATGATACAATGATTTAATACATTTGATAGAATTCTCATTAAAACCAAACTTTTTAAAGATATTATACTAATGTATCCATCTCACACTGTCAAACACTTCTTCTGCATCCATAATCACAAGTAGCACACTTTCCTTTCTCTTTTTGGCCTCCTCCACAATGTCTATAGTTTTTCTTATGTTATCTTGTGCCTGCCTTCCTCTTATAAAGCCTGTTTGGTCCTCATCAGTAATTTCAGGCATAAATGTCTCAAATCCTTTGGAGATTATTGATGTATATATTTTATAGTCGACATTAAGTATTGATATTGGGCGGTAGCTACTGCATAGTTCCTTATCCTTACCTGCTTTTGGTATTACAGAGATTATTGTTTCTTTCCATGATGGTGGAATTTTCCCCTCCTTCATGGTATAATTAAATGATTTCAACATTACTGGGCATAGCTCTGATTTGAATATCTTATAAAAGTCAGATGGGAACCCATCACAACCTGGAATCTTAATACATTTTGTTCTACTAATTGCATCACTCCTCTCTTTCTCTGTAATGACTGAGTTTAACACTCTGTTCTGACGTTCCTCTATTAATGGCAGATCCAGGTGTTCGAGAAAAGCTTTTATACTCTCCTCATCTGCTGCCTCTGGCTGTGTGTTTAGTGCCCTGTAGTACTCCTCAAATGCCCTCTCTACGTCCTCTGGTTCACTTAATAATTTGTTGTTTGTGGGATTTCTAATTTTATGAATAGTATTTAATGTTTGCTGTCTCCTAATCTGTCTGGCCAATAATCTGCTTGCTTTGGGTGCCTCTTCGTAGTATGTTTGCTTCACAAATCTAACTTTTTTTTTTCAGTTTCAGTTAATAAAACTGAATCAATCTTCCTTCTGATTTCCTTAATCTTTTTAAAGGGATCAAGTCATATATAGGACAGTCTGGAAGATGGGCAGAGTTAAATACAGTACAAGGCAACCTATGGAAGAAAGCTTGTAGGACTCTCCAAAAGATTTGGTGACTGGGGTGGAGGTTCACCTTCCAGCAGAGCAACGGCCCTACAGGCAAAGCTGAAATGGATTGGTTTTAGATTAAAGCAAAATTATAGGTCAGAATGGCCTAATTAAAGTCCAGACCAGGATTAAGTTGTAAATCTATGGCAAGATTTCAAAGTTACAAACATTATCCATTCAATACAAATGAGCTTGAGCTATTCGCAAAGATGAATAAGCCAAATATGTTGGTCTGCAAATGCGTAAAGCTGTTGAGACGCACCTTAAAACACTTGCAGGTGTGACTGCACTGAAAGGTGGTTCTACATAGTATTTGCTCCTCCTTAGTGGATGCACTACTTTTTGTTGGGTTATGATATAAAATCCAAGATAAATTGTGGAAAAGAAATAATATTACATGTATGATTCTGTATGTTGTTCTGTTCGGCTTTAGGAGGTGCTTTAGGGACAACACCTAAAGTGTTCATGGAGAACTAAACACAATAACAAAGATAATCTTGTTTTTTCACGACCATGACAAACACACCTCTTCCTGCGTTCTTTGTTCTGTGAGTTAGATTACCTGTCTGTTTGGGTGAATTTACAGCTTGGAAAAGACTTCTCGGTGACAGGGATGTGGGATCTCATAAAAGAAAACAACCTACTGACTCAGCAGATGTACAGGGGTTGGACAATGAAACTGAAACACCTGGTTTTAGACCACAATAATTTATTAGTATGGTGTAGGGCCTCCTTTTGCGGCCAATACAGCATCAATTCATCTTGAGAATGACATATACAAGTCCTGCACAGTGGTCAGAGGGATTTTAAGCCATTCTTCTTGCAGGATAGTGGCCAGGTCACTACGTGATACTGGTGGAGGAAAACGTTTCCTGACTCGCTCCTCCAAAACACCCCAAAGTGGCTCAATAATATTTAGATCTGGTGACTGTGCAGGCCATGAGAGATGTTCAACTTCACTTTCATGTTCATCAAACCAATCTTTCACCAGTCTTGCTGTGTGTATTGGTGCATTGTCATCCTGATACACGGCACCGCCTTCAGGATACAATGTTTCAACCATTGGATGCACATGGTCCTCAAGAATAGTTCACTAGTCCTTGGCAGTGATGCGCCCATCTAGCACAAGTATTGGGCCAAGAAAATGCCATGATATGGCAGCCCAAACCATCACTGATCCACCCCCATGCTTCACTCTGGGCATGCAACAGTCTGGGTGGTACGCTTCTTTGGGGCTTCTCTACACCGTAACTCTCCCGGATGTGGGGAAAACAGTAAAGGTGGACTCATCAGAGAACAATACATGTTTCACATTGTCCACAGCTTAAGATTTGCGCTCCTTGCCCCATTGAAACCAACGTTTGGCATTGGCATAAGTGACCAAAGGTTTGGCTATAGCAGCCCGGCCGTGTATATTGACCCTGTGGAGCTCCCGACGGACAGTTCTGGTGGAAACAGGAGAGTTGAGGTGCACATTTAATTCTGCCGTGATTTGGGCAGCCGTGGTTTTATGTTTTTTGGATACAATCCGGGTTAGCACCCAAACATCCCTTTCAGACAGCTTCCTCTTGCGTCCACAGTTAATCCTGTTGGATGTGGTTCGTCCTTCTTGGTGGTATGCTGACATTACCCTGGATACCGTGGCTCTTGATACATCACAAAGACTTGCTGTCTTGGTCACAGATGCACCAGCAAGACGTGCACCAACAATTTGTCCTCTTTTGAACTCCGGTATGTCACCCATAATGTTGTGTGCATTTCAATACTTTGAGCAAAACTGTGCTCTTACCCTGCTAATTGAACCTTCACACTCTGCTCTTATTGGTGCAATGTGCAATCAATGAAGACTGGCTACCAGGCTGGTCCAATTTAGCCATGAAACCTCCCACACTAAAATGACAGGTGTTTCAGTTTCATTGTCCAACCCCTGTACATTCTCAGTCAGGTACAACTCGGTGAGATTCTCACAGACATGTGCTCTTTAACACTTTAAAGAATGGGACACCATTTCACATAAAGACTTGGTTTGAGGTGTGAAAAGGTTAATTAAAAATCAACTGAGATTAATGCTACAGCGCATTAAGATTGCAGACAGACTCCAGCACATGACAAGGACTTTTGCACGTCTTTCCAGTAAGTAAAAGGTGTATGAGCAGTAAACAAAGGCAAAATAAATACTAGGTACTCAATGAAAAGATAATAAAAAACCTTTGTATCTCTGGCATCCTCTGAGTCACGGGAAATCCTTATTCGTGTGTTAATTTAGTGCACATGCTTTAATCCCTGCATTAAGAGGACAGTGTATGTAAAGAAAGATAAAAAGCATTTACATAATAATCTCCCTGTTCAGCTATACTGGAAAAGTGTTCATGCACCTGGAAACATACTGTATTTTGTCACATTACAACCACATACTTGGATCTACATTTGCTGGATTTTATTTGATAAACCAACACAAAGTCCATAATTGTGAAGTGGAAGTAAAATAATAGATGGTTTTCCAAATTTCTTGCAAAATAATCTTATGGTGGCATGTGGTTTTATTCACTACCTCTGGCTCAGTAGTTTGTAGAGTAACCTTTTGCTTCAGTTACAGCTGGACGTCTTTTGTGGTATGTTTCTATTGCTGGCTTTTCACATTAAAAGTCTAAAACTTTGCTCATTTGTCTCTGAAAAATAGCTCAAGACCAATAAGATTGGATTAAAAGCATCTGTCAGGATCACTTCTCAAGTCTTGCCACAGATTTTGCAATAGGTTTTAGATCAGCACTTTGACTCGGCCATTCCAACACATTAAACTTTCCTATTGTAGCTTGGCTGTATGTTCGGGGTTGTTGTCCTTTTGGGCCTTCACAGACCAGCTGTATTTATACTGAGATTAAATTACACACAGGGGAACTCTTTAATAGTTACGTGACAAAACAATTGGTTGTAATGGATATTTTTAGGAGTATCAGAGTAAAGGAGGCTGATTGCGAATGCACGCCAATGTTTTGAGATTTTTAAATGAAAAATTTGACAACATCTTTCCTCCCCTTTAAGATTATGCACTATCAGATCAGGTACATACATTCCAATTAATCCTAACTATCAAACAGTGCAGTCAGATTCAGTTTATCATTCAAATTGGTTAAAAGTTTTATTATAGAAGGAAACCTTGCAGATTGCATCGAGTCAGAGACTTGCAGCATTTACTCCTCCTTGATGAGCATGTAGAGACAGTGGACAGTCGCTTGCATTGACTTTCCAGCAATCCCTCAAACTGAGCATGCATGTAGCGACAATGGAGAGGAAAACTCCTCTTTAAACAGGAAGAAACCTCCAGAAGAACCAGGCTTTGTGTGAGCCACCATCTGCCACGACCGACTGGGGGTTTGAGAGAACAGAGCAGAGACACAAAGAACAAAGAAGCACTGATCCAGGAGTACTTTATATGGGAAAGAAACGTAAAGCATTACTGGTTATAGCTCCTTTAGTGGTTTTATCTAGGAGAGAAAGACAGCTAAGCAGGTGAACTCTGAGCCAGTTTTCAAGACTTGAGTATGAAAGAAAGCACATACAGTTAGTAAAAGTAGAAGCTCAGCCAGTAGCTACTGTATGTCTAGGAGAGACATGGTTAACACTGAAAGACAGGGCCAAGTGTATCATCTGTATAAGGTGAGCATGAAGTTGTTGCCAGCAGGAGCTTGGCCAATGCCCCCCTCTAGGAAGGTACCACAGCTAAACACAGTGCCAGGCCAGATGTAGTTTCTGGGAAGAGAAAAAAAAGAGAGAGAGAACATAATATTAGAAGTTGAAATAACAGCAAATAATGCAAAATTGGAGAGTAGTATGACAATATAGCAGAGTGAGTGAAAGTGGTCTAAGCAGTCTAAGCCTAAAGCAGCATAACTACTGAGATAGCTCAGGATAACCTAAGCCACTCTAACTATAAGCTTTATCAAAAAGGAAAGTTTTAAGCGTAGCCTTAAAAGTAGACAGGGTGTCTGCCTCACGGACTAAAACTGGGAGCTGGTTCCACATGAGAGGAGCCTGATTTCAGGCGGCAGGCAATCAGCAGGCCGGCGACGTAGGAGTAGAAGATCTGACAGCCGGCGGCGGGACCGGGAGAACCCACGGTGGAGCGGTGCGGAGACCACTGGGACCTTCGGTGAGGCCGTGGATATCTGCGGCGGAGCCACTGAGACACAGCGGGTGGAGAGGATATGTCCTCGCACCCCTCAGGGACAGGAACAGGAAGTGGAGACAGGTCCTCCACAAACACCTCCGGAAGGGGAATCAGGGATGGAGGCAGTTCGTCCACGGAGCCCTCCAAGACAGGACCGGGAAGAGGAGCAGGAAGTGGAGGCAGTCCATCCATGAGCCCCTCACAAATAAGAACAAAGTGTGAGGGCGGCTCGGTTTGGGACCCCTCCGGAACAGAACCAGGAACAGGAGCAGGAAGTGGAGGCGATTCATCCATGAACCCCTCCGAAACTGCACCAAGAATAGGATTAGGAGTCGGAAGCAGTGGCGATGGCTGATCAGGAGCTAAAACATGATCCAGAAAGCCGCCTCCAGCTTCAGTGGTGAGGCGAATGGAGGAGAGGGTAGGACGCCTCCTCATTGAAGCGACAATTTCTCCCAGGGCCCTTTGTTGATCGGCCTCGATGGTGCGGTGGATCCGAGGATCAGGGAAAAAATCCTTCCTCGCCTCGAGCCAGTCTTGGAGGCTCCCAGCTATCTCCAGCCTTCTCCATGGGGAGCTGGGAGCAAGGTGGGTAAACAGTTTTATGAGGACTTCACCTCTCTTAAATTCCCTCCCCATTCCTCCCGCTTGGTCCAGTTGGCTGGTTCCTTTAGTCATAAAGTGGGTTTTTAATGGATCAAAATGCAGAGAAGAACTCTGGAAGCTCGAGGTTTTCAGGTAAGATGAGTCTTTATTATCCATGACAGGACACAGACAGGGTAGCAAACACACGAGATCGCACATACACATAACATAACATAAGGAACCAGCAACTGGCAAGGCACGAATAATTGGCATTGGTTAGAGTCCAGACGAGTAATTTATCTGATTTTTTAAAGAAAACAGGTGAATGATTCACTCAGAAATTTTACAAGGGTTAAAGTCCCTAAGAAATGTTACAGGGGTTAAAGTCCCCATCTAGTGGACAAACGGAGGAATTACACAAGTCACGGAGAAGTGCAGTCGACTTTGAATATTTGAACACACATTCTGACTTAAAAATGCGGTTGGATTGTTAATTACTTAAGCGAAAATAAAATGCATTTGTTGTATATAGGGTGAAGTGGCTTGTAGTGGATTGTTTTTGCATATTTGTGCATATTTCCTGTGTGCGAGTGTGTGTCAGACTGTTGTGTTGAATTGAGGAAATACGAACTGGAATGTGTTTGTGTGCACTGAGCGAGATGATCAATTGGGTTATTTTTGAAGGTAAGAAAGATTCTGATTGGACAGTGGTACAACACAAAAATTAAACTAATCTCATGTTTCCTAAAAGATTGCATAGAAAAGGCTCTCAAAACCGCAGAGTTATTTTCCACCACAGTACTAAGATTTTTAAGCATGCTTTTTCTTTATTTTAAAACAGATCTGTATTTTTGTTTTGTTTTTGGCTTTTTAGCATAATGATGTCTGAAGCTTCTTATGAACTGTGTTAGGAGCAAATATGATCTGAGGTAAATTAGGAGCTGTGAACTAGTGATTTTTAAATCTGATTATTGTCCAAGCAGAAATAATATACTAACAGGTCTGGGAATATTTAGCCACTCCTCTCTTCAATCTGCAGAAAGTTAACATCATTGCTCATTTTAGGAAAAGAAAAACAAATAAAGGCTCTCTCAATACTAAAGAGGATTGTCGGCTCAAACTCCAGTCTCCTTGTTTGATTTCTTAAGGTTTAAAGATTAAAACAATACATAGGAGTACCAAGGTACACAGAGTAATTTCAGATTACTAAATCATAAAATATTGGAACATTTATCAGCATTTGGATTATTAAAGAGGGGTTATAGTAATAATTTTCTCCCCAACTCTCAAAATTTAAATAGCCAAATTGAGGAAAAGTATGTGTGTCTTCCCTTTAAAATACTATGTGGAAAAAAGTCCAGTTTGGATTCAAGCTTATTATTTTAATTTCTGATTAAATCAAACACTGCAGTTTTTATTTTGTTTGAGTATACCATAAAAATGTCAACGCCGGCTTAAAATACGTCTTTGCATTTAACCTGAGCAGAGAAATTCTTGAATGCAGCTGCGATTAAATTGAGCTCATAAAATAACACCAAGTTAACTTAGAAAAATTACAAGGTACCTGAAACTAACTGTGTGACTGTGTTGTGTGTGTATGGAGGACTAAGCATTTTAATAGAATCATAGCAGGATTCTGCTAGTCCTGTGTTTTCTTTTGCCCAGATTAAAACTAGGTACTGGTGACTTTGGAGATTAAGGTCGGATTTCATTCCAGACAATTAACACCGCTGCGAATTAGTCGCAGTAGAAGGCCGTGTTAATGTCCTCTCCTTAAAGTCTCATGCCAGTGACCTTTTATCTGGGACATTTATACTACAATTAAACTATCATAAAACATAATGGGGAAGAAACAAAGTAAACTAATTGACTTAGAAGGGGATGTAAAGTTTATGGAGAACTATGTAAAAGGAGCAGGTATGATCTGTCATAGATGGAATAAAAAATAAAAAACATGGGTTTTTGGGCAAATTAGATACAAAGGATGTCTTAAAATTACAAGGGGATCTAAAATTAGAAATAATGAAAACTAAAAAGAGAAAAATAACAAAGAACAATGGGGAAGGGACAGAGAAAAAGCTCTGATTTAACAGAAATATGTACACGATGGCATAAAAATACGGATTTATGCAGATTATGCATTCAAAAGATTCAAGAGACATTAAAAAACCTTGCCAGATTATAATTTCAAAGGGGACCTTTCAGTCCCTGAGTGCTCACAGTTGATAAACAGATTAAAACAAAAAGATGAATTAAAAAAACAACAAGAGCAGCCTTTAACTGACATAGCCATAATACTGAGGCCTTAAGAAAAGCACAGGAAAAAAACTTTCAGCTTAACTGAAAACAAATAAAGGGGGGCGACCGCCACCCATCCCAGTTTAGAATACCAAGGTAGCCCCAAATTATAAAGACTAATAGATTAACCTAGTTACACATTTCTTCCCAACATATGGTATCCCACAGATTATAAGGTCAGATAATGGAACTCATTTTATAAATAAACTAATAGAAATAAGTTCTAAATTATTAGGGGTTCAGTTAAAGATTAAGGAAAACAATAGCTCAGGAGGCAGAGAAAAAGAAAAGAGGAGAAAGAGCAGCTACAGAATCAGCTCCTTAAATTGCAGCTGCAAGAGGCCAAAGAGAAAATTAAATAAGAGAAAAATGATATAACTGAAAATGTAATGTTAGCTGCAGCTCAACCTGTTCCTCCAGCAGCACACACCCCTATGTCTATGACTGATCAGTGGCAAGGAGGGGGATACCCCCTCCTCCACCCTATCCATTTTAATAATTACAGGTACAGTGGCCCCGGTCGTGGAGGCAGATGGCATGTTGGTGGTCAGCTGGTCGAGGTGGATGGTGTGGAGCACCCAGAGGAAGGGGTGGAAGCAGCAGGGCACCAACAAATGCATTTAATTCTAGATTAAGAAAATAATTGAAGTTATTGTATAAGCACACCACTCCAATGCATAATTAAACTCTTCAGTTAATGATGTTTATGTTATGCCCATGATAAGTTGATGTAAACTTCTAACTGGTTCTGCACATGTATACATAATAGTCCTAAACTAGGATTTAAAACTAAAGTTCTGCTTGTATATTTCTTTTTATTTTTCTTCATTGTCTCCTCGCCTGGCATTGAAAAGTTTGGGGGAAACGATGTTGCTTGTGCAGCCAGCATGGAGTCATTGTGAGTGCTGGTTAAATACCTCTATTTGTGCAAAAGAAACTAAATTCAGATGCTAACATTTTATATCCCTTCAAGGTATGAATCAATGACACTGAAGACCACTGAAGAAACATATCTGGCAGAGTGAGTTTTCTTTTCCCCCCACATCGATTATGTCAAGAACCTTGTTTTTTATTTTCTTTTTGTTTGTGACAGTTTAAAATGTTTCTTTTAGTGATCATGAAGTTGAAGTGATCAACAGCACCTTGCTGAAGTCCATCACTGAGATCTATGCTAAATTCACACAGAGTTCACCTCTTGCAATATCAGAAGAGGCACCCGCTGAATACGGGTATGTCTCAGAGTGATGCAAATGTTTATGTTAAATTTTTATCAGTCCATGACATAGATATTTAAACCCTGCAGCTCAGTCCACAGGTAACTGCAGACGTATCAGCTAACAACAAGAAGCGTGTATGTTTACAGCTCATGACAATTAGCAATCCTTGAGGAATCTCAGAAAGGCACAACTTCAGAGCTTGTTTTGCAAGTTATGAGCTGTCATTTCAAACCATGGGCGTAACTCTCTGTACTTCTGATCATCTACGCAGATTAACTTGCAGATGACCCTAAAACTCATGTACTTGGCATCTTAGAATGATTACATGTATACTTAGACAATGGTTATGCATTGGAATGAACGCTATCTCAGTCACGATTCATGGTCCTTTGAAGTACTTTCTAAACGTGTACAAAAGTAGTCATGCTCCTTAAATTCTTTTCAGATTTAACTGCATAACAACAATAAACAATGTATTTCAGTGGGATATTGCGTGGTAGACCAACGCAAAGTTTTGCATATTTGTTAAACTGAAGGAAAAGAACATATAAAAATATAAAAATTGTGGTGTACACTATTTTTCAGTGTCTGTTACATTGAAGCCACTAAATTGATTTGAGTGCAACCAATTAAATGCCAAAAGACCATTAACTGTTCCCCACCTGTTCTGTGAAGCCCTCAGAGGTTTGTATGAGAACATTAGTAAGCAACGGCATCATGATGACCAAGGAACACACCAAGCAGGTCAGAGATACAGCTTTGGAGATGTTTAAAGCAGGCTTAGGTTATAAAACTATATCATGAGCTTTGCGTTTCCCTTGGAGTACTGCTCAATCAATTATATGAAGATATGAGAAAGTATGGTGAAAATGTAATGTTAGCTGCAGCTCAACCTGTTCCTCCAGCAGCACACACCCCTATGTCTATGACTGATCAGTGGCAAGGAGGGGGATACCCCCTCCTCCACCCTATCCATTTTAATAATTACAGGTACAGTGGCCCCGGTCGTGGAGGCAAATGGCATGTTGGTGGTCAGCTGGTCGAGGTGGATGGTGTGGAGCACCCAGAGGAAGGGGTGGAAGCAGCAGGGCACTGGGAGATGTGTGCTACAACTGTGCTGCGTGGGCACAGCAGATCCCACGTTGCCTGCAAAGGTGGGAGAGAACTGTCTGAATTTTTGAGTGGACACTGGAGCTACTTATTCCACCATAACACAGCAACCTCCTAAACCACTGCTCTCTACCAAGACTGTTTCTGTGATGGGCTTCTCAGGATAAATTCTTCCTGTTCAGATTGGGACTCAGAGAGTAACTCACCCTTTTGTGTGTTCACCCAGCACACCTGTTAATTTGCTGGGCAGAGACTTATTAGTGAAGCTGGGAGCATCAGTGTTGTGTGGTACTGATGGGTTAACGATAACTTTTCCAGATGGTTCCTCTTTGGCATGTGGACAAATGCTTCAGCAAGGACAATATTTTTACAGCCAGTTGCAGAGGCATATGCTGACATCTACTGGAGACTGTTGACCGAACCTCCAAGCAGCATCTTCTCGGTGTATCAGCTGTGGAAACCCTGGATTCAAAGTCTCTGCCCCTGCACCTCTCCGCCTGACCCGACCCATGTCACTCTGTTCTACGACCGTTGTCACAGTGAATGGTACCAGATTTGTTTAATAAAACAGTAGAAGGTAGGACATGGTTTATTTCATCCAGAAATATTTATGTGGCTCTTCAGGGTGTGGCTGCAACAGTTGATTTAACACCTGACCAAGCAGAATGGTATTTAATGTCAGATGAAGCTGTTCCTCATGTTTCTCTTTCTTTGCATCCTGCGCATCAAGCTAAGGAATTGAGAGGAGTGGTAAAGCACTCTCTGGCAGCTGGGGACTGGCAGGACACCTCAGACAACCAACTTAATTTTGGTTACAGAGTTCTCAAAACAGGTTCCAGAGAAACCAACCGAGGGACCTCAGCCAACCACGTCCGAAGCTGAGTGGGTCCTGCTGAAGGTGATTAAAAGGAAGTGGTCAGAGCCCAGGTGGACGGGTCCATTCAAGGTCACAGAGAGAACCTCACATGCGGTGAGGGTCAAGGGCAAAGTAGTGGTATCATTGGAGCCAGTGTGCAGCAGCAGAGGCACCACAGAGATTGCTGCCAGAGGTCCAGCAGAACCTGAGGGACAACACCAGCACACCAGAAGATCTTTCTCACCCAATTCAAGGGGCAGAATAATCCCCTAGGGTGAGAAAACGTTCATTTACACCTAAAGGTTAGTCTACACCTTAGGTGCACCGTCAGATCAGTGGTCCCACCAAATAGGGGCAGAATAATCCCCTGGTGAGACCACTTAGCTCCAGGTCAGTCTACACCTGTGAATGAAGACCAGGACATCACACAGAAGAGGCAGATGTGACTGAGTTTTCCTCTCTTTCACTGGTGGTCGTAGCTGCTCTCCCACCGAGAACTGAATTGAACACTCTGAACTTTAAAAAAAAAAAGAAAATAATAAAAAGGTCTTTTGTGTTTCACCATATTGTTAATCCTCATCTTCCTTTGCAGGTACCTTCGAAACGAATGGGAGGTGAAAATCTAGGACCCAGGCCCCTTAAGGGTTGGATCATGGTAGGTATAGGTCTTTTATCATTCTTCATTGTTACATTGATTTTTGGATTGTTCTGTGAACTGCCTTTCCAAGCATGCTCCAGTCATCCAGACAATAAAGTATCAAAACGCAGCGCTCCACCCATTGCCAACAAAACCAGGGCTGGCCCTTTTACCCCTCTACGGAGAAATGGCACATACACTTGTTTTAACTTCACTTCCAAAACCCCGCAGGTAAATGTAGGACAAATTCCTCGCGATTTGTGCAACTCCACGGTGTCAGGCTCAGTGATAGGTCCTTGGGCAAGATCAGGACTTTATTATTATTGTGGAGGACACCGCCTTCTGACTAGGATCCAAAGTAATACTATTGGAGTGTGTGCCATGGTTAGGTTGCAGGCACCTCTCCTCTTGTTAGGAAAAGACCTTAAGTACCGTATCTTCCTTCAACGCACGCCCAAAGCACAGCTTTAACTAGGAGAAGGTGTAGACATATCATAAAACGGAACGCAAACACCTTTGACTTAAGCAAAGACTCACCCACTTACATTGATGCAATAGGAGTTCCTCAAGGCGTACCTAATGAATATAAATTAGCGGATCAAGTCTCAGCAGGCTTTGAAAACATCCCCATTATAACAGCTTTGTTCCATGTTACTCCCAATAAAAACGTAGACCGCATCAACTACATCCATTGTAATGTTTTACGTCTAGCTAACTTAACAAGGGATGCAGTAGAAGGCCTGTCTGAACAATTGGCACCCACCTCCCTCATGGCTGTGCAAAACCAAATGGCATTAGATATGTTGTTAGCAGAAAAAGGGGGCGTTTTCGCGATGTTTGGGGATATGTGTTGCACTTTTATTCCCAACAAACCTGCACCTGATGGTTCCGTCTCAAAAGCTTTAGAAGGGTTAAAAACACTTTCGGCCACGATGCGTGAGCACTCAGGTATAGATAATCCGTTAGAAGACTGGATGACGGGCAGGTTTGGACACTGGAAAGGGTTGATTATGTCATTGTTTATTTCCATTGCTGTTTTTGTAGCTATTATGGTTACCTGTGGATGCTAACGAGGAGGAGGACAAAGATTAACCCGTAAGTGTAATTTACAGGGCGTATGATATGTATTACTGTCTAGGGTGCGAAAACTTTTTAGGGTGCTAATTATTTACTGTCTAGGGAACAGAAGGACGGTAGAATATTATATTGGCAAAATTTGAAAGACTATGGAACAAAGCACGGATAAGACACCCTCCATTTAGATGGGGTCACGACTCCCTGTCAATATTTAGAAGGTTGTTAGCATCCTTGGGACTACAAAGGCCCGACAGGCAATAGTCCCTGGGCACATGGCGTGGCATTGGAGGCAGGGTCAAAAAGCATTATGACAAACATTTCCTTCTGCTCCACAGGTTGTAATGATTGTTGAAATCTTTTATTTAGCATCTCCAAGTAGTGGTGAAGTCACATAGGTGACTTCAAAAGGGGGAAATTGTGGAGATATATTATGTGTGTGCATTAATTATTATTATGTTCATAACCAGTGTGTTATAAAATGTATAACCTGTGTGTGAGTATAAGACATTGTGGCCTGCAGAAGTGTTGTTGCACAAACTTGGCCTTGAGTGTGGTGAAGTAGAGAAAGACTGTAGAACTGTAATGGTGGGAAAAGGATGGGACAAGATTAACGGCTTAGTACTCCCTTCTCATATCAGCAGAAAAGCAGAGTGCAGGTGCAGGAAAAGTAAGCAGGATAATGACTTTCTAAATATGGTAAACCGGAAAGTATGTATGTAACTATATGTGTGAAAACACTGTAAAACAGGGCGTTGCCCAGTTTCATGTGTGTTTTAATAAAACCAAGGACCCCAGTGAGAAGCTTCGAAGTCGTCTCGGTGTGTGTTGTGTTACCACATGCGAGAGCTTCCCTGGTCCAGGTATTTGAATAACATACAGCTGTCTCCATGTGATTTATTATAATGTCTTGTGAATTCTTTCAGCTTAGGTGAATAAACGAACACGCAGAACACCCCTTGGGAGGGTGCTTCAACACATACAAGTTGAAGGTTTAGATGAAGCTTATATTTCTAATAACTCAGGAAGCTCCACTGCATCAAAGCAGTCCAAACACAGATGCATTTCTACAGTCTATTTACATGTTGAATTGTAGAGGATAGATTCAACATTATATGTGAAAAAAGTTTTCAAATCATGTATCATGGTCTCATTTTTCAAAATACAAAGAAATAGTCTTTTAACAGGTGTTTAGACTGTCAAAAGCAACTGTACCTTTAGTGAAAACAATTCCTAGCCATTAGTGATGAAATATAATAATAATTATCTGTGCAGAAGACACAGGCACCGGGACTTTATTAAGACTACCGCTGTCTTCAGGGTTGAGGAATATTTCCCACACAAACTCTCGTCTTGGCAATTTTGCCAACATGTGCCTCGGTTTAATGAGGACAGGCCATGAATCTGAAGTTTGAAGACAAGAAGGAACAAGACATTAGACAGATGAGGACAAACATTCAAGAAAATTCACAGATTTGTATAGAAAGGAGATATCAATCTAGGCTGTGTGTGTTTGACTGTGACCTACATGCACATGTAACAAAAAGGGGCATGTAAAGTTTTTTTGAGACATGAATGCTGCCATGTGGGTCATAAAATTAATAAAGAAAACGTTTTTATATAGCAAGTGCACATGTGAACAGCTGTTGAGTTTCACTGATGCTCCTTGTTATTAAACTGCCTGCCATGACCCACAAACTTTTACATGCAAAACTGGCCCGTGCACCAGCAGAGAGACTTCAAATGCACCAAATTAAGCTATCTCCCTCAATGACGTCAATTTAAATGAATATTAATGTTGCAGCACGTACCCACAGAACCTCTCATCTTCCAGTTGTGACTCAGACTGACCCTCATTTCCCTGCTGCTTCTAGTGTGCTGCATATTTGTAATCAGATGGCATGTAGACATTGGCAAAGCACAGCAGGGTCTAACTCCGACTGTAATTACTCATGTCCTCTTTTTGTCCTCTTTTTGCATGATAACGTCTTAATTAGGAGAGGCCTAAACTGCCACTCTGCAGAAATCTCCTCAACATTTGTTACCAGATGCATGTAAATGTACATTATTAAGAACAGAATTTTAATATTAATTCCTGTTAAACTTTTTCATATTTTGTCAGGGAGCAATCTAAAACTTCATAAAAGTTTATTTTATTGGGATTTTATATGAAAGACCACCATAAAGTAGTGCAGAGCTGTAAACCAAAATGAACGATACATACTTTTTGAATAAATTAATATGAATAGAAATCTGAAAATGTTGCTGCACCTTTTATTGCAATTACAGCTGAAATTTAAGCCCAGTCACACTGGATGGATAGAGTGAAAATAGTGTGTCTTGCCACAGCTCTGGCAGTATGTTTAGGGGTCATTTTATTGCAGAAAGGTGAACCCTAGTCTCAATTCATTTGCAGCCTCTAACAGGTATTTTTTTCCAGGTGTGCCCTGTGGTTAGCTCCATCCATTCTTCCATCAAATTTAACGACCTTTCCTGTCTAGAAAAGCCATCCCACAGCATAATACTACCACCACCACGTGTCACTGTGAGGAGGATTTAGGTTGATGTGCTGCATTAGTTTTATACCACACATAACATTTTACATGTAGCCTAATGATGACAAAATCATATATACCAGGAGTGGCCAACTCCAGCCCTAGGGAGTCAGTTAGATTCTGCTCCAGCTCCAACACAGCTAAGCTAATGGCTAAATTACCTCCTCAATATGTCTTTAAGTTCTGCAGAGGTCTCGTAGTGAGAAATTCATTTAATTAAGGTGTCCAAGGCCAGCTCTTGATGCCTCCAGTAAGCCGTCACTGGTTTATACCCTTCTCAGTGTGCTCCAGCTGAGCTGTGGAGCTCCCTCAGATTACAATGGGCCTTTTAATGCTCTCCTTGCCTTGCCTGTCAGTTCCGGTGGACAACTGTGAGAAATTCAGAGCTTTGGAACCCTGCTTTAAACTTCTCCACAATTCTGACCCGTCTGCAGTGTTCCTCGGTCTTTGTGATGCTGTCTGTTCACTAATTTTCCTTAACGAACCCCCAAGGACCTCACAAAACAGCTGAATTATACGGAGATTAAATTACACATAGGTGGACTCTATTTACTGCTTGCACTTAAATGTATTTAGGAGTATCAGAGTAAGGGGCGCTAAATAAAAGCACACACCACAGTTTTCAGAATTCTGCTTGTAAAAATTTTAAAACCAACGTGTAATTTCCCCCTAACTTCACAATTATAGACTATTAATGTTTTGGTCCCAATAAAATGCATTGACGTTTGAGGTTTGGAACATGTCAAAATGTGGAAACTTTCAAACGATATAAGTTTTGCAAGACACTGTATTCTCTTCCTGTGGATAATTCAGAGTGGAGGCTGCTCATGAGTGATGATATTGAAAAACTCAGTTTGTTCTTCTGCTATCAGATTCAAAATGTAGGTGGATACATGTGAGAACAGATGCATCTACACTTAATCACTATTGATAAATCATTATCTCTTTGGATTTGTCGAAAATATATGGTTTTTTGAGAGAATGTTTGTTGAAAAACCATAAACGATCTATTTGTCAGACCTCTGCTGTGGTACATAAAAATCTTCCTTGGTTATAAAAACACAGTTTAGCTGTATCAAGAAACAACTAAACTGTCAAATTAAGGGTTATTGTTCCACAGTAAACCTAGGTTTTAATGAATCCTTCAGGCCGTTTTGCATTCTGGCAACAAAGTAGGTTGACTCAAGCAACCTGCAGTGTATAACCAGAAACTCCAGTTTTCAGGATGATCTTGATCACTTATCAAGTACAGAAAAGCATGCAGCTGTGACAGTAGGTCACTCTTTTGTTAAAGATAGCAGAGTGAGTAGGATCTCAGTACAGGTAAGGGTAGTGTGATTTTTTTCATACATGTGTTTTCATGTTATTTTCTTTTATCTTGTATTTGCTTCCCACAGCAAATTGAAAATTGTTTCTACATTAGGAAGTGCATTCAGATTAATTTCTTTATATATCTTACATCTTTTTCACATGTGAGTCACATTATGCTGTGTAAAAATCCAAATACTCATTGTTATGAATGCACACCTGACTCCTTAATTTGGCCATTGTTTGTGATCTTTGCCTTTCTGTTGGCTTCCGCCAAAGAAGTTATTCTGCATTTATACTTTAGATGTCGACTATACTAATGCAGTTTTTAAGTGGCGTTGATAGAATGCTGTGCTGTTTTTGTTTAGGTGGGGTTAAAAATGGCTAAAAGAGAGAAGAACTCAGGTAATATGTTGTCTCTGGATTTTGAAATGTATTGTTTTAAGTGTTTAAAGGTTTGACGGCCCTTCTGAACCTCTATTTTAACACCATACGTACGGAATACTGTGTTCATTTGTATTTAAGCCAATTATTTTGTCATTTGTTAGTTAATCCCGCAGTTTTTTTGTTGAATATAAAACATGCTGTATTTTTATTTTATTTTTCAATCATTGTTAATATTCCCTTGCAAATAGTTTGTCAATTTGTATTAAACTCCTTAAATAAAATAATTTATTTTAATAATAAAGAACAAAAAAATGGGAAACTGGTCACTAAACAGTACTTTTATCATGCAGGGCATGCAGTGTTTTACAAGACAATTACAGATGCAACAGAAATCAGGTCTGGATATTTGTATAAATCTCCACCGAAAAGGCTGCTTAAGTCAGAGGTGATGGACTTTTTCTCACTTTCATTGCAACTCTGTGCAGTTTTTGATTGTTTTCTTAAACTGAATGTCAATTTTTTTTCTCCAGTGGAGGAAGCGTTACTTTGTGCTTTTCAAAACCGGTGAGGACGACTACCAGCTCAGGTACTTCAGGAGTGCAAAGGAAAAGGGCACCTCGCTGGGAGGCATAGACCTGACACAGTAAGTTCTCACTTTTTCACCATAAGACAATACTTTTTGCTCCTATCTGAGGCTAATGTGATGCTTTTAAAAAGGTTGAGGAAGATTAAAATAACACGTTGTTGCTCTGTCAGAATCTCACTCTTATATGGAAACCCTCAACATCACCAGAAATGGCAGTGGGTCCAGAAGAACTTCAAATGCTCCCCCTCATGTGTGCTCTACATCAGAGCAGGAAACAGGGACTACTTCCTTGTTGGGGAAACCAGGTTAGTCAGGTTTTAGATTTTTTACAGATATTTGTTAGATTTTTTCTACCCTTTGCCAACTTTAATGCATGTTTCTTCCAAACCACTTCACACATTTCAATAAGATAAACATTTTTCACTTGTACTCCATTATATAACATACAAAACAGTTTTATAGTAAATGAAAAGTAAAATTTATAGTTATACAATAAACTTTTTTAAGTATGCATGATATGTTGTTAATATAGCTCACAGATACTTCTCAATAAATTATTGAGAAGGTAAATTATTTCTATAATTCAATTTAAAAAGTGTAAAAAATGAAATCATCATATTTGTTGTCTTTACACACAGAGGGATTTTGCAGCTTATTTTAATCAGCATGATTTGCATTGTTTTATTTGTACTTTTCAATTCCAAGTTTTACCTGAATTTGAAGTCTGTGGAGTTGCAGCTAAGATCATGGTTGAATCGTCTAGTGTGTGGATGCAGTTAATGTCATTTTAGCGTTTTTCCATAAAACACTTCCTCATGGACTATTCACTGATGGCTTTTTTAGAGTCAAACTAGTCAAGACAAAATTATGGTGCTCCCTTCCCATTTAGACTAGGGTGATCATCAGATAATGGATTTCCCACAAAATAAATCTCTGCTGTGTTACAGTGTCCTCTTTGGATTTGATTTTTGGTATTGAATTTGAAATTAAAATTAAAATGTTAGAGATGTAATGTGTTGAGTCTTAGAATTTCTCTCTGTTCCTTTCAGCACTGAGGTGGACAACTGGTTCAGTGACCTGTTTGAAGCCCTGAAAAATCGTCCTCATAAATTTCTCAGTTTAGAGGTGCATTAAGCTTTTACTGCTTTTCCGTGTTTATAATACTTTCTGTCATTTTCCACTATTTACAAACCAAATCACTGCCATTTATTTTCATATTTATTAGGTAATGAATACATTTTTTATTTATCCTGCTCCTCTAGGAAATCAGTGATGTGCAGCCAACAGTTGATGTAAGTATGTGGAGTTGATTTTATGCCTCTCTGACAACAAATATTTAAGAGCATTTTTTATAGTCTGCAAAAAATGTCATGGTGAGAGTTTAACATGAGGAACAATGATATATTAATGCACAGTCATAAGTAGAACATGCTACCTTGTAACCATTTGTAGTATGAATATTGAAAAGAACCAACCCAGTCACAGAAACACAAAACATTTCTTGGCCTTGGTCCCAGTTAAACACATTGAAATTTTTAGTTGGAACGTAACAAAATACTTTTGCAGAGAATTGTCTTATATGTATCTACTTCCTTGACATGAGAGCTTTTCTTCTCTTAAAATACCTCCAGTGTCCAGAAACTGTGGTTGCATTTTATTTCCTGCTCAGCTCTCAGGCTCACAATTACGGGTTTTGTCCTGAGCAAATATAGGAAAAAAAAATCTTCAAACTGTTGCCATGAGGTAGTATATGATTAACATACTTTTCTTTTCCTGTTCTGTCAGATAATTTCAAACCCTCTTCTTCTTCAGAGAAGGAATTCTGCCACAGAGGTCCAGAAGGTTAGCCATCAGTAATAAAACTTGTTCATTTTGTCCTGCCTGCATCAAACTAATTAAAATTAATGTTATCTGACTTGTCCAAACCGGAAGCTCAGCCAGCACCTGCTGCCAGAACAGCTGCAGAGTTCCTCAGTGTTGGAGGTTCTTATGGTAGTGGGACGGGGTGTACTTTCTAACACCTAACATAATTTGTCTTGTGATAATGAAATGCCACAGCATCCTTTCTTTCTTAATTTCCCTTCTGTCTTTACAATGCTCTCTTTTACCTTCAGTCAAATAAATGGGCTGTGGGAATAAAAAATAGTATTCACCTACAGTGCTGCTGAAAGGTTTATGTACTGAAAATGGGATTGAATAGTATTTTAATTTTGGGCATTTAAGAAGGAATTTGAACCCTTCTTTTTTCTGGGTGGACTGATTATACAGCAAACAACTGGAATGAATTTCCAAAACAAGAGCTTGGCTCACCTGTTTTCAATGGCCTAAAACAGGCTTCTGGTATACTTCTGGCTGGATATTTCTCCAGTCTGTTTGGCAGAATTGGTTAGGCTCATTTAAATTGCTTGGTTTTCTGGCACACACCTGGCTTTTAAGCATAGTCAATAAGAGAGACCACAAAACCCCAGCTCTGTATTGGCTCCCTTTTCATTCAATCCAGCCATTTGATTCAGGTGTGTTAGGTGAAGGGATGCATCTATAAGTTGTAGGAGGACTGGGTTCGGGCACCCCTGAATAAGGGCAATTTAGCAAGATAAATTAACATGACAGTTGTGGTTTTTGGACTGTAAGATTGTAAAAAAAAAAATAAAAAATGTGAAAATCCTAAATTAATTAGTGTCAGTATGTAACTGTGAACTAGATCTCTTGAAAGAAATCCCTTCTGTCAAATAATTTCATAGTAATGTTTTGTTGGTTTGCAGGCACCCTTCATTGTAAAGAGAGAAGACGATCAAAACAATGGCTTCAAAATCCTTTTGCCACTTGTGAGTACATCCTTATTTTTGCACTCATCTTCCAAAGTAACACACATGTTAGGCGTGGTACAACGAAGGACCCCAGAATGCAGACAAGCAGGCGGCATGACTGTAAGTGAAAAAAGATTGAATTAACAAAAACTCACTCACAGAAAAAGGCAGGAACAAAACAATAAACGGGCAGGCGAGACAGGCATGGCATGATCCGAACAAGACATGAGCATGATCTGAGATGTTTCCGCGATAAGTAACTGAACAGGTGGAGCAAGGAGACAAATTAGCTTGGAGCAGGTGAACCGAATAAAGTTAATTGACAGACAGAACAAAACGTGGCTGGAGCATGAACAAGACTAAAACATGACCAGAAAAATAAACAGAAACATGATTCAAAACTTCAACTGTGAAATAACATATGAAGAAAAAACCCAAAACCAAAAACCAAATAACCCCAAATCATAACACGTGTTTTTTTTTTTTTAAGTGTACCCCATATTTGTGCATTGGAAGCCATAATCTGCTTTTTACAGGCTGTAACACCAACATAACCCACTGCAAATAGCATGAAAATGCTGTATACATATGCTGTATACACAAATGTTGTATACACATTATTTACAGTGAACAACTGTAACCATAGATGTTTTATTTTGTTTGCGTTTCAGCCATTGCTGAAGATGAGGTCCATATCTGACCCTCCCTCCAATGCTGTGGATAGGAACACTGAAGAACTGGTACATCTTTGCAGGTTGTGCACAATACTACCTTTGGTTTGGGAAGCTCATTAACAGTGTGTCGTCCTGCTTCTTGACCGTATGCCAGAAGGAAGATATTTCCAGAAGACCTTCCTCAGAGCCTGTAGATTCAACCTATGACTATCCCAGGTCGTCCCAAAAGCCAAAGGTCGGTACTATGTTGAATATAATGTTTTCTTATATTTTAAAATTGTTGGATTTAATCATTGTCAGTTATCTTTATTCAAAAAGTCTGACTTTTTCATAATTCCATGCAGTGTGAAATATTAGAAATACAGGCTTGAATATATACATACAGTACCATTAATAGTATGAAACATTTCCTTTTCAGGTTGTACCTCAACCTTGTGTTTGTTTGTAGCAACACGCTACTTTTATAATTCTGACTGGATATGTGACCACTAGCAGAATCATGTAAATTGGTTGGTTTTCTGGAGTGGACCTAGTTGTGGTCAGGGTAATTTGAGAAGGTTAATCTTAACCAGCCTCGTTAGATCCAAAGCCAGTTGTCATTGTCCAGTTGAAGCATTCAGTTGTGTCCAGTTGAACTGGCCAACTGCTGGTTTGATATAAAATTCAAGAATCTGAAGATACTTCCCTATTATAATTGTTCATCTACTTTGTTCAGTGCACTAGGCCTAATGGCAGCAAATGAGCCAACAGCATGATGCTGCCACCACCTTGCTTGACAGTTGGTTAGTTGTTCTCAGCTTTGAAAGCCTTTGCACTTGACCCCTTAAACAAAACTTCTTGTTCTTGTGACCAAATAGCTCATTCTTTGACTCATATGTCTATTCATTTCCAGAACGGCATTTGGTTTGTCCGTGTGGGCAGGCTGCAAATTTCAGTCGAGTTTGAAGGTGTAGATTTCTCTCAGACTTTGGTGATGTCAAACTTGTCTCACTGTGGATAGTGATGCTGTTGTTTCAGCAGTCCCCAGTTTATGGCAGGTTCAACCCTTGGTGGTTTCCAGGTTTTTCTTGGACTTCATAACCAGTTTTCTTTCATCTGAGGGTGACAGTGGTCAGATGGTTGAAACTTGGACACAATACGGTTTGCCTACAGGAAAATGATACAAAAAAATACATCCAAAACTGGTTTTGAAATGGATGAAACAGACTAATATTAAGCTCCTGGAAGGATGTTTTCAAAGCTCTAACCTCAACCCCGGTGAAAATATTTAGACTTTGCTGTAAAGCCATTTCCAAGCCAGGAAACCAACCAATTTAAATGAACTCAACCATTGCTGGTAAGTGGACCGATCATATATCCAGTCAGAATTATGCCAGACGTTTCTTGATGGCTACAAAACAGCAGGTGGTCAAGTAGCAACTAGCTCATGGAGATTTACCCAAATATTGACGGAGTGTATGTATATATTTAAACCTTTTGTAAATTTTTGTAAATCCTCAGTAAATTTAAACAAATGCATTTAATTCTAGATTAAGAAAATAATTGAAGTTATTGTATAAGCACACCACTCCAATGCATAATTAAACTCTTCAGTTAATGATGTTTATGTTATGCCCATGATAAGTTGATGTAAACTTCTAACTGGTTCTGCACATGTATACATAATAGTCCTAAACTAGGATTTAAAACTAAAGTTCTGCTTGTATATTTCTTTTTATTTTTCTTCATTGTCTCCTCGCCTGGCATTGAAAAGTTTGGGGGAAACGATGTTGCTTGTGCAGCCAGCATGGAGTCATTGTGAGTGCTGGTTAAATACCTCTATTTGTGCAAAAGAAACTAAATTCAGATGCTAACATTTTATATCCCTTCAAGGTATGAATCAATGACACTGAAGACCACTGAAGAAACATATCTGGCAGAGTGAGTTTTCTTTTTCCCCCACATCGATTATGTCAAGAACCTTGTTTTTTATTTTATTTTTGTTTGTGACAGTTTAAAATGTTTCTTTTAGTGATCATAAAGTCGAAGTGATCAACAGCACCTTGCTGAAGTCCATCACTGAGATCTATGCTAAATTCACACAGAGTTCACCTCTTGCAATATCAGAAGAGGCACCCGCTGAATACGGGTATGTCTCAGAGTGATGCAAATGTTTATGTTAAATTTTTATCAGTCCATGACATAGATATTTAAACCCTGCAGCTCAGTCCACAGGTAACTGCAGACTTATCAGCTAACAACAAGAAGCGTGTATGTTTACAGCTCATGACAATTAGCAATCCTTGAGGAATCTCAGAAAGGCACAACTTCAGAGCTTGTTTTGCAAGTTATGAGCTGTCATTTCAAACCATGGGCGTAACTCTCTGTACTTCTGATCATCTACGCAGATTAACTTGTAGATGACCCTAAAACTCATGTACTTGGCATCTTAGAATGATTACATGTATACTTAGACAATGGTTATGCATTGGAATGAACGCTATCTCAGTCACGATTCATGTTCCTTTGAAGTACTTTCTAAACATGTACAAAAGTAGTCATGCTCCTTAAATTCTTTTCAGATTTAACTGCATAACAACAATAAACAATGTATTTCAGTGGGATATTGCGTGGTAGACCAACGCAAAGTTTTGCATATTTGTTAAACTGAAGGAAAAGAACATATAAAAATATAAAAATTGTGGTGTACACTATTTTTCAGTGTCTGTTACATTGAAGCCACTAAATTGATTTGAGTGCAACCAATTAAATGCCAAAAGACCATTAACGGTTCCCCACCTGTTCTGTGAAGCCCTCAGAGGTTTGTATGAGAACATTAGTAAGCAACGGCATCATGATGACCAAGGAACACACCAAGCAGGTCAGAGATACAGCTTTGGAGATGTTTAAAGCAGGGTTAGGTTATAAAACTATATCATGAGCTTTGCGTTTCCCTTGGAGTACTGCTCAATCAATTATATGAAGATATGAGAAAGTATGGTGCAACTGCAATCCTATTAAGACATGGCCGACCACCTAAACTGACAGGCCAGGCAATGGGAGCATTAGTCACAAAAAAAAAACAAAAGGCCGATGGTAACTCTAGAGGAACTGCAGAGATCCCCATCTCAAGTAGGAGTTGTTTAATAAACAACTATCGGCAGAAAGAAGACAGAAAGGCTCTGTTCGGAAAAGCTTTTTATAGTTTGCCACAATCCATGTAGGGAACAGAGGGGCTTTACCTTTTTGGCCTACATGCAAAACATTGTGTGTGAGACGGAAAACCTGCACTGCACATCACCCTGAACGCACCATCTCCACGGAGGAAACACAAACAAGAGCATGCTGTGGGGATGCTTTTCTGCAGCAGGGACATGTCATTTAAATATTAATAAAGCTGAACAAAAAGTGATGAGAATAATATCGAATAATGGGTGGGTTAATATAAATTTTTACCTCTGCCCACTCCTTTGAGTGTGTGTATATTAAATATTAGTAAATATTGCCGTTACTATTTACTGTTATGTTCGACATAACAGCAAATTTTCGACTGAATGAATATGGGAAGAAAACCTGTGAGATGTTAACTTCCAGCAGGACAGCCACTTGAAACAAACATAAATGGCCGCCACATTTGGTTGATTTCAATTTGCAAAAACGTTTTAAAAAGTATGCATCATTTCTCTTTCTCTTCACAGTAATCCACCATTTTCCGTTGGTATGTCACATAAAATCCAAGTTGAATACATACAGGGGTTGGACAATGAAACTGAAACACCTGGTTTTAGACCACAATAATTTATTAGTATGGTGTAGGGCCTCCTTTTGCGGCGAATACAGCATCAATTCGTCTTGGGAATGACATATACAAGTCCTGCACAGTGGTCAGAGGGATTTTAAGCCATTCTTCTTGCACCAGTCTTGCTGTGTGTATTGGTGCATTGTCATCCTGATACACGGCACCGCCTTCAGGATACAATGTTTGAACCATTGGATGAACATGGTCCTCAAGAATGGTTCGGTAGTCTTCGGCAGTGACGCGCCCATCTAGCACAAGTATTGGGCCAAGGGAATGCCATGATATGGCAGCCCAAACCATCACTGATCCACCCCCATGCTTCACTCTGGGCATGCAACAGTCTGGGTGGTATGCTTCTTTGGGGCTTCTCCACACCGTAACTCTCCCGGATGTGGGGAAAACAGTAAAGGTGGACTCATCAGAGAACAATACATGTTTCACATTGTCCACAGCCCAAGATTTGCGCTCCTTGCACCATTGAAACCGACGTTTGGCATTGGCATGAGTGACTAAAGGTTTGGCTATAGCAGCCCGGCCGTGTATATTGACCCTGTGGAGCTCCCGACGGACAGTTCTGGTGGAAACAGGAGAGTTGAGGTGCACATTTAATTCTGCCGTGATTTGGGCAGCCGTGGTTTTATGTTTTTTGGATACAATCCAGGTTAGCACCCGAACATCCCTTTCAGACAGCTTCCTCCTGCGTCCACAGTTAATCCTGTTGGATGTGGTTCGTCCTTCTTGGTGGTATGCTGACATTACCCTGGATACCGTGGCTCTTGATACATCACAAAGACTTGCTGTCTTGGTCACAGATGCGCCAGCAAGACGTCCACCAACAATTTGTCCTCTTGTGAACTCTGGTATGTCACCCATAATGTTGTGTGCATTTCAATATTTTGAGCAAAACTGTGCTCTTACCCTGCTAATTGAACCTTCACACTCTGCTCTTACTGGTGCAATGTGCAATCAATGAAGACTGGCTACCAGGCTGGTCCAATTTAGCCATGAAATCTCCTACACTAAAATGACAGGTGTTTCAGTTTCACTGTCCAACCCCTGTAGAAGTTCATAGTTGCAGCATGACTAAATTTGAAACAGTTCAAGAAGTGAGAAAAGTTTCACAAGATGCTGAACTGTATATATTACATAAATTTCAGTCTTTGTTTTTAGAATCTTTAGAATCTTTAGAAAGTGCGGCACTATTTCTGTTTTATTTACTTTTAAAATAAATTCTCCACAAAAACAAAGCACAGACGGGTTGTTGGAGTGATTCAGCAAAATATTTACGGTAAAAGTCAAAAGGAAGCCAACTAACATTTGGCTGACCAGAAAATCAGCCAAACATGACATACCTTTTCAAAAGAAATTCCTGCTCTTATCAACGTGAATAGCTCCATTTTTTTGCTTACAACTTTTTATCTGATTCCTGCTTGCATTCCAAACATGTTACGGGAAAACAAAATTCACCTTGTTAGACTGTACCGATGGTGTAAGTGAGGTAATAATTAATGAATGTCTTCCTACACAGATTCCTTTAAGAGTTTTGTTCCTAGTACAATCTCACCAGAATTTGATTCCATATGAGCTGCTCTACATTGCTTAAATGGGGCTAAACAGGCATGTCTATGAAGTCTGCTGACAATTTTAAAGCTCTTCCAGTAAAAAAATTGTGGAGACTGCTCTGTAATCTAAGTCTTTAAAATGCTGCAAAAATCCGTAACCTCAAGGAATCTAGTCTTGCAGGTGAATGCACAGGTTTTCTTTTTCAGTCTGCAGCAAATGTTTTATTGACTTGTTTGCACACATTTTCCTAAGAACTACTTTTTATATCAAACTAATTTTCAGTCAGACCAACAGCAGGTTTTTAGATGACCACTTTGACCTTCATGTTTAGACGAGACCCCCGTGTTAATCACCGTACCGCAGAGACCGGGAAAGTTCTTGCCTGCTCCAATTACTCGGTGCCATCATCTGCTGCCTGCCTGCTGCTGTTTGCTTTCCTGAATTGGCTGTGATATCAAACTGTGTAATAATTGTTAATTTCTCTCTGATTTCCAGCCAACTGCAGGAAGCAGATTTTTTGCCTGACTAAAAAAGTAAAGAAAAAAAAAAACCTTTCCTCAAAGTTTGGCATTGCCTGTTAATTAAAATGTGCCAGTGCCTTGGCAGCAGTTGGCCCATTATTTTTTGCTTCCATGCTGTTCCTATAAACTATTTAAAAAAAACTTATTTTTCCTTGTTTTACCATTTGCTACATACAAACCTATTTCAAACCAACCATTCACCGTTGGCTGCTTCGTTTTTTCTTGCCCTTTTTCCAGTTTCCAAGTGCCCAGCAGCCCTCCCAAGTTCCTTGTTTTTACCAATTTTTCCACATTTTTTGTTTTCATTTCCTGCCACAATGACAAACAGGCCTGTCCAAAGTTTCCATCTCAGCTTATGATAAATCATGTTCTCTTTGTGGTTTGTTTCCTTCGTTTCAGCAAACTGATTCACTGTTTTTTTTACAGAGAAGACAAACGTCAGTCTTCAGATTTCAGCAGCAGCTCCAGTGGCACCGTTTCTCCTGTTGATGTGTTGGAGACTAATGAGCTGGAAAAGCAAGACTTCTCTGAGAGGTACAATTTATCAAAATCTTTAGAAACATGCCTCAAAACAAAATCTTATCTTATGGGAATCCTGTTTAAATCTAAAATATAGGAAACTGATTGATCCTAGGTTTAGGTTATGTTGTGATCAATGTAATTTGACCTGGAGGAACGAGATTACAATGAAGGGTGGGTAGCTCGATAGGAGCTCTTCTTGTAAGCAGCTTCAGGAATTTGTTTCGAAAACGCCCACTTTGGCACTATTTCTGCAGTTACAAAAGAGGAACACTGATGTAACTTCTTATTAGTCACTGAAAACAAATAACAAAAGACTTAATGACATATGGGGTTACTCATTGAGGTAAACATGACCATTAAAAAATGCTGGGATGTTGCTGGACTGGTTGAAGTAGTTTCTAGAGGTTTCTTCATGTTTCCCTTGGTAACAATCATAAATTATGCAAGTGTTACATCAAGCAGCAAGAAGTCAGATTTTACATAATAGCCAAAACAAGGTAGCCCATAGTTATGACGTGGGATGAAATTCAGCCCTTTTACTTTTATACTCCCAAATAAAATCCAATGCAAACATTTGCCTTCAAAAGTCCATTAAATAAAACACAGGGTCCATCTGTGTGTGTCTAATTTTAATATAAATCCATCAGCCAAGAGGCAAATAATATCTCTGGAGGAGCTGCAGAGGTTCACAGCTCAGGTGGGAGAATCTGTCTATAGGGCAACTATTAGTTGGGCTCTTTATGAGTAGCATGAAGAAAGCTAGAAGAAGTCCTGTTTAATGTTTACTTTACTTTGAAGCATGTAGGGAACGCAACAAACATGGACTAAAATTACATTTGAATAAAACTTTTTGGCCTACATGCCAATTGCTATATGTGACAAAAAACTAACAACCACATGACTCTGAGCACGACATCCCCTCAGTAAAACACAGTGGTGGCACCATCATGCTGTGGGGACAGTTTTTTTCACCATAGAAAGGGAAGATAGTCAATGATGGTAGAAAATGTGTTAGAGGCTGCAAAAGGTTTATCTTCCAGCCATACAATGACCCTAAACATACAACAAAAGCTACATTAGAATGGTTTAGATAAAAGCATGTTCATGTGTTAGAATGACCCAGTCAAAGTTCAGACAAACATCCAATTGAGATTTGGCTTCAAAAAGCAGGATAACAGTGTGCTTGAGCTTAACAGTAATTTTGAACCTGACCTGAAAGACTTGCAGCTGTAATTCCAGCCAAATTTCCGTTCGGTTTTGACTCAGGAGATTGAACACATGTGCATGCCACACAGTTAAATACACTGGCGTTTGTGATGTAATGTGACATCTGAAAAAAGTTTAAAGGTAAAAACAATTTTCCAAGGCATCACTTTAAATGCAGTCTGCACAGAGCAAGACAAAGATTCTGCCTAATGATGTATACTGAAAACAATATTTTAGCAATATTCTGTCTTTCCAGTATTAGATTTAAACATATCTAATTGACAGAAGAAGGATCTTACTAATCCCTTTAATTTTCCTTTCAAGCCTTGACCGTCACATCCCAGAGCAGAGAGTGTTTATGGTGAAGCAGTCAGATTTGAAAAAACACCTCACGCTCACAGAGGTCGATGGGAAGCCAAGGTATGTTTATGAAAATCACTTATGTTGGACTGCTTTAAGAAAGATATCCAAGAACCCCTAAATCTGGAGAAGAAATACAGATATAAATGTTGCAACAAAAATGTTTCCACATGCATAACTACTCATGAAAACATTAAACCCCAAAGATTTTTGTGCCATGTAGACCCAGTGCAGGCTTGTCTTGAGCCACCAAAATCACAGATTCCTATTGTTTGAGAACAAAGAGCAAACCAGGCAAATTTAGCCACAGTGCAGAAAAAAGTCCTGGAGTTTAATCAGGCTGAACATTGGGCTGCATGAGCTTTCTGCTCGTTCCATTCAGGCGTACTGTGTGAGAGTTAATGTTTTTATGGTAGGATTAACGACTGCTTAATGGATTCATTTGTTTAGTTTCATGACTCTATACCACACCATTTACGATGTAAAATAAACATCAAGAAGTCTATAGTTTTTTTTTTCTTTTTTAATGTTGCTTTTCTAACTTCCTGTGTGAGCTAGTTGTGCTGCTGGCTAAACCGAGATTGTATGTACACAGGATCAACCTGCTTATGAGTGTTATTTGGATTTCTTTCACTTCAATAGTACTACAGATAATAACTTATCAAGTATATCTCCTTATTAAAAAATACAAAGTTTATTGTTTCTGCTCGTTTAATCCTACCACTGAATAAACATTGTTTCTATGTCCATTATTTATTTGGGGCCTTGGCTACATAGACAAATAGTGTTGGACGTCCATAATTAAAGTCTTTATAATGGGTCACAAATGTGTATCTGAGTTGTGTAGTTTTTTTGACATGATTGTGATAGCAGCATCTAAATATTTCATAGTTGAAAATACACAAACATTTACATTTTGTGGATTTTACTTGGAACGCCGGCTCGATTTCCTGCAGATTAAGAGTAAAAATAATATCTTGTATTCACTTTTTTACTGATAAGGTGAATTTACAAATGCAGACAGAAATCTAAGTTGTGCTTCTGGCGCTTTATGTGGGAGCGAAATTACCAATTTTGTCATTTTATCTGACTGTCTATAGGTAAAAGGAGTATGTAATGGTCCTGAGGATCATTTTTGAAGAATCACTAATTAAAATCCATAGGATAGTAATAATGAAACATCATATTTTGAGACTGTGATTGCAAAGGACTTTAACTAGACTAAAATTGTGCAACATCGTAAAAGTTGAAATATATATCTGCAAATCAAACTTTGTTGTTTGTTTATGTATGTGACAGTGTGTCTGGCTGGACTGGACAGCCGCAGTCCGTGTGCCTCTTCCACAAGGAAGACCAAGTCTTGGCAATAAACGACCTTCACACCAGCAGCATGGAGGAGTTTGACATGTTTGTCAGCAAGTCCCTGAAGAACGAGGTACGGTGATTGCTTGCAACAGAAGCACCGTGTTATCAATATTTGGGTGCATTATTGATCTCTCTCAAACGCTAATCTGACCTCAGGTGAAAGTTACCATCCTGCGCCAGCGTGGACGTCAGCCTCTGCATTTGCCTAACTGTCCCTGCAGCGACTGAAGCACTGACTTGAATATGTTTCTCTGTGACGAGGTCCACACCTTGTACTGATCACCGTGGACAACTATCGTCTTCAAGGAGTTACAATTAAAGATATCACATGTTGAATGTAAACATATCGACATGTTTTATGTTTACCATAAAATTTCCTTGCCTTTCATACAGAAATGTACTTCCTGATACCATCTGAATGGTGCCTTGTTTTACTGACAGTTTCTTTATGCAAACCGTATTTTTCTGTGACTCCACTCAATTCAAATTCAGTTTTATTTCTATAGCGCCAATTCCCAACACATGTCATCTTAAGGCACTATACAAAGTCAATTCAATCAAGTCATACAGATTTCAGATCGGGTACATACATTCCAATTAATCCTAACTATCAAACAGTGCAGTCAGATTCAGTTTATTATTTAAGTTTATTAAAAGTTTTTCTATCTAAGGAAACCCAGCAGATTGCATCAAGTCAGTGACTTGCAGCATTCACTCTTCCTGGATGAGCATGTAGCGACAGTGGACTGTTGCTTGCAATGACCTTGCAGCAATTCCTCATACTGAGCATGCATGTAGCGGCAGTGGAGAGGAAAATTCCCTTTTAACAGGAAGAAACCTCCAGCAAGATTGCATTGCATGCCTTATGTGGTTCGCACACCCCCAGGGTTGACTAGAGATTTATTTTAGCATTGCTCGGTATGTCTACCTGCAACGAGACGTCCTTCTGAGCAATTATCCAGTGAATGGCAGGTTCCCAAGAGCACAGACAGAGGGGAAACCTGTTTGTAAGATTTAAGTTGAATGAGGAGAAAGGATGACACACTTTTGCTTTTTAAATGTTTTTTTTTTTTTTTTTGTTGTCCTCAGATACACCCTCTTGACAATCAAAGGTTGATGTAAAGTGAAAAATGTAGAAAGAGAGCAGCATTACATCTCCTCTTCCCCTCAGGTAGAGTTAATATGAAGACAGAATCGGGTCATGGCTTATAGTTATGTCAGTTTTTTAAAAACATGTGAAACAAAAATAATCACTCAGACGGGCACTTTGCCCGAGCTGTAGCTAATTCATAGGAACAAAGGTTTTGCATTTTGTCAAAAACCTTTGTTCCCATGGTTTGCTATTATCTGGAGAGCGCAACACAAAGATCAACTCTTAGCCCAAAACATTCATTAACAACATGATCCAGCAGTATTTATGAAAGCCTGAGCAACAGTATTCGGGCTTTTAATGGAGTCCTCACTGAGCAAAGTCCTAACAACTGACTTAAAGCATGCTATAGCATATAGCTAATAAATCATTTGCAAAGGCTGCTGGTAATCTTTGAACATAAATCTGTAATTTTCTCACAAAGGTTTATCAATAAAGTTATACAATTAATGACCATTTCTATTCATTTAATAATTTTTAAAAATCTTTTAAGAAAATGTAAATTATAAAGCATTGAAACTTGCAGAGTTAAAGAGGCAGTACAGCGTATTTAGGGAGCATTGGACATTCAAATTTGAATCCCGGGTGTTTTATTAATGACACGCTGGAGCTTAAGTTACCAAACTTAGGATTTTCTGTTACAAACTCAATTTCTTCGATTATGACAATTGTTCAGGTTCTGAACCAGCAAAGGGGATCAGGACCATCACACTAGTACTACCCTGTTTGACTGTCTGCAGGATGTTCTTTTTCTCAAATGCTGTTAGTTTTAGGCCAAAAGTAACAGAAAACACAACCTCCAAAATTTTCCCAAAGGTCTTGGAGATCAAGATGTTTTTGGGCAAATGTGAGCTGGATCTTTATGTTCCTTTTGGGTCAGCAGTGGGTCTCCAATGGATGCCATTTTTGCCCAGCCTCTATCTTACTGTTGAATCATGTTGAACACTGACGTGTGTGGAAAACAAGGCCTGCAGTGCTTTAGATGTGGCTCTGGGATCTATTGTGACCATCTTAATTTTTGTACACCTGCCACTCCTGGGAGAGTTCACAACTGTTTTATTCTTTTCTGTAAATAATGCATAATCTGCAGCTTTTTGAGATCTTTCAGCCTACTTCACGCTGTAAAAATGATTTTTTTTTTTTTATCCACAAGTCTGGCAATATTCAGTTATTGATGTAGCCTGTGAAATACAAACCAAAATGTGGTTAAGCACAGTGAATTTATATTTTAATGGGTGGTTTGGATTGTGCATACATCTTTGATGATTGAAAATGTTTATTTATCTAAAACATTAAAGTGTACTACAAAAAATAAAAGCTGTGAAATAAAGATGATTAGACACTAATGTCAATTTCCTGGGTCACCCCCTTTTTCAAAGAAAGTAGTGTTGACTCTTTAAGGAAATGTAATTTATTTTTAAAATAATAAAAATTATCATATATACAGGTCCTTCTCAAAAAATTAGCATATTGTGATAAAGTTCATTATTTTCCATAATGTCATGATGAAAATTTAACATTCATATATTTTAGATTCATTGCACACTAACTGAAATATTTCAGATCTTTTATTGTCTTAATACGGATGATTTTGGCATACAGCTCATGAAAACCCAAAATTCCTATCTCACAAAATTAGCATATCATTAAAAGGGTCTCTAAACGAGCTATGAACCTAATCATCTGAATCAACGAGTTAACTCTAAACACCTGCAAAAGATTCCTGAGGCCTTTAAAACTCCCAGCCTGGTTCATCACTCAAAACTCCAATCATGGGTAAGACTGCCGACCTGACTGCTGTCCAGAAGGCCACTATTGACACCCTCAAGCAAGAGGGTAAGACACAGAAAGAAATTTCTGAACGAATAGTCTGTTCCCAGAGTGCTGTATCAAGGCACCTCAGTGGGAAGTCTGTGGGAAGGAAAAAGTGTGGCAGAAAACGCTGCACAACGAGAAGAGGTGACCGGACCCTTAGGAAGATTGTGGAGAAGGGCCGATTCCAGACCTTGGGGGACCTGCGGAAGCAGTGGACTGAGTCTGAAGTAGAAACATCCAGAGCCACCGTGCACAGGCGTGTGCAGGAAATGGGCTACAGGTGCCGCATTCCCCAGGTCAAGCCACTTTTGAACCAGAAACAGCGGCAGAAGCGCCTGACCTGGGCTACAGAGAAGCAGCACTGGACTGTTGCTCAGTGGTCCAAAGTACTTTTTTCGGATGAAAGCAAATTCTGCATGTCATTCGGAAATCAAGGTGCCAGAGTCTGGAGGAAGACTGGGGAGAAGGAAATGCCAAAATGCCAGAAGTCCAGTGTCAAGTACCCACAGTCAGTGATGGTCTGGGGTGCCGTGTCAGCTGCTGGTGTTGGTCCACTGTGTTTTATCAAGGGCAGGGTCAATGCAGCTAGCTATCAGGAGATTTTGGAGCATTTCATGCTTCCATCTGCTGAAAAGCTTTATGGAGATGAAGATTTCATTTTTCAGCACGACCTGACACCTGCTCACAGTGCCAAAACCACTGGTAAATGGTTTACTGACCATGGTATCACTGTGCTCAATTGGCCTGCCAACTCTCCTGACCTGAACCCCATAGAGAATCTGTGGGATATTGTGAAGAGAACGTTGAGAGACTCAAGACCCAACACTCTGGATGAGCTAAAGGCCACTATCGAAGCATCCTGGGCCTCCATAAGACCTCAGCAGTGCCACAGGCTGATTGCCTCCATGCCATGCCGCATTGAAGCAGTCATTTCTGCCAAAGGATTCCCGACCAAGTATTGAGTGCATAACTGTACATGATTATTTGAAGGTTGACGTTGTTTGTATTAAAAACACTTTTCTTTTATTGGTTGGATGAAATATGCTAATTTTGTGAGATAGGAATTTTGGGTTTTCATGAGCTGTATGCCAAAATCATCCGTATTAAGACAATAAAAGACCTGAAATATTTCAGTTAGTGTGCAATGAATCTAAAATATATGAATGTTAAATTTTCATCATTACATTATGGAAAATAATGAACTTTATCACAATATGCTAATATTTTGAGAAGGACCTGTAATGATTGATTAAAATTGGCTGAACATCATTTCTTGTGTTTATTTGAAAAACCCACATGTTCCAAGCAGACTTGGGTCTGAGGTGAAATTGCCACTCCCAACATGGCCGACAAAGCCAACGTAGTGCCGACGTGTTCATGTAGATGGATGTCCCAGTTTTATTTTGATGTCTCTTTAATAGTTACAGCTCACAGAAACATTAACTTCCTGTTAGCATACAAAATTGTGTTCAAAAACCAATAAATTATTAACAAGTTTTTGTATCTGTGGCTTTTTATATGATCCTTTTTTTTTTTTAAAGGGGCAAACAGAAAAACTTTCAACTTAGAAACTAAAGTTTGATTTTCACTCGTGTCCCAATCTGCCTGAGAGATCCGACACTACCATTAAAAAACAACTTGCATTTTCAAAGCCAGTGCCACAAACACAAACATCATTTGATACATGACAGCAAATATTAAATCATATTAGAAAACATAGATTTTTATCATTATGAACAGGTGCAAAAAAACGAGGCAAACAAAGCAAAGATCTAAAGAATATTTAAGATTTTTATTTTTATAGCATAAAAACGGATCATAAACATATAAAGGTACAGTTTAAGAGCAGCATTTGCAGTATGTTGAATACATAATGGGAATGTAGTCACAACAGGTTGGCAGTTAATTCAGCATAACTCTGGTTTCACTGTAACCATGTTTGTGTTAACATTAATTAAGGCAGCACTGGATCGCAGTTTTATTCCATAAACTGGGCCATGAGTGCACATTTAACCACTCAGAGTCAGCATATGTCTTTTCAGTTATTAGTCGTCTGGTGAAGAGGTTGCATCAATAAAATCCCCCCAAAAATGACAAATTAGCAGTTTTACAACATTTGTTTCCAAATACTAAATTGGATGGTTTGGTTTTATTTAAACCAACAAGCCACAGATGAGTTCTCAGAATCCGGGGCACATTTTAGAGCTTAGCTCTAGTTTCTGAGAGCCAATCGCCGAAACACCTCTCCATGGCCTTCCTGCTCGACCAACTGCCAACGTTGACGGTAGGGATGATCTTCAGAGGTTTGAGCCACTGGACAAAGCGTTTCAGCTCCAGGAAGCTACTGTGTTCACTGTATGGGATTCCTGTCAGAGTTGGGAAGGTTCACATCTTTTAGAAGGTTTTAGCACCTCTCATCCTCAGGTTTATGGCAATTATCTTTATTTTGATTGAGCTGGGAGGGTTTTCTGTCACTTTTACATCTCTTTTCGCTCAGTTTTTTTCCATTCTTACCCTATCAGCAAACAGGAGGGCAATTGTGTCTGAGGTAAAAATGTGACACCAAGCCAGATGTTATGAAATATGACAGAGTAAACTCAAAGAAGGCAAAGTCTTGAGGTGCCACATGCTTAACTTATTTCAGTTGAAAAATCCATTCAAAGGATCCCTTTATCCTTTGTTTTCCTCGACTCAAACAATCCTACAAATTAACATGAGGTCTGCTCTTAACAGATATAGCTGAAATGGAGCCCAAAGAATACAGAAGAGAGGAGGAGGAGGCAAATCAACAGAGTGACGCAAAAACGGACGATGGGGAAATATTGAAAGCTAGAATTGGTGGCAAAAGCCTCCAGCTAGTAGTTGCAAGTTACATGACAGATGGCTCTGATGTTGTTGATGGATCTATTCAGAATAATAAAAACTGGCTTCATTTACTAATGGAAAGCAAGTCACAACCCATTTTAGCTCTGGGGTTTCATGCTAGACTACAACTGTGCTGAAAATGGGTGTAGATGCAGTCTCATTACCCATAGAGGGCGCTGTAGGCTTAGCAAAAGCAATTCAGCCACATTCTCATTTTATTTGACCACAGCAAACCAAGATCAATCTTATGCCTTGACCTGCTCTCTGAATAATAAAAAAAAAAAAACATTTCCACAAACCTAAATCTGTCCAGTTAACCAGTTCTACTTACCATAAATGGAGATGTTGCCACTGATCTGTGGCTCAATGTCTTCCACCGACTGCATCTGCTCGCTGAAGGTCCAGCCGGTGGGCTTGAAGGCTACCAGCCGATCATACTGTGCTGAAAAGCGTGCCAGGTGACTCTTCAGATTCTGCAGAGAAGATGATTTTTTTTTTATGCATTTGAAATGCATGTTTTAAGCTGAGGATGCAGTATTACTGCAAACAGAATCTCTATTATAGCACCTCTTGCTGATGACATTAAAACCTAACCTGCTGCAATTAATTTTGCATTAGTTGGTTTTTCTGCACCCGGTCATGTGTAGATTATACTAACCCTGGGATTTATAAGGGGCTATACAGATTGCAAACATAAAATATGTCACTAGGAACAAAGTTCTGCAGCTATAGTGATCATTTTCAAACTTATGCTCATCACAGCACTCATTACAGCCTTTAATATGAAGGGTATTATCCATTAAAATAGAATACTCTAAGTATTCTATTGCTTTTCCAAAAATACTGCAGAGATTCAAAATCGGGAGCAATGGAAGGACCATCATGGAAATGGAAGCAACATTTTTCAGCATCATGTAATAACAATAAAGCCCTGTTGCACCCACTTTGAAGGAGAGCTGCATCATGGGAAGCACGTGAACCTGGGCTGCCTTCCAGTCGGTGGTTATGCGCTCTTTGATTTGCTGAGACTCAAGGCAGCACATGGTGTTGTATTTGTCTCTGGAGAGGGCCACTTTTGACCCCAAGACCTCTGCCAGAGCTGCAAATAAAAACAGAACATGTTGTGTAAGCACCAGTTTTTACCTTACATTACCGTCCCCAGAACACACTGAAAACAGACCTAACTTAAGAGTGTGCCTTGCAAAAGTATTTATGCCTTTTGCACATTCATGTTACAAAGAGAAACTAATATTTTATCGGGATTTTACACAATAGAAGTGTACAGAACACGCTACTGGGTTTAATTTGTTTTCAACACAAAAATATAAAAAGAGTGACGTGCAAATATATTCAGCCCCCTACCTCCGTCAGCAAGTTGTAGAACCATCTTTTGCATCATTTATAGCTGCAAGTCTTTTCACCGGCTATCTAGCTTCCCAATCCTTGCAGCTTGACAACATCTATTGCTTAAGATAATGCCGTATCCAAGCATATTCACAGAAAGTTCAGTGGGAGGAAAACGTGTGGTAGGAAAAGGTGCAGCAATATGAGCTACAACAATTTCCCTTTGGGATTAATAAATATATTTGACTTGAATTAAAATGTGGCATTCCTCGTGTCAAGCTTCTCCTGAACCGTAAACTGGACTGTTGCTCAGTGGTCCAAAGTCCTGTTTTCAGTTGAAAATACAGTTATTTTATTTGAAAGGTCCCAGAGTCTGCAGGAAGAGTGGTGATACACAGAATCCACATTGCTTTAGGTCTAGTGTAAAGTTTCCGCAGTCAGTGACGATTTGGGCCGCCATGTCGTCTTCTGGTATTGGACCACTGGGTTTCTAAAGTCCACAGGAAACAAACCCATTTGCCAGGAAATGTTAGAGCACATTATCGCTTTCATCTGCTGACGAGCTCTTTGGAGATGCTGGTTTTGGTTTTCAACAGGACCGGCCCACACTGCCAAAGGTATCAAAAGCTGGTTCAGTGACCATGGTGCTCGACTCACCAGCAAACCTGCCTGATCTGAACCCCATAGAGAATCTGTGGGCTGTTGTCAAGATGAAGATGAGCGACACCAGACCCAACGTTGTAGATGACCTGAAGGCTGCTATCAAAGCAACCCAGGCTTCTAGTACACCTCAGCAGAACCACAGGCTGATTGCCTCCATGCCACCCTACACTGATGCAGTAATTCATGCAAAAGGAGGGCCAACCAAATATTGAGTGCATAGAAATGAACACTTTTCAAAAGGCTGATATTTCTGTTTAAAATATCCTTTTTTCATTAATCTCATGCAATATTCAAATTTTCTACGACACTGAATTTGGGTTTTCATTATCTGGAAGTCATAATCATCAAAATGACAAGAAATAAAGGCTTGTAATATTTAACACTGTGATTAAACTATATAATACATGGATTTCAGTTTTTAAAATGGGTGACAAAAAGAAACTTTTTTGCAATATTCCAACTTTTTGAGGTGTACCTGTACAGTGAAGGTAAATTACACACAAACGGACAGATTTTATTTAGTTAGAGTAAAAAGGGGTCAAATGCAAATGCACACCATGCTTTTTATTTGTAAAAAGCCTTGAAAGTCATGCATAATTTTCACATCTCTGCATAATTATGCAGAGATTTGTGTTTGTCACATGCAGTTTGTGGTTGTAAATTTACAGAATGTGTCTCAAGTTATTGCCTCATGTTTTATAAATTAAAAGTGGGCAATTTTCACACTCACATTATACCATAAAAGAAAAATGAACCAGGGTGATAAAAAGGTATAATTCAATAAAGACCCTCTATCTTTGCTCGTCATGCTTTCTGAGGCTCTTTTGGTAAAAACAACATTCAGGGGCATTTCTACAGAAAAACTAAACCAGCCCATTATTCACGCAGGTCAGCGGAGGACAGGCCGCCTCCATGCGAGGACGGCATATTGAGTATTACTTCGTTCACAAACAGACAAATCCTGAAATCCTGTGCGTCGCTCGACTCACCTTTCAATATAGATGTAATAACAGGTGACCTTTTAGCGGGATGAAAGCAATTCAAGGATATGGAAAAATTACTCGTCTCCTTACTGTTATATATGTAACCAGAAGTTCATGTAGAGTTTTGGCAGCATGCTGAAAAACCATGCATAATGTAAAACTGAGATTTCCAGTAATATTCTAATTTATATTTTTAGCTGGTCCACTAGTTTCTTATAAGGGTTTATAATCCTCCTGCATTGCATTTCAGATATAGGTCACATGAATACTTAATGAGGTCCCAAAATCACATACCTAAGAAGACCTTTTCTTTCCCCACAGAATACGATCCACACACCAGGAGCGTGCGCGGGTTGAGAGTCACCAACTCAAATGCCGTGCTCGCTGTAAAGTTAATAACTTCTTGCTGCCTGGGAAAGGTGTACTCAGGGCTGCAGTAGCTACAAAGACAAGCTGCCATTAACAACACTTCAAAGCAAACACCAGTGTCAACGGTAAAAAACTAGAGAACATTCAAATACTTACGTGGTGTCTAGGTAGAGAGTCTGAACCCGGCAGCCGAGTAGCTCGGGGTAAGTTTCCATGGAGGGGTCGGCCCTGAAGTCACCAGTGTGGAGGACCGTCTGTCCATCGGGCAAGAAGAACAGCAGCATTGCAGCTCCTGGACAACTGAAGGAACAGAGACGGAGGAGACATGAGGCTGAAGATGGCAGGAATAAAAAAAGATAGCTTAACTTAGAGTCCTAACAGCTTCCAGACTCGGGAGTTCTCAATGAATTTACTGCCAATGTTTCTACTTTTATTATGGAACCTACAAAAAAACAAACACTGAATATTAGGATGGAGCAAAGATGAAGGGACTGAAGGATGGACAGGTGGAACTGTGTCATTAGAAGAAAGACGCATCAGGAAAATGTGGACTGATCACAACTGTGACCATCATTGCAATTTTCAGGAATCATAAAGCAATGAAATATTTTCCCAAAATCATACAGCCCTAATCCTCAACCCCACCGATGTCATTGCTGACTCACTGGTTAGCGTCCAGGAGGATGACCCTGACTCCCTTCACGTTCACCTCAGTGTTCATGGGAAGGACGTGGACGTACTGCTCTGCCACCCTCAGTTTGCTCTTCACCAGGTTCCCTGTGATCTGACAGGAGATCGGTGTCAGTCAACAAATCTGTTAATAAATCTTTAAAACAATGAGGCAAGAAAATAAAAACTGATTTTATGATCTCATTTTGGTCCTAATTAAAAAAGGTGTATGAAATGCCCAGATTTAGTCATGGTATAAAGAAAGTAAACCCTTACATTTTAGGACATCATAGAAATTATCTGGTCTTTGCGAGGTTCTAAATCTCAAATTCATAAGTGGAAAACTGAGTTCTTCCAATGAATCAATAGTATGTAGAACCACCACTAGCAGAAATGTTATACAGCACTGATTTATTGTTTGAGTTGATACCATTTCTGTCATTTAGTCTTCAAACATGTTGCTATGAATTATGGTCGAGCATTTCCACTTTTGTCTCATCTATCCAAAGGGGCATTATTGTAGAAGTCTTGTGGTTTATTCAGATTCAACTTTGAAAACATAAGCAGTGGTGCCACTGCCCTCCCGCCCACAGTAGGAAGTGGTTATCTCTTGGCAACCCTTCAAAACAAACCATACTTCGTGCAGACAAGAACTTTAACATGCCAACTAAGGCCTGTAGAGACACTCTTGGATTTCTTGCAATTGCAGTTTTTTGCCTGATTCTGGGTTGAATGTACCGAGATGTTGAATCCTGAGAAGATTAGGAACCGTCCTAAATGTTTTTCCCATAACAGACTTTTCCACTGTGAGATAACAGAGCTTACAACCTTTTCAGATAAATGGGCAGCAACAGTTGATTCTCCAGGTCCATTGCTGATGTCTTCGTGCCTTGGCATTGCACTAACACACATACTGGCCAAACTCCTACATTTATAGATGACTGCCACTTTGTCTTAAATGCCAGAAGTACAAGGATGAACTCTTTATATATTGTTTGTAATAAATAATGTGGGATTTGTTGTATGTTTTCTACATTTGAAGTTAAGTTTAAATAATTTCAGAACGTGGTAAAGACCAGATCACTTTATTTTTCCTGATATATAAAACCCTAGGAACTGAAAGGTGGTGAATTCTGGGCTATGATCTGCCGAAGCTCAACGCTGAATTTCTGTGCCATTATATATATTCATTAATATATTCATTAAAGATTACACGACACATCCAGACGCATCCTAACAGATTATTAGATTTCATAGCAGGACAATTAAATTTGTATTCAGCAGAAAAATTTTATTCAGGTTTTCCTACTTCCGTCACACCCTAATTGGAAAACCACATGCATTGTAACAAAAGATAAAGTCCAACTGAGGCCCAGATAAATTACATTTCAAGCACATCTTCCGTTTTTCTGCATGACTACACAGAAGGAAAAAAGTTATGGGTTTTAAAAATTTAATTGACTACATTAAAGATCACTTGTTGGCAAATTGGTATTCATTGCTGGCCACTACAAGCCAATTTCTCATTACTCTGAGAGACTGCAGTGCAGGAGATAAAGAGTGGATCAGGTGCATCTTTTATGAGTTTAAAAAAAAAAAAAAAAAAAAAAAAGAAAAACCTTTGATTAATTATAAAACAGACTGTTTTATGAATTTTCAATTATTAGAAAAGCTGTTGGTATGTCACAACGGCCAAAAGGTGGACCTACTCTGTTACAGTAGATTGGAAATGTGGAGCTCCTGGTCAGCCCTCCGTAATGGTCCGAGTGGAAATGTGTTAGGAAGTAGGTGCTTATGCCCTCAATCTCTCCATAACGAAACGCGTCGACAACAAACTTCGTACCTGAGAACATTTTTCAGAAATCTTGCATCACAAAACGAAGCATTATATACAGCTAGATGTCAATACATTAGAATATCCCTAAAAAGGGAGTTTATTTCAGTAAATCAATTCAAAAGTTAAATTAGTAGATTCATTACACAGAGTGATATATATTTCAAGCATTTATTCAGGATTGGCTTAACACAAACAATGCAACATGCAGTGGCGTGCACAGACATTTTGGGGGGCAGGTGCTCAAGTGGAAAAAAAGGGCACCTTGTGCGGCACATGGAGCTGTCGGCTGCCTTTGTAGTGTGAGATTTATTACAGGCACAGCATGAACATAATTTATATGTATTACTAAGCACCCCCAAAACAAACTGTCCTGTGGGTTGAAGGGAAATGACCACCCAGGAAAAAAAAACTCAAAACAAGAATGCATTTGACAAAATTCTTAAGATTAATAAGGCAATAAAATTATCATAGACTGATTTAAAGTTAGATTACTGATTCACAACCTGAACTTCCTGAGTCAAATTTGAAACTTACGTTATCCTTCATTTTGTTTCTTTTTACACACTGAGCACAACGTGTTTGTCTTGACTATATCATTCTGTACTTTTATCACAAAATGTCTTCTGCACCAGATAACCTTATGTTGTAGCAAAGCAGGTTACACTGCCAAATTTACCAGGTAGGTCACACTAAATGAGTTATCTTCAGTAACCAGTGACCATTCTACAGTGTAAATCAACTATACCCAGAAAATGAGTTATAAAATCTTTATAGTCAAAATGAAACCAACATCAGAGAATATGATCATAAGAAGAATCATCTATACTTCTGCATGTAGCCAGTGTAATGTATGACAGATTATTCTTAGAGAATACAAAATAATGAGATTACAAGTCCTGAGAACTGATGTCTGCTATTTATAAAATAAAATACTCTGATCACATCATCATTTTTACACACACAGAAGTAGAAAATACAACTTAGCCTACATGCCCCACATTTACTGAACTTTATTAAGGGTATTTTAGTAGTGTATGAATTGTAATGTTAACCAGCTCATTTGGCTGTATTTGCAATAAAAAAATTTAAAAAATGAGTCAGACAGAAGTTATCATGGACCATAATAGCAAATGTAATACCGACATCTATGAGATAGAAGAAATGAATAAATTCAAATCTAATTTAATCTAAGAGTTAAATCGTAGACATTCTCCTGGCGGCCATAGAAGACACCAGCAACAAGCCCATGCATTGTGACTCTCCTGTTGCTTCTGCACCTTTTTCAACCACACTTTTTTCTTTCACTCAACTTTCCATTGATATACACTACAGCACTCTTAACCGCCAGCATCTATAGCTTTTCTTCTTCTTTTGGGGAGTGTCTATGACTGCCTGTTGGACAACTGTCAAGTCAGTAATTTTTCATATGATTGTGTAGATTATTATTTGGTCGTTTCAGTGTTAAAAATTATTTTTCAATTGGTCTATGTAATATTCTATCGGAAAAGCTGAAATTTAGCTCTACATTTGCTGTAAGCTACAATCAATAGAAATACACACAATTGAAGAATTTACCTCTGTGTGCAATTTATCTATTGTCTGAATCAATTCTACTAATTGAATGACTGAAATAAATTTAATGATTTTCTAATTTATTGAGATGCGCCTGTAGGTTCACCTACTGACCTGGAATCTTCTTATAGAATGGACAGCGGGGCAGCTGGACTTCTCCGTCAGCATTCTCTCTGTTCCACCTTCTTCTCCATCCTCTGTTCCCACCTTTGCCAGCTTCGCCTTGAGCACCCACCGACCTTGAGTCATTTCCGAGTCCCGTGGCCTGCGATACATCTGCTGCTGGGTCAGCCTTGCTTTTCCCCTGTCCATCTCTCCCACGTCTCCTCCATCCTGGGCTCTTACCAGATGCTGAGACAGAGGTGGTGCCCAGGTTGTTTTGTCCACTTTCACTCTCCTTCTCTTTGAGCGGTTTGAGGCCAAAAAACACCCCGATGTCTGTCTGCTTCAGTCCAGAGGCCTGGCCTGCCTTGCTCTCGCCTTTTTGAGGAGGCATGTTTTGAAATTTTGTCACAAAGGAGTCCTGTGATGAAGATACTTGAGGAGAACTGGGGTTCTGACTACACTGACCTTCTGAACAAGGAAGACTTTCTCTTAGATGCTCTAAAACAATACTCTGTGGTGACTGAAAGCTACTACTGCTGATTTTACTGCTAGATACACAAGCTTCTGCATCAGCTTTGTTTGGGTCAGCCTGTTGATTAGTAGGTGCTAATGAAGAAACTGGACCCAGCTGAGACACGGAGGAAAAGGAGGAGGAGGAGGAGGGATCATTCAACACCATTTCACCTTCAGCCCAGTTATTGTCTACAAAGTCAGCCAGGATTTCATCTTCGCTTGAGAAGCTGTCATTGAACAATATCACTGAGTGTTCATGATCAGATCCTTCATTAAGAAAAAGAGACTTTGTGCAGTTATTACTAACTTCAGGCTCTGCAGGGAGCTCAGACAGTGGAGAGTAGGATATCCCATCATCATCTTTGAGAAACGTTTGCTCTTTAGTTGAACTTTCACATGCATGAACTGTAGTGTTTTCCTTAACAGGAGGGGACGAAACCTCAGTTTTACCTTGCAAAGCACCCACTGACTGTTGTCCTTTATTATTACCTAACCATCCTTTCTTTTTCTTAAAGTCTTCTGGCCCAGGAGAACGCAGCAACAGAAGGCCATTTGTCGGTTTTGACAGAGGTGTTGCGGTGTGATCCTGTCGAGGGGAGGCACCCTGACTGGAAATGGAAGAAGAAATGGGATCACTCCCCTGAGAGGAATCTAATGGAAAGGTAAGCATCTCATTGTTTTTATTTTCTTGGAGCCAGCCGATGCTTGCTTCTTCAAAAGTCCCTGTTTGCCAGGACAGACTGGTGGCTGCTGTGTTGCTGTTTGCACGGCTTTCAGCAAGAAGTGTGTGGTTGAGCCTCTTGTAATGGATTGGAATGGTGGAGGTACACTGGAGACCATCTGGGCATTCTGGACAGAGGAAACAAAACATGGCTGTCAGAGCAGGATTAAAAATGAAATAAATTTTAGGTTTTTTTGACTGTCAATTATATGTCAGTGTGGAATATCTCAATCACAAAGGACTCCTTGGAATAAATATTTAGTCGGCTTTTCTATTTCAGGTGCCATGTATTTAAACCCTGTTTTCCATTAATAGATCATTTTGTTTTATGCCCACACCTAATCTACCTATACTAATCTTAGTTACCAAGATGGTGGTTGGATCATCAAGATGATGGAAAAATAAAGAGTAAAGTGAAGAAATGGCAGGTTATTCGCAACTGCAATATTGCAATGTCACATTTTCCTGATATTGTGCCGTCCTTAACTTCATCTACTTCATTCTTTGTATCTGAATAAACTGGGATTGGTCCTATTTCAAAAAGGCCTTCTTGTTTGTCCTGTGATGGCGACCTGCCCAGGATGTACCCCGTCTCTCACCCCTACCACCCAGAAAACCTGCAAGGAGAAGCAGGTATAGGCAACGGATGAATGTTCATTTATCTGTGGGTTCTGCCACTGACTCAAAAACCAAAATTAACGGGTTCAAAAAAAAAACATGAGTTTCCAAGCTCAGACCACGTATATGCAAATTATAAATTTAAATGCCTCTCTTTGACCTTTTATTTTTCAGAAATTCAGATTTTTATTTTTTTAGATAATGGAGAAAGAAATAAAATTTGAAAAAAAAACTTTTCTACACTTATTTGTTATAATTTTTTGCAAATGGATCAAATTAAATCAATTTTCCACACTTTTCAAGGCTTATTAGGAACGCTGTAAAACGTTATCTCCCAAAGGACTTCCAGATGATTGCGTTGAGTCACTGAGCTTGCAGCAATCTCTCATCCTGAGCAAGCACTTTGCGTTTGATAACAGACAATAAAGGAGCTCAGAAGGACAAACACAATAAATCACATAAGCCAAAAGTCAGCTGTCCAACACAATTACATCAAGTGTGGAAAAAACAAAACACATTATCAGATTATTTTTGTCTTAGTAGAACTCCATAACACCCCAAATGCCACCATCTGTGGCATTTAGTTACATTTCTTTACAATAACCTTTCAAAAAAATGATTTTAAAATATTTTACCTCAATAATTAATATTGCAAGAGCAAAATCTCCATTTGGAGATTTATAAATGACTTTTAAATACACTTTGCCATAGGTGTATAAAGATTTAAGTATGATCAAAGATTATCATAAAGTATGACTATTTATTTGGTATCACATGTACAATTAATTGCAAACATTTATGCTGGTTTAAAATTTTCACTTTTGTCACATTACAACCACAAACAATGTATTTTACAGGGATTTTACCAGATAAACCAACACAGTAGCACATACCTGTGAAGGAGAAGTATACATGGTGTTGTGCATACGTATTTTTCAAAAATAAAAATGAACTAGAATTGCAAGCAGTTATGATCGGGTTCCAAGTCTTCCTTGCGAGTCCACCCCCACCCCTCCCAGCACGCCACATCACACGCCCCACCAACCCAGCACGTGACGACCATTTTGAAACAGACCCAGTCTCCATAGCGGCAGGTTAGAACTTGAAGCATGTGTGGATTAATTCTGAAACAACTTTTAAAACGTAATACACAATATAGAGTCTTAATACTCAGCATTTGTGTGAGAAAATTACAAAATTCAAAGAACAGTTAATCCTGAGCTTTAAACCACCAACCACTGGAACCACAGGCCAATCTCTTAACCACAGGCCCATCAAAGTCCTACAGAGTCAGTGGGAAGATCAGAGGTAGAATGTTGTACAGCTATCCTTTTAAGGTAGTAATAATAGCCGAAATTGAAAAATTCACCTAAATGCATAGTTTCTCAGAAACATTTTAAAATATTCACCAAGAACATCTTTAATATAAGGAATATGCATGGATTTCATAAGCCACCACTAATGTTTTCATTAAAATTAATTTATTATTGATTAGCAAACATCTTTTTAAATTAATGGTACAGAAGTGGGCAGTTAAAATTGAACAATGTTAATTGGGGATTATATGCATTGTCTACCTAAATAGTCTGCAAAACTCCATGGCGTTTGGCTTAACGGACCTGGAGATACAGCCGCTAGCTTCATTACCAAACGCTGTATCTCATAGTGACACGCTTTGAGATAGAACTTTAGCTAGAATAGGAACTTTTCAGGATTATGCACAGAACATATCCTGAAGGTTTAAGCTCTCTAGATAGCACGAGTGATTTTTGGGGAATTTTATAAAAAGCGAAATGTCTTAGCTACATTTTTGCCATAAGCCACGCCCACTTTGGCCAATCGTAACCATATTGATAACATAGTCTCTAACTGTTATCCTAAAAGAACGTACCAAATTTTATGAGAATCCATTCAGCCATTTTGGCTATATACATTTCTTTTGCTTATAGCGCCCCCTAGGCTTGGATCTGTCGACAGGACAACTATTGGTCATGTACTCCACAAATCTTGCCTTTATAGACAAATGGCAAGACGAAAGAATTCCTGTTTGTAGTTTGCAATAAGTCATGTAGGAAATACACCAAACATGTGGGAGAAGGTGCTCCAGTCAGACGAAAGCAACACTGAACTTTTTGGCCTATGTGCAAAACACAATGGCAGGAAACGAACATTGCACCTAAGTCTGACCACACCATCTCCATTAAGAAACATGGTGGTGGCAGCATCATGCTATGAGGATGATTTTCTTCACCAGGATGGGGAAGATTGTCAGATTTGGTGGGAAGAGTGGGAAATACCTGTAGAAAGCCTGAGCAGGGGGGTTCAACTTAAGTTCCAGCTGGATAATTACTAACATACAGCCAGAGCTACAATGGAATGGGTTACATCAAAGCTAATTAATTTGCTTCAATGGCCCAGTCAAAGCCCAAAGCTAAATCCAGTTTAGAATCTGTGGCAAAATTTGAAAATCGTTGATCACTGATACACTACATCTAATCTCAGTCAGCTTGAGCTATTTTGCCGAATGGGCAAAAACATTTACAAACTAGATGTGCAAACAAGAAAAAGACATAAACCCAGAGGATTTGCAGCTGTAACTGCATTGAGGATTGCTCCTGCCAAACATTGACAATACAAATGGAGACACACTTTTCATTTTTCATTCCCGTCATAACTATGCTCTACCTTATGTTGGTCTGTTGTATAGAACACAGTGAAGTTTGTGGTTGTAAAGTAACAAAATTTGTAGTCAAAAGGATCTGAACACCTTTGCAAGGCATCGTAACCATGGAAACTGTATGAGTGGTCTTTACCTTTGCATTTGTCCCTGGGGGTGTCGAGGCATTCAGCAACATGCCATCTCTGAGACTGTACAACCAGAATGCAGAAAGGCATCTGACAGATGGGACAGTAGTCTTCAGAAGTTGGCATCTCGCCTGCATTGCTGCCACTTTGGATTATCTCTGTGGCAGGAGACTTGATGGGTACATCATCTGCATCCCCAACAGCAGAGGAATCTCCACTTTCAGCTGCTTTGGTCTTTGCGCCCTTCTCTTGTGACCCGAGAGAGAGAGAACAGTTTTTCTTTGACGTTTTCTCGGAAGCATATCTTCTTTTAGAGGCACACGGCGATTTGTTGTTCCTTCTTTTCTTTAGGAGAGGTTTATATTCCCAAATGTCATTTTCGGACTCATCCTTCTGTGACATTTGGAGCAGCAACGAGCGTAGCGTAGCAAAACAGTTTATTACACAACAACTAACGTTTGGCAACAACCCTCTGTAACCTCAAAAGTGACACTAAACCTGCCTGTACATTTCTGTGTAGATATGCTATATAGACATGTCGCCAACCGAATAACTAATTAATTAAAAATCGAATCCCGATTTCGAAGATATTTTCATATGATCTTATCATGTTCTGCTGTCTGTTAGCTAACCTTACCGCCACAACACAACGACGAATGAAGTAAACATAAGAGGATAAAAAGAGTAACACTTTCTACGTTTTTAATAACACTATATTTCTGTTTACTGTTTTTGGTATAAAACTGAAAAAAATCCAACTTGCAGAGAATTTAATTTAAAGGAGATCTCGTTTCTGAATGCCAACAAAAAGAACAATTTTCAGGAATAGCATATTTTCTCTTTCTACTGAAATCACCGCTCTGAATCTACAATGTCGCCCCGATTGGTCTGTTTGGCCACGCGGCTGCTCTGATTGGTTGTTGTCGCTTTAAGGAAGTGGCGACGCCTCCCGTCATCAAAATTGTAGTTTTTGGTGCAATCATGGCGTCCCACTACACCCTCTCCAAACTGTTCCCCATCCAGAGTCAACTCGATTATGCTTTAGATGACGCTCGAATGCAACAAGAAAAGGAAGATCTTGTCTACCACTATTTGAAAAAGATAGACGAAGAAGACCTGAAGATCCCGGATTTTCAGACAGGTTAGATCATGTTGCAGCTTTAGCTTCCTTAGCAACTCTCCTCCCTTCAGAACTGTTTGACATGAGTTTAATAAGTAATTCTCCTTATATTTCTTAGTAAAATAAATTCATCTTATGTTTAAGTTATTGTCTTCTTTTCCTTTCTGGTGTCCAACAACAGTTAACGGCTAGCGATTTTATACGTGTTTTTGTAGTAGCTTAAATGTTTTTAACAGCTGCTTAGCTCGTCTTTTCTCTTTAAACAACTGCTTTGTGTTGGTTCGGCATATTAATCATACATCCGTCTACAGTGTGTGGTGTCAACGCTTTTGCAAAAGTATTCATACCCCCAGTTTTCCCAGATTTACAACCACAAGCTTCCATGTATTTTATTGAGATGTATGATAAATCAATACAATGTAGTACAAAAATATCTGAAAAATGTGGTGTGTAATTGCATCCAACCCACTTGAATCCCTAAATCACAAGTACTTTTCTTTCTTGAAGGTGAACCTTTGCCACAGTCTTAATCTGTTGCAGCCCCTAACATGTTTTCTTGCGGGATTGTCCTGTATTTAGCTCCAGCCATCTTCTCATCAGTTCTCCTCAGAGAAGAAGAGCACCCCAAAGCATGACGCTGCTGCCGCCGTGTTTCATGAGGTGATGTGTTCAGGGCAATGTGCAGTGTTAATTCTCTGCCACAAAATAGCACATTACCAAAAAGTTCAGTTTTAGTATCATCACCAAAGCACCTTCTTCCACATGTTTGCTGTGTCCCCTACCTGGACATAGAAAACATGTGGAAACGGGACTTTCGTTGATGTTCTTCTAACAATGGCTCTCTTCTTGTTGCTCTTCCAGAAATGCCAGATTTTTGCAGTGTACAACTGATAGTTATGTCAACAGGTTATCACACCTGAGCTGCACTTCCTCCAGAGTTGACTGCTTCTCTGTTTAATGCTCTCCTTGCTAGACGTGTCAGTTTAGGTGTACATCCATGTCTTGGTAGGTTTGCCGTTTTGCCTTGCTCTTCCTATTTTCAGATGATGGATTGTGCACTACCACTTTAATCCCTTGTCTGATGTGTCTCTTGGTCTTCATGATGCTGTTTGGACTCAATTGACTTTTTAGCTGACTTCTGAAGGTAGTTTGGTTTCCACTGGGATTAGTTTAGGGGTATCACAGTAAAAGGGGCTGAATACATATGTGTTCAGCCCGCTTTGAAAGGAAAAAAAAGAAAACCAAATATATATCCTGTACCTTTCACTTCACAGTTATACCCTACATTGTAGTTAGCAATCTGACAAAGTATGAAAGCTTTAGGGATATGCACTGGCGCTGTAGTTTCCTGCGGTGACGCTGTTTTCTAAAAATTACCTGTCAATAATAGAAAGTTGCAACACATTCAGCAAATTACCCAATATGAAGTAGATTTTTTAATCTTCCATATTTGGAAGATTAAAAAAAATGGGTGTCTACAGTTCTGCACCTTTTTCTCAAGGAAATTCTCAGCTTATGTGTAAAACTAATCATTAAATGTTTTTTAATGTTTGAGGAGGATCTTCAAAAACATTAAAATTAGTCCAATATGGAAGATTGGCATATCGAACCAAACTTCTCCATTCCCCTTCAGATTGCCTGCTGGTAAATAACAGGCAGTTGGGTTTAAATGAATTAAATAAATGATTTTAGAAAAATAATTTAAGCGTTTCTTTATCCAAGATTACTTTTACTGTTTTTTCTTAAGCTGGTGTTGAGCTTTTTTATTTCATTCTTTTGATGATTTTAGTTTCCAGTGAAAGTCTGCCTGTTTACTTTTCCAGCCACAGTAATTATAATTTATCTTGTATTAAAGGGATAAACCAAACGTTTATGTCATGTTGTCAACATTATAAACCAGCAGGTGGTGATATTCAGCACATACAAGCACCCATATCTCAAGAATGTAGGGTACAAGTTATTTGTTTCTGTAATGGACTCATTAAAGTTACCAGATGGGCTGTATAACATGACGGCAACTAATAGCTGCTCTCACTGGTTTCACCAAGTGTAAATAGGTTAAATAAGGGAACATTTTTCTTTGATTGCCCTTCAGTATCATTGTTTTTTGTTGCTAAATGTGTATACCTTTTTAAGGTTGTGGGAAGTCGAGCCAGTTTTAGCAAACATGAAAGAAAATCATTTTTATCACATCAGAAGGTTAGCTCATCTTTAACGTATTAAATAGAGGATGTGTTTTCATGTAATTCTGCAGCATGCAGTTTCCTCCAGGTCCTACAAAGTCATAGAAATTCTTAAATTTGATCTTTTCAACATAAGGCCATTAAAGTCTCAAATACATCCAAATGTACTATAAGAGCGTTTAAATTTAATACCCTTTTAAATCTGTACATTTGTTACCTCTTCTAGCAATTTTTTTAAGGAAATCTGTCAAAATTGTTGCATATTTTCCTTCCAATTGCTTCAATTATGGAAAAAGAGGTAGGGTTATATTTTGCTTTGACAACATCTACAAGGCCTGATTAACAGCCTGCCACTCGAAGCATTGCCTTGGTGCCACATAATGGCGCAATAAACGATCCTGCAGTGTGCGAGCAGAAAAACCTACAAGGCCTATGATGCAGTTTTGTTGGTAGAAATGTACAGCCCAAGATTCAGTCCTTCCTCTGAAGCTGCAAGAGACTCACATGCCAGGGTGCAGCATCGGTGGCGCAGGGGATCGAGGACATGACCCATGCAGGCTATTGTGGGATCAAATCCTGGTCCGTCTACATACAGGTCCTTCTCAAAAAATTAGCATATTGTGATAAAGTTCATTATTTTCCATAATGTCATAATGAAAATTTAACATTCATATATTTTACATTCATTGCACACTAACTGAAATATTTCAGGTCTTTTATTGTCTTAATACGGATGATTTTGGCATACAGCTCATGAAAACCCAAAATTCCTATCTCACAAAATTAGCATATCATTAAAAGGGTTTCTAAACGAGCTATGAACCTAATCATCTGAATCAACGAGTTAACTCTAAACACCTGCAAAAGATTCCTGAGGCCTTTAAAACTCCCAGCCTGGTTCATCACTCAAAACCACAATCATGGGTAAGACTGCCGACCTGACTGCTGTCCAGAAGGCCACTATTGACACCCTCAAGCAAGAGGGTAAGACACAGAAAGAAATTTCTGAACGAATAGGCTGTTCCCAGAGTGCTGCATCAAGGCACCTCAGTGGGAAGTCTCTGGGAAAGAAAAAGTGTGGCAGAAAACGCTGCACAACGAGAAGAGGTGACCGGACCCTGAGGAAGATTGTGGAGAAGGGCCAATTCCAGACCTTGGGGGACCTGCGGAAGCAGTGGACTGAGTCTGGAGTAGAAACATCCAGAGCCACCGTGCACAGGCGTGTGCAGGAAATGGGCTACAGGTGCCGCATTCCCCAGACTTGGGCTACAGAGAAGCAGCACTGGACTGTTGCTCAGTGGTCCAAAGTACTTTTTTCGGATGAAAGCAAATTCTGCATGTCATTCTGAAATCAAGGTGCCAGAGTCTGGAGGAAGACTGGGGAGAAGGAAATGCCAAAATGCCAGAAGTCCAGTGTCAAGTACCCACAGTCAGTGATGGTCTGGGGTGCCGTGTCAGCTGCTGGTGTTGGTCCACTGTGTTTTATCAAGGGCAGGGTCAATGCAGCTAGCTATCAGGAGATTTTGGAGCACTTCATGCTTCCATCTACTGAAAAGCTTTATGGAGATGAAGATTTCGTTTTTCAGCACGACCTGGCACCTGCTCACAGTGCCAAAACCACTGGTAAATGGTTTACTGACCATGGTATCACTGTGCTCAATTGGCCTGCCAACTCTCCTGACCTGAACCCCATAGAGAATCTGTGGGATATTGTGAAGAGAACGTTGAGAGACTCAAGACCCAACACTCTGGATGAGCTAAAGGCCGCTATCGAAGCATCCTGGGCCTCCATAAGACCTCAGCAGTGCCACAGGCTGATTGCCTCCATGTCACGCCGCATTGAAGCAGTCATTTCTGCCAAAGGATTCCCGACCAAGTATTGAGTGCATAACTGTACATGATTATTTGAAGGTTGACGTTTTTTGTATTAAAAACACTTTTCTTTTATTGGTCGGATGAAATATGCTAATTTTGTGAGATAGGAATTTTGGGTTTTCATGAGCTGTATGCTAAAATCATCCGTATTAAGACAATAAAAGACCTGAAATATTTCAGTTAGTGTGCAATGAATCTAAAATATATGAATGTTAAATTTTCATCATTACATTATAGAAAATAATGAACTTTATCACAATATGCTAATTTTTTGAGAAGGACCTGTACTCTTCCCCTGGTCACTGTATTTCCTGTCAACTTACTTTCAAAAACTAAAGGCTGCTAGTGCCTAAAAAAAAAGAAAAAAGGCTCTCATACCAGTGTCAAAAAACACAAGTTGTTAAAGTTATATTTAACTCATTTACGTTTGGTGAATTACATATGTTAAGTTGGTTATTAAGGTGTTATTATATTATATTTCAGACCCTTTTTACCCTTAAATGTCTAATTATGTTTGTGATCCGTTTAATATAAACAAAATATATACAAATTTGTTGGATAAACGTGAAATATAAACAAGAGGCTAAGTAGACTTCAATACATTCTTGATATTGTGTTTTTATTGATTTACTGTTGTGCCACCTGATGTTACCTCTGACTGCTTTTTCTGGATTGATGTTGTTTAGCAGATGTTTCAACTTTTTCTTTGCCTGCCATATTATTTTCCCAGAGTTCATCACTCTGTGTTTAATGTTGAGGTTTTTTTTTTTTACAGGCATGTGAACATAATGAAGAAGCTCATCAGCTGTCAGAGGATTTTATTGTTGCTTGTGATTAAGAAGCAAACCCTACTGCTATTTATCTGGAATTGCTCTAGCTGGATCACCCATCTACTCTATAACTCTGTTTATGAAACCATAATTCTTTCTTTATCACATAGACATAAGATAGACATAATGCATGATATAGATAATCATTAATTTATACAGTTAAGCCCAAATTATTTATAACCCTGGCAGATTTAGATATGACATTATTTTCATTCATCTAAAAAGTTACTATGAGAGGAAATTAGACCCACATCTCAAAAGATAGTAAAACAATGTAAAAGGAGTAAAGTTTGAAAAGAAAAAACCTGTTTGGATTTACATTTTTGAAAAATATGTATACCATTCTCCTTCTCAGAGTTAAGTTGGGATTTCAAACTGTTAAGTCAGAAGAAACACATTGGTAAAACTAAAATATTACTTTCAAGTGTTTTCTGTCTGCCAAGGCTTACAGCTAATTAAGACCCCAAAAATTAGTACTCGTACTCGTCGTCTTCCACTTTATCCGGGACCGGGTCGCGGGGGCAGACTCAGCAGAGACTCCCAGACGTCCCTCACCCCAGACACCTCCTCCAGCTCCTCCGGGGGGAGCCCAAGGTGTTCCCAGGCCAGCCGAGAGACATAGTCCCTTCAGCGTGTCCTGGGCCGTCCCCTGGGCCTCCTCTCGGTGGGACGTGCCTGGAACACCTCCCGAGGAAGGCGTCCAGGAGGCATCCGGTATTGATGCCCGAGCCACCTCAACTGGCTCCTCTCGATGTGGAGGAGCAGCGGCTCTACTCCGAGCTCCTCCCGGATGGCCGAGCTCCTCACCCTATCTCTAAGGGAGATGGGGAGATTAGTTCCTCTGAAAATTAAAATGTTACAAGGGATTTATGAAAAAAGTATTTTGGAATACATGTTATGGCCTAAATAGTCACAAGGAAGTTTCAAGTTGAAAGTTGTACGGCAGACAGTTGGTGACAGCCTCCCTAAGGAGGGTAAACCATAAAAGCATTCTGCTAAAGAAGCTGGCTGTATCCAAGCATATAACGGAAAGTTGAGTGGGAGGAAAACGTGTGGTAGAAAAAGGTGCACAAGCATCTGGGATAAGCAGATCCTTGAGGGTTTTGTAAAGCACAGATAATTTAAGTTGTATTATGAAAATAAATTTAATTTTAAGTGATATTGTATTCTAAGTCCAACATCTATAAATATTTTTTGCTCAAATAGTACTCAATATAAGTTTGCCCAAAAATAAAATCTTCATTGTTTCTTGTGATTTCCTTCAGGTTTAGAGTGGCTGAACACAGAGGAGCCCCTGTCTTTGAGCAAAGAGTTGGTCGGTAAGGTGGTGCTGTTGGACTTCTTCACTTACTGCTGCATAAACTGCATGCACATCCTCCCTGACCTGCACCAGCTGGAGAAGAGACACTCTGTTGAAGGTCTGTGTGTGTGTGTGCACCCATGAAAAGTGCCCATTAATTTGGTAACCTTGTTGCATTGATTGTGACAGTAAAATAGGGGAGAAAGTAACCATGGCAACAAGCATGTTAGATAAAAGAGGGTCCAATTTTGCAAATAAAGGACGCAGACAATAACCCACTACACTATCGACAAACAATATTGAATTGGGTCTTATTATAAATTGAAAACTGAAATTATAACCAGATTAAATGGAAATTAATGTGCTTTGTTTTTCATTCATGCTATTCCGAAAAATACATTTTACCCCACAGCACAAAAAGAAAGACTAAAATCTCACCCTGCAGCATTCACCAACAAGCTACCTCATTCAGTTTGCACATCTTTGAAAACTGTACACAAATACAAAGGCACACTAAAGCAAGGTGCATCCGACAGAAGGCTTTTTTGTGTTATCACTGAGAAAGACAGATTAGGAGTTCCACCTTTTTGCTGATGATCCAACAGCATTCACCATTCTTACTAAATGCAGCTATTTATGTAACAAAATAAAATGACTGTCGGTGTTTGTCACAGTGTGCCTCCTGTTTGCTCTGGCACGGATTTGCTGCCAAAGGCTGAAATAAAGTAGATCAAACAGAAAGCAAAGTGTTATCAGCAGCAGTGAAAAGCTGCCTAATTCAAATACTGGCCTGCGAGAGGATAATTTAATAGATTGCTATACGTAATGGTTCCCCACCACTTTTATTCAGAGCCCCACTTCTTAGACAACAACAATTCAATTTTTTTAGTGGTAGCATAACTGTTGCCTTTTTCTTTCACACTTCTCTGGGATCTGATTTTAGGATGTAGCTGCTCATACAGGATTGCTCTTATTGTGATGAGCTGTACCTCCTAATATTCGTCTTTTTGTCGGCATCCTCCTTGAAATTCTTTTCTCTCTAATTCAGCCTGAAAATTCTTAAATTTATCCCAGTGGAGACATTTAATGTCTTTGATGCCATGATTCCTTTGTGAAGCAGGCCCTGTGTTAACTCACCAAAATAGGACTGAATTTTCTCTCAAATCTGTGATGAATATCAGCTGTGATTAAAAACATGCATGATTTTTAACTCCAGGATGATTCTCTAAATAAGCTCTCCTTTTAGGCTAGAGATACGAACATTATCTGATAATTGAGTTTTAGTTGTGGGTAAACCACTTAACTTTTGTCTCATCTCCAACCAACCTTGTCATACAGTGATACCTGCAGCAGTAAAAGACCGTTTGATCTCATCCACAGCCTGCCTCAAAATAGTGTCAGCTGAGTAAAATCTAGAGTCGTCTGCATAAAGAGGCACTCCAGCTGTAGACATATTCTTCCTAATGTCATTAATAAATATGAAAAAGAAAAACGGGGCCTAAGGTTGAGCCTTGGGGCACTCCTAAGGCCCCTTAACTCAAACCAATGTCACTGAGCCGTCTAATCAACACCTCGCATCAAAACAGAATCAAAATACTGCTTCCTGACCAATATATTAACAATGTTATTTGGTTCCAACATAGTTGTTGTTATGGTACTGTAACTCTTGCTGACTAAAAACCTACAAGCTCTTTTTGTTTGTCATGGGTGACTGTGGCTCAGATGCTAAAATGCTAAAACCCCAAAAATGAACAACTAGATCAAATGTACATCAAACATTCTCTTGCATGACCAAAATGGTCCAAAAATAAATTCATATTTTAAATATGACTCATACCTAAAAGAAAATCTAGAATTTTGAAATGGAAAATGTGTAGGAACCCTTAAAGCAAATGAGGTGCTGCTGTGTTGTGCTGCATAACACAACACAGCAGAACATGTGTATGCTCACTTAGGAAGAAAAACTATAGTACAACTGTCTGCTTCTTCTCCGAGAGCAGGAAGGCCCTTATCTCAGCTGTTAAGAGACGAAAACCAAAAATAATTCCCAGCTGCAGTGGAAGTTACTGTAGTGCTCGTGCATAACTCCCAACACCGCTGTGGTTCATAGTAATGCGCTTAACATTCCTACTGCTTGTAAAGTTAAACCTGATGCATCCTTTTGCAATATTTATTGTGGTTTTGAACCCCAAATTTAAAGGTCTGAGGCTGAAGGTCCATAAAGTCAGATTTATTGATGTCCACTTTAAGAAAATGTATTTAAATTTTTTAACAGTTTTAACATTTGAGTCACTGTTTACTCAAATGTAAAAAAAGAAATCTAATTGGTTTGATTAAAAAAAAAAATAACTGCATAAATTTTGAAAATGTAAAATACAATAGCACTAAATATATTTGTCTTCCTTTTTAGAGAAGTTGAATTCATAATATCTAGACATATCTTTCCAAAACTTCATACTTTTATAAAAAGCACATGTAGAATTTATTCATGTGGTTATTTCTCTGTTTATCCCACTTTTCTCTTTTTGTTTTGACGTGAATCAAGGACAGAATGTACCCTGAAGCTCATTTGTCGAATAAAAATTTAAAAATGAAAAAAGTATCATTGCACACTAAGCGATGTTCATGTTATTAAATGTTAAATATCAGTGGAACATAATTCTGTGTTCTGTGCAGGGAATTCTTTAATTTACTGTCTTAAATCTTGCAGAAACTTAATTCCAAAGATCATCTCTCTGGGCGTGTTATAATTGAGTTGTGAGCCTGGCTGCGCTCAGATCACAGTGTCAGTGCTCCGCTTATTTTTGGCACTGATTCGGGTACATTTTGTTTGCAGCTCTGGTCGGTGAGGTGTGGGAGCCACCCAGTCCATTCACTCCCACAGTCCGCTCACGCACCCTCCCATTGTCACTACAATCTGTTGCTGGTACTACACTGTTTGGCCAAGGTTGTAAGGGACAGAAGTGACTGGAGAGTGTGAGCCTTTGGAGCTGAATGCTCAAGAAGTGGCAAGTTGGATCTGTTTACAGTGGATTATTATTATTATTTCTGTAATAAAGATGAGCTTAGAAAGGTTTAGAAAAGATATATAAAGACAGTGTCCAGACTCGAAAACTAAATGTACATTCACAAACAAATTGTGAGAACATTTGCAGTCTGCTTATATTTGCAGTTTATGCTGCATTTTCATATCAAATTATGCCCATGGCAATTTTTTACTCGATACATTGCAAATGCAACTCTTGTCCAAATCTCGGGGCATGCATCATCATTTTTACTTTTCATTTGTGTTCAGGCTTGTAGTTAAAAAAAAAACAAAAAAAAACTTTCTGCTAATTTCCAAGACCAAAACTGAGTCTGAAAAAAAACAAAAAGCGAGCACAAGGCAGCCAAAGTTGCCGAAGAGTAATTACGTTATTTTAGCCAAATTCGGGCATCAGTGTATAACGCAATGTTTACCCAGAAAAAGTTGTTATAGCCATGTCTCCAGCTTGAATTGTAGTTCATAAAATTAAGATTTATCTAAGAATTTATCCAGTAAGGGGGAGGAAGTCTGAGAGCATTAGCTAGGGGTTCTAGCAGACGGGCACACTTAAATTGATAAAAGCATTTGTTGCAAGACTGGGCTGCCTGTAATTCAACACAGTGTTGAAATGACCACCTGTGAAAAAGACTAAAAACAAAATGCTAAACATTATGGTAGCATTCGGGTGAGACATTGTGATTTCTGCACTGTTTCGGACCAGCACTCTTACTTTGAAATGCACGGAGATCCTCCCACCAACTCTGTTGCCAGAAAATCCTACTTTATAATAGCAAGCAGTGGAGTGGTTGTATAAGTCTCACTTTTCTCCACGTAATCAGTCCATGTTTTACTCATGAGGATTTAACCACACTACCAATATATAGCTGTTAATATAGTATCTCAAGGACAATGTTTGTCACACCAATGAAACTGTATAGGTCCATTTATAGATAGTTGTTTGACCTTTTAAAGAATTGGTAGACATGTGGTGATTGGAAATGAAGTTAAAATACTGGTATACAATCAGACAGCAGCAGAAAACCCTGCTTTGTTTGGTTCAGACACAGAGAGAAGAATTCAATTCAACTCAGTTTTATTTATATAGCGCCAATTCACAACACATGTTGTCTCAAGGCACTTCACAACAGTCAGGTTCATACATTCCAATTAATCCTAACAATTGAACAGTGCAGTCGGAGTTAGCTTTTTATTCAAATTGGATAAAAAGTTTTTCTACCTAAGGAAACCCAGCAGATTGCATCCAGTCAGTGACTGGCAGCATTCACTCCTCCCGGATGAGCATGTAGAGACAGTGGACAGTCACTGGGGTTGACTTTGCAGCAATCCCTCATACTGAGCATGCATGTAGCGATAGCAGAGAGGAAAAACTCCCTTTTAACAGGAAGAAACCTCCAGCAGAACCAGAACCAGGCTCAGTGTGAGCGGCCATCTGTCACGACTGACTGGGGGTTTGAGAGAACAGAACAGAGACACAAAAAGAACACAGAAGCACTGATCCAGGAGTACTTTCTATGGGAAGGAAAAGTAAATGTTGATGGATGTTGCTCCTTTAGTCGTTTCACCTAGAAAGAAAGAACAGATAAACTCTGAGCCAGTTTTCAAGGTTAGAGTCTGAAAGAGAGCACATAGAGTTAGTAACAGTTAAGCTCAGTCAATTGCCATGTCTAGGAGAGAGAAAGGGTTAAACACTAAAAGACAGGGCCATGTGGATCATTGGTAGAGGGTGAGCATTAAGTTGTTGCCAGCAGAAGCTCAGACAATTCCCCTCTCCAGAAAGGTGTCACAGGTAGACACAGAGTCAGGCCAGGTGTAGCTTCTTGGAAGAGAAAAGAGAGAACAAAGTTAAAAGCTGAAATAACAGCAAACAATGCAAAATTGGAGAGTAGTGTGAGAATGTAGCGAAGAGGGTGAAAGTCTTGCTGCTAAAGCTAATTATTATGGCTAAACAGGCAGTAGGATTGTTTGAAGATTAATGTGATCAGTGGACATCAGTAAATGCTTTGTACTGATAGAGGATTCTTACCTGATAAACATTATGCTTACAAACAACAGCTGCTGCACCTCAGTGGTGTGGCTGTTTACTCCCTGCTCCATCCATTAGCCCTGGCCTTAGCATGAACTGGGCTGTCTCCTCTTCTCGAAGTTTTGTTTTGTTCTGTGTTGCTGTGTCATAATCCTGGGTAAAAACTGTCAAAAGTGAGCCTGTTTCAGGTAGATCAGAAAAAATCTCTGCTGTTCCTCTGTTTATCTCAGTGGATCTTGCCCACGTTTCTGCTTAGAGTACCTTTGAAGTCAAAAGTGCTCGCCATGCATCCCTTTGACATATTCCTGTTTAAAAAGTGTTTTCTTCATCATGGAAACAGTTAATGTCCTGTATACAATGTTGTAAATCAGACACTGCGGATGCAGTTGGCATGGTACTCACTTCCTGTTTTTAGGAGAGGCATGGCTACAAAGGCTCTTTTGATGTCAGAAAGTATATTTAAAATTACTCATCTGTTGTAAAAACAACAGTAAGGCCAAATATAACTTATTCATGTTGTATAATTTTAATATTTAATAGTTACGCCCTTATGGGGATATTTGCCCTTTAAACTGATCCAGTCTTTTATTTTACAGATTTTTACCATTTACAAGTGTGTATTGATGCTTATACAGATAAGCAGATAAAGAGATGTGTGGGAATGTTAACATTTTATTATTATATGCCACTTAGATCTAAAAATACCTTTAGGCCCTACTGGGGAGGTAAATTTCACATGTTACATGTTACAGCACTGTAAGTCTTGAATGTGGGAAAACAGTACAAAAGTGAACATGTATCAGTGCATTGTCCGACATTCATTAAGAAACGGGAAGGAAGTCTGTTTTGCGCTCTTTGAAGTCTCTCCATTGAGAGTTTTATCGTTATGAAAAAGTTTTTTTGCTTAAAACAACCAGTCACAAACTTGCATTCTGTTGTTGCAAATCATGAGTTTTGCTGTCTGTAAAACAAATGTGATTACAGTGTGTTAACAGTGTTTAAGCATTACAATATTTTCAACGATGTCATTTTTAAGGGGTCTGTTTGAATTTGTCTGTTTGTGCTTGTTGTGTTCGACCCCTGTTTTCCATGCTAATTTCTGTTTATGTTTGGGTATAATTTTCTCTCTGTCTGTTTAATCCCTCTCGCAGATGGGCTGGTGATTATCGGTGTGCACTCTGCCAAATTCCCCAACGAAAAAGCAAGTGTTGTCGTGGTTTGTTTGTCTTTGGGCCGGCTGGTTCTGGGAAAGCTTTTCAGCCAAAATTAAATCAATTTAATATTAAAGTAGCTAAAAAGTTTAGAAAAATCCAACCTTTACTTTGAATATGTTTTATTAAGTGGGAAAAAAGTCCAATTTTAGGAATTTTCACTGATGCCACAACTAGACACCTCAAATGTTCTTGTAAAATATATAAATATAATTAAATAAATCTTTTATTTATACATAGCTTTTTAAATCAGGCGCAGTTGGTAGCGCTTGTTGCCTTGCAGCAAGAAGGTCCTGGGTTTGACTCCCGGCCGGGGGTCTTGCATGGAGTTTGTATGTTCTCCCCGTGCATGTGTGGGTTTTCTCCGGGTACTCTGGCTTCCTCTCACAGTCCAAAAACATGACTGTTAGGTAGATTGGTCTCTCTAAATTGCCCTTATGTGTGAATGGGTGTGATTATGGTTGTTTGTCCTGCTTTGCCCTGCGATGGATTGGTGACTTGTCCAGGGGGTACCCAGCCTCTCGCCCATAGACTGCTGGGGATAGGCACCAGCTCCCCTGTGACCCACTATGGAAGAAGCGCTATAAAAGACGAATAAATGAAATTAATCAGTTTCTAGAACTTTTAGTTGATAATCCATGACATCCTATTTCCCTGGATATAAATATGATGTGACGCAGAGCCAGTTTTCAGAATGTGAAAGACAAAAGAACATGCCATTCAAGTAATGCAGATGTGTGTTGATCCTCATTAGTCAGGAAATGGCTGCTTGCATAAACTTGTCCGTATCAACAGTCAGAGTAATAATTAAAGCGCTTAAGACAGCTGGAATTGTGACAAGGTTTATGGTGACAAACATGAACGGTGAGGAGAATGGTAAGGTAGTAAAACCAAATCTCCAAAACTCTGTTAGAGAACAGCAGCAAACTGTTGCATCGTTGGGATCTTCAAGTCACCATAACAACCACTAGAAGTTATCTAGATGCTAACCAACTGTTTAATAGGCATTTCATTACAAATATAACCATGTGGAGTTTACTAAACACCACTGCAACTTTAGCTGGAACAATGTACGTTGGCTAGATGAGACTAAGATTGGACTTTTGAGCAGCTAACAGTTCAGGTAAGTATGGCATGAAAGTGCAAGAGAAAAATGTTCACTTGCCGCATAATATATCCTACCCACTAACTGGTGCCATGATGTTATTCACTTTACCTGTCAGTGGTCGTTATATTATGCCTGATTGGTGTACAAAGCTTGAACAGCAGGTGAGCAAATAAGTGGCACCCGTGAATTCGTTAAAAGAAAATTTCTACCTGTGGATTAAATGATTTCAAATGAAAAGGTTGGATTCTTCTTTATTTCAGTGTGAGGTCCTACGATATTTTACTATCTGACACCCTTGGTAAAAATGACTAAAAAATCCTAAATTATAAGTATAGAGGATGCTGTATTCTAAAACAAATTCTTTTAAAACTTTATATTCTTAGTCTTAAAATGCCAGTAGAAACATGAATAAATCCATTTTAAAGATAAAACCAATAGGTTCGTGGTCATATATTTCCTTTGCATTAATATGTTTTGTATTTAAAAGAACATATTTTGTTAGCTGCACCCTAGAAACATAGGATTTGACTATTTTAGCACTATCCCTGCTTTCATGAATTCCTGCCTCTTGTCATGCTGGAGGTTTATCACTGCATTTGAACACATTTGGCAAGTGAATAGTAACAACAGCTTGTAGCTAAACCTCAAAAATCCTTGTTTTATCCTTAAATTGTCTTCAAAAATGACTAATTCCACCTCGGATTAAAATGACAATATAGTGTTAGTTTTGTCTAATTTGTCGACATACCTTTCAGCTACCATCAGGTATGAGACCAGATGTCTCTTGACATTTTGTTTTGTTTGCTTTTTGTCTTGTTGGCAACCTGCATTTTTGCATAATAATATTTTCTTAGTATTTCTGATGCTGATAAAGTTTAATATTAATCTATACTTGCATCTATTTTATCAAGAAGAGTAATTTCTTTTCCATCTGAATCAACACATTTTATATCCCAAAGCTCCTATCCTGTTATCAGTGCCTTTGAAACAAATTTGCATGATAAACAATAGATAATCTGTGAGATCTCACTTTTTACTCACTTTACATCTGTTTCTGAACTCCCAAAGGTCCTGGACAACATCCGGAGCGCCGTGCTCCGCTACGACATCTGTCACCCAGTGGTCAATGACAACGAGGCCTCTCTCTGGCATGAGCTGGAAGTCTCCTGCTGGCCCACACTGGTCCTGCTGGGCCCACGTGGCAATATGCTCTTCTCCCTGGTGGGCGAAGGCCACAGCGACAGGCTGATTCTTTTCACTGATGGTGCTCTGCGATATTATAGGGAACAAAGCCAGCTGAAGACTCACTCATTGGGGATCAAGCTGTATAGGGACTCATTGCCACCCAGCATCCTCTCCTTTCCTGGGAAGGTGGCTGTGGATCAAAGCACCAAAAGGCTGGCTATAGCAGACACGGGCCATCACAGAATCTTGGTAGTGTCTTCTACTGGACATCTGCTACATGTTGTAGGAGGTAAGGAGTCTGAGTTTGTCTCATTACAACCAGAAACAAAAATATATTCTAATAGGGTTTTATGCGTTGGCCCAACACCAGGTGGTGCATAATTTTGAAGTAAAAGGAAATGGGTAATTGGTTTTGAAACAGACATCTGCATTCATCCCCCTTTAATCTGATATGTACTCGTCGTCTTCCGCTTATCCGGGACCTCGTCGCAGGGGCAGCAGACTCAGCAGAGACGCCCAGACGTCCCTCTCTCCAGACACCTCCTCCAGCTCCTCCAGGGGGAGCCCAAGGCGTTCCCAGGCCACCCGAGAGACATAGTCCCTCCAGCGTGTCCTGGGCCGTCCCCTGGGCCTCCTCCCGGTGGGACGTGCCTGGAACACCTCCCGAGGAAGGCGTCCAGGAGGCATCTGGTATACAGGTCCTTCTCAAAATATTAGCATATTGTGATAAAGTTCAGTATTTTCCATAATGTAATGATGAAAATTTAACATTCATATATTTTAGATTCATTGCACACTAACTGAAATATTTCAGGTCTTTTATTGTCTTAATACGGATGATTGTGGCATACAGCTCATGAAAACCCAAAATTCCTATCTCACAAAATTAGCATATTTCATCCGACCAATAAAAGAAAAGTGTTTTTAATACAAAAAACGTCAACCTTCAAATAATCATGTACAGTTATGCACTCAATACTTGGTCGGGAATCCTTTTGCAGAAATGACTGCTTCAATGCGGCGTGGCATGGAGGCAATCAGCCTGTGGCACTGCTGAGGTCTTATGGAGGCCCAGGATGCTTCGATAGTGGCCTTTAGCTCATCCAGAGTGTTGGGTCTTGAGTCTCTCAACGTTCTCTTCACAATATCCCACAGATTCTCTATGGGGTTCAGGTCAGGAGAGTTGGCAGGCCAATTGAGCACAGTGATACCATGGTCAGTAAACCATTTACCAGTGGTTTTGGCACTGTGAGCAGGTGCCAGGTCGTGCTGAAAAATGAAATCTTCATCTCCATAAAGCTTTTCAGCAGATGGAAGCATGAAGTGCTCCAAAATCTCCTGATAGCTAGCTGCATTGACCCTGCCCTTGATAAAACACAGTGGACCAACACCAGCAGCTGACACGGCACCCCAGACCATCACTGACTGTGGGTACTTGACACTGGACTTCTGGCATTTTGGCATTTCCTTCTCCCCAGTCTTCCTCCAGACTCTGGCACCTTGATTTCCGAATGACATGCAGAATTTGCTTTCATCCGAAAAAAGTACTTTGGACCACTGAGCAACAGTCCAGTGCTGCTTCTCTGTAGCCCAGGTCTGGGGAATGCGGCACCTGTAGCCCATTTCCTGCACACGCCTGTGCACGGTGGCTCTGGATGTTTCTACTCCAGACTCAGTCCACTGCTTCCACAGGTCCCCCAAGGTCTGGAATCGGCCCTTCTCCACAATCTTCCTCAGGGTCCGGTCACCTCTTCTCGTTGTGCAGCGTTTTCTGCCACACTTTTTCCTTCCCACAGACTTCCCACTAAGGTGCCTTGATACAGCACTCTGGGAACAGCCTATTCGTTCAGAAATTTCTTTCTGTGTCTTACCCTCTTGCTTGAGGGTGTCAATAGTGGCCTTCTGGACAGCAGTCAGGTCGGCAGTCTTACCCATGATTGGGGTTTTGAGTGATGAACCAGGCTGGGAGTTTTAAAGGCCTCAGGAATCTTTTGCAGGTGTTTAGAGTTAACTCGTTGATTCAGATGATTAGGTTCATAGCTCGTTTAGAGACCCTTTTAATGATATGCTAATTTTGTGAGATAGGAATTTTGGGTTTTCATGAGCTGTATGCCAAAATCATCCGTATTAAGACAATAAAAGACCTGAAATATTTCAGTTAGTGTGCAATGAATCTAAAATATATGAATGTTAAATTTTCATCATGACATTATGGAAAATAATGAACTTTATCACAATATGCTAATATTTTGAGAAGGACCTGTAGATGCCCGAGCCACCTCAACTGGCTCCTCTCGATGTGGAGGAGCAGCGGCTCTACTCCGAGCCCCTCCCAGATGGCCGAGCTCCTCACCCTATCTCTAAGGGAGTGCCCGGCCACCCTTCGGAAGAAGCTCATTTCAGCCGCTTGTATCCGGGATCTCGTTCTTTCAGTCATGACCCAAAGTTCATGGCCATAGGTGAGGGTAGGAACGTAGACCGACCGGTAAATCGAGAGCTTCGCTTTTCGGCTCACCTCTCTCTTCACCACAACGGACCGGCACATCGCCCCCATTACTGTGGCAGCCGCACCGATCCGTCTGTCGATCTCACGCTCCATTCTTCCCTCACTCGTGAACAAGACCCCGAGATACTTAAACTCCTCCACTTGAGGCAGGAACTCCCCTCCAACCTGAAGAGGACAAGCCACCCTTTTCCGGTCGAGTACCATGGCCTCGGACTTGGAGGAGCTGATCTTCATCCCAGCCGCTTCACACTCGGCTGCGAACCGCCCCAGTGCATGCTGTAGGTCTTGGCTAGAGGGGGCCAGCAGGACCACGTCATCTGCAAAAAGAAGAGACGAAATCCACTGGTCCCCAAACCAGACCCCCTCCGGCCCTTGGCTGCGTCTAGAAATCCTGTCCATAAAAGTTATGAACAGGACCGGTGACAAAGGGCAGCCCTGCTGGAGTCCAACATGCACCGGGAACAGGCCCGACTTAGTGCCGGCAATGCGGACCAAACTCCTGCTCCACTCGTACAGGGACCGGATGGCCCCTAATAAAGGGCCCCCGATTCCATACTCCTGGAGCACCCCCCACAGGGCATCACGAGGGACACAGTCGAATGCCTTCTCCAGGTCCACAAAACACATGTGGACCGGTTGGGCAAACTCCCATGAACCCTCGAGTATTTGGATGTTTCCCAAAAGACGATTTTGTGATTAAAAAGTTGATAGCTAATGAGCAGCAATTGAGAATGTTTTAGTGATGCTGATCTGATGCTTTTGCCTCAGTGCCTCTCAATAGAACCACATGGTAGCCTGTGTTGGCTTCAGACCAGCAGATCGTTTGGCAGCAGCAGAGACAAGGACATGCTGCTATTTTGGCACTGACCTAAGTGTGAACAAACAGAGGAAAGAAAGTAGAGGTTGGTTTTATTTTTGGGCTTATTACCTTATCTTTGTGGACAGATTTACAAGAAACTGCCACCTGCTAAACAGGAGTGTACTAATTATACACCGCGCCTTGCAAAAGTATGCAAACCCCTTCATATTTTTTCACGTTAGCACCTCAAGCATCAACGCGTTTTAAGATTTTCTGAAAAAGGTCAACACAAAGTAGTACATAATTGTAAAATGAAAGGAAAATGATACATGGTGTTCATATCAGTCTGATGCCCTTAAATACTGGTCCTTCTCAAAAATTTAGCATATTGTGATAAAGTTCATTATTTTCTATAATGTAATGATGAAAATTTAACATTCATATATTTTAGATTCATTGCACACTAACTGAAATATTTCAGGTCTTTTATTGTCTTAATACGGATGATTGTGGCATACAGCTCATGAAAACCCAAAATTCCTATCTCACAAAATTAGCATATTTCATCCGACCAATAAAAAAAAAGTGTTTTTAATACAAAAAACGTCAACCTTCAAATAATCATGTACAGTTATGCACTCAATACTTGGTCGGGAACCCTTTGGCAGAAATGACTGCTTCAATGCGGCGTGGCATGGAGGCAATCAGCCTGTGGCACAGCTGAGGTCTTATGGAGGCCCAGGATGCTTCGATAGCGGCCTTTAGCTCATCCAGAGTGTTGGGTCTTGAGTCTCTCAACGTTCTCTTCACAATATCCCACAGATTCTCTATGGGGTTCAGGTCAGGAGAGTTGGCAGGCCAATTGAGCACAGTGATACCATGGTCAGTAAACCATTTACCAGTGGTTTTGGCACTGTGAGCAGGTGCCAGGTCGTGCTGAAAAATGAAATCTTCATCTCCATAAAGCTTTTCAGCAGATGGAAGCATGAAGTACTCCAAAATCTCCTAATAGCTAGCTGCATTGACCCTGCCCTTGATAAAACACAGTGGACCAACACCAGCAGCTGACACGGCACCCCAGACCAACACTGACTGTGGGTACTTGACACTGGACTTCTGGCATTTTGGCATTTCCTTCTCCCCAGTCTTCCTCCAGACTCTGGCACCTTGATTTCCGAATGACATGCAGAATTTGCTTTCATCTGAAAAAAGTACTTTGGACCACTGAGCAACAGTCCAGTGCTGCTTCTCTGTAGCCCAGGTCAGGCGCTTCTGCCGCTGTTTCTGGTTCAAAAGTGGCTTGACCTGGGGAATGCAGCACCTGTAGCCCATTTCCTGCACACGCCTGTGCACGGTGTCTCTGGATGTTTCTACTCCAGACTCAGTCCACTGCTTCCGCAGGTCCCCCAAGGTCTGGAATCGGCCCTTCTCCACAATCTTCCTCAGGGTCCGGTCACCTCTTCTCGTTGTGCAGCGTTTTCTGCCACACTTTTTCCTTCCCACAGACTTCCCACTGAGGTGCCTTGATACAGCACTCTGGGAACAGCCTATTTGTTCAGAAATGTCTTCCTGTGTCTTACCCTCTTGCTTGAGGGTGTCAATAGTGGCCTTCTGGACAGCAGTCAGGTCGGCAGTCTTACCCATGATTGGGGTTTTGAGTGATGAACCAGGCTGGGAGTTTTAAAGGCCTCAGGAATCTTTTGCAGGTGTTTAGAGTTAACTCGTTGATTCAGATGATTAGGTTCATAGCTCATTTAGAGACCCTTTTAATGATATGCTAATTTTGTGAGATAGGAATTTTGGGTTTTCATGAGCTGTATGCCAAAATCATCTGTATTAAGACAATAAAAGACCTGAAATATTTCAGTTAGTGTGCAATGAATCTAAAATATATGAATGTTAAATTTTCATCATGACATTATGGAAAATAATGAACTTTATCACAATATGCTAATATTTTTAGAAGGACCTGTATAATCCAGATCAACCAGTTGTGGATGTTGAGGAGATGAAATACAATCAATTAAAGACAATTTTTTTGTGAAAAAGCTGTGGACCTTCTGTTACAGGACCTAAAAGAGGCAGACAAGATGGCGATTTGTCTGAGGCTTCCTTCAACTCCCCACAGGGCGTCGCCATCAAAAGGGACACCGTCTATGTGGCCGATACTGAAAACCACCTAATTCGAAAGGTAGCCCTCCTCTCCATTTCTGCCTCTTGCTGAGGTTCTCAATAGTGCTTGCATGTAAATGTTTGCCTTTCTGTCTTTGTTTATGGCAATTTTTTAGGTTGACCTGGTACAGGGACGGGTCAGCACTCTCGCCGGTGTAGGCTCACAGGGGACAGACAAAGAGGGTGGGGCTATGGGACCCCAGCAGCCAATCAGCTCTCCCTGGGATGTGATGCTCGGCACTGCAGGTGAGTTTTTGCGGCGCTCTCTGCCTGGAAGTTGACGGGTAATATTTTTCTCCTCCTTTGCATCTGACCTTTCTCTTTCTGCTTGCCAGACAGATTCCCTTCTGTCCTGTTTTTGTATTCTGTCCACACCCCCTTCAGCCATCAATAATTCCTAAATCCATCTGATCTTTCATATTGTCTAGACTTTGCCTTGTTACTTTGCAGATCAGTTTTCAAGCAGATTGAGATGAAGGTGAAGAGAAAAAATCTGTCAGCAATTGAAATGACTACTTTGAGATATATAGTCCGCCTGTTAGATGGTTTCATGAAGGGCATGTGATTCATACATTATGTGTAAATATAAAACCACTCATCTGAAGTTCTATTCATGCCTGCATTTCCCAGCAGTGCAGAGGTCCAAAAGGATCAAGAAACTGAGCAGCAATTTATAAATCTTCCTATTTTCGAAAATCAGGGTTCCTGCACAGTGTGGAAAACTATGGAATTTGATTTTAATGTTTTCAAGATCTGAATAAGAATGGGAAATTGAAACAAGCTTTGAAAAGTATTTGTATATTCAGACAATATTTCATGTTTACTTGTTTAAATGGGCCCATTTATCTATCCATCCATGCAGACAAAATTATGAAAACATTTTGAAAAACTTTTTCCGATTGAGGAAAAAAAGCTCTGTTTCTTATGACAAAAAAGGGCATAAAAACATCAAAAATATCTAGAAACAATAAAAAAGCTTAGATGTATGTTTTAGTCTAAAGCAGCTAATAAGATTGGATACATTAAAAGTGAAAACAAATTCTAAAGGAACTGTTTTGGGTCCAATGTGTTATTTTTAATAAACTCTTACTGCTCCCATACTAATAGTGCGTCAAAATCAATTATTAGCCCAGTCAAAGCTGTGATAATCTCGTCCCAAATGTTTCAATTTGCAAATTATTTTGGAATGTACTGTATGTTTTGTGTTTTTCCCATCGAAAACAGTTTGAGGTTATTATAACAAAAAGGGCATGAAAGTGGAGAAAATATAAATAATTGATTTTGAACATATGTTTTGAACAGCACATTAGGTCTTGATCCTAATGTGATGGGGAACTTTAGGCCCACATCCAAGCTTCCTCTAATGTCAAAAATCTTGGAAAAAATTGTTTATCTTCAGTTAAAATCTTTCCTTGATGAAAACAACATTATGGATGTGTTTCAGTCTGGTTTTGAAACTTTTCATAGCACAGAGTCAGCCCTGATGAAAGTCTATAACGATATTCTCCTAGCATGCGATTCCAGTGATTATGTGGTTCTTGTTTTGCTGGACTTGACGACTGCTTTTGACACAGTGGACCACAGCATTTTACTGTCACAGCTACAGTACCAAGTAGGCATTGATAACAATGCTCTGGAGTGGCTTAGGTCCTATTTAACAGACAGAACGTTTTCGGTAAAAATTGCAGGGTGTGAATCTTCTTCTGCTCCGCTCTCTTGTGGGGTCCCCCAGGGCACAATTTTAGGGCCTTTTCTTTTTTCGCTGTACCTCCTTCCTCTAGGATCTATTTTCAGAAGACATGGCATCTCTTTCCATTGCTATGCGATGATTGTCAAATCTATGTGCCTTTAAAACGAGGTGATGTGGGGTCCATTACACCTCCTTTATTATGCCTTCAGGATATTAAAGCTTGGGTGGCCCTAAACCTCTTACATATTAATGAGAATAAGACCGAGGTTCTTGTTTTTGGACCTAGTGGAAGATGTCAGAGCCCTCCGGTTTACCTTGACGTTTTGGAAGCGTATGTTTGGCCCACGGTAACAAATTTTGGTTTCAAGACAGATAATGATTTTGAACTTGACAGTCAAATACGGGCAGCGTTGAAGTCCAATTTCTATCATCAAGCTATTCTTCCAAGGCAACAGTTGGAAACAGTAATCCACCCTTTTATTTTTTACTTGCTCGCCTTCAGCTGGTGCAAAATGCTGCAGCACGTCTTTTTAACAGGAACACGTAAAAGGGATTACATTACTCCGATACTGGCTTCTCTCCACTGGCTCCCAGTGTATTTTAGAGTTAATTTTTTTCTTCCGTTTGTTTTTAAGATCTTAAATAACTCCACCGCCCTACTTGGCGGAGCTTCTCCACCGCTACGTCCCCAATCGGTGTCTTAGGTCTGCCGATCAGTTGCTCCTAGTGGTTCCCAGTTCAAAGCGGAAGCTTAGAGGAGACAGGGCCTTCTCTATTAGGGCACTGAAGTTATGAAACACTCTACCCTTTGCATATTCGACAGGCTCCTTCAGCGTCCATTTTTAAAACTCGTTAAAAAACTTATTTTTACTCACTGGCCTTCAACCCATCTGAGAATTGATTTTACGTAATTTGTAACGGTATTGTTTTTATCTGTTTGTATACTGTTTTATACTGTTTTTATTTTATTTAATGTACAAATACAAATAAAGTTGATGATGATCATGTTTAAGTGCCTGCAAAAAAGGTTTGAGGAAAATATATCTAAAAAAAAAAAAATCTATTAAAAAATGTAACATTTTTACCACAATTCATGAGACAGATGAGTTTTGGGCCTAAAGGTAAAAACGTGTATTATGTATTAGGAGCAGGGTTAATGTCACACTGTGTGTGTGAAAACAAAGTTGATTTAAATCATGTCTGCAGTAGAACAAGTCTTCCTACCTCAGTTATTGCATAAATTAGATGTTCAGCCATGGTGGGTTAACTGACTGGAGAAAAGATGGGACTTTGAGTTTCTGTCTGATTTGTTGACTATCTACTCGATGGATAATAAAGTAATTGTTAGTACTATTGTTAGGATGTTTTATTGTTAGAAACTGAGGAGGCTAATTAAACTGTTAAACATTATGATTAAATTTCAATGTTACAGCATTAATCAAGCTCTTTGCCAATTCCTCAAATCGATTTTAGTGACCACATAAAAAATAATCAGTTAAAACGTGAGACTGTGCAAATCAGAATCACATAAAGTTGTCCTATTCTTACAAATAAATTTGCTTCACCTCAAAGCTCCGTCCATCTGGATTCTTAGATGTTGTTCTTGTTCAGCAGTGAGCTTTATAAATTTCCTCCTCACTTTCCTTTTTTAAATTTGAATACGCCGCGCTTTTTCCTTAAGAAGAATATTCTCTTAACCTTTATTCAACCAGGATGCACCATTCTTTGCCACTCTCTAAAGTAGACTTGTCCGTTTCATGTGAGCAATTTTGTAATTAACCTCTGATCATCTTACCTTCCACACATGCTAAATAAACCTTTCTGCTTGCTAATGAAGATTGATGAAGTTTTTGAATGATCTTGATGCTGATTTTTAGAAGGCCGGACCACATGGCACACATTTCTAGCTTCCAAATTTACAGCATATTTGTTTTTTTTTTTTGGTTTTTTGGTTTACTCTTCTGTGTAGGCGGCGCTGAAGACAACGTGCTTTGGATAGCCATGGCAGGGACCCATCAGATCTGGGCTTTGTTCCTAGCAGATGGAAAACTGCCCAGAGGAGGGTGAGAGACCTGCTCGCAATCCCACATCCACTAAAAAGACATTAATAACTCTATTTAAAGCACAAAAAACACGCACAGACAGTGCTGTGTGAAAGTAAAGACAAACATAACCTGCATAATTAGTCCAAACCAACTTTGCCATATGTGAGGATATAATTCCCCTTTCAAACCATAAATTCGCTGTGATTAACCACATTTATAGATCAGATTCACTAGCCACACCAAGACCTGATTACTGCCTGATCTGCAGAATTAAGAATTTACTTAAATCGAACCTGTCTGACAGCATGAAGTTGGGTATAAAGATCTCAAAAAGTAACCCATCGTGCCCTGATATGAAAAAAACAGAAGAACAGATCATTGGCCTCATTATTTGACTAGATTTAGTCAAAGTCATTGACATCCATCAGTCTGGAGAGGAATACAAAGCTGTTTTAAGGCTTTTAAGAGTAAAGTGAACTAGAGTTAGAGCCATTTTCCATTGATAGAGAAAACATGAAACAGTGGCGATCCAGCATAAACATAAAATTAACATCACACTGACAGTTATACATGGTGGTACTGTGATGGTCTGGGGTGCACTGCAGCTACAGGATCTGGACGAGCGGCTGTAATTATTGCAACCTTGAATTCTCTTCCATAAAGTCCTGAAGCAGAATGTCCGCTGCATAACTCAAGCTTACTTGGGTCTTGCAGGATGATCCAAAGCAGACCAGAAAGTCCACTTCGCTCAATAAAAACAAAATGAATATTTGGAGTGGTCTAGTCAAAGTGCAGAGATGAATTGGATTGTGATGTCGTTGCATTGCCCTGATCAGGTTGTTCTTTGGTTGAAACCATTCTGATGTGGCTGGAATATAACAGTTCTGCAAAGAAGAGTGGGCCAAAATTCCCCCGTAGCGATTTAAAAAGTCTGATTTCCAGTTATCACAAATGCTTGATGACAGTTGACTCTGCCAAGGTTGGCGCAACCAGATATTAGGTTAACGGGCAATAACTTTCATGTCGGACCAGGTTGGTTTGCTTTTATCTTAATACATGACTTCAGCATTTGAAAAGCCCATGTTGTGTTTAATCGTGTTATCTTTGTCTGATATTAAAATTAGTTTTACCTGAAACTTAGCAAATATAGTCAAAACAAAAGAGGTGCGTTAGGGAGTGACCACTTTAAACAGCACTGCATTATTTTAGTTGGCACAATATCACAGGGAATCAAATTATTTTCTGTTGTACAACTGTAACAGTGAATCGAAGGCAGGAACATGCGTGCGATGGGCGGGCAGCGGCAGCGAGGAGAACCGAAACAACGCCTACCCTCACAAGGCAAGCTTCGCCCAGCCTTCAGGGCTGGCTTTAGCTGCAGAGGAGCCCTGGAGCTGCCTGTTTGTGGCCGACAGCGAGAGCAGCTCCATCCGCTCTCTGGCCCTGAAGGATGGAGCCGTCAAGCATCTGGTTGGAGGAGAGAGGGACCCACTGGTGGGTGCAATACACACAACAGATAGTGGAAAATCTATCCATTTACTGTTACATGTTTTTGTTATATTTAACCGAGAGAATATGTGCTCTTTTATTCATTCTTTAGGCGGCTTAGGATTCAAATTAATGTTTTTACTTGGTTTTTTGACAATATATCCACATAAAGTGAAACTTTTTATATAATAAATTAAAAGAATTGCCTCCTGATGGAAGCTGTACCATAGAGGCTGACATTTTTTCGGGAGTCCCACAGGAATCCCGCGGGACGGGAGACAGCATCAGTAAAGATCACATGATTGGGACGGTACAGGATAAAAAATGAACGGGAGCAGACGGGAGCGGGAGCTAATCAATAGGAGGGAAATCAAACTAGGATCAATTGTCTTTGGAAATGTAAAACTGAGACTTTGTTATAAACTTTAAGAAAAAAAAAACTTGAATCAACGCCGCCAATGTGTAGTTTTTTTCCAAGAAGCCTATACTATAATGCGAGTCAAACGAACTACACGACCCACAAGCCAACAGTGCTTCTGCTCGATGTTTTCCACCTGCGTTCAGGATGGAGGGAACAAACGCAGGTGGAGAACTGGACGTGGTAAAATTGGATTTGCAACGTAAAGTCAGAAGTAAGGACTTATCTATTAAACTCATACTGACAGGAAAGTCGCAAATATGACCGAACTTCAGGAGAGTTGAATGTAGCGGTTTTAACACGCAGTATACTGCTTGTAAAACGTGTTTAGTCGTAATCAAGTTCACCAGTGATTAAGGGACACTTGTGGGACAGATTCTGGATTGAATCAACCCTGCATCTCTTCATTCATCAAACCAAAAGTACCAACATGTGTCAAGTCTCATCTGACCAACAAAACTGCTCCATGTGCTTTAAAGATTTAAGAGCCTTTGCCACAGTAGAGGGGAAAGGTACGGAGCCCGAGAAGGGACATGGGGAAATTTATTTATTTTGCATCCCCACGCAATACTTTTGCGTTCAGCATTTTGGAGCAACAGCACAGATGACAAACTGCTCATAAAACAAACAGCACTGATATGTCATTGATATGGTTTATTTGTCATATGCAGGTTAACATGCAGTAAACAATGCGATGAAATGCTTAGGATAAGAAGAACCGTTCAAATCACGATAAAAACAAAAACACTAATGGCGTACAAAAAAAACAAAGTACACATTATGCAGCAGTAATAAGCAAAAAAAGTGTCACAGATGTGGTTTCGTGCAGTATTATTGTCCAGAGTTCAGTAGTTTGTTTGACAGCTTGTGGATAAAAACTGTCTTTTAGTCTGATTTGAAGATAATTTTATTTAAGGCCGATTTCAAAATAAAACTCAATAAATCTCAAAACGGGTGTAGTGTTTGTTTCATTTTTACAGTTATCTGGTTTGGAAACTATCCCACAAAGTATTGCGAAATAATGCAAAGACTATTGCGTGGGAACGCAAAAAGAAAAAAATCCCCCCTTGTCCCCTCGTGGACCTCGCTGAAAGGCTTCATCAAGGGAAGATATTAAATAAATATGTTGTGAAATAGAAAAAAATTGAATGTACCATTAAATGTACAATTTATTTAATACATCATTAAATATTAAGTGTACCACTAATTACGTCATGTCTTCTTTAAATTATACTTAATTATTCAGTGGCACATTTAATTGCATAATAGTCCATTTCATGATATAATGTACATTTATTGTTTCTAATGATGTATTAAATAAATAAATGGTACCTTTAATTTAATGGCACATTTAATGTTACATTTCTTTCATGTTACATTTACTTCACTTATGGGACATTCACAACATTTATTTATTTTATGATGATTTTATTGTATTAATTTTGTCCAGTTTGACCCTCCATTCTTGATGCCTGTAAAGGAGGTCATGTCAGAATTTGTATCAGGTGTTCTGGAGCAGACAAACATCTAAAACTTGCAGGGAAGGGGTCCCTGAGGACCAGGGCTGTGAACCATTGAGGTACAGTTTCTAAATTATGAAGGTAATGCCTTTATGCCCTTTTGTTCAACAAGTACATTTCTCTTACTAGGTGCATTTTTCTTTCGTTTCAGCAACTTGAAACACAAAAGTAATGTCATTGTTCAAAGGAAACGATCACTTAATAAATGAGTAAAATACAACTATGTACATTTTGTTTATTCAACTAAGATAGGCATGGTCTATCTTGTTTGATATTTTATTATTTCTTCATTATTATTATTTTTACTTTAACTGGCCTTTATTACAGCTAAAAACAGGGACTTAACTGGTCCTTCAAAGAAATTGCCAAAAGACTACTCGTACGAGTGGCTTGTCCTCTTCAGGTTGGAGGGGAGTTCCTGCCTCAAGTGGAGGAGTTTAAGTATCTCGGGGTCTTGTTCACAAGTGAGGGAAGAATGGAGCGGGAGATCGACAGACGGATCGGTGCGGCTGCCACAGTAATGGGGGCGCTGTGCCGGTCTGTTGTGGTGAAGAGAGAGCTGAGCCGAAAAGCGAAGCTCTCGATTTACCGGTCGGTCTACGTTCCTACCCTCACCTATGGCCATGAACTTTGGGTCATGACTGAAAGAACGAGATCCCGGAAACAAGCGGCTGAAATGAGCTTCCTCCGTAGGGTGGCCGGGCACTCCCTTAGAGATAGGGTGAGGAGCTCGGAGTAGAGCCGCTGCTCCTCCTCATCGAGAGGAGCCAGTTGAGGTGGCTCGGGCATCTATACCAGATGCCTCCTGGACGCCTTCCTCGGGAGATGTTCCAGGCACGTCCCACCGGGAGGAGGCCCAGGGGACGGCCCAGGACACGCTGGAGGGACTATGTCTCTCGGCTGGCCTGGGAATGCCTTGGGCTCCCCCTGGAGGAGGTGTCTGGGGAGAGGGACGTCTGGGCGTCTCTGCTGAGTCTGCTGCCCCCGCGACCCGGTCCCGGATAAAGCGGAAGACAACGAGTATTATTCTTTTTACTTTAACTGGCCTTTACTACAGCTAAAAGCAGGGACGTAACTGGTCCTTCAAAGTAATTGCCAAAAGACTAAATGAAGAAAACAAAAATGGAAGTAGCACAGGTGTGGGAGTTGTTCTAAATGGGAGCGGGAGTCAATTTACCAGGAGTGGGACGGGACAGGATTTTTTTCGTTATGCTGGCCTGGGATTGTGATGGGACAAGACGTTTTTCTGTGGGAGCGGGATGGGACAAGAGAGAAAATCCACTCCCGTGTCACCCTCTACTGTACCATCTAAAAAGTCATGTTTGGCCCTTTTTGGTGATAAAACAGTCTGAGCCTTTACCTTCCTCCAGGCTTGAAAAGCTCTACAACCTATACATCAAGAGGACACATTTCCTCCTTTCTAAAAATATTTTTTGTTTAGTTTTTTTCTGTTTTGAAGGAAGTTTTTCTAGAAATCTTTGTAAGCCATAGGCAGTCACAAGGGTTCAGTGTTGTTAATTTCATAAATAGAAAGTATTGATTTAAAGCCCAAAAAACTCCAAAACAAACAGAGGCGTACTTGTTTTCCTGCTGAATGCATCAAACTCAAAAAGGAGTTTGATGCATTATTCACTGACAAGGAGCTCTAAGGCATCATACAATTTAATCAGTACACCAAATATTTCCTGGAAATTGATCAGAGTAGTATTTCAAGACTTCCCGCTTCCCCTGGGGATCAATAAGACCTGACAGAGAGGCTCATTTCTCTAAACCAGTCAAATGGTTTAGAGAAATGTGACATTCATCCATTCATCCATCTCTCTGTTCAGCTGTCTGTCCCTCATTGGTTTACTCCCAAGATTTTGAAGATGTAATTCAGTCTCTACATTGTTAGGCTACAGAAATAGGTTTTATCTGAACTAGGGCTGCAACTAACCATTATTTTGCTAATTGATTAATCTGTCACCTATTTTTTAGAATAATTGATTAATAATCGGATAGCAAAAAGTGCTCAATAGGAGATTTTTTACAGTATTTGAACCAGGTAATCTAAAGCTAGGCTACTTGAGGATTTCTGACCTAATTACTGCTCTGAGTGGGTTGTTCTTTTAGAAAATGCGTGTTTTAGATTCTGCATACTCCTGTTAATGATTATTGGATTACTAATTTAGTTGAAAATTATTCCAATAATCGATTAATCAAGATTAATCCTACTGTTTCAGACCTAATCTGAACCGAGTGATCAAGAATAAATTGCCCTCCATTTTGATTTGTCACCATTCTTACTAACTGGTTAGTATTTAGATGTACTGTTGTAACGTTAGCAATCTGCAGCTGTTCAGGTTCTTTAGTTTCTTAAATTACTTCTAGAAAATGGATCTGAAACGTAATTTTCTACAGAGACATTGATTGCTAACATCATGGTATTTTATATGTTTCTTCATTTAATTTGGTGTTTTTTAAAATGTGCTGGTTATCTTTAAAGATTTTGTCTTTGACACCTATTTCACTTTGCCTGTTACGTGGTCGTTTGAATTTTGATTCGACTGTGAATCTTTTGTCTCCTGTCCATCAGAACCTTTTTGCCTTCGGGGACATCGATGGTAAAGGGGTGGATGCCAAGTTGCAGCATCCCCTCGGTGTTGCCTGGACTCATGAACAAAGCCTGCTCTATGTGGCCGACTCCTACAACCACAAGGTAACTGAGACTCGTCACAAGGCTGCACCATCAGTGTGCCGTTCCTACGTTTAATGGTTCTGCCGTCATTCTGGGTTCTTCAGGCTTGAGAGCTTACAGAAAGTTCCTAATTCTCACTTTGATTTAAATACACAAAGCATCTTAAACTGACTTTTTTTTTAAAGCAAGCTTCCAATGCAGCCTGAAAGTATGGAATTTAATATATGTAGGTTTGGATAAATATTTGTATTTACAGACTTAGTCATTTGTCCTGCTATCTAAATGTTACATCTGTCAATTGGTCATTTCTTCCCTCTATAACTTCCTTCATTTGCTCCCTTGAACCTTTGTTCCTTCCTTCCTTTTATTTTCCTTCAATATTTCTTTCATTTTGTGAATTTTGAGAACTTGGCTTTGACTTGAAAAGTTTGGAAATTGACTTGAAAATTGTTTGGAAATTGGACATGAAAAATGTATAGCAGCCCTTTCAAAGGTTAACCCTCAGTCATTTGTCATTATGCTCAGATCAAGGTGGTGGATCCAAAAACAAAGCAGTGCACCACATTAGCAGGAACAGGAGAAGCTGGAGATACTCTTGGCCCACAGTTTACAAAAACCAGCTTCAATGAACCTGGAGGAATCTGCGTCGGTGGGAAGCTTCTTTATGTGGCTGACACCAACAATCATAAAATCAAAGTTCTCAACCTGGACTCCAACACTGTCTCTCTGGTCAGTCTTGTGTGTGTGTGTGTGTGTGTGTGTGTGTGTGTGTGTGTGTGTGTGTGTGTGTGTTCCTGTCTTGTCATCACAGTGAGAACCATTTTCCCGATTTCACCATCAAATTGAGGACCATTTGTACCAAAGTGAGGACATTTTGCTGGTCCTCACGACCTATTTTGCTAACGGTTAGGTTTAGGACTAAGGTGTGAATTGAGTTTAGGTTAAGGTTAGGGTTAGGTAAGCACTGGTAATAGTTAGGTTTAGGGTTATTGTCAGGGTTAGGGCATAGAAAGGGTTGAAAATGACTGAAAATCAATGGAAGTCAATGGGAGTCAACACATGGTCCTCACTACATATAGCAAAACAAGAGTGTGTGTGTGTGTGTGTGTGTGTATTTGCAACCTTTAGAAATGTGTGTGTGTGTGTATTTGCAACCTTTAGAAATTGCCCTACATTTTGTACGTCTTTGTGTAATTAATCATTCCTAAAAGCATTTGCCCTCTACGTTTGGGTAAAAGGTGACATAGAAAAGAACGATGTGAGCGTAAGTAGCTTTCTCCTTGTGCTGCATGAATCCAAACACTTAAATCTGTCTCCTTACCAGTTCCACATCTACTCTGAGTGCACAGACTCAGCATCTGTGAAGTCTTTGGGAGCGACCAAAGTCCCCACGCTGCCTAAATCAGCTGCCAGGAAAGATTTGCCTCCAGTTACGGTGTCCGTGGGCCAGACTGTCGTAATGTCACTCACCATGTTGCTTCCAGAAGGAGTAAAACTCACCGAAGAGGCACCCAGCTGCTGGGCACTCTCAGCTGAGGGTATAAAAATATTTTTTTTCCTGATCTTTATTTCATATCTTAGAATTAATTCTTCATTCCTACATCACATTTCATGCTGTTTAAAATGCATCGATAACCTTTTTGTCCAGGGTTTTGCTTTGCTCAGTTCTAAGATTTGATGATTTCTTTGGGGTTGAAAACCATCATTGATGCAGCGCTCAAACTAAACATCTTTAATGTGTTTCTGCAAGGTTTTTTATGTATTTCTCCTAATTTCTGTTTTTTATTTAAAGCAGAAAATAACTGTGACTAAAATTAACTGGTGAGCAGTACTCTGGGTCACATTAAAAATAAACTAACATTTTAGTAAGCTAATTTGATAGATTTTACACATAGATTTCTCTTGTTACAAGAAAATATCTCATCTCCTAAACTTCCTCACATCTAGTCAGAGCAATACTCAAAAAGGAGGTTTAAAACATCTGGAGCTGTGACAAACAGGGCTGGACCTACGTTTATCTCATCACCTTGAAGTGAGCAGGATGGTGAGGAAGGTAAAAAACACATGGTTGCAATGTTTGGTGATTAAATACTGAAAAATAATTTTCAGTCTATAAACATATCGACCAACTGCATAAAAAAATCAGATAAAGGTCAGGGATGTGCTTTGATGCATAATAGTAAAAATCTGGTAATTCATTCATTTTCTTGTTGGAATTAACTCTATCAAGAAACCTGCAGCAGATTTATTTCTCTTTTAAGTTTCCAGTCCAAAATTAGAGTTGCTCAAAATCGTAATTTTGAGGTAGACCTCAAAGGAAACTAACATCTAGCGAAAAACTATCTTTAAACCTAGAAAGGTGTAGTTATTTAAGGGGCCTTTACACATATTTCGCATTGGTGCCAATATATGTGGAGGGAGATTGATATGCTTAAATAAATGTATAAAAGCAAAGCAGAATTCACCTAGCTGAATCCATGTTTTGACGTTTTCTAAAAACATGCTGATCTTAAATTGCTGACCTCTTTCCGAGCTCATGGTAAATAAATTTATATGTTTTTACCTCGAGGTAATGCTGAAAAACTGGATTAATAAGCTGAAAGCTAAAAATCTGCTTATTTCTATGACTCTGTTGGAGAGTTTTATCCTACTTGCCTTCATTTTGGTCTATTTTCTATGATTTGGACTTAAAAAAAAAAAAAAAAGTAATGGCACCAAATGAGGCTTAGTCTCCATTTTCTTGTTCAACAGGCAGTGTTTCTGTTTCCCAGCCTACACCTGGGAGCCTAATGGTGCAGGATTACTTAAATCATTGAAGCACTGTTCTTAACCACTGATGAGGATTTATGTGGGTTTTTTATTTTATAATTTTTTTTTAGTTCTCAGTATATTCCAAAGCAATCAACCGCAGTTTGACCCCAGAATCATGTGTGAAGTGATGCTTTTAGATACGACATGAGTGACAGCTGATGGTCCGATCATTAGGCTCAGAACTAAAGTATTTCCATCTTTCTGAGTGACGCGGCGTGCAGTCAACCATATCAGCAGGCTATTTTTAGGACATTTTGATAAGGCGACATGCCTCGGTTCACATAATTAGCCACCAGGCTATGTTACGTGATCCTCCGCTGTCCCATTATGCACAGTCTAGACTTCTGCTGATCGGATCAGCACAGAGGCAGGAATTTTAATGGATCAAGTTGGAGCTATACGCCAGATCTAAATGTTTTTTTTTTTAATGCTTTTTAGAAAGGCTTCTGTGGGACCTCATGTAAGGCCTTGGCTTCATTCATCACTGTGGGCATGGATTTTGTCATCTCTCTGGCTTTAGTGTTTCTCACAGTAGAAAATACAGCCTTCCCTTTTAAGCTTTCTTACTCATTTTCAATGAGATGTGAATTTACTTGTAAAAGTACCTTCCTGGTGTGCAAAAATAAATGTTCCTACACATTTGTTGATGCTGTTTGGCAGTGTTGTGAAACACCGAGGCTTCAGTAAGTTCTGACGTCGGGAAGATCTGAGCTTTCAGACCGAACTCGGTTTAAACTGTTGCTGGATCTTGTTTTTCATTGTGCTGTCAGAGCATCTCTGGGGACAGATTGGCCCGCCAAAGGTTTGGCAACCCACCTCAGATAAACTTAGTGACCGTTTCTTATGTACCATCATGTTTTGGACATCCATATTGCCAGATTGTGTTGTCCCAGGCTGTGATTTGCCTTGCTTTTATTGTTATGCGTGAGTTTTCAACGTAAATGTTGCATAGAAAACAGCTAATTTCCCTTCAAAACCACACCAGAAAAAGTATATTAACATCATCCCTTAGATTCCAGTAATAATATTTTACTGAACCGAGCGATCCAAGCCTGAAATATTTACAAAACGTAGACATCTCTCATTGGCTTTTGTATATTTTTCATATTGCAAATATTAATGGGCAAACAGCCTAGAACAAAGTGCATTGATATAACCTTACCAGGCTCTAAAATGTGTTGTGTTCTGCCTTATTTGACCACCACCCAGTCACATTGACTCCATGATAATGAATAATTTTGAGCAGCATGTTAAATCTCACATCATGGCTGTTCGTCCTTTGCTAGATCTGTCCCTGTTGGCCTATCCAACTGTACTATGGAGGATGTAATATCCACCACCCTAGACAAAGTTCTGTGGACAAACAAAAAGTCTCTGTCAGAAACCTGTGTGTTGATTTTAACTCGTTTGCCCAGAGACAAATAGAAAAACCTCTCACACTTGGTGTAAACACTGCATCTTGTCACTAGATTCCACAATTCCTGTTTGACAGACCAAAGTCCACATTGGAAAAACATTCCCAATTCCATCACACTAGGTGCTGGGACCCCTCAAGGCTGTGCATTCGTCTATTGCTATTCACACTGTTATCCCATGATAGTGCATCCTCACCTGAGGAAAGCCTGATTAATAAATTTGCAGATGAGTCCACAGTTGTGGGGCTCATTTGTAGAAATGATAAATCTGTATAGAAGGAGGAAGTAGAACAGCCAGATCATTGGTGCGGAGACGTCAAACTGCTTCCTAATGTGAAGAAAACGGACGAGATGATCAGCGACTTCAAGTTTGTCGCAACCGGACCACACGACTCTCAACAACCATGCTGTAGAAAGAGTGGATAATATTAAGTCCATCACCTCTGCTGGCCTCACCTGTTTGAGAAACACCACTGGAATCATTCATTTTCTGAAGAAACTGCACCAAACGTGTACCAGCATCTTCACAACATTCTAGAGAGCTTGAATGTGGTGTGTTGACCTACTGCGTCTCAGCGTGTTGGCAATCAAGCAGATCCTGCTGAAGATAGAGAAGGGAGCTAAGAAGGTCATTAAGGGTCATTGATACCCTCTGTCCAGAATCTGAGTCAGACCTGCTGCAGAAAAAGGTCTCTGAACATTTTCTCCATCTTCATAAACTGTACGGTAACATCTAAAGCAGAACCACCAGACTGCTACACAGCTTACCGCTTCAAGCTGTTAAAATGCTGAATTGGAAACTGTGAAACAGTGGTTAGGGACAGTCCAATGACCTTCTCACCTCCCCTTACCATCCTCTGCTGGACAATCTTGTCTGCCATATTGTAGCTGGAGTCCCACGCTGAAATCACCTGAAATATATTTAGTCGCTCACTGAATTTCTATGTACAGGTCCTTCTCAAAATATTAGCATATTGTGATAAAGTTAATTATTTTCCATAATGTCATGATGAAAATTTAACATTCATATATTTTAGATTCATTGCACACTAACTGAAATATTTCAGGTCTTTTATTGTCTTAATACGGATGATTGTGGCATACAGCTCATGAAAACCCAAAATTCCTATCTCACAAAATTAGCATATCATTAAAAGGGTCTTTAAACGAGCTAAGGACCTAATCATCTGAATCAACGAGTTAACTCTAAACACCTGCAAAAGATTCCTGAGGCCTTTAAAACTCCCAGCCTGGTTCATCACTCAAAACCCCAATCATGGGTAAGACTGCCGACCTGACTACTGTCCAGAAGGCCACTATTGACACCCTCAAGCAAGAGGGTAAGACACAGAAAGAAATTTCTGAATGAATAGGCTGTTCCCAGAGTGCTGTATCAAGGCACCTCAGTGGGAAGCCTGTGGGAAGGAAAAAGTGTGGCAGAAAACGCTGCACAACGAGAAGAGGTGACCGGACCCTGAGGAAGATTGTGGAGAAGGGCCAATTCCAGACCTTGGGGGACCTGCGGAAGCAGTGGACTGAGTCTGGAGTACAAACATCCAGAGCCACCGTGCACAGGCGTGTGCAGGAAATGGGCTACAGGTGCCGCATTCCCCAGGTCAAGCCACTTTTGAACCAGAAACAGCGGCAGAAGCGCCTGACCTGGGCTACAGAGAAGCATCACTGGACTGTTGCTCAGTGGTCCAAAGTACTTTTTTCGGATGAAAGCAAATTCTGCATGTCAATCGGAAATCAAGGTGCCAGAGTCTGGAGGAAGACTGGGGAGAAGGAAATGCCAAAATGCCAGAAGTCCAGTGTCAAGTACCCACAGTCAGTGATGGTCTGGGGTGCCGTGTCAGCTGCTGGTGTTGGTCCACTGTGTTTTATCAAGGGCAGGGTCAATGCAGCTAGCTATCAGGAGATTTTGGAGCACTTCATGCTTCCATCTGCTGAAAAGCTTTATGGAGATGAAGATTTCATTTTTCAGCACGACCTGGCACCTGCTCACAGTGCCAAAACCACTGGTAAATGGTTTACTGACCATGGTATCACTGTGCTCAATTGGCCTGCCAACTCTCCTGACCTGAACCCCATAGAGAATCTGTGGGATATTGTGAAGAGAACGTTGAGAGACTCAAGACCCAACACTCTGGATGAGCTAAAGGCCGCTATCGAAGCATCCTGGGCCTCCATAAGACCTCAGCAGTGCCACAGGCTGATTGCCTCCATGCCACGCCGCATTGAAGCAGTCATTTCTGCAAAAGGATTCCCGACCAAGTATTGAGTGCATAACTGTACATGATTATTTGAAGGTTGACGTTTTTTGTATTAAAAACACTTTTCTTTTATTGGTCAGATGAAATATGCTAATTGTGTGAGATAGGAATTTTGGGTTTTCATGAGCTGTATGCCAAAATCATCCGTATTAAGACAATAAAAGACCTGAAATATTTCAGTTAGTGTGCAATGACTCTAAAATATATGAATGTTAAATTTTCATCATTACATTATGGAAAATAATGAACTTTATCACAATATGCTAATATTTTGAGAAGGACCTGTAAGTGATCAATGCAGGCAAAGGTTTTTTTTCTTTCGTTTTACTTGTTTGAAGTGAGCATCTACAACAAGATACTTCTTTTTGTTTTCATAATGTTTTCATTGTTTTTTTCTAGAGAAAGAGGTAGACGGATAGAGGTAGTTAAAGCTCCTTTCAAGGAAATTTCATGTCATTTTTTTCGTTCCTGTTTTTCTTACCGGCTAAAGACAACTAGACCGCTTTTCTTTTCTTGTTTTTTTTTTTAACATTTAGTCTCACATCATAAAGGCTTCTTCTAAACACGGTTTGAACTAACAGGTATACAGGTCCTTCTCAAAATATTAGCATATTGTGATAAAGTTCATTATTTTCCATAATGTCATGATGAAAATTTAACATTCATATATTTTAGAATCATTGCACACTAACTGAAATATTTCAGGTCTTTTATTGTCTTAATACGGATGATTTTGGCATACAGCTCATGAAAACCCAAAATTCCTATCTCACAAAATTAGCATATCATTAAAAGGGTCTTTAAACGAGCTAAGGACCTAATCATCTGAATCAACGAGTTAACTCTAAACACCTGCAAAAGATTCCTGAGGCCTTTAAAACTCCCAGCCTGGTTCATCACTCAAAACCCCAATCATGGGTAAGACTGCCGACCTGACTGCTGTCCAGAAGGCCACTATTGACACCCTCAAGCAAGAGGGTAAGACACAGAAAGAAATTTCTGAATGAATAGGCTGTTCCCAGAGTGCTGTATCAAGGCACCTCAGTGGGAAGCCTGTGGGAAGGAAAAAGTGTGGCAGAAAACGCTGCACAACGAGAAGAGGTGACCGGACCCTGAGGAAGATTGTGGAGAAGGGCCGATTCCAGACCTTGGGGGACCTGCGGAAGCAGTGGACTGAGTCTGGAGTAGAAACATCCAGAGCCACCGTGCACAGGCGTGTGCAGGAAATGGGCTACAGGTGCCGCATTCCCCAGGTCAAGCCACTTTTGAACCAGAAACAGCGGCAGAAGCGCCTGACCTGGGCTACAGAGAAGCATCACTGGACTGTTGCTCAGTGGTCCAAAGTACTTTTTTCGGATGAAAGCAAATTCTGCATGTCAATCGGAAATCAAGGTGCCAGAGTCTGGAGGAAGACTGGGGAGAAGGAAATGCCAAAATGCCAGAAGTCCAGTGTCAAGTACCCACAGTCAGTGATGGTCTGGGGTGCCGTGTCAGCTGCTGGTGTTGGTCCACTGTGTTTTATCAAGGGCAGGGTCAATGCAGCTAGCTATCAGGAGATTTTGGAGCACTTCCTGCTTCCATCTGCTGAAAAGCTTTATGGAGATGAAGATTTCATTTTTCAGCACGACCTGGCACCTGCTCACAGTGCCAAAACCACTGGTAAATGGTTTACTGACCATGGTATCACTGTGCTCAATTGGCCTGCCAACTCTCCTGACCTGAACCCCATAGAGAATCTGTGGGATATTGTGAAGAGAACGTTGAGAGACTCAAGACCCAACACTCTGGATGAGCTAAAGGCCGCTATCGAAGCATCCTGGGCCTCCATAAGACCTCAGCAGTGCCACAGGCTGATTGCCTCCATGCCACGCCGCATTGAAGCAGTCATTTCTGCAAAAGGATTCCCGACCAAGTATTGAGTGCATAACTGTACATGATTATTTGAAGGTTGACGTTTTTTGTATTAAAAACACTTTTCTTTTATTGGTCGGATGAAATATGCTAATTTTGTGAGATAGGAATTTTGGGTTTTCATGAGCTGTATGCCAAAATCATCCGTATTAAGACAATAAAAGACCTGAAATATTTCAGTTAGTGTGCAATGAATCTAAAATATATGAATGTTAAATTTTCATCATTACATTATGGAAAATAATGAACTTTATCACAATATGCTAATATTTTGAGAAGGACCTGTAGAAGTTTTTGCTCCAACTATGTTCAGAACTGAAGAAGCGAAACATCTAGTTTCCTTCTTCTTCACCACTTGGGATCATCATGTCCTGGATGACTGAGAATCTGCACCAGCTTTTTTTATTTTTTGTGTTTTTATATTTGCTTTTTATTTTGTAATTGTTTTTCTGTTACTCTTATCTGCATTTTATTTATTTTTTTGGTTATTTTTGTTAGTTTTTGTCATTTTGTTTTGTTTTTATATTTGTTTTTGTTTTTTAAAGCCTTTTCTTTATTTGTTTTAAGGACATTTTTAAGGAAGTTGTTGCTGCATTTTGTTTTGTTCGATTTTTGTCGGGGTTTTTTAGTAGTTCGTTATGTTTTAAGTCATTTAATTCAATTAAATTTCAAATGTATTTTTGGGTATGTTTTCTGTCATTTTTAGTGGGTGTTTTTCTTGTTTTATATTGTTTTGATTTATGATCAATTTTCTACAATTTTCTTATTGACAAACCACCCTCTTGTCAGATTAAACCATGAACGTTTGCTAAAATTTGTTTGTTATAAAATAGCTTAAAGCACGTTTTCATACAAATTCCAAAAATCATTTATTAAGCATTTAAACCATTACATTATTTGTTTCAAGAAAACTGAAAATGTTTTTTTTTTGTTGCTATTTTTCTTAAACTGCATTTCATGTTATTTAATTTTTTCTATTTTGTTTTTCTATTTTTACTATCATGCTTAGGACATGTATGTTTTTATCAATATTTGGATGCCCTTTTTTTTGAAGAAAATATATTGCTCCAGATGCACAATGTTTTTTATTAAGCCTTTTAAGCATCTAAAATTATTCAGTGAATATTTTACAACTGACCAGTTTATGAAGAGATCCAAGACTTAATAATTACAATATCTTTAATACTTCCTCTACCTACAATTTAATGCCACCTTAGATTGCTTTTGAGGGTTTTAAAGTTTAAATAAAATCCGTTAATTTGTAATCCTGACTTTTCTTGTGCAGGTAACGAGTGGCTGCTGGAAAGCCAGGTGACGTCCGCAGACATTGTCGATTTGTCGCAGCCACTTCGTGTCTCAGCCAAACTTCCTGCTGCTGTGAAGGCGTCGGACAGCAATCCAAGCCTCAGGCTGAGCGTATGGTTGTTTTACTGTTTGGAGGAAGGTAAAGCCTGCACGATGAAAGCAGCCTCGTTCACCCAGCCTCTTCAAATAAACTCCAGTCCTGGAGAAGGAGAGGTCACCGTGGCATTGGCCCATTCCTTCTGAAACCAGTCCCATGGCTTTCAGTTACCTCCAGCCTCAGATCTAAACCCATTTTAAAGGTTTTGTTTACAGTTTTGAAAGAAAATTTGAATTTGTTTTTCTGAAACTGTTTTTGCTTTTTAAGCAAACAGAGGAAAAATAATTCAAACTACTCAAAAACTCCTAGAAATAAACATAAAGCATCTGCTGTGTATTGATAAAAGATATGCATAAAGGTACAGAGCAGGAAACAACGCAGTTTAATATAAAATGTATATAATACTAGGTTTGTACCTAGTCTGAGTTAATTGTTGCACAGCTTTTCATATTAGTAATAGGAAAATCTCGTAGAGATGATAAAATGAATGCAGACAGTAAGCTGATGGGACATGTATGCTACTTTGATTATCCAATTAGCAGGTGATTATTTTCTTTTATTTCATTCAGATTATTTATGTTGCAGGAAATTCTGTCCACTAAAATCAGAACCAGGATCTTTTTAAACAGTTTTTTCTACTCAAATCCACTTCTACATTTCTGTAACAGATTGATTTACATTTAAATCTTGTGAAGAGAATATTTTCTGCTAAGATATAATTACTGAGCAGTTTCTGAACCCATTTCTTACTGAACCTGATTTGATTTTCTCTTTCCATCAGTTCTATGACCAACTTTTCAGAAAAAGGAATAAAAATGAAAGGGGTACCTTTTAATTGAGTTGAGAAAGGATTCTGTTGTATTCTGCCTCTGACTGTGAAAGCACACATTTTGAATGCTAATATAGAGATATGACCATTTTCCCAACATGGAAAAAAGGAAACTCAGGGCTTTTCATCGGGGTGTTGGAATAGGAGACCAAAAATATCAAGTGAAAGATGTATAAAACAGAAAGGGACAGGCATAAATCTTATGATATTATGATGTATTTGTATCTATCACCATTATCATCTTAAAGTAGTCCAGTGTTACATTTTTGTATAAAATAATATTTACATTGTCTTGCAAAAGTATTCACTGAACATTTTCGGATTTTGTCGAGTTGCAACTAAAAATGTCTGACGTACATAGAAGCAAAATGATGCCTGGTTTTCAGTATTTTTCCAAGCTCCAGCTCAGTCAGATTGGATGGAAATCATCTTTTAACTGCAATTTTTAATTCTTGCCACAGATTCTCAGTTTACTTTGACTGTGCCATTCTAACACATTTGATCTAAATCGCTCTTTTGTAGCTCTGGCTGGAAGGTAAACCTTCGTCCCAGTCTTAGATCCTGTATTTAGCTCCATCAATATCCCATCAGCTTTGACCGCCTTCTGTATCTTTGGTGCAGAAAAGCATCCACACAGCATGATGCCGCCAACTCCATGTTTCACTGTAGTGATGGTGTCAGGGTGCTGTGCAGTGTAAGTTTATTGCCACACAATGTTTTGCATGAAGGTCAAAACATTTAGTTTTGGCCTGATCTGAGGTAAGCACCTTGGTCCGCATGTTTGCCATGTCTCCTACGGGGTTTGTGGGAACTGTACTCTTCCATAAAGGCTGTATGTGTTGAGTGTATGACCTGTCATCAGATTATTCCACCTGAGATATGAATCTCAGCAGCTTCTCCTGAGTTACCATGAACCTCATGGCTGCTTCTTCGATTAATGCTTCTCTGGTTGCACTGGATTTGATTTAAAGGTATAAAATGGATATAAAAAGAGAAAGCGTGGCATATAAATGTCTGCCACGCTTCACCAAATTTATTTTGTTTAAAAAAATGAGGAAATCATATGTCGGTGTCCTTCCTCAAAGTTTTGCAGCACCTTGAGTTGGTCTATCACATAAAATCCCAAAAAAACAGATTGAAGTTGGGTTGTAATTTCCATAGTAGCTCTGGCTGTGTTTTGTGTCGTTGACCTCCTGGAAAGTAAACCTCCACCCCAGTCTCAAGTCTTAAGCAGCCACTGATGTTGTTTCTCACAGTCTTGTACTGGTTTTAGTTCAGTCCATCTTCCCATCGACCCTAACTAGCTTCCACTGCCGGGAAAAACAAGAGGATCCCCGCACCATGATGCTGCCACAACCGTTTTTCATGTTAAAATGTTTGCAGTTGTTGTTGAGAAACGGGAAAAAGTTCAAGTGAAAACTTTTTTAATACCCTGTGAATGTTTACTAAAGATCTTCCGGCTGTGGTGCCTTTAGACGCATGCTAATCAGGCTTCCCAGAATATTTATCTTTTTAGCTGCATGCATCGCCACACACCAGCTTACAAAGTGGGCATTGAATTATCGCACTTGTCCAAAGCTGTGTTCTGGGTACCTGATAAAACCTTTGCTCTGGATTATTCATGTCACGGGGTGCCCCTTTGATTCGGACTGTTGAAATCCAGCTGTTATTTAAGTAATGAATAAAGTTCCTGTTTGCAAAAAGCTGAGGCGGCCTCCTTTGAACCGACGACACCTCGGGTCTGCCGCCTGCTTCGCCATGATGTGCGTTATCACATCAAGAAAACAAAGCCTCATTGAAATCATCTGCTCCACAAAGAGGGCATGATATGAAAGATATGCTCTAATAAGGATCCGCTGTATCTCTTTCTGTTATGTAATAGAAATGATAATGTGGATGCTGTTATCGATTTCTCCATTTTGCTTTTTAAAGTTATGGTCTGCCGTCGGAAACGGGCCTCAGGGTGTTTTTATCATTATCGTCTCTCATAACAGGATTGTCCTTGTCAGAATCTGGTTCTTTAGTTTGGATCGCTCGGCCCAAGTGCCTTTCAAAGGGGGAATTGCTGCACCGATGGTCTAAACCGATGACACTTAACTGTATCTGAAGCAATAACAATATTGTTGTGTAATAAGAGAAAGTGTTTTATTCCCAAGTGTTATTTATTTGAAATGATCTGCTCGAGTATTCGGATCTGTTTTCCAGCTCTGTCATCCCTCCAGGATTTTTTTAACGAACTGTAATAGCACTGAATGGCTGTTTTTGGGACTTGGGTGTCTGATATTGTTTTCCAACTTATTAGACTTATTTGCTGTTTGTTGTCAAGGTAATGCATTAAATTGTCTATAAATCAAAGCAGAAACAAGAACTAATAAACATATTTATATACACTGGTTGGAATCTCGTTATTTTCTCCTGGGACTTGGAAAAGAACCTGATATCTTTTAGTTTCACTTCGACTGAAACAGCAAATTGAGAAAACTGCACCTCTGCTGTGAGATTCTTTACAGATAGATTTTCAGAACAAGCTTTCTGACTTGTGATACGTTTCATACTTTATCGAAAACCATCTCATTTTCTCATCTGTCTCGCCCACAGTGTCAAAGCAGAGTCACAAGTTTGACTTTTTTTTTTGTTATTTCGTAAAGTAAAAAAAAACAGCTGCATCAATCTATAGTATCTAGACTGAATCACAACATTTTTATCCACTCTGGGAAAGTTTGTCACTTCATGTATGGAGAGAATTTGTATTTTCAGTCTTTATTCTCTTTCCCATTCGCTCAGTTGTGTTTGTCCTTCCATCCATGGATTTATTTCTCCATACATCCAGCCTTCTGTCCATCCACCAATCTGCCCACATCCATTTATCCATCCATCTGTTCATCCATCCATTCACGCAATAATTGTGTTCTTTTTTACGGCACTGGTGACGTTTATTTTGCCTCGGGTTTTCAGCAGTAAGCTGACCGGAAAGGGGTGGATATCTGGAAGGTCACCTGGTCTGGTAGTTGAACCTGCGACAGCTGTTTAGAGTACAGAAGCCTCTGAGCATGACAGACGCTTGGAGGTCTAAGGCCTCCGTACATGGGTCGCGTGTTTTACCTCTGCGCCATTGTCTACACCCACATCCAACTACCAATTTGTCCAAAACCAGGTGGCCATCTGTCAATTTTAAACCATCCATTCTTCATCCATCCACTACGTTCGTATATCTGTCCATTAATCCAAATCAATCCATCCATCCATCAGTCCACAGTGAACTGTCTAGCCATCCTTCCTTCTTTCCTTCCTCCCTCCCTTCCTTCCTTTGTTTCTGTGGTTTTTTCCTTCTTGTCTATCCTTCCATCCATGGGACCAGGCATCCAATGTTGGTTTTCAGCCTAACTGCTTTCCTGCAGAGATTTCTCCAGATTCACTGAATCTCTAGATGATAACATTCCTAAATTCTTTTCAATTGCTCGTTGAGAAACATTGTTCATAAACTGTTGGACTATTTGCTCAAGCAGTTGTTCACAGAGTGGTGAACCTCGCCCCTTCCTTGCTTGTGAACGACTGGGCCTATCGGGGATGCTCCTTTTATACCCAGTCATGACACTCACCTGTTTTCTATTAACCTGTGCACCTGTGCAATCATCCGAGCAAAAGGTTATTTTTTTAACATTCCTCAACTCTCCCAGTCTTTTGTTGCCCCTGCCTGAGCTTTTTTAGAACATGTTGCAAGCATCATATTCAAAATCAGTGAATATTTGCACCCAAAAACGGTTTATCAGTTCTAACAGTAAATATCTTGTCTTTGCATTTTTTTTCTATTATATTGCTTCAACAGGATTTGCAAATCATTGTATCCTATTTTTATTTACGTTTTATACAAATTCTCAACTTTGGAACTGGGGTTGTAGTATTTTTACTGCTGGATGTTTATTTAGGGATAGTAAAGTAAAGGGGGACTAAATAAAAATGCAAAACACAGTTTTAAGTTTTTTTTGTGAAAAAACTTTAAATCAATAATTATTTTTCATCCACATCACACTTTAGGTCGAGTTTGTGTTGAATCTATCACATAATAGCAGGGGTTCCTTCTGCAGGAGGCTTTCTTTTTATTCTCCTGGCAAATAGGCTGGAAAACCGAGTGAAAATATATATTTTTTTCCTCAGGCAGCTGAATGGAAAAGTACTAAAAATGTTATATAAACAACATGAAAATTTACGGTCAGTTTCAGTTAAGCTCAGCATTTATTTAGCCAAAGATTATACAAAGATTAGTAATAATTGAGTATTTCAGAATCAGATTCAGCTATATTGCCAAGTTTGTACATACAAACATACAAACAAGGAATTTGCCTCCGGTACACTTTGCTCTTTTGTTCTGTTTTTGCATTACAGAATATACAAATGTACAATATACACGTATCTAATGAAAAAGGTGCATTTGCAACATCTGTATGCTGTTGTTTTGAACTCTATTAAATGTTCATCAGAGAAACAGCCTGGGGAAGAAACTGTCTCTGTGGCGGCTGGTTTTAGTGAGCAGTGCTCTGTAGCGGCGGCCTGAAGGTAAAACTCTGAACAGTTTATGTGCAGGGTGTGTGGGGTCTGCAGAGATTTTGGCAGCTCTTTTCTTGACCCTAGACTTGTATAAGTCCTGGATGGAGGGAAGGTCAGCTATGATTATTCTCTCTACAGTCCTGATTATTCGTTGCAGTCTGGACTTGTCCTGTTTGGTGGATGAGCCAAACCACACTGAGATGGATGAAGACAGGACAGACTGAATGATGGCAGTGTAGAAGATGACCAGCAGCTCCTGTGGAAGGTTGAACTTCTTGAGTTGCCTCAGGAAGTACAGTCTCTGCTGGGCCTTCTTTCGAACAGTGTCTATGTGTGAAGACCATCTCAGGTCCTCAGAGATGGTGGTTCCTAAGAACCTGAAGTGGTCCATAGCCGATACAGTGTTGTTGAGGATGGTGAGGGGGGTGTATGGGGGTGGTGTTCTCCGAATGTCCACCACCATTTCCACAGTCTTGAGTGGGTTCAGTTCAAGGTAGTTCTGACCGCACCAGTGTACCAGCCGATCCACCTGCTGTCTGTATGCAGACTCATCTCCGTCCTGGATCAGTCCAATGACAGTGGTGTCATCTGCAAACTTCAGGAGTTTCACGGATGAGTCCGATGAGGTGCAGTCATTTGTGTACAGAGAGAAGAGGAGTGGGGATAGAACACATCCCTGGGGGGCACCAGTACTTATTGATCTGGATCGGGAGAAGATGCTCCCCAATCTCACCTTCTTTAAAGCAATTAAAACACTCTTCATGTATTTTTATTTTGTGTTCATTATGCCCTCCTGTATCATAAACACCTTCATTATAAAGAGGTTTTTATGGTGGTTAATCGATAAGGGAAAGAAAATCAGTAAATAGTGAAACCTTTAGTATATCTTGATAAATGAGCATCTGACTTCTATGTACTCAAGCCAAAACCCTCTTTATGAAAGGCTCAATTTTGTTTTTGTCATATTGTAAAATACAACCAAAGGAACAGCCTTAATGAGGAAAAGCAGAACATAATGATTTGTAATAAAAGGGTTTTGTTTAAGCTGCTCTTTGTTGGAAATTAAATCCCTAGAGTAAGAACATGTTGTCTTACAGTGAGGGCGATTCATAAATTAACATTTAATATCCTTCTGAAAAAGGACATGTTCAAACAATAACTCTGAAACTGGCTTTGTTAGTGTTAATAAATTATAGGAAAACACCTGAAGCATTACTGTTTCTGGATCTGTCAGAGCATTTTCATCTTCACAGATTTGTGGTGGTTAGCCCTATTTTCTGGTTGCGCTGATGGTGGTGAGGTTTCAATGAAAATGCATGCAAGAAAACAAACTAGTGATAAAGTTGTTGCCAGCTACTTTTAGATATAAGCTTCTTGGCTCTGAAAATGCATGACAGCATTCAAAAATGTCCTGTTTTTTCCAGCAAGTCTTGAATGGACTTACAAATGTGCTAGAAAATATCCTTTGTAGCCACTTTTGAGTCACTTTAAAAGCTGCTCAATAAGGTATATAATAAATGTTTATTAGAATACTACAAGCTAAATAGCTAGGGCAGCAAGACATCCTCATGACATAAGACTTTCACCATCATGCTTGACAGCTAATGTTTTTATTTTATTTTTATTATAAAGATAGATAGATAGATAGATAGATAGATTATAAACACTTCCACCACTGTTCTTTATACCTGGTTGTGTTTTTTCTACTGAAAATTGTAAATCCTTTGTTTTGCATCCCACTGGTCCACCCTTGGTGAAGCCAAGTCTCACAATTTTGTTTAATCGTAAAAAAGTAAAAGTATCCTTTTCAAAATGTCAAAAATCATATTTTTTGTACAAAGTCTTTTCTGTCAGATTTTATGCATCTTGTATAGGTAAATAGATCCTGAGAGGATTCTGGGAGTCTTCTGTTTGCATGAAGCTAATTTCTGCAAACTTTGCTGTTGTAGCTGCCATAGACATATAAATAGATTTGCAGCTTGCCCAATACAACAGAACACAATAAAACACCAATTCATAATGTGATGTAGCAGGCTGTACAAGAAGAAAAAGAGACAGCAGAACAGAACAGCACAAGTTTGCTTAGTCAGCGCTGGAGAAAGTACAGTGTGCCATAGAATGAGCAGCACACCTAGAGGTTTCGTGTTATTAAGCGTTACAATAGCAGTAGTCACAAAGAAGACTGTGTCCCTTGGTCTTTACTGCAGGTGCTTTATCCCAACACCCTGTGGGGACAAAGTGGAAGTCTTTAAAGGAGAGGAAAGCCCTTGACCTAACCCCTCCCTGAAATCTTTAACAAGCCTTCAACGTCTGCATTTATTGGCTAGAGACAGATGACTGTTTCAGGCTATCTTACAAAACCATAAAACAGATTTAATTCAACTTTTACAAGAAAGTTCATCTTCTCCCTGAGCATGCTTTAATCTTTGCAACCTAATTAGGAACTTCTTACTGTAGTGTTAATACCCAACATTATGAGGATAAATTGAAAGCGTTTTTAGGAGTATGTGAATCCACCTCAGGTAGCAATAAGTCCATACCATAACAGTTCTACCACAGTGCTTCGCAAGAATCATTTTTAAATATTTATCAGTTGAACTTAAATCTGCAAACCTCTGTTTTCATTTTCTTTTGGCCTATTAGCCTTCCTAATATTAGATTCAAGCCAGGTTCAATGATTTTTTCCACTTATTTTCTTTTTCAAGCACATATAACAATATCAGCACTTTTCAGCTGGGGAAGTAATTCAAGTAAGTTATTGCTCGACTTGAATGGACCTCATTATTTACTGTTAGAAAGATCAGTGAATGAGTCCAAAGTGTGATGGCTAAGAAGGTTCACCATGACTGACTCTGATATTCTGTTTTCGAAAACAACAGAAGTGAGTGATAACCAAGTAATAAAGGAAGAGATGCGTTCCCCCCGTCGTCTTCCTTCTCCCTCCTCATCTGCCTCCTTCACTGTTGTTCCGACAGCATCATTAACCCTGTCTGATTCCAGCTGCTGTCATCTCTGCCAGAGGCCACACACAAACTCCTGTCGAGCATGGTGAGAAATCTGCAGAAAGAAAATGTAAAACTCATAGGGATGCTTATATAAATATACGTATCCCAATACAAAAGGAGTAGTTTTTTTGCAAAGTGCCTTTAGAAAATGTTGTGAATAGATTCTTTATAAGTAAGATAAAATAAAATTGAAACATTTATTAGTATCTGTATTAGTGTAAGCTGTATTAGAAAACCGCTTTCATGAGACCGAACAAAATCCTTGTAAAGGCCTTGTATGTCTTAGTGACACTTCTTATGATCCATAAAGTCGCCATTGTTTCATCTGCAGTGCTGTAAAATGTGTTTACTCATTTACAGGTTGCTTCTCGATTTGCTTTTTTTGTAACATTTAACTGTTTCCTATCATCAATTTAATTTAATCATCAAGCAAGTTAAACCGGAATAAATTAAAAATTGAGTTTTGAATGATTAAGTTTTCAAAACAACTTCGCCCTATGTGAAAATATAGTAGCCACTTTGTTAATTTCTGAAATAATTGTGATTAACCACTTTTTTTCATTCAGTTTCACTAGCCACACCCAAGACTGATTACTGCCAGATCTGTACAATAAAGAAAACCCTCCAACAGAACCTGTTTGACAACATAAAGTAGGCTAAAAGATCTCAGAAAGTTATACATCATGCCCCGTGCAAAACCAACTCAAAAACAAAAAGCGTGAACCAAAGTGAGCCCAATTATCCACTAAAAAACATGGAACCATTGTGAACCTTCCCAGGAGGGGCTGGCTTACCAGAACTACACCAAGAGCACATAAACGACTCATCCAGGAGGTCAGAAAACACCCAGAACATTTCGAGCACAGCAGGCTTCACCAGCTAATTGTCACTGATTCAACAATAATAAGGAGGTGGAGCTAAAATGCAATCCAGGAGGTCCAAATCAAAACCACTGCTGACCCAAAAGAACACAAAGGTCCGTCTCATGTTTCTGTGAACTAACAAGACAAGCGTAGAACTTTTTGAAAGATGTGGATCTGGATATGTTGGTGTTGAACTAACACAACATTTCAGAAAGAGAACATTATACTGACAGCCAAACATGGAGGTGGTAGTGTGATGGTCCGGGGCTGAGACCTGGATGACTTGCTGTAACTGACATGGCTACCATGAGTTCTGCAATGTATCAGATATTATATCCATGTGTTTTCTATAACTGCCTAACCATTGAGGTGTTGGGGAACTTCTTGCTACAAGGCAACAATGCCATCAACATGTCTGGCCATAAGTTTGAATCTTTAAGATCAAGCACACTTGGGTTGAGTATCAGGAAAATACTCTCTGAATGGCCTTAATAACTACAATAAAGGTTTCTGAGTGGCCTAGTTAAAGTTCAGTCATGAATCTGATGGCGATGCTGTGGTGAGACCTTCAATAGGCCGTTAATGCTCAAAAACCTTGGGGTGAGGTTGAATTACAAGCCTGCAAAGCTGAGAGGGCCAAAATCCTTCATTGGAATGTAAAAGACCTGTTTCTAGGTTTTTTTTTAATCTAGGAGTGAAAATATTTTAAATTGCTTATAAAACTTTGGCAGGATTTTAGAATAAACGTTACAACCATTAAGGTGATGAAGAAAATTCCTGTTTTTCCAGGAATTTGACCGCAGAGAAAACTCATTGTGACTAAATTATGATCATATCTCTGCAACAGATGAAAACATTTCCTGACAGTGACACTGCATGATAGAACATGTGACATGCTAACTTAAAAAAACCAAAATATTTTCTTGTTGCTTTTCTGTTTCTCTGCCTCAGTCTTGGTCTAAACAACAAGCTTCACCGCAGATGATGAGCTCAAAACTTTGACTCTGCCTGTGTTCGCATGGGGTCGAGCTCTAGGTCAAGCATAACCTGCTCCATTTTGTTTAATCCAGCGTGCTCATTTTATGTCAGGATATGTGGGATCTAGCTGTTCAGTGGTCAAGAGTGCTCTGGTGAAGTGGGCACCGTACAAAATCATGGAAAGCTGCTTCAAATTTTGCTTTAAATACACGCTAACGTTTGGTTTCAGAGATAATTTTAAACCCTCTGAAGTGCCACTTCAGCCACACACAGTATATGCTTTCCAAAGACCATTTTATGCATTTCCTTCAACTCAAAAACTTTTTTATAAAAGATACTTAAGTACAAGAGGCAACCAATTCCACCAGGTTTGCTTAAACAATTTCATCAAATATCTACCAACAAAAGCTGTACTACAAAGAGTTCCAACAAGAGATCTGACACCAGACTCCAACGCTGGAAATAGCCAGACAATATTCTTCCAGACTGTGGGAAAAATGCAAAGAAAGAAAAAAGGAAGTGCACACAATGCAAGCTTTTCCATGGATATTTTTACACCCAAACACTCACATAGAAGTGATAAAGGCTAATCTAATCTGTGCAGAATGGATTCAGCAGAAGAGTGTACTATCCTCCAGTCTGCTTACTCCATGTTGGTTAATGAAATCAGCCTGACTCGACATTCCCGTATTGATCTAGAGCCTCAGGGGTTTATTTTCAGAGGTTTTATGAGTAGGTTTACATCCTTCACTGATAAATCACATGATTTATCTCTGTTTCTTCACCAGACTACTTTACAGCCATGACACAGGAAAGGAAAGAATAACCAATCAAAAAGTAATAATGTTTTTGAAGTTCCTTTAGGTCACTGGAATAACTCAGCCCTCCTGACCATTAGTTTGCCTGGCATAAACTTTGAAACTTCAGTAATGATAATTTTGACTTTTCCAAACTGCATCTTTTGTATTTTATTGGTACTTTATGTGAAAGACCAACACAAAGTGGAAGACACGTGTAAAGTGAATGGAAATGATACATTATTTTCTACAGAACCAAGAATCTGTAAACGTTTGGTGTGGATTTGTATTCAACCCACAAGTCTCAACACAGATTCTCAGTTGGATTCAGGTCAGCACATTAAATGGGTCACTGCAACAGATGGGTATGCTTTGATGCCGCTGTTGAAGAAAACATCCCTATAGCATCATGCTACCACCATCATGTTTCACCTATGGGTTAACGTGTTTACTGTCTTTCTACAAATAATGTGTTTTGCACATTGGTCAAAAAAATTACGTTTTGGTTTCATCAGAGCATCTACTTCAACATGATTGCATTGTTGGCTTGTAGCAAACTAAAACTGGACTTTTTATGGGTTTGTTTCTACAATTGCTTTATTCTGCATAACAGTTGCCCTGACAACAGATTCTCCCACCCAAGCTATGGATCTCTGTAGCTCCTCCAGAGTAAACATGGCCCAATAGGCTTCTTCTCTGATTAATGCTCTACATGCCTGGCCTGTCAGTTTAGGTGGATGACTTTTTCTTTTTAGGTTGCTGTTGTGCCATACTCCATTTTCAGATGATGGGTTATACAGAGCTCCATGAGATGTTCAAAGCTTGAGGTGTTTTATAATCTAACTCTGCTTTAAACGTCTCCACAAGATTCTCCCTCATCTGTCTGATGTGTTCCTTGGTCTTCATGATTCTGTTTGTTCAGTAATGTTCTCTAATGAACCTCCGAGGCCTTTTCAGAACAGATGTATTTATATTAGATTTGGTCTCTGTAGTAATTAGGAAATATTAAAAGTAATTTGGTTGCACTGGATTATTTAGGGATATCACAGTATAAGGGAGCTGAAAACATGCTTTCACTTTTTTTAAAGTGAAAATCAAGTTTGCTTTGCTTCTCGATCAAGCAAAAAGCTACTTTCTGTTGGTCTATCACAAAAAATCCCAATAAAGTACTTTAAAGCCTTCATAGGCAACTGAACCTAGCTGGTGCTTTATAATGGAGATGAAGGATAAGGTTGTTGTTCTAACACAGAGGGCCCAGCCCCCAGAAAGAAAACAGCTTCATGAAAAGCCATGACTTCATTTTCCACATTTCAAGTAAAAAAACATCCTGCTGTTTTACGAGGGCAATGACGGGATGTGGACATCACTTTGTTGTGTAGGATCAGGTTCTGTTGCAGCTCCTTCGATTGTGGGGTCACTGGGTTCAGGAAGCATTCACAGGAATCCTCTAAAGAAAAGTGCCAATTGTGAACACTGGTCTAAATGTATTTCCTGGCTTATAATAATTGTTTTATAGTATGGAAATCAGTGAGAGCATTCTTCAAAAGAATTACAAAAATGTTATTGGGCATCGTTTCAATCAGCGTGCAGCAGAACATCTTGTTTCTTGCTGGTTCTCTGTGACTGTCATGTTTGTAGGTTGAGAAGGACCCAAGTGCAGAGGCAGACCAGAGCAAAAGAGTACTTTAATAATATAAATCAGGAGAACTTACAGAGGGAATCTCAGGGCCAGAAGGTCATGATATACAGGCCGAAAAACAAAAGAATCCAGCTTCAAACAATATAAAACCAGGAGCTTAAATACTGAGGCAGGTGTGGAAAATGACTAAGGAACCACATGACCTAATCAGTGGAGAGTGGAACAGCTGTAGCAGAATGAAGGTAGGGAAGCTGAGGGAGGGAGACTAACCAACACAAAGGCAGCTGGAGAAAAACTCAAAATAATCTAAAAACCAACAGGAAGCCTGAATTAACATAGGAGAATAACCCAAATACAGTATAAAGATGAAAGAACACAAAAAATAATTCTAATATTAGGAACAAACTAAACACTGCTAGACAAGCCCTAAAGAACATACATAAAAAGAAATGATCAAGACACAAACACAAATGAGAGCCAAAACACCTGATACTCATGACAGTGATGGCTGCGTGCAAGAGTTGTCCCAACCCCAGTTCCCACCTGAAGCCCTGCAGCCTCAGTGAACTTCTTCATTCACACTGTTGACACGGTGGTATTTAATGACGTGCAGTTTTCACTCAGAAGAAGAAGCATGAAATGAAAACTCTGGTTGGCAGCCCAGCTCTGCTTGCTTTATGTCCTTGTTGAGATAAGTTTCATGTAACACAGCTGCTGTGAAGCAAAGCGCAGGTCTGTGAATGAGACGGATCTCATGAGCAGGGAATGTATTATTGGAGATAAAAATTATAAATTGGACCTGTGGGAGAACAAACCTTATTTCTGATGGCAAGTGATGAAATCATGTGGTTCATAATGTCTCGGGCACAGCATGTTCCCACAGTCTGAAGGATTTTTGACCTAACAGTCACATAACAATCAGGTAAGGGGCAGTTTAAACAGCTCTTCTTGTTCAATAAAATTCATGTTATTCATGTTTTTCATGTTCATATTGGGACATAAAGTAATTTGGGAGGGCATTTCTATGGCCTAAAATGAAATGTATAACTGATGTATGTACACAAAATTTATTAAAAGTTAGAAACTAATAACATCTCGGCACAGAACCACAGATATGTCTGCTACAGCAAAGTTTCAGGCAGATGTAATTTGCCTGTCTGGATTGTGTGGTCAGATCATTTTATCCCCAAAATAAAACAAATATGTTATAAATGATAAATATCACACTGAATGCTTTTAAACAGTGAATCTGAAGCATTCTTAGGTGTAGCCTCTGCTTAAATCTCTTAAACGTATGTTCATGTACTGTTCATTAAATGGACTCAGAAATTGTGCAGCTTGTCAGGGAAGCAATCAGCCTGTGGCTCTGCTGAGGTGTTAAGAAAGCCCAGGTTGCATTAAAAGCAATATCTGCATCATTGCTTTTGCTTCAGGGAAGTGCCATTGCTGAAAAGTGAAATCAGCATCTCCATAAAGCTTGTCAAAGAAGGGAAGCATGAAGAGCTCCATAATTTCCTGATTGATGACTGTGCTGACTTTGGAGTTAAGAAAACACAGTGAACTAACACTAGATCAAAAGGCTCCCAAAAATCGTTGCTGGATGTCAAGCAGTGTGGATTCTGTGCATCTCCAGTCTTCCTGCAGACTGAAATGCAAACTTTACTTTTATCTGAAAAGAGGACTTTGGACCACTGAACAGCTGTCCAGTTCTTTTTCTTCTTAGCCCAGAATAGTCTTCTGATGTTGTCTCTGGATCAGTAGTAAATGAACACAAGGAATGCAATATAGCCCTTGTCCTGGATATGGCTCTGTATGGTGACTCTTAAAACACTGGCTCCAGCTGCAGTCCCTGCCTACCCCAACCTCTTAAATGAACTATGATTCAATTATAAAAAGTGACACTTTTTCCTTCCACTAAACTTTCCAACATTTTCTGCTGTGATCATTTGTGCTTTACTGCCTTGTGGAGGGTGTCAATGATTGTCTGCTGTACAACTGCCAAGTCAGTAGTCTTCCAAGCACCTGTGTTGGACCATAAAATTGCTTGTGCCCCCTTCTCCACCAAACTTTTTCCTTATCTAAACTTTCCATGGATATATTCTGATACCGCACTTTGTAAACTGTCAGCAATACCTTTATTGACTTACCCTGCTTGTGGAGGGTGTCAATGACTGTCTGCTAGACAACTGTCGGGTCAACAGTCTTCCCCATTGTGTAGGCCATAATGTATAATTTCTGTAATAAAAGTCATTTTTATTGTATTGTTTTTATTTTCTAAGAAACACAATTTTTATTTAAGCGTTTATTATCAAAACTAACAGATGCAAATGGTTAAACTGTATCAAACTAGGTGGAATGATCACATAAGTTTCAATTTCTGGATCTAATTATTGAAATAAATGAACTTTGTGATGATATTCTAATTTATGGTATGCACTATTATAAACAAGCTTAATAAAACAATAGATTTCTATTACGCCGTTTTATGCGCCTAGATTAACAGTGCCCTTCTCCTCCCCCATGTGACCACCCTCTTTTCAAACTTTCTGGAGGTGCCTCTGTTTTGGACGCACCATGTTCGCAGAGTCTGAAGCTTTTTTCACGGAACGGTCTTTTTAAATGCCTTGTCTCATACAATACTGTTAGTACACGGAGGGAAAACATTTTTTTTTTAAGGATTTTGACGCTTAGGTTCCGTTTATCTCCTTATCCTCGCTGCTGGGACCCCGTCGGACTCCCTGATTGGCCGGTGCGCTGCGGTGATGTCACCGCCTACCTCGCTGTCCCAGCCCGGTGTAGCATCAAGGCGCAGATCCGCACAGGAGCTCCAGATGGAGTTGACGCGCGATGGGATAAGAGCTGCGCGTCTTTTCAACGGCTGCTCCGCACTGCCTGGATGAACTCGAGCCGTGCGGGGTCACAGTGCAGCAGCCCGTCATGGGGGACGGTGGTGCGGCTTCGCCGGTGAACCTCCACAACAGCACGTGGAACGAGGCGTCCGATGCGCCGGGTTCCGCTGCGGCCGCGTCCGAGCAATGGATGGCCGGGATGAGCCTGGTGATGGGTCTGATCGTCCTGTCCATCGTGTTTGGGAACATCCTGGTGATCGTGGCTATAGCCAGGACGCAGAGGCTACAGACGCTCACCAACGTGTTTATCGTGTCGCTGGCGTGCGCGGACCTCATCATGGGGCTGCTGGTGGTGCCGTTTGGCGCCGCGCTCGAGGTGCGTGGCACCTGGATATACGGCTCGTTCTTCTGCGAGTTCTGGATCTCCGTGGACGTGCTCTGTGTCACTGCCAGTATAGAGACTCTGTGCGTAATCGCCATAGACAGATATGTGGCCATCACCTCACCTTTCCGCTACCAGAGCTTGTTGACCAAGGCTCGGGCCAAGGCGGTGGTGTGCGTGGTGTGGGGCATCTCCGGGCTTGTCTCCTTCCTCCCGATCCTCATGCACTGGTCCCGCGACAGCGTGGACACAGCCTGCTATGAGGACCCCTACTGCTGCGACTTTGTGACCAACAGGGCTTATGCCATCTCCTCTTCCATCATTTCCTTCTACATTCCTCTCCTAGTCATGATTTTTGTTTACGCGCGGGTGTACAGAGAGGCCAAAAAGCAGCTGAAGAAGATCGACAAGTGCGAGGGCAGGTTCCACAACACCCTGACCGGACTCACCGCCAAGTGCAAGAAGAGACCGTCCAAGATTCTGGCACTCAGGGAGCAGAAAGCGCTCAAGACTCTGGGCATCATCATGGGGACCTTCACTCTGTGCTGGCTGCCCTTCTTCATCGTCAACGTGGTGCGGGTGTTCTGCGCAGAGGTGGTGGACAAGGACCTGTTCGTGTTCCTGAACTGGCTGGGCTACGTGAACTCAGCCTTTAACCCCATTATCTATTGCCGGAGTCCGGACTTTAGGAAGGCCTTCAAGAGGCTGCTGTGTTGCCCGAGGCAGGCGGACCGCCGGCTGCACATCAGCTCCTGCGACCTATCACGGTGCTCCGGCGGCTTTGTGTCTGCGCTGGAGCCCGGCACGCTGGAGATGTGGTCGGACTGCGCCGTTCTGGACAACAGCGAAAGCAGCCTAATGGGGACTGGGAAACTGTCTCACTCTGAGTCCCAGATGTGAAGCAAAAGATATTACAAAATAACTTATTGTGGTGAAAAACAAATTCAAACTGTGGGATTAAAAAAACAAAACGCGTCCACATGGACCATCTTTGGGCCAGGTATGCGAAATTTTCTTTAAGGTAGTTGTTTTTGAAAATATAGAAAAAGATGATGCAGTTTGGAAAAGCCTACAGAACCAAACATTTTTTAAAATGTAAAAAGTCTAAAGTTAAGGGTTTGCCAAAAAACGTAGTGCGCTTTTATCAAAAGATCGCAGACGTAATAAGTCACTAAAAATATAGTTTTTTTTTTTATTTTGCTCTAAACCTGCTGGAGATTCATATCTGTAGAGCATTCTAAGGTGCGCCCAGAGCCGGACCAAGGCAGCAGCGAACTACGCTGCTGCTGTTTGGGCTCCCCGGCCAGCAGGGGGCCCTCAAAGCACTCTTGACTTCTCACAAATATATCTCACAGATAATGAAACTTCATGCGCATTGCATATATTTCTAAATGTCAAATTTAAAATAATGTAAATTAATTTAAAAGTTTTATACTTTTCTTTTGACAAATTTTCATTATTTTTTAAATGTAACTTTTTCCAATTAAAAGCAAACGTTTAAAGAATTTCAATTTGATGTTCAAAACCTTTGGTGAAGAGAAGGATTTAGGCTACTTTTACATTTTTCCTAAGGTTTCTGAATATCAAGTTAAACGTTTTGTTTTAAATTTAAAATCTAGATTTTAAGATTAGGATCTGGAAAATGATTCAAAAGAGTTGACAAATAAAAAACTGCCTCACTGTGAGATACAACTATAAATGATTGTAAATAAGGAAAACTTTAAAGGTATGCAAAATGTCCATAACATTTTGCAAACTTGTCCCAAGTAAGTTTATTTTCAGTATATAACATGATGATTCAATCCTGTAAACCAGATATTTCTCTGGATGTAAAAAGTTTAAAATTAAAAAGAGAAATTGTGCAAAACAGCACACACCTATACCACTCTAATTTATTACTAGAAATATTGCAGTTTTAAACCCTAAATTTGAGAGTTAAGCAATCCCATTTTTGTCTGAGGTTTCAAAATCCATCATCATGCTTACAATTAGGCACAAGCCTACTAAGCTGCTACTTGGGGTCCCAAGCCATCATAATCAACCCCCTCAGGTATGCTATGAGCCTACTTTTAAATGTCTCCTAGAGTTTGTGAATCCTACTTTTAAAAGAAATTGAAGCTTTTAAAATGTATTAGAAGGATTGCAAACTTTAAAATAATTTATTGTAAGAAAAAACATCTGCATACAAAAACTACATTTTATTCTGCTGAGGCCCTGGGCCTCATACATGCTTGGGTTAGCTCTGTGTTGGTCTTTACAAGGCCGGCCCTAGGTATAAGCTGTGTTTATGACTGCTTAGGGCCCCCCAGGAGAAATTTAATTCAACAAACACAGAAGTTGCACTGATGCTAAGGAAAACCTTTTAGTTCCCACTGAACTATAGTCTTGATTCAGTGATACAAGTGACAGCTTGTTTGTTTGTTTGTTTGTTTGTTTGTTTGTTTGTTTTTAAAAAGTCTGCCAAATGTACAAGAATGACCACAAAACAATAACAGGAAGATATGAAATATCCTGCATTATCAGCTGTGTGGCTCAACTTGTTAAGGTCGTGTGCTACTAATTGAGTAAGTGTTAGTTTAATTGACTTATAGTAGAGATGCACCAAACAATCAGCCAGAAAGCAGAATTGGCTGATTTTCCCTTGATCAGTTCTAATCTGTAATTGACATGCCAAACATGGAAAAATCAGGGTTTTCCTTCACCTTTCATTAAATCCATAAAAACAAAGGCCTCCCACCATTTTAAGTCGATACTCAGTTTGATGAGTGTGTGCTTCTTTTAGTTTAATTTAATGCATAAAGGCATAAATGGAGGTCGCCTTGTTATTCCTTCATTGTCAGTTCCATTACAAACTACTACCTCTTTTAAGGAACCTGCGGCACATTTTTTTCTTTTTTGTATTGTATATTCATTAGAAAATAAATCTAAAGTAAACCAGAGATCGGTATCAGCCATGATCAGTGCATCTTTAACTTTTTACATCTCAACTGTATCCTAAACATTCAGAAAAAATAGACATTATTTAGACACATTCTCAAAATAAAATGCTCCCTAAGTTAACAGAATTAAAAAATGAAAGATAATTTAATAATTTTTGCTTGTATCTGAGCGTAGAAAACATTTTATGCCCAGCTATTAAACTGTCTTCATGGTTGCCCAAACTTGTTTTTTCATCTTTTGGTTAACAAACTAAGTAAGTTGGCTGTCATGTTTTAATATACTTGTGCCATAAGATCTACTTACACCTGTACAATTAGAAAATTATAAGATGTTTTTGCCATTCGTCTCTCTATCCTTCTCCACATTACTGTAGTAGTTAGTATCTACTACTTCAAACAGTGTCAGTGGCAAAAACAAATTATTAGCAGCCTCAAAAATTAACAAGATTTACCATTTAATGTTTAAAAAGGGGACTTATATCTAGTGTTATTTATTAACAGATGATTTGAGTTGACTGATCACATCCAGAGACAGTCAGTATAATTTGTCACTGGCTCATTAGTTAGTTGTACTACAAGTTGTGTTAAATTAATTCAGTTTGTTTTATTAATATAGTGCAAATTCACAACAAATGTCATCTTAAGGAACCTCACAGGACAAACAAATATATACACAGAATAATACTGTCAAATCAGTCTGGCTGCATAAACAGATTCAGATTTATTCCTAGTTATGAAACAATGCTGTCAGATTAGGTTAATAATGCAAACTAGTAAAAATGTTTGTATGTAAGAATCATGAGTTTGCAGCAATCCCTCCTCCTGAGCAGGTATGTGGCAACAGTGGAAGGTTGACTACAGCAAAAAAAAACAAGTTGATTAAAGTTTTAAAAAATCATGCACAAATGCTAAAAACTAATAAAATAAAATAAAAATAAAGCATATGTAATATAAAAAGGAGGTCCGTGTCCCTCTGGTGGTTGATGGGTTTAACTGGAGGTGGGCCCCCCTGATAAAACTCAGTTTAAGGCCTTATTCAGCCATGGGACGGCCCTGGTGCTCTGCGATCGGGAAACACAGTACACCCTGATGGAAAATTGTAAATTACTCCTAAAAATATTATTAGTTGTTTTTTTTACTCTAAATTAGTCAGATAAGAAGTCACTTTCATATCTGTAGTGATGAGGATGATGAAACAGTGGTGGGTCCTGAAATAATCCCAGTTCATGATGCTTAAACTGGCCACTCAGGCGCGCTGTAATAAACTGGTTGGTGTTTAAAAGCATTTGTCTTGTATAGCTCACAATGTGTTTTACCTCACAGCCGTCGGCAAGTGCAATTTGTACTGGCGGGTACTTGTTTATATTAAACATTGTGTAAAATAAGACGTGTATTTATTCCGCCGTGTCTTTTTAAATGAAGAGAGTCTATGATGGGCGGACGCCTGTTGTACATACTGCACTGTGAAGTACTGAAATGATGACAATGAGCCCTCTCTCTCGCTTTCTGTCTCTGGCTTTAAGAGCTGTTGTGAGGTGGTGCTTTAACGTCTGTGAAAATAAAAGGAAGTTTCGTGATCAATCGAGCCTTATTTCTTGTGGATTGTGCTGCAATAGAATAAAAGTTTATTTCACGTGGTAATCCACATTCTTTGTGTTTGTACTTAAATAGTTCAGATCATACTTCAGATCATACAAGCATGGACATATTATTTAAGGTCACGATACAGCATCTCCAATGGATTGAAGTCCACACCAAGACCACAGCTAGTCCAAAACTTGCATTTTATTGCTTTGGAGGCATTCAGAGCTGGACCTGGTGTGCTTTAAATCATTGTACTGCTGCATGAATGTTGGGTTATGCAGAATTCATGGTTCCATCAATTATGACGAGTTGTTCAGGCACTGAATGTTCTTTTTCTGAAATGATGTAACAGAATGCATGACCAAAAAGTCCCATTTTTGTCTTGTTAGTCTACTGAAAATTTTCCCAAAATTCTTAGGGATCATCAAAAAGTTGTTTTTAGCAAATGTAAGATGGGCTTTTGTTTATTTATTTTTTTTGGTCAGCAGTGGTTTTGACCAGGGAACTTTGTAATGGAGGGCATTTTTTGCCCAGTGTTTCTTTCTTATTGGTGAATCATGAAGATTGACCTTAAAGGCGACATAACATGAAAAATGCACTTTTTTAGCCCTCAAATGTATTTTGTTGTGTATTTGGAGTCTGTAGGAGTGCAGAAAAGTTTAGTTTAGTCTCTCCAGGTGTTGCGTAGATATCTTTACATTCTGTTTGGGTCATTTTTTCAGTCCGTTCAGTTTAATCTATTCCCTATTACTACTATTACTATTTTTTGAACTGTTACGTCACAGTATTTGCTGCGTAACAGCTAAACAAGGTCATGGACTTACGGCTAACCGATTTCGCGTATCCATCACTCAGCACACCGTCCTCTAGCATCAGAACCTCTTTAAAGTGCCTGGTTAAATTTTATTTTTCATAGAAATGTGCCCACATCAATGGGGAAATTACTCTTTGTTTAGGCAAAGCACATTGAGGACGAGTGCTTCAGCAACCTCCACCCATACTAAAAGGGTTAGCCGAAAGAAGGTCCCCTTTAACTGAGGCATGTGAGGCCTGCCGTGCTTTGGCTGTTGTCCTGGATTCTTTTGTGACCTCCTAGATGAGTCGTCAATGTGCTCTTGGTGCAAATTTGACAGGCTGGCTACTCCTGGGAAGGTTCAACACTATTGCATGTTTTCTTCATATGTGGATAATGGCTATTAGTGTGGTTTACTGGAGTCCAAAAGAAATGACTTTGTCTCATCGTAATGTGTTGCTTTTTAAGACTGTATAGCCTACTTCCTGCTATCAGGCAGGCACTGCTTCCTTAATTGTACAAGTCATGTCTGGGTTTGGGTATTGAGATTGAAATCAGGTTTCCAAACAGATGTGGTTACTCACAGTTAATGCATGATATAAAACAGGAGGAGGGGGGCAACTTTCTTTTTGAATTGCTTGTTTCCCTTAATAAAAAAAAACAAATACATCCTTAGAAAACTGCATTTCATACATATATTTATTTCTGTATGTATTTATCTATCCATGCATTTAGTTAGTCATGTTTTTCCTTCATACATGAAAGAAAATGAGAATGGCAAACAATCTTTATATAAGGTTTGGTTATGATTATGGTTGTGCCACGCATCTCTGCAGGCTAGGACTGCAGAAAGGCATTTGACACCAGCGGCACACCAGGTGGAATCTAATTTGTATCCAACTCCTTTCTCATGTTCTGCAACCTGCTGTTACACAGATGCACCAGGAGGTATTTGGATGGGATAAATCCTTATCAGCTCACATTTGGATGTTTTAGCAAGAAAGTTATGTGTAATGATAATGATTTCTTGTGATACAAGACCGGATCTCCATTTAATTTTACCTATAGCAACATTTGACCTTTCCACTGGCTTTCCAGGGGTTATATACAAAAAACATCATGTCAGATACTAATTAAACTGCACTGGGTTCATTCAATAAAAGACCCTACATGTCGCTATATATCCTCATCATGTCATTCTACACACCTGAAGTAAAGCCCAGCAAGGGTTTAAGCCAGCAGGAATCCTTAACTCACCAATGTTCTTATCTTTGTGCAAAACCCACATTTGGTCACGTTGGTCTCATCTTCAAGAGTTGGAAGCTATACATTTTTTTTCTGCCTTTTCAATGAACGCATGGAAAACAATACGTGACTTAATCAAATTCCAGACTTTGTTCAGAAGAACAGTGTATTTTGATTAAAGGTGACCTGTTATACTTCATTTTAAACATTTGGGATAGGTCTATGGGCTATACAGAACATGTTGATTAAATTTTAAGTTCCCCCTTTTTTGAGCTCCTTTCAGAATGAGCGGTTTTAGGGCTCTGTCACCTTTATGTAAATTAGCTGAATCTGGCCGCAACCCCCAACTCAGTGTAGGGCTAGTTAACTATTGCTAAATGCTACATGACAACCACGTTCAAGCCAAACGGCTTTACAAAACTATAATAATAAGTACTATAAGAAGAAGTACTTACATTTCTGTCATCTGCAGATTTGCCACAAACAGTTGGGACTGAATTTTTCTTCAGTCTGAGTCTTTCTGCAAATCCTGACGTGTTCTGATGTGAGTTCTCAAAGCAGTCCGTGGTAAAGTGATTCACGCTAACTAGTACTGTCTTCGGTAATGTGACTGAAACATTGCCCTCAAAAATAAAATGAAGCCACGAATCTATGTTATCTGACAGCGGGAGAATGTGCGTGGATACATGGGTCTTTGCAGCCAACAACAGAACATCTGCCTTTGAGGGTAGCCATTGTAAAGTGCGTGTAACGTAAAACCAGACAAGACATGATCCTCTACCGAAAATCAAGTGGGTGGAGGTCCACTACAGTTGGTAGTCAAGGGCGGGACTTAGGTTGCTGGGTGGCAGTGTAATTGTGACATCACAATTGCACAGCTTTTGAAAACGATTGTTTTCTAGAAAAAATAAAACATTCATTTATAGCCAAAAAGCAGGTGAATGTTTTGTTGCATTTGGACTGTTTGTAGAAGCATTAGAGACCCAAATGGAAGTAAAAAAAATTCAATCAAAAGGTAAATTTAGCATAATAGCTCCCCTTTAAAATGTTGATGGGAGAGTGGAAAACATGCAAATAAGTGCAGAAAATGTTAATAATCATGGAAATCAAAACCAGAAAAACGTAGAAGAAACCAAAGGAAAAAAAAATCCAATAAATCGAAGAATAACAATAGCAAAGACTCAGCCAGCGATCAGCTCCAGGGTGATCAAAACAGATCAGCAGTTACCTGAGTACAGTAACAATTAGAAGATGTGAAAACCCTAAAAAAATCAACAGGTGCTGAAAAATTCAAAGGAGAGATGCTGTAACAATTTATCAACTGATGAAAGTAAGATTGATCAGACTCTACTTGCTAAGGAGGCTGAGATCTTTTGGAATCATGGGGGCATTCCTGAAGACCTCTTTTGGGCTCTGGTGACATCAGTCATCTTCTATGGTGTAGTATGTTGGAGCACCAGCTTATTTACAGCTGAGAGAAAGCAGTTAGATAAGCTCATCAGGAAGACCAACTTTTTCCTAGGGTGCCCCCTGGACACAGTGCAGTTCTTCTGTCCCACACATGAAGGAGTTTCAGAACTGGAGAGCTCCTTTAGTAACAATCTGCTGGATCCTAGGTGCACAAAGGAGCATTATCTCAGGTCCTTTCTCCCAGCAGCTGTCAGACTTTATTACTATCGCTGCTCCCAACAAACTCAATAAGTGTTTATATCCCTGCTGCTGTTTGTATATTTTTTGATGTGTATTTATGCACAAACATACATGTGCATTTTGTATATTTTTTTTATTAATCAACTCAGGTACACATTTCTTTTAATCTGTATATGCTTTTTTTAATAACTGTACAGTATTTTTTCTTATGTTGTAAATCTGCCCTTACTCTACAGTCCCTTATTCTTATTTTTATAATTTTTTTCTTGTGTGTGAATCTGCTGTGGCCTTGCAGCAGGAAGGTCCTGGGTTCAACTCCAGGCCTGGGGTAATTCTGCATGAAGTTTGCATGTTCTCCCTGTGCATGCGTGGGTTCTCTCCAGATACTCCAGCTTCCTCCCACAGTCATAAACTGTTTGGTTAATTGGTCTCTCTAAATTGCCCTTAGGTATGAATGGGTGTGTGCATGGTTGTTTGTCCTGTGTGTCTCTGTGTTTCCCTGTAATGGACTGAGTTTTACCACTTAGGGACAATAAAGGATATTTTGATTTCTATTCTAATTCATTTGTGTTGTGATGTACAATCCAGAGTTTTCAAACTCTCACCTGAATCCTTCCTGAAGGTAACCTCAGGGCATCATTTCCCCCCCGAGTCTTGCTCTAAAAGCCAATAGAAAATGTTTTAATAAACATTGTGCCAGCTGGTGTTATAAAGTGGCTCTTACAGGAGAGATTTGCACTTCCCTCTGAGGAATATTTATAAACCCTTTAGCTGGGCGCCTTTAGAATGCATTAGTGTAATGTGTTATGCTAATGACCCCCTCCTAAGCAGAGCGAGCCATACATTTCAATCAGCACCAAAAAAATAAAAAAAACACTGAATGAAAGTGAGCTCAGCTGCTTTGGCTTTGGAACATTATTAAGACATGATTTCCTGTGGTAATGAGTGTGAATGAGGCCAAGTTTTTAGGAAAAAACAACAACCTTAGTGCAGCCAGGACCACCAATGGCCTCCTGCCAGAGACCCGCATTATCACTGACCATTGTTTGTTTGTTTGGCTGGGACTTTAAATTTAGGAAGATTGGTGTGGAGCTCCCAGATGGAGAAGCTAATCAGCTGCTTTAAGAGTAATTACTTTAAATTGCATGTGTATCAGTAGACATTTTGGCTGCTCAAAGGGAAAGTAAGCAGATTACCATCAACATGACCTCTGCAAGCAGAAACAGAGATCACTAAGGGTGAGGAGCAGCCAGTTTAAACGGTGCACCTTGTTTCTTATACAAGTCCCTCCAGGAAGGTTTTGGAAAATATCTGAAATCCTAAAATCCTGAAAAAGAGCTTTGAATTATTTTAGCGCAGTTTATTGATTGTTTATTGAATAAAACTTAGAAGACATGCAAAACATGTCTTACCTAGGTAGATTAGGTAGAAGTAAAAACTTAGTAAGAACTTGTTTTTCCTTCTACCCTGTTGATTATATTACTTTCATAAATTAAAAATAAATAAATAAATAAATCACAAATACATAAGAAACATTGTCATCCTAAATTCCAAATTTAATTATTATGCAGTAAATATTAGTAATAATAACAACAAATGTTTGAATCTCATGTGACAGAAAAGTACAAGGAGCTGCAACCCCTCCTCAGATATAAATCTCCCAAAAATGTCTTTTTACATAGTTTTTTTAATTCATTTATATTTTAGTTTTGTTTTAAGCCATCACCCAAACTACTAGTAGATCGGACCCCCAAACTAAAATATACAAACTCATTTTTGTTGTACAAACACACTGTTTTTTGAAATTTTCTTTGCCTCCTAAATTATAACGCCCATCTCTGTCACTGAATGTTTTTTGAATATTGCTTGGAAGGAAATTGTTTCTGGCCCTGAACATAATTATTGATGTTTTAAATTTGATACAATTGACCAATTTCATTATTTATGACTTGAAAAACATTGAGTTTGTGTGTCCCATCCTTTTCACATTATGTACTATCCTAATTGTAAATTCATTTGTATTTTTTGTATTATGTAAAATGGCTGCAGACTTGTTGAGTTGGTGTTATCCCAGACTTCCACACGTAATGAAAGATACAGTAGTAGAAGTAAGTTATACAGAATTTTCATTTATTTATGATCCAGTATATGTCTGGATTCCTGCAAAATGTTTTGCAATTTTCATTCTAACATGTCTGACTAGACGTTTCCAGCAGATGTTGTGGTCTACTAATATACCCAGAAGTTTGTTTTCATATACTTTTTATTTTATCAAACGTTATCTGTATTTGTGTATCCTTCAGTATTTTTGAATTCCCAGATATCATAGAGTTGGTTTTATTCAGATTTAATGACATGATCTGTGTAGGTTATGTCACCATTTCTGTTGTGACCGTTTTCAAAAGCTTCTACATATTTGGCCTTGAACAAAAACATATTTGTGTCATCTGCATAAAAGACAAATTTATATATATATAATTTTGATATACAAAACAAAATAGTTATGGGCCTAATACTGATCCTTGTGGAACTCCACAAGTAATGCAAGTCTGATCTATTTTCAACCATTTGTAAAAATTGCTACCTATTGATAACTTTGTTTTTTAGCCTGTTCAACACCTCCTCTCTGAATAATGTCATGATTTATTGTGTCAGTTGCTTTCTTTAAATCTTTAAACACTCCTAATTAATATTTCTTATTGTCATTGAGTTATTTCCTCTGTTAGCTACATTATTGCCAAGGAAGTAGATCCATTTCTTCTGAATCCATACTGACTACCTGTTAAGTTTTTCAATAAAGTTATCTAACATTTGAGTGAGTACTTTTCCCAGTATCTTTGAGAAATAGCACCACTGACCTATAATTGGTAAAATTAAGTTTGACTTAATATTGAGTTTGCTCATGTGGAATAGAAGCTTCAAAGGAGCTTCGACCTTCATACTGCCCAAAGTCATTAGAAGACTGATACATGGTGACTGGATGCAACAATGCTGAAGTGGACGATTGCAATTTCAGTTTAGTGTACTTAATTAAATGGATGCCAAAAGAAGAAGCTCAGCAACAACATTAATTAATGACACAGGACAGAATGGATGTAGAAGTTTTACTTTACTTTTTTAAGTTGATCAGAGTTTCTAAGCATGTCTAATTAGTTATTTATGTCCCCCTGTTTTCTTAGGGTAGAAATATGATGAGGAACACAGACCAGTTTCTCTTAGCAACAGCCCTTTAGGCTGGAGAAGGACCCAGGTTTGTTTGTCTCATCACCACATAAAGTGAGTTGGATGGTAAAGGTAATGATATATATATATATATATATATATATATATATATATATATATATATATATCATTACTTATATTTAGAGAACTGCAGCAAAGGGAAGCGTCATGGTATCAACAAGTCTCCACAATAACCATTAGATGCTATCAACATGCCAACAGGTTGTTTGGGACTGCAGCTGAAAAGAAACCTTGTCTGACCTACCATCACAAATGTAAGTATGTAGAGTTTGTCATTGAGTGTAACAGGGTAATGATCAAAAACGTGGTCAAATCAACACAAAAATAATTTGCTGGACACAAAACCAACCTTCTTCAATGACCATCTCAGTCCTCTGACCTAAATCCTACAGAAAACTTGTAAGGTTAACTGGAAAGAGCAGATGAAAAGGGAGAACCCAGGACTCTGGACAATCTAGAGAGATTGTGGAGGAAAGAATAGTTACAGATCCACCTCTCTTCGCACTTCAACCTTATAAAATGTCATAGGACAAAAGGAAGCCTTGTTCTGTCTGCAAAAGCAGGTTGTATAAAGTTTTACAAGCAGAGGTGCCCATAACTGTGCTATTAGTGTACTAAAATAACAAGTATGTATTTTCTAATTTTTTCACATTTAGATTATTACTACTGCATTCATAGACTTCTACACATCTTCACCAGGAGTGGCAGTAAATGCAGTGGGCACTGTGTACCTACAGGGAAGAGAGACTGTCCAGTAGGAAACAGCTACTATAAGTCAGCCAATAAGTTTAGTTTGCAGAATGTGGCTTTTTTGTTGTCAAATGCAACATGGACACTTCAAATGTTACACCCAATTTCTGATGGATCAGTAATGTCTAGTCTTCATGTGACGCTTATTTGCTAACAGATATTGTGATTCTCTCCTATAACAGTCTGTTGATCCACAGCGGAAGGAAATTTCCCAAAGGCCTTTAAATTATAGCATTTACACTAAATAAAAACTTGAGCTGCACATCTCCATGCTTTAGAAACTCTCTGGCAACAGGTTGGAAAGCTTCATCCAATCACTGTCTAGCCTCTTCCTTCTCTCAATTAAATCCAGCATATTATTTGTTGCCAGTCACCTCCTACAGACACCATCTGTACCTAAACCCCTCCGCCTACTGCACCAACATCATTATCGTGCATCTGAAACGTCTCACCGATGTGACACTGGTGTTGAAAACACATTCGAAGAACTTCAAACTAACAGATTAATCAGGAAACTAATTTACAGAAACAACGCAATGAGACGTTATGCAAATGTAATTTTCTTCAGGGGGGGTCAGTTGCAGCAGAGGGTGCCACAATTTGTCCAAACAATACATGTCAGCACCTGGAGATAATTATTGCTGATTACTACTCATCACAACCTTGTCAGAATCTATCAGAGATGCTAAATGACAGTCATGAGAGCATAAAGTGGTACATGTTGCACTATTTTACATTAACTGAAACAAATGCATGCTTTAGAGCAGTTTTATCATGAAAATTTTTATTTCTCAGTTCATAATATCAGATTTTTCAAATTAATGCACATTATGTGTGGAAACACACCTGAGGCAAAACATTGACCCATCTCAACTCCCACTGACTAATAAACTTAAATTCCCCAGCAATTTTTCGCCTTCAGTTCATACTGAGAGCGTCAAAGTGCAATGCCAAAACCAGGTGCTCCACTTCATGTGTCCATCTGTTAGGGTTCCTGGGTGGAGTTGGTGCTCCGTGGCCTCCATCTGCCTTGATTTGGCTCGCGCCAGCTCACTGTGGCTCTCATGGAGCTTGGGTGTACATGGTTGGTCATGGACACTATTGGTGTTGCATAATGTAAACTGAATGACTTGCCAGCGTGTGAACTGAGATGCAGAGCAAAACACATTCAGCCCCACACAAAAGCTTTGTTTCATTGATTCCCAACCCAAGCGACAAACATTACTGAGGTTTATGTCTTCTGAAATTCAGATATTACTGCTTTCTTTACAGAGTTGAATACCTGAATCATATTTTATGAATACAGCAAAAGCTGGTTGCATGTTAGCATCCTCTGGTTAGTTCAAAACGCTTGTACACTTCTCAAATTAGATGTCATCATGAGGAAGGAACAGTATGTGAAAATATTGAAGAAACGTTAAAAGATGTCAGCCATGATGTTAAAGTTTGGACACAAGCAGGTCTTCCAAATGTCTTCCAATGAGCCTTAGCATATCACCAAATTAGTTATAAAGTGGCTTAAAGATAACAAAGTCAGTGCTTTGAGTGGCCATCAGAAAATCCTGATCTCAGCACTGTGGAAAATATGTGGGTACAGCTGAAAGGTGTATGTGAGCAATGCAGACTGGGATGGGCCAAAATTCCAGGAAGCCATTCTTAGAAGATTGTTGAAAAATCCCCAAAGTGTTTCACCAATGTTATTCAGTTTCAAATGCATTTCTACCAAATCCTGACCTGACAGAAAAGTTAGATGAACACTCACAAATCAGCCATTCCCTCTTGCATGATGTCTGAAAATGATTTGAACTGTACACCTGATGTTTCATAAGATTTGATCAGACATTTGACTCATCCTGAGACTCAAAAGTTCTCTCAATGAACAATTCTCTAAAAAAATCATTATTTTTGCATTTATCAAATTATTTTGGTAATGCTGACTGACCTAAAAGAGAAACAAATTAGTCTGATTCAATGTCAGACAGTAAAAAAGAATGACGCAGTGTATGTAAATATATGGCTTCAGTTGTATTATGTCTTCATTCAACTTTCCAAGTGTTACCTTCTCTCCACCCACACAGAAAGATCTGGGCATCTTTATCTTCTCATCCCGAGAATCAGCGAACACTCTTTCAGAGAAACATTGTGGGTTAAGAGATGAATTTAAACACACATCGAGCGACTTCTCACAGTGTTCAAAGCCTTCTGATTGGGCCAGCAAGCATTAGGGGTATTACACTTTAAAGGTGACAAATGCATGCCAGAGACAAAAGAATCCAGAGAAAAAGGGATGAAAGCGTTTCTTTACTTAGGTAGAAAATGATCCGGTTCCCCAAGGGGACCCAAATACCTGGTTCCCAAGGGGAATTATAAGATGTGTACTGGTAGACACAAGAAGATAGGGTCACTGTTTTCTTGTTCTGGACACAGCTAGAGTGCAAACCTTCAAAATGTCAACAGTCTGTGGGGTTTTGGACCTCCTTTTAAAGTGGCTGACCATTTTCAGGTAAGCATCTGATAAAGAGCTGCATCCTAAAGAGTGTAAAGTTTGAACAGGTTTAAGAGGAACCTTTTCCCCCAGGGTGTTATGCTTAAGCATCACATTATTCTTTTATCAAACAAAAATCTGCAGCTTGTACTTGCTAGCCATATGCTGTTATAATCTTGCCACCTTTGCGGTTTTAGTCTTGCTTTAGTCAACACTGGCAGCATGGAGAAACGTTTTTCACAGTTGCTATTAATCGCCAGTATTAAGGAAACACCTTTATTGAAAACTACTCAACACGCTCACTACAGTAGTTATCAGTCTAAATGTTGAAATATAGAAAAAAAGCAAAATAAATATTGAACTGTTTGGCCACAACAGCAAAAAGAAAGTTTTAAGAAGTCACGATGAGGCTTTCAAACCATGCTGAGGGCCTCTTGTGCAATGCAGAGAGTGATTGAATAATGAAGAACCAAACAACCTCTAAATTCTTCAACTTTGTGTTATATCAACAACTGAATGGTGGAAATGTAGACATAATGAGGTGTTTCAGAAGGACGATGATCATAAAAACACATCAAATCTGAAAATATGGTAATTCTGCCTAACAAATTAGTCCTTTCAAGAAATCTAAGCAATGTAAATTAACTGTCAGGGGTCAGATAGTCAGGCAGATTTATGCCAGAATCTTGTTGTGGGCAGGAACAATTATTTGGTTTCTCTCCAACTTGTTAAGTTACAATTATTTGAATATATTCTGGAGCCTGTATGATTTTCCCTTTGTGTGGATGAGAGAAAATTCTCAATAATTTCAAACTCATGCACACAGAAAAAAGAACAATATAAATGCTTGGTGACCTAAGAAAACTAAAATATAAGGTGACCACAATGACTGAATGCAAACGTCTTCAAGGCATCAACAAAATTTGCTCTGAAACACAAAGATTGAGCAACTTTGTTTTGTTCACCTCTGCTGAGCAGCAAAGCCAAACTCCACCCTGCTAATAAAAAAACCTTGATCCCTCACATGCTTTCTTTCAACTCCTCGTCGACTCAGGGCTTCAACTTGTCAGTCCTCAACAGAACAGACAGGAGACATTTTCCAGACGTGCACAGCAAGCACGGGTTATAGTTTCAATTTCAACTTGCCCTGGTCTTCTTCTTTAAATTTGTCCTCTCCGGTTGACGGAACAACACGACAGCCGGTGCTGTGCTGCAAAACTGTCATGATCAGAAACAGTGAAAGTTTCTTTTGATCCATCACAACTCTGAATAACTAGAACGAGCAGCTTAGTTTGGTGATGTGTCACAGATGTGATGGATAAAAGCGTTTGAGAGAGGCATCCAATCAAAGTGTCACCAAGACGTTGTACACATGAGAGGGTGAACAGACCTGATGGTCACATGCTTAATCTCAACTGAAAGGACCTATTTTTGACCATGGAATAAAATAAGACAGAAGGTAAAATGGACTGTAATAACATTCATTATAACGGTCCATTCACAGGCCTGAGCCTGCAAGCTTTTGATTAGTTTTTAAAGGTGGACAGCAGTAAACTGAGCAGACACACAGGGACGGGACAAAGCTGTTATCTGTGTTCCTCAAAGAGCTGCTATCATACATCCAGCTTTGACCCAACGGAAACGGTTGATGCTTTATGAATTCAAGGGTTGTCATCAAGGCTGATAGGGGGCTGTTCTCTGGGCTAAAAATAGCCCGCCAGTACCCACTGGCCTGAATTAGAGATTTGAACCCATTGCCCGCTGCTGGCTGTGTGGAAAATGGCAAGATTCACTAAGACGTGACAGGAATCCGTGGAATCTGTAAGGAAGCAGATTTCTCATTCTTCCATTGAATGATGTTGTTTTTTGAAGACAGGTGCTGTCAGTTGGTGCGGGGGCGGGTTTTTTTTATGTCTGCACAGATTCATCTGTGGGAAAAAAGGAATAAATGAAGGACCAGCACGGTGGTGAATTTTGACGTGATCAGACGCAGTGACTAAGTATTGTTCACCAAAATTCCTCTGATGGCTGCTGTTTCGATGCAAAACATCGGTTGCAGTCCTGGCTTGATGGAGATTAGAAAAATTAACTTCTTTAAACTCTTGTTGACATTTCTTTTTTCATTTCCAGGCTTTTAGTTTTCAACCTCAGATTGATAAATGACACCAATCTGTCTTGGTCTAATGAGGAAATAATCTTTCATATTTTTTTCACATCATAATCATATGTGGCCTAATGTATTTCATTGGGATTTGAAGTGATGGACCAACACAAACAAATGCATAATTGTGAAGGAAAAAGAAAATGATACATGGATTATAATTTTTATAGAACCACTTGTTTTGGTTACAGCTTCAAGTCTTCTGGGGTATGTCTCTATCAGCTTTGCGCATTTAGAGACTAAAACGTTGCACGTTCTTTGCAAAATCATTTCAGCTTTGTCAGACTGGATTAGCATCACTGAAGATGGATTTTCAAGTCTTGCCACAACTGGGCCATTTTTACACATTAAAATGCTATGATTTAAACCCTTCCATTTTGGGTCTGGCAAACTGCAAATGGAGGTTCTTATGGGTTTCTTCCATAAAGAGCAGATTTGTGTAGAAGAAGATTAACAGCTGTTTTGTAAAATTCTCCTACCTGAGATGTTAATCTCAGCAGCTCCTCCAGAGTTACCATGGTCCTCTTTCTTTATCTGCTTCCCTGATAAACGCCTGACTCGTCCTTGCCCAGCCTGTCATATTAGGTGGACGGCCTTGTTTTAGCAGGTTTGCATCTGTGCCATCGTCTTTCCTTTTTCAGATGATGGATTAAACTGTGGTCTGTGAAATGTTCAAAACTTGGGTTATCGTTTTATAATCTAATCCTGCTTTGAACTTGCCCACGTCAATCCTGCCCTGTCCGCTGTGTTCCTTAGTCTTCATAATGTTCAATAATGTTCTCTAACAAACCTCTGAGGCCTTCACAGCACAGCTGCAATAGAGGGGGCTGAAGACCTTTTTTTGTAAAGAGAAAAATGTAAAAATACATTTCCATCCCCTTTTTAGATTATGTGCTACTTTGTGCTGGTTTGTCGCATAAAATCTTAATAAAAAACAGTTTACATCAGCAAGGCTCTGTTCAAAACAAACGTTTATTTTCTTTGGTTTCAAATAACCCATAAACAATGATGCAAAGATGAACTGCAGCAACGATCCCGTTTTAAAGCTGCTGTTTCAATTACAGTAAAATGATTAAGGACATGTGGGTTAAAAATTCACCCCAGATATGTTTTTGATGTTGAAGCAACCCTTCTGCTTTCAATCATCTGCTTTGACTGACAGCGCGGACATATGCATGACCTCAAACAACGACGACGCTGCTGCTTTTGAAGTAAGACGTGCAACTAAGAGAAGTCAGTAGGGTGAAGGTGTTATGGCTTTTATTACCTGATTTAGACTTAATATCATGCATTATAAAAACAAACCATAGGAACAAATGTTCAGTCTGCATCTCCACCCAGACAGGTCAAAGAACACAAAGCAAGTTAAGATTCATCTCCTTTTATTCCCTGGGAACACAGTATGTACAAACATCCTCCAGAATCAGTTTTTTCTTTAAAAGCATCTCATCATTTTACACGACTTATCTACAAATTCATATATTATAATCACAGTTTGAATACTCCACAAAACAGGAATGGGAAAATCATCGCAGAACAGCAAAACAACAGACATCTCATTTAGTTTTCTTTTTTTTGCCCCATTTACAGATTGGCACATACTGAACACCATTTCTTCATAATCGTAGTGAAACATGAGGCCTGATCCGTTCATCCGCACAAAGCTGCAGCATGGCTTTGTTTTAAAGCTGCGGAACGCAGCAAATCTGAGATCAGCGAGTACCCAGCCTGATGTTGGGGGGGGGGGGGGGGGACACAACCTAAAAAAGCCCATTAGAAAGCCTCTGAGAGTTGTGGGGACTTAATTAGAATGCCCTAAGCCAATCTGTTGCATAGGCGGCAGTTCAATTCTGCATCAGAAACAAACAGCGAGACTAAAAAAAGTGAGCCCCATGAAAGAAAATTTATCAACCCACTGCCCAAAAAGAAGCTATATTTAAGGCAAATTAGATTTTATTTGTCTAGAGAGTTTCTATGTTTCAATATGAGAAGAAATCTCAGGTTTCTGTTTCCTGCAGGTTAACAAATTAATCATATTTGGTAAAGAAGTGAGATCGGATGCAATAAACATGGAGTTCCATCAAATGCTGGGCACTCGCTGCTGCAGCGGAGAGGCTTTAAGGTCTCCCTGACCTCGATAGTGAGACTTTCATCTTTATCTTTATACATGTAGTGGTCCACATTTGCATAGCCTTGGGGTGAATGGCGATGGGAGAAGCCTGCAACCATTCATACCCCTTTAAAACAAGAAAACAACAAAAAAGGCAGGCTTATCATTTGCGGTGGCTGCAGCAAACAGTGTTGCTCTTTAACCTCCATCTTGCAGGGCCTGAATGATCGAGCTAATATTTTCTTATTATGAAGAGGTACTGAGCTGCAGGCGTGTGCATGCTGGCGGTGGCAGACTGACTCTGGAAAGAAAAACAAACTGGCTGTAATGGTCCATCTAACAAGCCTGGGCAGCTAAAGCATATACACTGGGTGTAAACACAAAAGCTGGAGGGGTTAAAGAAGGCACACATGCACATGTCTCCCTCTTAATATTCAAATGTTGCACAAACGAGCATAAAAACAATACACCAGCAGTTACATCAAAGAAAATAAAAAGCCATTGAATGCAACTGCATTGCACTTTGTCCCTGGATATTATTTTTTGCATTCCTGAGCTGCAGCTACAAAACTTCTGCTCTGCCTTTGATTCTTCTTCTACTCTTGATTAAACTCAACGATGCTACAAAAAAGGAAGGGAGCATACAAACAAACATTTTTGTCTGTTTTCTCATAAAATTCACATCCTACATGGAGTGCAAAGACCTTTTTTCTGTGCCCAACGTTTAAAACCAGGAATGGGTAAAATGCCGCAAAACATTTAGGTAGATAAGTTGTTACTAAAAGGCTTTTAACCAGGACAGATTTCAACGAGGAAGAGACAAAAAGAGTTGGAGTATTTGTCACTTCAATTCTATTTAAAAGGCCAGAAGCAGTCAATATCTTACATGCAGTGGATAACTCGCTAGACATTTTTACTGTGGATAAATCCGGATTAGCTTGTGCTACAGCTAGTCTAAGAGGGGCCATGATCAAAGCAGACTCCTACCCTCGTAGAGCAACCGCAATCTCACAAATATCATAGTGGTTTATGAGATCAACATTTTCCCAACCTTTAAACCATTGGTCATGTTTGTATGGGATGGCTATTTGCGTAGGAACCAATGAATATTTACACAGCAAATGGAAGTAGGAGGTGTTGCACCATAAATGATCTTCCTGTGTGAAACATGTACTGAGAGCGGAACCTGTTTCCGGTCAGAGTAACTGGGTAATAGAGAAGTAAGGAACTATAAAAATTAAAACAGTAGATTTACCACTCTTTTTACACTGCTTTACTGTTTTATTACACCCATGGTAGACATACCACTGGTGGTATTTGGGTTACCTTTAGTAGTAACTTTAGCAAAAGAAGGTTCAGTATGAATTATTTGCAAAGTAAATATATTAACTGAATTGGACGGCAGTGTACCAAGAACAAATAATGCTTTTAATGTGCCCCATTTACACCTGAATCCCAAACTTGGATTTAGGGAATGATATCAAATCAAACTCAACTGTGTTTCAGTTTCAGTTTTCTGATTACTCAGTGGCCATACAAGCTAGAAAATCCTGTAGGTACAATGTTAACAAAAAGGGGTGTTTTGTGAGTGAATAATATAATGAGCTACAAATCGTCACATCCAGTCTGATTTTTTGATGGACCAAGGGTCAGGATTGGTGAGAAAACTCCAGTTTTCCAAAGTTTTCCAAGGTCTTTGAGACTGAGTCTAAACATGAATATTTTCCCAAGCTCTTCTTTTTCAATACTTATCCAGACCTGGGACAATACTGAAATCAGATTTCACACTTTTCCAAAATGCGTAGGAACCCTGGATTGTTATTAGTTTCCAAGGAAATTTAGATGAACATTCACGATACTGCCACAAGGCAGTTCAAGTCTGAAGCGATGAGCCCAAAGAGTTCTCTTTGCAATACTTTGGGGAAGTAAATGTGGGCCAGAAGAAAAGTTCTTGTGTCAGGTTCTATAAATAGAGGTGGCACAACGTGGATGGAGTAGCAACTGTTCAAGTAAGCTCAGACATTTCCTCCAAATGGACAGAAATGGTTCAAGAGGTCCCACATCTCACTGGCACTTACAACGTACTATCTGCTTCTTCATTTGTCGGGAAGGAGGAGTTGCTTAAGTCAAGAGACTGGAGTTGTTTTAAGATAGTAGAAGTGTGCTTTGGTTTTGGCCCCTCCGAGACTAACCAGGACCAATTAATCTGGATTATTAAACAATGTTGGCGAGACAGTTGGTGACTGCAGGTAGGATGTTAAAGCTACTATCACACTGTTTTCTTGCCCATCACGTTGGTGTACCTAGTACATTTTGAGGATCATCAAGTCAATCAATGTCCCTTTTGATGTGCCCCCGTTTTGCATGTTGTGTTTGCATTGGAATAAAAGATGTACAATTCCCAGTGTGTAACTGCAGAAGGGCAGGGTACGTTACTTTTGTTCTGACGTCACAGTCTCGTTTTATTTTAATTTTTTTGCTCCCAATTAATGATCTGGAGAAACTTCAATACTCTATCCACAATGCTCCCAGTTGGTCAAATAATTATTAATCATATTAATAGATTGAAAAGTAGGTCAGGCTTCCGTCAGTTGCAGCCACTTCAGGCATTCGGCATTCTCTTCATTGCAGACTTAGCATCTGTTGAGCATCAACTAAATACACCTACCAGATCATTGCTGTGACATAGCAGTGGCTCTTATGTTTCAATGGCAGGTCCGAAAAATCAAAAAAAAAAATCTGTGGCAGCCTTGCTTATATTAAAATTTCTATTCTTCAGTGTTGACAGTGTAGGAAAAGTTGGCTAGAGCATTAGCATCCCTTCCTAAGCCACTGAAATGATTACTAGATGAGCAATAGGACGGGGGTATGACTGCTTATAACCTTTTACCAGAGCCGTACTTCAAAATTCCTACATTTTCCCTTAAGAACAAAGAAACTAAAAAGAAAAGTCGTCATGATAGTGAAAACTAAAACTCAGATGTAATGAAATAAAAAATATATTAAATAAATTTAAAGGAGGAAAAAAAATTACATTCAGAGTGGCAGAATTTAAGACCAGCTGTACATTTCAACCTTTCACATGATATTACATTTAATCAGAGACTGATTCATTCTTAATGCAGCTGAAGAGCAGGTGGCGTTATGCTGTCGGCTGCAGGGGAACATTACAAAGATGCTTCCTGAAATCTAGCACCTGTGCCACAAAGATGGGCGGGCTTATGATAAGAGGCACCTTGCTCTACTGACTCGGCTGTAAGTGCTGCGCAGGGCGGGAGCAAAAAAGAAATAAACAGAAGAAAAATGCACCAGTGGAATGCAGGCTCTCCTAAAGTGAGGACTGATCTGTTTTTTTTTTGCTGTTGTTTCGCTTCAAATGTCCAGCTGAAGAAGTAAAAACACATTTGGCATTTTCCAGGCAGACTTCATGGGATGCTGGCAAGGATCGTTTCAGTTCAGTAACTTTCAAGATTCTTATGCATCTTTCTTATAGAAAGAAATCCATATGTTCTCAGACTATGTCCCTTGGATTTATTTTTAAATTTAAAACACTAAAATGTTGGCAGACATTTCTACAGCTGACAGGCTTTAAATATGGAAACTGGAAAGAAACAGAAATGGGCAGGAATTAAGGACACAAGGAAGGGAGGAAAGTGAAGAAGGAAGAAAACAATTGAGTGATGGAGGAAAGAAAGAACATGCATAATGAAGGAAATGAATGAATGATAAGGAAGGAAGGAAAGAGAGGAGAAAGGAAATAGGGAAAGAAGGACATGAGAAAGGGGAGAAAGGGAATAAGGAAGGAAATAGGGAAATGATGGACACAAAGAAGGAAACAGGGGAAGGACACAGGGAAAGAGGGGAGGAAATGAATAATAAAGGAAGGACAAAAGTAACAATGGGAGGTAGGACACAAGGAAGCAGGCAAGGAAGGAAAGAAAGGATACAAGAAAGCCAGTGAATGAAGGACAGACAGAAAAACAAAACATTTAACTATGGGACATTGAATTAAGTCTAAACATGAATATTTTCCCAAGCTCTTCTTTTTCAATACTTATCCAGACCTGGGGCAATACTGAAATCAAATTTCACACTTTTCCAAAATTACCTGGATTGTTTTACTGGTAATTCGTTTCCAAGGAGATTTAGCTAAACATTCACGATACTGCCACAAGGCAGTTCAAGTCTGAAGCGATGAGCCCAAAGAGTTCTCTTTGCAATACTTTGGGGAGGTAAATGTGGGCCAGAAGAAACGTTATTGTGTCAGGTTCTATAAATAGAGGTGGCACAACGTGGATGGAGTAGCAACTGTTCAAGTAAGCTCAGACATTTCCTCCAAATGGACAGAAATGGTTCAAGAGGTCCCACATCTCACTGGCACTTACAACGTACTATCTGCTTCTTCATTTGTCGGGGAGGAGGAGTTGCTTAAGTAGTTCCTTTTCACTTCTTTCAGACTCCATCTTCTAGATTCTTCTGCTGCTTTATGAGTTTTTCAATCTCAGACCCCAGAGTCTGCAGATTCTCCTGCAAAAAAGAGAAATGGGGTAAAAATACAAACACTGAGAGCTGAAACTGTTTGGATGTAGAACAATAATCATCAGACCTGCAAACTGAAAAGCTACCTAATCCATCACAATAAAAGTGAAATCTTGATTTGCCTTTTGGTTTGTTAAGCATTTTTGTTTTGTTGTCATGTTATTGTGCTCTCGGTGAGTGTTTCATATCATGACTTCCTGTTTTGTGCCAATCATCTTTCATTCACTGAAAGGTAAAAAAAAAAAGACTCAGCTAGAACACACTCTCGCACATTATTACAATTTGTTTTCTCATTTGGGCTCTCGAGCAGGGAGCCTGGAAGTTTGACAGCTCCAGTTTGACACAACAGGAAGCTGATTGGGTGCGAAATGTGAAAATATTTATCTAAGCTCCAGCCAACATGCTTTTTAGAGAGCAAACAGACAAACGCTGTGGAAGCTGTGACAATACATGTAGACAGGATGGTAACATGCTCTGAAAGGGTGGGCGCGATGGAAACCAGAGGGAGGGCAGACATTCTTCTGACCGGGGCTCTATTTTAACTACCATCTCTGACCCCTTTTGTTGATGTAAAGTTATTATAAATACAGCTGTCTTGAAAATAAGACTGCAGTATGCCATTTATCTTTCCTTTAGTGTTTTATTTTACTAAAACGGTCGGTCAAAAAACTACTTAAGTTGACACAATAGGTATGTATTCTGTCTATTTAAAGTCCTAAGCTTCCTGAAGCGCCATTTTCCAATTCTAGACACTTCCTCCTCCTTTCATCTACAGCACCATTAATCAGATGCCATTCATGACAAGTATAACACAACATAAACAGGAAACAAACATGTTTTGTGTTGTAAAGATATACATTTTGCAGTGTACAATAGTATTCATACCCCTCAACTTGCTTACATTTTGTCACATTAGAACCAAAAACCTTTACTTTTGTTTCTGGACTTTGACTAGGCCATTTTAAGACATATCCCACAGTACTTTTAAAACCCAACCTGTGAGGCCTTCACAGAACAGCTTTAGATGGAGGTTAAACTGCACACAAGTGGATTCTTTATAGCAATGATCTCTGAAGGCAATCAGATGGACTGTGTTTATTTTGGGATTTCAGGTTTTTTAAGAGTTTGATTTGTACAAAAATGTGAAAATCGATTGTTATTTTTCATCCCCTTCACAATAATGCACCGCCTTGTGTTGGTTTATCAAATAAAATTCATAATAGAGTATTAAGTTAATGTTTGTGGTTATAATATGATTGAATGGCTTATGATTTCAAGGGTATGAATACTTTTGCAAGGTACTGTAAGAAACAGAGTAACAATACTTGAAGCAGGATTGGTTTTAATTGATGAGTAACAGGATCATAATTGTATTTCCTTAACAAAAATACTATTCTGCTTAAAGAATTTGATAACCAAAAGGAAAGGAATATAAATGAATGTGGTTAATTTGCTAATATCCATAAACTGAACAAGAAGAATTTCTTGTTTTATATTAAGGGTCTTTAAAATGAAGATTAGGACCACATTCCAGGGCCTAATAAACTACAGGAAGCTCTGCATTAATATTCTGCTTTATCAGCTGACAGAATACAGAGGTGCTGAAGTAGAGGCAAGGAGGGATCCTGCTGTCTTCTGGGCTGATGTGGAAGCGAGGACTGAACAGATGTGGTAAATGTTCTGGACAAAAACTAATCTAAAAGTGAAAAAGAGAAAAAAGCAGCCCAATTTCATAGCCTTTTCCAAACCCTTAAAAAAGGGCTGAGCATGGCTCAAAAAAAGAAACAATTTGTGCATCTCTGCAAATTAGTTGAACTGCTGACTGCGAGGAATGACAGATGCTGTTGTCCACTGAATTTCTGAATATGACCCTCTTCCCTGCGATAAATTCATTTTTTCTTTTATCTTTGGTTTCGACAGAAGCTGTTTTTAAATTTGCCCGTGACCACGATAAGTTAGGACACCAACAGTTTCATCAGTCTTTGACAGCGTTTTATCATTCACACATTGGTCCCTTCTACATTAATGCTCCTCATGCTTCATTTAGACATGTCTGTTCAAAATGATTTAAAGAACCACGGATCGGGCTGAACATTTGCTATTCCCAGCAGATTAAATGGTTCATTATGTGAGGTAGGCTGTAATATACAACGGTATCTACAGATAATCTAACAGAAAGAAGTTCTGAAGAGTCTTCTAAGAGCTCTTTATCCCTCTGCACATTTTAAAGCATAAAGTTTGCAAGCAAGCAAGGAAGGAAAGTAGGAAGGAAACAAGCATGAAAGAAAGAAAGGAAACGAGCAAGCATACAAGAAAAGAAGGAAACAAGCAAGGAAGGAAGGAGGAAAGGAAGGTAAAAAGCAAGAGCAAGGAAGGAAGGAAGGAAGGAGGAAAGGAAGGAAGGAAAGAAAGAAGAATGGATGGATGGAAAAAACCTCTAGAGAATTGGTTCTTATGCAAAATCCAATTGAATCCAATTCCCGACTTGAAAGAACTAACAGAACATAATGGAGAATAACACCGAATGGGAACACTGGAAAAATATTAACAGATGGGCAGTCAGGCAGACGATCTACAGCTGCAGCCCAAATGATTTAATCAAACTCTTGTCACACTAATTTTCTTCAGATACTAGAAGAAAAAATCAAAATGACTCTGTGCTGCAGGAAATAACTGAAGGATACAACCATGAAGGAGAAAAGCCTAAAAGCTGATCACAAGTTAAATTAACTTGTGGTAACTGCATAAACCTGCAGAACTTTGTATACTTTGCTAGAGCTGCCTTCTGCTGCAAAAATGTCAAGAGGAAAACAGCAGAGGAGTAATTTAGTCAAGACATCCACATGAACCGGTTGCTGCCTTGTGCTGAAAGGGCCTTGATGGTGTCAATATATGTGAAACATGGATACTGATCCAGGAAATCTATTGTCAGGAATCAGTCAGTCATTTTCTACCGCTTATTCCATAGTGGGTCACGGGGAAGCTGGTGCCTATCTCCAGCAGTCTATGGGCGAGAGGCAGGGTACACCCTGGACAGGTCGCCAGTCCATCGCAGGGCAACACACAAACAACCACGCACACACTCATTCATACACCTAAGGGAAATTTAGAGAGACCAATTAACCTAACAGGCATGTCTTTGGACTGTGGGAGGAAGCCGGAGTACCCGGTGAGAACCCACGCATGCACGGGGAGAACATGCAAACTCCATGCAGAAAGACCCCTGGATGGGAACCGAACCCAGGACCTTCTTGCTGCAAGGCAACAGTGCTACCAACTGCGCCACCGTGCAGCCTTGTCAGGAATCACTCACTGGATATTAAATGGCCTTGAAGAAATATGCTCTCATCGATACTATACAGGTCCTTCTCAAAATATTAGCATATTGTGATAAAGTTCATTATTTTCCATAATGTCAAGATGAAAATTTAACATTCATATATTTTAGATTCATTGCACACTAACTGAAATATTTCAGGTCTTTTATTGTCTTAATACAGATGATTTTGGCATACACCTCATGAAAACCCAAAATTCCTATCTCACAAAATTAGCATATCATTAAAAGGGTCTCTAAACGAGCTATGAACCTAATCATCTGAATCAACGAGTTAACTCTAAACACCTGCAAAAGATTCCTGAGGCCTTTAAAACTCCCAGCCTGGTTCATCACTCAAAACCCCAATCATGGGTAAGACTGCCGACCTGACTGCTGTCCAGAAGGCCACTATTGACACCCTCAAGCAAGAGGGTAAGACACAGAAATAAATTTCTGAATGAATAGTCTGTTCCCAGAGTGCTGTATCAAGGCACCTCAGTGGGAAGTCTGTGAGAAGGAAAACGTGTGGCAGAAAACGCTGCACAACGAGAAGAGGTGACCGGACCCTGAGGAAGATTGTGGAGAAGGGCCGATTCCAGACCTTGGGGGACCTGCGGAAGCAGTGGACTGAGTCTGGAGTAGAAACATCCAGAGCCACCGTGCACAGGCGTGTGCAGGAAATGGGCTACAGGTGCCGCATTCCCCAGGTCAAGCCACTTTTGAACCAGAAACAGCAGCAGAAGCGCCTGACCTGGGCTACAGAGAAGCAGCACTGGACTGTTGCTCAGTGGTCCAAAGTACTTTTTTCGGATGAAAGCAAATTCTGCATGTCATTCGGAAATCAAGGTGCCAGAGTCTGGAGGAAGACTGGGGAGAAGGAAATGCCAAAATGCCAGAAGTCCAGTGTCAAGTACCCACAGTCAGTGATGGTCTGGGGTGCCGTGTCAGCTGCTGGTGTTGGTCCACTGTGTTTTATCAAGGGCAGGGTCAATGCAGCTAGCTATCAGGAGATTTTGGAGCACTTCATGCTTCCATCTGCTGAAAAGCTTTATGGAGATGAAGATTTCATTTTTCAGCACGACCTGGCACCTGCTCACAGTGCCAAAACCACTGGTAAATGGTTTACTGACCATGGTATCACTGTGCTCAATTGGCCTGCCAACTCTCCTGACCTGAACCCCATAGAGAATCTGTGGGATATTGTGAAGAGAACGTTGAGAGACTCAAGACCCAACACTCTGGATGAGCTAAAGGCCGCTATCGAAGCATCCTGGGCCTCCATAAGACCTCAGCAGTGCCACAGGCTGATTGCCTCCATGCCACGCCGCATTGAAGCAGTCATTTCTGCCAAAGGATTCCCGACCAAGTATTGAGTGCATAACTGTACATGATTATTTGAAGGTTGACGTTTTTTGTATTAAAAACACTTTTCTTTTATTGGTCGGATGAAATATGCTAATTTTGTGAGATAGGAATTTTGGGTTTTCATGAGCTGTATGCCAAAATCATCCATATTAAGACAATAAAAGACCTGAAATATTTCAGTTAGTGTGCAATGAATCTAAAATATATGAATGTTAAATTTTCATCATGACATTATGGAAAATAATGAACTTTATCACAATATGCTAATATTTTGAGAAGGACCTGTATAAGCCCTTCATCAGTTTTTCCTCTCTCCACAACAGAGTACCTCTGTGGAGTGATGCTCGCTTGGGAAAAATTTACCTTCAGGGTAATGTTCTTCAGCAGCGTGTCCTCCAGCACTGCCTGCAGCTTCCGGTTAATCTCCAAAGACAGGTCTAGGGTCAGCCCGCTGTCCGCCGGGTGGGAGGTGTAAAGCGATGCCATGATGCCCCCCCGCCGGCTAAGGTGGGCCTTGTTAATATCCGATGCCTCTGATGAGAGGGCCCCTGACTCCTCTCTTAGCACGTAGCTCTGGATAATTCTGTGGGCAGAGAAAAGAAGGAGCGGGGGGACGATGAGTCAAAGCTTTCTCTGATAAAGGAGACGAAACAAAGTGGGTGCGTGGTATCGGCCGCAGACTGTTGAGAGAAAATTGAGAAAAGCGAGGTTTCATAGTTAGAGAACACAGGGAGCTTCAACAGAGCAATGAAGCATTTTGTAGCAGCAGAGGTCTGGGACATTACAGGAATGGCAATTCCGGGAGGGATCATTTATTGGACCCAAGCGTGCAGGAGCCATTCAGTCATAGAAGGATTATTATTGTGCCTGTCAGAGGAGGAAAGGTAATAAAAAACGGCAGAATTATAATGGGCTGCAGCGTTCAATTAATCAACTGCATGTTTCTGTTAATAAGAGGAAGCTGGGATAAATCTTTACATACAGGATGCGTTTCCACCTCAATAACAACACAGTTTGGAGGTTAAGCTGTGTTTGTGTCAGAGAGCGACAGAAAGAATTCATTAACCTAACAGCACAAAACTGTTGTTTTATTTTCCCCTTGCAGCCCGGAGAACAGTGACAAGCCTTTCAATTTAGAGGAAACCAGATCCTAGGAGAGCCGTATTCTGCCTCCTAAATTATCTTCTGTATATGCAACCCATAACAAAAAAAAAAAAAAACGATGTATGACTGATTCACAGATTTTACTCTGCATATTGACATTTAAATGACAGCTAGGCTTAATCTGAGACATTAAAGATCAAAAAGTCATTCTGTGTTTAGGATTAAAACTGCACAACTCCTATACATCTGCACCTCTTTTATTTTTCAAAGAAACTCAAAAGAGGAGAAGAATTCCTTAGGGAGTCAAACAGAAAAGGTCAACAATCCCCTGCTCTTCAGATGGTTCAACAATCAATACTTTAAAATCTGCTCAACCCAGCCCGATGCCTTCTAGACATGAAAAACAACCAGTCCACCACAGCTACCATTTTAACTCTAATGCAGGGTGTGTCGGGGAGAGAAGTTTCAAAGGTGAGCATGAGCTCAGAAAACACATTCACCGAAGATACATTAACGAGACTTTTATGAGTTTCACGTAACAACAAAAAAAGATAACACTACACATCTCTCCTCAGAAAATATCCCAACCAGGAAACATGGAGGAGGCAGCTTCAGGCTGTGGGTATGCTTTTCTGCAGCAATGTAAGAAGATGGATGGAGTTTAATTCACTGTAACCCTGGAAACGAACTGTTACAGGCTGAAAAAGACTTGAGACTGGGGCGCAGGTTCTCATTTCAGCAGGACAATGACCCTAAACATATGGAATGGATTAAATCAAAGCATATGCATATGTTAGACTGGCCCAGTCAAAGTCCAGACCAAAGTTGGTAGAGATATAACCCAAAAAGCTGTAATTGCAGCGAAAGGTGGTTATACAAAGTATTTAGTAAGAGGGCTAAATATGAATGCAAATCACACTTTAGATTTGTTTTTAATTTAGAAAACCACAAAGAATGTTCCTTCCTCTTTACAAGGATACACAATTTTGTGCTGGTCGATCACATCAAATCTCCCACAAATACAATAAAGTCGGAAAACATTTAAGAGCCATACAAAACGTGTAATTCCTTGTACAGTTTTTGCTTTCAACCAGAAAGCCAGGATCAACAGTAGACACAAAGATAAAACTTCTTTGCCAGTTTTCCCACTTATTTAGAAAGAAAGCACTTTCCAGAGAAACAAAAGCAGTCAACAAAAACTCAAACCATCTACAGGTGCAGTTAAGGGACCACCTCTCACTGGTGTACTTTGATCTGCCTTGCAGCAGGAGGCCCGGGGAAACAACCCCAGAGGAGAATGTGTTTTTCTACATCTGGTCATGGCCTGAGGTAGCAGACTTGAATTAGAATGTTTATGCAAAAAAACATTTCAGAAAATGATTAAAATCACCAAAACAAGACAAAAAAGGGAAACTGGCAACCATGCTGCACCCTTTTCCCCTCCCAAGTTATTTAGATCAGACAGCAATACTGTCATCTATGAGCCCAAACACCCATCTAGTGTGTGAGACAAATTCTAGAAGATAAACAAGATCGGTGTCCTGACAGTTTTATCAACCCCATCACCAAACAACATGTTGAAAACTATCTTGACTGAGATGCTGTACAAGAAATATATCAGAGCAAAGGGGGGGCTGGGGATTTCAAAGTGCCACATGTTAAAACTAAACTCACCTCCAGGATAATTAGTTTGCAGAGCTGTGATCAAAGTTGAAGATGGGGTGTTGTATTTCTTTTGTTGATGAGTGGAGCTCATCAACAAAAGGGGAGACTATGTGCTTCGGTTTGAACATATTTCTAGAGGATAATAGAAGTGTAGAGGAGGGACAAAACTAAGAAGACAATCACAACAGGAGGAAATAGCACAGCTGCCTTGTCCATATTACTGTTTATCTAAATATGACGAGTGAAAAACCGTAATTACAATAACAAAGTCACTAAATCATGTCACACTAGTGATGTAATATGTGGGGTTCCCCAAGGTCATGTCTTGGGCCAACTACTTTTCTTTGTGGGACATATTCACCCACTCATAATGTCTCCTACCACTTTTATGCAAATGACATTCAGCTGGTTAGCAAAATAACTTCCGAGTATCTGATCATTGTTTAGCAGAGTTTGGTTCCTCTGATGAGGCAACAGATTAGACTTTTGCAGGTCAATCGGAAACAGCTTGTTGGAAACTGTAATCTTTTTATAAATATTTCAAAACTAAGATGCTTTGTATCAAAACAGGCAATTTTCACATGAATCAACAAAAAAGCCCTTGATTGCCTTCAGTTGGTCCAAAACTCTGCAGCAAGACTCAACTGGAATAAGAACAGCTCACATAACTCATGTTTAAGTCTTTGCAATGGTTACCTGTTCATTTTTTAAGTCCTTTTAAACTCCTAACTTTAATTTCAGGGTACTGATAGTCAAGCACCTTCCTTTATCATCGAATTTGTTAGGCCACACACTCCAACTCAAACCCTCAGGTTCTCAAACCAAAATCTATTTGTAGTCCCAAGGACCAGATATAAAACTTGATGGGATTTTTTCTTTTCCCCACTGTTGCTCAACAATGGAACCAGCTTCCTCTATTTTTAGTTGTCTTGGGAGTTTTAACCGTTTTAAAAAGCAGTGGTACAAAGACCATATTTTTCCCCTGGAAGATAAAAACTATTGATTTCCTTGGTCTAAAGTTATACAATATCTGTATTTGAGCATCCAAATGTTGTTTGAATTTTACATTTATTGTTGACTGCCAAAAGAGCTCGGACGGGTTTAACGCAAAAAGCAGGATTTCAGTAATTCTTCCATGCAAATAATGTGGAGGTCGCAACAGGGATAAGCATGCAGAAGCCTAAATCATTCTGATAAGAGGAGGATTATATTTAACATGCAGCTGAAGCAGTTAATCAGCTACTCCCTACCGTGGCATGCAGCTACAATCTGTGCAGGGGTCCAGAAAGGTCTAGGTAATTTTAGACCATAAGCAGAAACTGACTGCAGATCAAACACATCACAAACCTACCATCCACTGTGGAAGTGACGAAATGACTGAAGCAAACACAGGTGCGTCTTAACAACTTAGAATATAATCAAAAAAGTTAATTTAGGTAATTCATATCAACTATAGTTCGTTTGATCTAATTACACATAGAGTGAAGCGTTTTAAATATTATGGCTCACAGTTAATGAAATCCCAAAATTCCTTTTCTTTGTCAGCCTATGGAAGAGTACTGTGCAGTATGTCCACTAGATACTTGGTCAGGCCTCCTTTTGCATAATTTAGTGCCTCAATGCAGTCAGCCTGTGGCTCTGCTGAGGTCTTAAGGAAGCCCAGGTTCCTCTGCTGTCTCTCATCTTCTCGACAATACTTCAAAGATTCTCAGTGGAGTTTAGGTCAGGTGAGTTTGCTGGTTAATTAAACACAGTGATACCCTGGTCATTAACGCAGGTATTGCTACTTTTGGCAATGTGGATATGTGCCAAGTCCTGCTGTATGAGCATATCCATATAAAGATTTCCAGCAGAGGGAAACATGCAGTTATCTAAAATGTTTGCTGGGCTGACCTTCAGACTGAGAAACACCCGTAGATGACTTGGCTTCTCAAATCATCACTAATTTCCAATTTTCAGAGAAAAATGCTAAAGGTATTTTCATCTGAAAAGACCCTTTCCTCCCACTCAACTTTCCATTATGCTTGTACATAGCACTCTGTGAAAAGCTTGCATTTTCAGCAATGTCCTTTAATGGCTTACTCTTCATGTAGAGGGTTCTGATGACTGTCTGCTAGACAACTGTCAAGCCAGCAGTCTTCCCTATGATTGTGGGCCACAACATAACATTTGACATAGTTAATCATTTCACCGACCTTCTGAACAGAATACTCACAGCACCATTAGACAACCTCGTCTTTCTCATGTATCAAAAAATTATTTTTTTCCTCACATTTCCTTTCTTCTGAAAAAGGAGGAAATGTCAAGCATTCAGAGAAAGACAATTTGGGGTTCTTATTAGTTGTATAAAATAATCAACAGAAATAAATGCTTGCATTTGTCACTCTTTTCGCAATGATTCTGTGTTTCGCTTTTCGGACTGAATTACCCAAAAATGAACTTTTCAATGATATTCTAGTTTATTGAGACATACCTGTATATCTATGGAGCAAAAATATAAGCAGTAGGTTTGATGCAGACTGCAAAAGAAGACACCACTGTATCATGTCCCCATCTACTTACACACTCACAAATACAACACCTGAGCTAGCACAGACATGAAAAGAAACTTACCTCTGACTAGGCTTTTAAAAGGTCCATATATGGACCCCAAATCCGTCACGATAGTTTTTAGTAAAATAAAAACGTGACATAAATTAAACATGGCTGACATGATGAGATAAATGGCATGCAGAGATTAGCAGGGGGTAACAGATGTGAGAAATAGGTTAGGAACATGCAAGACGGCAATTTCTTAAACATACAATTCCCATGTCAATTTTTTACGAATCTAGCAGCAACACAAGGATGCACATGGAGATGGTGGGAATTATTTAGCCTGGAAGATGTGAAGACAGAGACAGGGCAAAAAGATCTCTTTGCAGTCGCAATCCAATATAGCTTTAAAAGTCTGAAATTGATTTAAATTTCCACAAAACATAATATATTTAAAGGTAATGAACTCTTGAAGTATGTGATACAAATCTGTGCATTTCTGACAAACTTGAGGTTATCAATTAACCCCAGAAAGCTGAGCAGATAAGATGTCCTACAGATAAAAAGGTATCCTGAACAAAAGGCATCCTGCTTCATAACATTATCCAATTAACTCCAGTCACCTGAATAGACCATTGAGGTTTAGTGTCATTATTGCCTTTGAATGATGATGTGCTTTTTTTTTGCTAGGTTTTAGCTCATTTACATGTGGTTGATTTGCATTAAATGAGTTTAAACTGCAGCTATTCTATCTGACTTTCTAAGGGGACATTATTACAGCACTTGGAAAACTTCATTAAAGGTAACCTGATCAAGGAGATCAGACTGCGGTTCAGTTAAACTAAACCAGATAAACATCTGAAAGGTGTGGTGTGCATTTGTATGCAGCTGTCTTAAGGAAACACTTGAAATCAGATTTCACTGCAATTACAGCAGCAGGTCCTTTAGGCATCGTCGATCTAGAGACTGTCATATTTGCCCATTCCTTTTTGCAGAACAACTCAAGCTTTTGTTAAAAACAATTCTGAAGAATTGCAACAGATTCTCCGATTAATTTTGTTCTGGACTTTGACAGGGCCACTCCAACTCATGGCTAAGCTTCGATCTGAACGTTTGTGTTAAACTCTAGCTGTAGGTTTGGGGTTTTCCTGCTGGAAGGTAAACCTTTGCCTCCAGATTTAAGTCTTCCACAGCCTCCAACAGGCTTTCTTCCAGGACTTCCCTGTATTTAGCCTTATGCATGTTGTCTCTGCTGGAGACAACATGTCGCCACCATGTTTCACTGCAGGGTTGATGTGCTCAGATTGATGTGGCATGTTAGATTTTCCAAACATGTAGTGTTTAGCATGTAGGTGAAAAAGTACCATCTTCCTCATGATCGCTACGAGACACCCCTACGTGGCTTGTGGCAAATCTCATTTGGGATTTCTTTTTCTTTTTATCAGTGGTTTTTTTTCTTCCACTCTTCCACAATGGTTAGATTTGTGGAGTGCAGAGCTAACGTTTGTACAGTCAAAAACATTTTTACACCTGGGGATGGGTGCAAGACATGGTTATTACCCTAACATTGTCTTTATTTGAGAGTATCAGAGTAAAGAATGATCAATAGAAAATGCATTCAACACTATTCAGATTAGTGTTTTTAAAAAATGTTGAAAATCATGTATCCTGTTACTTCCACTTTACGATGGTGCTACTTTATGTTGGTCTATAACATAAATTAAAAAAATTAAATTTGTGGTTCTATGACAAAAATGTTTAAAAGATCAAGAGTTAATTTTACTTTTGCAAGGAACTGCACGTATAAATTGTAGTTTCACATCATGTCACATAGTATTAGACATTATAACAGCTTCACGTACCAACTCCTTTTATACAAGGCAGGTAATGGCTACAAAGCAGAGCATAAGTGCTCACTTCTTCCATGTGCAATCAAACCGCTTTTCCAACTCTTTCAACAATGAGCCCATGTTGAAACATGATTTAGACGAATCCCTTTTCATGCCTGAACCTTCTGAGTTATATAGAACCACCTGGAACAACATGAACCAATGGTCCTTAAAGCTTTTATCCCATTCTGCAACTTTACATTTAGTACTCATGATGCAAAAAAGCATGCAATGACATGATGCAAAGTTTATGCATGAGATGTTGTAAACTAATAAGTAGCTTCTTTTAACTGCCTCTGATCAAAGAGTCTCTGATCTTCTCCTTCCACACCTTTTGTTTCTGTATTCATCACCTTCCTCAGGCTTTACATTCAGGCTTGTCAATGCTCACTGAGCCATCCTGGAGAGGATGGGGACAGAGAGGCAAAAAGGACAAATCCACATCCATTCTCTGGGTGGTGTAAACCCCCCCCCAGGCTTTGCTGAGATTCTGCCCAGCTAAATTTAGCACAGAACCGTGGGATTCGTCCTCAATTTTAACTCTTAAATGTAGGTTGAGTCTAATAGATTTGAGTGCAGAAAGGCAAGAAATCGGAGGTGAAACACAAGAGATGATTCAAGACTAATTGAGAAAAGAACATTTTGTGAACACTGTCTGGTATAAAAGATAAACAGGAGTTGTTTTCCACAGATTACTGTTGCGGAAAACTGTTCACTGGTGCTGGAATGAAGTCGGAGCCGATGTTATCTAAGGAAGGTTTGTTAGTTTTGTTAAAAGCGGATCACAGAAATTGTCTCCACAGCATGATTCCAGGTTCCTGCTGGCTCCTAAAGAAGCTGCTGCAGGCTCTGAAACACGGATTTACAGCTTTTTGGGCATTTTTTGTTTAGATACTCTTTCTCACTTAATTGTTTTTTTTACTTTTTTGATTATTTAAATTGTAGATTCTCGCCAAAGGCAACAAAAAAATTTTTATGAACTCGCATGGAAGTATGTAGTAAACAAAAAGTGTGAAATAACTAAACATTTTAGATTTTTACAAAATAGCCCCCCTTTGCTTTGATGACTGCTTTGCTCTATTGGAATTCTCCCCATGAGCTTCATGAGGTGGTCACCTGAAATGGTTTTCCAAAGAGTCTTGATACAACTTCCCAGAGGTTCAGAGAGGCTGAGAGATGGCAAAAGGTTAATATTTCAGTCATCACAGCCACTTTAAGGAATCTAAAATATAACATACTTAAAGTTCTTTTGCAATTTTTCATTTGTTATTAAATTCCATATGTGTTCATTCACAGGTTTGATGCCTTCAGTGAGATTCTACGTACAATATAAATAGTTATAAACATAAAGAAAACCATCATAGTTTGTGCATTGTTTATTTGCATATGCTAGTAGTAAACAACTTTTCTCTTGAAGACTGGACCGTGCCACTCACTTAGTCTTTTTCCGGATCTCTTCCACCAGCTGTTTAATGTGATCCTCCATGAACTCAATTTTTTCCTGCTTTCTCGCCAAAGCTTTTTGCAGACGTACTATACGATCTACAAGCACTGCCTTGTCGACCTCTGGGAAGCTGTCCACAACCATCACCGAAGGACCGGACTGGCTCTCTGGTGAACGCTCCTCAACACTGCTGCTTCCACCATGGCGTGCATTTAGGGAACCTGAAGGAGCAATGGAGATAAAGACTCAGATTATCTAACAAAAGCATGTACAGGTCCTTCTCAAAATATTAGCATATTGTGATAAAGTTCATTATTTTCCATAATGTCATGATGAAAATTTAACATTTATATATTTTAGATTCATTGCACACTAACTGAAATATATCAGGTCTTTTATTGTCTTAATACGGATGATTGTGGCATACAGCTCATGAAAACCCAAAATTCCTATCTCACAAAATTAGCATATTTCATCCGACCAATAAAAGAAAAGTGTTTTTAATACAAAAAACGTCAACCTTCAAATAATCATGTACAGTTATGCAATCAATACTTGGTCGGGAATCCTTTTGCAGAAATGACTGCTTCAATGCGGCGTGGCATGGAGGCAATCAACCTGTGGCACTGCTGAGGTCTTATGGAGGCCCAGGATGCTTCGATAGCAGCCTTTAGCTCATCCAGAGTGTTGGGTCTTTAGTCTCTCAATGTTCTCTTCACAATATCCCACAGATTCTCTATGGGGTTCAGGTCAGGAGAGTTGGCAGGCCAATTGAGCACAGTGATACCATGGTCAGTAAACCATTTACCAGTGGTTTTGGCACTGTGAGCAGGTGCCAGGTTGTGCTGAAAAATGAAATCTTCATCTCCATAAAGCTTTTCAGCAGTTGGAAGCATGAAGTGCTCCAAAATCTCCTGATAGCTAGCTGCATTGACCCTGCCCTTGATAAAACACAGTGGACCAACACCAGCAGCTGACACGGCACCCCAGACCATCACTGACTGTGGGTACTTGACACTGGACTTCTGGCATTTTGGCATTTCCTTCTTCCCAGTCTTCCTCCAGACTCTGGCACCTTGATTTCCGAATGACATGCAGAATTTGCTTTCATCCGAAAAAAGTACTTTGGACCACTGAGCAACAGTCCAGTTCTGCTTCTCTGTAGCCCAGGTCAGGCGCTTCTGCCGCTGTTTCTGGTTCAAAAGTGGCTTGACCTGGGGAATGCGGCACCTGTAGCCCATTTCCTGCACACGCCTGTGCACGGTGGCTCTGGATGTTTCTACTCCAGACTCAGTCCACTGCTTCCGCAGGTCCCCCAAGGTCTGGAATCGGCCCTTCTCCACAATCTTCCTCAGGGTCCGGTCACCTCTTCTCGTTGTGCAGCGTTTTCTGCCACACCTTTTCCTTCCCACAGACTTCCCACTGAGGTGCCTTGATACAGCACTCTGGGAACAGCCTATTCGTTCAGAAATTTCTTTCTGTGTCTTACCCTCTTGCTTGAGGGTGTCAATAGTGGCCTTCTGGACAGCAGTCAGGTCGGCAGTCTTACCCATGATTGGGGTTTTGAGTGATGAACCAGGCTGGGAGTTTTAAAGGCCTCAGGAATCTTTTGCAGGTGTTTAGAGTTAACTCGTTGATTCAGATGATTAGGTTCATAGCTCGTTTAGAGACCCTTTTAATGATATGCTAATTTTGTGAGATAGGAATTTTGGGTTTTCATGAGCTGTATGCCAAAATCATCCGTATTAAGACAATAAAAGATCTGAAATATTTCAGTTAGTGTGCAATGAATCTAAAATATATGAATGTTACATTTTCATCATTACATTATGGAAAATAATGAACTTCATCACAATATGCTAATATTTTGAGAAGGACCTGTATTGTTGTGGCTTTTTTATGCAACAATTCCATAAGCGAAGCATAAATAAATTAGCATAGTTTTGTTTTTTGCTGTGTATGTTCTTCAGACTGTAATTTTGGCCCCTCATTTATTTCAGTAAGTCGGTAAAAAAAATGAAACATTATATGGGACCATGACAAACAGAGTAATATTTCAAAGGTTAATTTCTGCTAATTTTAAAGACTGAAAAATTTTCTTCTCGGAAAATTTTAATATAACATTAATCCAATAAAAATTATCATTAATAAGCCATAAAAAGCCATTGTTAAAAAAGCTGACTGCTCACAAAGATCTGTATTCAAGGATGTTAAGGAAAAATTGAGTGGAAGGAAAATGTGTGGCAAAAACAGGTGCACACAGAACAGGGATAACCGCCGCCTTCAGAAGATTAAGAATTTGGGGGAGATTCATAAGGTGTGGACTGCATCTGGTGTAAGAGCTTCAAGATCCACCAAACACAGATCTATATCTGTATCTAGGTCTGCATCTAGATCTGTATCTAGGACATGTGCTTCAAATCATGAATTTCTTGTCTCAAGCCACTCCTGAATGAGAAACCATGTCAGACGTATCTTACCTGGGCTACAGAAAAAAAAAAACAAGACTGTTGCTCAGTCCTGTTTTGGAAATCAAGGTCCCAGAGTCTGCAGGAAGAGCACAGGGGCACAGAATCCCCATTGCTTTAGGTCTAGTGTGAGGTTTCCACATTGAGTGATGCTTTGGGCTGCATGTCATCTTCTGGAGTTGGTCCTCTATGTTTCTCAAGTCCAAAGTCAGCACAATCGTCTACCAGGACATTTTACAGCACTTCATTATTCTCTCTGCAGACAAGCTTTGTGGAGATGCTGATTAATTTTCAGCAGGACTGCTGAAGGTACCCATACCAGGTTTTATCTCCACAGTATGCATCACTGTGCTTGATTGGCCAGCCGACTCTTCTGACCTAAACCCAACTGACAATCTATGAATTATTGTCATGAGGAAGATGCACACTAGAGCCAACATTGCAGACGTGTTGAAAGCCGCTATTAAAAGCTATTTATTTACTTGCAGCGCCATAGGCTGATCACCTCCATGCCACACCACACTGATGCAGTAATTAATGCAAATGCAGTCCAGACCAAATACTGAGCACATATACTGTACAGTACATGGACATATCTTTTAGTAAATGACCATTTCCAATTTTTGGAAAATGTTATTAGTGTTAGGCCATAATCATCAAAATTAACAGAAATAAATGCTTGAAATGTATCACTCTGTGTACTGAATGTTCTTAATATATGGCTTCACTTTTTAAACTAAATTACAGAAAAATTAATTATATTTCCTATAATATTCCGATATATTGGGATAGACCTCATCCCAATAAATTGGGAACCTTATATTTAACAGAAAGTAATAAATATGAAAGATTTCACTTAGAGTATTACATTAAGTGTTAAATACTAACCAAATCTCAGAGCAGTACCTGAGGAACTGGAGCGACTGCCCATACTGCTGACATCCCGGTCACATCCTCCATTCTCGACCTGCTCCAGCCTCTTACGAGCTGCAGAGGGAACAAAGCAAACTTTAACAAAACAAAACAACAGAACAAATCTTTCCAAAACGACTTAGTACTCAACCTTGTGTTAGTTGTTTTGTGAGATCCTTAATATTGGCTGCTTGTTTCCGTTTCTGCGTCACCAGCTCGTCCCTCAGCTCCTCTACTCTGGTCTTCAGTTGGGCCACCTCTGTTTGCAGAACTTTCCGTTCCTCCTGCAGACCCTGCACCTCCTGGTGCCTCAGCACTTCTTCCTGCTTCAGCTGCCGGGACTGCAGATTTATAGGAGTGCAGGTTATTATAGAACTGAAATACTTTGTGTGCAATATCACTACTAAGAGAAATTATGTAATGCATGCTAAACAAGTCATCAAAAACATTTGTCGCAATATTTTATTATTAAAATAAGGTAATCCTTAATTCATGATTTATGTGTTTGACATATAAAAGCAGGCCTCTGTCATTTTGGTGCACTCAGAGCATCCTGACCTTGTCATCCAGGATCCTGCTGGTCTCCTCCAGCTTTGCTTGGAGCGTTGTGAAGCTGCCGCTGACTTGATCCAGCTGAGACTGCAGCGCGTTGCTCTCCGACTGCAGCTGGGCATTCTTGCTGCTCAGCTTCTCAGTAAAACCCAGTAGCTCGGCTTCACGTTCCCTGCTGCCTTGCACGTCACACTGGAGGTCGGCCATCTGATTGGTCAGGCCCTCCACTTCCTCCTGGAGAGAGGCGATCTCTTGTTTGTCTCTGCATAAAGCAAAACACATGAGGCACACTGTATTAAAAGAATAAGAAATGTGAAGATACTTCTTTTCCACAGCCCACCTCAGCTCACCCAACAGATGTTCTGTTGGATTTAGTTCTGACTCACGCTGGGTTATTCTGAAAGCTTAATTTTATTCTTTTCTTCATATGGATGAGTTCAGACCCACGGTGACGTGTTCTAGCAAAAAAGGTTTGGGAAGAAAAACTGACTCTTATGTGTCTGTTAATAATTTTATTCACCTTTATAAAAAAAAAAAAATATCTATTAAAGAGGGACTCCACAGCATGATGCTGCCACCACCATGTTTCACTGTGAGTGTTGTGTTCTTTTAATGATACAGTTATGATAATACAATTTCGAAGGATAACACATTCCCCAACACACAGGTTTTTGGAAAATTTTATCCAGGCTTAGGGGTTTACCTCGACAGTAAAGGATTCTGTGTTGTAGTCCTACAACTACACAGATTGTAGGTATGAAGAATACAGGAGAATTTGGTCCAAAATAGAACCCAACCTGCAACTCTTTCAGTAATGCTACCAGCCTTTTAGCAGCCTTCCAGGCCAGTTGCTACCTCTTAGCTTTAAAAATGTTTAAAGATCCAGTTTCTGCACACAAATGAGCAAATGTCAGAAAAATCCTGCTGGGACATTGGAACTTTATTTCAGGTTATTCAGATTCACTACTATGGTGGCAGAAGTGAACTCAAGATTATAATTAATAGTATTATTAGTCGTGAAACACTGCATTCAAATCATTGTTAATAGAGGATTATTTAGGCTGAATTAATCATTAGTTAGTCATTGCCAACAGGTGCAAAGTGCACAGTACTTCTCTGGGGTTGATATTACTGACTCACCTCCTCAGTGGGTGGCATTTCGTGTGTTTCTGCTTGTGCTTTAACATTAATAAAAGGTGTGTAGCTATACCTTTCATGCTGCTCCTGAAGTGCAGTGACCTCTTCAAGTTTTTCTCTCTGGCGGCCAATCTCAGCCTTCTGCCGGTTTATGATCTCCCTGTATTTAGTCAGCTCGTCCTCCCACCGCGGCCGCTCATCCTCCAGACACTTTAACTATGGAGCCAGACACCCTTGTTAAACAGAGGACTCCCTCTCGCTGATGTTATACAAGCATTGTTTCGAATGACAAACCTTAGTGCGGAGTGTTTCAAGCTCATCTATGCTTTCTTTGTAACTCTTCTTCAGGTCCTCCAGCTCCTTGGCCTTTGCTCGATGCATCTGTAACATATATGAAATTCTATTTTAGAAATGTATGCACTGACTTAAAAACAAAAGTATATGTTTTTGCTGCCAAATGCTACTTCTGTTCTGGAAAACAAGGCAGTCAATTCTTAATGTAGCATCATTACACAACAAATGGATTTTCTTGAAAGCCATGTTGCCTGTGTTTGTTTATGAATTCATTAGGGGATGGAAATCCACGATCATTTTTTTTATTTTTATGGTTTGTCTCATGTTTTTAACAAACCCATTATTGGTGCTGCCGCAAGTCAACTTTTCCAAGAAGTCATTAGAAAGCCTCTGGTATCCACGACGACGCAGCAGTAATTGAGGTGCTGGTAAATTCTGTTTCGTTCATTCATCCAATTTAAATGTAATCTCCCAAGTCATAATGGAAACATTTTTGCTTGCATAATTTATGATTTGGGTATAGGATCTATAATAACATATGTAGGCTTAGAATGATCAGTGGGCCTAAATCAAAGTTCCAGCTAAAACTGAAGAGTGTCAGGACAGTGAGGTTTATTCAATGACATAACACCTGACGACCGTTTATGTTAAAAACTTCATAATCAAAAAAATAATTAACCCCATCAAGAAAAACTTGAAGCATAAAAAGGGATTGTGCTCTTCTTAGCACTGCCGCAAACATCGAATATTCAAATGTAGGGACTTTTATCGGAGGCATTTTCACTGAGCTGTCAACAACCTGCTAAAAATGAAGCACACCCTGGAAAAAATCTAACCGGGAGATGTCTTCTGGGTTGTTGTTGAAACACGAGGCTTAATATTGATTATTTCTAGGCCATTTATTTTTAAAGTTTGATTCCCGTTGGAGTGTGGCACTGAGAAAAACAGGCCACAGTGTTTGGATGGAGTCCATTTGTTTAATGGTGTGCATGCAGAGCTGCAGAGGCAAACTCTGACTGTGATTGCTACGTAAAGGCCACAAAGAGTGAGAAAATACCTTTTACATCTGAAATGCTTTAATTAATTATGATAATAATAAAAAAAGGGGCGGGGGGTAACCTGCACCTTTGATTTGACTTTTCATGCACAAAAAACAAATGTGGCTTTTTCTAAGCTTAAAATTCACAAAAGGATTCAGATTTAGACTGCTTGACATATTCATGTTTTAGGGTCACAGACATACAGGGCCTTGCAAAAGTATTCACACCCTTGGATTATATGATACATGGCCCATGAGACTTCCTGCTGTTGCTGCAGCAGAACTTGGTTCATATGTTTCAGATTTTTATTTGCAAAAAAAACCAAAAAACCAAGTTGTAGAAAATGTAGATTTTCCTTTCACTTCACAATCATGCCCTACTTGGTGTTGATCTATCTCAAAAAAGGCCATTAAATACAGTGCCTTGCCAAAGTATTCGGTCCTCTTGAGATTTTCAACCTCTTGCCACATTTCAGGCTTCAAACATAAAGAAATAAAATTCAAATTTTTTGTGAAGAATCAACAACAAGTGGGACACAATTGTGAAATGGAATGAAATTTATTGATGTGTCAAACTTTTTTAACAAATAAAAAACTGAAAAGTGGGTCGTGCAATATTATTCGGCCCCCTTGTGTTAATACTTTGTAGCGCCACCCTTTGCTGCAATTACAGCTGCAAGTCTCTTGGGGTTTGTCTCTATCAATTTTACACACCAAGAGACTGAAATTCTTGCCCTTTCTTCCTTGCAAAACAGCTCGAGCTCAGTGAGGTTGGATGGAGAGCGTTCGTGAACAGCAGTCTTCAGCTCTTTCCACAGATTCTCGATTGGATTCAGGTCTGGACTTTGACTTGGCCATTCCAACACCTGGATACGTTTATTTGTGAACCATTCCATTGTAGATTTGGCTTTATGTTTTGGATCATTGTCTTGTTGGAAGATAAATCTCCATCCCAGTCTCAGGTCTCTTGCAGACTCCAACAGGTTTTCTTCCAGAATGGTCCTGTATTTGGCCCCATCCATCTTTCCATCAATTTTGACCATCTTCCCTGTCCCTGCTGATGAAAAACAGGCCCAAACCATGATGCTGCCACCACCATGTTTAACAGTGGGGATGGTGTGTTCAGGGTGATGAGCTGTGTTGCTTTTATGCCAAACATATCGTTTTGCATTGTGGCCAAACAGTTTGATTTTGGTTTCATCTGACCAGAGCACCTTCTTCCACATGTTTGGTGTGTCTCCCAGGTGGCTTGTGGCAAACTTTAAACAAGACTTTTTATGGATATCTTTGAGAAATGGCTTTCTTCTTGCCACTCTTCCATAAAGGCCAGATTTGTGCAGTGTACGTCTGATTGTTGTCCTATGGACAGACTTTCCCACCTCAGCTGTAGATCTCTGCAGTTCATCCAGAGTGATCATGGGCCTCTTGGCTGCATCTCTGATCAGTCTTCTCCTTGTTCGAGATGAAAGTTTAGAGGGACGGCCGGGTCTTGGTAGATTTGCAGTGGTCTGATACTCCTTCCATTTCAATATGATTGCTTGCACAGTGCTCCTTGGGATGTTTAAAGCTTGGGAAATCTTTTTGTATCCAAATCCGGCTTTGAACGTCTCCACAACAGTATCTCGGACCTGCCTGGTGTGTTCCTTGGTCTTCATGATGCTCTCTGTGCTTTGAACAGAACCCTGAGACTATCACAGAGCAGGTGCATTTCTACGGAGACTTGATTACACACAGGTGGATTCTATTTATCATCATCAGTCATTTGGGACAACATTGGATCATTCAGAGATCCTCACTGAACTTCTGGAGTGAGTTTGCTGCACCGAAAGTAAAGGGGCCGAATAATATTGCACGCCCCACTTTTCAGTTTTTTATTTGTTAAAAACGTTTGACACATCCAATAAATTTAATTCCACTTCACGATTGTGTCCCACTTGTTGATTCTTCACAGAAAATTAGAATTTTATATCTTTATGTTTGAAGCCTGAAATGTGGCCAGAGGTTGACCAGTTCAAGGGGGCCGAGTACATTCGCAAGGCACTGTACATTAAAGCTTATTGCTGTAGCAAAACCTGAAAAAGGTCAAGCAGTATCAATACTTTTGCAAAGCTATGTATAGAAAGAAAGTCTAGCATAGCACATGAGTTCACAGCACATGCAACTCCTCAATTATACTCTCACAATTATATATGTTTGAACAACAAAAAACAATCACAATCATCGGAGGCTGCGACTTCTTTTGATGGTCCATTGGTTTTTGAAAGGTTCAGAAGCTGCTTATTTGTTTTAAGCATACAGTTTTTATGTGTCATAGAATGATTACACTGCCAGTTGAAATGTTATTTTATTCTGCAAATAAAGGGACAAAAAGAGCATGGAGAGAGTCTAGATAACATGCTTCACCTCTAATTGGTCTGTTTGCTCCTGCTTATGCTTCTCCAACTCTCCTTTGGTCTCCTTCAGTTTAGCATCCAACTCATTGGACCTCAGCTCTTCCGATTCCTTAAGAGGAGATGAATTATTGTTTTAGGTCAGGGAGTAAAAACACGAGGAACAACAGTAGAGACATTGATAATATCTTCTTGTGTTAAATTAGAAAATCTTTGTCTGGAGTGCTATGATGTAAAAAACTGCAACAGTCAGAAACAGCAATTCAGATCAATTTCCCTGCCAGAGTAAGATCTATCGTGGCTCTTTACTGCCACCATGAGGTTCTGTCAGGTCAGGTTTGCTCAAAATAACATTTTACTAGCATCTGTGATCATGATCAACCTTCCACACAACAAACAAAGCAAAGCAAAGCAAACCTGGTACGTTCGGATCATGTCCTGGCAGTTCTTTCGGATCTGTTCCGTCTCCTCTTTGGCTTGAGCCAACTTCGATGTTGTTTCTCTCAATTTGTCTTTAGTTTCCTGAACACAAATAAACACGAGCATGCCTTCATACAGCTTTTCTTATTGAAACGAAGAACTTTACCTCGCAGTGAGTTCAGGTTGAAACCCCAACACACGTCACTAAGTTGTTTTGGTCTTTTCTAGTACCGGTATGTTGCACAAGTTCATCCCCTCCTTCCAAATCAAAAACAGCCAGATCCGTGCAGCCTTCAGCAACTCCTGAGCTTTTGCTCCCTCCTTTGTTTACTGCTGTTTATCCGCTTGAGGCAGCAAAATAAAAAAAAGAGACCCTTTTCTTTTGTAAGAGGTGTTTTTCAAAAACAGCTACAGTGATGACTACAATTTCTTTTCAGGGTCAGTACAGTGCAGTTCCTATTTCATTGTATCCCCAAGTCACACATTTAATCATGTTATCTTCCAGGGTGTTGGCAGAGATGGTGATCATTTTTATGCTGAAAACAACTACTGAGGGTTTTTATGGTTTATATTTTAGTGTTATATGTGTGATATATTAAAGCTGAAAACACACAAACAAAACTGGACGTTAGTTACTACATATATGTTTTGATTTAATATTTGTGATTAAGATCCATCTATCTATGAAGTTATATTATAACTAATTTAGGAAAGAAGGGACACCTGATGTAAATAAAACACATAAAAGGCTAATTGTTTAATTTGTGAATGTGCTCAGCAAATTTTATTTTATTTTTTTTAAGTGTGGTTTGTTAAAGCCATGTCTACCACAGTGGATACTCCAAAGCCCCTTTTCCACTGGTTCTACTTAGCTCGGCTCCGCTCCACTAGGCCCGCTTTGCCAGCGTCTCCATTACTGTTTTTTCCTGTACCGGTACCTACTTTTTTGGTCCCTGCTCCTGAGCAGGTACGAGCAGAGACAACATGCGACATGAACAGACTGCTGGTCACTGATTGGCGATGGGACCAGGAGAAATGTGACGGTTTTCTCCAAGGTAGTGAAGGGAAAAGTTAATAAAACTCAAGAGCGACTATAATAATATTAAAAGGACCACAACGGCTGGAGCAGGTCAAATCGAAATATACTTTTACTATTAACAAATCATAAGCCATGCCTCAAGGCTGAAAGAAAAGTAAAAGGAGATATCAGCTCTCTGAATTACACGCAGGTTGAATTTACACAAACATCCTAAATCAGCTGATCACACATAAAATCAGCTGTTCAGACACAAACATTTTTCCCAAAACACGCAAAACAATACCACCATGAAACATTATGTTTGGTCCAGGAGTTTAATGATGGTTCCTTAAGCAAACCTGAGTCTGCAGGAGGAGGGGCACTTAACCTCAAGTTGCCTACCGATCTGCGTATCGGTGTATGAATGTGTGCGATTGGGTGAATGTGGCTCTAGTGTAAAGCGCTTTGAGCGGTCTGTATGACTGGAAAAGCGCTATATAAGTTCAGTCCATTTACCATTTAATAGCGGCATGGTGGACTAGACTGACAGCTGGAGGCGGAGCTTAAAGCCATGGCTCCAGCCGTCAGTGAGTCCATAGAAACAACAGGTTCCATGCCGAGTTAAGAGACACCAAGTGGAGTGGAGCCATGAAACCTAAACAGAGCCAATGGAAAAAGCGCACAACCTAACAACAAAGCACAGAGGTGGGAGAATGCTGATATGGACCTGCATGAGTGAAAATGTTGCAACAGATTTACAGCTTGCATGATGAATGCCTGAGGATCATACAGGCTGACAGAAAGGCTACTCCATGGGTGCTAAGGCAAGACATTCATCGAAAGCAGGCATGTCTCCCTTCAAACAATTGTGCAGAATTACATGCCTAAAAGCATGCTATGAGTTCCAAATCTTGGGCCTGTATTTATAATACGATTTTGCTTAAGTGTTCATTTGTAGATCTTACATTTTCATTTTAGCCTAGAAGCAATTTGTAACAGGAAATGCAAAGTCCCTTTTTTTCCCCGAGTTTGAGTAACGTTACCTTGTGAGCATCTGCTTCACTCTTTAGTTTGTTCTGGGCCCATTTGACTTTAATTAGATGAGAGTTGATCTCCTCTTTCAACTTTTCCACTTCTCGCGTCAGCCGGCCAACCTCACCTTCCTGTGAACAAAGGGGTGATGAAGGGGGGCAGAATAAGACTTAAATAGTCTCTAAAAAGTTGTCACATAATTATTGTATGCAAAAAACGGCTGCTTGCGATCAAATATTCTGTTAAACTAATCCTGCTTAAGATATAATTTATATATGCTGGCTACATCTTGGAGAATATAAGTCATTACAAACACCTTTGCCTCTTAATTTCCATCGTGAAATTAAAAACAAGTAAATCTAATCCTTTGTTTTTTCAAGGTTAGGGAACAAATAATGCTCCAGTAACACAAAGTGCATGATACGGTAAGTTAAATAAAAGATCAAGTTACACGCATTAGACATTTCTAAGACAATAAAAACATTTGAACCCAGATATGAATAGTTTTTCCATGTTCCAAGGAAGAAAGCATTTAAAATCCTACTGACCTTAGCGTCATACAGCTGTTGCAGCCGTCCCTTCTCCTGAGCCAGCTGATTTCCCCTGAGGGCCTGGCGGTCCACCTCCTTGAGGGCTTCCCTCAGCCTCTTCTCCAAACTCTCCTTATCCCGCCTTAGGTCCAGAGCTTCTTTCTCTCCTCGCACATATTTCATCACCATGGCCTCCTTCTCCTGCCGCGCCTCATCACACTTCCTGTTCACCTGAATTGTAAGACATGGTCATGTGTACCTCTTACAAATGCATCTCAATAAATTACAATATCATTTTTTTCCGCCAGTAATTCAACTCAAAAACATATTGTATAGATTTGTTATAGACAGAAACAAAATTAGAATACAACAAAAAAACAACAATACAACAGGATCTTTAATAGAGAAATGTTAAGTTATGGCCTACACAATCATAGGGAAGAATGCTGACTTGACAGTGCTTCAGCACTGACACCCTACACCAGCAGGGTTAGCCACAAAAAGACCCTGTTTCAGCAGCTGGCTGTTCACAGAGTGTATATCCAAGCATATTAACAGAAGGTTGAGTGGAAGATAAAAATGTGGTAGGAAAAGGTAGCAACAGGGATAAATGCTGACATTAGAGAATTTAAGAAGTAAAGCCCATTCAAGAGTTTAAGGGAGGGATATTTTCAACTTGTAGACAGCAGCAGGGGTCAGAGCTTCAAGAGCCACCAGATACCTACGTATCAGGGACGTGGGCTACAACTGTCGCATTCCCAGTGTTAGGCCACTCAAACAAGGTCACAACTGTCTCACCTGGGCTAAGGTCAAAGAGGAGCGGATTGGAGCTCCACTGTCACCAAACCCAACAAGGCAGACGAGTGTCAGGACCCTATTATAGCTGCCTTGACAGGAGACCCAACCAGGTATTAAGTGCATGCATTATGAAGTATGTGAACATAATTTTTTTGGGAAAACCAAATATCAGGTTTTCATTAGCTGTAGGCCATAATAATCAAAATTATGTGTAATAAATAAGAGCTTTGATTGTTTGGCCGAATTTCTGATATAAACCAACTATTTGATAATAATCCAAATTGTTTGCCTCTGATATTTTAACATTTTATTGCTTTCTTATGAGCTTTTAAATAACTTATTTCTCAGTATGCAAAACCTTAGAATCAAAAGACTTATTTCTCATCAGTGACAAACCCCAAATCCAAGCAGGCAAAAATCTACTTTTATTTTCATAGTTACTAGGTAACTTGCATTCAACTATCAATCTCAACTTTTCTTCTACTTTCAATATAAAAGCATAGTACTTGTCCTCTGCCCAGCTCACCTCTAGCCTAGCCCCACTGATGCAGGGATGCAGTGAGACAACCTGCAAACTGACTGGACTTTTCATTTTGCTTCTGAGCCCGACCTGTCTGTTCTATTCGGTTTGATAGAGTTCTAGTCAAAAGAAATCAGAAACAGGCTGGGGTTATTTTAAGCAGAAGTGTGGAGGCTGCTGCATAGCTTTCACATCTTGCCGGATGCCTCCATGTTATTTCTTGTCTCTGTTGATAGAATTGGGTTCAGCTGCTTAGTTTTACACACCGCACATTTTTGACGTAATGCAAAACCTGAACAGTTTGCAATAAATGTTAGTGTTAGTGTCCACATCTCTTAAAGGATAGAAGAATTAAAATAGTCTAAACCCCGTTGGAGTGAAAGACATCATAGTCGATATTTGATTCTAGTTAGGGGACATTAAAATTCAGTTACGTGTCACAAAGCCTTAACACATTAACATAACCAAATGCTCCAACCCTCAGGGTGGCAACAGTCGAGTATCACTGGGTCTGTGCAGAATGTTAAAACAAAGGCCCAGAGAGGGCAAAATCAAACTCGTATTGTTTACTGAACGGTGAAATTAAAAATGATGAAGTGTGACAGAACTGTCAGGAGGGGTGTGCCTTACATGGCTTTCACCAGGTGAGCTAAAGCAGGTTGAAAAAGTCTCCCTCCAGAACTATCTATTTACCTGCAGGAAGAGGAGTTTGGTGATCCAAGTCCTTGAACGTTCAAGCTGCTAGTTTTGTGCAAAGATCCACGGATGGTAGAGAGTGGTAGAAATATTGTTTGTGGGTCAATTGTGGCTAAATTGTCTTTTTTTTGTAAATAGAAGTAAAGATACTCTAATCAATCAAAACTTTAAAAAATATAGTGCCTTGTAAAAGTATTCACACCCATTTAACAGTTAAACATGTGGTCACATTACAACCACAAACATCCATATATTCTAGGTGGCAGAACAACAACTTGTTCCATAATTGTAAAGTGAAAAAGAAAGATTTATTATTTTCAACATTTTTAGAATTAATTATTTCGAAAGTGTGGTTTTCATTTTTATTCAGCCCCTCTCACTCCGTTCCTTTCGAACTATCTCTTACAGTACCGGCAGCCGAAAGTCTTTTTGGGGCGTGTCTCTTGTCAGCTTTGCACATTCGGAGACCCGAGTTTGACTTTGCAAAAGAAATGTATGTGAACAGAATCATAATTGTCTTTATGTTTTGACTTTGACTGGGCCATTCTAGCGTGTGTGAGCTTTGATCTAAACCATTCCATTGTAGCTCAAGCTGAATGTTCAGGGTCTTTGTCCTGCTGGATGGTGACCCTCTACCCTCTTTTGCAACTGGTTTTTTTCAAGGTTTTACCCTGTCTTTCCATAAACTCTAATCAGCTGTACTCACTAAAGAAAAGCATCCCCACAGCATAATGCTGCCACCACCATGTTTCACTGTGGCAATGGTGTTCAGAGGTATGAGCAATGTTAGATTACTACATAGATTATTACATAACATTTCACAAGTTCATTTTGGGTCTTTGGGATGTCTTATTGCCTTCTTTTAACAATGGCTTTCTTTGTCTCTCTTTCATAAAACCTAGATTTGTTGAATACACAACTTAAATCTCCCTCCTGGGCTGTGGATCCCCAGAGTTACCCTGGGCCTCGAGACTGTTTTTGATTAATGTTCTCCTTAACCGGCCCATCAGTTTATGTGGACGAATATGTCACACAAGATTTCCAGATATACAATACTCCTTTTATTTTCAGATGATGAATAAAATAGTACTATGTGAGATGTTCAAAGCTTGGGATATTGTTTTATAACCTAACCCATCTCTAATAATAGTTGGACACTATTAACTAGATGGCTTCCAAAGGCAGCTGGTTCCACTTGATTATATTTGCTTGTATCAGTGTAAAAAGGGCTAAAAAGATTTATTTCCTTCCACACACCGTTTTCCTTCCTAGAATAAAGCAAAACTTTGTAATTGTCTAATATATGAAAATCCCAAGTGGTTGTAATGTAACAAAACATGAAGTTCAAGAGGTATGCCAACTCTGCAAGGTACTGTTAATGAAGTCTTGAGCTGAGAAACTTGGGCATTAGAAAAAGGCAAATACTGCTTGACAACAGTATTTCACAATGGCAGCAGACTACCCCTACTATACTTAACAATGCACCCTATCAGCAAACAAAAACCATGTGGTTGGGGCAATTGGGGCAGGAAATAATCAAAGTAATAAATGTGCGTATCCTGTGAAGCTCAAACGACCTTAATGATATGGTTTTTCAAGACAGAACTGATACTGTGGTACTAAATGGCTACTATACATTTATTTGTTTTAATCTAACGGCTGCAAATGGATTCCTGTCAAAAAGGTAAATTATTTCTACAAGGAGTTATATTTTCTTTCATAATGCAAAATTCTTAAAATGGCTAACATATTATAGATTATACTGGGAATTAGGTTTTAAAGCCAAGGTGCCAGAGATGCAAAATAAGGATCAGATACACGCAAAACCAAGTTGTGTGAAAGTTTCAGTGTAATTACATCCGAGTCATACCTGTTCTATCCTGTAAGTAGTTTCTCTCTGCATCTGCTGCAAAGCAGCTTTGGCTGTTTGGTCGTGGTGGATGAATTTCTCTCGCGACTCCTTCAGTTCTTTCAGGAGCTCCTCCACCCTCCACTCTAACTGCAAAAACAGGGAGAAGGCAGAGTGAGCGACCTGTCGGCCCAACACCTGAGCTAACCTGCTTTGCAAGATTAGAGTTGAATAAAAGGACTGAACACAAGTCAACTTCACAAATTTACCTCGGAAGATTAGCCCAAAATTACACGTTAAAGAAGAAACTTTACCTTTTTTTTTTTTTACATATTACTAATTGTATTTTCATCGATAGTAAAAAAATAAGGTTTTTCTTCATCTATACATATACATTTACAGTTTGAAAAGAACAACAAAAGGGGACAGTGTGGATACAAAAAAAGAAAAATCACTCTATACCCGCATGTTTACACATAAATAGAAAAACATGAATCAGTCTTTGTTCCAGTTATAGCAACAAATGTTTCGAATTGTGTCTTGTGAACAGGATGAGTTGAGTTTTTGAGTGCTCTGCAAATCTCAAGGGAATTAAAAAAAAACAAAAAAGCACAATCTACACAAATGATGTCATCAGTTAGATGGAGGTGATGAGAACCCAATATAATTTTCTCCACCCTTACAGGCCGCTTTGTTTGACGTCCTTAATTACAGGCTAAGCAGAGCTCAGGAATAAACTGAACTGAATTGAAAAGCCACTGTGACGGATGCAGCTTAACAAGATTTATTCTTTGGTTTGTCCCCTAATTTGCACAACAGTCAGAGCAGGCTAACCTACTCTGTGTTGACTTAATATGAACAGAGTAATACTTTGTACCCTGTGTACAATTAATAATAGTTGTTTAATTAAGAAATGAATTGTATTAAATGCTTAAAAAAAGAGAAGCTAGTATTTACACTTTGGAAAAGTCACACAATGTGAAAGATAACGAAATGTGATGAACTAAGTCATCAGAACTACAATAGCGGCTGAGTTATTCCAAATATAAGTAAATAATATTTAGCACATTGCAAGAAGTAATGCAAGACACTGTGATTTGGTGTCACCTTTGACATGAACAAACACATGGTAAAAATCGTAAATATACAGTCTTCAAACTAATGCTAAAATGCTTGGTTTCCTGGTGTAAAAAAAGGAGAGCAAATTAAATGATTTAAGAACTTTGTAAACCATTTTGGTGACATTTATCCCACCTTGCTGAACCGTCTTAAACTTCGATTCCAGGATTCAGTCTTCTTGGGTAAATATCTGGCATCAATTCAAATGATCCTGATCAGCCGTGATTCAGGTTCAGCTCTCCTAGTACAAATTTCCTAACATTTTTATCCTTTATTTTGTGTATTCATTGTTTTATTACATGTATTGATTGCTTTTATTTTATGATCTTCCTAACCTATTGAGTCTTTGATTATCATATGAAATGGGCTTTATAAATAAACTTGGCATGACTTTAAGATAAAGATCAAAAAGGCCTCATTTTTCAAAGGGATCAGTCAGGAGAAGGACATGAAGAAACATTTCCATAAGTCAGTTTTGACCCAAAGAGTCATTTGAAAGAAGACTGAATGCTTAAACTGTATCAAAATGAGTTTCAACGATGAATTAGATTAAGGGTGTGTATACTTATGGAAACTGGTAGTTGCAGTTTTTTAATACTTTGTTCCCTTTAACAACTTTGTTTGTTTTTCAGTTCCATTGAACAGGATACATTTCACATTAAAAAGGTAGAAAAGGTTTTGAAATATCCCTTTCTGAGGGTTTCTTCTCTACAAGCACACAATATGACATTTGTCTTCTATAAGTAAGGCAACCAGTGCAGAGAATTATTTCCCATAATCTCACTTCAACAAATCCAAGCTATCCCTGTAACAATCAATGTTGCACAGATCAAACACCAAATGAGCATAAAGAATAAAGAATGACCTTTTTAATAGAGCCGATGTGTTGCTTCTCTGTTTCTGCTCTCTTCTTCAACTCTTCCTTCATGTTGTCTTTTTCGGAGCAGATCCCCAGGATCAATTCCTGGTGTCTCTTGTTCTCCTCAAGCAACCTAAGCAAATAGGTTCAAACAGGGGTCAAACCCTCAAAAATTGAGGTCCTTATGGAATTTAGAAGCATTGTATAGCAGCAGGTTTTGTCTATAAAATTTACCTCTGAATAGCTTTCTCCTGTTGAGTGTACTTGAACTGCACACACTTCTCATAGACCATCATGCAGCCATCCTGGTCTGCTGGAAGTCCATTGACAGGCGAGCTCCCTTTCCCCTTTCTTCTGCTTTCACTTCCAGACAGCCCACAAGCTAAAAGCTCTGACTCCAGTTCATCTAACAGTGACTCTTGCGACAGCGAGCGCTGGATTTGGGAAATGAGCTTTCGACTGCAGTCGGTGTCGTAAGGGCTTGATAAAGATTGTGGGGGGAGGGAGACGTTGGCGCCGGTCTGCGGGCTGGAAACCGGCGAGAAGCTGAGTGTGTCGGAGCTCGGAGTGGATGGCCCATTAGAGAACCCAGAAGTTGAGGAGTCTGTAGGGGAGTTTTTGGAAGTGCTTTGGACAGAACCTGGTAAAGGACTGTCGGCAGATTTGATGTTGTCGACAGAGGGAGACTGAGACAGCCGCTCACTGTCATGTTGAGTTGTTGCATCAAAAGTCAAAAAGGTCTCCATTGTCCCTTCGATAACAGAAGGAGAGGTTTCTGCGACATCTGGACTGGTGGCAGCAGCCTCGTTTGAAGGACTGAGTGAAAGTCTGTCCGTTTCACCAGAAACCTTACCAGCATCACTTTTAACATCAGCAGTTGTCTCTTTTACATCATGATGGTCCGGACAGCATATCTGAGCTCCTTCTTCAGTCTTGAATAATCCACTTTCTGGCTGTTTCTCACCTTTTTCCTGATGGCAGGTCTTCACCAGATGATCACTGGTCTGAAAGATTAGTTCTTCTTCTTCACAATTTGACACACTACTATGAAACTCATCTCTAGAGTGCAATTCCTCTGTTACTAATTTATCATCTGATCCTTCCATTTTCTGTGCATCTGTAGTCAGAGCGGGCTGTTTCATGGTCCGCTTAGGGTTCAAATCTGGCAAGAACAAGAAAAAAAAAAACAGGAAAGTAAAAAAAAAAAGAAAGAAAAGGATGAGATGACTGAATTTCAGCTTGATGGCAGTTTATCTGTAAACAACAAACAGTTACAGGAAGTCATTCCCGTGCCATTTGCCTCTTCCTGATCTGCACTTCATGTACTTAGGTCATCTATTGCCAAAAGGAAAACACCTAAAGAATGTCCACAGGCAGACTCAAGAGCTGGGACTGTACAGCACAGAGGTGTGTTTTAGGCCACGCCTATGAAAAGACTACCTTAGCTTAAAGATGTGTGATGGAGAACGTCACACCACTATGATAGTTATTCAAGATGAGCGCCTATCTATTGAGCTTCACTCAACACCCAAACAAAAGAATATGTTAAAGATGTAAGTGTAAGCATCAAATTATTGTAGCATGGACCTACATTTAAAAAAATATATTAGTTATGGCCTCAAAGCACAGAAATCACAAAGTACAAGCCTCGCTAGTACTGATGAGAGTAGACACATGGTTGTAATGGAACAAAAAAACAACAATAAACTGGTTAGCGGAATCGAATGCCTTGTGTTTTTACCTTTACGTCGCATTGGTTACTTTTCCTTTGTATTTGAGGTGTTCTCAAGCTTTCCTTGTTTGTTGAGCTGTTTGGTTTTGAAAGTAAATGCACAACTTTAATGTCAAAAGATGGGAGCAAAGATGCATAAAATCAAAGCACCTTAATTTGGGGGAAAATCCATTCCGTTCGCCTTGCATATGCAACTTACAGATAGCCACGGTAAACTAGCAATTGTCATTGTTTTTTTATAAATTTGAACTGGAGAAAGGTTAAATGTCATCCCCAGATCCAACTAATAACTTTATACAGAGTTATATGGAACAGTAGCAAAACTCAATTAGCGTGAACAACACATCATTTTAAGCTTACTCCACATCAGTTAATGATAATTCTATTTATTTTGCAAATAGTTGATACCAAAGTTTCTTTTGAGGAGCACTAAAGGTCACTTGAGTACTACCAGTGGCACTTATACCACAGTTTGAGAACCATGGTGCTAAAACATAAAAAAGTCTCACAATCTTAGAGTAAGAGGATACATTGTGATTGAAACAACATTTTTACCTCTTTAATACTGTGCAGATGAAGTGCAAGGAGTAAAACAATACTTTAAATCTCCATTCTCAAACAACAATAAAAAACACAATAAAATAAAAAATACAAAACTGGTGACAAAGAGGTCCAGGCAAAATTTGTAAAAAAGTAAATTAAATATTGAAATGTCAGGCTGAAACATTAACTGTTAATCCAACACTAGATTATAAGGGGCTTTGTCAGCATTTCCTGTGTTACTAATCACTGGGATGAGTGGGTGGAGGCCTTAAAAAACCCTATTCAACTTTATGTTATTATCTAGCAATACACCCCTTTCTCTGCCATACCTGTTTTCCAGTCAACATGTTCCAGGACCATTAACCCCGCCCATTTAAAGCCAGTGTTCTTGTATCGATCCAGATAAAAATAAACCAAGTTTTTGTTCTTTCCGTAGTTCTAGTGATGTATTCTAATATTTTGACATTCACTAAATTGTGTCTTAAGAAGTAAAAGCTTTAGCTAGTACGTACTTAAGGATGCTCCTCTGACAGGTGTCATTCCACAACACAATTGACATTATGAATGTACCATTTTCTTTAATATTCATAATTTCAGAGCACAGTAAATCGGTTTGTAATAACAAACAGCAGATTGATGACCCTTTCATACTATTTGACGTTTTATTTACATTCCGGTGCATTTGACATTAGCACTACCTGTCCCTCTGACTTGTTAGCATGCTAGCCTATCAGTTAGCTAAGACGTGGCAACAGGGCTTACTGTCGGTTTACAAAATGAGTTAACACAGTAAATACAAATGCTAAAACACAAAAAACAACAACGTGTGATTATTACCAATCTCTGTGTTGCCGTATTTGAACGTCATAGGCCCGTTGCTGGTTTATCTAGTTAGCTAAGCTAACACTGATAACACAGACATTAGACGAGGCTAACGCTAGCATGTAACACAGATGTAGAACGTAGCTAAATAAATATGTGGATATTTACACCTACCACATGCCAACAAGTCATCGTGTATGTCCATGCAATGACGATCGGAGCTCTCTATTTCACCAGCTGACCGCCCTGCTACTCACTGCTATGACACATCAACAAATATGGCCACAGCAGGAGAAGGAGAGGGACAGAAAGCAATGAATGCCAAGTGACAAATGACGTCAGTCTGGTGTTAACACACACGACAGGTACACCTGCAGGTCTGCCCGGTATTTTCGAGAAAATCTACACCGAGTAAGTGTTGATAAACCATATTATAGTTGTGGTGGCGTGGAGTGGGGGACTGCATTTAATCAAGGTTACTACAAAGACTGATTAAATCCAATGGAATTAATTGCACAGTGACTGCAAATTGATCTCATCGCAAAACCTCACTTGCACCTAGTTTTACCCCTGTCACAAACTGACCTTGAAGTATCATTTGAACAATCTCATCCTTAGTTCATGCAAAAGTGTTAATGAGGACAGCGGATATCATTCTGTCACCCCGATTGTGGTTATTTTAACAAGGAGTGGTCCTTAAAACTCATTAATCTTTAGTCAGCCATGGTTACCTAAGGGAAACATGAGCTGTCATCTTTGATTTGCATTAAAAAGGCCTCAACTGCTACAGTGGTGCTGAATGTCAGGTTTCACACAAAACATCAAGAACTTCAAGAGGAGAGGTTCAGTTTGTTTGACGAAAGCTTCAGAATACCCAAGAAACTCCAACAATAAGCAGGACCATCTGCTAAAGAAGATTCAATTAAAGAATCTGGTTGCCCCCAGTGCAGAGCTTGCTTGGGAATGGCATTGTTTCTGTGTGCACAATGAGCAAATGAATTTTGGATGTTGGCAAAGATTTTGCACCTCAGAACATAAAACTCAAAACTATAACACTGACTGCATGATTTACTACATCTTTTGGGACAGATGATTGTAAGCAGACATATATTTAAACTCTAGTACAGTTAAAGTCAAAAGAATACATGATATATAAATCATTTCATACCGATATGACTGAATTATAGTCCTGAACAGGTTCAAACAGTTCTAAATGCTAACCCCTCTCCTGCCACAAAACGCCAAGATTTCATTTTTCTTTGTTAATTGTTTACCCTGGTCATTTGTTTTTACCCTGATAAATTCAGTGGAAATGGACAGGGTTAAATATTGTTTGAAGAATACCTTATAATCTCTTTCTTGTACTGGATAATATCTCCTCCTCCTTTCATAACAGCATAACTGGGATCACTGGGAAGCTTCTTTAGAAACAGTCTGTTTCTTTAGAGATGCACCAAATTATAAATGGCTCTTCCTGATATCTGTAGGACTGTACAACCACCACTGCTCCCAACTAACCAAATTAAATAACTGCATCCACCATGCACGGATCTCCATATTTTAACATAAAGCCAATTTTTGTGCAACTAAAAAAGGTACAATTGACTCAAGAACTCTGTATTCCAACTGTACATTTCTTAGGATTTACAATTTTTTATGTATTAATTACTGTATTGTTTTCCACCTTGCAATTTTTAAAATTAAAAAATTATTATTTTTAATATGTGTATTAGGGTGGTTCTGTTTGGCTGCTGTTACATTTTCCCCATTAAGGGACAAGTAAAGGATTATTCTATTCTGTTTTATTTTATTTTATTGTATTCTATTCTATAGTACAGTAAAACAAATCGGAGGTAATTATATAACACCATATTCCTCAATGGTAATAAGTAAAAGAATAAAGGATTGTGAAAAAAAAACAAATACATGCATCGTATATATTTTCTTCATGTTTATTAAAAAAAAAAAAAAACGATCCCTTAGATTTTGACGTTGAAGGTAACAGTTTTAATTTTGACCTTCTGCTGACGTCATTACGCAGCTGCAGCCTTTTCATCTTCTCAAGGAGCACGTGAACGCAGGTAGGTCATTAACAATAAAACTTTACCTAATTGATGAAATATTAAATTCTCAAAGTTTTCTGTCGAATGTTTTGCTCTTTTTTACCAAAATAAGAACTTTATTAAGGTGGCCTTCCAGCGTTTAGCATGTTAGTTAATCTTCGTATGTTTTAAAGCTACATTGAGTCAGCTAGCTAAGCACTTTAATGGTGCGTACATCTCCTGTTCATGTCACCTATTCAGCTGTATAACTAAATAATTTTGTAGTTACGGCTGTAGACATGAACCCGTATGTTCCTACATCCCCGGTTCGACCCAACCGACCGCTGAGGAAACCCTCGTCCAGCCCGGACGTGCCTTCTTCATCACCATCTCCGCAAAGATTCCCCACCATGAGGCCCGCTGCGCCTCTACGTCCCGCTGGAAACGGTAAATCCGTCGAGAACGGTGTAATCTAGTTAGTTGTGTTTGCGAATTTCACAACCCAACTACACAAAAAATAGTAAATTAAAAAGTTTTTTTTTTTTTTCAGGTCACACCAGTTCACCAGTAAGCGAAGATAAACCACCTGTATGTATGATTTAATTGCTATAGGGTGATTAGATCTATACCACTAAAATGAGAGATAAATACCTTGTTTTTTGTTGCAGTGTACAGGCATGGTTCTATAAAATACAATAGCTTTTAAAAGTTAATTCTAACAATTCAATTTAAATATTTACACTGGTTTATAAATCTCTTACACAGTGATATATTTCAAAAGTTTATTTCTAATGATAATCCACTTTCTCAGAAATCTCAGCCCACGAAAAAATATGTTATTGTACTTTTACAGTGTATGCCCTTAATATCAGTGATTGGTAGACATTTTCCCGTCTACGCAGTTTTGACATTGTTGGTATGGCTCAATAGGGACACTTTCTGGATTTAAAAGGTGTTGCACGCAACCTGGATGAAGAGTGTGGAGAGAGACTGAACTGACCTGGGGACACTTAATGAGACAATAACAGGCTGATAAAGTGCTGAGTACAAATACTAATGGTGATGTCTTGAATACAGCAATCTTCACTGTATATAATAATGTGTGTTTTATTTGTTTAGTCCAGCTGTAAAGGTTTCTGTACTTATTCCTAGTGCTGGACAATAAAACAATTTCAATAATTTATTGAGAAGCAGAAAATGTTGGTAACAATGATAAAGTTAGGCTTTAAGATTCAATAATAGAGATGATACACATGGCCTAAAGGCAGTATGTTGGGTCCCTATTTAAGCCTTTTTTATTGAATGGAAAGGAGATTGCAACAACCATTGTGAACTCAATTGGCATTATTTAATGGTTGTACTCAGACATATTTGGACTTATTATTTAAACTCATTCTTAATCAATAAAGATCTACATTCTTAAGGGAATTGAGTGTTTAATTTGTGACGATGTTTAAAAATAAATCTCATTAGTTCTTAATATTTTGTTACTTTATACGTTTTGTTGCAGATACTTCAAAAGTATTTGAAACCGTATCGTATTCATGCCGCTGTTCTATATCTGAGTGGATGGCTCAGCATATGTTCTGTCCTATGTGCGAACAAACATTAGATTACACAATAAGTTAATGCAAATAAAAACTTAACGAAACAGCTTTAGCTTTGTGTATCAACGACACCAAAGTCTACCAACCACCCTTAGATACAGTAACTGCAGCCAATTCCACACATAATTCTGCTAAAGGCACCAAAACGGACCCTCTGGTCAATTTCAAACAAATAAATTGAGTTAAAAAGTGGTAGGGGTGGGGGTATTGACAGCCTATGGGATTTCTGTGATTAAAATTGACAGCAATGCATATATCTGACCTAGGATCAGTGTCTGTTAACACAGGTTATATGGTCAAGCCTCAGATCGAGATACAATGCTGACTGACAGGTGTCAGTCATGGTGATCGTGGGGGGAAAACTACTGAGAGGATACTGAAGCCTCCTCCCAGTGGGACGTGCCTGGAACACCTCCCGAGGAAGGCGTCCAGGAGGCATCCGGTATAGATGCCCGAGCCACCTCAACTGGCTACTCCGAGCCCCTCCCGGATGGCCGAGCTCCTCACCCTATCTCTAAGGGAGTGCCCGGCCACCCTACGGAGGAAGCTCATTTCAGCCGCTTGTATCCGTGATCTCGTTCTTTCGGTCATGACCCAAAGTTCATGGCCATAGGTGAGGGTAGGAACGTAGACCGACCGGTAAATTGAGAGCTTCGCTTTTCGGCTCAGCTCTCTCTTCACCACAACAGACCGGCACAGCGCCCCCATTACTGTGGCAGCCGCACCGATCCGTCTGTTGATCTCCCGCTCCATTCTTCCCTCACTCGTGAACAAGACCCAAAGATACTTAAACTCCTCCACTTGAGGCAGGAACTCCCCTCCAACCATATGATTACTTATCGAAGGTAAAAGCTAACCTGTGTTACTAGTTTGTGTCAAGGTGGTCGCAGCGAAGAAGCAATGAAGAAGTTGAGCCTGGAGCAACATAACAGGAGTAGGACTGCTAAACTGGATGAACGTATGGACAGATGGAGACTAATAAAGCTGCCTTGTTTAATTTGAGTTTTAATGCACGACCAGTCAAGACCACAGAGGGACTGAGACAACATTATGAGCTAGTTTAGTGACTGAAATTTAGGTAAAGAAGGTTAGGCCTCAAGCAGAGGAAGAACTTGTAAAGAGCTGCACTATTGTTGCTGCAGAACTATTTCTCTAATGATAAATTATTTGAAAATACCAGTTTGTTAGGATGAATAGTTAGTTACTGATATGGCAGCAGACAACTGACTAAAGAGAAGCAACCATCACATTAGTGTGATGAAATATTATAGCACTCAGAACAGCCTTTAGCTTTGAAAGTACCAGATCTGTTTCTATTAAAATGAAAAAGATTTTCTTATTCAGTCCAAAAACAAACTGAAAACTTAAAATAATATTGTATAAAATCTCCTGGACATGCCTTGTTTTATTTTGGAAAGTATTAGAATAAAAAAACCCCGAACACAGACATTTGAAAAATAACTTGTGGGATGAGGAATTAGATCCTAAAATTCTCTACAGTCCCAAATGAGGCAAACACTTAATCACCCTAATTGACATTTCCTGTCTGCGTTTTATTAAATTGAAACTTTTGTTTTAATGACATGTTCTTTTTCCATTTTTCAGTTGCCAGGATTGGTCCCTCCAGCCCTCATGGTATACTTATGCAAGTTCTGTGGTCAGCAAGGTAATATTACAGCTGAAATGTCAGCCAGAAGGTCAATAAACTGAGAAATTACACAAAGCTCTAATCAGGTTTCACACTGTGGCTGCTGAGTGTTGTTGGATTTTCAGTCTTGCCACAGCTAAAAATTACTTTTATGATATGACTTATTTCATCAGTGTTTTGTGCGTACATTTAAACCAACACTTCAGTAAAAATCTATTTCCTGGTGCTCAACAGGTAATTTCCGTTGTAAGCGCTGCAAGAAAATGCCTTATTGCTCCGTAGTGTGTCAGACAGAGGACTGGATGGAACACAGACGCACCTGCAGGCCTGTTGACCTCGAGCCTGCGAAGTAGGTTTAGTCACCAGATAATCAATTTTTTTCCTTACATCCAGATTAATTAAATGTGTTTTTCTCATCATAAGAGAAAAACCCAAGGAAAGCATGGCTTTGCTAGGTGCTGGTCACAAGAAAAGCCTCACAGAATTGCAGGTAATTTACTTGTAAAGAGTTTAAATCCTAACATTTCAAATATAAAATAATACTCAACAATATGCTTTAACATTTCTGATTACTGAAGGCCAGTGATTCATCAAGCTATAAGAAGGTGTATTTAAAAGATTTACAAGCTTCTAAAATAACAGATGGAGCTGACATCCAGGTAAAAAAAAACTACCCAGTTTGTATCGGCTTTGGAGCATAAAATACTGTACTGCTTATTTCAAGAGTCTCTCATTGGTGTTTTCAGGCTACTGTTGTTGAATTCACCAGCCCTGGCAGGTTTTTCATCCTTCCTCAAAACCCCAAGGTGCTAGAAGCTCTACAAATCATAAGCACAGAACTTCAGAAAACCTGCAGCAACCACTCAGGAACAGCTTACCTTCCCTGTGATGGAGAAGTTTGTGCAGTTCAGTTTTCCTGTGATAAGGTGAGAAGAGGTTCACCAGTGCAATTACGAGAGATGTGTCTCGGTGTTAATCTTTGCCAAGTTGTTAACCTATCAAACTTGTTTTTGCATCTTAGAACTGGTACAGAGGCTTGGTGCAGAGCCTAGCTGCTGACAAGACTGCTAATATCCTTTACATCGACTTTGGTAACAAAGAGAAGGTCCCATTTGAGAGGATCAGACCCCTCCCTGCAAATATTCAGCAATTTTGCCCATGTGTGAGTACATGTAGTTTTAATTGTTGTCAAAGTGTGTTTTGGTCCTTGTGAATTTTTATTACGTGCACACAGTTGTCGAGGCCTGAATTTTCTCATTCTCTCTTGGGTTTTACTGCCGACTAGCTTTCAATTTAAAAACCTACAACTCTTTCTTAAGCTACAAAGCAGTAAGACTTAATTCAACAAGCACCCAGTCTGCCTAAAACGATATTTGCAGGTAATGTCTAGATATTTTTGGAGAATGTGTGCTTGTTATTTTTAGCTGTTTAAATTTTGAAAATAAAGGAGCATATAGGAAGTTAGTTGATGTACCACTGTTAAAAGCCCTGCTATAAGGTGACTGTGAACTTTTTGAAAAATGATTAAAAAGGAAAAAAAAGTCTGGAATTGCATAGAACCTTGGCATGAGAAATGTGTATTTATGTTATGTAGCAACTGTCTTGATATAAACACATGCCTTTATTATTCAACACAGGTAATGAAGTGCCGGATTGCTGGTGTGGTGCCAGTGGTTAACGAGTGGTCAGACGAGTGCTGCATTACAGTTAGACAGCTGCTGGCCGGCAAGGCTGTCACTGTGAAGCTGTTGGAAACAGTGGAAAAAGAATGTGCCCATGCTGTAGATATCCAGCTTTCAATGAGTGTGTATCGAGGAGCTGAATCAGAAATGAGTTTCAGATTTCCAGATGTTTAATTAAAATATTTAAATTAAACTCCCTTCTTGTGTATTTAAGGGGAACTGTTGAGCTCATTCCTCCTACAGAATGGATATGCACAAAAAGAATCAGTCAATGCACCACCGACTGAGCAAGATATAAGTATGCTAAATGCTTATCAACTAGTTTGCATAACTGTATGCATTGTGTTGCAATATTGCAGTTAAAAAGAAGAGTTACAGGATCTGCCTTCCTTTAGGTGCCATGTTGAATGCATCATTTGAAAACTTCAAGTGCCTCTCTGATGGGAAGGATGACAATGGATGGGCTACACCACCAGAACCACTCACACAGGCAGTAGGAGACAAATTCTCTGTTGTGGTCACCCACTTCCTGTCACCCAGTGATCTTGTTGTGCAGAAGGTGGAGAATGCTGGTGAGTTTCATTCCATCCACATGAGAGCCAAACCTCTGAACCCAATGTTGCTCGATCTAACTAAAACCTTGGTTTGTAGGGCTTATCCAGGATTTGCAGTTGATGCTGAGGAATCACTGCTCTCAAGTTTCTACACCACAGAACTTTAGACCTGCTCCTGGAACAGTTTGTTGTGCTCAATTCTCAGGTGAGCCACATCTAGCCATTCCCATCGCACATAAAACTGGCTGAATTTGACTTAAAACAGTTTACCATTCTTGTCATTCCAAGTTATCAAGAACTACGTTGTGACAAAGTTAGGATATGACACCGTTCACTTAATCTCAAGTGGATAATTTGACTTTTTAATGGTCTAATCGTCGACCTTAGTCACAGATATTGTAATAAAGTGTAAGCCCACTGGTTTCAGAACAGTTCTAAATATACACTCGTACTCGTACTTGTCGTCTTCCGCTTTATCTGGGACCGGGTCGCGGGGGCAGCAGACTCAGCAGAGACACCCAGACGTCCCTCTCCCCAGACACCTCCTCCAGCTCCTCTGGGGGAAGCCCAAGGCCTTACCAGGCCAGCTGAGAGACATAGTCCCTCCAGCGTGTCCTGGGCCGTCCCCTGGGCCTCCTCCCGGTGGGACGTGCCTGGAACACCTCCCGAGGAAGGCGTCCAGGAGGCATCCGGTATAGATGCCCAAGCCACCTCAACTGGCTCCTCTCGATGTGGAGGAGCAGCGGCTCTACTCCGAGTCCCTCCCGGATGAGCTTTTCGGCTCAGCTCTCTCTTCACCACAACGGACCGGCACATCCCCCCCATTACTGTGGCAGCCGCACCGATCCGTCTGTCGATCTCCCGCTCCATTTTTCCCCCACTCGTTGACAAGACCCCGAGATACTTAAACTCCTCCACTTGAGGCAGGAACTCCCCTCCAACCTGAAGAGGACAAGCCACCCTTTTGGAGGAGCTGATCTTCATCACACTCGACTGCGAACCGCCCCAGTGCATGCTGTAGGTCTTGGCTAGAGGGGGCCAGCAGGACCACATCTTCTGCAAAAAGAAGAGACAAAATCCACTGGTCCCCAAGCCAGACCCCCTCCGGCCCTTGGCTGCGTCTAGAAATCCCGTCCATAAAAGTTATGAACAGGACCGGTGACAAAGGGCAGCCCTGCTGGAGTCCAACATGCACCGGGAACAGGTCCGACTTAGTGCCGGCAATGCGGACCAAACTCCTGCTGTGCTTGTACAGAGACCGGATGGCCCCGCAAAACACATGTGGACCGGTTGGGCAACTCCCATGAACCCTCGAGTACCCTGTAGAGGGTATAGAGCTGGTCCAGTGTCCCACGGCCGGGACGAAAACCACACTGCTCCTCCTGAAGCCGAGGTTCGACTATCGGCCGTACTCTCCTCTCCAATACCCTGGCATAGGCCTTACCAAGGAGGCTGAGGAGTGTGATCCCCTTGTAGTTGGAACACACCCTCCGGTCACCCTTCTTATGAAGGGGGACCACCACCCCAGTCTGCCAGTCCAGAGGCACTGTCCCCGACTGCCACGCAATGTTGAAGAGGCGTATCAACCATGACAGCCCCACAACATCCAAAGACTTGAGGTACTCAGGGCAGATCTCATCCAACCCCGAAGCCCTGCCACCGCGGAGCTTTTTAACCACCTCGGTGACTCCAGCCTGGGTGATGAAAGAGTCCAACCCCGAGTCCCCACCCTCTGTTTCCACCAGGGAATGCGCGATGGCAGGATTGAGGAGATCCTCGAAGTACTCTTTCCACTGGCCGATAATGTCCCCAGTCGAGGTCAGCAGTCTCCTGCCCCCACTGTAACAGTGTTGGCGAAGCACTGCTTCCCCCTCCTGAGGCGCCGGATGGTTTGCCAGAATCGCTTTGGGACCACCCGGTAGTCCTTCTCCATGGCCTCACCGAACTCCTCCCAGTTCCGGGTATTTGCCTCTGCCACAGCCCGGGCCGCTGCACGCTTGGCCCCACGGTACCCGTCAGCCGCCACAGGAGTCCCACAAGCCAACCACAGCCGATAGGACTCCTTCTTCAGCTTGACAGCGTCCCTTACTGCCGGTGTCCACCACCAGGTTCGGGGATTGCCGCCGCGACAGGCGCCGCAGACCTTACAGCCACAGCTACGGGCAGCAGCATCGACAATAGATGTGGAGAACAAGGTCCACTTGGACTCTATGTCACCAACATTCCCCGGGATCTGGTCAAAGCTCTCCCAGAGGTGGGAGTTGAATACATCCCTGGCCGAGGGCTCCGCCAGGCGTTCCCAGCAGACCCTCACTATGCGCTTGGGCCTCCCGAGTCTGTCCGGCTTTCTCCTCCTCCAGTGGATCCAATTCACCACCAGGTGATGATCAGTGGACAGCTCAGTCCCTCTCTTCACCCGAGTGTCCAAAACATGCGGCCGAAGGTCTGATGATACGACAACAAAGTCGATCATCGACCTCCTGCCTAGGGTGTCTTGGTGCCAAGTGCACTGATGGACACCCTTATGTTTGAACATGGTGTTCGTTATGGACAATCCGTGACTAGCACAGAAGTCCAATAACAAAACACCACTTGGATTCAGATCAGGGAGGCCATTCCTCCCGATCACGCCTCTCCAGGTGTCACTGTCGTTCCCCACGTGGGCGTTGAAGTCCCCCAGCAGAATAATGGAGTCCCCGGGAGGGGCACTATCCAGCACCCCCGACAGGGACGCCAAGAATGCCGGGTACTCCGCACTACCACTCGGCCCGTAGGCTGAAATGATAGTCAGAGACCTCTCCCCAACCCGAAGGCGCAGGGATACGACCCTCTCATCCACTGGGCTAAACCCCAACACGAGACAGCTGAGCTGGGGGTCAACAAACAAACCCAGCCCGCCGCCTCTCCCCGTGGGCCACTCCAGAGTAGAAGAGAGTCCAACCCCTCTCAAGGAGATGGGTTCCAGAGCCCACACTGTGCGTGGAGGCGAGCCCGACTATTTCTAGTCGATATCTCTCGACCTCCCGCACAAGCTCAGACTCCTTCCCCCCCCAGCGAGGTGACATTCCACGTCCCTAGAGCCAGCCTAAGCATCCGGGGATCGGGCCGCCGAGGTCTCCACCTTCGTCCGCCGCCCAATCCTCTTTGCACCGGTCCCTCACGGTTCCCCCAGCAGGTGGTGGGACTCTCATTCGGGCTTGGCTCGGCCGGGTCCCGCGAGGAGCAACCCGGCCACCAGGCGCTCTCTGACGAGTCCCGACCCCAGGCCTGGCTCCAGGGTGGAACCCCGGCTCCGCCGTACCGGGCGACGTCACGTGCCTCGATTTTGTAGTCGTCATGAGGGGTTCTTGAACCGCTCTTTGTCTGACCCATCACCTAGAGCCTGTTTGCCATGGGAGACCCTACCAGGAGCATTTAAGCCCCAGACAACATAACCTCCAGGATCATTCGAGCACTCAAACCCCTCCACCACGTTAAGGTGGCGGTTCAATATATACAGTATATTTAAAAACTGCAATCACTTCTTTTCAACTGCTGTTTTTTTTTTTGTTGTAAAAATAATTAGACCATCATTTCCAACCCTTTTCCACCTTTTAATATGAGTTAGACTTTGTCCAGTTAAACTGAAAACAAGTAAATCTATTTGTAAAAAATGTTTGTGTACACACCTTGCTAATATTTTGAAGAGTACCTTTTGTTTCCTATTACAGAGTTAAAATCCCCCAAAATCCAGATTCGAGCAACAAAACATTGCTGTGCATAAGAAAATAGGCTGCAATATTTAAAGTTGGCTGTGCAAAACAGTGCTGCCTTTAATTCTATCAGTTGAATCTCCTCAGCAAGAGAGATGGCAAACGTACAACAGGTATCGGAAGGCTACCTTTGGTCAGAGACTCACGAGAAATTATTTTAAAACAAAACTACAGCGCTAACCCGATACATGAGGTTGGATCGTGACCATAGGAGAAAACTATAAAAGACTATATAAAAACTACCACTTTCTACTAAATAATTGAAAACCTGGTCTGGGAGGCTGCCAAAGACTCCACTGGGATTTTTATCTTTAAGCATCACAGTGAGTCCAAGCGTACATCCAAATCTATAAAGGAATGACCTCACCAGAGGAAAAATGGTTTGGGATTGGCCGAGCCGGAGACCTAACGACGGCCGAGGACAAGAGATGTGCTCATAATCTGATGAGCATAGAGAACTTTTAGAGTAAAGTGAGCAAACAAAGCCAAGTGGAGATGTGGGATGCTCATAGGTTACGAGTTTTAAATGAGGTGATTGACTTTTTTATGCTTTTACCCGATTTGTGTTTGCTGTTGAATTCTGCAGGATTTACATCAAAGATTTATTTTTCCATGGTCTCATTTTTTATCCAAGGGTTAATGATTGTGTACAACTATGGTTTTCATTGTAGTTCTCTATTAAAGATGCATCATTTGCTTCACCTCTTTTATGCTTAGCAAATGCGCCTGATATTTTTCTCCACTTTCCAGAGGACAAGCAGTGGTACCGCGCTAAAGTTCTGGCTTATCCATCAGAAGAACGAGTCTGTGTCGGCTACCTTGATTTTGGCAACGCTGAGGAGGTGGATTTAGGCCAGTTGCTTCCAATTAGCGCTTCACTGCTGGCCCTTCCAATGCAGGCTATCCCATGTGCTCTAGCAGGTATTTTATCAACTTTACAACAGATTTGAAATAGTCAAATTGTCATTGTATTTTAATTCAAATTTGATAGCTTAGTTGCTGTCTTTTTTGTTTTTTTGTTGTTGTGGGGTTTCAAATGAATAATTTTTAATTTCATGAATTATGTAAAAGACTTTCTGTAAAGATGTTTTTGTGTTAATCCTAAATTCATTTTGCTCTTCAGGGGTGCAGCCCGTTGGGGAGAGCTGGTCAAAGGATTGCATTTTGGCTCTACAGCGGCAGCTGTCCAACAGAGTACTGCAACTTGAGATTCAGGGAGCCCAGGAGGGCAAGACTCTGGTGTCCGTGATTAATGAGGCCAGTGATCCTCAGACTGACTTTTCTGAGCTCCTGATCTCTGCAGGTTATGCTGCACCTGCTTCTACCACTGTTAACCTGTCGGCTGAGGAGACGACTGCTACTGCAGCGGCAAGTGGTGGGTAAAGAAATCAACCTCACACCGTTCTTGGTTTTGATCCATTCACTATGGCATTTATGTAAAACATGCAGCTGGACAATATTGTGATTAAAATGGATATACCATTTTAATCACAATATTGTCACATTTGTTTTATTTTTGTAAGCATTTCTCAGATGCTCCTTTTTAACTAGTTAATAATTTTCTAATTTGGTTCTATAGTTTACAGTCTTACAGAGCAGATGACTCTTGTTATCTGCGATGATTCTGTTTGTAACATGCTCCTCAGTGTCCCCCACTGTGTCGTCTTCTGCGTCTCCCGCTGTGTCTCAACCTCTGGTTTGGTCTATTGTTGAGCTTCCGTCTGATGGCCAGATGGTGCCGCTACTCACCAGTATTGTGGAGAGTCCTGGAAGGTTTCACTGCCACCTTGGTAGCCCAACAGGTAGTGTATCTTCACAGGTCCACCAGCATTAATTAACAAAATGTTAAGTCTGAAAAGTCTCAGTAGAATTTGGTTTTTTCAGTGATTGCAGTAAACGGTGATATACTAGATATAAACGTGCCCTGGCATCGCTACAACTTAAAGCCATATAGTATCTTCTTGTGGCATTGAAACCATTTGTTTTGGTTTTTTTTTTTTTTTTGCAGAGCTGCAGAAACTCATGGAGCTGGAGGTTCAATTAAAGCAGCACTGTGAGGCTGAAGCTTCACCTTTTGTGCCCAAAGTGGGAGAGCCATGCTGTGCACTGTTACCTGGTGAGAACATCTTGATGCAATCCACACTGCCAGCAGGCTGTTTGAACTTGACAGGACACTTTACTTTAGAAACAGGATTTACATATTCTTCTATCTTGACTACATAAACTCATGGGTGTGAATGCCATATTAATGTAGGGCTGCTGACTTATTTGAACTGTGGATGCATATTCAGAAATGTATTTTTCCCCTGTAAAACTGTTTAAACTGTTTAAAAAAATGGTAGAGGAACCCCTGTTTTTATTGGTTTGCTGGAACAGAGGCCCTTTTGAATCATTGTTCATAAATGTTCTTCAGAGTTGAGCTCTGGGCCATTCCAGAAGCTTCACATATTTCTGTGCTTTATTCACTCCAAAAAACAATTTTGATGTGTTTTTGGGAAGAAATTCCCTTTCACAACACCGAACTGAATCTACTAACTGTTTATTAAAGGATGAGCTTGAAGAATTTTGAGGTAGTTCTCTTTTATAATTCCACTCATTTTTGCAATGCACCTGTACCACAAGCAGCAAATAGGCCTTGAGTATGATACTGCCACCACCATGCTTGACAGTAGGTGCTGTGTTTTAGGTTTCTCAAATCCTCCAAACATGCCTCTTGTTATTGTGACCAAATAGATCAACTCATCTGACCATAAAACATTTTTTCAGAAGACATTTGTCTTGTTCATGTGGGCCAGTGCTCCCAGTCTTTCAGGGTCTGTGTTCTGCAACTGTAGGATGTGTCCCTACTCCTACACACCTAAATCAAATAGCTGAATTCTCTCCTTAGCATGGCTTTAAATTGCACAGACCTGCACAGGTGTGTTGAACCAGAAATGCATCTAAAGCTTTCAGGGCACCAGCCCTCAAGAACTGGAGCTTGAGACCCGTTTTTGGAGCACTCATTTCCTCCTTGGTGCTACCCTCTGAGTTCATGTTGACGATAAACTGCTTTTACTGTGGACAGTGACACTGGTGTTGAAGAATAGGCTTGGTGTGTTTCCTTTGATCAGATGGTTGAAACTTGAACTTAAAAGTTGTATACTGGGATAATGATCTCAAATGTACTTCCAAACTGGTTTTGTACTACATGAAGCAGGGTGACGTTAAGCTTCTGGAATAGCCCCGACCTCAACCCTGTTGAAAATGTACGGTCTGTGCTTAAAACGAGGCTTATGTCCGGAAACCAACCAGTTTCAATGAGCTTTACTATTTCTCAAGGTGTCTATGTATTGAATTTGAGTTGATCATTTCCTGGAAAAACAAAAATTGGGCATTGTAAAGACAATGTGAATTTCAGACTCAATTTTGTGTTCAATTATTAAAAATAAACTAATTTCAGAAAAACTTATGGGTTTTTGGATTGATTTTAGATAATTACCTCAATGTCTGGCTTGCCATATAAAAGTTAAAGTTTTGGCTTAACTAAATTACTATTTTAGTTTTTTGACATACTAATGCACGTATTGCATTACTGTTCACCTAGGTAAATAACCTAGTTTTGCACAAATAAAAAGCACTATTTGTACATTTTCACATAATACCTTTGCATATTTTAGGGTCCACAACTGCTATTCATAAGTATATAGTTTCCTTATCTTGCATTTTTGTCACACTGTAGAGTGTCTGCTTTTTATTTGCTTATTTAGTGTTCCCACTAAAAGTTTGAAAGAGTATTACTCTTCTAAAGAAAATACAAATATGCTATTTCACAGTTTTTGGCCATCTTTTTACTTCTAATTCAATTCAGTTTATTTATATAGCACCAATTCACAACATGTTGTCTCAAGGCGCTTCACAAAAGTCAGGTACATACATTCCAATTAATCCTAACCATTGAACAGTTCAGTCAGATTCAGTTATTTATTCAAACTAAATAAAAGGTTTTTCTATCTAAGGGAACCAAGCAGATTGCATCCAGTCAGTGATTTGCAGCATTCCCTCCTCCCGGATGAGCATGTAGAGACAGTGGACAGTCACTGGCGTTGACATGGCAGCAATCCCTCATACTGAGCATGCATGTAGCGACAGTGGAGAGGAAAAACTCCCTTTTAACAGGAAGAAACCCCCACCAGAACCAGGCTCAGTGTGAGCGGCCATCTGCCACGACCGACTGGGGGTTTGAGAGAACAGAGCAGAGACACTTTGAGAACAAAGAAGCACTGATCCAGGAGTACTTTCTATGGGAAGGAAAAGTAAATGTTAATGGATGTAGCTCCTTTAGTCGTTTCATCTAGAAAGAAAACAGATAAACTCTGAGCCAGTTTTCAAGGTTAGAGTCTAAAAGAGAGCACATAGAGTTAGTCACAATAAAAGTTCAGTCAATTGCTATGTCTAGGAAGAAAGGGTTAAACACTACAAGACAGGGCTTTGTGGATCATCAGTAGAAGGTGAGCATTAAGTTGTTGCCAGCAGAAGCTTGGATGATGCCCCTCTCCAGAAAGGTGTCACAGGTAGACACAGAGTCAGGCCAGGTGTAGCTTCTAGGAAGAGAAAATAGAGAGAACATAAAGTTAAAAACTGAAATAACAGCAAATAATGCAACATTGGAGAGTAGTGTGAGAATGTAGTGAAGAGGGTGAAAGTGGTCATTATGTCCTCCAGCAGCCTAAGCCTATAGCAGCATAACTACACAGATAGCTCAGGATAACCTAAGCCACTCTAACTATAAGTTTTATCAAAAAGAAAAGTTTTAAGCCTAGCCTTAAAAGTAGACAGTTTGTCCATCTAGAGCCCACTGGTGGCCATTGTTCTACTAAAAACCACAAGGATTGGGATACATCTCTCTGTCAGATTGACCATAACCATTGGAAGAGAGAAGGGGTCATACAGGTAGCAGAAATGGAGGGTGTGTTTGCATCTCAACCATAACTGAGCCGGTTTAGGCTTCTGGGTTTTAAATTGGACCTCAGGTTCTTGCATAATGCATAAACAAAGCATTGATATTCTTTCTGAATTGTTTTATTTTTCTAATGCACTCCTGTTCACAAAATGTGAATCTGTGTTTAAGTCCTATCGAGATATTCTTGATTTTGACTAAATATGTCTTGATGCCAAAAAGAGGGAAACGGCTGTTTACCATGCTGCAGAATCAGAAGCCAATTTCATCGCTGTGATATAGATTTTCTGGAAGAAAAAGATAATAAAAGCCAGCTAGGCAAATATTTTTTTACTCAAATGGCAAAGGTATCAAATAACCGAGACATATAGAGAACTGGGTCTGAAAAGGTCTGGGCTTTTGAAATGGAAATATCGGAAACATTTAGTCAAATTGGCCAGATTTAGGCTGGAACCTTGACTACTTTTCAAGGTGCTACTGGCTTAGGGACATTTACCAGAATATTAATTGCGGTGTACATACTTATTTGAGCCTGTGTGTATATATTTTTTAACCCATGTAAGTTGTATTATAAAAATGTTTTTAAAATAAATCACTAAAAGTCCAAACCTGTATCATTGCCATTAATGTAAACGTCTGACCGGCACTGTGGATACCATTGATAATGATTTTTATTTAAAGACAGTAATTCAAAATTTTAAAAGATTTTCTGTGCATCTTTGATCTCCTGTATTGATGTTTCTCAGTATATATGTTATGTTTTTTCAATAAGCTCTTTATTTTTCCAAAGGCAGTGGAGCTTGGTGCCGAGCTATGGTGAAGGAACTGTTCGATGACAAAGTTGCCATACATTTAGTGGATTACGGTCACAGCATGACAATAAAAAACATCCACCTTCGTTCCATTACTCCGAAACTCCTTAAACTCCCTTTCCAGGCTGTTTGCTGCTGGCTTGCAGGTAAAAACATTCATTAATATCTCATTATTTACACTTGATAAATGAGCATTTGTGTCCTTAATGGATGTTCACTGACATGTTCACTGAATAGAAAATACTCTATTAAATTGTGAGTGTATGGATTTAGGTGTGGAGCCTGTTGGATCAGAGTGGAGCAGTGAAGCCCTCCTGTGGTTCCAGACTTTGGTGGATGGACAGCCGCTCAACGCTCGCGTCCTCGCCGTCACTGAGCAGGGCTATGGAGTGGAGCTTGTAAGCAGAGGCCAGAACATGGCAGCTGCTCTCATTGCTGAACAACTAGCCAAAACTAAAGGAGAACCTGCCAAAGAAACACATGTACATTTGGAATCCACAATGAAACAAGGGGATAGCTTTCAAACCAGTAAACACACTGAAGCTGTTTCCAGAGGGATGCCGAGTGAAATCCAGACTGCTGTGGCATCTGACGGTGAGATAAAATGTTGTACCTGAAAGTTAAGTTTGTCTGTTTTTTCTTCTCTAGATTGTGATTTCTGACATATGGTAATTTGCTTCCAGTTGCATGTTTTCCAGTTGATTGGAAGACAGTGGAGCTACCTTTGAATGATAGCTTTCAGCCTTGCGTTGCAGCCGTCATCAGCCCTTCTCTCTTTTACCTGCTCAGCCCTACGCAGGGTGAGAACATCCACTCTGTTATTCAAGATGGAAAGTTTTATGAATGGATTGTTTTTGTAACCTTTTTCTTTTGATGAAGTTGACCAAGAAAAGCTCCAGGAGGTGATTACGGGCCTTGCTGCCTATTGCAGTACCTACAATGCCACTTTATCAGCAGGGATGGAGAGCAGGCCTGCTGCAGGGGCTGCCTGTTGTGCCCAGTTTTCTGGTAAGGAAAATGGGGACTGCATCCCTTCTCCACACCTGAATCAAATGGCTGAATTCCCTTATCATTTAAAGCTACAAATAACTTGAAAGCTTAGCTGCTTTAATGTGCAACAGACTAGATATAATCAGTATTACATGTTCTACATAAGCATTGTGAATGTGCTCCTCAATACCCACCAGTTCTTTTGCCTGCTAGGGATATTTTGTCCAGACTGGAGTTTCTACAGAACAGCCTTAACGTGCTGCTTCAACACAGGCTAAGTAAAAAAAAAACAGAAACATTAATGTGGTGCTGATGTCTTAGCTTTCTCATTTCTCTGTAAACATTTCTGACAATGCTCAATGAACTCTTGTTTTGCTGTTGCCCATGTTTTCACGTCAAGCACTTTCCTGAAGTGCTAGGCTAATGCTAGCAAGCTTGCTCTCCGTTTGCTTACAAGTCGCCGGGAATTTGCTGAATATATTCAAATGTGGGTACAGACATGACTTAAACAAATTGTTCCAGGGTTGCACAGTAAATGTTGCTGATGTTTCAAATACTTGCAAATCAAATAATCACCTTGCACTCGGCCTCTCGATGTCAGGAATATATTTTGTATGCTTTCTGTTTAATGCAGTAGAAAATGTTTTGTGGTGGCAGTAAGATGTTTTTTTTTTTTTCTTTTTTTGTCAAAACAGCAAATTTAGCCAGATAGAACATTTTCAAGTTCTTAAAAGCCATGATGAGATGTGAAAAATTCATTTTTAATATTAGCTGGATAGTAGAATCACCATTTGTGTGGTCTAGGTGTGCCAAGAAGCCAAAGCAGAAAGACATGAACACGGTGTTGTTGTCAGTTATATTGTTATCTTGACATTCACCAACATTATTGAATATCACTTGTCTTCCTAATATCGTGCAGCCCTATTGTTCTCCTGACGTGTCTCAGCTGTTATCTGCACAGAACAGGGCACATCACATTGGGTGTGGAGTTGCAGCAGACATTACAGTCTGTCTGTCTCCTTGTCATAGTAAAACGCTTGGATTAAGAACACAATGTGCATAGCTCGCAAAACTCAACTGTAGGGCATGCACATGAAAATAAGCTGTGATTTGTATATAAAACTGGCACAGTCTCACTGGCTAACACTGCTGGTTGTTGCTGGTATAAAACTACACACCGATAGCCTAGAATAGAGTAGAAATATCCTTTATTGTTTCTCAGTGGGGAAATTCAGGTGTACCAGCAGCAAAGTGACAGATAAATGGAAGCATGCAGGTTCACACAAAGCCACGAATCTGACAAACATAAGGCTGTACAGTCTTAAAATACATAAAATACAGGTTTAGTTTATTTCTTTTACGGAATAAACTAATTCTGGATTTAGTGAGCAGGGATATTTTCCTATAACCAGCACAATCTTTATTTATATTGTTGAATAAGGTGGAGATGGAATGAGAACACTGGGCCTACTCTGAGCTTTTTCAGGACCTCACCTGCAGTTGTTGCTCTTGCAGACCTAAGCTGCTAATACCACGTCTCTGAGTAGACATAATTACACACCGCGTGTACGTAGTGACTGTAGGAACTGCTTTAAATACAGTATACAAGGAGGAAACTAGTCTAGTGTACATTCCACAGCCAGCTGACACTGGGGTCTGTTTTAGGAGATTTTTGTACTGGATGTTGGAGCATTTGCAGTCAGAACCTGCAGCCTTTTTCTCCTTAGCTGGTTGCTTTACGTGTTGGGACTAAGGCAGAAATTTACTAGTGATGGCAGAAAGAGCAAGAGCCGCAGCTTTGTACGTCTGTTGTGACTTCGGTATTTCCAAACTTTTAATATATTTTGCTTCTCTTCCCCCCAGCTGATAATAACTGGTACCGTGCTGTGATCTTAGAAGTTGGTGAGAATGAGATGAGAGTCCTGTATGCAGACTATGGGAACACTGAAAAGGTCCCATCCTCCCAAATCCTGCCCATCCCTGCCCACCTGTTGCAGCTCCCTTTTCAAATAACTCGCTGCACCCTCACTGGTAAGGCAGAAGTGCTCTTGAATACTTCTAACCTTATCCTACGTGCTGTGTTTACTTGTCTGTCCTAACAACTCCCCCTAATAAGTAACTGATATCCTATATTAAAAGGTAAAGAACACTTTCCTGCAGAGTGGCCAGAAGAAGTGCAGCAGATGTTTCAAACTGAGCTGGTGAACGGTGTTCAAGCCATAGTCCAGTCCTTTCATGGCTCTGCTAATGTGCTGTCTATCACTCTGCCGTCTGAGAGAGGTGGAGAGCACCTCACTACTATGATCCTGGATATGCTGCATGCCTGCAACAAGAGCAACCCAGACCCAGTAACCAGCCAGAGTCTTGACAACACTGGCAGCAGCACTCCATATGTACTTGATGGCCCCCAGTCCAAGTCTGTCCCCGACTTCCAATGTCAGCTGGACAACATACCAGCACCAGTTGATGCCACAGGGTCTATTGAGGCTCCAGAACTGACAGCACATACGCCTCAGCAGAAGATTGTTTCTGCACCAGTCTTTGGTAGGTGATGTTGGAGCATCAGATGTGTGTAGTCATTATTATTATTATGTCAGCTTATAACCTGTAAAAAAATACACGAGTTTCACTAATGAGCCAAGTTATCATATGAGCTGAAAATGTGCTTCTCAGTAAATTAGAATATTATTGAAAAGTTTATTTCAGTAAATAATTTTGAAGGGCAGATAAATTGATATATGATTCTCTTGCCTTAGGAAAACCCAAAACTCAGTTTCTCAGACAATGTGAACATTACATCAGACCATTAAAAAGGGACTTTTAAAACAAATGTCAGCCTAGTGAAAAATATCACATGTACTGTACAGTATACGCACCAGGTCTCTGCTCCTTTTGCATGAATTGCTGCATCAGTGCAGCGTGACAAGGAAGCAATCGGCCTGTAGCTCTGCTGAGGTGTTGAGGAAGCCCAAGCTGCTCCAGCCTTCAGCTCGTCTGAATTGTTAGTTCTGGTGTCTCTGAACGTTATCTTGACTATGCTCCATAGTTTTTCTATGAAGTACGGGTGAGGCCAGTCAAGCACAGCGATATCATGGCTAAGGCTGCACAATATATTGCAAATATATTGTCATCACAATATCAGTGTGAATTGCAGTAATTGTTGGCTAATATATTCTAAGTGTTATTTTACACGCTAATGTAATTTTTAGCCAGTGGGACAGTGTTTCATGGCAGCAGGTGCTGATGATGATACTGTGCACCAAGATTTTCTATCATGGTGCAGCCCTAACCATTGTTCTGGTACTTTTGGCTGTGTGGGCAGGTCCCAGTGTAGCATGAAGTGCTCTAAATATCCTGGTAGACGGCAGTGCTGAGTATGGACTTGATAAAAATATCCATTGATCACTTGGCTCCCCAAATCTACTTCACACTAAACCTCAAGCAACTTGGATTCTGTGTGTCTTCACTCTTCTCCTATACTCTGTGACATTGATTTCCAAATTAAATGTAAAATTCCAGCTGGAAATCTGGACTGAGCAACTATTCTGTCCTTTCGATTCAGTAGTGATTTAACACGAGGATTGGGACAGCTGAACCCATGTCCTGGACTCATCTCTCTGCTCTTGAAGCTCTGTGTCCAGCTACAGGCTTGAATTGGCTTTGCTGCACAGTTTTCTAAATGCTTTGCACCTTTTACCACCCAACATTTTTCCAACTTCTAAACGTTCCAATAATATGTTAGCCAGTGGATAGAGCACTTTTTGTGAACAGCCACTGTGTTTGATCAGTGATATTTTGTGGAGTTCTCTCCTTTTGGAGGGCATTAGTGACCTTCTGCTGAACCACTGTCAAGTCAGCAATCTTCCCCATTCTACGTTGAAATTGAAATTTTTGGGTTTTCACCACCTGTAAGCCATAATTGTGAAAATTAATAAAAATAAACACTTCGATCTTCTAATTTATTTGTATAAACACCTGTAAGAGATGTGATTTTAACCAGAGGAGCATTTGTCTTTTCAGAAAATCCAGTTAAGAAGATTGCCCACATGGAACCACCATACCAAAATCATTCAAATGAATCTGGTATGTACACATTACTTGAATGTAGTTGTTTTCTTTGTAAAAAAAAAAAAAATTATAACGCTTTCTAAATCCTAGATCCTCAACCATCTGGCTGCTGTTGTCAGAGGCTCCAAACACAGGTCAGATTTACGATATTTTGTATATGTAGTTTATCATCTTGGCGTATTGTGCTCTATTTTATTATTAAATTAATACTAACTGGAAAACGTCTACGTTTTGTGCTCTGCTTGTCATTACCAGATCAACAACATGGAGCATGTGATGCAGCTGCAGCTTACTCTCATCAAGCAGTTGGTTGGACAAATAAAATAAGATTGTATATTTTTTTACATTTTCTTTTCTGTCTTTTAACTTTGTCTTTGTAATTAATGGTGCTCAATCTTCATTATTTTAATGTTTTTGTTAACCCGAAGTTTTGTTTAAACTTGTTTTTTGGTTTTAATACAGCTGGAGGCACCAAATTGGTTTGCACTTGTAAAAGGCATGTTCAGCCTCAGTTATGCCATCTGTTAGTTTGCTCTCCTGCAAAGGTAGGGATGTCCAGCCTGATTGCTTCATGTTTGAAGTGTTTGACTTTTACTTCAAAGTTCTGTGTGCATAAAAAGTGTTTTCATTCTTTTGACTGGTCAATTATTTGGTTAGCCCCACCTTGCATGCACCAACAGTGAGAGCCTGTACCTGGAAAATGAAAGCTGCAGCCACATGTTGCTCTTTGAAACTTTGATCAAAAATGTTAAAGCATTGTTTCTAGACATGAAAGAAATGATCTAGTTTTAGGTTTTCCTCTTTGTTAGACAAAACTCGATATTTTCCACAGAAGAATGACGCCAATACTGCCAGATATACAGGTACATCTCAAAAAATGTGAATATTGCATAAAAGTGCAGTTATTTTTGCCAGTCATCTTAGAAAGTGAAACTTGTATATTATATAGAATCATCACACAGTGATATATTCCAAGCCTTTTTGTCTTGTGATTTTGATGATTATGAAGAAAACCCCAAATTCAGAGTGTCAGAACATTTGGAATTCTGTGAAAAACTTCATTATTGGACACTCGTGTCACATTCTTATGAGCTAATTAACTCAAAACATCTGCAAAGTTTCCTGAGCCACTCTGGGTCAAAGGCTACACAATCATGGGCATGGCTGCTGACTTGACAGGTGTCCAGAAGACAGTCGTTGATAACCCTCACAAGAAGGGTAAGCCACAAAATGTCATTGCTGAAGAAGCTGGCTGTTCAGAGTTGTGTATCCAAGGATTTTAACAAAGTTGAGTGGATGAAAGAAGTGTGGTAGGAAAAGGTGCAATGGGGAGAATAGCAGCCTTAAGAGGATTGTGAAGCGAAATCTATTCAAGAACGTCCGAAGCATCTTACCTGAGCTAATGAGAAAAGAAACTGGACCGTTGCTCAATGGTCCAAAGTCCTGTTTTCAGATGAAAGTAAACTGCATTTAATTTGGAGATCAAGGTCCCAGAGTCTGGAGGATAAGTGGAGAGGCACATTATCCATGTTACTTTAAGTCCAGTGTGAAATTTCCAGAGTGATTGGGGAGCCATGTCATCTGGTGTTGGTCCACTGTTTTCTAAAGTCCACAGTCAACGCAGCCATCTGCCAGGAAATTCTAGAGCATTTCACGCCTCTCTCTGCTAACAAGCTGTATGGAGATGCTGATTTTACTCTCCTGCAGGACTTGGTACCGACAAGGTACGAAAAACTGGTTCAGTGTCCATGGTGTTCCTGTTATTGATTGGCCAGCAAACTCCCCTGACCTGAACCCATAGAAAATCATTCTCAAGAGGAAGATGACCTAAAGGCAGCTATCAAAGCAATCAGGGCTTCCATTACACCTACACAGTAATCGCCTCTATGCCACAGCGCAGTAATTCATGCAAGATGAGGCCAAACCGAGTATTGAGTGCATAGAAATTGGCATACTTTTCAGAAGCCTGACAAAACATCATTTTTTGATTGGTGTAATGTGAAATTGTAATTTTTTTGAGACCAAAATTTGGGTTTTCTTTATCTGTAAGCCGTAATCAAAACTACAAGGGAAAAAACTTTAACAATTCTACTCTATGTGGAATGAATCTATAAAATAACCATTTCACTTTCTGAAATGACTGGCAAAAAATATTGCATTTTTACACGTATTCAAAAAACATTTTCTAGGAAAAAAAAGTGCTGTTGCCTTGCAGCAAGAAGGTCCAGGGGTCATTCTGCATGGAGTTTGCATGTTCTCCCCCGTGCATGTGTGGGTTTTCTCCGGGTACTTCGGCTTTCTCCTACAGTCCAAAATCATGACTGTTAGGTTAATTGGTCTCTAAATTGTCCTTTGGTGTGAATGTGTGCATGGTTGTTTGTCCTCTATGTCTCTGTTGCTCTGCGATGGATTGGCGACCTGTCCAGGGTGTACCTCGCCTGTAGACTGCCGGAAATAGGCACCAGCTCCCCCGTGACCCACTATGGAATAAGTGGTATAGAATATGAATGAATTAATCTATTTTTTTTTTTGGCCATACCATTGCAAACACCCTTTATAACCCATGAATTTTAGTTTAAATGTATTTGTGATTTTGAAGTTGATAGTATTTGTAGTATCTAGTATTTTGGCTGCAGACAATAATAGGCAGGACTATTAGCAATTTGATCTCTGGACTATACATTCACCATCATTCCAGTCAACATGAAATGAAATGAGAAAGCCCATCACATATAACTATTGAAGGAGTTGTGGAGGTACATTGACACCAGTCAGATGGAAGAAATTAAAAAGACTAGTACCAGAAAGGAATATGATGCCATTTTAGAGTCAAACACACGAGCTTGAATGCCTTTAAAATCTCAACATTTGGTTAGACGTTGCTGTTCCTCCTTGTTCACCAATACCAAGTGGTAGGAGTCTTACCTCTTGTGATGTCACTAACACACAAAGCATGTTTAGCCAGTTTATTTTTTTTTGTTTTTATAACCATTGTATTGAAATTCTGCAATCCATGCTTCATTACCCAGATGTGTTTTTATAGTCGAATTACATTTGCTAAGAGGAAACAGGTACACCACTGGGTATCTAAAGAATTGTCTTTAAAGACAGTATAAAGCACACACTGGTATTGCTTTTAAGCTATGCACTGTTACGGTTTTAAACATATTTTAAAAAGAAAATCACTGTGAGTTTGGTTCGCGTTGCTCGGTCACGCCCCTCCGGCTTTACCCTGTGCGGGATCAGAGTCACGCAGGTATACTGGAGGTGGTCATTAGCAGGAGGTGGTGTCGCTGCTCTTCCTCTGGAGCGAAGCAGCTCAGTAGACCGGAGCAGAGAGAGGACAACTCTGAGGAAAGGTGGAAACATGACGGGGCCAAGGTAGGGAGATGCTTTAGTCTGTGTATGGATACAATTATGGGGGTGCGTTTGTTTTGATCACCTGGTAGAGGCGGATCATGGCTATTTATTCTTTGTAACTCTAAAGTCCAAATTTGCATTTCAAGGATATCAGACCAAATTTAACTGTCCAAGTTCACAACCAATTGTTTTGCTTGGTAGTTGGGCTGCATGCTGTTAGCAATACAAGTTAACAAGGTAATTCTCTTGTTTTTGTTTTTTTTTGGTACATGATACAGACACTTCAGGAGCACGTTAAACAAGAGATTGTCTGAAATATTTAATGAGATACAACTGAACATCAATATAAATAAGGTTTTATTTATTTTGACTATCATTGAGGTTAAAATGGAAGGCTGCTATATTGGATTTTTACCTCTATTGTTAGAAACGTCCACTATTGCTGCTTGGACGTCTGGCTTCTGTGGTGTTTTCTGTTTTTTTCCCCCCAGCATCAAACTAAGAAATTTCAACTTTTAACTAAAACATAAATCAACTGCATTCAGTCATGAAGTGCTAATAAATAAAGTTCTTTTTTTTTTTTTGTTTCACAGCAAGCACAAAAATTCCAAATCTTGTTGTACTACTCTTTTAAAATGTCTGTTAAGATGCTGGTACTTGGGAAAACTTGGAATTTACTAAGGAGGTACAACATTAATAGCCAATGCCTTGCTGCCATTTTAAATGAGGAAAATGTTTCTCAGCTGTAAGTTTCCAATGCACAAATGACTAATCTCAAAATAAGTAAATACAAATGTTAAGTCTGATGCTTTATTAAAAATGATATCTATGCATGATATCTAAAAGTAAAAATCAAGCAAGTTAAAGTAAAAAAGCATAAGCAGATGTACAAGGCTACAGTCAAAATCTGAAACTGCATGGCAGAAAACCTTTCTGCTTCAGTTTTAATGGATGCAATTTGCACTGAATCTAGATTGCTATGCAGATTGATCAAAAGAAATGCAAATAACTGCAGTTCATTTTCTGTAAAGAACTAAGGCTGGGATTTCCAACCTCGGTCCTTGACAGCAGGTGTCCTGCTTGTTCTAGATGTGCCTCAGCTCCAGCACTGCTGAGTTAGTGGCTGAATTATCTCATGTCGTAAAGCTGCAGAGGCCTGATAGTAAAACTGTCATTTGATACAGGTGTGGAGTGAAGTGGGACACCCCTGATCTAAGAGATCGGGTTGCCACCAGTGCAGAGCTTGTTTTGGACTAGCAGCAGGCAGGTAGGAATGTTTGAGCACTGGTCTGGTCTCAACAAGGGCAGCAAAAAGCCACTTCTCTCCAAAAGAAGCATAAAGCACACACGGTATTCTGAAGGATGTACCACTGTTCAATTGTGGAGGACTTGGGGTTAAGTTATTCATGAGAATAATGTGTGGGCTCATTCGCAGGTTAGCCATTAATAAACAATGGGATTGATTTGTCCTTCAGGAGCAACTTTGCCCAACAGTCAAGTAGCAATGTGGTGATGAAAAGTTGTATTTTTAGCACTTGGGTCAGGAAACCTATCTTAATTCCATCTACAACCTGTAGTCAATACTACTAAATGAAATTTAATCTCCAAATACCTCGTAAAACCAGATTGGGTCACAATCAGAAATTAGCATAGAACATGATTTCCGGTAAGGAGTAATTGTAGAATTCTTAAAAAAGATTGACCTTGTAAAATTTTATTAATGTGATGAACTTGATGTATTTCTCAATAAAAGCAATGGAAACATACAGATCTAATAACACTGAAGCGTTAAAGAATGTGATCAAAATAAAATTCTCTCTGTATCAAAACCAACTGTAGACTTACAAACATCAGGATGTTTGGCTGATGGAGTTAGCTAGTTGCTGTTGCTTGTCACCTGTTCGCATGTTTATGTCGAGCTCCTGACATATGGCCCAATTTCGACAAGAGGCAAAACGAAGGGGCAATATTGCATTTTTGTGTTTTAATTCTTCAGTTTGTTGGCTGGACGTTTACGTTGACTGTAACATTATGGAGCCTCATTTAACAGTTTCCACAAAGTACTGTGAAGACTTTAACAGACAATGTTTTCATTTGAATATTTTACAAGAACCAAAGTTTGATGTGCAGTTTTATATACAGTACAGACCAAACGTTTGGACACACCTTCTCATTCAAAGAGTTTTCTTTATTTTCATGACTATGAATATTGTAGCTTCACACTGAAGGCATCAAAACTATGAATTAACACATGTGGAATTATATACTGAACAAAAAGGTGTGAAACAACTGAAAATATGTCTTATATTCTAGGTTCTTCAAAGTAGCCACCTTTTGCTTTGATTACTGCTCCACACACTCTTGTGTCACCAGCAAAGCACCCCCACACCATCACACCTCCTCCTCCATGCTTCACGGTGGGAACCAGGCATGTAGAGTCCATCCGTTCACCTCTTCTGCGCCGCACAAAGACACGGTGGTTGGAACCAAAGATCTCAAACTTGGACTCATCAGACCAAAGCACAGATTTCCACTGGTCTAATGTCCATTCCTTGTGTTCTTTAACCCAAACAAGTCTCTTCTGCTTGTTGCCTGTCCTCAGCAGTGGTTTCCTAGCATAGCAGCTATTTTACCATGAAGGCCTGATTCACACAGTCTCCTCTTAACAGTTGTTCTAGAGATGTGTCTGCTGCTAGGACTCTGTGTGGCATTGACCTGTTCTCTAAACTGAGCTGCTGTTAACCTGCGATTTCTGAGGCTGGTGACTCGGATGAACTTATCGTCCGCAGCAGAGGTGACTCTTGGTCTTCCTTTCCTGGGGCGATCCTCATGTGAGCCAGTTTCTTTGTAGCGCTTGATGGTTTTTGCAACTGCACTTGGGGACACTTTCAATGTTTTCCCAATTGTTTGAACTGACTGACCTTCATTTCTTAAAGTAATGATGGCCACTCGTTTTTCTTTACTTAGCTGCTTTTTTCTTGCCATAATACAAATTCTAACAGTCTATTCAATAGGACTATCAGCTGTGTACTGTATCCACCTACTGCACAACACAACTGATGGTCCAAACCCCATTTATAAGGCTTGAAATCCCACTTATTAAACCTGACAGGGCACACCTGTGAAGTGAAAACCATTTCAGGTAACTACCTCTTGAAGCTCATCAACAGAATGCCAAGAGTGTGCGTAGCAGTAATCAAAGCAAAAGGTGGCTACTTTGAAGAACCTAGAATATAAGACATATTTTCAGTTGTTTCACACTTTTTTGTTCAGTATATAATTCCACATGTGTTGATTCATAGTTTTGATGCCTTCAGTGTGAAGCTACAATATTCATAGTCATGAAAATAAAGAAAACTCTTTGAATGAGAAGGTGTGTCCAAACCTTTGGTCTGTACTGTATATAAAAAACTACTTTTAAGTGTTTTCCCTCTGAGGTCTGATCCTTCTCTGTGTGTGGTTTCCAGCCTGTTTCTGCAACACATTCCAAGGCATCGGTGTACATTATTATGTTGTGAATTATGCTGTTGTGAATTAGACCTGTACCTTTTAATCAGACAGGTGTTGCGCTAAACAAAAGAATTTCCACGCTTATCTCTGTTGTTTTAAACGTGGCTATTTCAGCTTAGTCATCCTAAAATAACTGGAACCGTTAGGATGTTTCTCAAAGTAACACGCACCACAAGTACAGGTTAGTTCTTTGGATTTTCTATGAAGTTGCTTCAAGAAGTACCACTCCTTGCTAATTACAGCATACAGTGTAGAGGCATTTTCCAACATAAGAGCTGTTTCAAATCAGACAACATATCTTACTGCCCCTTGCAAAAGTATGTATACCCTGTGTTACATCCTTTAGCTTCAATGTATTTTCTTGTAATTTTATGTGATAGACCAACACACAGAAGTGCATAAATTTGGACATGATGTATAGTTTTCCATTAGTATTTTAGAAGAAATAATCTGGAAAGTGTGGCATGCATTTGTAGTTACTCCCCCTTACTCTGATATCCCTAACAAAAATAACCAGTGAAATCAATTCCCTTTGTATAAATTACTCTTATGTGTACACCATGAAATGTAGGAAGGTGCTCTGGTCACATGAGACAATTGAGTCCTCACAGTGAAACATGGTGGTGGCAGCATCATGCTGTAGGAATGCTTCATAATCATGCAGTAGTTTTCCGATCACATAAAATCCAAAGATATTTAATTTTATATTTGCAACCAAATTCAAAATGTGAAAAAGTTAATAATGGTTGCTATTAGAATAGCATGTGATTTGTTTAGAAAAAATTGTAAATCTCCTCCTATACCCTTTTCTTCTGTACAGGGTCGCGGGGCAGGGTACACCCTGGACAGGTCGCCAGTCCATCGCAGGGCAGCACAGAGACACACAGAACAAACAACCATGCACACACCCATTCACACATAAGGGTAATTTAGAGAAGCCAGTTAACCTAAGAGTCATGTTTTAGGACTGTGGGAGGAAGCTGGAGTACCCGGAGAGAACCCACGCATGCACAGGGAGAACATGTAAACTCAGTGCAGAAAGACCCCAGCCTGGGAGTCGAAAGGACCTTCCTGCTGGAAGGCAACAGTGCTGCATCTTTTTATAAAACACCCAAAAGTTTTGGATCATTTTAACAAAATGGTAAAAAAAAACAAAAAACTATTGGAAATCTTACTGTGATGAATCTAGAACTTTTAACTATAATTTATTTCAGCCATTCTGTGATCTGTTACTGACCAAAATGACAGTAGAAAGAAATATTCTGACGGTGCTTAGAAAGTAGAAACACTTTTTTTTCATGATCAGTTACATTTAATTACAAAGTTGAAGTCTAAAAGGAGTTAAATGAGCACAGAACCTGACCTCATAACCTGCCCTTTAGTATCAATACTCTTAGTCTCATCTGCTAGCTCTGTAAGCTGTCTGGTCATTGTTGGCTACACATTAGAGGTTGAGAGACTGCAGTTAGGGTCTGATTAACTCTGGCTGCTGATAAGCTTGGGCCATAATATCCTGCTTGCCGCTCAACTGAGCGCACTGAGGTAAGCTAAGAGGGCAGACGTGCCAGGGAGGCTGTGTGTGCGTGTGTGTTTTTCTGTGTTTCTGAGACAGAGACAGAATTGTGTGTAGGACGGAACCTCGTTTTAAGAGGAGTCTCAGTGTCTCTGATAGAGATCTGATGTGGCGACAGCTTGCGGAGAAGACCTGAGATGATAAGCATGAACACAGGCCATTGATGCACCATAGAAAAGTCCCTGCTACGTCCTGATGACAAGAGATTTCATTATCGTCACTGGTGGTGCAGTTTAGGACATGCATGCTTGCAATGGGAAGTAGTCAGGCATGCCTACATAGAAAGAATAGGAGCACACACACAGTAGACACAGCTGTCTCAAAAGTTGGCAGCTTCTTCAGAAGCATTTTTCCGGATCCGTCTACCCTCCATCAGTTTAACATAGTACTTTCTGCCTCACCAAACAGCCCTGTTCATCCCTGCAAAAAGAAGGGACATAAATTCCTAAATTAAACAGCTTCATATGTCATATGTTCATTTTATATTTTAATTAGATATGGTTAGTTACAATTCAATCCAAAGGAACATTTTCAAAAATGAAAACCCATCTGAGTAAATAAATGAATGGCAAACATCCACAGTAATCTGAAAACATTTTAAACATCTTGTCTCTTTAGAACTACACGTATTTTATTTTAATAATATTTAAAGTCCAACAGATAGTAGTGCAAGGCACAAATACAATTACTAAACTGAAGTGTTGTGTATTAGTACTTTGCAGAATCAGAGAGGCATTATACACCCTGGACAGGTCACCGTCCATCGCAGGGCAACACAGACACATACAGAACAAACAAACACTACCAGTCATGTTTTTGGACTGTGGGAGGAAGCTGGAGTACCCGGTGAGAACCCACGCCTGCCTGAGAACATGCAAACTCCATAAAGAAAGACCCCCAGTTGGGAGTCGAATGCAGGACCTTCTTGGTGCAAGGCAACAGTGCTACCAACTGCACCACTGTGCATAGGCCGTAAACAACTTCTTCAAATAAAAAAATTATGCTTAAGATGGAAATAATATTTTTTTCCAATTCCTGGATAGACAATTTCATTATCTGGGGTCTATGTTATAGTCCCAACACAGAAATAAATTATGACTGTTGATTTAAGTATTTCCTTATTATTTGCAAGTCCTATTACTAACACAACATTCACCAACATTATTAAAATATTGTGGAGCTTTAGTAAATATCATTTCCACATTACCCATGCAATCTGCAAATCTGACCTTCCTGGAAGAAAACCATAAGATGTCCTGTTTGAAATTTGTGCTTTTTAACCTTCATGCAAAATTTTATATCGTAACTCTGCACATATTGCTGAACACACCATCTATGGTAAAACATGGTGGTGGCAGCATCTTGCTTAGGGAAAGCTCTTCTTTAGTTGGGGCCGGGAAGCTGGTCAGAGTTGGTGGGAAGATAGATAGAGCTTTAAAGGGGACAATGCTGGAAGAAAGCCTGTTGGAGGCTGCAAAAGACTTTAGACCAGCTTGGAGGTCAGCAGCACGACCCTAAACACACAGCAAGAGCTACAATCAAATGGTTCAGATTAAGGAATATTTATGTGGTAGAATGGAACAGTCAAAGTCTAGACCTAAATCCAATTGAGGATCTGAAGTAAAACTTGAAAATTGGTGCTCAGAGATGCTTCCCATCTAATTTGTTTGCAACAAACGGGTAAAAATGTCAGTCTTTACATATGCAAAGGTGGTAGAAACATACCCCAAAAGAATTACAGCAGTTTGAGGTTCTACAACATATAGTATTGACTCATGGGGGCGAAATACAAATGCATGCAACATGTTTTAGATTTTTCTTTAAGTACAAAAATCATGTATCTTTTTCCTTTCCAATTTAAATCTATGACCTACACTTTGTTGGTCTAAAATATGAATAAACACACAAAAATGTATGGATTTAACAACAAAATATTTGGAAGTTAAAGGTTACCTGTGCAAGGTGCTGTGTTAGTGCCTGTTTAACACACAATTCCTTGCCCCATGCTAATCAGATTCAATGTCCTTTCTTCCTTAAGAGCTTCAGGTTGGAATTCAAATAATCTGATCAAACTCGTCAAAACAGTTTAATGTTCTTACTCTTGTTTTTAGGAGATTGACTGGTTGTATGAAGTCAGCTTTGTGTGGTGAATTGTGTTTTTTTTCACACATAAAAGGGGATGAAATAATATGGGTTTCTTTTAATTATAAAGGCTAACATGTTTTTTGTTGAAAAAGTGATGCTAATGGTGCTGTAACATTTTTCTCATTAACATGATAAGTATATCCAAATAATACATGTGAGTTTACACACCAGTTGTAGTTTTGCTTAAATTCATTACTGTGGCACTGACAGTAAGCATAAAAGCATCAGTCATCAAATATCCTATAATTAGCTCCACCTGAAAGGTCTGAGTTTCACTTTCTATGCACGCCTGCACTCTGGTTACAACTTTACCACCTGAAAGGCCTGATCAAGAAAGAAATTACTATTTACATTACAATTATTCATTGTAATGTGAACCCCATGTCAGGGGAAGAGTTTTTATTACAGTTAACTTGAAAACAGACCTTTTAATATATTAACAAATGTGGTTGGAGACACTTTCTACTGCCACTTTATTTTATACATCTCAAACCAGAAATATAAGAAAACCATTTCTTTTACGTTTATTTTTCTGAGCTTTCATCATGTATTCTCGTACTCGTACTCAAATGCACTCAAAAGTTTCTCAGATCCATATTTTACTGGACTGATGTGTTAAATAGTTGTGCTTTGTTAAGTATCTGCTCTTGTTTGTGATTGCAGGTCTCCCAACATGTACCCTGATATGTGCACTACCCTTCTCCTCACTTTGCTGCTCCTTCAAGGTTGGTCAATGGGTTATATTACTGTTTTACTTTCTGTTCTTGGCTGGTATTCTAAATGCTTAAGGGGTTGGTGGACAACAATGTCCTTCCTAATTGAATCACCTAATTAGTAGTGCAATCTCAGCATAGATACAGCTGTTCTGTGACAGTCCTGCAACCATCCCCCACGACGCCCCCCAACAGCTGCAGCCACAATCCACCACCCCCACCTCCCCAACCTCAAGAGGGGCCTTGGCACCTCCAACCCCCACCCTGAAGTTCCCCCCCACCAGCCCCCTACCCACGCCGGGGACGGCTCTTTCCATCCAGGAGAGGGACGTCAACAAACTCTTCAGGAGACAGAACCCCCGGAAAGCTGCTGGTCCGGATTCTGTCTCACCAGCCAGCCTGAAGCACTGCGTTGATCAGCTGTCTCCAGTCTTCACAGACATTTTTAACACCTCACTGGAGACATGTCATGTGCCAGCCTGCTTCAAGTCCTCCAACATCGTCCCTGTTCCCAAGAAGCCAAGGACCACAGGGCTTAATGACTTCAGACCCGTCGCCCTGACCTCTGTGGTGATGAAGTCCTTTGAGCGCCTTGTGCTCTCACACCTAAAAGACATCACCGACCCCCTCCTGGACCCCCTGCAGTTTGCCTACAGAGCCAACAGGTCTGTAGATGATGCAGTCAACCTAGCCCTTCACTTCATCCTCCGGCACCTGGACTCCACAGGAACCTACGCCAGGATCCTGTTTGTGGATTTCAGCTCTGCCTTCAACACCATCGTCCCAGTTCTGCTACAGGAGAAGCTCTCCCAGCTGAGTGTGCCCAACTCCACCTGCAGGTGGATCACTGACTTCCTGTCTGACAGGAAGCAGCGCGTGAGGCTGGGGAAGCACGTCTCTGACTCCCTGACCATCAGCACCGGTTCCCCCCAAGGCTGTGTTCTCTCTCCTCTGCTCTTCTCCCTGTACACCAACAGCTGCACCTCCAGTCACCAGTCTGTCAAGCTTCTGAAGTTTGCGGACGACACCACCCTGATCGGACTCATCTCTGATGGTGACGAGTCCGCGTACAGATGAGAGGTGGACCATCTGTTGGACTGGTGCAGCCAGAACAACCTTGAGCTCAACGCTCTAAAGACAGTGGAGATGTTTGTGAACTTCAGGCAGAACCCAGTCCCACCTGCCCCCATCACCCTCTGTGACTCCACAATTGACACTGTGGAATCTTTCTGCTTCCTGGGAACCATCATCTCCCAGGATCTCAAGTGGGAGCCAAACATCAGCTCCCTCATCAAGAAAGCCCAGCAGAGGATGTTCTTCCTGCGGCAGCTGAAGAAATTCAACCTGCCAAAGACTATGATGGTGCACTTCTACACAGCCATCATTGAGTCCATCCTCACCTCCTCCATCACCATCTGGTACGCCGCTGCTACAGCCAAGAATAAGGGCAGGCTGCAGCGTGTCATTCGGTCTGCTGAGAAGGTGATTGGCTGCAGTCTACTGTCGCTCCAGGAACTGTACACCTCCAGGACCCTGAAGCGGGCAGGGAAGATTCTGGCTGATCCCTTCCACCCTGGTCACAGACTCTCCCCTCTGGCAGGAGGCTGCGGTCCATCCGGACCAAAACCTCACGCCACAAGAACAGTTTTTTCCCATCTGCCACCAGCCTTGTTAACAAAGCCCGGAAACCACCCTGACACTACGCCAAAACAAATTCCTTGTATGTCCAAAAACGTACTTGGCAATAAAGCTTTTCTGATTCTGATTCTGATTCTGATTCTGAAGGCCTCGTTGGCTTGTTGGAGAACATTAATGAACAAACATCATCATGACTACCAAGGAACACACCAAGCAGATCAGGGATAAAGCATGGACAGGCAATGGCAATGTTTGATATGGTCCATATGGTCCAGGGCGGCAATGTAAATTATTCCTCAATTACACAATGAATAAGTTTATTATTTCTTTCATGCATGTGCTTTCAATAAGTTAAGGGACCCAGTAAGTTGAGTAGTTGTCCACTGATTGCAGCTCAGAAAGGCAGACTGGGTTCCACGCTTCTTGCAAGACGGCATTGCATTTTCCCCCACCTAAAACTGTCGGATGATTTCCTGCATTTCATTGTTTTTAAGGAGAAATGGTTTGCTGTTAATCTGTGTTCACATGGGGTGGTATCCTGCAGAAGTCTTCTATGTCTTTAGCTGGAGTTTACCTTTAACTTTGCTCAATTATGGAATCCGACTGAGCTGGAGCTATTTTTAAAAACAGGCAAAAATGTTGGTGTCTAGATGTGCAAAGAAGTTGGAGAAATGGCCTCTTTGTTTTCAGGCGAGGCAACATTTTGCCTCATCTTTATAGCTCCTTTTCAGCCAGGAGTACTGGTATTTGCCTGAAGGGAAAAGGAGGGACTTGCAGGAAAATATAATCTTTAAGTTGTTTTCAAAAATGACAGCTTTAGCACCTTGTGTAATATTTATGATGGGTCATTTTCAGACTTTGAACTTACAAAACCAGACTGTTTCACCTTGTAAGGAGACCTTATCTTTCACTCCGCTGTCAACATGTTGCAGAAATAGTCCAGGCTCACAAATCAGATGTAAGGCAAAATTTTGCTGTTTTTTTACTAGATCATTTTAAGGTAATAGTGTTGTGCAAAACGTTCCCACACTTATGCCAAATTGATTTCAACAATCCTGTTTTCTCCACTAATTATTTTCACAGACATTAAAGATACAAGAGGTCTTACGGTGAACAGACAGGCTTTTTGTTCTAAGATCTGAGGTCTCACTGACCATGAAAAAGCTGCCTACCCTGGCCCCTAAACTTTCACTTCAAGCAGGAAGTTGAGTCTGGAATGCTGTTGGAATCAGGGGCTTAAGAAAGGGGTTAGTGCTGTGAAGAGATCGGAGCAGGCTGCTGGTTTGCAGGTGGTGGTTCCCTCTAATGATCAGTATCTCTTCCTTATTTCCCTGAACTGATGGTTGATGGCCTTTTGGAAAGACTAGGAGTATAGTCAGTCTGTATAAAAATTTTATTTCAATACAAATGAAATTATTTTTATCATTATCTTTATGTAATGTGTTTTATTTTTCTTGTCTAGCCCCTGTGTTTCTTTTCTTTATATTACTCCTTGGATTTAGCTTGATTACCACTCTTTTTTTTATTAGTCACTACCTTTCCCTGCAGTCGGATCTCCGTCTTTGTTCATTGTTTTGGTGGTTGGGCTTTACTCCAAGTCTTGCACCAAGCCCATCCCTGTTATTCGGGGTTTGTTTTTCTAGACTTCCTGTTTTTTGAAGCACACTTGGTTTCTGCTTGATCACAACTTGATTAGTTTTTACCTGCAGCATTGAGTTTTTTTCCTGCTCATCATCTTGTGAGAAATGCCAAAAGGACATTTTTGCATTCATTTTAACAATGAAGCCATTAGCTGCTTTGATCTATCTTAAAATATGAAGTGGCTTGTAAAGTTTTGTCACGTTACATCCACAAGTCTCATTGTACTTCTCATAAGTCTTCTTATCTGTTAGTACTCCTTTTCTTATTTATCTGGGGTATTAGTTTAGAAGATTTATGGGGCTTTACAAGTCAGAATTTGACTTATTTGATCAATATAAAAACATGACTAATAATATGAACTATTATACAGTCAAAAAAAGATATTTACATATTAAATATACAACATTTTAAATGTTATGGATAAAACCTTTCCTGGTTGATACAGTTTACATACACTGTTAGAAAAAAATATCAAACCAGACTAAACCTTTCCTGTTGAAGGTCAGTCAGGATTAAGTTTTTTCACATTTTAGAAGACACCTTTATGAGGACCACAAAATCGAGCCACGTGATGTCGCCCGGTACGGCGAAGCCAGGGTCCCATCCTGGAGCCAGTCCTGGGGTCGGGACTCATCGGAGAGCGCCTGGTGGCTGGGTTGTTCCTCGGGCCAACTCCGAACGAGAGACACGAGGCCATCACCCAGTGGCCCCACCACCTGCAGGGGAAACCATGAAGGACTGGTGCAAAGAGGAATGGGCAGGGGACGAAGGTGGAGACCTCAGCGGCACGATCTCCGGATGCTTAGGCTGGCTCTGGGGATGTGGAATGTCACCTCGCTGTCACCTGAGCTTGTGCGGGAGGTTGAGAGATATCGACTAGACATAGTGGGGCTCACCTCCACCCACAGCGTGGGCTCTAGAACCCATCTCCACGAGAGGGGCTGGACTCTCTTCTACTCTGGAGTGGCCCACGGGGAGAGGCGGCGGGCTGGGGTGGGTTTGCTTGTTGCCCACCAGTTCAGCCGTCTCGTGTTGGTGTTTTCCCCAGTGGATGAGAGGGTCGCATCCCTGCGCCTTCAGGCTGGGGAGAGGTCTCTGACTATCATTTCAGCCTATGGGCCGAGTGGTAGTGCAGAGTACCCGGCCTTCTTGGTGTCCCTGTAGGGGGGCTGGATAGTGCCCCTCCTGGGGACTCCATTATTCTTTTGGGGGACTTCAACCCTTACGTGGGAAATGACAGTGACACCTGTAGAGGCGTGATCAGGAGGAATGGCCTCCCGATCTGAATCCGAGTGGTGTATCGTTATTGGACTTCTGTGTTAGTCATGGATTGTCCATAATGAACACAATGTTCAAGCATAAGGGTGTTCATCAGTGCACTTGGCACAAGGACACCCTAGGCAGGAGGTCGACGATCGACTTTGTTGTCATGTCGTCGGACCTTTGGCCGCATGTTTTGGACACTTGGGTGAAGGGAAGGGCTGAGCTGTCCACTGATCACCACCTGGTGGCGAGTTGGATCTGCTGGAAGATGAGAAAGCCGGACAGACTTGGCAGTCCCAAGCACATGTGAGGGTCTGCTGGGAACGTCTGACGGAGCCCTCGGCCAGGGATGTATTCAACTCCCACCTCCGGGTGAGCTTTGATCAGATTCCAGGGGATGTTGGAGACATAGAGTCTGAGTGGACCATGTTCTCCGCATCTATTGTCGATGCTGCTGTCCACAGCTGTGGCCGTAAGGTCTGCAGTGCCTGTCGCAGTGGCAATTCCTTAACCCGGTGGTGGACACCGACAGTAAGGGATGCTGTCGAGCTAAGGAAGGAGTCCTATCAGCTGTGGTTGGCTTGTGGGACTCCTGAGGCGGCTGACGGGGGTGGATGAGATCCACCCTGAGTACCTCAAGTCTCTGGATGTTGTGGGGCTGTCGTGGATGACACGCCTCTTCAACATTGCGTGGCGGTCGGGGACAGTGCCTCTGGACTGGCACACTGGGGTGGTGGTCCCGCTTCATAAGAAGGGTCACCGGAGTGTGTGTTCCAACTACAGGGCGATCACACTCCTCAGCCTCCCTGATAAGGCCTAAGCCAGGGTATTTGAGAGGAGAGTCCAGCTGATAGTCAAACAGTGGCTTCAGGAGGAGCAATGTGGTTTTGTTCCCAGCCATGGAACACTGGACCAGCTCTACACCGTCTGCAGGATACTCGAGGGTTCATGGGAGTTTGCCCATCCAGGTCCAAAACCGGTGTTTTGTGGACCTGGAGAAGGTGCCCTGTGGGGGGTGCTCCAGGAGTATGGTTTTGCCTCTTCTTTTTGCAGATGACGTGGTCCTACTGGCCAAGTAGCCAGTAGCCCTCTAGCCAAGACCTACAGCATGCGCTGGGGCGGTTTGCAGCCAAGTGTGAAGCGGCTGGGATGAAGATCAGCTCCTCCAAGTCCGAGGCCATGGTTCTCAACCGGAAAAGGGTGCCAGTCCGTTGTGGTGAAGAGAGCGCGAAGCTCTTGATTTACCGGTTGGCCTACGTTCCTACCCTCACCTATGGCCATGAACTTTGGGTCATGACCAAAAGAACGAGATCCCGGATACAAGCGGCTGAAATGAGCTTCCTCCGTAGGGTGGCCGGGCACTCCCTTAGAGATTCAATTCAAATTCAAAAATACTTTATTAATCCCAAAGGGAAATTAAATGTTGTTATAGCTCATATTATGAAGGTTTCCTCAAAGAGCCGTTGTAGATGCTGATGGCTGTGGGCAGGAAGGATCTCTTGTAGCGCTTCGTCTTACAGCAGATCTGAAGAAGCCTCTGACTGAAGAAACTCTGTTGCTGTAGGACAGTCTCATGAAGATGATGCTCAGGGTTCTCCATAATGTTCTTCATTTTATGAAGAATCCGTCTTTCCACAATAATCTCCAGAGGTTCCAGAGGAGTCCCCAGAACAGAGCCAGCCTTTTTTATCAGCTTGTTGAGCTTTTTTAAGTCCCTGGCTCTGATGCTGCTTCCCCAGCAGATGATGGCAGAAGAGATCACACTTTCCACAACAGACTTATAGAAGATATGCAGCATCTTGCTCCAAACACCAAAGGACCTAAGCTTCCTCAAGAAGTACAGTCTGCTCTGTCCCTTCTTGTAGATGGCTTCACAGTTGCATCTCCACTCTAGTCTGTTGTCCAGGTGAACACCGAGGTATTTATACTCCTCCACCACCTCCACTTCTTCTCCCATGATAGAAATAGTTTTTGACTTATTCCTGTTTCTCTTAAAATCTACAATCATCTCCTTTGTTTTAGTCACGTTCAAAATGAGATGATTGTTTCCACACCATGCTACAAAGCGGTCCACCACCTTCCTGTACTCAGCTTCTTGTCCATCTCTGATCCACCCCACGACTGTAGAATCATCCGAGTATTTCTGCAGATGACAGGAGTCTGTCTTGTACTGGAAGTCTGAGGTGTACAGAGTGAAAATGGTGAGAGTACAGTCCCCTGTGGTGCTCCTGTGCTGCTGACTACCTGGTTAGACTCACAACCCTTCAGTCTCACAAACTGTGGTCTGTTTGTCAGGTAGTCTTTGATCCAGGAGATTGTTGAGGCCTCCACCTGAGTCTTCTGGAGTTTCTGACAAAGTAAATCTGGTTGGATTGTATTAAATGCACTGGAGAAATCAAAGAACATGATCCTCACAGTGCTGCTGGCTTTGTCCAGATGACAGTGGGTTTGTTGAAGCAGGTGTATGATGGCATCTTCAACTCCAACTCCACAGCGATAAGCAAACTGAAGGGGGTCCTGATGGTTTACTGTTTGCTTACTCAGGTGGGCCAACAGGAGTCTCTCTAGGACCTTCATGATGTGAGATGTCAGGGCAACAGGTCTATAGTCATTGAGGACTGATGGGTGAGTTTTCTTTGGTACCGGAACAAGACAGGAGGTCTTCCACAACACCGGAACCTTCTTCTGGGCCAGGCTAAGGTTGAAGAGGTGCTGCAGAATCCCACAGAGCTGCTCTGCACAGGCCTTCAGGACTCTAGGGCTGACATGATCTGGACCTGCAGCCTTATTCCTATTCAGTCTCTCCAGTTGTCTCTTCACCTGATAGGGTGAGGAGCTCGGCCATCCAGGAGGAGCTCGGAGTAGAGCCGCTGCTCCTCCACATCGAGAGGACCCAGCTGAGGTAGCTCGGGCATCTATACCGGATGCCTCCTGGACACCTTCCTCGGGAGGTGTTCCAGGCACGTTCCAACGGGGGGGAGGCCCAGGGAACTGCCCAGGACATGCTGGAGGGACTATGTCCCTCGACTGGCCTGGGAACGCCTTGGGCTCCCCCCAGAGGAGCTGGAGGTGGTGTCTGGGGAGAGGGATGTCTGTGTCTCTACTGAGTCTGCTGCCTCCGCGACCCGGTCCTGGATGAAGCGGAAGACGATGACATCTTCAACTCCAACTCCACAGCGAGAAGCAAACTGCAGGGGGTCCTGATGGTTTACTGTTTGCTTACTCAGGTGGGCCAACAGGAGTCTCTCTAGGACCTTCATGATGTGAGATGTCAGGGCAACAGGTCTATAGTCATTGAGGACTGATGGGTGAGTTTTCTTTGGTATCGGAACAAGACAGGAGGTCTTCCACAACACCGGAACCTTCTTCTGGGCCAGGCTAAGGTTGAAGAGGTGCTGCAGAATCCCACAGAGCTGCTCTGCACAGGCCTTCAGGACTCTAGGGCTGACATGATCTGGACCTGCAGCCTTATTCCTATTCAGTCTCTCCAGTTGTCTCTTCACCTGATAGGGTGAGGAGCTCGGCCATCCAGGAGGAGCTCGGAGTAGAGCTGCTGCTCCTCCACATCGAGAGGACCCAGCTGAGGTAGCTCGGGCATCTATACCAGATACCTCCTGGACACCTTCCTCGGGAGGTGTTCCAGGCACGTTCCACCGGGGGGGAGGCCCAGGGAACTGCCCAGGACATGCTGGAGGGACTATGTCCCTCGACTGGCCTGGGAACGCCTTGGGCTCCCCCCAGAGGAGCTGGAGGTGGTGTCTGGGGAGAGGGATGTCTGTGTCTCTACTGAGTCTGCTGCCTCCGCGACCCGGTCCTGGATGAAGCGGAAGACGATGAGTACAAGTACAAGAAAATTTAGAAGTTTCCCACTATTAAGATAACTGTCCATTTAAACAGTCAGGGAAGGCTGAGATAGTTCTATCATTACTTTGTAAAATCCTGATAGGTTAATTAACAACATTAGAGTTAAATGGAGGCTCCCCTTTAGTTGTATTTAAAGGGCAACACCTCAAATACACTGCTTCTTGTGTGACATAGTGAGAAATCTGCCAAAAACATCAGGAAAAGAATTTGTGTATCCCCTCATCTCTGGTTTATCCTTGGGTACAAGTTCCAGATCCCGGAAGGTGCCGTATCCATCTGTTTTAGCCATTATATACAAGTATAACCAACATGTTTATACTTGATGTCTAGTCATCATACTGATGAGGAAGAAAATCGGTTCTGTGTCCCAGAGATTAATGTGTTTTGTTGTTAAATGTGCAAATCAACCCCAGAACAAAAGCAAGACCTTGTGCAGACATGTGCTGAAAGCAAAGAAGCCACTCAGCAAGGAAGAATTCATTACCTCAAAAGCAACATAAAAGACCACAATTTACAAATGTTCTCAAGGTCAACGGCCTTACGTTTTGGAGACATGTCCTATGTTCTGATTAAAGTGTTTGGCCATGTTGACCTGCATGACATTTGGAGCAGCCCTCCCCTCCTCCCCCCAACTGTGAAGTACTGGGGTGGCAGCATCATGTGGTGTTGGGTGTTTTGCTACAGGAGGGACTGGTGCACTTTGCAAAACAGATGAGATCATGAGGGAAGAATATTATGTGACTGAGGTACATCAGTTCTGCCAGGAGGAAGTGACAAAAATTCAAAATTCAAAAACCTTTGACAGAAGTCCTACAGTTTAATTCTACCAAATAACAGGGACATTTCTGTAAACTTCAGAAAGGGTTAAAAAAAATCTCTACAATTCTCTCACTCATTATTCCGGCATGTTGCATATGGAAATAACTGCAGTAATCCTGACATAAAACAGGAACAATTTAGTCTGATTTAATGTCAGTAAGTGAGAAAGAAAATGTTGAACCTTTGAGCATAGTTTCTTTCATTTTGTCAACATTTTGTGTGCTATGGGTCACTCAAAGGAGATTCAGGGCCTCAAGCATTACAAGCAAAAGTCTTATAACTGAGGAGAAAAATTTGTGGAATCTGAAAAACTAGTGAAAATACAAATTCAGAACCTTCTGTGATCCAAAGTTGCCAGAAGGAAACTAAGTTATGTCCACAGTAAATCACAAGCCTGACATCTACCCCCTCCTCCAGGCTTTACATGTGCATAAAAAGAAGGTCTGCTCAGTGAATGGAGCGAAACAATGGTCTTCTTTACTTGTCTATTTACATTAGCTTTTAGTATTCGATTATGCAGAAGACATCAATTGTGAAAACATGACGGTTCTGTGGAAAGCATAAAAAAAATAAATAAATAAATAAAAACAATATATATATATATATACAGTACAGACCAAACGTTTGGACACACCTTCTCATTTAAAGAGTTGTCTTTATTTTCATGACTATGAATATTGTAGCTTCACACTGAAGGCATCAAAACTATGAATTAACACATGTGGAATTATATACTGAACAAAAAAGTGTGAAACAACTGAAAATATGTCTTATATTCTAGGTTCTTCAAAGTAGCCACCTTTTGCTTTGATTACTGCTCCGCACACTCTTGGCATTCTGTTGATGAGCTTCAAGAGGTAGTCACCTGAAATGGTTTTCACTTCAAAGGTGTGCCCTGTCAGGTTTAATAAGTGGGATTTTAAGCCTCATAAATGGGGTTGGGACCATCAGTTGTGTTGTGCAGGAGGTGGATACAGTACACACTGATAGTCCTACTGAATAGACTGTTAGAATTTGTATTATGGCAAGAAAAAAGCAGCTAAGTAAAGAAAAACGAGTAGCCATCATTACTTTAAGAAATGAAGGTCAGTTAGTCCGAACAATTGGTTAGACTTTGAAAGTGTCCCCAAGTGCAGTCGCAAAAACCATCAAGTGCTACAAAGAAACTGGCTCACATGAGGACCGCGCCAGGAAAGGAAGACCAAGAGTCACCTCTGCTGCGGACGATACGTTCATCCGAGTCACCAGCCTCAGAAATCGCAGGTTAACAGCAGCTCAGATTAGAGAACCGGTCAATGCCACACAGAGTTCTAGCAGCAGACACATCTCTAGAACAACTGTAAAGAGGAGACTTCATGGTAAAATAGCTGCTAGGAAACCACTGCTGAGGACAGGCAACAAGCAGAAGAGACTTGTTTGGGCTAAAGAACACAAGGAATGGACGTTAGACCAGTGGAAATTTGTGCTTTGGTCTAATGAGTCCAAGTTTGAGATCTTTGGTTCTTCTTTGGAAGAGGTGAACGGATGGACTCTACATGCCTGGTTCCCACCGTGAAGCATGGAGGAGGAGGTGTGAGGGTGCTTTGCTGGTGACACGGTTGGGAATTTATTCAAAATTGAAGGCATACTGAACCAGCATGGCTACCACAGCATCTTGCAGCGGCATGCTATTCCATCCGGTTTGCGTTTAGTTGGACCGTCATTTATTTTTCAACAGGACAATGACCCCAAACACACCTCCAGGCTGTGTAAGGGCTATTTGACCAAGAAGGAGAGTGATGGGGTGCTGCGCCAGATGACCTGGCCTCCACAGTCATTGGACCTGAACCCAATCGAGATGGTTTGGGTTGACCTGGACCTCAGAGTGAAGGCAAAAGGGCCAACAAGTGCTAAGCATCTCTGGGAACTCCTTCAAGACTGTTGGAAAACCATTTCAGGTGACTACCTCTTGAAGCTCATCAACAGAATGCCAAGAGTGTGCGGAGCAGTAATCAAAAGCAAAAGCGGGAGCTCCACAGGGTCAATATACACGGCCGGGCTGCTATAGCCAAACCTTTGGTCACTCATGCCAATGCCAAACATCGGTTCCAATGGTGCAAGGAGCGCAAATCTTGGGCGGTGGACAATGTGAAACATGTATTGTTCTCTGATGAGTCCACCTTTACTGTTTTCCCCACATCCGGGAGAGTTACGGTGTGGTGAAGCCCCAAAGAAGCGTACCACCCAGACTGTTGCATGCCCAGAGTGAAGCATTGGGGTGGATCAGTGATGGTTTGGGCTGCCATATCATGGCATTACCTTGGCCCAATACTTGTGCTAGATGGGCGCATCACTGCCAAGGACTACCGAACCATTCCTGAGGACCATGTGCATCCAATGGTTCAAACATTGTATCCTGAAGGCGGTGCCGTGTATCAGGATGACAATGCACCAATACACAAAGCAAGACTGGTGAAAGATTGGTTTGATGAACATGAAAGTGAAGTTGAACATCTCCCATGACCTGCACAGTCACCAGATCTAAATATTATAAAGCCACTTTGGGGTGTTTTGGAGGAGCGAGTCAGGAAATGTTTTCCTCCACCAGTATCACGTAGTGACCTGGCCACAATCCTGCAAGAAGAATGGCTTAAAATCCCTCTGACCGCTGTGCAGGACTTGTATATGTCATTCTCAAGACGATATTTTGGTAGCTTTCATGACTCAAATTGCACACAAATTTATTTCGGAAAGTAAACTTAAGTAAACATTAGGTAACATTTACCCTGTTCCTACTATGTTACATTACAGACTTATTCTTTATTATTTTTCATTAAAAGCAAAGATATTTACTCAAAATAGCAGATTAAACAGCCACTAATCGGAAAGTAAAAACATGATGAAGACATTTTTGCAAATCTGTCAAATAAATACAAACCTTTAAACATAAGTATTCACACCTTTTTGTTATGACACAATAGAAAGCAGAAAAGGATGACAATCCTCATGTCCTTGAAACTGAGCTCAGATGCTTCTGATCCCCAGTGATGTTGTCTCTAAAACCTAAACAGAGTCCATGTGTTAAATTCAGTTGAATGAATAGGATTTGGAAACCATGCAATGAAGTCAAAGGAAGTGACGTTAGACCTCTGACACCAGACAGATTTAAGGAACAAATCTGGAAAAGGAGACAAGAACTTTGCAGCACTGAACATCTTGAAGAGCACAGTGGCTCCATTATTTAGTAGTTGAAGTTTGGAACCTCCGGGACTCTCCCTAGATCTGGGCACCTGACCAAACTGAGTAATCAGGAAAGAAAGGCCTTGGTAAGCGAGGTGACCATAATGCTCACTATGGCAGAGCCCTAGGGTTCTGTTGAAGTGTCCCTTTAACGGGGCCTTCTGTACGTTCGTTTATTCACCGTAACCTAGAGGAATTCACAACACATTAGAATAAATCACACTCAGACACCATTGTATTCAATTTAAATACCTGGGCCCAGGGGAAGAGAGAGCTCATGTGGTCAGGACACACCGAGATTTCTTCTGGCTCTCTCTCACTGGGCTCATTTATTTTATTAAAACACACACGAAACTGGGCAGCGCCCTTGTTTACAATATTTTCTACACATAGTCACGTACACACTTTTCCGGCTTACCATATTTAGACAGGTATTGTCCCACAGCTGCATCCCATATCTACTGATATAAGAAGGGAGTAACTCAGTCAGTTGTACTATCTCTAATTTTCACACACATGCAGTTCTCAGTAATTTTCCACTTCACCATACCCCTGTGAGAAATACTTCTGCAGACACACAATGTCTTATACTAACACATGTTACACATTTTATTTCCCACACTGGTTTTGAACATAGTAATGATGTACACACATAATATATTTACACAATTTCCCCCTTTTGAAGTCTCCTAAGACTTCGCCCTTATTTGAAGATGCTTCATAAAAGATTTTAACAGTCATTACAACCTGTGGAGCAGAAGGAAATGTTTGTCATCATGCTTCTTGACCCTGCCTCCAATGCCATGCCATGTGCCCAGGGACTATTGCCTGTCCGGCCTTTGTAATCCCAAGGATGCTTACAACCTTCTAAGTCTTGACAGGGAGTATTGACCCCTCTACCTGGAGGGTGTCTATCCGTGCTTTATTCCATAGTCTGTCCAAATATGCCAATGTAATATTCTACCATCCTTCTGCTCCCTAGACAGTAATACATATCAGACGCCCTGTCAATTAGTCTTACGGGTTAATCTTCGTCCTCCTCCTCGTTAGCATCAACCGCAAGCAAAAGCATCATATGGGAAGGAGGAGGAGGTGCAGTTTTCCCTTCAATGGTTGTAGTAATAAAGCGAACAATCAAAGATCTTATACATGGCACACAGCAACATCCACAGGTAACCATAATAGCTACAAAAACAGCAATGGATATAAACAATGACATAATCAACCCTTTCCAGTGTCAAAACATGCCCGTCATCCAGTCTTCTAACGGATTGTCTATTTCTGAGTGCTCATGCATAGTTGCGGAGAAGGTCTTAAGTCCCTCTAAAGCCTTTGACACTGAACCATCCGGTGCAGTGTTGTTGGGAATAAAAGTGCAACACATATCCCCAAACATCGAACAGACGCCCCCTTTTTCTGCTAACAACATATCTAATGCCATTCGGTTTTGCACAGCCATGAGGGAGGTTGGTGCCAATTGTTCAGACAGGCCTTCTACTGCATCCCTTGTTAGGTTAGCTAGACGTAAAACATTGTAATGGATGTAGTTGATGCGATCAACATTCTTATTTGGGGTCACCGGAAAAAAGGCTGCAATTATTGGGATATTTTCAAAACCTGCTGAGACTTGATCCGCGATTTTATATTCATTTGGCACTCCCTGAGGTACTCCTAAGGCATCAATGTAAGTGGGGGAGCCTTGACTCAGGTCAAAGGTTCCTGCGCTCCTTTTCATGACGTGCCTTCTTCTTCTACGTGTTAATGCCCTGGTCTTATCATGAGTGGTTGTAGCAGATGTTAGATTAGGCCCTATCAGGACCAGTGGTGCCTGTAGCCTAACCATGGCACACAATCCTACCGTCTTTTGTGGGATATTAGTGAGCAGTCTATGGTCTCTGCAATAATAGTAGAGTCCTGACCTTGCCCAACGTCCAATGCCCCCGCCTGAAGCGGTCCTATTACACCAATCTAAGGGGATCTGTCCCAGATTGATTTTAGGGTTCTGAGCAGTAAAATTAAAACAAGTATAAGTACCATTCCTTTTTTGAGGGGTAAATGGTCCTGTTTTGGTGTTATTGGGGATGGGAGGAAAAATGCTGGCTAGTGTGATGCAGTTAGCTGGTGTGGCCTCCTTAGTTAGTTGTATCATACAATTGTAACCCCACGTGTCCTCTGGATACAGAGGGGCGGGATCGGTGGTAAGATGTGGTCGGGCCGATGCACAGGCCACACACTCAGCTTTGCTTTGTTCTTTTGCTGTTTGTGTTATCCACTGAAGCCAAAGGTTATCTTCGGTATATCCTGTGGCCATTTGGATTACCTCTATAGGTTTCAATGTGGAGTAATCAAGTTCCATCACCTGGGGTTTTTTTTTTAGCCTGACTGTCGGTGGGACGGTAATTGTGTTGTCCTGGTGCACAGACGGTGTTCGAAAATTTATTTTTATTGGTCCCCATGTGTCTGTTCCTGACTGCCATACTGCAAGAGTAAAATACTCTACAGAGGGTTGAGTGCAGTTAACGTTCATGGAGAGCATAAGGGGGTTACGTCCGTTGGTAATGGCTCCACCTGGCGTGCCGCGCTGGATGCTGATATTTGTCAAATTACCGGGTACTGCCTTTTTATCAGGAGTCCATCCAGAGCCCGTCCAACTAGTCAGCCCGCTCCAAGAGTCACATGGCAGGTGCCTGGGAAAAGAGTACCTCTGTTGTTTACAGTACTTAGACCATCTTTCGTCCATGCATAAATAAATGGCATAACCTTCCCACCCGGTTCCGCCATTCCTGCAATTCACTACCAGACAGAGGTCAAAAGAAAAGGTGGTGGTGGCCCCACAAGCATAATTGAGCTCTACCCCCTCAATTCTATCCATACACCAGTCTGCTTTTCCCTTATTGGTTGCTCGTTTGAACATTTGCTCAGTTTGGCGGCTGTCAGAGCATGTCTGGAATGGAAGTTCACAATACAAACCTAGAATCAATGTGACAATGAAAAATTATAAAACACCTATACCTCCCGTGACCCAACCCTTAAAGGGCCTGGGTCCTAGCTTTTTACCTCCCATTCTTTTCAAAGGTACCTGCAAAGGAAGATAAGGATTAACAATATGGTGAAACACAAAAGACCTCTTTTTTTTTTTTTTTTGAAAAGTTCAGAGTGTTCAGTTCAGTTCTTCGGTGGGAGAGCAGCTACGACCACCAGTCCGTCTGGACTTCTGCATAGTTCATCCTGGTCTTTTCTTCCCCCTCTTGCCTTCCAGACTGATTTATCTTCCGGTGAGGCCCCCTTTTGCAGTCTACTCACCTCCTCCAGAGTCGGTTCTGGTGTCCATTCAACTTCAGAGTTCATCAAGATGTGTATGGGCAGATATCCAGCTTTGGTTTTGGCTGCTTGGTCTGCAGCTTGATTTCCTTGAGCCACCCTAGTGTAGCTGTTATCATGTGCTTTGCATTTTATGACCGCCACTTCTTGGGGAAGTAGTAGGGCCTCAACTAGTCTTCTCATTTCTTGTTCATGTTTAATGGGTTTTTGTCCTGCTGTTCTAAACCCTGTTCTCATCCATTGCTTTAGTTCCATGTGCACTGCTCCCGTAGCATAAGCTGAGTCTGTGTAGATGTTCACTTTTTGTCCTTCCCCTAGTTCTAGGGCTGTTATTACTGCTAGCACCTCTGCTCTTTGTGCTGATTGGGTGTCTGTCAGCCCTTCTGCCTTAAGAGTCACAAAGTTCGTTCCTGTGTCTTCCACCACCGCATAGGCTGCTTTCAGACCCTCTGTGTCATGTCTAAAACAACAGCCATCTGTGTACAGGTTTCTTGCTTCTGTCAGTGGTTCTCCTTGTAGGTCTGTTCTGATTTTCTCACTTACCTCAACTTTTTCGGCGCATACATGGGGCTCTCCTTCTGTCATTCTGTCTGCCATGTTGATCCCTTCATGGCTGTAGATGATATTTGGCGCCTCCAGCACCTTACTCAATCTCTGTTGTCTCAATGGTGCGAGTGTGAAAGTTTTGGAATTGACAATGCCACTACTCCATGTGATGTTAGAATATCTAGTGGATGTCCCATCACTACGTGGACTGTTTTTTGAATTATTTTTGCCAACCCTGCTGCATGTCTGGTACATTCATGGTGTCTTTGTTCCATGTTGTCAAGCATCACGCTAATATACATTAGCACTGTTCTTACTCCCCCTTTTTTCTGGAACAGCACCCCGTTTGCGGTGTGTGCTGTTACAGAAACATCCAGGTGAAAGGGCAATGTGTAGTCTGGATGTGCCAAGTAAGCAGCTTGGGAAAGGCTGGTTTTAAGAGCAATAAAAGCTTCCTCTGCTTCTGTTGTCCATTCTAAAGGCGCTGTCAAATGGCGCATGCCCTGTTTCTTCACTAAGTCGCGGAGTGGGTCAGTTAGGTCAGCGTATCCTGGAATAAATGACCTGCTGTATCCGGTGAGTCCCAAGAAGGAAAGCATGTCCTTCACCCACACCGGTTTTGGATGAGAAAGGACATCAGATTGATGTGAAGGGGACATTCCTGTCCCGGGCTGAGAGATTACCCTGCCCAAGAAATCCACCTGTTTCCGGCAAATTTGTAGTTTGGCTTTGCTGACCTTGTACCCAGCTTTTGCTAGGTGTGAGAGTACCACAGCCGTGGCCTCCAAGCATTCAGAAACAGTGGGTGTTGCCAAAGGAATGTCATCCATGTATTGGATCAATGTGGTGTTTGGTGGGAGGGGACAATCTTGGAGGGAGTCCTTAAGGACCTGATTAAATATCCCGGGTGACAGAGCAAAACCCTGCGGCAAACGTGTGTACCGGTATCTGTAGGATTTGTATGTGAAGGCAAAGATGTCTCTGCTTTCTTCCGCTAGAGGCAAGCAGAAGAAGGCATTGGCAAGGTCGATGCAGGTGAACCATGCATGTTCGGGGTTTAGATTGGTAAGAGCAACATAAGGATTGGGCACTTGAACTGTAGGAGTGGAAAGTGCTGCATTTACAGCTCTCAAGTCGTGGGCCATTCTCCATTTCCCAGTGCCCTTCTTTTCAACTGGTAAGATGTGTGTGTTCCAAGAAGAGCCGTCAGCTGGTTCCAGCACCCCAGCGTTCCATAGCCCTTCTATGGTGTCAGAAATTCCACTTTTGGCTGCTGGTTTGTGAGGGTACTGGGATTTCCAAATGGGTCGGTCAGTGTTAAGCTGAAAAGTGATGGGAGAGCACTGAATGAGTCCCACGTCCGTGGGGCCCTCAGCCCAAAGGGAAGATGGCATGCTCTGAACTACAGCTGCAGCCAGTGGATGATCTGTTTTTTCTCTGCCATGATGTCTTTCAAGTTGCACATGTTCCAAGGTACCAACGTCTGTGGACATGTTAGTAATGTGGTAGGTGTTACATGAGGGGGAATAAGATAGATTGGGTGTGGATAAAGAATGCCAGTCAGTGAGAGCTAGGGAGCCTTTTAACACTCCTCCCAGCTCGCGGGCTTCATGAGCAGGGTGGAGCGCCAGTGAAACATGGGGTACACCATCAGACCACATTTTAAACCAGTCCTCCTGCTCTGTAGACAGCTGCACGGAGGCTACGACACCTTCAGGGGCTACATAAATGTCTGCGGTGGCGATCTCCCAGGAAGTCCCCTCCAGCTCCTCAGCAAAGCTTTCCTGATAACACTCACAGTTATTCCTGTCATAGAAGAGGGTGACATGTGGCGGGTCAGGGGAAGGGACGTAGGGCGCCAGGGCCGAGATCCAGGATTTTCACCAAAGGAAGGACGAGAGGATGCCTCCGCCGGCTGTGGTTTCTGGATGCAAGAGGACCCAATATATGTCAGCCATAGGGTCAGCCAGGGGTTGTATGAGATACTGTCCATGAGAGAGGCGGTAATTGTTGCCACGGGCTAGTTGAGTTCCATTGGACAGATGCACAGACAGTCCATCAGGTCCACATAAAATGGTGGCTCCCATTTTAATCAACATGTCTCTGCCCAATAAGTTGACAGGGGTGTCCGCTGACACCAAATAGCTGTGGTTCAAAGTCTGTCCCCCTATCTTGGTTTTTAGGGGTTTGGTGTAAGGTAGGACCTGTTTAGCCCCAGAAAACCCCATGACAGTGGTAGTCCTTGTGGAGAGGGAGGTAGGAGGGGCTCGTTGAATAGTTGAGCATGTGGCCCCAGTGTCCACCAAAAAAGGAAAAGTTTGTCCATACACTGTCACGGACAGTAAGGGGTCCTCAGTCCCTCTGTCTGGGGGGTTCTGTGGGGGCCCTCAGTAGTGGTCTGGCCCAAAGCTGGGTTCATCCCAGGCTGGCTGCTGAAGTGAAGGTTGCTGCTGTTGACCTCCACGTGGTGGACCACCCCATTCTCGATACGGGCGTCGCCCTGGGCCTCTTCTGGGTCCATACCCACGCCCATATGCCTCAAGGTTGTACGGACAGTCTCGGCTCCAATGACCTTGCTCCTCACAGTGGTAGCAAACGTCAGCACCCCCCCATCGCCTTGGTGGTCCTCCACGGAATCCACGGCCCCTTGGCCCGCCCCTGCCCCTGAACCGGCCTGGTTTGGCATGATAAGGACCAGAGGTTGCAGACCTCGGTGCAATCGTGTCCTGATGGCCAGGAAACGGAGGAGTCTGGGGGCCCTGAGAAACCGCACCTTCATACATTATTTTGGGAGTTTTGTTGTCTTTCTTCTTTTCTCCTGCTTTCTGCTTTGCTTCGGCTAACTGCATTTTTAGCAATTGGGTCTGCAGGGTCTTAAGTTCCTCCTCATCTTTCTTATGGTCCTCTCTTATTTTGGACAGGTGATGGATCAGATGGCGATCCCAAGTTCCAGCGTCCGCTCCAGCCATGTCAGGATTGTCGTCCATACTGGCTGTTACCTGTTGGGGCAGTCCTTTAAGGACAGCATCTCTGAACCAGTCTCGTTGTGCCCCCTCATTGGCCGGATTAGTTCCTGTCTGAGTTTGCCACATGGATTTACACTGGTCCAGGTATTCCCTGGGGTTAATTTTAGGGTCCCATTCAAACTTAGGAATGGTGCGTCCCCTGGTTACAGGGTATGCTGTTCTCAATGCATCACCTAGCCAGTGGACATGCTGGGTGAAGAGGTCAGAATCCGGGGCTCTTGAGGTGTAAGCAGCAGTCTCAAACTCTCTACATGTGTGGTGTGGCATGCACCGTCCCTCCACTGCTCTATAATCTCCCAATGCTAGTGTGGTGCCTGCCGTCAGGGTGTCTAAAGTCTGGAGCCACACTGCTGCTCCTTCAGTTATGGGGGGCAGTTTGTCACAGAGAGCCGTAATGTCGCCCAGAGAGAAAGGTTTATACCAAGGGGGGGCTCCAGAGCCTTGTTGCTGTAAAAGGGGATAATTGACTTTTGGGGCGTAACTAAATCCTTCTGGTTTAGCTGCAGCTTTGCGGGCTAAATGGATTCTGGACTGTACAACTGTCTGACTATGTATTGGGGGTCCATCCTCAGGATGGTTTTGCTGCGGATCTGCTCTGTCTTCTCCATCTTCCTGTGGTATGCTGTGCCTGTTTTCCTGCAGCTCTACAGCTGGGGTAGAGGTGTAACAAGGTGTGGGTGGGAGAAAAGGATTGGGACACAAAACCCTATCTGGCCTCCAGGATCCACTTGGCAGTAAAGCCACTGATCCCACCGGATCAGTCCCTGCTCTTGCTCTTTCTAAGCCAGAGCTTGGGCCGGGTGGCCCCCGTGCCCCAGCCTCTGAAATTAGAGAAGCTGGTTGGGAGGATTGTTGTGGGGGTGAGCGAAAGGGATTTGTTAGACTGATGCCTCCTTGTTGTTGTTGTTGTTCTTTTCTTTCTCTTACCTCTCTGTCCTGAAATGCTGCTTTTTCCGCATCCTGAAATGATCCAGCAGATGCTGACATAGATAATCCGGAACTTCCACTGACAGATCCAGTCCCCCCTTCTGGAATGTCCAAGCCATGCACTACAAGTGTTCCATTCTCTACTTCCAATATGGGGTGCAATCCACCAGGGGGCGCTGTGGGTGCACCAGTGAGGGAGCTGCATGGGGAGGAGGGTCTATATGGGGCGGTCTGTCTGGGCTTGTCCCCTGAGCTGATTTTGACCCCTCCTTCTTGTCTCCTCCTCTTGGTTCTTTCTGCTTCATTGTGTGCCTTCCTCCTTGGTATATCAAAACCATGTCTCCCCAGAAGCGCTCCTTTTTTTTTCACATTTTTCTTTGTTGGTCTTGTACTTACCTTTGGACCACACAGTAGCTTCATTCAACTTACCTTGTGCTTCCTGCATGTTTTTCTTAGCTGTATTCATTTTCTTCCTAAACCAATCACCTAAATTCCACTTATCCGTCAAATTAAGTTCATCCTCCTTCATTGCTTCTCTTACCTGTTTTTCCATTTTCTTCTTCACCTTCTCACCTTCTTCCTTACCTCTCGTTTGGAGAACCAGTGCTTGCATGTTAGTCAATTGGGTTTCCAAATCTACCCATACTGGGGCTTCCGGAAATTTCCCTTCCATGTTGTTTAAAATCCTGTGAAATTAATGTTCAATTCACGCTTCACAATATGCATATAAAATCCGCTTATCACTGTATTGTCCTTGTTAACATCGCCAGGTTTACCAGAATATACAGTGCATTTACTCAACAGCAATGGTGAGCCTGCTCTCTGCTGGCTTCACCCAGTCACACACACACACACACACACACACACACACACACACACACACACAGTCAGCGCTTCTCACAGTCACTCCCGTTTAATATCAGCAAAAACACTTAATATTCACAATCTGCACTGCAGATGCCTATATTCAATAAATGCTTTTTATTTTCCCTCAAATAATCAAAAATCCAACCGCATTTTTAATTCCGAATTATTGCCCAATTATTTAACATCGACTCCACTACCCGTCGCTTGTGAGGACCGTAGTTCCTCTGTGTGTCCACTAGATGGGCCTCTAACCCTTTGTAAAATTTCTGAATGAACCTGTCAGCCGTCAAAAATATTCAGACGGACTTCTATGGGGCCTTTAACCCGGTTTAATCCTTTGTGGTTTGCCAATTCACGGTCCTTTATCCCAGCTATATCTTACTGCTCTGTCAAACAATAAGTTGAGATGGCACTCTCAGCAATATAAGGACTCTAACCTTTTTCAGCTTTTGTATTTTACCAAGCTACAGACGACACTCTCAGCAATTCTTATCTGACTCCATTTTAACACGTTCAGTTAACGTACACTCTTTTACAGTTTTGCAGAGTAAAATGACATTCAGAACCAACTGACACCATGGTTAATTTAGCCTATATATAAATTCAATCGGAGAGTTTAATAACATAGGCTCTACTTTACCTTTGATGATTTATGGGCACCCTAGATGTCAGGAGGTTCGGATGTCACACTCTCTTTTTATCCGAATTCCCTGATTCAGCCGTGAATCACGTCGGGGATCACCAAATTGTTGAAGTGTCCCTTTAACGGGGCCTTCTGCGCGTTCATTTATACACCGTAACCTAGAGGAATTCACAACACATTAGAATAAATCACACTCAGACACCGTTGTATTCAATTTAAATACCTGGGCCCAGGGGAAGAGAGCTCATGTGGGCAGGACACACCGAGATTTCTTCTGGCTCTCTCTCACTGGGCTCATTTCTTTTATTAAAACACACACGAAACTGGGCAGCGCCCTTGTTTACAATATTTTCTACACATAGTCACGTACACACTTTTCTGGCTTACCATATTTAGTCAGGTATTGTCCCACAGCTGCATCCCATATCTACTGATATAAGCAGGGAGTAACTCAGTCAGTTGTACTTATCACTAATTTTCACACACATGCAGTTCTCAGTAATTTTCCACTTCACCATACCCCTGTGAGAAATACTTCTGCAGGCCACACAATGTCTTATACTAACACATGTTACACATTTTATTTCCCACATTGGTTTTGAACATAGTAATGATGTACACACATAATATATTTCCACAGTTCCCTTGTGGAGAGAAGGGAACCATTCAGAAAGGCAACTCTTGCTAATGCACTCTAGCAATTAGGCTTTTATGGTTGAGTAACCAGATGCACATGGCAGTCTGCTTGAATTTTGCTAAAATGCACCTTTGAGATTTTTAAACCTGGGGAAACAAAGTTTTTTGTCCTTATGAAACCATAATCAATCATTTTGGCCTTAACTTCAAGCATTATATTTGGAGAAAAAGAGGCACTGCTCATCACCAGGCTAACACCATCCGTATTGTGAGCCACGGTGGTGGCAGCATCATACTGTGGGAAAAGTTTGTGTTGCAGCAAGAACTGGACGGCTACTCAACACAGGAGGAGCGATGACACAGCCAAATTTAGAGATTCCTTCTCCAGAGTGCCCTGGACCTCAGACTAAGGCAAGATTTCATCCTCCACCACAACAATGGTCTAAATGATGCAGCCAAGATAACAAACGAGTGGCTTCGGAAGCAGTCTTTGAATGTCTCTGAGTGCCTCAGTCAGAGTTTGGACTTAAATCCATCTGAACACCTATAGGAAGACCTTAACATGAATTTCTACTGATGCTGTGAAACTTGACCAAGCTTGCGAAGATCTGCAGAGAATTATGGGAGATAACCAGACCTGAGGGTGGGATGGCTTACAAAGGTGCTTCAACAAAAAATGAAGCCACTTATGTTTAAATATTTACACACTTTTATTTGAACTTAATTTAACTTTCAGATTATGGTCTATTTTGATTTGACTTATTTTTAAGAAAATTATTCTGTAACCAGTTTCAGAATAAGTCTGTAATGTAACAAAAAATTGTGACACTGTATCTACAATACACATATTAAACAATAGTTAATCAAATCAAAAATGTAGATAACTGGGTCCACAACAATAGGTTACTTGTTTTTCTTTATTTCAGTGGATGGTTGAGATCTTAGAATGTAGTTGTTTAAGCTTAAATGCTAGAAGTGTGCAAGTTGACTTGTCTTCATATATTTTCAGTCAATGAAAAAAGAGAAGTAGCAAAAACATTTTTTGGTTAATCTGATTTTGCATGTCAGAATTATCTTGAGAAACCCTGTAGAGGACCAGGTCACCATTCTGGAAAGCCAGTTATATAAGGAATATTACAGCTGGCTCTGTCAAAGGTCTAAAGAGTGTCTGTGCTATGTTACATGTGCAAATGCAGATTTGATTGTCACCCTGATCTTCATGTCCTTTGTCCCTCCCAGTCCCACAGGCTGCATCTGTGCAGGAGATTCAAACCAGCCATGAGAACCTGGCAAAAATCAACTCGGCAGCAGAATGTGAGTATTAAAATCTGTAAAATAAACAAATACTTGGCAAAATGTAAAAATTACAAACAGAAAAAATGTGTGTTTGGCACAAACTGGTGATCAGATAGAGAAGATAACATTATCCAAGCAGCAAACAGCCCCCAGATAAAAATGATGATATAGTGCAATGTTTCCTGGGTGTATTTTATTTGATTCCATGGTCAGTAGGAGAGATGCATCAGTTTAAAAAATTACACTTTAAAAAACCAGTTTGCATTAGCTTCCTTTACCTTTTCTGGCTATATATGATCTAACTAATATTACAAAGAAGACTTGTATTTTGTAATCAGACTGTGATGTATAGACTGAGTCAGAGGTAAAGAAGGGTGGGATGAATAATTAGCTTCCTGGCTGCCTGCGTAGCAAGGGCTGGGATGTGGTAGTTGGTGTTAATCACTGACAGACATCCATGCTCATGTACCCTCACACCTAGGAGCAATTTAGCATGCATGTCTAAACAAACATGCATGTTCCTTTTTTAAATTTAAAATTTAAATCTGTATGTGCATATTTTTGTTGAACTAAAATAATAGGTTCAGTAGAATAATAGGAAAATCTTATACTACTTTTATACCAAATCCTGACTTTATCATCTATCGTCAAATATTAATTATTAAATTAAATGTTCTGGCCTTTTTTTTGCCACTCTACTAATGTTTTTGAATTAATTGTCAGGGGAAAATTTCCACATTTGTTTAGATTTTTATAAATAAACTGGCATTGGTCAATGAAAATATCCTGTTCTTTTGTACTTTATATATTAACAAAATTAAAATAAGGGTTTTGTAGAATTTAGTAAAATCGACTATATTTTATAGAAAAACACCCGTTTAGTGCATTGAAACTTGTACTGTAATTATTAATATTATTTCTATTTATCTATTTAAAACCTACCAAAACATGAAGATATAAGTAATTTTATTGAATCTCTCTATCACAGAGTGATGAAGACTTGTTGCCTATAAGCCCTAATAAGAGAGAAATGGCCTCGATAATAAAGGCCCCCTTCATTGTCAGCAGCTCAATAACAGCAGCATCCCTGCTTATTCAACCATGAAATGAACACAAACATGAGAAGGTTAATTTAATGCAGGAATGCAGAGAAAACAATGTTTGGAGTTACATCACTGTCGACACAACAACCATTTTTGTGTGTTTTTTGTTCCTGTGAAGTGATGCAGTGCTCAGCAGTCATAGACATCCTCTTCCTCATGGACGGCTCCTACAGCATGGGGAAGGGCACCTTCGAAAGGTCTAAACATTACGCAGTAAAGCTTTGTGAAGCCCTGGACGTTGCTCCCGATAAGGTTTGTTTTCCTTCCAAACATTTTTTTCCTCTCTCTTTATATCGTGTCGATCAACACATATTTATTTCTCTGACTTTGTGTAGGTGCGAGTCGGTTTGATTCAGTTTGGCTCTGTTCCTCGGCTTGAGTTTTCCTTGGACTCGTACTCCACCAAGCAAGAGCTGAAGAAGCACTTAAAGCAGATTTCATACAGGTGTGAGTCTACTTTTAGTTTGGCTCTGTTCTTCCCTTTAAAGCCAAGATACCAACTGAGTTGGAGAAAGTAAGACTTTTCACGCTGTTCCTTTTTATGTTGTCAGCAAGCAGTAATGGAACAATGGAAAGACTGACTGTGACTTTGGAAGATGTTTTCTTGCTTTAAAATGTGTAATTATATAATTGAACTTAGATTGTTAAATCTTGTCTGAGCCGGTGCCACATTAAATGATAAAAAAAATTATCTAACTCCAAAAACATGACTGAACAACTGTTCTTTTCTTTAACTGAGCATTTGAGATACAAATGTTTTCTTGTGAGTCCCCAAAATAATAAAAATGTAATAAAAATAAATATGTTACCTATGGTCATGAGATATGAATCATAACTGGAAGAACAAGATCCCTGATGCAAGCAGCTAAATTGAGCTTCCTCTGTATGGTGGCTGGACTCCGTCTTAGAGATGGAGTCAGTTGAGTTGGTTTGGGCATCTGCTCAGGATACCTCCTAGGCACCTCCCTTTGGATGTTTTCTCAGCACGTCCCATTGGGATGACACCCTGGGGAGGACCCACTACTCACTGGAGGGATTATATACCCCGTTAGGCCAGGGATCACCTTGGGATCCCCCAGAATGAACTTGAGGGAGTTGCCGGGGAGAGGAGTGTAAGGGTTTTCCCCCTGGACCCGATCTTGGATAAGCCAATAAGACAATGGATGAATAGTTGAATAGATTTCCTTTTTTACAAGAAAGCAAATATAACTTTCACTGCAGATCTGTGTCACACAGCACATTTTGGGTAACTTCACTGGTTTATAAGTCTGTTCAAAACCTTCTTCTGTTCAAAACCTTCTCAGAGGTGGTAGCACTCAGACAGGTGTGGCTCTGAAATACATCCTGAGAAAAGGTTTTCCAGGTGGCCGTAACTCCTCCAGCGTCCCCCGCATCACCATCCTCCTGTCTGATGGAAGGTCTCAGGGCAGCGTGGCCCAGGCAGCCGCACAGCTAAAGGAGAAGGGCGTGGTCTTATTTGCTCTCGGCTTGCGGTACCCCAAGTAAGGATGAGGAAAGAGAAATAGTAAATGAATGCAACGATTCTTAAAAGCACATGTAGTAATTTGCAATGAAATTTCAAAAACACTTACGTCAGTCTGTTTTGCAGATGGGAAGAGCTACACGCACTTGCCAGTGAGCCACTGGAAAGTCATGTCTTCTTTGCTGAGCATTTCTATGATGCTGTTAATGGCCTGTACACGACGCTGAACATGTTCTCTATCTGCAACGCTACACCTGCGGGTGAGAGTCCTTTCTGAGGGGAGCTGCTGTCTTTCTGTTTCTCACCAAATCATTACAGATCTTTGACTTAAATCTCTACACAACCCTTCCCCTCCTTTGGTTAGATGTTTCCTCACTTTCATTAATCAATCCTAACCGTTTTGCCTTTCGTCCTGTCTTGTCTTGTCCTTCAGGCTGTCAGATGGAGTCCTTTCCCTGCGAGAGGAAGACTCTGGAGACCGTGAAAGAGCTACAGGGGAATTTCATGTGCTGGAAAGGCTCCAAGGGATATTCCCCATATACATCACTTTGCCCTTACTACAGGTAAGCGAGCATGAAAGCTTTTTCCACTCATAAAAACACTTCAGTTAGATTTTCTCTTTGCAAACTGTAATTGTGGATTTAAAAACTATTTCTGACACCAGCCAGAAGTTTGTTTTTTAACTATTTAACTCTGACATTTTCACGTTTTGTCCTGTTTAGTGGGATTTTATGTGGTTGACCAACACAGAGTGGTGCATAATTGTGAATTGAAAGGGAAAGGATACATGGGTCCTACAGAGTCTTACAAATTAATTAATATGGAAATAGTGACTTTCATTTTTATTCAGCCCTCTTTATCCCAATGCCCCTAAATAAAGTCCAGTGCAACTAGTCTTCAGAAGCCACCTAATCAATAGAGTCTGTGTGCAGGTAAGGGATAAAGCTGTGAAGTTTAATGCAGGGGTAGATTTTAAAATAAATCTTAGACCGACGGGCTAAACTGACAGGCTGTTCAAATCCGAACTATTTGGACTTCATGCTAAATCACTGCGACCCTCCATCCATGCAGCCTGTGGGGTGGAGGGGTTGTGTCTACTTCTAGGGCGTGGGGTCACCGGCGTTTGGATCGGCTGGACGGCGATGGTGGAGCTGAGCTGGATAGTGTTTCTCCCTGAGCGGTCGTTGCAGTGGCAGTGATGTAGTGTTTTTTGTGGCTGAGGGGGGCGTGGTGGGGGACACTGGCCCTGGGTGCCTGCTGCTGGCCGGGTATCTCTTGGTGGATGAGTTTGTCCTGTCATGGTGCGGGGTCGGGGGTCCTGTTGTGGGTGCGGTGCTCGGTGGGGTCTGCCCCGTTGCGCCAGTGGGCGGGGGTGGCGTTGCGTGGGGCCCTTGCCTTGCCGTTGCGGCGCGCTGTGTGGTGGGGGAGCGAGGTGCGGCGGGGGTTCTTAGAGCGGGGCTGTGTGTGGAGCTTGCGCTGTGTGGGTGTGGCTTCATCGGCTTCTCGGCCATGGAGTTCACCTGTGGGGCTGTGCCCCTGTGGGGGAGGGGATTTGTGGCGTTTGGGTTCGGGGGGATGTGTTCGATATCGGTGTCCTTGTTGGGGGTGGCCCTGTGGGGAGGTTCTTGTTGGGGTTCACTGGGTGTGAGAGACTCATGGGGTTGGGATCGGAGCTCATTGGGGGGTCGGGACTGTTCCGTCCTGGGGCGGCTCCGGTTGGCGGACTGGTTTGAGCCATGTGGACCCCTCTTTTGTACATAGCCCCCTCTCCGGAGGTGGATGGGGTTGTTGGAGACAGGGTTCAGGGTGGGGGGTCGGGAGCCGGGACGGGGTCACCCGGGTCTGGGCGGTGCCGGCGTTGTCTGCCTGTCTCTGCCCCAGGAGGGAAGGGGACCACCTCCTGGGTCCAGGGGCCCCGAGGGGGTACCGGCGCCTGGACCTGGGAGTATAGAGTATGCAAGGGGAGTGTGAGTGAGTGTATGACGTCCATTGTTGTTTGTCTTTATGTTGGGTGCGAGTGATTTTATGTGTATGCATGAGGGTGGGAGTGGGTGATTGTGACTGTGTGTGTTTTTTTTTTTTTTTTTTGTGACAGGTTTGGTCTTGGACAGCTCCCTCTCCTGGATCCTGCCAGTGGTTGGAGTCTACTTGTGGTTCTCGGTGTCCGGGGCCGGGTGCTTTGGTGTGTGCTGGCTCACTCCCAGTGGCTGCTTGCCGGGGCCTGGCCCCCTGGGCTCTGTCGGACCTCTGCTTGGGGGGTGGTGTGTACCGGGGTCTTGGGTCTCTGGGTCCATGGCTGGATCTGCTTGGGCGTGGACGGCTGCCGGCGGGGCCTGTGGGCTCGTCGCTGCAGCTCCCTGGGGCTTCCGCACTGTCACTGCTGGGTGGTTCCCCTGGGACTCTCCACTGTTCTTCTCTGTGGGGGTTGCGGTAGTCCCGGCGGTGGTTCTCCTGGGGCTCCTGTGCTTTTGGGGGCCTTTGGATGTCTGTGGCTCGGATCTCCTCAGTGTCCGTCCAGGGACCATGGGGCAGGTCTGTGGGTCCTCACACTCGCTATTGCATATTTGTGTCGAGAAACCTTGTATACAAAAGCGTGTACACACTCATACTCACAGGTGTTAAGTTTCAGGTGTTGACAGATACACAGATGCTCTATATTGGGCTGTACCTCTCACTAAGTACATTTTACATTCATAAGTACCGTGTACTATTTTGTTAAAAAAAAAAAAATTATTAGTAACTTGGACTTTAGCTGCTCTTACACCAATGACCCAGCTTTCTTAATTAGATTACTTAGTTCAACTTCAGCACCAGTAAAAGTAATATATTATTAGCACCTGAAAATGTGGATTAAAGCTGTTTTGTACCAGTGACTCAGCTTCACTAGTTAGAATTCAGTGGAATAATGAAACTTCTTAGCACAAGATGCTTTCCCCTACAGAGGACTTAATAATATAATTACCCCTTTAGAAAGATTGGTTTAGAACCAGCTCTTACCAGTAAAACCCAAAGGATTATTAATGTTATCTGTATCATTGTAATATTGATCAGAGATTTTTAGATTTCTCAGAAGGATTCATATATTTTTAGATTTCTTAGCATTTGATTTGTTTGTCTGTGTTCTTTGTGATTGTATTGTAATTGTATGTACAGCGCTTTGAGTGTCTCGTTACTGAAAAGCGCTATATAAATAAACTTACCTTACCTTACATCAGAGATCTGATAGTTCCATATGTTCCTAACAGAGCACTTCGTTCTCAGACTGCAGGTTTACTGGTGGTTCCTAGAGTCTCTAGAAGTAGAATGGGAGGCAGATCCTTTAGTTATCAGGTTCCTCTCCTGTGGAACCAGCTCCCAACTTTAGTCCGTGAGGCAGACACCCTGTCTACTTTTAAGGCTAGGCTTAAAACTTTCCTTTTTGATAAAGCTTATAGTTAGAGTGGCTTAGGTTATCCTGAGCTATCTTCCTTATTTTTTACCTCCGTCTTCTTCCATCCTGGTTGGTTGGAGTAAGGGGGAGTCAGGTTTTGCCTAAACCGGCTCAGTTATGGTTGAGGTGCAAACACACCCTCCATTTCTGCTACCTGTATGACCCCCTCTCTTTTCCAATGGTTATGGTCAATCTGACAGAGAGAGGTATCTCAATCATTGTGGTTTTTAGTAGAACAATGACCATCAGTGGGCTCTAGATGGACAAACTGTCTACTTTTAAGGCTAGGCTTTAAAACTTTTAAAAATATTATTTTATATGATGATTTTCTCTGTAAAATGCTGCTTTGACTAATAAAAGTTAGTGAACCACAATGTGAATCATGTGTTTTGCAGGTACAGTAAAGTTTACAGGAGACACCAGACAGTCTGCCATAGGACCATTTGTTCAGGTTAAGTTATGCTCCCTTCCCTTCTACGCCTGCTGCTGTTTACCCTCTTACATAGTGCTAACCATCTCTCTCATTTCTATTTGATCTCCTCATCCTCTTTAGATCCCTGTGACTCTCAGCCCTGTCTGAACGGGGGAACCTGTGTATCAGAAGGTCTAGAGCGCTACCACTGTGTGTGTCCGCCTGGTTATAGATCAGACACACATTGTGGTCAGTACAATCCCTAGCTTAGACCCTTTTTGTCTCTGCAGAGATCAAACTAATTTAACTTTAAATCCTTCCTCAGCTCCTGCTTTATCCTTGGATTGCTCCATTGATTTGCTTTTCCTGTTGGAGGGTTCTGCTACGCTCACTTTAGAAGGCTTCCTTCGCTTCAAATCCTTCTTAAAGCGCTTCCTGCAGACTGTCATCGGCTCCGACAGCCCCAGTAAAGTCGGCCTGGCTGTGTTCGGTGGGGAGACCACAGTGGAATCCCAGGTCGGGGAATTTAAAAGAAACACAAGGAGCCTCCTGAAGGCCGTGGATGCTCTGCAACCACTTGGTGGCTTGACCCTGACAGGCAAGGCGCTCCGATATGTGACCCGTCATGGCTTTGTGAGCAAGCCAGTCTTTGCAGACGTCTCAGATGACCTCCCACACGTGGTGGTGCTGCTCACCGCCACTCCTGCTGCTGATGAGGTGGTTGAAGCCTCAAGATATGCACGAGATAGAGAGATCTTCCTGATAGGGGTGGGACCGGACAGACTGAAGGGGGAGCTGAACAATATCACAGGAAATCCTCAGAGGTCTCTAACGTACTCGTCACCTGATAGACTCGTTGAAAAGATACCTGAGCTGAAGGCCAAGATCTGTAGCGTGGATACACAAGGTACCTACTGTCCAACAGGGGGATTTCACGAGCCCAGATAAAATTCTGTGCTACGTACCTGAATGTGTTTCACAGCAACCTCAATATTTATTGGCAACCCAGTAAAGATGTGTAAAAAGCCTAAAAATATATCTTTTTTATGTAGTAGCATATAAAATATAACCTTTTATTTCAGCACATTAGTTTTAAATGTGCCGAAATTTAAAAAAATTCTAAAATTAAGTTAAACAATTTATCTTTAATGAGATAATTTTTCTTAAATCAAAAAGGGGTTGATTTATTGCACTGCAATAAGATGTTCGGAGCACTTGACTCTTCATTAGACAAAAAATGTACTGCGCCACCTTAAACCACATGTGACAGTATCATATGAGAAAGAGCAATCCAAAGAACAGTTGCTGAAGAGGCCAATTTCTGATAACTGTTGGCCACATTGAGCTCTTCAAAAATAACAAATGCTGGTGGATTTGGTGGAAAACCACCTCAAGGCCACAGTTAATTATGGAGGAGGATTTCTCTTTATGTTATTGCATCGTGAACTCTTTAAAGTACCAGGACGTTTTTAATAAGAACTTGCTTGCTTGAAAACTAAAAAAGGAATATTCATTATTGACGTTCAAGCAGGATAATGATCCAAATTCTACATTTCAGGATGAGAATATGCTACTGCATACAAAATCTTATTTTAATTATCTTACTAGGTGTGGCAATACAAGTATATCTAAAAAAAAAAGTCATATTTAAGTTTGTTTTTTTCACTCATTTCAGAAAGTAAAACTCATTCATTACACATATAGTAAAATATTTCTTGTAATTTTAATAATTATTGGGCACAGATAATGAAAACCAAACATTCAATGTGTCAGAAGAATTGTAATACTTTGTTGGGCATCCTTTTGCATGAATTACTACATCAAACCATGGCCATAATCATATCAGGGTATGGTTTTGGTTTATTTTTTGCAATCCATAAATTTACTTTAAGAAGATTCTTTAGAAGAAAATAAATAACAATACAAAACAGTTGATCTATTAAATCTCAATCAGTTCCAGCTTGAAAAAGATAACTACCCTCATAAACTTTGGGACATGACATGGAAGCTTCTGTATCAGCAGTTGTATGTTTAAATTTAAGACATATATTGTTTTTTCAGGGTGTCTGGGGCAGGCAGTAGACCTGGTGTTTGCCCTGGATGCCTCAGCTGGAGTCGGCCGTCAGAACTTTGCCACCCTGCAGGACTTTGTGCGCAGCATCACCGTCCAGTTCGACATTAACCGGGATGTGACTCAGGTAGCCCTGGTGGCCTACAACCGACGAGCTACCACCGTGTTTGGCCTGGATGCCCACAAGTCTGGCTCCGCCATCCTCAAGGCCGTGGGCGAAGCCAGCTACATGGGCGGAGGGGTGTCAACGGGCACGGCGTTGCTCCACATCTACTCCAAAGTGCTGACTATAGCCAGTGGTGCCAGGCTGGGGGTCAACAAGGCCGTGGTGGTGGTGACGGATGGCTCGGGCGGGGACGATGCCGTCGTGCCCGCTCAGAAGATAAGAGACAGTGGTGTTTCAGTTTTTGTAGTTGGTATTGGAGACATGCAGCGAGACAAAGTGAAGATGATTGCAGGTTCAGAGGAGTACATGATCTCTGTGCCATCTTATGAGGATCTCAAGTACTTTGAGGACGTGCTGGTTCAGATAATATGCTCAGGTAAAAATGCAGAAAATCATTTGTTCATTTTAAAACAGCCTTTTCTTCTCTCAGTATAAGCAAGGGTCTGTTGGAACAGGTGGGATCTCATCACTCTTATTGAATTTTGCATGATTATTTCTTGTTTCTATGAATATAGCCTAAAATAAACAGAAAAGTGCTAAGCGAAAAATACTTGTATGATCTCTCTACATGTCTTTTTGCTTTGACAGAGGTGCAGAAACCTGTGAACCTGTGCAAGCCAAACCCTTGTATGCACGATGGAATCTGCATCGTCTCAGGAGGGAGCTTCAGGTGTCAGTGCCAGGACTATGAAGGGCCACACTGCGAAACACGTAAGTGCTCTTAATGAACTCCTAATTCTTTGTCCTTCATTAATAAGTTTAGCATCATTTCTCCCTTTTTTCCGCCTCCTGCCTATTCCTTTATGACCACACGAGTACCCATCTTCTGATGGCTACTTCTAGCAGGACAATGGACCATGTCACACAGCTCAAATCATCTCAAACTAGTTTCTTGAACATGACATTGAGTTAATTGTACTCCAACGGCCGCCACAGTCACGTCTCTACATAACGGAGCACCTTTGCGATAAAATGCAAGGTTCACATCGTGGATGTGCATCTGACAAATCTGCAGCAACATATGTGATGGTATCAGATCAACATGGACCAAAATGTTAGAGGAATGTTACTTAAAGATGATCCAAGTCTAGCAACATATACCCAATAAAGTGGTCTGTGAGAGTACATCAAGTTTATACAAAGAGTTTGCGATTATAAGACCCATCCTCTGTTTAACTGCTGCAGTTTGTTCTGGTAGATCAACTTTAAGCACCAAGAGAAGAAAAGGTCACCATCAGTCAGGATCTGGCACTAGAGATGTTCATATTGGATGATATGCATGCTTCACTCTTGGAAGAACACAGGACTCATGATAGCGCTTCCTTTTTCTTCTCTGGACAAATGATTTTAGCTTATGTCTAAATAATCTGAAAGATGATTCAGCAGAGAAAAGAATTTGGCAGTACTCTTTCATCCAGATACTTTATGCACACTTTCAGTCTGTCCTTGAAGATTTTCTTGGACAGAGATGGCTTCTCTAATGCCCTTCTTGTTATGCTTTGTTGTCCAAATGTTTTCACCTCACTCTGCATGCAGTTGAACCAATACCCACCTGCTGCCAATTTTCAGCAAGCTCTGCACAGGTGGCAACACGATTATATAGCGCAACTCTCAGTAGAAGACTTGGCACTTATTGGACACTCTTTTGTCCTGAAGTCTTCTTCAGTGCAGCTGAACCTCCACCTTGATGTTCTTGATGATGTGGAAAAATGTTCTTTCAGGTGCAATATTCGCAGGAGCAGTTATGTTGTTGTAAAGCAAGGTTTTGGAGTTAGCTATTGCTAACAAAGGACGACAAAGATATCAAGCACATCTGCTTATTTTAAACGGCGATCCATCTGATAATTAGATTTGAAAACAGGACAAAAGAAGGAAGGAAAATGGAAGGTAAGTAAATAAAATTACATGAAGGACTAAAGGAAGGAAACAAAAGATTGAAAATATAAAAAAGGAAAGAAGGAAAAAGAAGGGGAAGGGAAAAAGGAAACATTTAAACGTTGGCGGACACAGCTGAATGGATATCTGTAGGAATTGATGGGGGCAACATTCAGGCAATAGGAGAGGGAATAAAGACGAAAATGCACAATTTTCCACACCGTATGGAAAATACTTCATACAAATTCCAGACTTTTTCAGATTGCGTTTGTGTCAAAGCTAATACGTTTGGCCGTGACTGCAGATTATTTACAGAAACCATGACCTGTTTTGTTCTTTTCTCCTTTTTCAGGAAGCAGTAAACCCTCATCCAGAGGGGATGTTCCAAAGCCTGCTGGTCTGAGGAAGAAGAGCAGACAGAGGAAGAGCCACCAGGAGCTCCTTCATCACTACAAACTACATCGCTGGAGAAACATTGCCTGACACACACAATTAATACAGAGAAACAAATAACATGTGAACACTTAAAAACCAGGTATGTTTGTTTGTCTAGTAAAGGGAAACCTGATATTTGTTAATTTTTCAGTATTTGATGTAATGCATCTCATTTCTGTCACTGTTTTTGTAAAGTTTTTTATGTCTTTATAAAACTCATTTATAATTATGTTGGCTGTTTTGGTATATAAACTTTGTTATAACATTATCTGTGTCCTGATTTATATGTTATATCTATAGAAAACAGTTCTGGTCAGAAATGTGCATGTGGCTCATGATGGACATGAATGTCATCTCAACTTTGGGCCTTTAAGGATACATTTAAGTGTTTTTTTTTTCCAGTAGGAATGATATTAAAACTCCAATGTTATTGTGAAATTTTCTCTAATCCTCCCTGTCTTAAATACATATATACATACATCCTCCCTAATATTTTGTTAAATGTCCATTGTAGAGCACATTTTCACATCCATCAACAGGCTCTTGGTATAATTATGGCTGGATAGTTTACCACTTAATCAGAACCATTAAAGCCCAATAAAATTGGTGGGTTTTCTGGCGCAGACCTGGCTTTTAAGGAACAGTCCACAAAATGTTTAGTAGGGTTGAGGTCAGAGCTTTGGGGAGGCCATTCAGGAAGAGTGATGCAGGGCTTCAAAAAACAAAATAAATATAAATCACCCTTGATGTACGATTGGGGTCATTGTTCTCTTGGAACCCCCAAGTTTCAGCCTTTTGACAAAACCGTGACCTTCAAATGAAAGGAAGTTAGGATGTTCCCTAATTTCCCCTGGACCACCCCTATCAGAAACTGGAAGTTAATAACTATAATAATCAGAAAATCTTGTTTTATTCTAATTAAAACAAGATGGAAACTGTGGCATTAAAATAGAAGCAGAAATTCCTTTTTTACATACTTTCAGGGCATTTTTATTTGGATAAAAAGTGCAGTTTTAGCTAGCAAGACAAACCAAAAGGCTGAATAAAAGGTGTACATATATTTACATCTTGGCTACCAGCATACATGAACCAAGCTACAATCTAAATTTTACATAATAGATAAGTGAAGGGATTTATTTTGTTCTGTTTAAAAACTTTAGTGGTTTTTTTGGGCGGGGGCGCGTGGCATAGCGGTACATGCGACCCGTATAAGGGGCCTCAGTCCTTGACGCAGCCGGTTTCAAGTTCCAACTCCGGAAACCTTTGCGGCATAACAAAAATAAAAGGCCACTAATGCCGCTTAAAATCTTTTTTTTTTTTTTTTTTTTTATGTGCTGCATTCTTGTATCTGCAAAACTGGCCTCAATGCTGTTATTTAAATTGGCTCCTTTGCAAAATAAGCTAATGAGCAAATTCATGATGTTAGAAAGTATCCAGTGGTGTTCAAGAAGTTTCAGCTTGTGCCTCTTTAAAGTCTTAGTAAGAAAATCCCACATGGTTGTAATTCTTTGTGCAGATTTACCAAGTTTCCATCTAAGTGGTGGATTTCTTCTCCCATTCCTGCAAAAACAAAAACAGACAGTAGCTTTAACCTATGACTTAATAATTAAAGATGTAGCTCAAGCCATACATGTCTTACCTTGGCTTTCTGCAGGACGTTGCCTTTTGTGGCAACGATGGAAGTGGGCCTGTTTTTAAGAGCTGAGGCAGAGTTTACTGGGGATTCTGCACTCATGCTGTTGTTAGAGGGTTGGGAAGGTGATGAAGAAGATGATACTGGTGCTGCTGCTTGTGTTGACAATGATATTTGGGGATTAGGCAAGGTTGCAGCTTTAGTCTAAATAAAAAATAAAAAAAAATCACAGTGTTGAGCTCAGTTTGGCAAACTGATGTACTCTGAAGTCAGACATTTAGAGCAGGTGAAGCGGTCAACTAACCATTGGGGGGTCCTGCAGGCTGCTGTCCAGTGTGGTTCCCAGTGTGAAAGGCCCTGACTCCACTTTCTTCAGACTTTCCTTCACTTCCACCAGTCGAAGCTCAACCTCCACCCTGCGGTGTTCCGCCTCCCGACACGCTTCTTCCTTCTGTTTCAGAGAGGCCTCTAACGTAGCTTGCCGCTTAGGATCTGAAGACACCAGCAGCTACCGGTCAAAACCTTTACGGACACCTCACAACAGTGACATGTTACAGTAATAATGCAGCAAGCTGTACCCTGGCAAGTGCTGAGCTCCTCCTTTGTTTCCCTCTTTTCCTTCTTCAGGTTGGCCAGGCTGCTCCTCACCTCCTCCCTCTCCTTCTCCAAACGATCACGCTCATCTATGTAGCGCCGCATGTCCGCCTCAGTGCGGTTCTTGCCAAGTTTGATCTCAATCGCACTGGAAGTCCCTGAGAATGGAGTGTCAGTATTTGTTACGTATTTCACAACAAAAATAAAAGAAAATCCTCATTCCAAGCCACCTTTGGAGTCTTTCTGGCAGATGGATCTTTTTTAATTTCTCACATTACATTAGAGGGTCTTCAATTCAAAGATACTTTATTGATCCCCGTGGGGAAATTAGAATTCCAGTGCAACCCATCCAAACATACATCATGACACAAGACAAGGGTGGAACGGGTCACCGAGGCTTTGCTGCCCACTAACAGGCGCTGCCCTTGTTAGATGAGAAAAGAGGCCACATTAGGTAAGTAGAGGGAAAAAATCATATCTCAAACTGTATCCTGCTAAGGATACAGTTTGAGATTGCAAAAAACCTCAGCACAAAGAAGCAACAAGTTGACAAAACAACATCATGCCGGGAACGGTGAAGGTGGTGTGAGGGGGTGCATATGTTTATCTTGAGCATGTGTGTGTGTGTGCAATGAGTGTGTGCAAGTAAGTCCATGAAGCACTGTCCCAGAGGCCATCGTCCTTGATGGTACGATGGAAGGTTCATCAACCGGCCACCAAGTTCTGAGCAGGTCCACAGATGTTCTCAGGGAAGGGAGGGAGCAGAGCGTCATGTTTACATAACTTCCAGGAGAAGTTGAAGATAGCCAGCCATCAAGGCCGTGCAGGGGAGCCAGATTCAGAAAAAAAAAAATCAATTGCATTGAGAAACCAGCTGACCAAATCCATAACTCAGAATTTGGAAGATATGCAAAAAGAGGCTCCGAAAAGAAGACAAGACACAGAGCTGAAGCAGGGCAGATATGGGAGGGTGTGGGAGACAGAGAAAAAGCGTCCTCCTCCACCGAGAGCAGAAAGAAAAAGGCTTTACACTACGTGGCAACTCCAGTTTCTCATACTTTGATAAAATGATCACTTCACCTATAAAGTATATGACATTCTGGCAAATTTTAATACAACTGTACCTCTCCATCTTCCCTATCTTCCTTCCTTTTCTTCCTTACAAACTTAGATTGTCAAACAGAATATGGAGGGATAGGGCAGGGGTTATCTGCAGATGATTGGTGTTAACTAGTTGGTTTGTTGTCGTTTTATTATTTGGTATTTTATTTTTTTTACTGTTTCTATCTGCTGGTCCACCAATATGATTATTCCCTGTAATATTCTGTGATTTTGCTGTCGATGTTATGTTTAATGTAATAGAAAACTGGACATGCTTCTTACTTTGTTAAGCTGTTAATCAACTTTAAAGTTAATTTAAATAAAGTAAAAAAAGACAAAAGAAAATAAAGTCACTACCACAGAAAAACAATGATTCAAGTGTTCATTGCAAAGTAGAGCTTTTAGTTGTAGTGGGTGCATCTTTCCACTAGAGGAAGCCATTCTACATCAGTCAGGAACACAAGGTGAGCATTTATGTTTCAGGAGAAGAACCGTCTGAAAACTGAGATTTGGGTCACTTTTTGCATTCACCTATGGTGTGCGCCTTTGGCCGTGCTGGTTGTGGGCTGAAAGCTTGTGGGAACCCCAGGCTGCTTCTCTTTGAGATCTCCCGGCTTTCTGATGGAGTCTTGACAGGTTGAGTTTGTGGCTGTATGGCAGCGGGACTCTGTGATCGCTGCTGATCTGGTTTGCTGGAGGAAGAAGTTGAATCTGGCCCATTTAACACAGGGCTGGAATCTGGCTCAGTGCAGTTTGTTGAAGTGACCTGGAAATTGAAGCATTTTCCATTGATTAAGTAAGCACTTTTCGTTTGTCCAACTGTGCAAAAATAAGCACATAAAAATGAATAAGAATGGGAAACACTTCCTTGGTTGTGATGATAATGCTCTCTTGAATTTTTCCAATAAACCTAAAGAATCACTTCAGTTATTTATACTACAAGCACTTATAGGCCTGAAGGTCTCAGATTTTTTTGTTTTGTGTCTTTTTACTATTCTGTTTAATATTGGACAGCATGGGATAAACTGACATTCATCTGGTGATGACATTCAGGTAAATCTATCCAATAAGCCTGAAAAAATGAACTGAAAGATCTAATTATTTGCTTTCTGGCTATTTTGCTTTTATGTTTAATACTAGACATCATTTGCTACATATCGACTGTTATGCTGATGATGCTCAGCTATATTTATCTAAAAAGTCAGCCAAATTATTTATCCATTTATTCAGACCAAGGGTTCCCCAACTTTTCTGTTTCTAAAACATTAAATAGTAAAACCGTCTTTTGACCCCAACAATCAGCTGAATATACTACTATGAAAGTATTTACTAACAGCATTAACAACCAATACAGGTCCTTCTCAAAAAATTTGCATATTGTGATAAAGTTCATTATTTTCTATAATGTAATGATGAAAATTTAACATTCATATATTTTAGATTCATTGCACACTAACTGAAATATTTCAGGTCTTTTATTGTCTTAATACGGATGATTTTGGCATACAGCTCATGAAAACCCAAAATTCCTATCTCACAAAATTAGCATATTTCATCCGACCAATAAAAGAAAAGTGTTTTTAATACAAAAAACGTCAACCTTCAAATAATCATGTACAGTTATGCACTCAATACTTGGTCGGGAATCCTTTTGCAGAAATGACTGCTTCAATGCGGCGTGGCATGGAGGCAATCAGCCTGTGGCACTGCTGAGGTCTTATGGAGGCCCAGGATGCTTCGATAGCGGCCTTTAGCTCATCCAGAGTGTTGGGTCTCGAGTCTCTCAACGTTCTCTTCACAATATCCCACAGATTCTCTATGGGGTTCAGGTCAGGAGAGTTGGCAGGCCAATTGAGCACAGTGATACCATGGTCAGTAAACCATTTACCAGTGGTTTTGGCACAGTGAGCAGGTGCCAGGTTGTACTGAAAAATGAAATCTTCATCTCCATAAAGCTTTTCAGCAGATGGAAGCATGAACTGCTCCAAAATCTCCTGATAGCTAGCTGCATTGACCCTGCCCTTGATAAAACACAGTGGACCAACACCAGCAGCTGACACGGCACCCCAGACCATCACTGACTGTGGGTACTTGACACTGGACTTCTGGCATTTTGGCATTTCCTGCTCCCCAGTCTTCCTCCAGACTCTGGCACCTTGATTTCCGAATGACATGCAGAATTTGCTTTCATCCGAAAAAAGTACTTTGGACCACTGAGCAACAGTCTAGTGCTGCTTCTCTGTAGCCCAGGTCTGGGGAATGCGGCACCTGTAGCCCATTTCCTGCACACGCCTGTGCACGGTGGCTCTGGATGTTTCTACTCCAGACTCAGTCCACTGCTTCCGCAGGTCCCCCAAGGTCTGGAATCGGCCCTTCTCCACAATCTTCCTCAGGGTCCGGTCACCTCTTCTCGTTGTGCAGCGTTTTCTGCCACACTTTTTCCTTCCTACAGACTTCCCACTGAGGTGCCTTGATACAGCACTCTGGGAACAGCCTATTCGTTCAGACATTTCTTTCTGTGTCTTACCCTCTTGCTTGAGGGTGTCAATAGTGGCCTTCTGGACAGCAGTCAGGTCAGCAGTCTTACCCATGATTGGGGTTTTGAGTGATGAACCAGGCTGGGAGTTTTAAAGGCCTCAGGAATCTTTTGCAGGTGTTTAGAGTTAACTCGTTGATTCAGATGATTAGGTTCATAGCTCGTTTAGAGACCCTTTTAATGATATGCTAATTTTGTGAGATAGGAATTTTGGGTTTTCATGAGCTGTATGCCAAAATCATCCGTATTAAGACAATGAAAGACCTGAAATATTTCAGTTAGTGTGCAATGAATCTAAAATATATGAATGTTAAATTTTCATCATGACATTATGGAAAATAATTAACTTTATCACAATATGCTAATATTTTGAGAAGGACCTGTATATCGATTTTATCCATTTGTAAGCACAATTCGTATCTCTTCCAACATTTATTGCATAAACATACTTAATTTATTTTAGCAATTTAGCTTAATTTCCGAGGAGGCTCTTAATACCCCACCCTTGTTTATGCTGAGCACCGGTGGGATCCCTGACCTGAATTTTGGGAACCACTGATTTAGACCAGGCATGTCTTGAAAACATAAAAGCATGGACGACTCAATTTTTTGCTTTCTGCCTTGGACCCGAACAACTCCTTAGTCAGCCACTTAATCTGGATGGTATGAAATTGGCCTTTAGTATTAAAGTGAAGAACGTTGGCTTTATCTTTGACCTGTACTTGTATTGTGTTCTTGTCCCAGAGCGATGCAGAAAAACAAGTCCATTCCTTTCTAATGCCCAGGCTGGACTATTACAACTCTATTATCAGAAAGTTAAAAAAAAAAGAATAAAAACCAAGAACTAAATGAAGAGATAATGTTTGCCTGTCTTAACTTCCCTTCATTGGCTCAATAAATTCCTAATATAATTTAAAATCCTTCTTCTAACATATAAAGCTCTGAATGACAGCGTTCCATGTTGTATTAAAGGTTTGACACTTCCATATTTTACCAGGTTTACTGGTATTTTCAAGAGTTTGCATAATGGGATCCTTTGCATTGGAACCAGCTCCCTGTTCTTTTCTGCCATTTCTCCTTCTAAGACTACACTTGTATGTCAGGTCAAACTAACACCTCTCCAGGCTGCTGTCACACTTTCCTAAATATGTTTTCTCACATCTAAAAAGCTTTCAGACCTTTTTTCTGGAAATTATGTCTATTTTCTATGCATATCTATTGTTTGTTTACCTTTACCTCTTTAACATGGCAAGGGGAATCCTTCTGAACCTCTCCTGGGATTGGACAAACTCTAGAAGCTTCTTTGGGAGGGGGAGAAGCTTTAACTCCACATGATGTATGGAGGAAGGAGTGCATGGGGATCAGGTCCAGGTAGATTCTGTTGTCTGTCTCTTGTTCTGCATTTACCGGGTCTTTGGCAATGTCTGGCTGTGTTGCTTTGTGATCCTGGAGATTGTTTTCATCATCACAGTTCGGCAGGGTATTCTCTTCAGGATCCTGCACAACAGGGGTGGAGGATGTCAGCAACGGAAAGCACCCAGACAAAGGAAGCACAAGTCAAAGTGAAACTGAAAATAAGCCAGCCTATCAGGGATTATTTATTTCCAGGCCTACCTCAGCATCAGCTATCGATGCAACGTCATCGTACAGCTCATCAGAGTTTTGAGGAAGGGCAGGGAGGGCGTCTATGTATGTATTTGACTCTGAATATCTCCTTAGCATCAAGCTAGAGAGAAACACATGCATACAAGTATCACCTAAATGTTGCATAGCAATAGAGAGCTGTGACTCTTCGGGTGAAGCCAGGAGGATAACTTACTATAAGGAAGTCTTTGCGGCATTGACGATGCTGGAGACCCTTTCAGAGTTAACATAGTCATATGTCAGGTCCTCTGGGTCAGTTTTGGTCCCCGTCTGTGACAGCAGGAGGCCCAACCAGTGACCCATATCTGCTGATGTTTTCGCCTGGGAGAGGGGCGGGAGGAGGAATGTGCACTCAATACAAAACAAACACTTGCAAAATCATGAGTCTAAAGCCACATGGGTTTCTGTACCATGCCATCCATCACTTTGGATTAATAAAACAATTGCTACAACAGTCTCTGAGACGTGAACTGTTTGCTACCTATAATGCCTTGGAAAATTATTCACACCCCTTGAACTTTTTCAGAGTTTGTCAAGTAACAGCCTCAAATGTATGGCTCTTTGTGGTATACTAACACATAGTACAGGACGGTTTTTAGACTTTTTTACAGTTAAAAATCTGAAAAGTGTGGCATGCACTTGTATTCATTCCCTAATACTCTGATACAATTAAATACAATCCTGTGCAACCAAATGCATTCAGAAGGTGCCTGAACCATAAATAGGAACCTCTTGTATTTAATCACAGTATAAATATAGGTGTTTTGTGTGTTTGTTAAAGAACATTAGTGAAGAAACAGCATTGTGATAACGTTGGGGAGAAATTTAGAGCAGGGTTTGGTCCTTAACGAGGCATTACCATGACAACTCTAGAGAAGCTGCATACATCCACAGCTCAGGTGGTACAGAAATCTATCATCAGGACATCTACTGGAAATTCACTATCCAGCAAGATGATCCTAAAAATACAGCCAGATCTACATGAGAAAGATCTCGATCAAATCATAGGGTTAGGATGGCCCAGTCAAAGCCCAGACCTAAATCTGAAAGGTGGTTCTTTAAAATCAGCCTTAGAGGGGCTGAATAGAACAGCAAGTCATACTTTTCAGATTTTTTTTTTTGTAAAGCCTAAAAAAAACATTTCTATATTCTTTTCCACTTTGGTACTTTGTATAAATTTATCACATAAAATCCCCCAAAATGTACAGAAGTTTTATGTTTTTGATGAACTGCAAGTATAACACTGTTGTAGTAGATTAAGACTAAATAAGTACCTAATAACAACAGCTTGGAGGTCTTTTGATCCTTTTGTTTGAACTGTATCACACTCCCTACTAGTCTCTACATAAAGTTTCTCTGAACCAATAATGAGTTTTATAAAAATTAAAAGAAAGAGGCCTCAATACTAACTAAATGCCAAAGCTTATGGCCAAATGTGCACTGCAGCTGGGTGGTACTGAAGGACTAATGTAAAAGGGTGTAGCTTTAGTCTCTGAAATCCCAGCACAACCACACCCTTCACATCCATCCATACACACTCACCAGCACACGGAACTACCCTTGTGTGCACGCATGTGTTATATACACTAGGTCAGAGGTCAGCTGAAAATGTATTTTGAAAATAAATTAATGTTAGGAATTTTAATGGACTTTGCTAGTTTATCAGATCCGCATCAGAGAAGTCAGCTGTCATGAGAAAATTAGCCATAGACAGGAAACACACTATATCTAAGAGATGTCGGGGTCTATTTTTAACAACCTTTGCTAAATCAGCACAAGCTTCAAGATACTCTGCAACTTAGCAGCTGAAACCTGCTGTGCTGTGGTCAGGTCAACAGTCACCAACAATGTACAAAGTCTCAAGCATTTATTTACCTCCTGTTTGAGAGAAATTCAGTATATATCTACCTCTAAGGTTGCAATCTGTGTGCCGTCCAAGTCGATCCTGAAGGAGTAGAGATGCTCGGGGCTGGGATCCGGCAAAACGCTGCAGCCCTCCAGGTTTACCGCTGGCTGGCTCACTTTGTTCTTTCCCTTGTCTTGGTAAAACCACAGCTGTCCGTTCTTTATAAGACACCAGCACGTCCGCCACTGGCTGTTCACCAGCACGTTCAGGTAACCTGGGTAAAGATCAGAAAAACCTAGACAGGATGCATCTGATTAAAGCTGAAAATATAAAAAGCTCAGGTAATGCCTGCTTCATAGAGAGCTATTAAGGATTAAGGCACAAGTTGAGCTTTTAGATGTTATGTTTAAATGTGAGAGCTTGCTCAAGAGACTGTTGTAGAAATCTCTCAGTGCCTGGACACCATTGACTTGGAGGCAAAGCCTAAAGTTTTGCAGGCTGCAAAAAGGATTGTGTATTAATCTAAAATGAACTGACAAAGAAAAACCGTGAAACCAAATCTTGAGAAAAATTATATTCCAAGCCATTTAGTTATATTACTTGTCGTCTCATACCATCCTTTATCAAGTAAAACAAGATGGGAGTGAAAATGGGCTGCTTAAAGATTTAGTTTCTTGACACAGTCAAATTCATAGTGTCTTTCAAAGGCAGAAGACTGAGGATGTTCCAATCCCATGATAAAGTTAACCAAAACACTTTAGCTAATCACAAGAGTTGGATTATTTCCTTGATCAAAGCCTTTCTAGAATATTGCAATCAGAGTCCCTCACTAAACTAAACTAAACTCCTAACACCTGTTGTCAGAGTACAGTGTTTATGTCAAACACACCCCCAATGAGCAGAGTTTTAAAAATTACTGCATATTGTGTTGCAAAACTGTATTTTAGGTTGTGCACATTGTTTTGTTGATCTAGCGAATCTGGGTTTTCCCAAACAATGTAAGTATTTTTCAGCATTTCCAATGACTTTCACATTGAAAGAAAGACTTCTCGTCTGTGTAACTATCCAGGTGAAGGAGAGCTGCTGAAATGCTGGTCATTAAATTTTATGATGTTCTACGCAAACCACTAAGTTCTTGAAGCAGAAAACTATTTTCTTCATTAATTTTGTCACGCAAGTTATTAACTGGAATCACACTATAATATGTTACGAGCCAAATTATCAAGGAGTCATATCAAAACAGACAGTCAACATGCTAGCATTAGCCTAGCACTTCAGCTAACATCTTTGCATGAAAACATTATCAGGAGGAGAATAATGTACATTTATTGCAGACTGTGACTGTGTGTGTTGATTTAACTTTAGAAAAGATTTTTAAAACTATACTGATTTTGTGTGACATGAGAACAATACAGTAGCTTTCCTGACGTAGTAAAACCCCCACTGGAGGAACACAGGAAGGCTGACCTGCAGCAAATCTGGTTGGGACAAAATGTGCATCACGTACAAGACAGACAGATACTGCAGCATCACGATATTGGCAGGTAGGCTAATAGGGATCATTAAAAAACTAAGGTTGACCAAGTAATACTGATAGAATGTAGTCTGTTATTTTGCTGCATTATTAACATACTGTGTTCTCAAGCATTTGAATAGGACTGATTTTTAGAACTAAATGTATCTGTTTTGAGCACTCTATCAGCAAATGCTAATGACTGATCAGTAGGCCTATCAGTGACAAAACGGAACATGCCCACATTAACATTTGATCACCGTCTTGTTTTAAAGATGTACCAATAAAATGTAACCTACAATTTTTTCTGTTTGCAATTACATTTTGCAAAACTACGTTACTTTTAGGAAACATCAGTTGGGTATTAAGCAGGATGCCTACATAGTTTAGACTTTATTAGTTACCCCACCATTAAAATACCATAAGCCCAGTCATCAAAGAGCAATGATATTATGAAGCATGATTCAGCATAAAGTAAAGTAGATCTGTAGTTACCTGAGGTGTCTACGCTTTTCTCGGGGCTCTCCAACGAGGATGGTTTTTTCTTCCCGATGTTCATCAGGTTGCTGAACATTAAACCTGGGCCATATTTTTTTTTCACTGTGGAGACAAATAGAAAAAAGGTATTGGTGTTTGAAAATACTTGGATTTGCTTCCTGAACTAGTGTTGGATATGTTTACTATCAAAGTAAAATCCAATGAGCTCACTCACCGTCTTTGTTTTCTGTGATTTCAGTGTGGCTGTCTGTGCTGCTGCCACTCTCTGAGCACAACAAGTGTCTCTCATTCAGATCTCCCTGTGTGTTTGTATTTTTTATTCATTTTAAAAGCATATTTTTCAAAAGATAGAAGTGATTTTTATGGCCCTATATTTTACCTTACAGGTAAAATATTAAAACAAACATACCTTAGTGCAAATAAGCCTTGGAGAGTCCGATGCAGAATGATGAGGATCACAGTTTTCAGCTGGTTTAGGGCTTATTTCTTGGATAACCTAACGTGTATCAAAACATGCACGTGTTTTATTCCGTATTTTTACCTTAAAATCATTGAAAGTTTTGCAGAAAAACGTGTCAAATTGGTCACCTTAAGCCACTGCTCAGTCTGTTCTTTGCTCTGCAGGCCTAAGACAATGGCCTCGCCTCCTACTGGGATGATCTTCAGCTTGTGCTCTTTTCTCTTTGGCTGCTTTTCTTTGTAAATCACACTGCAGCCTAACAGACTCACATCCAGCAGAGGTGTCTGGTCCTTGGAGCTTTTGTAGCACTAAGAAAAATAAAGAAACCAGGGTGACTCAGACAACAGGCCACAGTATTATTGTAGAGCAACACACTGTAGAATTTGTCAGCCATTGATATCCCATTTTGTTTGCAATGAGCCGTCATGTGGGTTCACATTGGACTGAAACACCTGAAGTTCACGGTAAACTCTAAAAGCAAATGGGTCCAAATCATCACCCTTCCATCACCGTGCTTGACAATTAAAGCGGTCTCTCAATATGCAGCTTGGTTTTCACCAAAAGCGGTGTTGTGGATTATGGTCAAACAACCCTACTTTGGTCTTGTCAGTTCAGAAGGCGTCCAAAAGGTCTTGTTGTTTTTATTCTGTTTAGAAACACTTTGGTAAACCTAAGCATGCAAATATGTTCTTTTTAAAATGGAAATACATTCTACTTTAAACCATTCAAAAGAAGATTCATTGCTAAGGCTTTTTGTAGTAGTTCTATCTTAAACTTCGACACATGCAAAATGATGACTAGCGAATATAAAATGTGGCTTTTTTTGTGTTGCTTTTAAGCATTGCTCCGTGTGACCAAAATGTAAAACTAATGGGATGGGACTAATGGAAAGAATGGCAGCTGTCTTGACTAAATTTATGCTGTCCGATGGCCATGCATTTGACTCTAAAACACTTTGGTAAGAGATTTATTTCACCCCTAACTTCATGGAGTATATATCGGTGGATGTGTGTTCTTTGAGCTGAAATGCATTTTGGTTCACTGTGAATAACGGTCAACGTTCTCTACTTTGGTCTCGTCTGTCTAAAGGGGATTTCTTTAAAAGCACGTTTTCAAGCCTAAGCCATGCCAACAAGTTATTTTTAAAAAGAGACTTCCTCCTTGCATTCATTTTAAATATGTTAGGCTACTTGTAATTTTACTTTAATAAAAAGGTATAATTTGAGAACCGTCTGAATGTTTAGTAATCTACTTTTAAACCAGCACCTGCTCAAAAAATACTGGTTATTTCTCTCTTTTTGGTTATGGAAACCCAGTCGATCCAAACAGAGCTAGATAGAAATACAGTTAATAGAATTTGTCCATGTTTGGTACTTTAAGTAATTGAACTCCACTGTAAAACATTAACAGAATTTAGATAAAGAAATGATGGCCTTGCTGTCATTACTAGTTTCTAAATACGATAGTAAACATACTTTAGTTTTTCTATTGCATAGCTGTGCCTCAACTAAGCCTAAGTTGAAAAGTTATTATAAAGATTAGACAATAAGAATATCTTGTCAAAAAGATATGCTACCCGACAAGCAATAACAGAAATACACAGAGAAAATATTGACTGTAAACTTCTCTAAAACATGTTGTTGAAGCTATCTGTACTGGCCTATCAGAGTACAGCACATAATGACACCAGAGATGATGAACTTCTGCACAAAATAATGTGTTTTAATGGCTATTTAATGAAACTGACTTAACTGACACTGCAATTAATCTAAAAAAGTAAATACAATTTTTTAATTATATATTTAATATGTCTTCAGGTTGATTTTATAGATTATTAGCTAAATTAATCTATAAAATGTAGTAAAATCAAACTCCCGTAATTAAACAGAGGGCGAACACTCTGCTGCTAATGTTCTAAACAGAACATCTCCAAGTCTTTAACTGTGTGTGGAACCCACCAGAAGGCGATGGTCTTTGATGACACAGAGCTGCTTGGCCCACTGGCCAAGCCACTTCTTCCTCCACAGGAAGGCACAGATTCGGGCGTCCTTCATCAGCTCGATAGACGCCTCAGCTGATGGCCACTGGTGCTGAGCTGAAGGCGACTTTTCTCTGGTCACCTCCTCCTCGTCGTAGGACTCGTACGAGCTGCTGACTGCATCTGCCTCTTCTAAGAAGAAAAAAAGCAGAAAACAACTGAAACATCAGAAGAGGTATTGCTCTAAGGATGGGAGATGTGAAAGCAAACTTTAAGCAGGCTGAAAGGGTAGGATGATTTTGTAGGAGTCAATAAGCTTAACGTCTGACCTCCTGAACCTCTGGAAAGAGGCATTTCCACATAAAACTTAAGCAGATTAATGACTTATAAAAGCAGATGGATGGTTGGCAAGAAAATGATGACAAGTTATGTAAAAAGCAAAATAACACATTCAGGAAACTAGTAAGCCTAATATATGGTGGCGGCTCCTTTACATGCCACGCTCTGGCCATGCTGGTTTCCCCATGCATGTTTTTGTTGACACAATGTCAAAACAAGTGCAGACATGCCACAGTGACACAAGTCCTATCTACCACCAGTGACAACAGCATAAGCCACACTGTCTGAGCTGAGCACTCTCATCCACGGGTTAGAGAGGAGGCCAGACCACTCCAGATCTGCACAACATCAAGAGAAACCATAAGACAAAAAATATGGAAAAATTTAGAACTTTTAAAATACATTAAACATAGGTAATTATGATTCATTTATATATATAAAAAAAAAAAAAAAACAGAAAATTTTCCCAATGTCATGTGGCACAATTTAGGTCAGGATTACTAATGATGAACATGAAAATAAATAAAAACTCCACAGAATACATCATTTGTTAGCAGCTGATTGCATTTTTACTGTTTACTTCAGATTTGATCATTATGGGTTTGTGTGAATAAAAAAAATGCAGATTGTTGTCAGATGTTAATGAGGAAATCATACATACAGTATATTTGAGCAGATTTATGACCTTATGTCCAGCAGCACAATATGAGAGCTTACAGCAAAGCTTATTTATTAACAGAAAGCAGTTAACACAATCCTAATTTATTGGCACCTCTAACAAGTCCTATTAAACAAATACAACAGAAGAATTGTTGAATTTATACTTTACTTTTTTAGTTGATAGGAGGATCTAGGAACTTTAGTAATTAATGACCTCTTGTTTCCCTGAATTATAAACATGATGGGGGACACAGAAATCTTTCCATGACAAGACGAAATGCCAATCAGTTATGGCAGAAATGTGTTACTTTTGAAAACAAAGGCATTACGAGGAACCATATTAATTTTTCCGTCATGTAGGGAGACTAAGATGAGAGGAGAGGTAAAAATCTCCACTGCTATCTCAGGGTCATCAAGTCTACATAACAACCAAAAGATGCCATCTGCAAACCAGCTGTTTATTGGGCACGCCAGAAGAAAGATTTTTTCTACTCCACCATAACAAATCCAAACCTATGGAGATGACCTTTGTGGGACTTTAACCGGGACATTGTGGTTTGACCAGATGTGACTAAAACTGAGTTTTTCTAGCATCCAAAACAGCAGGTAGTTCTTTTCCGAAACAAAGGAAAAACAAGATTTTAAATAAATATCAGATGGCCTCTGCAAGAAAACTAATAATAGGGTCAATCTTGGGTATTTCAAATGGAAAATTGATCCAAATCAACAAAGAAATGGTTCACCTGATAGTAAAGCAGCTTTCTTTCTTGACCACCTCATTTCCCAGACCTAAACACTACAGGAAACCTGAGGGCTGAGCCAAAATGAAGAGAGCATAAGAGGAGACTCGGGATGATCTAGAGAGTTTGTGCAAAGGGAATTGGTCAAATATACCTCTGTTATTGGAGACAGCCAAGAGCTATCATTTTGGTGTTTTAAGTATTGATTAGAGTGAATAGGGTATCAATAATTGTACCATCAGTGATTTAGTTAAAAACAATTACTTCCTCACTAAACCAACCTCAAAATCCCGATATGGCTGCTAAACCTATAAAAAGCAATATTTACATTAATAAACAGTTTTCTGCATATCCAACTAGAGTGTTTGAAAGCATGATTTGCTGCCGGGATTAATGTCATCAGCTAGAAATGCTACTTGTAGTTAGTTTTTTTATTGAGCACAACACTTATCAAATCTTCCTTTTTTAAATGCAGCCAGAGTTTGGCTCTAGGGATATATGGGACAACAATTGGTGTTTAATATTAAAGACATATGGCTGTGGTTGAAGTGTTTTCTCCATGATCGAAAGCTAAAATAAATGTTAAAGCTATGTATTTTTGTTGTTACATCAAACACAATACATAGGATTATAAGAAAGCAAAAAAAATTATTTGCAGTGTTTTGTAAAAGCTCAGTGAGGCAGTAAATTTTGACATTATTTCTTACAAATTCAAAACCAACATGTTTTAATTTAACTGATCAAGCCATCTCCTCATGGCTTTGTATTCAGAAAAATCTAGAAAATCTACTACGATGGACTGGCGATCTGTCCAGGTTGTACCCCGCCTCTCGCCCATAGACTGCTGGAGATAGGCACCAGCTCCCCCGCGACCCACTATGGAATAAGCGGTAGAAAATGACTGACTGACTGACTAGAAAATCTAGCATTGCACAAGTGGCCCAAGTCGATTGCTTATAAGATGATGTGGAGCAACACAGTCTTGGCAGAAAGTAGGCTTTGGTGGACAAATGGATAACAGAGAGGACCAAAAAACCTGGATTTATCTGTGCTAATCTGATAGAAAGGGCTTTGAAAATACTTTACATGATTTCAGGCAAAAACTTTCTAAAGGCCTAATTTACACGTACAGTACAAGTTAAATCTTTATAAAAATAGAAATTAAAAAAAAGAATTATTTATTGAAGGATCTTACCATTGACCGTTTCCTCGTAGGGCTGAGCCTCCTCATAGTAACTCTCTGAAGGTTCTATACAGGCTGGAGCTGGAACTGGAGGTAAGGGGAACGGTTCCCGACCCACCACACCCTGACAAACAAGAAAAGTCTGTTAAAAAAAAATCCAGTTAGTTGAAATAGTTTGTAAAAGTTTATATTTTTATCTATTTAATCTGTTGTCATCACTTCTCCTAAATTACTTAAATTATGCATGAATGGTGAAACCAACACACTCATGCATTTATTATTCTTGTTTTATTCCTGCGGGCTGAACGTCTCGTTAATCCAGCTGTCACTTCAGGAGTAAGGAGGGAATTCCTCATGTAACCAATCCTTGTTTGACCCAGTGAACTAGAGAGCGAAACGTTGCCTTTAGGGAAGCGTGTGTGAGAGTATAGACGGAAAAAAGGGTGTGTCACGTGTGTTTGTGTGTGTGCACCCAGCGGGTTTTTCTGAAATCAATCAGCAGTCTGGATTCACTTCCGTCTCTCTTGTCATCTCCTGTGTGGCAGATCGTCTGTCTGCCCAATGCCAAGCACTCAACCAAAGACAGTAAATTAACTATACAGTCAAAAACACATTTCACAGACATCTGTTATTACCCTAATCTATTTAGGTTTTCCGCTCCAAGGAAAATCCTAAAGAATTCATCCTCATGGATGTATAATTCTGAACAAGATGTGTGGTTTTTTTTTTTGGTTAATTCTAAAATATTAAAATACATAAAAGTTAGACAGTAAAGTGCCTTACAAAATTATTCATACCACCTGAAATTTTCCACATTTGGTTACACTACAAACTTCAAAATAGTTTATTGGGATTTTATATTGTAGACCAACACAAAGAAGCCCATAATTGTGAAGTGCAAGGAAAATTATACGTGTTTCCCAAGTTTTTCACAAATAAAAATTGTGTTTTTGTATTTAGCCCACCTGAGTTAATGCGCTGCTCAACCAGCAAGTCTTTCTAGGTATGCCTCTACCAACTTTGTACATCTAGAGACAGACATTTTTGTCCATTTATCTTTGCAAATACCTCAAGCTCAGTCAGATTGGATGGAGAACATCGGTGGACATCAGTTTTCAAGTCTAGTCAAAGATTATCCATTGAATTTAGGTCAGGACTTTGACTAGGCCATTCTAACAGATTAATATGCTATGATCTAAACCATTCCATTTAAGCTCCAACTGAATGTTGAGCATAATTTTCCTACTAAAAGGTGAATCTCAGCCTCAGTCTCTTGCAGCCTCTAACAGGTTTTCATCCAGGATTGTCCTGACTGTTGTCCACCAGCTATCCTGACACAGCTGAGGAAAATAATTCCCACAGCATGATGCTGCCACCACAATTGGGATGGTGTGTTCAAGGTGACGTGCAGTGTCAGTTTTCCACCAAGCATAGCGCTTGATATACAGGCCGGAAAGTTGGATTTGTCACATCTGAACTTGTCACCTTCTACCATATGTTTGCTGTGTCCCTTACATGGCTTGTACCAACCTGGAAACATGACCTCTAATATCTTTCTCTCAACAAATGCGTTCCTCTCTCACGTCTTCTATTAAGGCCAGCTTCATGAAATGTAAGATAACTAGCTGTCCTGTCAACAGACAGTAGATCTCTGCAGCTCTTTCAGAGTTACAATGAGCTTCTGTCTGGTCTGTACCTTGGTCTTCACCTCTGAGGCCTCCACAGAGCAGTTGTTTTTAAAGGTGAGATTAAATTACACACATGTGGAGTATTTTTAGTAATTAAGTGGCTTTATTTAGGGGTATCAGCGTAAAAACCAACGTGATGTGACAAAATATGGACAGGTTTAAGTGCTGTGGATAGCTTTGCAAGGCACGTTTAAGGGTAAATGAGTTGTTTATGCAACAAAACCCTTATCCTTTGTCATTCAAAGCGTAAAACTGATTCAATGTTTTTTTTTCATTGCAAATATCAGACCGGCTTTACGCTTTTGTAAGGCAGCATATTCTGACATAACTGGTGATTAGAGATTGTGTCGATGTTGGAACTGTGTTAAATTCCTTTCAAAGATACAATCAGAAAGATACACAGAAGGCATGAGAAAGACTTCTTTGAATTTCTGCACAATGCATATTCTGTTACGATTTAAACAGATGTTTGCATTCACAAACCTATTTTTGCAGCAATCTCTCAGTTCAACACCATGTGGTTAATGATTACTTCATCAAAGAGAATTTTTCTCACCTCCATTCAGTACTAAAATAATCACCTAACACCCAGGAAAACAAGATTTATCCCCACAGCTTGTGCCAACAGGCTTCATGGGATGAGGTGACTACAGCTGCAAGAAAATCCTAGATAGACAAGTTTAGACAGGAAGAAATAAAAACAAAGGTGGCTGAAGCCTCCAAGTAAAGGTGAAATCTATTCCTTCTTTATGATGAGGTAATATGATTGAAATGAAGGTATTTTCCAAATAGAAAATGAAAACATCACAGTCTACAAGAGTGATGATAGGTTTCGCATTTCGGATAATCGGTTTGTGTGGAATAAAGCCAGTGTGCATGGATACAGCTTTAGTTTCATATTAAAGTTGTTTACAGAGCTCCAGTAAACTATGAAACTCTCAATGACAAAAAGATTATTTCGAAACTATTTTCCTCCCGACACAAATATCTGAACACACTTCCTGAATTCATTCACTTTTACTTGAGTTCCTGTAAAACCTAAAGTTCTTGTAAAAATCACAGATGACAATAACCATTACAATTAGTTAAACAAGCTGAGCAAACAGGAAGCATTTAGATCAAATGCCAGCTAGTTGAAACCACTTCATGACAAACAGCATCCTTCACGATTATTAGCATCCCTGGTATTGCCAAAGTAAACCTTTAAAGTGAATTAATTCTTTATTGCAGCAGCATAATCTCAACTGAAAATGTTTCAAAAATCCAACATTTAAAATCGAGAAAATTTCTTTCAGCGCGGGAAAAGATCCTAAAATGTATTTCACAAAATCCCCAGTGCCACATCTATGAGCAACCTTGTTGGCGACACTTTACGACCCCTTTTTGCTAATAGGAAAACACTTCATCTTACGATTCACATGGTTTGTTCCTCTTTTCAGTTCGCCCCACAACTGTTTTATAGGATTTAGGTCTGGGGACTTAGCTGGGCATGGATGAAACATTTTTTAAATTTGGCCACATGTTTTTGATCAGTAGACCCAAATGACAAACATTTCCATCTTTTGGCAGAGACCAAATATTTATTTAAAATACGTTTTTTTTATACATATGCGTCTTTTGTTTCATGACCAATCCACCTGGAGTGCTGTTGACTAAAAATCTCAATCTTACTATTGTATGATTAGAACCCAAGGCACCAATTAAAGTTCCAGTAGAGATTAACAAACTGAACATGTTTATATTTGTGATGGTAGAAAAGAGAAGGCCTTTTCATCGGGTGCTTCTCAAACAACCAAATGGTTTGTAGATATAGGGTCTATTTGTTGTTATGGAGACTAACACCAAGATGCCACTCTTTGCTATAGTTTCCCAACGGTGAGTTTTGAAGATTTTATTTTTCCTTTCTTACCGTCCGACTCACTGTTTATGGTGGCACAATAATCGTTAGTCATTTTCCAGTCTAATAGCTAGTGGCTAAGAGAAATCGGCCTCTCTATCACATCATATTTATAACCCAGGGAAAGAGAAAATTGTTGATTACTAATCTAAGGTTTCTAGACATTTAAATCAACTACAAGAAGTATAAATTAAAATATGATTCCTTTACCTTCTTGTAATTAGAAGTGTTAGAGGTTCCAATAAATGTGACATTGGTGATTTTGTTTATTTTAGTGGGGTTTTTTCCCACTGCGTAAATGTACTCAAATAAAGGTTGGATCTTTCAAGCTTTTCAGAGGGAGATAATGCTTCAAATGTAAAACATACATTTATTTTTTCGCTTTTAACATATTCAACAGGGCCGTCAAAAGTGTTAAGGGCGGTGTATACACACACAAAATAATCAGTGATGAGTAAGGGTTTTTTAACTGTGCCATAGATTTAAAACAGAGTCATGGTCTCAGCTTACATTTACAGTCAACAAAAGCCAAAAACAAGCCACATTTGTCTGTATGACTAAAAATCCTGAAAGCGTTGTTTCAAATGTGGACTGTCAGAGACCATTTCTGTCACTCCCTTTAATCAGAAGAGGTCCCTGTTAGTGAGCTGTTCCCACAACATCAGGTCAGCCATCTCACACATTTCCAGTAATGCACAGCAGATGCAGTAAGCTGTCATAATAAGTGGTGTCATATCACGGTCTGCATACAGTCACAGTGACGACGACTCAACTTATTACCCTGCATGCCAGAACGTGTAGGAAAGGACCCAACAACGAAAGGCGTGGGACGAAAAATGTTTTCATCACAGTAAAAAGAGGGCGAACAGCAGTTTTAAGTTAGAGGGTTCTTTAAGGGTTCAAAATCCAAATATCTGCAAATGTAGCTGTCACAATGACTATTAGTTTGGTTTTTTGTTAGTTTTAGCTCAGTCTCTTGTTTGAGAAAGGAAGAAAATGCAGTTTACTTGATTATTCATCAGTTTTAAGGCAGAACCTTAAACCTTTTTAACCAAAGGTTGATGTCAACACACTTCCTGTTTTGGTGTGTCAGCTGATTAATAAATCAATCAGTCTTTATTTGTAAAGTACATTTCATACAAAATAAGGGGGAGATAATACTGATATTGAGGCAAAATACATAAGAAGCTGATCTTAAAGTCTTGATAATAGTTTTAAAACTAAGATTACACACAATCAAAATAAATGACATTAAAAAATTAAAAACAACAAATACAAAATAAATTAAAATACAAAAATAAATCTACATTAGATATAATTTAATAATTCATTGCAATCAAACAAAAAATAAATAAGCATAGAAGCCACACTAAAGTTCAGAAAACTACATTTCAGAATCTGGGCTGTGTTTGTGTTTTGGTTTTGCTACATGTGCTCATTCTCAGGTGGTGCTGGAGCTCTCAGGTGTGCTGGGTGAAAGGTGCGACTTGTTCCACTGATTACTATGAGGAGTACTTAAGCAGAAGGCTGCCAGCACGAGTTTTTTACCACCTGTGGTACAAACACGAGCCACACTAAGTTTATGCTTCGTTCTTCTACCTTGTTTTACTTTGTTTTTGCTCCTCTGCAGATTTTGAAAGCCTAAGCTTTGGATCTATGTCAATGAGTTTCTGACTACGTTTCTGTAAATTATTCTGGATGATCAAGCCCATCTACGTTCTGTGGATTCCTATCCTGTCATCTGCCTTCGTTTGGATTCGCATCAAGCTGGCAGCTTCCTGCTCTCTTCGTCTCCTGAGCCAAGCCACAAGCGTACTCTGTCCACCCTCCAACATCAGCCAGCGCACATCGAACTAATTCCTTTGTTCCGAGCTCACACTGATCAGCACCAAGTGAACTCTCTATGGATATCCCTGCTTAAGACCTGGATGCTGAATCTCATTCCCCCTGGCGACCTGACCATCATAACTCAGTAAGCCGATCTCAGAATCCTGTTAATTATTTGTTCTTGGTTTAGTTTTTACCTTCTGTTACCCATACTCATCCATTCTCTTCACTTATCTCCCTACAGTGAGATTTTCATCTGTTTTGTTCCTGATTTCATCATCAATAAAACAGTCTTTATTTTACTTCCTCCTCCTGAGTGTTCGCTGTATGTGGGTCAGAGCTATTTCGAATATAATGACACTACAGGTATAAATGAGATAAAGCTAAATTGGGAATAAATACTTTTAATAACTATAGTCAGCTAAAAGTCAAACCAAAAGACATTTTATGCTTTCTTTAAAAGCACAATCTTATAGGTTTCATGGTTACATCAAAATATCCAATGTTAAATCTTCCATATAAAATGATAGGAACTTCTCATGCAAATGATAGGAACTTCTCATTTTTCTTTCTTTTTGTCCAATCAGTGAATGAGAAGATGGCCAAGAGGCCAGTTTACAATAAAAACAGAACTTGTCTGGCCTTCTAAACAGGTGGTATAATAACTCAAATTCCCTTTGGGTAAAGATCTCAGCAGAAACCAGGAAGGCTGAATGAATTTCAGGAAAGGTTTTCTTTTTATTTTGAGCTTTCCATCCACCAATATATTTTTAAAAAAGGCTGCGGGATGCTGAAAGTCTGAGCCAAATTGAGCCAGTGATATTTGGATTTTGCCAGCTGGAGGCAATAAAGACCATGTTTCTCTCTGTATATTATTTGCAGCTATAGATGTCATTACCTTTGGGTTCTTTTTTTTTTTTTTCCAAAGAAGGTATGCTTGGACCAGCGATTCAGTGTTTAGTTGTGTCTCTTTCCCAGGCGGAGATGGTGACGGTGCCATTGCTCCTATTACCTATGTTTACTCTGGATGTTTTTCTTTCTCATGGAAAGTACACCTGGATCAGTGCCTTTGGGTTTTTTCTTTTATCCTTCCTGACCGATCAGCTCGTTGTAGACTGTGGTGAATCGCACCAACAGGTTGTGGCAAAGTCAACGACTCAACGTGATCAGCTGGGCTTCCTTTAAAAAAACAACTTTCTAGCAACTGGCATGAAGTTATCAGTTGAATCGACTGTGTAGCAATAGAATTTGGGTTGTAATGGACTATCCATAAAAGATTAATCTTACTTTATGATATTGTGCAGGAATGAATTGAATTCAGAATTTGACCTTATCTTTTTTACTTTACATGATGAAATCTGAAATTCATTTATTAAAATCTGGGTAACCCTCACAGTAAGTGTACTGTCGAACTACTGTATCTTCACAAAGGAACCACCCACTGATGTTGTTAGATTCCAAGTCACTTCATTTATTATACTGCAAATGGCCACACCTTTGGGGGCAGGAAGATATTACAGTTTTAAAGAAAATCCATGTAGGCTTTTGGTACAATAAAAGCAAATAATCAAAGAGGTGTTTTATGTGCTCAAATGCCATGCCAGGTTTTATATAAGACCTTTCAAGGAATGGGGGCAGGTTGAAATGACGGACCTTTTGTCCTATTTCCTCAACGTTAAACTGATCTGTCACGACATCACATTGTTTTAGCTAAATAGTTTTGCTTTTATTGAACCAAACACCCTACAAGTTGCATTTATTATCCATTTAAACCATAGTCTATTTTCCCCAAAAAAAGGGCGTGAATGCTGCGAAAGGGCCAAATACCCAAATTCCATCAATTTAACAACTGACAGTATAAATATGTCCATGATTTGCTCTATCATGAAATAATCAAAGAAACAGGATATTTTTTTAGTTATATATATTCTTTCTTTCATAAATTATATTCATGAACTTACATTCATTCATTTATGTTTTCAATTATTATACACATTTAAGTAATCCTTTAGTGATGTAAATTGTTGCTCTTTTGGAGCACTTTTAGTTTTTATCACAATTTTCTTATGAAAATAGAGCTAATCAAAGTAAAAGAAAATAAGTTGGTGTTTATTTTTTCCTAAGAAATAAAAGAAATCTGAACAGGGAAGACTGATAACACAAAGTTTTACAAAAATGTAATCTGTAATATAAATGCTTGTGTAGTTTAAAAAAATGTGAACTTTCCATTGTTGAATGAACAGGAATGCCCTAACACACATTCTTCCGAAGTGTGTTGGTGAGTCAGGTTAGTCAGAACTTTTACATTAATAACAGCCCACCTAAACATTAAATTAAAATGTGATGTTTCACATTATGAGTTTAAATGCGATTTGCCCTCACTTGAAGACACATTCCTTCAATGAGACTACAAAACAGATTACAGAGGGCAGTGAAGGCATCTGTTATTAATTAAAACCAAAAAAAAAAAGCCAAGCATTCCAGAGCAGCAGCAACCTCCCCAACCGCCCACCCACTGTTATCTATATCTGTTTTCCCTTCTTCTCCCTCCATTTCTGTCATCTTCACAAAAACTAAATCTCCTTACTGTTCGGGCAAAGGCCAACTGGAATGTTGAAAAAGATTAAAAAAAGGACACAAGCCAACTATGTACTTTTTTTGTCGTTCCTCCAGTCGCTTCAGATTGTTGCTTTCACTTCTGTCTCTGTCTCATACACAGACATGCACACATCCTCACCACAGAAACACAGACTAGACGGGATGGATCGAGGAGTCGGGGCATAAATAACAAAGAGAGAGAGAGAGAGAGAGAAAAAGGGGGAGGAAAATGGGTGTGGTGGAGGGGCTTTGAGGGGAGAGTGGGAAAAAGAGCCCAAAAAACGAACACTCTGAGGAACATGGAAAATCCCAGGTTCCCATGCCAAAAATCCGTCGCAGCGCAAACACAGACACAGAGGAGCTGAGGGCCTGCGGGGCACTCAGAGCAGATCAGATAGTAGTGATAAAAATGATCAGAAATCCTACCCTTCTCTACATTTCTTCCTATGAAAGTTAAAATAGAAAGTGCAGCTCAACTCAGAACTGTAAAGTGGAGAAAAACTCATAAGACAGACCGTGCATGTTCTGGATTTATCTGCTGTTATTTTGACTCTGTCGGGAAGAATTTGACCTCTACAAAACCCCTTTATATTCATAGCTCTAGATGTTTTCCGACAGGCAAAAAATAAACATTTATTTATATATATATATATATATAAATATATATATATATGACATTTTGTCATGTTACAACCACAAATTTAAGTGTTTTATATTGGGATTTTATGTGATAGACCAACAGACGGTAATACATAGTTAAGTCGAAGGAAAAATATACATTAATTTTGGGGGTTTTCAAACCTTTTTACAAACACAAATTTGGAGAGTGTGAAAGTGCCTCTGAATTCAGCTTCACTACACTGATACCCCTTAATAAAATCCAGTGCGACCAATTTTCTTCAGAAAGGAACCTATTAGTAAACTGGGTCCATCTGTATGTAATTTAATCTCAGTACTAAAACGAAATAACACAGCAGACATGTCAGTCATGAAGTTCTGGAGAAATTTTAAGCAGGGTTAGGTTATAAAACTGCATCCCAAGCTCTGGATCTTTCATTTTCAGATGATTTACGTGTCATATTTACTGAAAGAACATGGCACAACTGTAACAACACATAGCAGTCCACCTAAATTGATAGGCCAGGCAAGGATATCATTAATAAAAGAGGCAGTCATGAGGCCTTTGGTTACTCTGGAAGAGCTGCAGAGATCCATGGCTCAGATGGGAGAATTGGCTTACTGGATAACTATTAGATGTACATTACACAAATCTGGCCTTTATGGAAGTGTGGCAAGCAAAAAGCCATTGTTGAAAGAAAAACCATTAGTCCTGCTTGAAAGTGTGCTGTAAGCCATGTAGAGGATACAGCAAACCTGTCGAAAAGGTACTTTGATGAGATGAAGCCACTAAAACACACCACCCCCTTTGTGAAACATGGTGGTAGCAGAATCATGCTGTGGGCTTGCTTCAGCAGGGACAGGGAACAGGGTCAGAATTAATGGGAAGATGCATGGAGCTGAGGACAGGACAATCCTGGAAGAAATTTGTTAGGGGCTTCAAAAGACTTGAGATTGGAAGTATGATCATTTAGTCCCATGGTTCAAGGATCAGTCCTTGAAATTTCTGTTTACAGACACTCACCTTCCAATGTTACTTGCAGCTGTAATCACAGGTTTAAATTTCTGGAAAATAAATTTACATACTATTTGCTATGCCTTTAAGAAATAACATAAAATGCCAACACACTTGAAGTGCAGTTTGTGGTTAACACAAGAAAATGTGTAAAACCTCAAGGGCTGTGAATAGTTTTACAGTTGCCAGCAGCCATGCAGCTCACAGTGCATGTCAACAGTTTCCCTCTCCTGCTCGACGCCTGCAAGTGACACAACGGCTATCTATAGCCTCAATCTATTTTCAGATCAGGCAGACAGAACACATTTTAGCTCGTACTCATGTAGTCTTAAATGGAAATGGCTAATCTACATTCAGGTCACATACCAAATAATTACTTGGGGCCTGCTTTAGATAGGTGAGGTCTTGGTTGGAACAATCATGGAAGCGCCTCAGAGGATGGGAATCTGCCAGGACATTAATGCCGAGAATGTGACCGTTGATCTGGAGGAAACAGAGGCAGACTGGGTGAGAGTAAGAGTGGAAGAAAGCTGGTTCTCCATTAAGCGTGGTTTTCTTGTAAGGCACAGTGACTATTTTCGAGCTCTCTTTCACTCTGGGATGAAAGAAAGCCAGAAAGAGGAGTTGTACCTGAGAGGAGGAGTGCACGCAAGAGGTTTCCTTATCGCTCTTGCTGTATGCAGGGAAGAGAACCCCACCATCGGGGACCCAGATGAGCTTATTGAAACTGTAGAGTGTGCCGCTTTCCTGCAGATCCCCAAATTGATTCGGCATCTTTGTGACATCATAGACTCTGACAACTGCCTCTTGCTTTACCATGCAGCTTCCATCTACGGAGTGCACAAACTGTTTCAGAGTGCCGCTCTCTTTCTTTGTGATGCCTTCGATGTTCTCAGGGAAGCAGCAGAAAGCACAATCCCTGAAGAGCTGCTCGAGTATACTCGAACGCTCTCCGCTGCTAGTTATATCGCAATAGGAACCCATACTCCATCAATGGAACTGCTACAGGACTCTTTCAGGGTTGTTTGCTTCCTTGACGAAAAGGAAGGGGAGTGGAGGCATTTGACAAACCTCCCAACTCTTTGTAGTACCTCCATGGCTGGTGTAACAGTGCTTGACAATCGGCTGTACATTGTTGGAGGAATTTACGGTTACGGTAAGGATACAGTGGATGGCAGCTTCTGCTACAACCCCAATTCAGGCACATGGACAACTCTACCAGGTCCACAGCAACCACGATACGACTTTACCCTGCTTGGGCATGAGGGGAAGCTATATGCCATCGGTGGAGAAGCTCAAAAAAGAATAATTTCCACCGCAGAGATGTACGACACTGCAAAGGGAGAGTGGACCTTTATACAACATGCGCCCAGACCTGTAGCGTCTGCAGCTTGTGCCGTTGCTCGTCAGCGAATGTTTGTTTGCTTTTGGAAATCCCCTGACACTACAGACATCTATGAGTATATGCCACAGAAAGATGAGTGGAATCTCACCACCACCATGATCAGACCTCAAAGCTATGGCCACTGTATGGTGGCCCACAAGGACAATTTATATGTGATGAGAAACGGGCCTTGCGATGATTTTCTGCGTTGCCTGATGGACTGTTACAACATCACAACTGGCCAGTGGACAGCCATGCCTGGACATTACATAAACAGCAAGGGGGCGCTGTTCACTGCAATGATAAGGGGGGACTCTGTGTTTACGGTGAAACACATGTTGACTCTTGAATACACCATCGCAGTAGATGGATGGAAACCCCGCAGACAGATGAAGGGATTCCCAAAGAGTGGCTCATTGTGGACTTGTCTACTCAGGCTCCCCAAGACTGGACCAGTTACACCAAAACTGGATGTGGATGAGAGACAAAGAGAAATTGCTTTTCCAGACATGTCAGAGAGATTTGCGGACGCTATACAGCAGATGTGAAGATACTCCAAAAATGTAAGAATAATTAACAGTTTAAGAGTTACAAGAGTTATAAAACTAGAAAAACTCCTGTATGTGTTTAACAGATAAAATGCTCTTCACACATCCACTTACTTATCTACAAAACACATGCTAATTAAGATGTGCTGACACTTCGCTTTTGTTCAGATTACCAACAGCTGCTTCTGTGGTTTGGACCAGAAAAGACTGCTGTCTGTGTGTAAAGTTCAAAGACCATAAAGGTTGTTCTGAACCTCTCGTTCTCTACCATTTTCTTGAAGTCACACTGGGCCAATTCAGGAACCAGCAATTTCCTGGTCAACACAAAGGCCCACCACTAACACACTCCTGAGAAATCACTGCTTTAGTGTATGATCGCTTTTTAGCTAAATAAGTGCAAATATGGTTATATTAAAGCATGTTTGCATTATATTAGTGATGGTAATGGCTATTGTTACAGTGCCTTGGGAAGGTTTTCAGAGACCTTGGACTTTTTTAAGTTTGTCACAATGCAACCACAAATATTTAATAACTGAAGTATAAAAAAGAACATACAGCATTTATTTTTACATAAAAAATGAAATCAGTGCAGAGCGTATTTTTGCTCAGTCTCCTTTGCTCTAATTTCTCTAAATAAAATCAAGTGCCTTTGGACAACACCTTATTGGGGAATAAGGTTCACCTGTGTGTAAAAGTAAAAACACTATTGCAAGCTTTGAACATCTCCTGGAGCATTATTCAATCAATCAACTGAACATGGAAAGAGTCCAAAAGCAAATATACCAAGACATGGCTGTCCACCTAAACTGAGAGAAGCAAGGGAAGCATTAATAAAAAAAAGCAGCTAAGGGGTTGCAAAGCTTGCATTGAGCTGCAAAGGTCCACAGCTCATCTGGGTGAATCTGTTCACAGGACAACCATTAGTCGTGCAGTACACCACTTTGGAGTTCAAAAAGCCATTTCTGAAAGACAGCTGTATGAAGTCTCATTCGCAGTTTGCTACAAGCCATGCATGGTACACAGCATGTGGAAGAAGGCAGTCTGCTCAGTCTGAACCAAAACTCTGTATGCAAATCACTATGCATTTCCCAAGGTGAAACATTGTGGTGATAGCATTATGATGTGGGGACAGGGAAGCTGGTATGAGTTGATTGGAAGATGGATAGAGCTAAATACAGGACAATCCTGAAGCAAAACCTGTTAGAGGGTTGAGACTAGGGCTGGGGTTCATCTTACAGCAGGAGAACAACTATAAACATACAGGCCGGGATACAATGGAATGGCTTAGATCACAGCATATTCATGTGTTAGAATGGCCTAGTCAAAGTCCAGATCTAAATATAATGGCAAGAGTTGAAATTCTGTTCATTATTGATCCAATATGTAGCAGTTTGAGCTGTTTTGAGCAAAGAACTTCAAACACTAGATTTGAAAAGCTGATAAACACCCACTCAAAAGATTTATTTGTAATATATTCTTGAAAACTATGTATTATTTTCTATTGTACGAGCTACCGCACTCACTTTACAAATATGTACTGCTTTATGTTGGTCTGTTCTTTACAAATCCCAACAAAATACAAGGAAGTTTCTAGTTTAAGAAAAGAGTCAAGGGATTGGAAAACTGAAATGAGCTCATTTTGCAAACCTGAGAATTTAATGATTTTCACTTAACCTTCCTTCTAATTTAAATTCATTTCAACAGTCTACAGTTTTGCTGTCAGTGGTATCTACCAGGTTGTAAATCTTGTTATTCTTTGCTTGTTAATTCCCCTTTCATGGAATGTAATAGCTGGTAATAGCTTACTGTTCTGGGTGGCGGCAGGTCAGGAAGGCTCTTCTGTGGCACTGGGAAAGGTTTTGCTGCTTTTCCATTGACAAAGGTATCCAAATGGTCATCTGTTACACAGGCGCACAGAAGGAAAAAAAGATTAGTGTATAATAGCAATCCTAAATCTTGTGCTTACATTGATTATTTTACTTTCAAGCACCTGTGGGAAATCAAATAACTAGAGCAATATGCAAATGTAGACTAGGTATTATTATCAAACACTCAATCTCCAGATGTTCCACTATTCTGCTATGAACTAATGCTTTCTGGGAGTCCTTTGAGAACAGAACCTTCTTTGTTTAATCACCGATATCCACTAAATCAGGCATAAGTAAAAGCATTTTGCATGATAGGATCAATGGCCCTACCCAGATAACTGCTCAGTAGTAGTGAGAGCGACAGCTGGATTAAGCCTGCCAACTGGCCACTCATTTCAAACGTCACTCTTCTCCTCTATTGCGCCTCTAAGCTAATGTTATATAATGTCTATAGAAGAAAACTGATATGGTCAAAAACTAAGCTTCAAAAGGGGTAATGTTACAATTGCTGCTAATATCTTTATCCTACTGTTTATGGTTAGTTTATGGTTTCAGTCTACATCTGAGATGACAATATCTGAGGCTAAAGCATTTTTACAGACTGATACCTACCCATTTCTCCTGTTTATGAAGCTGCAACTAATATTATGTTTGCTGCATTAGCACTGGAAATAACCGCTCCCTATTGTTAGGTCTGGGACATAGCAGTTAAAGCAACATTACCTCAGCAGAAGCAGCAACTAATACGCTGTTATTGGTAGCACTGTTACAGAAGAGAAATAAAATTACTGCTAAAACTTAATCCCCATCCACTGTCTCCCTTTGAGTAAAATATAGCAGAAAGACTGCAGCACAGCCATCTGCAACAGTAATTTAGAAATGAAGCAAGCTAACACTCCCTCTAGCTACAATGACTAGATGCCTATATGCATCGAGTTGCAGCAATGAGATTGGCTGATTTGCTATCCGTCTTAATAGGCAACTATATAGGTGTTCCAAAAAAAAAAAAAAGTCAAGTGGCTGTGGATCTTGTTTTTATCCATTTCATAAAACATTTGACAGCAACCTTAGAATAGCAGTTTCCTTGAAGCATTGTTTGGCTAAGCACAATCAAAGAAAAAAATACCATAAACAGCTATTTATATAAAAATACCAGGCTTACAATTGAGCTTCAAAGATACAAAGTTGCATTAATTACTGCCCCTAGAAAAAAGGAGCAGAACTCAGTTTGGCCCCTCTCTTTCTCAAAGACATTTTAAGATTTTATACTAAAACATGTGTGTCTGCTGACTGTGAAAGCTTAGTTCTCATATCTCAGCGTTTCATCAGTCTCTTTAAAAGAAATCTTGCGGCTTTGCTATTGCTGCAGCTGAAAAGAGTGTTAAGTCTGGTGCTCACTCAAACCACAGTCTTCAAAGCTGTCCAAACAAAACAGGTCAGTCTCATATGGGGAGGAGGCTTCGAAGAAACAGGCAGGAAATGGTGTGTGGGAGGACGATGGGTAAGGGGGCGCCTCTGCTTGCAACAACTTATCTTTTTTGCGAATCATTTGAATCTAAATTGAGCTTGAGATGCGATAACATTATGTATATGTGCACTATCTGACATTTGGACAAAACAACACCACAAACAAAAAATACCAATAAGATTGCCTTATTACAAGCACTCCTTATAAAGTTAAAGATTAAACAAGATTAATCTAATTACAAGTTAGGTCAAATTTCTCTTAAAAAAGATAATAAATGTCTGAATACTGCTTCTAATGCAGTGATTGTGCCCATACAGTTTTCTTCAGTTTTTTCTTTATGGCACACTAATACTTTTAATTAAAAAAAACATAAAAAGATAACCAGAGGAAATAGAAAAATGCTGTTTCTATGCTTAGATGGAAAACTTTAACCAATTTGAATAATAAACTGAATTTGACTGCATTGTTTGATAACTAGGATCAACTGGAACAAATTTACTTCACTATGAATCTGTATGATTTGCAGCCAAGCAGCACCGGGCCATCACACTAACGGCACCAGGATTGTTAGTATATTTTCTGAAATCCTGTGTTAATCTCACAATATTTGTAATGGGATGCACCCCGTCCAAAACATTAACTTTTTTCTTGACAGTCCACAGAATATTTTTCCAAAACTCTTGGGGACCATTAAGATGTTTGTTGGCGAATGTGACCCTGACCTTTGCGGCCTTCTAGTAGATCTGGCCTTTAAACTCTGGCCTTTAAACTCTCCCATGGTTCCCATTTTTTCTCATGTTATGAGACCAGTTCTACTGAAGTGATTTCCTGGTTCTACTAGTCTACCTGTAATGTGTTGCAAGTAAAATGACTTTCCAAGAAATGTCCTTAGTCACAATTCATGTTATGTAACTCATAACAAGAGCGCCAGATACCATTTAACAGATGGCCAGTTTGGTTTGGATAGCTTATCTGAAGAAATAAAATCTGCATTTAAAAACTCTATTTTGTATACTATTGTTATCTTTAACTGATTTTAAAATTTTTACTATTAAATGAGACATTTAAGTGTACCAAAAAGCAAACTAGCGGAAGTCTGTAGTGGTCACAACACTAGATGATGGCAGGTTAAGAAATTTTGTCCTATACAACACCAACGATCAGTAAGGATGAAATGCCACCCAAAACCATAGTTTTAAATACAGGTCCTTCTCAAAATATTAGCATATTGTGATAAAGTTCATTATTTTCCATAATGTAATGATGAAAATTTAACATTCATATATTTTAGATTCATTGAACACTAACTGAAATATTTCAGGTCTTTTATTGTCTTAATACGGATGATTTTGGCATACAGCTCATGAAAACCCAAAATTCCTATCTCACAAAATTAGCATATTTCATCCGACCAATAAAATAAAAGTTTTTTTAATACAAAAAACGTCAACCTTCAAATAATCATGTACAGTTATGCACTCAATACATGGTCGGGAATCCTTTTGCAGAAATGACTGCTTCAATGCGGCGTGGCATGGAGGCAATCAGCCTATGGCACTGCTGAGTTCTTATGGAGGCCCAGGATGCTTCGATAGCGGCCTTTAGCTCATCCAGAGTGTTGGGTCTTGAGTCTCTCAACGTTCTCTTCACAATATCCCACAGATTCTCTATGGGGTTCAGGTCAGGAGAGTTGGCAGGCCAATTGAGCACAGTGATACCATGGTCAGTAAACCATTTACCAGTGGTTTTGGCACTGTGAGCAGGTGCCAGGTCGTGCTGAAAAATGAAATCTTCATCTCCATAAAGCTTTTCAGCAGATGGAAGCATGAAGTGCTCCAAAATCTCCTGATAGCTAGCTGCATTGACCCTGCCCTTGATAAAACACAGTGGACCAACACCAGCAGCTGACACGGCACCCCAGACCATCACTGACTGTGGGTACTTGACACTGGACTTCTGGCATTTTGGCATTTCCTTCTCCCCAGTCTTCCTCCAGACTCTGGCACCTTGATTTCCGAATGACATGCAGAATTTGCTTTCATCCGAAAAAAGTACTTTGGACCACTGAGCAACAGTCCAGTGCTGCTTCTCTGTAGCCCAGGTCAGGCGCTTCTGCCGCTGTTTCTGGTTAAAAAGTGGCTTGACCTGGGGAATGCAGCACCTGTAGCCCATTTCCTGCACACGCCTGTGCACGGTGGCTCTGGATGTTTCTACTCCAGACTCAGTCCACTGCTTCCGCAGGTCCCCCAAGGTCTGGAATCGGCCCTTCTCCACAATCTTCCTCAGGGTCCGGTCACCTCTTCTCGTTGTGCAGCGTTTTCTGCCACACTTTTTCCTTCCCACAGACTTCCCACTGAGGTGCCTTGATACAGCACTCTGGGAACAGCCTATTCGTTCAGAAATTTCTTTCCGTGTCTTACCCTCTTGCTTGAGGGTGTCAATAGTGGCCTTCTGGACAGCAGTCAGGTCGGCAGTCTTACCCATGATTGGGGTTTTGAGTGATGAACCAGGCTGGGAGTTTTAAAGGCCTCAGGAATCTTTTGCAGGTGTTTAGAGTTAACTCGTTGATTCAGATGATTAGGTTCATAACTCGTTTAGAGACCCTTTTAATGATATGCTAATTTTGTGAGATAGGAATTTTGGGTTTTCATGAGCTGTATGCCAAAATAATCCGTATTAAGACAATAAAAGACCTGAAATATTTCAATTAGTGTGCAATGAATCTAAAATATATGAATGTTAAATTTTCATCATGACATTATGGAAAATAATGAACTTTATCACAATATGCTAATATTTTGAGAAGGACCTGTATTTACTGACAGTAATCTGAAATGTTCTTCAAGGCGTGTAGGGCATCAAGGTCCTGCAATAGTTAGATTATTACAGTTATGATATAAAGAAAGTGCACCACCTTTAATTTCTTTGTTTTGTTTTTATATTTTGGCTTCACCACTGGTCATTACAAGCCGGTTGTCTGCATTGATAAAAATGTTGCATTATGCCACAAGCTATAATGTGTCTGTGTTCACAATGCAACTGTTGTATGTATGTTGCATATTTCTGCTTTTCTCAATAAAAAATAAAATCATTTCTCTCACATTGTAGAGACAAATCATTTCAAAACCTCTCACCTTTGTCGTCTTTGTCCTTACCAGAGACAGCCACTTTATTCATGTAGATATACTCCTCATCACCACCTGTGACTACAACAACAAAGTGGTTAACAGTTTGAAAGGTGCGTAGAACATTTCAGACCATGCAAGTTTCCACTAAAACAAGTCAACTTCATTTAAATGGCCCTTTAAAAACACAAATGTATCTCTAAGTACTTAAAGAAAGGCACACAAATAAACAATAAAAACTAAATATAAAACTTTTTATAAACCAAAGAAATTAATGAGGAAAACAAATTGTAAAATGGGAATAAGAACATTTATTGTTCTGATTAATTTATATTAGTTTTATTCCAACTTATTTTATCTAATCCATTCCTGTTTTAAAGACAAGTCCAAGTTAAACATTTGGTTTAACAGATTAAGACCCAGATTAATGTAAGCATATTTGCTGAGCACTTTCCTTAAAACCCTGATTTCTGGATTTTACAGAGGAGAGTCTCCAGCATACAGTAAGCTATGCAAGTCTGGCAAAATGTTCTGACTAAGGATGCTGGGACACTGTGTAAAATTATTTATTTAACTGAACTACTCAAAAACATAAAAATAAGTGTTATAAATGAGAAATGTTAAATTATTTCTAAATATTTGAACATCTTAAAATGAAAAACATTTCAGAACACAAACAAACAAACTGGCCTTAGTTCATTTGTGAACTGAGGCAATTGGTCAAAACAATGATTTAGTGTGAAAAGTGTATCAGAACTAAATATGATGACGGATTAGTCATACCACAGGGTGACAAAAACATTAAAAAATATTTTTTATAATAAACTATATTTATTTGTACGCTAAAAACTGGTTCTGAATGATCATGTTTTCAAGTAGCACTGCATTGGAAATCTAGGTTATTGTGTAACTGAAATCATTACAGTGGCTCAGAAGGTCTCTGAAAAGTGTTGGTTGGGGGTTCAGTATTTAGCTCTATGTAAAAACTAAACTAAACAAAAAAAGGAGATTTTCTCTTTACTTTTAGCTATTTAGGCTAAAGCACCATCCTCGAGCTTCGCTGTCTAACATCTTTACCAAACACACACTATCGCATCCTTTGTGGTCCTGTCTTATCATGAACTCACTGCAAGATCACTGCATTAAATATGGTAAATACTTTTGTTAGATTTTTTAAATTGAGAATCAGCTTTTGTTCTTGGTGTTGCTTGGAGATTTTGGACACTGGTGTAGCTTTAATCTGCTAGTCACCCACTGGCCCAGATCCACTAAGCCCTTGCTCATCATCATCCAACAGCTCCAAGTTGGATGAATCTGGTGACTTTTTATTATTTTTATTACATTAGCTTATATGCTTACTGGCATCCCTGGTAATGATGAATAAAACGCTTTAAAATAAATGAATGCTTTATTGCAGCATATAATAGATTTTTATTTGTAAAATGTGAGTACACAAAATAATTGTTTTCACAAGATAAAGTGCCACACTGCTGTTAATACTTTATGCAACCCAATGTGACAGCATTTAGCCTTCTCCAATAGCATTCAACAAGGTTGAAGCAAACAGAGAGAGGGATCCTTGACCATTCCTCTTCACACAATCTGTCTAGATTATCCAGGTCCTTTCTTATATCCTCCTCTCTTTAGTTCACCACACACGTCTTCTTTAGGATTCAGGTGTAGAAATTGAGATGGACATGGAAGAAGGTTGATTTAGCCACATGTTTTAGATCACATGGAAAAACTCAATGACACATTTTCGATTTTTATTCAAATGGCCTGCTATTTTATAGAACTCTTGAAAAAAATTCCTAAGACCTTTGGAAAGGAAACAAGCCCACAGAATAACAGATCCCACACCGTATTAAACAGTGGGCCTGATGTGTAAACTCCATGTGAACAGATTTGTGAAGGTAGGACAGAAAAGACATTTTTCTCTGTCATCTATCCAGAACAAAACATTAGCATGTAAATAGCATCCAAGTGTTGTTATGGAAGCATCTTCAGAGATTTCTTTACCTCTCTTACCCTCCTCCTCAGTGTGCATGGAGGCAAGGTAAACGTGGATTATCATTCCAGCTTCAGCTGTTACCGTTCCAGTTGTGCTAAACATCTTATTTATTGCTCTGGCTGTAGAAATGTTCAAGTTAAGGTGTTAGGACATTTTCTCATACTTATTTCCTGCTGTGGAGCTTTGCAAATTACTGCATTTTGTTTTTGCGGAAAAACTTCCCTTTTCAGTGTTTTTGAAAACAGTTTTTACTTTTGAAATCTTACCACCAAAATTCAGGGTTTGTAAAAATGGAATATAAGCAATTACTTATTGTAATTTTATGCAGTTAAACTTTATTGTGGTCCAATGTAATCAGGAACCTTTATCCAGTCTAAAAGGACAGATTTTGTGTTTTTAATCAACTTTAGGTCGGCATAAAGGTGGAGAAGTAGCCACATAATGCAACTATTTTGTATCGTCTTTTTCCAGTAATTTTCTTTGCAGTAGATGTGGGAAAATCTAAGTTTGTTTTGTGCTAAACCAACTTTCAGGATGTTGGTCCAAAGTTCAGGATTTAAGTGGGAACCTTATCCCAACAAACAGGCCATTGTGCAGACGGATGGGATCGCTATTGACACCGCTCTTACTGTTGCGAGCATTCATCAAACGTTAGTCAGAGCCCTCCTCGCCTGCACAGATAGAGCTTTGTGCCACTCCCATCTTTAAAGTTCAGAGGACTGTTGACTAAGATTGGAATGCAACTTTTGAACTTGTTAAAAACACTAATAAAAAACTAGTTCAGATTACTTCAAGTAAGCATGTGGCCCAACTATAAATTGAACATCACATCATTATCATCGATCCAATTATGTTTTTTCAATGTATTTATAAATAAAAAAAAACATTCACTGACAATAATGGTATAAAGATTTGGAAATAAATGTGTGCATGTGCTGGCCACTGATGAGTAATTTCACAAATGTGATTTGTAAGGTGCTGGTACAGGGCTTTGCAAAAGTATCTACCCCCTTGGCTTTTTACCAATTTTGTCACATTCTGAGCTGTAATTTAAATGTTTTTTAATCTAAGTTGAGGGGAAATGAAAAGTGAAAAAAACCCAAAAAAAAACAATAAACTGGCATGTGCATATTTCTATAAAGCTCCTAAAACGTTCTGGTGCAAATTACTTTCAAAAGTCACATAATTAGTGAAATCAAGTCTTCCTGTGTGCAATCTTAGTGTCACGTGATCTGTCAGTATAAACACACCTTTCAGAAGGGCCTCAGAGGCTACAGCACCACCAAGCAAGTGGCATCACACCATGAAGACCAAGGAGCTTTCCAAACAAGTCAGGGACAATGCTGCTGAGATAATGAAAAGCACATGGTACCACAACAAACCTGCTAAGTGAGGGGCACCCACCAAACCTCAAAGACCAGGCAAGAAGGGCATTAATCAGAGGCAGCACAGAGACCAAAGGTAACCCTGAAGGAATTAAAGATTTCCACATCAGAGACTGGAGTATCTGTTCATAGGACCACAATAAGCAGTACACTCTATAGAGCTGGGCTTTATGGAAGAGTGGTCATACACTTAATGTTAAAACGTAGTGTTAACTTAGTGTTAAAAATAAGAAGGCATGTTTTGAGTTCCTTTCTTGGGCGACTCCCAAAATGGAAGAAAGTGCTCTGGTCAGATGAGACTAGAATTGAACTTTTCGGCCATCAAGGAAACGCTGTGTCTGGCGCAAACTGAAATGGTGCAAACTCTCAAACAATCCATTTCAATTCCAGGTTGTCAGGCAACAAAACATGAAAAATGCCAAGGGGGTGAATACTTTTGGCACTGTACATGAGTTATAGATGATGAAACCTAGTAATAAAAAAAAGTGTACATGGTGGTAGAATTATAAAATGGTTATAACATTACCACATAAATGGTCAGAATAAATGTTCTGTCTGCAACAACAAACCTTGAGGTTGCAGCAGAGAAAAGCAAAGCTGGTTACTATAACCAGTTTTGGAAACTGATCATGAAGCTGCAGCACTGTTGTTGAGGAAGGTTGTTTTATTGTACTACATATTTCAGCTGACTAAGATTTTACCCTGAGAGGAAATCAAACAAAAGTCCAACCTCTGGGTGAAACTCTTGCGAAGCATCTCCTTTGAAATTGATACCGTGAGGTGAAACCAAACAGCAGTAGAATAAAACGATGTTTTGCCTGTACAGTGAAAACAGATTTTTCAGGAAACAGAGTTGAAAGGCTATTTATAAGCTGCTTTGCAAAGGAAGTGAGCATCCCCCAGAGGATAAATGCAGCTTTGGAAAAATGATACAGCCTGGAGCCAGAAGAGGAAGTAAGGAGAGACGAGTCCAAGACCTGAACATGGAAAATCATGACTGCTTGTGTGATTGTTGGGAGGCAGGTTTCTAAGAAAGACACAGAGCTAAGTTCGACTGGCTTTTTCAATCCAGTGGCGTCAGCAACTGAAAGAATTAGCATCCAATTCCTTTAGAATATGATTAATTTTTCCTAACTAATACCTCACCTTTAAGCAAAGGAGCAGAGGAGGATTTGGTTCTCACAGTAACTAGCTGCACTTCCAGGCAACATAAATCACATGAGTAGCTCCACCATTTTCATGCTGAGTGTCAGAGCCGGTGAGTAGGAAATATAAACCTGGCTGTGCTGTTCGACATGACACTTTAACATGCCCTGCACTGATTTAAAAAACGTTTGTAATGCAAATAGTCACAAAAAAGAAACAAATAGTTTAGTGGGATTACACCCATGTATGTGTACGTGATGTATTTTTAGCTATAGTGTATGACTTTTACTCCATAACAAAAAACTGGACAATCAAAAAGATACTGGAAAATATTATTTTTTGACTCAATGTGCTATAAGCCTGTTTTTACTACTATAAACCTTTGATGGTGTATGGGAAATTATATTTATTTTTATCAAGCATGAATTGCATGGCCAATTTCTAAAGATTTACTTCCCACCCTGACTTTAAGTGGATCAAATCAGACAGTGGATTATTTTTAGCTGCAACTAGCCTCTACAAGCAGCATGTTCATCCACAGGTAAGACAAGGCTGTGCTGTTGTTTTTGACTGGGTCCACAGAAGCCTCTCTGACTATGTAATCCAGCTGGATATGCTAGCAGTGCTAGTAGCTAACATCCTATTGTGCTGCGGCTCTACTGCATTATCAAAAGTACCTTTTAAAAATAACACCCTTTAAGTAGGTATTAAACATATTTTTTATTAAGCCCACATTTCTGTACTTAAATGTTTTTTGTTGGTCTGAGGTAATAAGTTTGTTTTCATTTGCTGTAAGTGGAAAATCATCCAAATGAAACAAAAATAAAGACTTGAAAACATCATTCTGTGTGTAATTAATCTACATAATGTCTTTTACTTAATGAATTGAGCTAATAAATTAAAATGACTTTTCAATAATATTCAAATTTACACATATGCATCTGTAAGCGAAGAATAAACTTTTAGCAATTAACCTGTCATTCTTTATGGGTCTGAACATTGTGTCACTTTCCATATCGTATGGGTGAGTGTCTGAGATCCTGGCTGAAGGACCATTACAGTGCAATGTGGAAAAACAAAATTAAAAGTAGGCTACCTTTTATAATTATTTACTGACTAAAACGGAGTTTGCATAAACTGTTTTGCTGTTTTTGAGATTGGAGTTGTTTCTGCCCCTCTCATGCTAGCTGTTACCTTAAACTCTTCCTCTTTTTCTTTTTTATAAACGTTGACCCAGTGAAACCAAACCATCAAAACATCAGGAGTATCCAAAGAACAGGATTTACCTCCAGTGTTTTCTATGTTTGTGTGGAACCAAACAATCTTATCAGTAGACTGGGAAAAGCTGGTGTTGTGCTAAATTAGTTAAAATATAACCTGGCAGACAGGGCCTACTTTGTCTCCTTGGGTAAATAAAAAAGTGACTAAACAGAGAACAAGTGGGGTTTCCCAAGGCTCTATTCTTGGACCACTTTTATTACATGACTTTATGCTTCATCTTGCTTTCTTACCCTGTTTATATTGAGGAATTTCATGACCTTATTTTCAGGCGACAAAAAAAAAGGCAGACTAGTTGTTGTCATTACCTTTATTTAAAGTGTCTGTGACATTCAATTTTCATGATTAATCCAATTACATTTATGGAAAGAAAATTTTGATAAAATATTTTTAAAAGTAAATTCATGCCACTGAAATGAACAGTTGTTGAGATATATGGTCATAAATTTCACTAAAAAGGCCTTTCCAGACTACTCCTTTGCATTTTGTTGCACTCTTTATGACGTCACAGGGGAACCCCGGCACGTAAACTGAATCGAACAGCGAAGACTCTGATTTCTTTAGATATATTTCAGTCACTATCACAGAGAAATGCAGCAGAGTCAGGAGAAGAAAGTCAGTTGTCATCAGATGGCACAGCACAAGTGCTGGAGTGCGGACAGCCATCTATTTCGACTATAGCATATTTTTGCCGGACGCCAGAGCCTGGTCGGAGTCAATATGCATGAATTATACCGCACCACCAGGAAGCAGAATGAGCACAACATCCAGATGTTAAAAATAATTCACTAAAGATAGCCTAGATCTCGCTATATTAATAAATACACACATATTTCTATATATACACACATGTATATGTTAGCAGGTGTGTTTTCAATAAATCAATTAGATCAGTTACTGGGTTAACTAAGGTATGATAAACTGAGCAATTCAACGCTAAATGTACCAAATTAAGCAACAAATATAGCTTTGCTGCACTCATTGAACTTACCCATTGTAGAACAAAACACATGAAAATGTCTGGATGCATAAAACGGAAAGTGAAGCAGTTTAACTGGTTTATCCTCCGCAGAATGAGTTGTTTTGGACTTTGCTACTGCATTTATCGCAAGATCTGCGTATGGTTCTTGGAGCTCCTGTGGGATTCACACCGGACCGGAGCAGATACAGTGTAAATCCAGGGATACAGTATATATGGCACTGAGTGAAACAACCGGAGACGAAGTGAGCAGCATGGAGCAGCAGCAGCAGCAGAGACAAGGAATGATTGAAGATCTGAAGACACTACCTGCTGTGTAATTTTTTTACTTTATATTAGAATCTTTAGAGAAACATTTATTTAAATATATCGTACGCATGTGTAATTTATCTTATTTCAGATTTTTAATTATTAACATTAACTGCCTATATATAAAGAAGTGTTCTTACCTGCTGAGCCATGATCTGATTAGCAACAGCAGCAGCAACCTTTTCCTTGGCAATCAGATGCACTGAACAGCGTGGCTATAGACTCTGCTTCAACATTCTCCTTCGTCTGGAAGATATCCCGACCTCTGGCATCATTTCTCTTGTGAATTAAAACTGGCTGTGCTTTGTGGGACCAGCCCATCTGTCCCTTGTCAGTTTTCCAGCTCTGATCCTCTTCGTTTCAGGAAAATAGTGCAGACTAACGGCTGCTGTCGTAGTATTGCTGCCACCACCAGCAATGCACAGTTTCACCATATTAACACTGTTTTTAACGCAGCTTGGTTTCTACCTGAACCGTTTATTATTAACGCTTACACAATGAATGACCTGAGACTTCCCCTTTGACGTCATTTGGAGTTGCAAAATTTAACATCGAAATATGCTTATTTTTTGTCACAATTGCCTTTTGTCATGTCTTTAATCGTAATATGTCAATCACTGCCCAATTCCTTCAATATATAGACGTTTACTTTCAATTTCTGCATTTGTAGGAAAAGCATGTCAGGCACTTTAAAGACTGGTCAAAACCTCGATGCTAGTTATACTTTCTTTGCAACTTTTAATATTAAGGGCTCAACAACACAGCTAATTCAAGAAGCATAAATACTTTGCATTTGTTTGACTCAAATAACTAAGCTGTCCTTTTGGCACAAAACTACACATGATAACTGAATTCTGAACACAACAGGACAAGTGTCTCTTCCTCTAATTATTTTTGCATCAAATATAGGTCTTTTTAAAACACAAAGGGAGAAGGAAGTCCAGAAGTTTCAATATCTAAACTGATGACATTGAAGTGTGTTTCCTGCATCTATAAGCAATATGGTGGGGTTTTTTAGATGCAAGTAAATAGATCTTGATCTTTTAATTACCCACCATTCTTTTGTTACCCCTAAAAGTGTACTGTACCTTAGCATTATTATTATTCGTAATGATTTGCATGCCTGTACAGTAGCCTCTACTGTTCTTAAAGCTAAAGTTTATATATTTTTTTCTCCTTACCACTTGAGGCTCCGTAGGACCGCAGGAGGTCTGACAGCAATCCCTTCTGGATGGTGGCGTTCCCACTGAGAGTCTCCCTGTCCAGGATGAGCAGGAAACGGTGGAGCTCCATCAGGAGCTGGTCCAGCACTGAAAGGCCCAGACAGACATCAGGAATTCAGATTTACAACAAACAAAAACTCTTTTAAATCCTACTGTGTATTGCTGGGCATGGGAGTGTTTGGTGTTGCATCTGTGATTTAAGATCAGATCCATCACAGTTTCCCATCACCAAGGAAAAGAAAAGAACCAAGAAGGCTTTGAAGTTTCATGACAAGCATTTTAAGAATGTTATACTTTAATTGATAGCAGATAACGTTTAAAAACAGAAGGTTTTTTTGGTTCGTAAACTTTATGTTATGTGCCAGAGTTTTATATGGGAGAAACTCTTCTAAGGTTTTGTTCTGGCAGCCATTGATCATTTCTGTCAATCTGTTGCCATCGACAGTTGCAAGTCTGTTCATGGTTGTTCAGGGGACTCTGGTAAAAGGTCAGGTTCAGAGGAGGGACGAGCCTCGGCCTGTAGTGTGTGTGGGTGAAGCCCACTCACATCCTTCAGGGGTCACCGCTGAGATCGCCACTCTCACTAACTGTGTGTAGGGACTTCTTTGTATTTCCCCTCACTGTCTCTTGGTTTCATGAAAAAAGCCCCTTGCAACAGTGGGCCTCAGAGTAAGAGGACTTCCCAGTAAGAGAAGAGATGTGTGCGTTACAAAGCTGCTGTATCTTAACTCCCCTGTTAAGATACTGGGGCTTTGTAATGTTAAAAAATACACAACTGTTAAGCATTTCACCTTCGTAGTAATTTAAATTCTGTACAAATTGGCTGAAAAGGCAAAATCTTTTTGGAAATCTGATTGCATAAGTGTTTGTTGAACCACCTTCTTCTTTGGTAGGAGTTCATCAGCATTCCAAACCTCAACTGGCCCACTCTACTTATGTAGCCTCTATCTAAATATATCAGAGTTGTATTCCCGTGAAGTCATTCCTTTTGTATATTTGGAAGGAGACCTGGGGTCATTATCCTGCTGATAAACAAAATCACACTTTTTTGTCACAACATACAGGCATTTGAAAATGTTTATAATTTCATTCTGCTTGACAAAACGTTCAGTTTGAAGGGAAAACAAAATCCACAGCATGATGCTGCCCCCACCATGTTTCACTGTGTGTATGGTGTTCTTTTGATGATGTTTAATTCTTTGAGTCCTACCCTTTGTAGTTAAGGACTTGAATTTCAACTTTGGTTTCATCAGACCGTAACACATTTTTCCATAAAGTCTTGGAAGACATTAGCTAGGCCTGGATATTTGTTTTTGTTTCGTCTGAAACAAAATGGTTCCATTCTTAGTCCAGACATATGGAGAACACAGGTGACTGTTGTCTAATGTAAAATATGTACAGTTCTTGTCAAAAAGTCCTGTAGCTACTTCAGTTTTGCACAAAAGCTTTATTCTCCAATTATTGACAAATGTCTTTATTGTGCCATGTAAATTTATTAAACACGCCTGCTTTTATTTGCATTCTTTTCCTGACTGATAATTTTATACAAATAATATTTCTGATCCTTTGTAACCTCTCTGCAAACTTTGGCTTTTGCTAAAGGATGCAAATGATCAAATGTCAGGAACAGACAGAATAGATTATCTTTATTTCAGGTTAATCAGATTCTCTAAAACTGATGGAAGGTATAAACTAAAGACTTCTTAATAACTTGACTGAAAGTATTAGTTTGAGGGTTATTGCAGCAATTATATGTTTGACGTTTTCATGGTATTGTAATTGTATGGTTCAGGAAAATATTTGCATTAAATGTGGAAAAGGTTTATGTAATTTATCCTGGATGTAACAAAAACCTGTTGTTTTTTTTTTTTTACTAGTGGTGTATATACTTTAGAGATTCACTGTATCTTCAGCTGCTAAACAACAGAGCTTTCAGAAACAGAAAACAAGACTACAACTTATCTGCTGAAATTCTGCAAAAACTGACCTTTGCGCTCTATAGAAAACAAAAACGTTTGCAAAGACTGAAAACTGTTCCTGCCTCTTTGAACACCATTAAAACAGTCAAATATGTAAAGTTAGTGGCTTCTTCCGGCTCAGAATAATCACAGCTAAGCCTAGAGGGGGTTGGGAGAATGTTCATGAACTCTCCCCTCCTTCCTAAACTCCTAAACTTCAAAGTAAAAGAGGGAATATTTTGCAGAATAAGGCATCAGATCTCTGTAACATTTTGCCTCTTGGAGATGATGAAACACCAGGTGCAAGGTACATTGATTTTAATTAATCTTGCTGAAGATTGACCTCTAAAAAAGACGAAACATGGAAAACATAGTGAATTTATGCATACAAAGTGATATTAAGCAATTAAAACAGATTACAGTGTCAATAACATGCTTATAATGGTGTCGTTAAGTGCAATTCTAACCTTTGTTTTCCAGCCAGTTTTTGGCCACCAGACGTGAATCTAAACAGCCTCTCCTCTTTGTGTGTTTGCAGAGATTGACTCAGACGGCCTTTTGCATCCTAGGACCCTGGGAAACGGAGTCAGCTGACAGGACAGGGAGGTCTGCAGCCGGGCCATTTTCTCTGAGCCTGATGCCCCACAACACAAACAGTTCACCTCTGCAGGGAGGCCTAAAAGAACCTGAGAGACCTTCAGAGACCTGGACTACTGCAGGGATTTTTAACTGCTGCATGAAATCCATAGTAAAACTCAGCAAGTGATAATTAAATACTAGATTCCTGGTAACGATGACTTAAATCATACGCTTAGTGGTTTAACTACTGTCCACGATGTCAAAGCCGAATTTCTCTTCCACATTGGTGTGGTTAGACTTCCTGATTTGCTTTTTTACGCATAACCACATTTTTATTTACTTTTGTCACACATGTTCACGTCTACCGGCAGGATGAGATTACAGATTTTTAAAGTATATTTAATTTTGTCTAAATACAAGATTAATTTTAAACTATTCAGCATTCAAGGGTTTCATCTTTAGGTAACTCTACTAAAGCTTTAAATCAGAATTAATTCTACATGGAAATATTTACACATTTCACCCGATTGTATATTAAAAGGTTCCTGCAATATCTGCCTATATAGTCTGTTTTCAATCAAGTGGGACTCATTACTTCAATCAGGCTGAAGCCTTAAATAAAAAAGACAATCCTCTCCATAATCCAACCAACACTAATGAGCACATCATAAAAAATATCATGCTTACAGCTAGATTACATGACATCTGATCGCTTCTTTTTAATGTTTAGCAGCTGATGAGCACTGATGTTAACCTGATGTCTGCCCTCCTGATGAGAAAAGTAATGAGGAAAACAACAACAAAGTTTTTTAACATGATCACTGTCAGATGAGGGAAATTATTTTTCGCTCAGGGGAGTCTGCTGGTTAATCTCAATCTCAATCAAATGTAATGGAAACACTGGGATAGTTAAGAAATTAGAAATGGTTTCTGTCAGAGGTTTACATAAACTTGGTGTCCTGATAGCGGCATTTTCAAATTATCAGTTGGAGTCCCTGGTTTTACTCCTCCTCCCTTACTTGTTGGTCTGAATTGCACACCTATTTGTTTTTTAATCACAGTCTTTTTGTTCGTATGGCTTACAAAACTGTATTAAAGGCTGGGTCTATTACTTCATTGATCAAACATCTCTAGGTTTTCGTCAACAATCCAAATATTTTTTACCCTTTTACATCGAGGTTCACAGTGAAAAAGAGACAGTATTGGTTGCTGCAGCTCTGTTTAGGAAGCAGGAGAAGAATTGTTTCTGCAGCTTTTGTCCCCACACAATGAACTGGAAACAAATGGGTTCATTGATGACCGTGGCTGCAAGCATTTAAGTCAGATATCTTTGGAAACAAAAGGCTACCGTGCAGAAACTCCTGTTGGAAAAAAATAATCTATTCTTGTCAACAAAAACAGATTTTACAGTGTCCTGAAATATTGTTTTTCCTTTTTAGCTACTCAGTTTTCATGTGTATACATGGCATAGACTAAATTGAGGTGACTTGAGAGGAGATGATGAGCAACAATGCTCAGGTAGGTTGTGGTGTTTAAACAATGCTGAGTTGGTACTAAAGGGTCCAAAGTGGGCCAAGAAAGTATACCACACCCCATCACTGTATACCGCCACCACCAGCCTGAATCGTCACGCTTTAATGGTGTATGCTCCAAATTCTAACCCTGCCATTTAAATGTTTCTGGTTTCTTCTGCTGCTTTCACCAATCTGAACAAGTGTACCTAATTCAATTGCCAATGCATATCTGTTCATATTTCTTAAGTAGAGCTGTACACAAAAATAGAAGTAAAACTAAAAGGTTCATATGAAAATGTACTTCTCAGAAAGGCCCATTACTTCGAAAATACCTTTGGCTGCGCTTCCAGGTCTGAGAGGCTTGAGGTTCTCAATCAAATAAAGTAGACATGGCCTCTGATTTTTGAAAGGCAGCATCCATATTAAATCGTATCACAGGCATACTTTTCAAAGTTTAAATAAAGTTATTTGGGGTAAATATATCCTAAATAGAGTCCAATTACACTGCTCACACATGTATGACGTACCTTAAAAAACTATTTTAGGTGGTTAGAACATTTCAACACAGAAAAAGATGATAATTTTAGAATTCTCAAATCCTTATGTTAACTAAAGCTCATCCACCAAAGAAATGATTTGAAATATTTTCACTTACCATGTTTTTCTTTTTCTCCATCATTTGGCTTTAAATATTTTCATAATTACAAACAGAAACTGGGGTCATTTTGAAGTTTTGTCGTATCAGTATCATCATCTCTCACCATCTTTTCTCTTTTCAAACAATAACTTTTCACTCTGGCATAATTTTAATCTCCAGGAAATACCATGTATTTCCCTGTTTTTTTTTACCAATATATGAATGGGAATAAATAGGTTAAATAAAATGAAACAGTATCATTCTATAATACTGCTTCAATTCAATGATGCAAGAGAGGCAGCTGAGATGTAAGATTTCCAGCCTGGAGCAGCTGGTTGAGGTCTGTTTGGGACACTTCCTTCACTCTGAATCACAGTCATTATTTTGGGATGTGGTGCAGATGTTGGAAACAGTTGCAAATATGCCTGTGCTGCTTTCTTTTGCAGTTGAATGCTGCAGTCTACTTACAAACTCTTCAATAAAATGTTCTGTTTGCCACTTTCCATACATTTTTATCGATGAACTCATTGGTGCAGTTACTCCTACTTACCCACAAAAGTGACAAGACAGTTTTCTCTTAACAAATCCCATGACTCGCAGTCTTACCAAGCAGTTTAAAAATGACACCATCAACACAATTTGATGCATTCTGCAAATCACCAGCAGTTCAGGGGGCTAAGTCACTACTTACTCCATCTTCATTTAAGAGATTGATACTTTTAAAAATGCAGTAACTTTCAATAGAGGAGTAATTTTCTTGCGGGTAAGCTGAAAGAAAATGCAGTTCATCCAGTGTAAAGGACATGCTTTTGTAGTTTACTTAATGTTCCTCTGACATCACTAATTATTTCAAAATGGAAGCAGACTGAATTTCATGCAATTGCAAGACCATTTTCTTTTTCAGTTTCAATTATTATGGAAGCCTGAAATTTAACTCTCAAGAACAACTATTGTTATAGCTAGCATGTTATGCTGCTGCTGTATATATAAGATAATGCATATTACAAATCAATAATACCTCCTAATCTACAATTTGTTTGTTTTTTTCCACCAGCGCAATGGTCAGAACCAGTTTAACCAAGATATGGGATATTGTTAATGATAAACAAAACTGCATCATTACATTTTGAATTGGGATGTGCAACTACTTTAGTGTCAAATGGTTCAAATCACTGAACCTTCTAAAGTGCCATCAACTGAGGTGTAACTTCATGGAAATGGGAAGTGGTAACAAGAATGAGAATTGCAACCAACAGTGACCAAAAATCACAACAAAATGATTGGATTGTAGTGAAGTTTGGACTGACACATACTGAAGAAGCTTCTGCTTCAGCAGACATGAGGAAACCGCAACAGCAGAGTAGTGTTACAGCAGTAAAAGTTTTTTTGGTTTTTTTTTTCCATTTGTAGGATGTTATTCATGTCTTGACTGCAAAATAAAAAAATTTATATACTTTGTTGCATGTTTAGCCACTGCTTGTTTAGGAAATCAGTGCATTAGGTTAACATTAGAAGCAATTTGTGGTTTTAAAGCCCACTTGATCACACCTAACGCCCATGTAGCATAATTTATTTCCACCTGTGCACGGTCTAACAAGGTTTTTTTTTTACATCTGTCTGGAGTTGACAATGAACCACCTTACTTTTTTGTGAGCATATGGGCAGTGGGTTCCAACTACACATTTTTGTAAAAAACGTCTACACAAAAAAGGCATAAAGATAAAACAGGCCTGAAATACAGCACCTACGGCGCAGTGTTGATGGTGTAGGGGCGAAACATGCGACCATATGCAAAGGCTATAGTCCTCGAAGCGGCTGTGATGGGTTCGAGTCCTGAACCCGGCAACATTTACAGAATGTCTCCCCCTCTCTCTATCCCTTACCTACTGTCACAAAATACAAAATAAAGGCCACTAGTGCTGAAAAACATATCTTAAAAATACAGCAACTATTGTTATTACTATGTCCTCAGACCCAACTTGACTATGTTGCAGTTTTATAATAGAAAACCAATAAGATCTGTTTATTGTCGTGCTTAGAGCCCATTACAAGCAACACAAAAAACAGAATAAATTAATTTCTCTACCTTTTGTGCATTTAAGCACTTTATTTACAAATAAATGTCCTAAATTTATGTATGACAACTGATTTAATAAGACACAAACTAACAGCAATGCAAAAGAAATGTCAATCACTACAACTACAACTACTTTAATCCAGGAGGCAGCAATGATGGATTTTGAAAGTGTGACTGAGTAGCAACCTCTGTTATGGTTCTCTAGAGACTTTTTTTTTACTTGGAACTTAAATTTTGCAATTTTGTTTTGAGTTTCAATGGAAAGTAATGGCCACCATTTGTCTTGGATCTGGAAATGGTGTCAGACCCAACCCAACTGCAGTCAAGATGCAGACTGGAAATCAAAAAGGATTCGATCATTGTTTGAATTATAATCTGATCATTTCTCTACATGTTTTGCAATGTAAATAATAGTGCTGTAAAAACAGCAAAATCTTTACAGCACTTTCTGTGTGATGATATAATGAGATACAAACTGATAGAAGTGCTAACGAACAGTGCATCCTTGCAGATAGAACCAATTTGTATCTTTAAAGCAGCCATGTTGGATTTTGTAGTTAGTGGTGGTAAGAACCCTCTGAGTTTGCTGGTTTTCCAGTTGACATTTTTGACCTGGAACTTGGAAAAATATTGACTTTGGAATACTGACATAGAAATTCTGACCAAGGAAAAAAGGAAAAACACCTGAATGGTTGAATGTAAAGATGTTTGAAGTTATTCATATTTTTACATTACTCAGGGGCTGAGAGGACACACAACCTGCATCAAATTTTAGGTAATTTTAGTCCACCATCATATTTCATTTTTGACAGACAGTGGTGTGCACATTATTGCCAACTATAGGACTGGAGTGTAAAACAATCAACTAATAAGTTGATAAGCTCATTTAAAACAAGGTCCCAATGGTGCTTTTGCATATGAACAGCGAAGGACCCTTTGAGTTAGGTCACATGCTAATATGTACCCTTTCACAGCAGATTCTTTTTATGTGAAATGTTTTAGCTAGTTTATAAAGTTCAAAACCTCAGTGTAGGAGAGATAACAGCAAACCATGATACAGCAATGAGGTGGAAATTAGTGGGTTTTTATACCGCCATAAAAATAAAACAAAATCAGCTTGTAACGTTTCTTGTGGGGGTCAGTAAAACCACATATTGTTGCTTTTTTCCAGCCAGCCCTTGTTCAAATGTAAGTAGCAGATTATTAGCTGATGGCAGGGACTGAATAAAAGATCAAACACCATGTTGACTGGTGTTTGATTTCTATTGGCAGGCGACAGCCTTTTCCCATGAATCGCTTCAGGTTCAGCTGCAGGGCAGAAACTGTGCTGACATGGCTGATTCATTCAAGCTGTGTTTTGACGTTATTTCCGTAGAAACCAGAATATAAAATAAATCTGGAATTAGATGACAAAAAAAAACAAAAAACGTGTTAGCCTGAAATCGGCACTGAATGAAGGAAGTGGACACACTGGATAAAGTAATGTGTTAGAAGAAGGACAAGCCACAGGGATTCCAAAGCCCATTCAAGAGTTTGGGGGAGCTTCATAAGACAAGGGTTGTGGCTGGAGTTTTTTTATGAGCTTCACCTTTGGAACTGAATTACTGAAATAAGATAACCGATCAATGATATTCTAATTTATTGAGATGGACCTCTATATTAGCTATAATATTTCCTAGTTAAGTCAAATATAAGACACTATATTTTCTTCCTAACATGTTTAGTTAGCAAGTTAGGTCTCCATAAATATATTTTTTAATTAGGTTAATCATTCACAGAAAGTGGTTACTGACAACTTCGGAACTTCCCCTTTGTACAAACTCCCGTCAAAGGTTTGTTAAATTAACACGTGGTTTAATATATAAAAAGGAATCGTATATTTTATGCAGGCAGAGAAAAAAACAGAATATGCAGCTATAAGTTATGTTCTGTGTCAGTAACGAGCAGCATTTTCAAAGTAGATCTCTTCATTAAGTACAAATCCAAATTAGATAGACCTGAAGATTGAAGCCAACTGCTAACCCAAGAGGTTCCCAAACCAATCTGAACTTCTAATGCCTCCAAAGAACTCCAATCTAAAAAATATCACCCCGTTTATGCAAACGGTATTTATAATCTCTTAAACTATTTCCATATTTGCGTTGGCCAGTTATTCACATAAACAGGAAAATGAGGTAGAGTGTGCATCACCAATGATCTTCCACTGTGCATTGTGTACTGAGAATGGAACATGTGAAGTGTTTCTCATCAAACCGTGTGATACCAATAAAACTTAAACCACTGTAGTGTGGTTGCTTTTCATGCTACTTTACTTTAATATCAGTTAATCTGACCGGAAACACTTTGCATGTGCAAGGATCAGTGGTGGTACTTTGTCTCCTATGTCAATTTCCCTTGTAAATAACCCTTGGACTTCTTCATATAAACTGTCCAATGCAAATGTAGCAGAGGTTTAACAATTTATAAAATGGTGTTATGAACTTTAATTAAGCTTTTGAGATATTTGAATTCCACTTTGGAATTTATTGTAAAAGTATTGTAACCTTTCCTGACATAGTTGAACTCTGTGAATTTCAAACCCTTGATGACAATATACATACAATATCCAGAATGGGAGTGCATAAGAAGTGATACACGTACTTCAAAGACCGGAGGGAATTTGGTTTTCTACAAAAACATTGCTAGATCACATTTGTTACTATGGCAGCATACAGAGCAAGATAGAAAACACTGAAAACAGCTATATTGTTCTCCATGCAGAAAAAAACTTGGATCTTTGTCCTTTTAACTACTGCTCTGAAAGTGGGTATGAGAAAGTTTATATCCAAAACTGTTTTATTGTAGCTGTCATTTCGTTCCCAATACATGTTAAGCAAAGAACTGCCAAGCATGTAACAAATGTAGGTAATGTGTACTGATAGTAGCATGACTCAAAAACAAAGTCACCCTAACCCTTTATTAGGGTATGTAAATTAGCCACAAAATGGTAACATTAGTTTTTCCTTTATTAGGTGATGATTTGTTAATGTTTAGAGATTTTAGTACTACAAGTGCTACCCCAAGAAGTTATTGTATTGCTCCACATTGGCAGTTAATGATGAATACCTTGTGGCAGTACGTTTGTTGCAAACAAACAATTCTGAACCTCTCCTTCCCACTCGCTTCTTTTTATCTTCACAAAGTGACAGAAATGAAAAAGCTGTCGGCCCCGGGTCATGAGGTGGGGGAGGCTCAGTGTGGTTCCAAATCCTCTTGCTAATCCACCACCCTGTCAGCATCCTTCCACCAACATCTCTTTCAAACATCTTCCAAAATGTTGCACATGTGTGTAAAGAAGGAGCGTGCAGGTACAAAACGTCAGTCATCTTTAAATTAAGCTGTACTGCATTCAGATGGCCAGTTTCACATTTTAAAAAAGGGGAAGCTTAATAAGCCTCTGCAGCCTTGGTTTAAAGACAAAGTTAAGGACTGAAAGCAGACAAATCGAAACTAGCCACTGAAGAAAAACTTCCTAATCAGATACCACCCCACGGAAAAGTGGCCAGAAAGGCCGCACGAAGAGCATAAATCAATAGAGGTGTGTGGGATTATAACTAAGTACGACTCTGCAATAAGAAGCATTTCCATCAAAGGAGAACCTGCTGAGAGGCAAACACAATACAAGTCCAGTTCAGAGCTACTGTTTCCAGTAATCAAAGGCACGTTTGATGTGTCGAAAACAAGGGAGAGTGAGGAGACCCTGAGGCCAAAAAGAGCCAAACTCACACAGAGCACTCCACTCCCATAAAGCAGAAAGGCTGTCTTTCTTTTCATCATTTTTATAGCCCAGTTCAGCTTCCTGCATTACCAGTGCTCAACTCACTCCCCTTTGGCAAGTTCATCCCATGACACACATACAAGTGAACCAGAGGACCTCATTGCCAGCCCTGACGGTTTACATCTAAGCCTGCCACTGCTGAGTTTATGGCAGGTCGAATCCGCCGGACCCACAGTCTCTGTTCTGCAGTCGTGCTGTGCTGAAATGCACTTTTTTTCAACCAAATTGCCCATGGTTCCTAAATAGTTTCCCTTAGGATTGCTCTAAACTTGGTGCTATCTTCTGGCTAATAGCTTCCACTGGTTATCCATTCATTTTGTGTTAAAACTTTATCTTGTTGTTTGCCCAGGGTTCCTGAAGTCTATCATAGCAGTTAACAGACTATAGGCAGGGTACACCATAAGCAAAGTGCAATTCTATCATGGTCCAACAAATTATCATACACTCACCCATTCACCTCTAAGGTCAAGTCAAAGTCTCCAATGAACATTATGTGAGAGTTGAGACTGTGGCTATCGGCCAGAACACTTGAAATAAATAAGAACATACAAACTTCAAAAATAAAGGCCTAAACCAAGGTCTAATCAGAGACCGTCTTGCTTTGAGGCTACAGCAATTACTCCACTACTCTAGTCCCTGTACAAGTTCTGACAAAAGATATTGTACTGAAAACTTTGGCATAATAAACTGAATTTAACCACATTGTATTACAAGGATAGAATTGGAATGCATGTAATTGAGTGTGCCCATCGCATTGGCTCGATCAGATTTTTTTTTTTTATAGAAACTGGATCGTTTGTCTTGGAAAACGCCTTAAGATAACATTTGTTATGAATTTGCAGCTTAAAGATTCACCAAGCTGAGCTGAAACTGAATACACATCTTCTAACAGGGAAACACCATCTGAAAAAAAATGGCCTCAATGCTGACAGGGCAGTTACAGCTGATGAGCATTTTCCCTTCAAGAAACGCAGCATGGTGGCTCTTGTCTTCAATGTATGCAGATACCTGATTACTTATTAATCCGGAAACTTTTAGCAACAATGTTTCTCGCCCAATCTCGCAAAGATACATGGGGCTAAACTTAATCATTATAAATTAACCATGTACTGATACTTGTTCTAAACTATATTCTGGTTGTCACTTAATTAAATCATAATACTACAGATCAGGGGTCCTCAAACCCAGGACTTCGGTCCAAATCTGGACCCAGACAGAATTTGTCCGGACCGCAAAGCATTTTCTTATTTATTGTGTAGATATAGACACTTTATTCCTGCTGGCTGCCGGGTCTGACTTTTGAACAGGTGCGATGGGCAGCATTGTGGGTCAGCGACATTCTGGTTCACACTCCAAGCCAGCTGGTGGCAGTAATGCACCACGTCATTGTTTGCCAACCGCCAGAAAGCAACAAAGAAGAATCTTTGCGGGGTCCTTGAACGTGGGCTGCTAATGCCCCTTTTCCACTGGGTCGTTTTAGGCGCCGAGTCTTCACTCCACTTGGTTTTGCTCTACTCGGTACGATACCAGTTGTGTTTCCACTGACAGCTGGAGCTATGGCAGCTGCAGCCCCGCCTCCAGCCGTCCGTGTAGTGCACAGTGGCACTATTGACATTACTGTTAATAGCTGTTAAGTTACTAGAGGACAGCATGAGCGAACTACACGGCTGATAACACGGTCTCTTACAGCACAACACCGAGCACACAAGTGTTTACTGCAAGTACAGTGGATTTTAGGAAAACACAAAAAGCCTTTCACTGACTGGGAAATGATCAAAGAGTGCATGAAGCTGTGGCAGAAGCACTTAGATGGAAAAGGACAACAATTTAAGAAAAAGGTTAAGCAAATTGCCCTGCCTGCCACAAGCACAACAAGGAGAGCAGAACTGTTCTACCAATATGTACAGACCCAGCTCGACTGTGTCATTCAAAGTGCGTTTAATATTGGTACTTAAATTGGATTGCACTTTTCTGTTCAGCAGGTGATTTTATGGGCATATGAATAATTTATGTGTTGTTAAAAAACAAAAACTGTAGTGTTAAGAGGTTAAGAGGGTGTAAATAATTTCATCACATCCATTTTGGCTTCATATTTGTATAATAACTAATGATATTGTGGATTCTGTAGAGAGTGGTTTTGTACCCATGTGGTTAGATTTAAATACCTTATAAAGAACCTTATAAAGACCAGATCATTTAGATGTTAAAACCCAAAACATAAAGTCCATCATCAACACCATTCCTACATTTTAAAATCATTTTAATGAGCTGCCAGAAAACGTCCTGGAAGATCTGAGTTTTCGTCGGCTGTATGAAGCATCTGTGGCTGTGCACTGTCAGTCAGCTCGCTGTAAGTAGACTGGTACTCTTTCACCTTGCTCACACGAAAGACATAAGGATCATTTTGAAATTATTCTGGCTAAATAAAAGACAGATGTGAATGTAAATGTGCCATTACATCTCAAAGGTCACTCAGACCAAACATAACTGCAGGTGCTTTCACTAATTTGATCTAGCTTTTGATAAAAGGATGGGAATCAGTGGCATGAGGACTTATTTGATATGCTCAGACAGAGCCAGAGCATTTCAAAGCTACTGAATAATTATTTCCTTGTCACTAGCCTACATGGGTTCACCCAGGTTTGCCTCTGTAGAACATCCTTCACGGACCGCCTGGAGTTCTTAATATCTAATTTAATGGTGCTACTGCTTACAGCTGCCAAACAAGTACAGTCCATTCCTTACGTCAGCTGAAATACACCCGTTCTTTCTCTTCACTCTATGACTTCCAGGTGCAGCCCTTCTGACCTGCGTCACTCCACCATGCAGCTTGACCGAAACTTAAATGTCATTCCCTGCTCGCAGACAAATGCCCCTGGTGATGCACTGACAGTCAACAAATAAATGCTGCAAAACCCACTTCTAACCTTCAACTCTCAGGTGGTGGCATCTGCTGTGAAGGCAGTCTTGATTTAAGTTATGACTACAGTATCAACCAAACACTATGTTTAGGCATGACCACACGAGGAATGTTTTATAGGAAAACTTTATCAGGACCTAACTCACACTGTCAGATATTGCAGTAACCAACATGCAGTGCTGTGAAAATGTGTTTGCCTCCTTTCTTCTGCTTTTGGTTCTTTCTTACAACTAAAAGTTAAAATCATCAAACAAGTTTTATACATCAAGTTTTATATATAATATCAAAGACACATTAGTGAACACAAAAAGCAGTATTTCTCACACATCAGGGGGAAATAAGCTACCCAAACCATCTTAAGATGTCATCTTTAAATTACATGAGTGAAGATTTTATCAGCTGACGTATTTAAGTAAAATCAGGATTTTACCACCTTGGTATTGAAACCTTTTATTTAATTTGGTTAAGTTTCAAACTGCACTTTTGTAAGCTAGCTGCAGAACAATGGCATGCAGTTACAACAGCTGCTTGTTGGGGTGCCATCACAAGAAGCTGCCCAGTATGAGCAGCAGGGGAGGGAGCAAGCCATACAGCAAGGTGCTCTTTTTACATGCGAAGGATGCCACAGTACAGACAAAGTCGCACAAAGGGAGAGACTATAACATGCTCCTGTGGTTACACAGACATAGATTGCAATGATTTAAAAGTTACAATGTCCATGGAACATACTACATCCCTTTGACCCACTTTCTTTCTTGGTTTCCATAGATAGTCCGTCTGCATTCCGTGAACCACACCAGGGTTCACTTGTAAGTGAACCAAGTCCCAGGTTTACTCCTGCCCTAACGAGACAAACTCTGGTCTATCTAAAGTGTGAAAGTGCCCTCACTTTTCATGGTGTGAACTGAACAAAATCCCTTATCGAAAACTACCCCTAAGAACTTGCACAATACAGGCCTACCCTATGGTGCGTTTGTCCGTTACTGGCTAAGTTAATAAATTTTGGCCAGCAGCTGTATGCTTGTTCTTGTTCACAGCAGTCAAGTATGACTGCTCTCGGCTTCCGTAATGATGCATTTGGGGTTTTTGTGTGTTCTTTTTAGTTACGAACGTAACTAAAAAGACTAATAATGGTCATGGCGGAACAAAGCCGGAGCAAAACTAGTTTTTCAACGTGTAAATAAACTCACAATTTTCCATTACTCGAGCACAAAGACAAGAACATTCTAGCCAAGTGTAACCTATGTCTTTCTGGATCGAAGGTCCTGTCTACTGCGACACAAAGCAACTCCAGTTTGTCCAAACACCTCCTGAAGCTGCACGCCTCCAAAAAGCTGGTTAGACATCTGTGGACACACACGAAATGAGGCAAGCCCCGCCACTGAAACAACAGTGGTTAGATTTTAACAAGACTGTTAGCCAAGGACAGATTAACAAGGCCATCGCACTTTGTTGTTGCGAACATGCAGCCAGTTTCAACGCTGGAATCGCCTGCTTTCAGGCAACTAATAGGTTTGATAGCATCCCCAAACAGCGCATGGCAAATTGGACGTGAAACATTTTCCAACTACTTGGATAAGGAGTATTAAAAAATGGAAACTGAGCTTAAATCAGCACTGGCAGGGATAGATTATATCTCGACTACTGCAGATATTTGGTCCGTCCACAATAGGAGCTACCTGAGGATAACAGCTCACTGGATCAACACCATTACTATCAAACGCCAGAAAGCTGCATTGGTTTGTAAATGGATTAAGGGTAGACACACGTATGATGTAATTGCTGCTGAGCAGCCACATTCATTCATTTTTTGGACTGTCGACAAAACAGCTACAGTTACTGACAACCTTTTATTTATTTCAAATCATTTGCTGGCCTGACTTAAATAAACTGGTGTTAAAAAAGTACTTTGTGTTTGAGTTTGTATTTTGTACAACACCAAACTTAAGTTATAAAGACATTAATGCGTGCATTTTTAAGAATTTCATTTTAAAAACTAAAACGTTACTTTTAACAGTAACTCATTACTTTTTGGTGTAAGAAATCAACAAGGTAACTGAGTTACTTTTTGAGTCAAGTAACTAGTAACTGTGACTAGTTACGTTTTTCCAGTTACTAGTACAACATGGCTAGGCAGTGAGGTTAATACCCTTTAACTTTGCAATTAACTCCATTGAGTCTGATAACTCTTCATAGCAACCTTTTCTTTGTCCAAGAAAACCTTACATTGCTGTTTGTGTGATCAACAGATAAATGACCATCACAAAGCCTCCAGGGATAATTAAAAGGCTTCGCAGGAAAACATCCACAGAACACCTCTGACTTTGGGTTCTTGCAACGTGAACTATTTACTCTGAGAGAGTGGGAGTAAACAGACTGAACTGTCTGGTCAGCTGGTGAACAGGAATGTGGCTGCAAGACTGTTTTCTTTCAAATTCTGCTGATCCAATCTCAGTTTGACTGGTGGCTTTTGTTCCCAGCCTGAGGAAGTTGCTTCTGCAGTCCATCTGGACCAGAACAAGCAGGGGGTCCATAATGGATCCCTTTAAATTTAAGCTTCCAAATTAAGGCGAAGCATAATAAATACTTTCCTACATATACACATATGTACAAATGCACTAATGTGCTGAAGCACTAATGTAATTTATCCAAATCCAACTCAACTGTTAAGAGGGAAGTATTAGATTTCCATTGTTTATCCTTAATGAACAAATAGCCACAGGAATTTAAGGAATGTTGTGAGAATGGATCTTGCAGCTTTTGGAATTCATCAGTGGCCACAATATAAGCTATTTTGCAAACCCCACTGAGATGCATAATGTACTCCAATAAAAACAGGGTTTTGATGTGAAGAAGTATGGCAAATCATTTGTGTAAATACTCAACATCATTGATTTCAGCAGTCATTCTGTTCTACTAGTTCTGGTTTACACTCTATTAGTTAGACGTGTTCTGACACTAGTTCAGTATTTAGCTGCAGTAGACATAAAAAAAAAAGAATTCTTGTCAAATATTGTCATTTTTGTCCACATAGAGGTAGCTGGACTAGGTCAAACTACTGGGCTTTTCCACAAACTAGTTTATGACTAGACAAATGTAGTTGGTGACCAGGTCATAGTAGTTAACTAGTTGGTAAAAAAAAAAACCCGACATGTTTACAAGTTTGAATAAATTCTGTCTCCTAGTTCACTGATGCCCCTTAAACGTGTGCACCAAGTGCACTCGTCTGACAAAATGTAACTAGTTGACAACTACAGCATAAAATGTGCATTAGTTGGCCAGTTAAAGCTATTTTGGTCTCACTAGTGCATCTAGAAAATGGTAACTAGTTTCCTAGTAATGCAGCCAGCAACTATTTTGGTTTTGTCGTCTAGACTACAGTATCAAAATGCTTGCTGGGATTTTTGTGTTATTACTGCAACCATAAAGACTTGAAATAGTCAATTATTCTGCATTTTAGGCTTTTCCAATTTACTAATTTAAATGCCATGCAATACTAGTTGACACGAGCGTATTTAAAGGTCAGTAGTGAACGAGTATGAGTTTTAGTCAACTAGTTAACATTTTAGGGTATTTAATAACTAGTTAAATAGTGTTATATAGCTGCCAACTGATAAAGTCTAGCTGTTGACTTATGAGTCAAAAAGCCTAGTTTTGCACAACTTGTGCGACAATTTGACGTAGTAATAGGACTGTCATCCTAGTTGGACCAAAGTGCCACTAGCTGGCAAAAAGATTTACTAATAAGAGAGTGTTTGAACATGTACTAGTATTAGAAATGTCTGTCTTAGTGGTGTCTAAACCTTCTGACAAATGGGCCAATATCATCAAGTTGAAAAGACTTGTTGGGGCACAGAATTTTTCATTATTTTGTTTAATGCCAAGATTCTGTCATTGTGATTTTGAATTTTTACCGTAATAAAACAGGAAACACACAATACTTCGATTAAACCAAATAAAGTAGTCCCATTTTTGTAGAAAATAGATCTGTAAATCATTCTAGATCCAAAATATGAAAGATGTCTTGCAAGTTTGCCTTATTGAAAGAAAGGCATGACTAATCCAATTCTTTTTGTGCTTGATTATTTTCTATTTATGTCTTATGAAAATGTTATGCTTGCAGAATTTCACCTAATGAATGGGTATGCTCAAATATAAAAGGGTATGGTCTTATTGGCTTACTTTGAACTTAAACTGAAATAAAAACAAAAAAATTGGTTAAAAAATGCCTAATTTTTGTTGTATTTACCTTTTTACGTATATTTTACTTTTCTCTACATCAACCCCTCCGTATTGAAGGGCCAGCTATGTACTTTTCTTAATTGTGGTCGGGGGCAGTACAAAATCATTTTTTGAGCCGCAAATGGTGCATGAGTCACACTTTGGACACCCCCAGTCTAACTAGTGGAGTTTAGTCACTGCTATGAGTACATTAGGCTAATTATCACAAGGATGTGGAATATTTACACAAACAGCTTACCATAAGAGCTTTGACTGACAGCTGTGTTGACAGATGACAGAAAAACGGAACATGGCAGACAAGTTCAATCAACCACAATCAGCACACCTGCAAGGCTTTGTAAAATGCTGCTCCGTTATTCTCTTTTTTACACGAATCCATTGAATTTTTAAGTGTCATGTTTGTAAATCTACCGCCAAAGTCGCCAACAGTGCAGCCACTTCTACAGAGTTCATAAGAAACTTTTGTCCTCAACTCGACTCTACACAGCAAATCAGCAACGTACTTAAAAGCTGAAAAATCATCCGCCTACCTTTGTGCTTCTCCATTCAGAAACCGCACTTTGCGCCTGTTTTCCTCCTTACATGCAACAATAAAAAAGCAATCCGAAAGGTTTGGGAGTGAATATGGGACCCGAAACCCCCCGGGGCTGTTCAGACACAGCGCTGGCTGAGCTGCACACTGACTGTGTTTGTTGAGACGCAACAAGAGCGCTTTCCACCGACTTCTTCCAAATCATTTTCTGTGCCGCACCTCCTCCTCCTCCTCCTCCTCCTCTATTCAGTCTGCACCATCCTAACAGACTGAAAGAAGCCCCGTCGTGTCTCCCACTGTGGGGACCCTCAGCAGTCATTCAGGTTTTTAACAGAATCTGATCAAGAGTTTTCATTGATGAAATGCGTTTAACCATAAAAATCTAAGTTAAAGGGTATCCTGCTGTGATGTATTTTTTTTTCAATATAAAATATATACTGTCGATAAAAATACAGCAGGCTATTGGTTCCAATCACAGGATTTGTCAGTGACAAAGTTTTTTTTTTTTAAATAAACTCACTATGAAGACAAACACAGCCAATTATGGTTTACTGATGACATCACAAAAAGCAAAATAATACAGGGAGCTATGATACTAACCATGCAGTGTTTTTTGTAGAACCTGGAAGGCTGGATGTGGATGGTCAAATTAGGATGATTTTTTTGTGTTGTTTTGTTTAGCAGTAACAAAAAACTAGACTAATCACTACTGCTTTAGGCATGACGTTCTTACCCTGAAGAGCCACTCATCCCCAGAAGTTCCACTTTTGTTCCATCAATCCACAGTCATTTTTCAAAGGTCTTGGGGATAATCAAATCATCATCAGGGGCCTTTGAGTTATTTTCATTCAGCAGTGGTATTGGCTTTGGAACTCTTACCACGGATGCCCAGTCTCTTTTTTTATTTTTCAGTTATGACCACTGACCCAAACTGAGGCAAGTGAGGTCTGCAGGGCTTTAGATGTTGTTCTGTGTTCTTGAGAAGTTTCACCACCTCTCATATTTTCTATAATAGAAAAGGGATTACACTGTGGTTCAGTGCAGTTGAAAAGCCAAATAAATGCTTTTTAACCTTTCACACAATGACGGATGTCACTGCCTTTGTGTCTCACCTGTTTTTGTATTTCTTTAGATCAGGGTATGATGTGTTGCTTTTTATTTTGGCCTACTTCATGTCGTCAGGTAGGTTATGTTTAATCGATTTCTTGCTTCTACATGTCAGAGAGTAAATCAGGCTTGGATGTGGCTTGTGTAATTAAATATAACTTTCAAAAAGCTATTTCATGGTTTAATAAAAACATTTGCTTAATGATCTGAAACATTTAGGTGTTACGATAAAATAAAAGCAGAAGAAATCCATAAGGGTGCAGATATTTGCACGTCAAGGTTTGTGCATTGTTTTCAGGACCAAATTGCAGACACAAACTGAGGAACAGCATGTGAGTAGAATTATTTATCGATAAATGACAATGCAAGGTCACTGGAGAAACAGGCTATAGCGCATAGGAAGAGTAACAGGCAACACAATGGAAGAATCCAGCAGTGAGAGATGAAAACCAGAGAATTTATATACAGGCGGAAGTGAGGGGAATGGCATGGCAAGCAGGTGAGAATGAGAAGCAGCTGAGGAGAATTATGGCAGGGAGCTGAGGGAGAATGATTAACACAAATAAGCAGAAAATGGATTAATAAAACAATATAAAGTCTAATGGAGTCTAAATCTAAGTGTGTAAAGAGCATAAGAATGAACTAAGAAATAAGTTTGAAAAGGAATTAATTGAAATGGCAAAATAGGGGAATGAAGAAAACAAAGACATGGAAGAAACCCAAAACTCAAACATCTAAGGATCGCCACAAGGTTTGTCATGAAGATTATGTGATTTCTAGCAACTCAATATGACAACTGCCAATGACATGTTCTATAGTGGAAAAATTACAGAATATATGAAGTGATTTTGATCAGTTTTTTTTTTTACTTTCTGACTTTTTTCTTTTTTTTTTGCAGAACAGACCTTTTCCTTTTGTTTTCAAAAGCAGGAGAAGTTGGTTGTTCTAAGTGTTTTAAATGGAAGAAATGGAGCATCTGTTACTTGGGACAGACTGTGACACCCTGTACCCAAACACTGATATATTTATCTTAAAAAAAAGTCCAAACCCTTTCCTTGTCTAATACAGAAAAATGAAGTTCCTTAACAATCCAGCACCCTTGTGTGAGAACCGTGACTGGGTGGAGATATGAGAGGAATGTCAAGTGGCACAACACACTCCAATGGATGATTAAAACGCATGACATGGATCCCAGTGTTTAATTTTTCTTACAAGGCAGTCAGTGTAGCCTGTATTTGAGGAGGAAGAGGGCACATGTACGCTGACACACAGTATATGGTTAACCTTTTAATTTTACCAGCTCAGATAAGAATCATGTGTTAGGTTAGGATTATGTTTCAAATGATGAAGTCACACCCCAAAGAAAAGGCCACACACAGGTAGATCTGATGATATGATGTAATCTAATGTTGGTTAATGACTCAAGGACAAGAGGTCCGTTATTAGTTATTTCAAATGAAAATGTTGCTCTTTCTGATGAGGACAAACACACTCAACTGCTATGGTTATGTTGGAGACAGATGGTCCAGACATGATTCAAGAAATAGAGAATAGCAACATAAAAGACAAACAAAACCTGGACAAGGAGAAAAATATCAACAGTTTATTCATCTTCTATATCACTTATTCCATAGTGGCCATAGTGGCTCCAGCTTTCTACGAACGAGAGGCTACAAGTACCTGAGGAGTATTCACATAACACCACACCTGTTACCATCAGATTATCTGTTAAACAGCAGTCAGGAACATGAACACAGATGCACCAAGATTCATCCAAACAACCTTGTAATTTTATGTACCAGCCTAGTCTTTGGTCAAGATATATTATATTAGATCAGATTAGGGTTAGCCATTAAAAATCAAAACTGTGCATTAAGTCGCATGGATCCATCCCAGCCACTGAACAGGGATACAGTAATGGATTCACCTGTAAACTTACTTTTTTTTTCTCACAAACAAATGGACTTTTAACTCAATACCATGCACTAAAATCTTTCAGTTTTGTATTTAACCAACTAATGAAGCTCTTAAAGATTCCCCAATTTATTCTGGGTCAGTTTGGATGTCAGGGTCACATTAAAGAGTGAAGGTAAGATTGGATGTCTCCATGATGAGATGTATGATGTTTTAAAGTGCATGCTGACAACTGATGTACTCATATAAAATAAAAAAATAAAAAAATTGAAAACAAAAATGAAGCATGCATTTTCCCTATCCTTAAAATATTTTATTTTATCTTTGCTGTATTCATTGATGTCTTAGCCTTGAACTAGACTCTGAGGAGATTTCACCTCTCTTCATACAGATTAGCAGATGATGTCAGATTTTTCTATTCCTCGCTTTAATGGCTTGAGTGAAAGGCAAATGTGAGTCAGCAGGATGATGGCTCAGCACGAAGTGAAAACCAGGGTGGTCTGGCCTTTCTTTCCTCCACTCTTTCTTTGTCTGTGAGCCCACTGCTGAAGAACGGCCCTGTTAATCCAGCAGGGGAATTCCTTTTGTGCAGACCCATGGAGATCTCTGTCTGGGTTGGAACTTTAGGATCTTCTGGACTCATATTTTGCTATTTAAGGACATTTTAGTGGTGAATCATAAGTAGGTGAAACAAAGTTTGCCAACATTTAAAACATGGCAAACACAGACAATTGAGGTGTACAAGGGTGTTTCAAGGTGCAGACTCTGGACTCGAATGAAGAGCATTCCTCAGCTGTGAATCAGAGGTGAAAAAGGTCAACTCCTAAAAAACACCTAACCCTGTTTAATTCAAGGCTCTTCCCTATGTTTGCACACAGATGTAGAGACACAAAATGCACCCCACTACTACTTCCCTGATCAGAGGCTTCCCATCTTCGTTGGCATTATGATTAAATGTAGTCCAAACCATGTGGTTTCACCTGGGAATCCCCCCCCCCAAAAGAAGAACCCACTGTCTCTGCAGCATCTTCCTGCTTTCCAAGTAACACCTACCAAGAAAGCAGAAGGTACTGGTTTCATACACCTTATGAAAATGGACTCCCCTTTTCTGAACCACATTGAAAAGTGTGCATCTGACTAAACGCCAGCAGGCTCTCCAGTGGCTCAGGATGGTAAGTGTTACGTCACACTGCGAAAACATTGTTTTTGGTTAAGGTGTGTTCAGGTTAACAGCAGCCTCTGTGTAATATATCCAGCGGCTCTATAGATTTTAACATTTTGTGTAGGGTGAGAAAATTCCTTATCTGACACCTTAAACTTTATTTGCAGAAATATGCCCAGACTGATAAAATAACTATTTAGATGACTATATTTAATTTCCTATGATGGAAGAAATATATAAATTGTCAAATCAAATGTTTGCTCTGTATGAAACTCCCCATTGGACTGTTGTAGAAAAAAAGTGAAGTACTTTTTCAAATGTTGCGGTCAATTTTGTTATGAAATAATTTATTTTTCAGATATAATTATACAGTTACTAAGTGAAATAAATTACTGCATGTTCAAAACATTTCCCTTTTCTCTTGTAAAGTCAATTGTGTATATATGTACATTTAAAAATAATTTTTTTATTTCTATTATTGTTTAAAAAATCTTCACTGAGAGCAAAGTGTATCAGAGTCAAATTCCTTGCTTGTGTGCACAAACTTGGCAATGAAGCTGATATCATCTTCAGAGGAGTTTTTGCCTAACGAAGTGAGATTTTGTTCTTAGTGCCACTATCCAACGTTGCCATCTGCAGGTGGGACAGAAAAACTGCTAATATCTTCACATTTTTATTTGACCTAACCAGAAAACACTAATATATGGAATGTATGGGTGCAACAGACAGCAGAGCAAGTTGACGCCGGACAAGTAACAACAATCAAACCAAATACATGTAATCAAAATGATGAGATGTAATAGAGATGGAATGATGAGAATTCTTTGCCAATATCTGAATAGGAGACATAACAGAGAATGAGAGAGTTGTCATATTGGTATTAAAAGACAAAGGCAAGTTTATTTGTTTAGCATTATTCCTACACAAGGTAGGAATAATGTGCTTAGCAGGTAAATTAAGTAACAGAAAACTCAAGTAAAAATGGTAAAAGTGTTGATTGGAGTTTTGTTTCTTTGAGTTAAAAAGTAATTTTAAATCACCCAAATTTGACAGTAAATTTTGAAAAACAGTTGAGTAAGAACATCATTATCATCAATGCAAAAATAATGTTTGTAGTGGTGGCATTACTGACAATGTTTTTGAAATAGAAGATACAGGGGTTGGACAATGAAACTGAAACACCTGGTTTTAGACCACAATAATTTATTAGTATGGTGTAGGGCCTCCTTTTGCAGCCAATACAGCGTCTATTCATCTTGGGAATGACATATACAAGTCCTGCACAGTGGTCAGAGGGATTTTAAGCCATTCTTCTTGCAGGATAGTGGTCAGGTCACTACGTGATACTGGTGGAGGAAAATGTTTCCTGACACGCTCCTCCAAAACACCCCAAAGTGGCTCAATAATATTTAGATCTGGTGACTGTGCAGGCCATGAGAGATGTTCAACTTCACTTTCATGTTCATCAAACCAATCTTTCACCAGTCTTGCTGTGTGTATTGGTGCATTGTCATCCTGATACACGGCACCGCCTTCAGGATACAATGTTTGAACCATTGGATGCACATGGTCCTCAAGAATGGTTCGGTAGTCCTTGGCAGTGACGCGTCCATCTAGCACAAGTATTGGGCCACGGGAATGCCATGATATGGCAGCCCAAACCATCACTGATCCACCCCATGCTTCACTCTGGGCATGCAACAGTCTGGGTTGGTACGCTTCTTTGGGGCTTCTCCACACCGTAACTCTCCCGGATGTGGGGAAAACAGTAAAGGTGGAGTCATCAGAGAACAATACATGTTTCACATTATCCACAGCCCAAGATTTGCGCTGCTTGCACCATTGAAACCGACGTTTGGCATTGGCATGAGTGACCAAAGGTTTGGCTATAGCAGCCCGGCCGTGTATATTGACCCTGTAGAGTTCCCGACGGACAGTTCTGGTGGAAACAGGAGAGTTGAGGTGCACATTTAATTCTGCCGTGATTTGGGCAGCCGTGGTTTTTATGTTTTTTGGATACAATCCAGGTTAGCACCCGAATATCCCTTTCAGACAGCTTCCTCTTGCGTCCACAGTTAATCCTGTTGGATGTGGTTCGTCCTTCTTGGTGGTATGCTGACATTACCCTGGATACCGTGGCTCTTGATACATCACAAAGACTTGCTGTCTTGGTCACAGATGCGCCAGCAAGATGTGCACCAACAATTTGTCCTCTTTTGAACTCTGGTATGTCACCCATAATGTTGTGTGCATTTCAATATTTTGAGCAAAACTGTGCTCTTACCCTGCTAATTGAACCTTCACTCTCTGCTCTTACTGGTGCAATGTGCAATCAATGAAGACTGGCTACCAGGCTGGTCTAATTTAGCCATGAAACCTCCCACACCAAAATGACAGGTGTTTCAGTTTCATTGTCCAACCCTTGTAGTTAGGAGTGGTTCTAAGACAAACCCCTGAGGGACACCATAGCTACAATGAGTTAATTGGAGATGACAGTATTTGCTTAAATCTCTATGTTCTTTGAGGAAGATAGTTAACAAACCCTTCAACAGTATGATCTGAGAGCCTAATAAATAATTTTATTTTTTAACTAAAAATGAAAAACTAATTACAAAACATTTTAATTTCACGCTCTGATAACAGTTAATAGTTATTTTGTGGTTTTGGTGTGAAACACTACCGAATGAAATGAGACTGTGCAACCCAGAAGATCCCAGAGGAGATATCCTGGGTTGTTACACTCTTATTGGCCTTGACAGATGCGTGGATCATCTTCAAGTTGGTATTGTGAGGGTGCAAAGCCCATGCTTGTGTGTTGTACTAATTCTACGTGTTTCCTCAAAGAACCGTTGTAGATGCTGATGGCTGTGGTCAGGAAGGATCTCCTGTACCGGTCTGTCTTACAGACGATGTGAAGAAGCTTCTGTCTGAAGACAATGTTGTTGTACAACAGCCTTATGAAGATGATGCTCAGGGTTCTCCATAATGTTCTTCATGTTATGAAGAATCCTTCTTTGCACATTGATCTCCAGAGGTTCCAGAGGAGTCCCCAGAACAAAGCCAGCCTTCCTTATTAGCTTATTGAGCTTTTTTAAGTCCCTGGTTCTGATGGTGCTACCCCCGCAGATGATGGCTGAAGAGATCACACTCTCCACAACAGACTTATTGAAGAGATGCAGCATCTTGCTGCAAAGACCATTGTAAAACCCCAGGAAAATATTTGTTCTTCTTTGACAACGGAATATATAACAACAGACATCTAAAATAACACAACAATTAAACTTTGATCTACAAGTGTCGCATTGGCTCTGCGCGTTTCTGAGCGCTGTACCTTTAAGTGGGGCTTGTTTGCAGTACGCATGCGCAAGCTGTGTTTAGCTTTCTACAAACCAAGGAGCTCTCGCTGAGCTAGCTTCGCATCGCTGCCTGTTGTCAAGCTTCGAGAGAAACAAGTTATTTTTTCAACTGGAATACAAAGGAAACAACAACAGACGTTAATGTGACAGAAAGCCACATTTGAAGAAACCTGGAGCCGCAGTGGAAACCGATCGTTTGGCTAAACAGTAGCTGAAGTGTTCGCTGAAAATACACTCCCAAGCAGAGGGGCAAGAATAGCCATCCGGTTCCCAAATCGCAGCACATCCACTGCGGCAACCCTGTTCTCTGACTCGGGCTACTTTAGGTTTTTTTTATATGAGATTGTTTAGGGAAAAAAGATCCGGTTATAGACCAGAAGCTAGTGGGACGACCCACTTTTAGTATGAAGGGTTGTTAACGCATTAAAATGGCTGCTGAGATGGTATTTGGGAGAGAATCGTGCAGTAAACCCTAGAAACGCATCAAACAACACATTAGCTACTCGGTCTAACAAACTCTATTTGTTGAACACATGAAAATATTCAACGAATAAGCTGCTGAAGCGTTTTTGGTTTCATTTTATTGTATTTAAATCGTTGTCTGGTGAAGGGAATTTCGCTCACTCCATATCTATGCATGCGGTTAACCGAGCAGCTTTAGTTGGGCACACATTGCAATTATTTTAGACCTTTTTAAGTCCTAATTGTGTATGCCCACCACTCAACAAATATGCAGGACTTCTTTGTTATAGTTGAAGCGTCCTGAGAAGTCGAGGCTTTCTCCCTGAGGAGGCCCCGCTTGGTCGACCTGGAGGGGAGGAAGAAAGAAGAAGAACCATGGAGCTTGGAGGAAAATTCAACCCTAGACTTTTACTGTTCGGGCCGAAGCTAGCTTCAAGGAGCGATCCGAGGGGAATCAACAAATATCTGGTGGTGTGTGCGTTGTTTTCCTTCGTGCTGTTAACGCACGCTTCCCCTGCGAAATCCTGTGACAAGAGCTGCAACTCGGGGAAATGCATCAACGGCTCCTGCGTCTGCGAGCGAGGATGGGTCGGAGATCATTGCCAGCACTGCCAAGGGAGGTTCAAGTAAGTGGGATAAAATCCTCTTCCCGAAGCTGAGTTTCTGAATCATTTCTTTAGGGTCGATCAGAGGCAGGGAGAAAAGGAGGTGAGCAGCATCCAGTGTGATCCTGTGGCTGCTGTTTAATTCTAAAAAGTAGGGTCAGTGAAAGTCATCAGCAGACACCTCTGTGTGCATCCTTCTTGTGCAAAGGACCAAAAACACTCTTTATATCTGGCTGCGTAATAGAGTGCAGTTCAAAACCAGGCATTGTGGAAAAAGTTAGCAGACCTGAGATGCATCCCACATTATTCAAACAAAAACCGACACAGTGTACTGTATTATCTGTCAGATCTTCACTTCATGTTTGTCAGTAAACATTTTGACTAAGCAACTGTAACACCATAATTCCCATCACTTTTATCAGTGTCTCTGAATGTTGGGAGAATTACAAAAACACTCTCACAGGTGGTCTAGACAGTAGCTCACCATTATTTGTTTTGGCCCCCAAATGTCAGTGTATTATATTGGGATTGGGATAGATGGAAAGAAACCAGTGATTTACTCTGATACCCCTCAAAATAAAATCCAGTGCAACCAACTGCCATTAATAGTGTTCACTGGTGTGTAGTTTGATCCAAGTATAAATTAGAGCTGCAGAATATATTGAATCGTAATTGACATTGCAGTATCGATGTAATATTGCAAATGACTGGATGCAATTTTTGTTGGATATCATGATTTTAGGCGCCATTCTTTTACACTGCATGCCCATAAAATATTTGTCCCACAGGATTGTCTCTAACTTACCTTGATGCATACAATTGCTCTATTTTAGTAGGTGAGATGCTAAAGCTCATAGAAAAGGGAGCAATGAAAGGAAAGTAGCAGAAAAAAAGTGGGAAAAATATGTGTTTGTTTTAATCAATAGTCATTAAGTACGTGTTATCCTGATGTCATTGCAACCCTAGTATAAATAACGCTGTTGTGTGAAGGCTTAATAGATATGTTAGAAAGCATTAGTACACAAACGTCATGAAAAGCAGCAAACACACCAGACAAGCCACGGATGAGGTTGTGGATAAATTTAAAACTTAATTAGATTATTAAACAATAATTTAAGCTTGCTTGAAGAGCTCGCAGAACACCCATCAAACCATCCACCGATCATGGAAAAAGTATGAAACGACTGCAAACCTCCTTGGTTATATACCTACAATGATGGGCAGGGCAGAAACACCATTAGCAAGAGAAGCAGTCAAGAAGCCAATGGTAATCCTGGAGGAGCTGCAGAGATCTGCCATTCAAGTGGGAGAATCTGACTGTAGAAAACCCATTAGTTGTGTCAACCAGCAATATGGACCTTATGGTGAAGTTCCATGATGGGAAGATGTTTTGTTTGCAGTTTTCCCACAAGCCGTGTGGTGGACATATAAAACATGTTGAAGAAGATGCTCTGCTCAGATCATATGTAACTATTTGGAATTTGAACAAAACGTCATGCAGGCGGGAAACTAAAACCAGACATCACTGTGAATATACTATCCCCACGGTGCACGTACTGTCGGAAAACACTTAAAAAACTGAAATAATTTAGTTAGTTTTTTCTTTTTCTTTAGAAATATTGCTCAGTCTTTGACATTTCTTATAAAGAAACATGGTAAAAGCCATATGTGGCTTCAGAGCATCGGGGATCATTGTGTTCTTGCAAGGTTGCAAAAGACTTGACATTGGGTCGTATATTATATTAAACCCAAGAAATCACATAACTGTTGTTTTCTTAATAGGCTACAACAATATTAATTCAGGTTTTTCTTTTTTTAATGAAAGAAGTGACTTTTTTTTAATAGCTTGTGTGGGTAGCCACCAGCTTGTGGTAATTTTTACTCTTTCTATATTTTTATTCTTTGTACTGTTAAGTGCATTAATTTTCCATTATCCAGCATGGCTGATGCATGATACAAATGGATATTTTATTAGATATTGTGTTGCTTACATTTTCTCCCATAATTTAGTCTGGGCATAGAAACATTCACAGTGTAAACTCCAGATAATGTACTTATTCATCAGTGACAGGATTCCTACATGGTATGGATACGTCTGAAAAGGTATGGATTGGATAAGTATGGAAATTGCGTAGATGATCCATCCATCCGTCCATCCATCCACCCATCTATCGCGCTGTTCATGTATTTGGCAAAATATCTGCAATGCATATTTTTAACATTTGTGTTTAAACTTTAAAAATGGGCTAAACTGACTCTAGACCTTTGGAAAACTCAGGAAAGAAATGTATGAAATTCTGCCGTTAAGTGTACCAGATCTAATATCGATTCTATTCTCCTGATATAGTGCTTTTTAGCTTTGTGTCATACGATTTTCTAAATATGTCTCTATGCCACAACAAATATTCTTAACCATTAACACTCTGTATGCACTGGCTTATTGGTTTAAAGTCCTACAGTATTTGCAAGTAGATTCTGAATGAAATCTCCAAACTAATAAATCAGTTTGCCTTTGTGACAAGAGCGAGCACCCGGTGGCTTTGAGAAAGCATCTGTAATCCAGTTAAATTTCCATAAACCTCTCCACTCTTGTAGCAGTGCTTTTATTGGCTGAATTCTCAAAAGGAAGAAATATGTGTTATTGGATGGTCTAATGCAGATAAACGACTAAAAGGGCAAATATAATAAAGTCTGAGGATGGCAGAACTAATGAATGTCAGCTTGACAATAGCTTGGGATGGCCTTTCAATACATCTGAGCCGCTCTCAGTGACACAGATGTGACTCGGTCTCTGTAAATAGCATTGCGCCAAATGTGTTTATGTGTTTGTCGCTGGTTGTCATCTGACATGTTGTGGAATAGCGCCTCGGCAGGGCACAAACTCTTGAACTGTGATGATACTTGAACCCTTGGCATTTATAGTGTTTGGCATGCACATAACTGCTTGGAAATTCTGTCCTCATTCGTGTGTTTATATGTGCATTCTGTGTCAAAGTGTTGTAAACCACACAGGCTGCTGAACAGATTGGGTTGCTCAGGGAAGCGTCAGGTGCAAAATTAAGGATTCATCTTTTTTGTACAAATAAACATCCTTTGGATGCTGTGTTTTGGTATGGAAAGCACTTCTTTTGTTTAAGGCTGCAGTAGGTAACTTTGTAAAAATTTATGTTTTTTACAGATTTGTTAAGTGTCACTATGTCCTGACAGTATGATATCAAACAGATTATTTATGGGAAAAAAAATCAAGCTCCTCTGTTCTCCTCCCAGTGGTCCTACTGCCATTTGCAGAAATACACCACTCTTGGTCAGAAACAACCACAGCAGAAAGCAAAGGGGAGGCACCTGTAAGATGTGCTTGTTCAAACTTTCAGGCTAAGTCCACAGTTTTCTCAGAACTCCCCACTGCAGCTTTAAAGCTCCAGATCAAGACTAAGACTACATATATGCATATGCTGTCATATACAAAACCTTGAAGAAGAATTTATGCCCCTTAAGGTTTTTCCGGTTTGGTTAAATTACAACCAAAATCTCTGACGAGCATTTTAAGCTTTGTAAAGAAAACAAATTATACATTGTTTTGTGTTGGTCTGTCACATAAAATCCTAATGAAATACATCGAGTTGTGTAGGTCGTAAAGTAACAAAATAGTGCCTATTTTTCCAAGGCAGTGTTTTTCCCCAGCTCCAAACTGTTCTAAACAGGAGTCTTTAAAGCCCTCCAAGGATCTAAAAGTGTCATAAATCAGTGGCCTAAATGAAGCAGCGGTCAATTAGTCTGTTTTATTAACTACCTCTGTGAACATGCCATGTATTTGTGATGCATTTGCCCCCATCTGAACTCTGTCTGATCTGGAAGAAAATCATTTTTGGGCTCCTTTGTCTCTGCTTTAACATAGAAAACATTTCTGCTGAAATGTAAACGCATCCCAGTAACAAGAAAATATTTAGCCTGAGCGGAGGTTCTCCAAGTCTAACTTGTTGTGATGCATACAGATGGTGTTTGTCTTATTATATTAACTCTATCGTTGGGAAACATCGCAGTTGGCAATTACCTTGCTTGGGCCTCATCCTGTGCTGGTTTTATGTGTGACTGTGTTTAATCGGCAGAACTGAGTGCACTGTGTGATGTTATAATTGAAGTCTTGTTGAAAAAATCTGCTTTGGTCTGGTATAACAAATCTGAGATGTGATCATAATTGCTGCACCTTTTAATCAATAATAGATATGGGTGTTTTGCAATGAAATGGAGTTTTTTTACCCAGATACTCAGAAAACATTTGGATGTGTGTGGCCCCACAACAGAGACCCCTCCCATCAGGGCAGAATTGCTTCATCACATGGTGGGGGAGGTGATTATAAAGAGAGCTCATGTTTTCATGTTTGGTCACCATCCGTCAGAGGGCCCAATCAAATCCAAAACCATAACAGCCCAATCTGATCCTATCTGAGTCACCACATCCTCTCACTGGGGGAGGAAGCATTTACATTGTTTCATTAATATGTTTTCCACACTGTGCATACCAAGCCAGTGAAACATGTATTTTTGATGTTTTGTTTTTAATTTTCCAGATTGACAGAACTGTCAGGGTACCTCACCGATGGGCCCTTCAACTACAAGTTCAAAACAAAGTGCACCTGGCTCATTGAGGCATAGTAAGTTTTTTGTTCATTTGTTGCACAGAAGCTCTACAGTCGCAGCATGATGTGGAATTTATTAATAATTACTTTACTGTGAATTTAGAAATAACTTTGGCTTCAGTACAATTTACAATTTTGATGAATTATGGAGTTAAATAACCCTAAAAAGCCTCATACCTCATGATTAATTTTAATTACCGTATTTTCCGCACTATAAGGCGCACTTAAAATCCATCAATTTCCCCAAAAAATGACAGTGCGCCTTGTAATCCGGAGCGCCTTATATATGGATCAATTGGTTAATTGGTTGATCCATACTGGTTGTACACGGCGCTCTGTCAAAATGTTTCAGTACGACTGGTAAACTACAAAGCCGCACCGCTTACAGCATTACGGCTACCGTAGTCAGGGGTGTCGCCGAAGTAATAGCGGTAAACACCTGTACTGTGCTTACTCCTAGTCCAACACCACTTGTGTGTGTATAACGACCCCAAAATTGCACCTTTCAAGAGACACGCTTACGATGCTGAGTTCAAACTCAAGGCTGTCAGCTACGCAGTCGAACATGGGAATAGAGCAGCAGCGAGAGAATTCAACAGTTAACGCTACTATATTGTGAATGTACTAACATTTGATTTAGTGCATCAAACTGTTTCTTTTACGTGTTTACTGAATCAGGGAAAAGTTCCCTTTCACGTTTTAACTAACGTTTGATTTCAACTTCATAGACTCCAATGCATTCCTAACGTGCGGTTGGCTCTATTCAATAGAATTCTATGTAGAGGAGACCTTACCATGAGAGTGAATGAAGTTATCAGAACGCTGGTTTGTAGTGTATCAATAAAGTTTGACTGACTGACTTATCTGACTGTTTTGTTGACATTCTCTTTAGCACAGCTCCATCTAGTGGATGCATAACGCAACCCCAGTCAAACGTTTGACTGCAGTAGCTTCTATTCTATGCGCCTTATAATCCGGTGCGCCCTATATATGAAAAACGTTCTAAAATAGGCCATTCATTGAAGGTGCGCCTTATAGTGCGGAAAATACGGTATGTAATATTTCGTGTTATTTCCGTTGATTGTGGTTCTGATCCCAGTTGTCGACTGCTACCAACGGATAAACTTCTGCTTGTAGTTTTTATTGATCATTTATATTCATGTTTTCTTACAGTAGACTAAGAGTAGATTGTATTACTTCATCTCTCGGTTTGTTAAAGTGGGGCTGAAGCGCCAACCAGTCGACTCAAACTGGTGAACAAACCTGTATTATGGGAAAAATTGACTATATACAGAAGACTGGAAGGCACCGTATATAGAAATCTATAAGATTCAGTCTCCTGCTGTGTTCTTTTTTTTCTTTTTCAAATGTAGCTAATAAAAACAAAGTTACAAAGAACCCCAAAACTCCCAGTGGCAAATGGCTCCTTGGCTTTTGTGCCGAACTAAAGTTTGGTACAAATGTGGAAAAATGACCAGCGCCCAGTTAATTTGAGGCATTCCTTTAAACCAAACCTACGGATGCAGCTTAAACGGCACAATGTAGAACTAAATGGCACATGTTAAGGTTTCCATATGATTACATGCCAGGCCTTGTGTTCCTGTTACTCTTTCATAAGCAATCGTTGACATGAGGCAGCTATAACCTCTTTACTTTTTGAGGCCTTTAATTTTCATGCCAGCTCTAACCACCATTCACTGGAAATATAATTGGCCAAAGTTGGCTTGTTATTTTCAGGCCCTCTTGAGTTTGGACATTAGGGATATTTCTGTGGATTAAGAGCATAATTAGGCCAAAACGAAATCATTATTGTTATACTTGCTTTTTTAATCCATTACAAAAGGAACTGAAATGGCTACTTAAATACTCTTGTTTTAGGCTTCACAGAAAGTGGAGGCATTAAATAAAAACTGTTGGGTGTCCTGTTAGGAATTTCCCTTACATTTCTCCCAATAATTAAACATATACATACAATGATTTTTTTGTTGTTGCTATTGCTGATTTCTGTTGCGTGAAATAACAGAACGTTTTGAAGTTCTAGTTTTTTTATCCTAATGTTTGTGGTTTTTATATTCTAACCAAAATTAAGTTTTGTTATTCCAACATTCACACATCAGACAGAAACTCAATGGTTTTCTTCTTTCAGCCCCAATGCAGTTCTGCGGTTAAGATTCAACCACTTTGCCACAGAATGCAGTTGGGACCACATGTACGTCTATGACGGAGACTCCGTTTATGCTCCACTGGTTGCTGTTTTCAGGTGAGAAACCCCAGATTGATCACTTCATCAGTTTCTTTGTCACAGGAGCATTTTTTTTTCCTAGTTAAAATAGTTTATCCATTTTAGACTTATTTCTTGTAACATTCCTCTAGATCAGGGGTCTGCAACCTTTATAAGCCATGTTTGGCCTCAGTCAAATAAATATCTATTACAGAAATGTGTTTTCATATATTATGACCCATTATTTTATTTCAAATTTTCAGCTTTTAAAATAAAGAAAAACATAAAACTTTTCACAAAATGAAGATTGACAAATGTTCTTTTAAGTTATGTTTGTGGAAAATGATTTAGGAAAAAGTTCATAGTTTCCAACAAAATGAAGAAAATTTGACTTAAAAAATATTACTGGTGCTTTTAGTGTCATTCTGTTGTGAAATTCAAAAGATGCTTAAACTTGCATTTGTTGTTATTAGGGTGCACCGATTTACTGATCTTGCCTGGCCTGCCGATTCCAATTTTGGCCAATACAGATGTCTTTTTTAATAACTGACACTGTCAGGTGTTATAAGGTCACAAAACACCTTCAATGTTCCAATTTTATTTTATTGCTAAACATTGAACAATACTCCTGAAACAATATAAACTTGTTTTAACTGCACATGCGGTAGCGCTCTCAAATATAAATGAAAGGTTTAGAGCATTGTAGTTCCTTTAGTCTTCAGTTTTTCACATTTTAAAAAGAAACAAAACTTGCACATTTGGTTAAACAAGTGGATAAGATCAGTTTCACATGTAAGTATTGGCCAATCACCGATCTTCCAAAATTAAGGAAATCGGGGCCGGTGCCTCCAGTTATCATATCTGTATTTTAAACATTAGTTGTTTTTTTTTATGATTTTTGTTTTTAGCCAAAGTTATTAAGAGCCATTGTGGAAGGTCCAAAGAACCACTTGCTGCTCCAGAGCCACAGGTTGCAGACTCCTGCTCTTTACACAGCGATGTAGCACAAAGTTAAGGATTTGTTTTTGCAACGTAGAAGTATTTAAAAAGAATAAATGCATTTTGTGCATATTTCGACAGTGGCCTGATCGTACCAGAAACACGAGGTAATGAGACGGTTCCTGAAGTTGAGACGACTTCAGGCTATGCACTGCTGCACTTTTTCAGCGATGCTGCTTATAACCTGACAGGATTTAACATATTCTACTCGTAAGTACTTTATGCAAAACATTTGAATTTGGGAAACACTTGTAAAGACATAAAAGAGCAAAGGGCTGTATTGTTTTATTGGAGGAACCTGAGTTGGAAAGAGTGTTTACTGTCGATTCTAATTGTTATTTTTCATGAGTAAGTTCTTTATTAACAGCAGCTGGAGGCTACTTGAACCAATCTGAAGTAACGGTTGATGATCTGCTGAGTATTTTTCTATGCATCACTACAGTCCTTGGACAACTCATGTTAACTTAAAGCTATTTTCAGGATAAACTCCTGTCCCAATAACTGCTCCGGTCATGGGAAGTGCACCCCGGGGAACTCGGCTGCCAGCAGAGTGTACTGTGAATGTGACAAGTACTGGAAGGGTGAGGCCTGTGACATCCCCTACTGTAGGGACAACTGCGGGAGCCCTGACCATGGCTACTGCGACCTCACTGGCGAGAAGCTGTGTGTCTGCAATGACAGCTGGCAAGGTGAGAGCCGAGGGGGAAAAAGATTGTGTTGTATGTTGGAGTGACTACTGGAAGTAGGAGGGATGTATCTGTCAAAAAAGGAAAAGTTGACATAAACCGGTATGGATTATCACGGGATTTTAACAAAAATTTAATCTGCAAGGTAGAATGCTATCTAAGTGCTTATAAAAAAACAGCTATTATTCCGGCTTCTTCCAAAATAAAAGTATTTTAATTATTGCATTTATAATGTATTTATTAAGTTACCTATGATATTAATTTATTGTTGTTTTGATGGATAGTAAAGTCCATAACTTCAAAATCTGAAGCAACAATACCTAAGAACTGGTGGTTGTGGTAATCTGTCAGAGAGATGCTAAAAATAAAGTCAGGGGATTCACAGTCTTTAAGGAGTTTGGACTCAAAGGATACTTTTGAAAAGCAGATAAAGACATTTTTAGTTCAAAAAGCTTTTAGTTGGACTTGCGTTTTTATACAGATTTAATTTCTGTATTTCTGTTTTATGTAATATCCGTCATCGCATATTTTATCAGGTTATTTTCTGTAATGCACTGAAAGGTGTCCTATAAAAAATCTTTTAGTTACTTACTTGGCTTTCTTTTAGCCTGTTGACCGGCATTGCACAGCAGTAGGTTGGTGGAGTACCAACTGTGGGCTACTTTATGCAGGTGGAGCGACTCTGGTCACTTTGGCCGTTTCTTTCGCATCTCTTGAGCATTTTTGATAAATGCAATAAATGTGATTGCTGATTTTGTGGGCCAACTACAAATTTAGCAGGATGTTTCTGGTCCAAGTTGGTCAGTACCAGAATCGATCCAAAAAAGTAAACTAATCAACCGCCTCCTTGGTCGTTACTGACCCCATCTTAATCTGTGGCTCAGATTCTTGAAGGGTGAATGATGGTTTCGAAAGAATGGTGTCACACTCATTTTAAATACACCTGCCCTAAAATGACGGATAAACACTCACCACCAAAAGTGGCTACAATGGGCTTTTGAGTATCAGAACTTGACCCCTTGACTGTTAAAGAAGGGGGTAAAAGGAACGTTTATAGTGATACCGTGATGCTTGGGCAGTTTGTCTAGATGTTTCAGACACACAGCTCAACCATTTCTGCTGATTTTGCTGCACCCATTTACAGAAATCTTATACCCTGATCGTTACGAGTTCTCAGCATGATAACGCTTTGTGCTTGCATGGAAAAACAATCTAGAGGTCCTGACTTGGTTTATTAGGGAATCAGATCTGGATCGACCACTTGTAGAATGTGTTGGATATGTTTATCCAACAAATGGAAGCTCCACCAAGCATTTTACAGGACTCAGGATGTCTGCTTCGGACAGCTTGGTAACAGATACCTTAGCATAACCTCAGGTCTAATTGAGTCCATAGCTTGCGTCATCAGCAAAAAGGTGAACTTCTCAGTATTGCTGAGGCCTGTTGAAGGGTTTGCAAGAATCCCATTACTGGCTGACCCTCCCTTGAAATGTTGACTGAATTTTTGCATCATAATGGCTGTAGTTGTTCCTTAAAAAAGTCTGTCCATTGTCTTTTCATCTGCTGGTAGTGATGTCATGAGCAGTGTGCTGTCAGGCAAAACAGGAACAGCTGTGTTGTGTTATGTCTCACTGTAATTCTGATTGGTATCATGTTGATAAGCCTTTCGATTGTGGCTTATTATATTTCTCCAGCTGGAAGGAAGCAAATGCGTTTGCAAGATGAAACTTGACATACTCATTCACTTCTTCAGTGTGCCCTTCATCAATACACGCTACAATTTGGCGCTTCCTTGTTCATTATCGCTTATGGATTACTTCAGGCATATGTTTGGCATTTCTGCAGTTCAAATTAAGAGTTACTTGAAAAATTTGCATTTCCTGCGAAAATGCAGTGTAAGCTGAATCTTTTAGCTGAAAGCTGGCAGAAACAAGCTGAAATTGACTGCAGAAAATCTGCTGAAATCTGATAAATTAGTAGAAATGGCAGAAACAGCAAAGAAAAACTGTCATCTGATCTGTTTGAGCTGGAAGACTATTAGCTATAAAACAGCTTAACAATGTACAGTCACCTCAAAACTACTTGTTGAAGTAGTTGTTGAAATGCAAGAACTGACAAAAACTTTAAAAAAGCAGGAAAGAGCTGCCCATAGATGAGCTGAAAAAGCATAGCACTGGAGCAAAAATATAGCCTAAGAATTTGAAGTCAGTGCTAAAATACATAAAGAAATAGCAGAAATTTCAGAAAAAATTAACTAACAACAAATACGCTGAAGAAATACAAAAACAAACAAGAAATTGCCTAAAAAACGCAAAAGTGTTCTTCAGCTAAGAGAGAAGAGAGGAGAAAGAGAAGCTAAAATGCTAACATTAGCATATTGGCTATCACTAGCATGAAGGCTGATATTAATTTTAACCCATCTACCATGCAAAAAGCAATATATAAGCTAAAATTAGCTAAAATGCTAATGCTTACTACAGCGTATATTCAAAAGTCTATGAAATTGCTGTTTAAAATTATTCACTCTTCAGCAATCACACAATAATAATAATAAACTAGAACATTTCTGAAGAAATTTAGACGGGGCCTGCCTCTTGGTGCGTGCTTCTCGGACCAGAGCCAAAGGTTGTGGGGCTGAGGTATAGAACCAAAGCAACAGAACGGTGTGCATCACGATTGAGGGTAGAAGGTTAAGATGTCTATCTAGACCTGTTCTTTTTTCACAAGTAATCATGCGTCCTTGCATTGCTTTGGCAGTCGCCAATAAATAAAGAGTCCAGTTTAGAGATGTGTAGTAATAGGTGCCACCAGGCAATGGCATGGGAGTCAGGCCACTCACTGTTCTCCCTTCATTGCTATGGCAGGCCCCAACTAAGGAATGTTGAGGCTTTTATTTTGTAAATATCAGTGAGTTTATTTTGAAAGGATAAAGTAGATCCATTTCCATCACAGAGTCCCAGCGATAGTGTTAAGACCAATGCTGTAATTATCGCTGTGTGAAATATGAAGACGTTTATTTTGTAGGGTATGTCTAGGTGTTGTTTTGAAAGTCCAGTATAGTTGTCCTTTCAGGTCTGGCGTACTTCCACTAAATATAAAGAACCTGGTTGCTGTTCTAAAACCATTATGTATGCTATTATCAGCTTAAAAAATTACTTGTAACTCTGGAAGACTGAGGGTTTAATTTAGAATGTTTCAGTAAGCTTTATTTTAAAAGGCCGACATGGTCCTATTTCCAACACTGGGTGAGCTCCAACAGTAGTGTGAAGCCCAATCCTGCAATTATTTATAATTTAAAATGTAAAGGCTTTTATTTTGTAGAGCATGTTTTGTCTAATTTTGAAAATCCAGCATGGTTGTCCTTTCAGGTCTGGGTTGGTTCCATTAGTTATATAGAACCTACTTCCTATTCTATAATCATTATGTATGCTATTATCAGCTTAAATAATCATTAGTAACTATTAAAGATTGAGGCTTTTATTTTGAATGTTTCAGTAAGCTTTATTTTAAAAGACCAACATGGTCCTATTTCCTACACTGGGTGTGCTCCAACAGTAGTGTGAAGCCAAGTCCTCCAATTTTCTATAGTTTAAAATGTAAAGGCTTTTATTTGGTAGAGCATGTTTTGTCTTATTTTGAAAATCTAGCAGGGTTGTCCTTTCAAATCTGGGTTACTTCCATTAGTCATATAGAACCTGCTTGCGTACGCTGTTATCAGCTTTAAAAAATAATTTATAAATATGGAAGTTGATGTTTAGTGTGAACAAAAGGCTTTTATTTTATAGAGTATGTGTAAGTCTTATTTTGAAAGTCTAGTGTGGTTGTCAGCTATGACTGACTTATTGTGAACACTCATGGAAGCTTATGGCCTGATCTCAGCCTCAGAGTAGAGGGTGACACGGGAGTGGATTTTCTCTCCTGTCCCATCCCGTTCCCACAGAAAAATGTCTTGTCCCATCCCACTCCTGGTAAATTGACTCCCGCTCCTGTGACACTCCCATTTTTGTTTTCTTCATTTAGTCTTTTGGCAATTTCTTTGAAGGACCAGTTAAGTCCCTGTTTTTAGCTGTAGTAAAGGCCAGTTAAAGTAAAAAGAATAATAATGAAGAAATAATAAAATATCAAACAAGATAGACCATGCCTATCTTAGCTGAATAAACAAAATGTACATAGTTGTATTTTACTCATTTATTAAGTGATTGTTTCCTTTGAACAATGACATTACTTTTATGTTTCAAGTTGCTGAAACGAAAGAAAAATGCACCTAGTAAGAGAAATGTACTTGTTGAACAAAAGGGCATAAAGGCATTACCTTCATAATTTAGAAACTGTACCTCAATGGTTCACAGCCCTGGTCCTCAGGGACCCCTTCCCTGCAAGTTTTAGATGTGTGTCTGCTCCAGAACACCTGATACAAATTCTGACATGACCTCCTTTACAGGCATCAAGAATGGAGGGTCAAACTGAACAAAATTAATACAATAAAATCATCATAAAATAAATAAATGTTGTGAATGTCCCATAAGTGAAGTAAATGTAACATGAAAGAAATGTAACATTAAATGTGCCATTAAATTAAAGGTACCATTTATTTATTTAATACATCATTAGAAACAATAAATGTACATTATATCATGAAATGGACTATTATGCAATTAAATTAAAGTATAATTTAAAGACGACATGACGTAATTAGTGGTACACTTAATATTTAATGATGTATTAAATAAATTGTACATTTAATGGTACATTCAATTTTTTTCTATTTCACAACATATTTATTTAATATCTTCCCTTGATGAAGCCTTTCAGCGAGGTCCGCGAGGGGACATGGGGGAATTTGTTCTCTTTTTGCGTTCCCACGCAATAGTCTTTGCATTATGCACTTTGTGGGATAGTTTCCAAACCAGATAACTGTAAAAATGAAACAAACACTACACCCGTTTTGAGATTTATTGAGTTTTATTTTGAAATCGGCCTTAAATAAAATTATCTTCAAATCAGACTAAAAGACAGTTTTTATCCACAAGCTGACAAACAAACTACTGAACACTGGACAATAATACTGCACGAAACCACATCTGTGACACTTTTTTTGCTTATTACTGCTGCATGATGTGCACTTTTTTTTTTGCACGCCATTAGTGTTTTTGTTTTTATCGTGATTTGAACGGTTCTTCTTATCCTAAGCATTTAATTGCATTGTTGACTGCATGTTCAATTCAATTCAATTCAAAAATACTTTATTAATCCCAAAGGGAAATTAAATGTTGTTATAGCTCATGTTATGAAGGTTTCCTCAAAGAGCCGTTGTAGATGCTGATGGCTGTGGGCAGGAAGGATCTCCTGTAGCGCTCCGTCTTACAGCAGATCTGAAGAAGCCTCTGACTGAAGACACTCTGTTGTTGTCTCATGAAGAGGATGCTCAGGGTTCTCCATAATGTTCTTCATTTTATGAAGAATCCGTCTTTCCACAATGATCTCCAGAAGTTCCAGAGGAGTCCCCAGAACAGAGCCAGCCTTTTTTATCAGCTTGTTGAGCTTTTTTAAGTCCCTGGCTCTGATGCTGCTTCCCCAGCAGATGATGGTAGAAGAGATCACACTTTCCACAACAGACTTATAGAAGATATGCAGCATCTTGCTGCAAACACCAAAGGACCTAAGCTTCCTTAAGAAGTACAGTCTGCTCTGTTCCTTGTAGATGGCTTCACAGTTGCATCTCCACTCTAGTCTGTTGTCCAGGTGAACACCGAGGTATTTATACTCCTGCACCACCTCCACTTCTTCTCCCATGATAGAAATAGTTTTTGACTTATTCCTGTTTCTCTTAAAATCTAGAATCATCTCCTTTGTTTTAGTCACGTTCAGAATGAGATGATTGTTTCCACACCATGCCACAAAGCGGTCCACCACCTTCCTGTACTCAGCTTCTTGTCCATCTCTGATCCACCCCACGACTGCAGAATCATCCGAGTATTTCTGCAGATGACAGGAGTCTGTCTTGTACTGGAAGTCTGAGGTGTACAGAGTGAAAAGGAATGGTGAGAGTACAGTCCCCTGTGGTGCTCCTGTGCTGCTGACTACCTGGTTAGACTCACAACCCTTCAGTCTCACAAACTGTGGTCTGTTTGTCAGGTAGTCTTTGATCCAGGAGATTGTTGAGGACTCCACCTGAGTCTTCTGGAGTTTCTGACAAAGCAAATCAGGCTGGATTGTATTAAATGCACTGGAGAAATCAAAGAACATGATCCTCACAGTGCTACTGGCTTTGTCCAGATGACAGTGGGTTTGTTGAAGCAGGTGTATGATGGCATCTTCAACTCCAACTCCACAGCTGCTCTGCACAGGCCTTCAGGGCTGACATGATCTGGACCTGCAGCCTTATTCCTCTTCAGTCTCTCCAGTTGTCTCTTCACTTGACTTCTTGAGACACACAGGTGGAAGGGGGAAGCAAAGGAAGTATCAGCATCTTCTGATATGGTTGAAGGCAAACATGTAGAAGCAGAAGGGTCTAGGGCTGAGGTGGAAGATAAAAAATGTGAGGTGTTACTGGACAGCTGTGGGTCCTGTGGGTCAAAGGAAGATGGAATGTCTGTTTGTATGTGAGCAGGAGAGGAGGATGCGAAGCTTGTTTCTGAACTGAACCTATTGAAGAATGTGTTCAGTTCATTGGCTCTGTCCAGACCTCCATTGGTCTGATCATCCTTCTGCTTGAAGCCTGTGATCTTCTTCATCCCTGTCCACACATCTCTGATATCAAAGTCAACACACCATTCATGGTGTGTTGACTTTGCGTTGCTTCAGGGCATGTTGACGGAAATCTGTTAGTCCCATATCAATGAGGGTGACATTTTCTGAATCGGGAAAGAGAATCCTACGTTTGATATATAATTTGTGTCAGTAGAGTGAAAATTAAGCGAGTGAAAAGAGTTTGTTTGTTCTTTCTCAGGTTATTCAAAAACCTAGAGTGTAAACTCTAACAACTGATAACATTATAAAATTGATAACTTAAAAAATCTTGCGTAAAATTTGAATCGCGATTGTAGAAGAACCACAACAGATATGAAAAAGCTGAATTATTTGAAGATAGCTTAATGGCTTGTGAACATTTTAAAAGTTGAATGGGGTTTCTAGCTGAAAGTATGTAGAAGTAGTAAGTTGTGAAAGAGCACAAAGTTTAGCTGAATTTTGTGGAATGTTTAAGATTTTCCATTCATTTCAATGGGCCAAAAATCGGCACAAAAAACTGAATAATTTAAAAGTATGAAAAGTATTAATACCAAAAGTCTAGCCGTAATGTCCTAAATGAGCTGAACATTTTAAAAGTTGAATGGCTGAAATAGCACAAAGAATGAAGGAGATAGGTGCCAAAAAAAGTGTTAGATATACATAATAAAGAGAAACATGATCTCAATACTGTGAATGCTGAAGGCATTCACACAATTACTGAAAATAGTCCTTATATACAGCTAGAATATGCATCTTAAAAATAGTAAATGGAAGGAGCGTGTAACTTTTAGCCCTAAATGCATGCAATACCTTGCAAAAATATTCATATTCTTTGAACTTCTTTACATTTGTAATATTACAACCACAAGCTTGGATGTATTTTATTGGGACATTTTTAAGGAAACTAACACAAAGTAGTGCATAATTGTGTGGCAAGCATTTTTACCACCACTTATACAGCTAGTATAGGCTGTGTCTCTACCAGTTTTGTGCATCTAGAGTTGAATATTTCCACCATTTTTTGCTCCTGTCTCATATCTTTTCATGCCTTTAACAAGTTTTCTTCCAGGACTGCCTGGTATTTATCTACATCCAGTTTCCCATCAACCCTGATCAGCTTCCCTGTGCCTTCTGAAGAAGAGCTTCCCCATAATATGATGCTACCATTGTCTTGTTTCACAGTGGGAATGATTTATTCGAACGATGTATTGCTTAGTGTCAGGTTTCCACCGCATATGATATTGTATGCAGGCAAAAAGTTACAAATTTGAACCTTTTTCCACATGTTAGCTCTTCCTGATGATGTTTGGTCACTAACATTTACTAGAAATCTCTGAGGCCTTCACGGAGCGGCTGGATTTCTCCTGAGGTTAAAATTACACACAGGTGGACTCTAATTACCAACAAGGCAACTTCTAAAGCAATTGTTTGTGCTGTTGTTTCAGAAGTATTTAAGCGTATCACATTAGAGTGGGGATAGACCATAGAAAAATGAAGATATTTCTTTATAAAAAGAACGACTTCACTACTTTGTGTTGGTGTGTCACATAAAATGCTAATAAAACATGTAAAAGTTTTTGGTTGTAATGTGAAATGAGTTCAAGGGGAATGAATATTTTTAAAAAGCACTGTAGGTCTTTAGCAAAGCACTTGTGTTGCATTTTTGCATTTTTAATTGGCATTCCCAGTTGTAATGCCTTCTCTCTCTGTTCTGTTTATCTCTCCAGGCCCAGATTGCTCGCTGACTGTTCCGTCCACCGAGTCCTTCTGGATCCTCCCCAGCGTCAAGCCCTTTGGCACCTCCCTTGCCAGGGCTTCCCATAAGGCCATGGTGCAGGAGAAGGTCATGTGGGTGGTGGGTGGATACACATTCAACTACAGCTCATTCCAGATGATTCTGAAGTAAGTTACTGTTACCTAATTGCTTTTATTCTCTTGTTACATTCATGCTTATGCATTTCCATTTGAAAATAGAGTTTTCATTTTACCTAAAGTTTATTTTTAATAACACCGGACAGTTTATAGAAATTAAACATCACTTTGCAACAAAAGACAGTGAAAAAGTACTTCTGACCTTTTAGACAGCACTTTTTTATGGTTTCCTTGTACATGTATAACTGGTCATTGGTGATGTGCAGCAGTGAAGAGAATACCACCGTTCTCTGAATTTGTTTGAGAGAACTGCAAAGCCGTTTCATATGTGCCTTTTTTAAATCACCTGTTAGTGGGACATCTGTGAAAATCAACTGGGGGTTTCTGCAGAATAAGATACACAGAGTGGTGAAAGCACCTGTCAGGGGGTCTGAAGTTTCACTGGTGAAACCACCACACAGCAGCCTTTGGATTGTTGCAGTTTGGAAAACATTGAGGCTGGTATAAACAGCTTGTAGTGTAATGGCTCTTTTCCATGGCCGACTCCACTCCACTCAGCCTGTTGTGTGACCATGTCCATTACTGGCTTTTCCGACCCAGTACTTGCTTTCTTCGTACCTTCTTGACAGCAGGTCCCATTGGGGCTGACTGGGGCTCAAAAACAAAGCTGAAACTCAAAAGCGACTACAAACATATTACGGACCACAATAGCCGGAGCAGGTCAACCGAAAGCCGTTGTGTTGGTTCGAAATCATGGACATCATTTATGGAAATCGTCCCGCGAGTTGTGGACGTGAGGGTGTTCTGGACTCCGCAACCTCACTGTTAGGACATGATGTACCACGGCGAGTGTTTACTTTGCCTTGCACAACACATGAAGCTGACGGCTGGAGGTATGGCTGGAGGCCAGCAGGTTTTGTGCAGAGGAGAGCGGTGCAGTGCTGGAACCCTGAATGGAAAAGAGGTGTAAGCGACCTTTTGACCTGTTTGAGATTTTGGGTTTCCGTATGAACGGTTTTTGTTGTTGTTGATGTTCTGCTCAGTGTTTATTCATCACCAGGTGCAATGATTCCTGATGTCCCTGTTCCATCTTGTATGAACAACAGAGGATTGATGTGACCAGGTGTTTCTTTTTATTGCTCACAAGCTGTAAATTATGTGCACTCATCACCATGCAGAGCCTGCAGCTGAACAAAAGCACTGTTTAATTCTTTAAAACTAAAGCTTTGGTTGATGTGCTAGTGACCAGATTCATACCAACACAATGTGAGGGAAAAAGACCCAATCTAATCTAAATGTATATTTTCATTTACAATGTTTGTCTCAGGAAGATGTTAAAAATCTCAGCATGATCTGTAATCAGTGAATCTAACCAGATTGTTTTGAGTAAAATATGAGAGCCTTGAGTAAAAATACCACAAGTTCATGTTTTATTGTATTGTAGATTATAGATGATTATTCATGTTACATGTTGGGGGGTTTATTTGAAATGTGATGTCTCTTTCTTTGCAGCTACAACCTGGAGAGTGGCGTCTGGAACACAGTACCCATCAGCGGTGGCCCTGTGCCAAGATACGGACACTCGCTTGCTGCCTACCAGGTACCTACACAAATACGGTCACACATGGGTCATATTCTGCATTGCATGTTTGCTTTCACAGACAGATATGCCCCAGAACCATCAGGGTGCAGAGGGAATAAAAAAAAAAATCAACACAACTGGTGGCAAGAGATGTGAAAAATTGGCTACGATGAAATCACAGGGATTTTTGTTACAAAACAGGAAGCTGTATTCACGATCATTTCCTGCAGAACTGTAAAAGCATAGGATTAGAGCTGCACCATTTCATACGATCCTCTGATTTGTGATATTTTTGAATATTCTGATGATGATATTGGTTTAAATAAATTAGCATTATCAAGGGTCTGCAATCTACAGCTCCAGAGCTGCAAGTGGCTCATTTAATATTCTAAACGATGAAATATTGCCCTGTTTTCTTTGTCTTTCTTTTGTTTTGTGCCCCCATGAAAAAACACTCGCCCCATCTTGGCCCCCTGGTAAATTTGGTCTAGAACCGCCACTGCTTCCTTGTCAATAATTACAGCACTTTCATTTTTCAGTTTTCTTTACCATCTATCTACTGTGTCAGGTGTGAGCATCTGCTACAGTGAGACTTCATCCAACTTGCGTAATATATAACAGTGTGCTGCTTTCATTTTGTGGTTTACACTAGGGGTGTGAAATACAAAATCGATAGGCCCCGATTTCCTTAAATTTGGGTGATCGAAGATCGGCCGATATTTACATGTGAAACCAAACCGATCTTATCTACCTCCGGAAAGGTCTGAAAATCAGCCACTGTCCTTTTTTTGCTCTGCCGTGAGAGAAGGCTGACTGACAGACCCGCCCACCAGATCATGTTCGTACGTGTGCAGTTAATAGTCACCCCACTGTTGCCAACATTACATTGGAACATTGAATGTGTATTGTGACCTTATGACACTTGACAGTGTAAAAAGCTAAAATTGGAATCGGCAGGTCAGGCTTTTTAAAACTTCATGCATTCCCTAAAACATTAATCAAGATAATCAAATCTCTACTTTTCAGGATGATATCTACATGTTCGGTGGGAAGCTTGAAGCGAGCTGGGGGAACGTAACAGACGAGCTGTGGGTGTTCAACATACTGAGTCGGACGTGGCAACGCAGAAGTCCTGCCGCCGGCTCGCCAACCCAAGCTCAGGTTTACGCTGTGGAGGGCCACACAGCCCACTGTGTTCAGCTGAGCAGCGGCGAGACTGTTATGCTGGTCATCTTTGGTTATTCTCCTATCTACAGCTACATCAGCAACGTTCAGGAGTACAACCTGAGTGAGTCGCAGCAGCTCTTGTTTAAATCAAGCACCGTGTGGTAACCTCAGTCATTCCATTTTAAGCTTAACTGAGACATGAAAATGACTAACATGAGTCATTTCTAAGCATATTTTATTTCATATATGGATTATTAGTTGTTTTTGTCTACAGACAACAAATATTGCCAACCTGCTGACATTAATGTGTTAAAGAAAAGGAATCATTTTTTTGAGATTTGCATTTTCTTCATGAAGTTTCTTGTGGTTAATACTTTGCTACATCAATGTGGTTCTTTACCCCACTGTACACTTTCTTTGTTTCCATCCTTGCATTACCTTGCAATCATACTCAAAGCCCTTAGAATGTTCCACATGTAGTCATGTTACAACCACAGATTATATTTTATGGGGATAATAGGAATTTCCCCACTGATGTGGGAACATTTCCATAAGAATTTTACTTTAACCAGGCACTTTGAAGAGGTTCTGATGCTGGGGGACGGTGTAATGAATTGTGTGGGTTGATACACCCAACAACCAAACCGAACTTATCCTCTTGCATCGTTGGCATGCTCGAGCTTGGTCTACAAAATCCCAGCGAGAAATAAATATTGCAGCATACGCGAAATTGATCAGCCGGACGTCCATGACATTATTTAGCTGTTCTGCAGCAAATACGGTGACGGACTGAAGAATATGAGCCAAACAGATAATAAAGATATCTACGCAGCACCTCGAGAGACTAAATAAAACTTTTCTGCACTCCTACAGACTGCAAGTACACAACAAAAAAAGTGGATTTTGCATGAAATGTCCTTTTTAAATTTTCGATCGTTGTCCTTCTGGAAGGTGGACCTCAAGGTCTTCTGTCCTTTCAAGTCTCTGACAGGTTTTCTATGGGGATTTTCCTGTACTTAGCTCCATCTGTCTTCCCATCAACTCTAATCAGCATTCACACAGCATGATGCTGCCGCTGCCATGTTTCACAGTGGGAAGAATGTGCTTTAGGTGATGTGCAATGTTAGTTTTCCACATAGCATTTTGCATGTAGGCCTCAAAGGTAAGATTTGAGGTTTTTCTTTAAGGCTTTATTGTTACTCTTTTATAAACACTAGATTTGCTGAGTGCATGCCTGATGTTTTCCCCTCAGTAGTTTCTTCTACCTGGGTTTATTTAAGGGCATCAGGGTATTAACACAGATATTTATTAATTAAATATTGAAAAAACTATGTATATTTTCCTTCTCCTTCACAGATATGCGCTGATACATTCTGTTGGTATAAAACCTCCAACAAAATCGATTGTGGTTTTATGGTGACAAAATGCAGAAAGGTTCAAAATCTATTTATACTGTAACAGAAAAGCATAGCTTATACAATAACAACCAGCATTTCAAAAGTTCCCACCAATGCTGACTTTATAGTGAAGGGCTCTAACTCCTAATAGATATGAAAAGCTTTTAAAATCCAATTATTGTGTGAGGTGAAATGTGATTCAACTACAAGAAATTTCTCTCCTTATTTAAAGCTTTCCATATGTTTTCCTTTTAGGATCCAAAGTGTGGTTGTTACCTGAGACAAAAGGTGCCATTCCCCAGGGAGGTTATGGTCACAGCAGCACATATGACAGCTCCAGCAGCAGCATCTATGTCCACGGAGGCTATAAAGCTCTCCCAGCCGGCAAATATGGCCTTGTTGACGACCTCTACCGATACGACGTGAACACGAGGACATGGTAAATCAACATAATCGTGTGCTGCTTTCACCATTCATTATCCTTTACAGATAACGTGCACGGCTTCTTGCTACAGCTGTCCCTGACAAACACTTGCCATGCGCATTTCACAGGTTTATTCTGAGAGAAAGCGGCTTTCCACGGTACCTGCACTCGGCTGTGCTCCTCAGTGGCACTCTGCTCGTCTTTGGTGGCAACACGCATAATGACACGTCACTCAGCAACGGGGCCAAGTGTTTCTCTGTTGATTTCCTTGCATATGACATTGGTAGGTCTCATGTTGGAACATGTAGCAAGTTAAAATAAATGGTTTATAAATGTGGTACTAAGATTTTTGTTCACTTTTTGGCATGATTATTTCTCTCTTTGTTGTTATTTTAGTTTTTGTGAATGAGAAATTCTGGTTTGATGCATAAAATAGCTTTTGTTTATTGGAAATGAACAAAGAAACCCAAAATCTATCCCTCAGCATGTGATGAGTGGACCCTCCTACCCAAACCAGACCTGCACAGGGACGTCAACCGTTTCGGCCACTCGGCTGTCGTTAGCAATGGGTAGGTTTTTAAAACTGGTGTCTTCAGGTAACTTACACTGGTCAGATGTTTACATGGTCGACACATGGTTGTTATACAGTCTGGAAAAGTCTCTTTTTGTCTATTCTTCCACATTTCTGTCTGTCTACCCATTTATCCATTCATGCATCTATCCACTTATCTCTGTTCATCCATCCACCGATCTGTCTGTTCGTTCATCTGTCCATCCATCCACCTACCATTCCCTTCATCCATTTGTCCATCCATGCGTCCATTCTTCCATCAGTTTGTATGCCAATTCGACAGCCTGTCCAGCCGTCTATGCATTTGTCCATACTTCTGCTTTTCCGTCTACGGATCTGTCCATCTCATTCATCCACCTGTCCATCCACCCATATGTCTGTCCTTTCATCTCTCCATCCATCTGCCCCTACGTTCTTCCCTCCATCCATCCATCCATCCATCCATCCATTCATTCATTCATTCATTCATCCATTCATTCATCCATTCATTCATTCATTTCTTGCTTAATTTCAAGCCTGGGCACTATGGAAGTATCAGGAGTAAATTCAAAGAGGAACTGTTGTGTTCCTTGTTGGGCCTGTGCAGTCTTTGTTCTAGAACAGTAGGAAAATTTGATATAAAAATGTTTTGGAACACCCTGTCTGTTAAACAGTAAGCAAGTTTTGAGCCTACTTAAGTCAAAAATTAGGATGAAACATTATTTAAAGTAATATGAAACTGATTTAAGTGTTTTATTTAATAAAGCTGTCTTGGCCTCTGTCAAACTAGTTTGTGTTGGTCACCTTGGTTTATAAATAAATTATGTACTCCTTTTCTGTCAGGTCTATGTATGTGTTCGGGGGCTTTTCCAGTGTCTTGCTAAATGACGTGCTCGTATACCGACCTCCCAGCTGCCAGGCCTTCTTGGCAGAGGAAGGGTGTTTAATGGCCGGGCCAGGGGTTCGCTGCATCTGGAGCAGAGGCCGCTGTGTCCCCTGGGAGCCCAGCATGGCTAATGGCAGCTATGTTCCTGTACCTTTCTGTACCTCTAAAATAGGTAAGACTGAATAACAAATCAAGCATTTATCTTGTTTTGCAGATGGTACTTTTTTACCATTTTTAGTTATTTCAGCCACACTCATACTAGTTATTATGTTTGTTTGTTTTTAGTGACTGTGGACGAGTGGTGCTATAGGTTCTCAGACTGTGGCAGCTGCACAGCAAACACCAAAGGCTGCCAGTGGTGCGACAACAAGAAGTGCATCTCTGCCTCCAGCAACTGCACCTCTGTAAGTGTATCAACAGGGGGCAGCAGAGCACTTTTAATCTAGCTTGTTGAAACACTCACACATGCAATCAATTTTTTTCCCAAGATTTTCTAAACTGACCATGTACGTTGTGAATATTTATAGCCATTAACCAAGCCGTTGTCCTGTGCAGTTCACTACATGATGGCACAAGCTGGACGGGGCTTTTGAATGAGTTAATTTCACCAAACAGATGCAGCCCTCCTTGATTTATCTTGAAAAAACAAGCCCCACTCTTCTCATCACCCTTACCCTCTCTCTGCCCTGCTTCCAGGGCGTGAAGAACTTCACCGAGTGCCCGGTGCGCATCGAGCAGGTGTGCAGCAAGCTCGCCAACTGCAAGAGCTGCTCCCTGAATCTCAACTGTCAGTGGGAGCAGAATCACTCGCAGTGTCACTCTTTGCCTGGTAAGCCCGACAGTGGAGCATGAAGAACACTAATGCATGCATGAGATGCTGATCAGAGGTTTTCTTCACATTTGAGTCAAGTATGTTGGCCTTGATGGAAATTACCTGTCAGGGTTTGGCTCATGTAACCAAGTTAAATAAAGATGTCTTTGGAGAATATATTTTTAACACAGACAAGAATGTTTTTTCTGGGTTTTAAATGTGTTTTTCAGTCTATCATCCTGATGTTGTTTATCAGCTTTGCCAGTGCATTTAGTTTACCTCTCAGCTACTTCCTCCCACCCTTTCCCGTTGTTGACGTCGACAGAATCTGAAGAAATGGTGCTGTCACTTTATCCGTAATTTTCAGCTCATGAAGTGTTGTCGCCTGAGGGGGATTGCAGTGGGAGCTGCAAATAATATCTATTTAACGTGTGTGTGTGTGTGTGTGTGTGTGTGTTTGTGTGTGGATTTGTCATGCATGAAAAGGACTTGTTAATCACCACAAAAATCCTATCTAAGACCAATAGCTGCAAATTAGAAAATTAAATATATAGCACACATTAATGGTTTAAATGTTAAGATTTTTTAAGTCACTAAGTAAATAAAGCTCAACTTTTCCTGTGGAAAAAATTTTGAACTCTGACTACAGCTAAACATCATTATGAATGATAGTATTGATTATATTCCTTTCTTGTAGCCCAGCAGTGCAGTGAGGGTTGGAGCCAGGTGGGTGACGCTTGTCTAAGGATCAACTCCAGCCGCGAGAGCTACGACAACGCCCAGCACTACTGCAAGAACCTCAATGGGAACATTGCCTCACTTACCACCTCTAAGCAAGTGGACTTCGTCCTTGAGGAGCTTAAAAAGCTTCAGCAGCAAGAGAAGGTACAAATTCCCAGTTTGGGTGGGAAAGGTTTGCATACACTCATCATTGGCATGATGGGCATAATATTTTTTGAAAACATGAATGAAACATTTAATGATTTCTGTTTAAATCAAGAATTGGGTGCATACATTTTAATTTATTGTGGATAATCCACACAGGGTCAAAAGTCTTCATACAGACTCAAATACATACATGCCACTGATGTTTAGGTAAAAGTCCATTAGCAAGTTGCAACTTGGGCTCATGCTTCCGTAGTAATTACATTTTTCAATTCAGTTCAATTCATTTTTATTTATATACCGCCAATTCACAACACATGTCGTCTCAAGGCACTTCACAACAGTCAGGTACATACATTCCAATTAATCCTAATCATTGAACAGTTCAGTCAGATTCAGTTATTTATTCAAATTGTATAAAAAGTTTTTTCTGTCTAAGGAAACCCAGTAGATTGCATCCAGTCAGTGACTGGCAGCATTCACTCCTCCCGGATGAGCATGTAGAGACAGTGGACAGTCCCTGACGTTGACTTTGCAGCAATCCCTCATACTGAGCATGCATGTAGCGACAGCGGAGAGGAAAAACTCCCTTTTAACAGGAAGAAACCTCCAGCAGAACCAGGTTCAGTGTGAGCGGCCATCTGCCACGACCGACTGGTGGTTTGAGAGAACAGAGCAGAGACACAAAGAGAACAAAGAAGCACTGATCCAGGGGTCCTTTCTATGGGAAGGAAAAGTAAATGTTAATGGATGTAGCTCCTTTAGTCGTTTCACCTAGAAAGAAAGAACAGATAAACATTGAGCCAGTTTTCAAAGTCTGAAAGAGAGCACATAGAGATAGTCACAGTAAAAGCTCAGTCAATTGCCATGTCTAGGAGAGAGAAAGGGTTAAACACTAAAAGACAGGGCTTTGTGGATCATTGGTAGAGGGTGAGCATTAAGTTGTTGCCAGCAGAAGCTCGGACGATGCCCCTCTCCAGAAAGGTGTCACAGGTAGACACAGAGCCAGGCCAGGTGTAGCTTCAAGGAAGAGAAAAGAGAGAACAAAGTTAAAAGCTGAAATAACAGCAAATAATGCAAAATTGGAGAGTAGTGTGAGAATGTAGCGAAGAGGGTGAAAGTGGTCGTTATGTCCTCCAGCAGCCTAAGCCTATAGCAGCATAACTACAGATATAGTTTCAGTTCAGATTATTTAGTTAAATGGTGCTTATTTACAACAATGTCGTTTCAAGGCACCGCACAAAGGGTCCCACTGATGGTCATTGTTATACTAAAAACCACAAGGATTGGGATACCTCTCTCTGTCAGACTGATTATAACCATTAAAAAAGAGAAGGGGTCATACAGGTAGCAGAAATGGAGGGTGTGTTTGCACCTCAACCATAACTGAGCCGGTTTAGGCTAAACCTGACTGCCCCTTACTCCAACCAACAGGGAGGGAGGAAGGCTTCCTCCCTGATAAACTAAGCCACTCTAACTATAAGCTTTATCAAAAAGGAAAGTTTTAAGCCTAGCCTTAAAAGTAGACAGGATGTCTGCCTCACGGACTAAAACTGGGAGCTGGTTCCACAGGAGAGGAGCCTGATAACTAAAGGATCTGCCTCCCATTCTACTTCTAGAGACTCTAGGAACCACCAGTAAACCTGCAGTCTGAGAACGAAGTGCTCTGTTAGGAACATATGGAACAATCAGATCTCTGATGTATGATGGAGCTAGATCATTAAGGGCTTTATATGTGAGGAGGATAATTTTAAATTCTATTCTGGATTTAACAGGGAGCCAATGAGGGGAAGCTAAAGTAGGAGAAATATTATCTCTCTTTTTAAGTTTCATCAGAATTTCTAATTTTGGCAATGTTCTGGAGATGAAAGAAGGAAATCCTAGAAACCTGTTTAATATGGGATTTAAAAGACATGTCCTGGTCAAAAGTAACACCAAGGTTTTTTACTTTATTACCAGAGGTCAATTTAATGCCATCCAGGTTAAGTGATTAAAAAAGAAACTGCTTAGTCAAAGACTCCGGTCCAAAGACGACAATTTCTGTCTTGTCTGAATTTAGAAGCAAAAAATTTAAAGTCATCCAAAGTTTTTATATCTTCAAGACATGCTTGTTGTCTAACTGGTTGGGTTCATCAGGATTTATGGATAAGTAAAGCTGAGTATCATCAGCATAACAGTGAAAATGTATTCTATGTTGCCTGATAATTTGACCTATTGGAAGCATATATATAGTAAAGAGAATTGGCCCCCAAGTACTGAACCCTGTGGTACTTCACAATTAACCCTGAAGTTTAATGATGATTTATCATTTACATGAACAAACTGGAATATGTCAGACAGATAAAATTTAAACCAGCCTAGCGCTGTTCCCCTGATCCCTACAGCATATTCCAGCCTTTCTAAGAGAATATTGTGATCGACTGTATCAAATGCAGCACTGAGATCTAATAGAACAAGTATAGACACAAATCCATTATTTGAGGCCATAAGAATATCATTAGTGACTTTCATCAGAGCTGTTTCAGTGCTATTATGAGCTCTGAAACCTGACTGAAACTCTTCAAACAGGTCATTGTTGTGTAAATGCTCACACATTTGATTAGCAATTATTTTCTCAAGAATTTTAGATAAGAATGGAAGATTGGATATAGGTCTATAATTTATTAAATCATCTCGATTAAGCGAAGGTTTCTTAAGTAAAGGTTTAATTACAGCTACCTTAAAAGCTTGTGGTACATATCCACTTATTAAGGATACATTAATCATATCTAAAATGGGGCTGGTAATCAGAGGGAACACTTCCTTAAATAATTTGGTTGGGATTGGGTCTAACATACAATTTGAAGGTTTAGATGAAGTTAATATTTCTGATAACTCAGGAAGCTCCACAGGATCAAAACAGTCCAAACACAGATCAGGTTCCACAGTTATTTCCAATGTTGTCTCACTTGCTGAGGATAAAGTAATCATCTTTGGGAGTAGGTCAAAGATTTTATTTTTAATAGAATCAATTTTATTTTGGAAGAATCCCATAAAATCATGACTGCTGAGAGCTAAGGGAATGGATGGCTCAACAGAGCTATGACTCTGTGTAAGTTTAGCAACTGTACTAAAGAGAAACCTAGGATTATTCTTGTTCTCTTCTATTGATGATGAGAAATAAGCTGTTCTAGCTTGGTGAAGTGTCTTTTTATACAACAGTAGGCTATTTTTCCAGATTAAGTAGGAATCCTCTAGGTGTGTAGAGCACCATTTTCTCTCCAATTGTCTAACATTGTGCTTTAAAGTACATAGCTCTGAATTAAACCATGGAGCTAGCCTCCTATGAATAATTACCTTCTTTTTCAAGGGGGCTGCATTGTCTAATGCATCACGCAATGATGAAGAAACACTATGAACAAATGAATCAATTTGTGAAGAGGCAGAAACAAAATTATTGCCCTCCACTGTGTTTTTCTGTGATAATGAGGAAATTAAAAGTGGAACAGATTCTTTAAAGGTTGTTACAGCATTGTCTGATAATGATCTACTATAATGAAAGTTTCTTTCAGGTGTGGAGTACTCGGTTAAATTAAACTCAAAGGTTATTAAAAAATGGTCAGAAAGGACAGGGTTATGAGAAAATATTGTTATGTCTTTACACTCAATGCCATATGTCAGCACAAGGTCCAGAGAATGAAGACAAAGGTGGGTAGGTTTGTTAATGTTTTGAGCAAAGCCAATTGATATTATTAAACGCTATATTTAGGCTATCACTTTCATTGTCAACATGAATGTTAAAATCCCCCACTATAATAACCTTATCTGTATTTAACACTAAATCAGATAAAAGGTCTGAAAACTGATCTAACAATTGAGAGTAAGGGCCTGGTGGACGGTACAAATCAGCAAACAGAAGAGGTTTTAGTGCTTTGCAATTTGGATGAGGAAAACTAAGGATTAAATATTCAAAAGAGTTGTAGCTATTGATTGGTCTGGGACTAATCAATAAATCGAACTGAAAGATGGTTGCTACTCCTCCTCCTCGCCCAGTATTTCGAGGAATGTGAAAATTTAAATAATTAGTAGGAGTTGACTCATTTATAGTAACATAATCCTCTTGCTGCAGCCAGGTTTCCGTGAGGCAAAATAAATCAATCTGATTGTCACAAATCAGGTCACTAATTAGCTAAGTCTCTGAAGAGAGATATCTTATGTTCAGTAAACCACATTTAATTTTTTTATTTTTCTTTTTAGTCTGAGGTGTTTATTTTTATGAGATTTTCCTGATTTCCTCGTTTTAGATTATTTTTTAATCTATTCAATTTTGGCCGTGGGCGAGACACTGTCTTAATAGGGTAATGGGTGGGTAGCAGTACAGAAGCTGCAGAGAGGAGTGTTAAACTACGACCTTGCTACCTGGTCTGAACCCTGGGTTGTCATAGTTTTGGAGAACTAATAAATTAATAAATTTGGCCAGATTCCTAGAAAGAAGAGCTGCTCCATCCAAAGTGGGATGGATGCCGTCTCTCCGGATCAGACCAGGTTTTCCCCAAAATGTTCGCCAGTTATCAATGTAACCCACATCGTTTTCTGGACACCACCTAGACAGCCAGTGGTTGAATGACAACATGCGGCTAAACATGTCGTCACTGGTCATATCAGGAAGGGGACCAGAGAAAATTACGGAGTCCGACATTGTTTTGGCAAACTTACACACTGAAGCAACACTAACTTTGGTGACCTCCGATTGACGTAACTGGGTGTCATTACCGCCAGCGTGAATAACAATCTTACGGTATTTACGCTTTTCCTTAGCCAGCAGTTTCAGGTATGATTTGATGTCGCCCGTTCTTGCCCCTGGCAGACATTTGACTATGGTCGCTGGTGTCTCTAGTGCCACGTTTCTGACTATGGAGCTGCCAGAGTTGGCTTCTCAGCGGGTGTGTCGCTGAGCTGGGAAAATCTGTTAGAAACGCAGACTGCGTGCTACGTAACATGAAAGCACGCGCATGGCTGCACTGCGCCGCTCCCAGCGTCTGTTCGTGCATTACAGAGAAAACTCTGCAGGATGTCCTCTATCTGTCCAGCGCCTCTCACATTGGCTGTGTGAGGCTATTTCACAGGCTTATATTTCCTCTGGATTGGATCCTCCAGAGAATCTTAGAGCTCATTCAATCAGGGGGATTTCATACTCCACGGCTCTGCATGTAGGAATGACAGTGGAGGACATCTGCACAGCAGGCTCATGGTCATCTCCATGCTCATTTATTCGTTTCTACCTGCGAGATGTGTCCGGTTTCTCCATGACTCATTCTGTTCTTAGGGTTCTGACAGAATGACTGTTATTTCATTGCATTTATTATTGAGTCACCCTTCCTGCATGCAGACGCAGGGTGCCGTAATATTATTATCAGCCACTGTTTGTGACTTATGATGTTATTGTCACTGCGGCTGTATTCATTAAGCCTCCGTGTGAGCAGAGGTTATTCTCCTCTGTTGTGTTGTCTGTGGCACACGAGGTTGTTCTGCTGCATCATTACGCATGATCCAGCTGCTGATCTGTCTCCACGTTCCCTCATGGAGATTTTTGACCAGCTCTGCTCATCGTTACACTGTTACAGTTCGTAACCTTCGTTTTCCTATTACAGCAGCAGGTCTGTTATCTCAGCCTTTCCCTGACCAGATATTCTCTCTGTTCATTGTGATGCGCAAGACGCTTGGAGTGCGTCATGACGCATTCACAAGGCTGATTTTTGGTGTCACTAGGCGAGCAGATGTTCAGTTGTGGTCTGGATGGACCCAGTGAGGCATAGACTACATCCTGCTTCGCCTTTAACCCATTAGCGATAGCCTTAAAGGGTGAAGCCTATACGAAATAGAACGTTGGTTACGTACTGTAACCCCAGATTCTATGAGTATAGGCGCAGCCCTTTAAGCTCTGGGCCTCACTGGTCCCTGAATGGCTGAAGAAAAAGCTATTGGGAGCCGTTTGTCCGGTCTCACCGTAATTTATACTGACCGGGGTGGGGCCCACACAGCAGGTGGGCGTGGGCTAAAGTTTTCAGTGCTGCGCTGCGTGCGAAGGGATAAACCCACTAGCGATAGCCTTAAAGGGCTGTGCCTATACTCATAGAATCTGGGGTTACAGTACGTAACCAACGATCAGCAATCAGCAAGTTTCTCTTTCCTAGCTTTTCAGCATAGTCCAAACATTTTCATTTGGGTCGAAGTCAGGGCCATTCCAGAAGCTGAATGTTACCCTGCAAGGTTTGATTCACTTGCTGGTGTTTTGAGAAGGGCTTTGGTGGTAGTCCTGCCATTACTCAGTCTACATTGTGCAATGCACCAGTGCCAAAGGCACCAAAACAGATAATCAGCATGAAGCTGCCACCCCCACACATGACAGCTGGTTAGGGATAGGTAACGAATTCGGTAATTTTATAGGTACTGACCGAATTCTGCCTGTACTACCAAGTACCGATTTACGTAAAATCAAATGGTACCATGTTTTAGTACCTAAATGCATCATTGCGACACAGAGGGAGTGGAAGAGTAGGCGATTTTCCATTTTGTCTCCTCTGATCAGTTTTTTTCCAATACACAATTAGCTTGTTCATATTGGCAGCTGCTAATTTCAGTCAAACTTCATGGTAAATATTTTGGCGTAGTCGGCTCCCTCTCCACCTAGGTTTTTTACTCTTGATTTGAGGTGAAGTTTATTATTCCATCCATTTATGCAATCCACAAATATATAACTGGCACAGAAACAGATCTGTAGCAAGATGCCACCACCAACGTGCTTGGCAGTAGGATCGGAAGACTCACCTTGACTCCTCTAAACATGCTTCTTGTCATTGTAATCCATCTTTGTCTGAAAGCATGGTAGTGGCTGCATCATCATGCAACATCCACATGGAATTAGTGTCTTCAGAAGATCCCTGATGTTTTTCGAATGATTTTGAATTTTTACTGTGGGAAAAGAGAATTTCAAATGGATGATTTTTTGAAATGCAAAATATGAACAACATTCACACCCAGGTGAGTGTATATAAACTTCTTTCCAGCACTGTAAATGAATAAACTGGTGACACACGAGCATAGCAACTGATCTGCTTTCAAGTATTTTAAAGCGCATATCCATGCAGACAAACTAAGATGATAGTTTACGAGAGATTCTACATTAGTCATGACCAGCTCCTTCACCCCACATGATCTTTTTAATACTCTTCATCTTCAGTGAAAATTTTGGACAGTTGCTCACTTTTTCTTTGAGTTTACAGCTATATTTTCTTCCTGCATCTGCAGAAGAATCATGAAGCCCCACTGATGAGTTGGTCATGCATGCTGTATTTATGAGGAAATAATTTACTCTTTGCTTAGTTTAAAACTTTGTTGTTTGTTCCGAGCAGAACCTTGATGGTACTGTTCCACATTATTTTCCCATTACATTAAAAGCTGAATCCTGGAGTTAAATAAGTAATCATATCTGTGAAATTATGTTTAGCAGAAATTTAATGGCATCTTTGCTTCCCAGGTGTAAATGGAGCAATTATTATTATTTTTCTAATAGCGTGACTGAGCAGCATTTAGGATATTTTTGTTTGAATATCCACTAACTTCAGCCCTGTTCCCACAGCGACTGTCTCCTTGGGTGGGCTTGAGGAAGATCAACGTGTCATACTGGGGTTGGGAGGACATGTCTCCCTTCACCAATAGTGCATTGCGCTGGCTGCCTGGAGAGCCCAGTGACTCTGGCTTTTGTGCCTATTTGGAGGAGCCTCAGGTTTCTGGCCTTCGGGCCAATCCATGCACTGCGACTGCTCATGGCCTCATTTGTGAAAAAGCCACTGGTTAGTGACTAATGACACAAATCATCAGATACTATTGAATTAAATATGTATTTACCTAGAACAAGTTTTCTTAAAGTCTAACTTTTTTGTGTTATTGCAGGAAACCCCAATCAGAGTAGCCGTTTGTCCTGCAAAAAGCCTTGCTCGCTGCACACAAACTGTGCCAACTGTACCAGCCAGGCAATGGAGTGCATGTGGTGTGGCAGCACACAGCGCTGCGTGGACTCCAATGCATATGTCATCTCCTTCCCCTATGGCCAGTGTTTGGAGTGGCAGACTGCAGACTGTGTGGGTAAGTGTCTCCCTGTGCATTTAATCTAGGTGAGCCATCTTGGAAGTCTAGAGTCTGAGATTAAGGCGACAGACAATAAGTTCTCCTAGATTGGCTTCTGTAATCGGTTGATATTCATCACGAAGAGAAAAGAGATTACAGGAAAGAAAACAGCTTAAAGTGGAAGGTGTTTGATTCACAGGGAAAATCGCATTAGTTTCCTGTGATTGACTTTGGAAGCTGTTTTGGCTTTTAATGGCCAATTACTTTTGCATATAAACTCACGCCCTACTGCTGCTGTTCCTGCTGACTGCGCTTTAGATGGACTCTTCACCGTTAGATGCCTTTAAGTAATCTTGTATCAAGAAAAAGTGGCTGGAGTTGAATGAGAAGTAGACAAAAGTTAATATTTTTAGGCATGGTGAATGGTTTTGTTTTGAAAAGGTCAATCTTGTTTATGGGTTTTTTCTGGTTAGATATTTGTGTTTTCTTAAGTGGCGCAGAAAAAGTATAAAAAAAGAATGTATGTTACGTATATCATGGTACACAAATTCATACCGAAAAACGTCCAGCTCTTTTGGTTGGACATGGATGCATACCGAACACATACTTTGTTGTTCTGAACCTGAATACGTGCATCTACATTGCCTGTTTTCAAATGGTTACATTGTTGTATAATCCATCTATCGAGGCTTTGGCTATGCCTTCTTATACTACTTCATTCATTGAGAAAAATCCAGTCAAATCTCCAGTCAGTTCTATACCTTCCACTTTTTTCAGTTGGCACTAAACTGTGACTTTAAAACCAAGATACGTACCGAACCGTGATTTTTGTGAACCGTTACGCCCCTACCACTGAGTGTCTTATAGTTTTGTTTGGTATTTAGCCCATATTGGTAAGAATCATATTGGTAAACTGCTTGTCTTTTGAAGACTTTCTCTATGTGAAACTTAGCTCATAAAAGCAATTCTTTTTTATTTTTCAGAAACCTGAAGGAGAAATACTAGTCATTAGGACTTGTTGGGTGTAATATTTTGTTCATTATATTTTAGGTGCCATGAATTCACACTGCTTATGCTTAGGCCTGTCACGATAACAGATTTTGCTGGACGATAAATTGTCCCAGAAATTACGTAAAAGTTATTGCAATAAACAATAAAATTGTCATTTGGAGACCAATTTCAACTAATATAACGATAACGGCATAATAATGCAAGTAGGTTCATCCTCTCAAAGGTCAATTAACATTAATTTCTAAAGAACATTCAACATTAGAACTGGAAAACATTTTAAATATCCAAAATAAATAAACAACCAAAAACAATAAATAAAATAGATTATGAAGTCTCTGTAAACAAAATTGCCCTTTAAAAAATATTAATCATTAGGCTCAGACACGGGAAACAGGTGAAACTGCTGGTTTTATAAACAAAAAGTGCAAGTTAACAACAAAGGCACTTCATTTGAATAAAAGCAGATGCCTCAACACGCAATATGCGAATCTGTAGCTGTCAGATTATATGATTAAACACTACAGTGATTTCGGACTGTCGGTAAGACGAAGACTGTAGTTTTTTTTCTCAGCAATGGATAATTCTGTTTCAGGTGCAGATGCATGTTTGTCGTCCGTAACGAGACCATGCGCCTGGCAAGTAGCTGACGCAATAGTTCACTTCTCCCTAAGCTAAGGAAACGAGAAGGGGAGGGGTCACCCAGTCTCTTAGTAGAAAGAGAGGGAGACACAAGAAAAACAAATTAGTATGCAAACAGAAATTATTAAGCTCATTTTAATTTATCATGCAATTAATGCATGTTTAATCCATGCAATTAATTGATTTATTGCTTATGGCAATAGGCCTACTTATGCCAACAATATATTGTATGGTCTTTGTCGGCCCTTAATGCAAACAATATGCATATTTATAGTGACAGAGATCAATTGTAAATCATGGAAAACTAAGGAAAATGTGGATTAATTGTAATCGATATTGTTATTGCAATATTTAGTAATAGTGTTTCAATCACATGTTTTCCCGATAACATGCAGCCCAAACAATAGTTACCTTTAGTTCCATGACTAGAATCGAGAAATCGAAAGAAAAACGGTGTGTGAGAACACACCTCAAAGCTGCCCAACAGGGAAGACGTTACATTTGGACTAGTGAACTTGGGCCTGGAGGGATAACACAATGGCGAACCAAGACAAAAGTACGTTTGTTGCAAAGTCTCAAGCTTAAACTTGATTTAAAAAAGGGAAGATTTTTCTGGCTTTGACCAGAAAGATTTCATCAGGCATTCCTGGGTGCATTAGTTTGATGACATTTGTTTTGTTACAGGCTAGTTTGAAAATGTTACCTAATTTTCTTTTGCCACTGATGTTAGGGCCTGCTTAACAGCACTCATAAAAAAGCTACCCTCATGGCTAATAAACCTGTCCTGTGAAATAGCATTGTCTAGCTTAAAAGCAAGAACATCTAGACTTGTTAAAAGAAACTAGATGATCAAGGTCAGAAAATCAAAGGCAGAACACGGTGGGTCCCTTTTTTATCCTTCCTGCAAAGAAGAACATTTGTTTGTAGCCTCAGTTAAAGAAATGTCTAAACTCTTAGCTGTTAGATTTTGATTGACAGGAACCAGTTCTCAAATCCAAACACTAGGCTTTTCATGGTGTTGCTAAAAACTATTGTTAATGCAAACAAATAAGCAAGGGTATTTAATAAAATTCTGGTCTTATTCAATGGTTACACACAGCTGATTCATAAAAAAATAAGAAAAGCCAGCAAAATAAAGGCATTGGTCGAAGCCAGATTACTTAGACAGATACGATAGAGAAAATAGTTTTTGACTACCCAGCAGTAAGTTGATTGGGGAGCTCCTTCACCTGAAGGTCGACATAGCTCTTCGGCTTGGTGCTGCTGCGTGATGTATGAATTATTCCCACCATTCTGTCACATTGAGAAAAATCTCTGATCAGTTTAGCGAGTAACAAATTTAGGGAGCCCAGGAGTGCTGTCTCAAATTCATTTGTGTCTGCTGGTTTTGGGCAACACAGACATTCTGTTTGCTGTGGATATTTGTCTTGAGGAATTAGTCTGTCTTGGCATGAAGGAGAAGGAAGGTTGTTCTAAAAATTCCCTTTGTGTTTCCCTCTCTCTCGGTTTGCTCGGGTGAAGTTGGAAAGGGGTTTCAATCTTGAATTTTTGCTTTCTTTGTTCCTTCCCTAATTTGAGTGTGCTTCAATGTATGGTTTAGGTTGGGGATTGTATATAAATGCATTTAAAAGCACAAGTGCAGGGGAGAAAGTACAGCAGTGGTACAGATGATTACTGTGCTTTAGTTCTTGTTGTATCTGGTGCCTTCAGTGAAGAAAATGCTCTTTTTGCAGACTTGAGCTTGGACAAGTAGTTATTTTTCTTATTCACAAAAGTGGAACTTTTTTCCAACTAAAGAAATTCATCTAAATCTATTAAGCTTGTCTTCTGTCAGATTACAGAGTCAACTAAACTAAATGTAATAAATGTTGTATTCCCATAATGCTGAATATATTACAGAGTAAATTTCAAACATGCAAGGTCATGTTAAGTGTCTTTTTAGCTGCAGGGCGTTTCGCCTGCATCACATTAGTTTTCAATTGACTGCAATTGTATTTGAGTACTGTAACTTCTGAAACTTCTAAATCTTTGCTGTAGGTCAATAGCAAAATAATAAAAAAACAGTTATGAGAAACTGCAGCCCTAAAGGAGGTGACTAAAGCAGCTACACACAGAAAACTGAACTTTGAACCCACTTAAATAATTGTCTTCCTCCCTGCTGGTGATGCTTTGACATTTTACTGAAGTGCTATGCTAATGCTAGCATGCTCTCTGTTTTGATATGACTCCTTGGTAATTTGGCACGTAACATAGTTCAATGTGGTTCCAGTAAAGTGTGTGCAGATAAAACCTCCAGAAGATGATCTCCTTTGTTTTTTTAAACGTCCTAAAATGTAATGACTAGTGTTTCAGCTGCTTTCCGCCTTACACGGGTAGCTATGTGGTCACAGCTAAAGGAGGAGATAATGCACAGACAGACCTGAAGGTCCAATAGCCAATGCAGTCTCTGGTTCTGCATAAAAATCCTTGTAAATGGTGTAAAGCTGGAGATGCATCTACCAGAGTTTTGTGGATGATTTGCTGATCTTCTGCTTTTAAAAAACGTTGACCTGCTAATACCTTTTTTTTAGTCAATTCTGATTTTTCTTTCAGAAAAATATTTGCATCTTATATTAGAAATTAGCGGGGTTAGCATGGCAATCATAGCTAAAATATCAGTCTGTTTTCCTAAGAGACTGGAGACCCTTACCTTTATGTTGGGATTTCCAAAAGGGGGCCAACATTTCCACATCCAGCAAGTTTCATAATTGAAAGAGGTGGAAGGCTCAAAGGGCTAAATAGAGCATCTGTCCTCTGCTGAATGTCTTACTGTCCTTTGTTCTTGCTGCCTGAATGAAACAAAGACACACCTTAGCATTTTATACAAAATATTTTTTCCTTTAAATAGCTCCTTACAGCTCTGTGCTTCCTCTGACTTAATTATTTAACACCCCACTGGTATCATCAGTACCCAAATTTGAGTTTTCTTCCCTTATTAAGAACTTCCACACTGATGAGTATTGTCAGTGGGACCTGGTAGTGCTTGGGTTCAGTGAATTCACCGATCGGAAAACGATCCGCCGTAGTTTTTGCGACCGGACGATCCCCCATCAGAACTTGTCAAGCGTATATTTGAGTGATTGAATCAAGAACTGATTTCTTGGTGCATCGCTATGAACAATTGATTGAAAGGAGAACCCAGAATCATTGAATTGACAAAACAAAGATCGTGGATCATGGAAACGGACTGATTGTTTTTTAATTATTGGCCATGCAAAGTAAGGCCGTATGGGTCTTTGGTAGTGTGGCTGACAGAAAACCACAGACAGTAGACCAACAGCAGGTAAGCGGAGGTGATTTTGGGCAAGCAATTGGATACTAAAATCTGGAAGCCCCTAAATAAATGTACCCTCTCTGTGGTTGAATTAAAAGATGTGTATAAACCACTAAGTACTAGGATGCAATGAAACCTAAGGCAACCATCCCTCTCTCCAATCAGAACAGCACATAAGAACCCATTTTTGCCAAAATTAGCAGGCTTGTTGACTAATCTTTTTCGGACTGAGTTAAAGAAATGGTCCTAATTGCAGTAGAGCTTTTTCATGTTTTTAATCCATGCTTTTTTTGTATTTTAATAATATAATATTAGCAATCCTCAGTTTTTGGGTTAGCTATTGATTTATGATCTTTAAAGCTTCTCCTTAAAGTTGCAGAAGAAGAATTTTGAATTTGTGAAGCATCAGGCAAACACAGATCCATCAAAATGTAACCACGGAGAGTTTGTACAAGGGTAATTATCAAACAAGCAAATGCTCAAGTTAAGTGAAAAAATTTAGATAATTTTCGATTTATCAGTTTATTTCTGACAACAGAGGTTCCATTTTTTTATTTGATATTGAATAAGACAATAGATCCATATCTTTTTTTCAGGAGATACCTCCAGCCATCACATCTGATCTATGTGTAAGGGCTTTATTTTGTATTTCAACATGCTTTTATGTTGTTACAAAGCAAGAGTCCTCATCCAAACGTCTTCTTTTTTTAGAAGAGCATTTTCTGCAGAAATCCTCCACTTATGTCTTGTTGTCGATGCAAACTTAAATGGCCTTACTTTGTTCTGATTTCTCTGGTGTTGTCATGGTTTCACATCCATTAGCGGAATAGCTGGAGGTTTGTTTGACATAAACGGAGGTAAAAGCACTCAGTGTTTGTCGTCTTAAAATAGTAGCCACATTTCTCCGCCAAGGTGTCTGTTGAGCGGGCAAGTGGTGGCTTTGAAACTTGTCAAGCAATAGAAGTCTCCTTAAGAGTCTCTCAGATGGCAGAACAGTATTTCTCCTTCAGGTTTCTAAAGTTAGAGTAAAGTGCCACTGCATGTGGCACATCTAATCCCTTTCTGAAACTTTGTTAGAATTGGAGACGTTTTGATGTTTTACCGGCACATTCTCATTTTATGCCCCAGTCTGTGGTTCTGAATCCATCAGCCATTAAATGCTGTACACTGTGCTGTTTCTTATCCTTGTATATGCTTTCTGATCTGTTTTCTTGTTGCCTCACTCAATAACCACCTTGTGTGTCAATGTGAAGCACATTCGATGTTCTTAAGCTACAGGTCCAGTAAAAGTAAAAAAAAATAAAGAAATCTTGTAAGTGGGATTTTGTTTGCAGCAATAAAGGGAATTTGATATTTTTGCAACTAAATTCATCAAAGTGACTGTTGCAGTAAAGGCAGTGCTTGTAAAAATATTAATATCCCTCAAATGTTTGTCAAACTAACACTACAACCTTCAATGTCTTTAACCACCCAAGTTGCACCTTAGACAAATTTAGCTCTGCAAGTCTTGCCAAAGATTCTCAATTCACCATAGGTTTGGAGTTTGACTGAACCCTTTTAAAATATATATATGCTTCGATCTAACCCATTCCATTGTAGCTCTGGCTGTTTGTGCACACTATGCACTTCATAGCTCATGGCAAACTTTAAACAGGATCTCTTTTGGCTTTCCTTTGGTAGTCGGGTTCTTCTTGCCACTTTTCTGTAAAGGGCAGATTTTTGAAGTTCAAGACTATAAAATGTCCTGTCAACATGTACTCCCACCTGAGTGATCGATCTCTGCAGCTCCTCCAGATTTAGCAAGATCCTCTTGCTAACTCTGAGATGTTTTTCTGATTAATGTTCTGCTTGCCCAAGTGGGTTGTATATAACCTAACTCTCTTTTAAACAACTCCACAATTTTCTCCCTGACCTGTTTGCTGTGTTCCTTGGTCTTCATGATGCTGTTTGTTCACTGATGTTCTCTAACAAAACAATAATTTACACTGAAGTTTGTCATAATTTGATAAAATGTTGAAAAGTTCAAGGGATACAAGGCACTGTGCATGAAAAATTGATAAAGGAAGCCAAATGTTCATTAATGAATAAAGGAAAAGATCAAAGACAAGTTCAATGTCTAGAAATTGAACAGGATTGAGTTGAAGCACAAAGAAAAGTGACATTTGGTTATTTTTCCCTCCAGCTCAAAACTGTTCAGGACTGCGGACGTGCTCTCAGTGTTTGGATCAGCCTGAGTGCGGCTGGTGCGGTGACCCTAGTAGCACGGGAAAGGGGCTTTGCATAGAAGGTTCCTACAGGGGGCCCATGAAGAGAGTGGCGAAGCAGGGCCAGCAGAGCCATTCCCATGACATGAGCCTGGAGCCTGGCATCTGCCCCAAAGATAAAGGCTTTGAGTGGGCCTTCATTAACTGCCCTGGTGAGTAATTTACAACCTGTCCCATTTACAGTACTTGTGCTACATTACTAGGTATTGATTGTTGTGTCTTTTTGATTTTTGTCTGAAAAGAAATCTGTATACTGGAATCCAGTTTCAGTTGCAGAATGCAACTAATCTCTCCCCGATGACTCTCTGCAACCTAATGCTAGTGCGCCCTTTTAATGTATCCTCTTAGTTCCCTTCCATGCTTCTTTACTATACATTATCAGATGATAATTTACCCTTTTGAAAGTGGTAATTTGATCATCTAAAGGGTGCTTGGTTATTTTCCACTGCAGATTATTGGAAAGCTTAACATTAAAATGAAAGGCAATGACCTAATTTTCTAAAGTTTTTCTAGTTGTACATTTATCCAGAGGCCAATTAAAAGTTGTTCCAATAAAACAAATTCCAAAAGGCAGCACTGATTAAAAAAATTATTAATATGACATGGCAGAAACAAGCTGTTGACAGCACTAATGGGTTTCTATCATTTCTGGGGAGCAACAACAACAACTGTAGCTGTAAAATCCCTAATCCCAAATAGACGCCCACAGGCCACTCCGACAGGTGTATTGACAAGTGTTTCTTCTCCCTGACTTTTTTCCCCGTATTCTCCTAATACGTATTTGCTTTTCAGCATGCCAGTGTAACGGCCACAGCACGTGTGTGAACGGCAGTGTGTGTGAGCAGTGTCGCAACCTCACCACCGGTCCTCACTGTGAGACCTGCATGCCGGGTTATCACGGAGACCCGACCAATGGCGGCAAATGCCAGGGTGAGTGCCGGTCCTGCTCTGACTTTATTTATTCTGTACACACAAGGAAGAGTGCGTCTAGTTGTAATTGTTTTCCACTGAATCAGTAGACGGTGTTATATTGGGTCTGGCTTTGATGCCAAACAAAGCATTTAAACCAGATTGTTCTAAAAAATAATATATGGGGTGGGATTATAGTTCAGGTTTATTAAACCTCAGTGTCATATGTTCATAAAGACAGCCCATCTAGGTTTATGCACATATTCACATAATCAAACGCAATATGGTGAATGTTTTGTGCTCAAATGTCCAGAGTGTTGCAAAAACTACTGAAAAATCTAAAAATTCAGTTTGAAAAGTATAAACAAGACGAAATTGAAGATTTGTAAGAACTCTATTATTATTGAATTGATAGCTTATTTAGCTAAGGAAAATTCAAATAACTTATGAGGATTTCAAAGGCATTTTTTACAGTGTACACACCCTGGGTGGGATGCATGATCGTTTTCAAAGGAACCTGATACAAGTTTGGAAATGGTGAAGTAAGTTTCAACAAAAGCTCCTTATTTTCATTCCTTTACAAATTTCTTGGGTGTGGTGTTCAGTTTTTTGCCTTGTTTTAAGTCTTCTTTATGGAGGTGTGTATAGAAATCTTTATTTCCTAAGTCTCCTGGCAAATGACGGAAATTATTCTCGAGCTGTCGCAAGCTGTAATTTCTACAGAATTCCTGTTTTCAATGTAGATGATTGTAGTGTAGACTCCACTAAAGTTAAAATGTAGAATGGCTGCAAGCACGGCACAGGAGTTGGCATGAAGACAAAGAAAGGATAAAAGTATCAGTGTCTGTCTAACTGCATCTGTCCACTGAATGGGTTGAACTCTGGATATCCAGCTTCCATTTTAAGATGAGATTTAGTTGCCTCTTGTGGGTTTTGAGAGGAAACATGAATAGCATTCCTGAGAAATTACAGCCACGCATTTGTTTGAAGGGTTGGACGCAGGAGTCACGAACACTCACATTCAAAAACATACAAATGTGGGAGCTTCATTTCCTCAGAGACATTTTGCTGATGCATAAGATACAGTTGTTGAGCTGTAATGTGAAAATAGATAGCTGGACACCTTAAAATATTCCTCTAATTTGGTCATTTCCCAGGGAGGTGAATCCGCAGCTTTTACACGCATTTCTCTCATGGCTTTGCATAAGAGAACTGATTTGTTCCTTTTAGTAGGTCTTTCCTCTTTTGTTGCATGTTTTTAAATCAATTAGTCCTTTTCAAGGTCGTATGTGAGAACATGGCAGGTCTTTCAGAAACAACTGGTGAGATTCTTGGTCCAGACTTGAATGATCAGATTTCCTTATCAAATGTCTTCAGTGATCCAAGTTGTTAAAGAAATGAACAAATGGTCTGGTTGACTTATGTTACATCAAGATGCTTTAAAGGTCCACTTTTTTTCTGCAGAACTGGTCCATCACCTGCCTTGTGATCACTTTTGCAGAACGTTTTGGCAGTACCAACTAGTCCATTTAATTTATTAGGAAACCCAGTCTGCATTAAGTCGTTGACTTTGCAGCAATGAATTCTAATAATGAGCCCCATCAGTTCCATTGTGCAACCACACTTTTGTTCAGTTTGTTTATGTAGCACCTATCCACAACAAATCCAGTTTTTATCCATATCTAGAGAAATATGTAATAAAATCAGTTCGATACATTTATATAGTCAGAATCAAACACATTTCAGTTCAATACCTTGAAATTAAGTTCCGAATGTCAACTGGTAAAAAGGTATCTATCTAAGGAAGACCATCAAGTCAATAACTTTGCAGCAATCCATCCTAGACAAGCAAAATGAGAGAAAATAAGCAAATATTCCTGTTGCTCAGCTATCAAAAGAAAAGCTGTGAAATCTTGTAACTTTAATGCAATACACGCAGAATACAGAATCTTCTCTTTTTAAGAGGGTTGAATATGCACAGAAACCAATCAGATGGAAAAAAAAGTAAACAAATGTAATTAAGTTAAAGTTCTGAAAACAATATTTGTCAGTTTTCTTTAGCTACTTCATCCTCAGCAGCTTCCATCAAGGCTTGAGGGTCAAACTCGTACTCAAACACTTTAGGCTGAATCCCTTGCAACTCGAATGCTTCTAAATATTTTATAATCTGTCAAGTTGTCTATCTGCCATTTGTTTCCTATTGCCAGCTAATTGACTCAATTCTTATGCCTCCTGTGATGTCATCAACCCAGATACACACAAAGCAGAATTGGCATTTCTTTTCTTCAGTGTGCTTTCTGAAACCTTTTAAATTTTGTGAAATACTGCAGTGGAAATTCATGCTTAGTTGCCCAGCTGTGTTTTCATTGTGATATGTTGCTAACAAGAAGTCTTAAAACAAGAACTTAGACACTTGGTTAAAAGCCTTCCAGTCATGTAAAATATTTATATGCACCATGTTAGAATTTACGAATGGGGGTAGAAGGCCCACTGACCCCTCAGTAATCTGTGTTCTCAGTGTTTTAAAACTCAGTGAACTAAAATAAAGGGGTCTCTTATTTTCCTTCAAATGCTAACCTGAAAGTCTGCCACAGTCAAAGCACTTCAGCAGCCAATCCACCCACCCAATGCTGCACTTTCTACATTCCACACATATCCAGACTCATTAACACATACACCTAATGGGTGGCGTGTGGGTGTTGGGGGAGATGCTATAAGAAATGCTAATGTTTACCATCGTACTCGAATCAGTATTCATTTCGTCCATATGTTTGCTGCAACAGACAGAATCTGGAGCACAAAGAGTCCAGGCAGCAGGAAACTACTTTAAATTAGAAAAACAGTTGTACTGTCGGCTGTAGAAATGATGGGATCTGATTTCTCTCTCAGGTGGTTTTGAGCTCAAATGTTTAAAATGACTAACTGTTCATTTTCTACAGATATTTATTTGTGAATGTGTTCTCTCTCTCTGGATACTTTTTCTTACCAATCTTTTCCCCATCTGTTCTTGTCACCTGTTCCAGCTTGTAAGTGCAACGGTCACGCAAACGTATGCCAGGTGTTAACGGGCAAGTGCTTCTGCACCACCAAGGGGATCAAAGGAGACCAGTGCCAGCTGTGAGTACAACAGACTCAGTAAAAATATAATTTAAAAACAAACACTAGGATCCTCTGGTTTATTTCTCCAGTTTTTGAGGTTCCATATCCTGCTTTTGGACTAAAGAAGTCAAACTTCTTGTGCTAAACATCTTATATTATCGTTCTTAAGGAAAAAATACAAGTAGACTGAAGTTGGTATTGGCAGATCAAAGTAATAAAAAAACAGAGATGGGAAATCGGCAATCAGATTCTAATTTAATATAGAAAAAAATTACAATGACGACCATTGACAGCCTCCTGTTTGTAAGTAGATATAATTTGACAAAATCTCTTCCTGAACACATAGCTCTACATTACTTGCACAACACAACCAAAAAGTTTTTGTAAAGACTTTTAAATTTAACCTTTTTAAATAATAATATAATAATAATAATTCTTGTATCACTGCTTCTACTACTACTAATAATAACGAAATTATATCCATCACATATAAGCAAACAGCTTTTTGTGCATCAAAATAAAATCAGCATTCTCTAATTTTGAGTCGAGAGACAGTCAGACTGCCAATCGTCCTGTTTCAATCGCCCTGTGAAGATGCTGTTTATTTGTTGGGGGTGAAAACGACCAAGGATCAGTTGCATTATCGCCCAAAAAGTCCAGATCCACGGTGATTTGTGCTGAGACGGTGGATTTCAGCTGTGTGGGAGGACCATTTTCCTCTAAGCTGTCTCTCTCATTTATTTATTTTTTTTACAGCTGTAAGCAGGATAATGCAGAAAGAGTTATGGTGGGGTCACAGGCAAAGCTGAGCAAGCATTCGTGCTTTTTAACATAAAACATTAACAGTTTTTCTCCTCACTCATTTTGTGCAAACACTGCCAATACCTTGCTTTGAATAAAATCTCATGCTGTCTTTGGAATTGTAGGCTTGTGTAAAGTTTTTTGCCCATTCAGTAACATATTTAATTCTGTCACCTATTTACTTTTATTTATAATAACATCTCATTTTTATGAGGTGTAGCTTTAATAATGGTTCACAATATTTCTGTTATAGAGGACATCTGTGTCAGGAAGCTCTATCCATTGGTCTAAATTTGCCCAGAAGAAGCTTCCTCTTCTTCTTCTTTTGTAATGTTTGTGTGGCAGCATTTGGGCTGTCTGGTAGGAAACATAAATAGTGACAGGGTGAGAGACAAGACAGGAACAATTTGTAAATACTATAAGAGTATTTTTATTCGCTGCTGGGTTATGACACCGATGTTTCTCTTGAGTTTTAACTTCCCCTTCGCATTTCAAAATCTAAAATGCTTATACCGGTCTGACAGAACCTGAACCTATACATAATTATTTTACTGTGCTTACAGAGTCTTTAAAGCACATTGGATGATTTGTGAATATTTTGTTTGTTAAAGTGCAAAGATTATTATTTCAATTCGGTTTGAGCCTTGAGACAAGTTTTGATCTACTGTTCGGAGCTTCCCATTCTGCACTCAACTAAAATGTTCTTTCATGTTTTTAAAAGACTTTGATCGCAGTCGGTCTTGTGTAGTTGAAAACAGTATTTTAACTCAAACCTGACCTGGAAAATTTTAATTCTAAACAGAAATTGATAAGTTTGTCATTTGTGAAGCCTTTACTGTATTTTTGAAAATGCAAAAAAAAGAGGGCTGCACGGTGGCGCAGTTGGTAGCACTGTTGCCTTGCAGCAAGAAGGTCCTGGGTTCGATTCCCGGCCTGGGGTCTTTCTGCATGGAGTTTGCATGTTCTCCCCGTGCATGCGTGGGTTCTCACCAGGTACTCCGGCTTCCTCCCACAGTCCAAAGATATGCCTGTTAGGTTAATTGGTCTCTCTAAATTGCCCTTAGGTGTATGAATGAGTGTGTGCATGGGTATTTGTGTGTTGCCCTGCGATGGGCTGGCGACTTGTCCAGGGTGTACCCCGCCTCTCGCCCATAGACTGCTGGAGATAGGCACCAGCTCCCCCGTGACCCACTATGGAATAAGCGGTAGAAAATGACTGACTGACTGACTGACAAAACAAAAGAGCAATTTCAAGGTATACTAAGGGTTCTATTTGAAAAACATTTTATTTTTCATCATACTGTTGCAGTGGTTTACCAGTTACCAGAGTTTTCTCTGGCTGTACAGAGCATAAAAACACAGTGATGCCTCTACACCGTTGGTTGCTGCGCACTGCCACTCAGCTTCCTTAAGAAAGAAACTACAGTTAGCAAGTTACAAATGGCATGAATGTAAAACAATCGGCTGCAGGCTAGCGACACCAGTAGATAGCATGACTAAATAACAAACTAATATAGAGTTGTTATACTTGTTAATCTAAAAAAATTAATCTGTGTATCAAAACATAACAATAAATACATCTTATTGATACATTTATTCTAACGGTAATAAGTAACATGCTAAATTATTTTAGCAACATTTGGTCCAAGTGTTGCTTTTCTGTTTTTTGCATTGTAGTATATGATGTTTTCTATTGTTATTAGTTTAAAGACAAACTCAGACGTTTTAAAGGTAATAAAGAGTCGGAGCAGGAGAGTAAGACCTCTGTGAATCCTCATTGCTTTCCGTCAACTGTAATACTGAATATGTGGCACTTTGCACAATCGACAAAGTGCCACATTGATTTCTTCTTGCAGAAAATGCAGTGCAGCGCAGTGATTAGCAGACCGAAGCACAAGGCTCCAAAATGAACAAATAGCACACATTCAAACTTCCACCTGCACTTACGCTGAAGCCACAGTTGCCATCAGAACCTGAAATAATAGCTCTACTAATGAAGCAAAGAGTGCATCAGTGCAGAATAATAATTGTTTTGAGGTTGAAAAAAAATAATAATTTTGTCTATGGTACATTATGACGATCCGTCATCAGGAAAGATTTTCTTCCCTTTGCCCATTCAGATGGATACTTTAATCAGAAAAATGTCCTATTCAGGAGGCAGCGGTAGAAACGCCGTACCCTGCGTTTATAGGGTGCACAGGCACAGACAAAGGTTCATGCTTAGTGTAGATCAAATTAAGATACAGTGAAGGGGGATTGCCTGAAGTTTGGATGTGTGCATGGATGCATGCCGGTGTAGATTAAATTAAGATACTGAATGAGTAGTGGAGCTGAATTATACTGATGAGCAAGTGAGTGTCTTGATTTTACCCTCTACAAATGCCTGAAGGTTAAAATACTCAGAGGGATGTTCCTTAAGCTTCATAGCCTGGGGCAGCATTTGTCCTCCATCCTTTTTTTATTGTTTGGAACAAAACAATTCTGCCTGTTTAACATCTAATAGTGAGAACAGCAAAAACTATTGATCGTCTTGAAGGTTTTCTTGTGTGAAATAAGTAAAAACTTGACATTTATTTTGTGTAGAGCTACCAGAAGCAACAAAAAACTGTCCCCAGCATTCCTAAAATGTTTCTGAATTATTTTCATTCAGCCCTTTTCCAATGTAACACCGCTTCACAGCCACCTCCTCTTCCTCAGTGGCGTTCTTATCCCTCAGTCCGCTTTCCTCCCGCCCGTCACCGAAGCACTGACTCCTCAACACCGCCTCTGATTTTTCACATTCTAACAAGTTTAATTAGTCGTCGGAGACATGAAAAAACTGCGAAACATAGTTAGTATGATGACGGAGGTCATTTTTAGAACAACTTTCACTTTGTTTGTGCAGTTCCAGGTCGTATATGGTAATACCTTGTCAATAGACTGTGCTTCATAGTGAATTGTTGAGAGTTTGGGCCATAATCAACTGAGAGTCAGAGCGGAGAGATGCATTTAAATAAGAGAAAGGGCAATCTACACCACTGAACATGGCCATATGCTTACATTGATTAGAGGGCTTCAGAAGGCCATGAGACTGATAAAACACACTAATATGCACACATATTCTCAGTTGACATCTCACTGTGGATATAAACAAATTATTTTTACTTGGCAGCTCTTCATTTTTTCTATGTTAGTCTGTTTTGGCTGATTCTGCAATTTGACACACTGCAGTTATTTGAGTGAACAGCATCACTGTTGAGGACCTAATATTATATAATAATAATAATAATCCTATTTGAATTTTCCATTTAACAAGTTCAAATGTGGAATGCAATAAACGACACACTCCAAAAATCAAGCAATGGAAATCCATAAGATACCAGAAGATACAGATGCTTTAAGGTTGATTGTAGCAAACGATGCTTCTGCCTGTACATGTTATCACTCCTGACTCTAGTCCATAATAGCTACACTTCTGTGACTTTTCCTTTAAAGCTGCTATTTTTCTAACAAGGTGAGATGTCCCAATCTATTTTTGTGTTTGAATCTGATCCTAATCTAAATTTACAGTACATACATACCAAGAAGGATATTTTTCTATTAGGCATGTCCCGGTATGATCTGATTTAAAACTAAACTTGGTCTTAATAAATACCTCAAAGTGGTATAATAAGTTTAGCTCATGAGATTTTTGGTTTTTACTAGGCAAATACTAGATTTTCAGAATATAGCCTGATTACAGAAGTAAAAATACCAAAGCATGACTTTGTTTACCCAAAAAACTGAAAATGAAATGTATAACCAAACACTTTATTCTAAACAGATCAGCAACAGTTTTCCTGTTGCTGCTAAATAATAGAACACACTGAAAATTACAGTTATTGAATGTGTGATTTTTTGTTTTAACTATTGAGCAAACATTTGCTAATATAGCTTTTTTATGGCAGACCACCTTTCTCTGACAGTAAGCGACTGTAACTAGCTCAACCGCTATGTTTAAACTTTATTTATCTCAAAGCTGAGAGCTACTTATAAGCATTCCAGCAAAGAACATGAGACCTTTTTTCATAAAATAAAGACATGTTTTAAGGGCTCCAAGTTTAAAGGTCATTTGCAGCCATGTTTCTTTGCTCAGAAAGATGTTAGTGCCTTATATTTACCTTTTAATTGATATTTACATAATATTTTGATCTGTTCCTTGTGCCTTGAAGTCTGTTTTTAACCAAATGAAGAAAATAGGACCTGATATGTATCAGCACATCAAAGCAAACCATGCTCATCATCTGCATCTCCTTGAAAGGCTATGGATGATTTCAGAAACCTGGTTGAGTTGTTAGAAATGTTTAATGCTGCTTTAAATGCAGGTGGTGTGAGTAGTGTGAAATGTCAACTTCCTGCTGCTCTTATAAAGGGCTTCTATGAAGAAGTAAACTTGCTTCAGGTTTTGTTTAGCGTGGCTTAAACGTTTAATGCATCATGCATTAGTTATTTACAGTTGAATCCGGATATTTACACACACTCTAATAAGACTCACAACCTTTCTTTCTCTCTGTCTGGCATTAAATCAGACTAAATATTGATCTAAGCATTGTCTGTTTTAGGTCAGTCAGGATTACCAAAATTATTTAAATTTGTTAAATGCCAGAGTTAGTAAATCTCTGGAAAATTCCTCTTTACATATCAGGAATTTTATGAAATTTCCTTAGGAATTGGTAGAGTGTACTATTTGCATGAAAGGTCTGGGTACCCTTCTATGAGCTTCCCTCTATAGTTTGCTGCAATTTTGGCCTATTCCTCCTGACAGAACTCGTGTAACTGGGTCAGGTTTGTCGACTGCCTAGTTTACACGCACGTTTTCAAATCTGCCTACACATTTTCAATAGGACTTCTGAGTTAATTGTCCATACAAGACCCATTTGCACACAAGGTTTAACTTCCTGGTTGATGTCTTGAGATGTATTTTCAGTATTTATATGTTCTTTCCTCGTGATGCCATTTATCTTGTGAAGTGCACCAGTCCCCCCTGCAGCCAAACACCCACACAACATGATGCTGCCACCCCCGTGCCTTACAGTTGGGATGGTGTTCTCCGGGTGGCGAGCTTCACCCTTTCCCCTTCAAATGAAAAAAATGTCATTATGGTCAAAGACTTCAATTTTGGTTTTATTAGAACACAGGACGTCTTCCAAAACAAACGTGTTTGACCCTGAATGCATTAGCAGCTGTAATCCGTCATTTGACCTTGCTTGTAGGGTAATGACTTCTTTTACTTTGAGAGGCCTTTTTAGCCTAGGTTTATATAGGACTTATGTTACTGTGGATCATGATAAGCGGCTGGAAACTCCTTTAGTATTTTTACTTGTGCATAATTGTTTGAACAGAAGAATGTGGCACCTTCAGGCATCTGGAAAATGTATCCAATAATGATCCACACTTGTGGAGGTCTACAGTTCTCTTCCTGATATCTCTTCTGATTTCTTTAGCTTTTCTCACGATGTCATACGAAGCAGCAATGAGTTTGAGGTCTTGTCTTATAAATATATATCCATGGGGGTGTGTTACCATTAAACACAGATGTTGTTAATTAACCCATCAGAAGGTTACAAAGCCACGACATTATCATCTGGACTTTTGGGCCATCTGGACCAATGTTTTTTAAAGACATACCAATCTTAGTTTGGGTAAATCTAAGGAATTTAAAGAAAGTAATTAATATATTCTCTGAAAACAAAAAAACATTTATCTATTTGGGCATTTAGCAATTAGACATTTTCAGTTTTAGTCATCCTAACTGATCTAAAACAGGAACAGTTTAGTCTGATTAAAGATCATGAAGGGGAAAAGATTAGACCTCTTTTTGTACCTATTGTTTCACCATTTTCTAAAACTTGAAACAGAACTGGATTTCTTTTATTCAACCAATTTTTGTTAAGTCTTTTAAATGTCAGTGTATCATTTTGTATTTTAATTTAGAACTGGATGCCATGTTCTATCTTCTGTAATCAAGTGGAAATAAACTCTGTTTCATGTCACTGTTTCAGTTGAATAAAGGTTTACAAAAGTCTGATTAACTTCTACAAACTGTCAGATTGTTTCCTTTATGCCAGAAGTTAAGAGGCTTGATGAGGTGCCAACAGAAGGAGCTAATGCGCTGGCACTTGGCATACATCGCACCTGATAAGAGGCGTTGTTTTTGCTCTCAATCTCTATGCGCTCATCTTCATCTGCTTCTCTCCTTCCTGTTTTCTCTGCTGCAGATGTGACTCAGAAAACCGTTACCTTGGCAATCCACTCAGAGGAACCTGTTACTGTGAGTAATTCTCCAGCGGACCTCTACACATACACACACACATTTATGGGCTATTCTCTCCTTGCTTTTCTCTTTCCGCTAGCACTCTTCCGCTCAGGGCAGATGGAGCATCTTAGCACTTTGGCACCAGGGGCGCTTGTTCGATGACAGAATGACTTGTCATGAAAATGTCAAGTGCCTCACATGGAGTGAGTGATTGAGCTAATCAAGGAGACGGTGGAGTCAAAATTCTCCACTTGTCTACTCACTCAGTCGCACACCTATTAATTTATTCATTTAAAAAGTCGGTAAAACTTGTAAGTAAAAGAGATATGTATGAAGGTGCAAGATGCACAAGTCTGCTTCAATTCCTGCTCCTACTGTTCTCTGTGTTTATTCGCTTGATGGGATGTCCTTCACGGTGCTGCAGCAGTACTTTGTGATTTATCGGTCTTTTAGCACTCTGCTACTGACATCCGAGCCTTTGCTAAAGCTTTGTCCCTTTTTGAAATGTCATAGCCTGACCACGGCCTCAATGAGAAGGCGACAGGAATCTAAAACCCTGAAGCTTGTTTTAACCTCTGGACACCACCGGAGCTCCTTGAGCTTCGTTACGCTGCTTTGTAAACACGACACTCACTACAGTCAAAAAGGCCATTGAGCACAAATTTAACAGAGCATGCTCAGGGTGACACTGATCAGCTTTGTCTCAGAGTTCATTAGTGAGCTCTCCCTCTTATTGATCATTTTGAGCTTACTGTTGTCTTCCCAGGTTTTGGTGCATGCTGGTAATCCCACTTTGTCCCTGTGAAACAGAAAACACCTTCTGCTTTATGTCTTGCATGCTTGACCAAAATGATACCAAGGATGATATACTAGCACACCAAGCTTTCATAACTGAAAATTAGGCCATGGAGACAAATGGATGACCAGGACAGTAACTTGTGCAGTTTCTCAGTTAAATACATAATAAGTCTGGTTAAATTTGGCAATAGCAAGTTGCACTAAATTCATAGTATGTCATGTTTGACTTTACATCAGAATATTTTCGATATTAAAGTTGTAATTCAACTTGTACTAAGCACATTTCTTTGGCAAATATATTGTCTGTTAATACACAACTTAAAAAAAAAAAAAAAACCATTTATCTGTTTTTTATAAATCATCTCCTTTCTTCTCTTGCCTCTTTTGAATAGATAACCTCCTGATTGACTACCAGTTCACATTCAGCCTCATCCAGGAGGATGATAATCATTACACTGCTATTAACTTTATGGCCTCACCTGAGCAGGTAATATCTTTAAGATTAACTCTCACACTGTGAATTCTTTTCATATGAAATGCTCACCATCAATTATCTTTATTAATAATGAGAAATGATTAGTTGTTGATTTTAAACATTTTTTATACAAGACACCAAGAACTTATGAACTTGCCTAATGCCCTCTATCCTGTTTTACCTGCTGTTGTGTGTATATTGTTTCCCTTATAATGCCTTGGATTTGTGTTCTTAACTTCTAGGCAAACAAGAACTTGGACATGTCCATCAATGCATCAAACAACTTTAACCTCAACATCACGTGGTCCGTGGGTTCAACAGGTACTTTTGTGCTTAAATGATTTTGCTATTTTGTGTAAGCTAAAATTTAGTAGACACTGTTTCCAGTCATATTAGTTTTTATGTAATCATCAGCCAAATTAAACAAGGCTGACAAATTGTTAGCTGTAGCTAAAACTGTTTTAATCTCTTTTTTTCTCAGGTATATACAGCAGTACATACGTCAATGTTCTACTTAAAATAAATGGTTTACCCTAACAAATATTGTGTGGCATTTTGCAGGAAAGTGATCGGGGAAGTAGCAATCACTATCTACTCGCACACAGATGTGCTGATTTTAGATGTCTTTAGTTTTGCTCGGGTTATTGCATCAAGCTAATTTTGCTTAAAGCAGTGACACTGACAGAAATTATGTCTTTCAAATATAATTAAAGGACATACACTATCAATTTTTCTAACTTTTCCTTTTCAATTTTGATCTGGCTTGTAGCTGTCGGTGGTTATATTTATTTCCATGTCCAAAATCAAAATTTCTGTAAAAAGAATTAAAGAAAAAAAGGTGAACACAATTACAAAGCTAAACGTGTCCATAGAGTTGATTACATTAAATCAACCGTCCTTACATGAGAAAATGGCCGCTCAATATTTATATGGGGAGGAGGAAGTACAGAGAAGTGTTTTCTGAGACGAGTATCTTGGACACCAAACAGACCCGTGGCCTACCCAGAAAATTAGGTGTTCTATGGTGAACCTACCCTGCCTAAAATTCATCACAGAGGTGACTTAATGCTTGTGACAAAACTGTTTATTGAAAACATTCTAAAATACTGGCAGCATTCAAATAGTCACTGTAATTTTTTCTCAAGTTCTGACCAGCATTATTACTCTGATGCTCATGGACAGCAGCGTGTTTCTCCTAACAGCCATGCCGCCAGAGCAGTTTTTTTTTTTTTTTTTCATAGCTAGCTACGCAGAGGTTGTGCACAACATGGCCACAGTGAGTGGAAGGATCTAAAAGTATCATTTCTCTACACATAATCGGACATTGAGAAAAGAACAAGTCTCAGCTGCAGCTAATTATTGTGAACTTGGAAGAAGACATTTGGGAGAGAGCGATTGCTTATTGATTTTAATTTTATAAAGCAATGCTTTGTCATCTACAAACCTTTTGGTCAGACATCTTGACAGAGTTCATGTAAAAAGGAAAAACCATGGTAAAACAACATATTTTTCTTATCTGTGAAACTTTATGCTCACAAAGAACGCCCACAGTCACCTTAATGGTCTGACTGCTAACTCACTGCCAGAGCCATCTGTCATATCATTGACATAAACAATGTTTTTGGCCTCTTCCCTCAATTTTGTGTTGGTCCCTACTTAAATCTTACTTTTTAATTGTTTCATTGTCATCGGGCATGAAATATTTCAGAAATCCTTCCTTTTCTCCTGTTTACGTACACCATGCTCTACCTCCTATGATCTGTTCTGTGTTCCCAACAAGCAGCCACAGCCCTGTTTGACATATTCATTTTAGAAAGGCTTTTTTGTCCAGAAAACAGTCGTTTTTCTGTTTACAGGCACAAACTGAGGTTCCAGACGACATGTCATCACTCCCTAAATGAAAGTACAATTAAATTTAGAGATCTATGGTTCTAAGCATTCTGTTTCAGAAAAGGGCTTTTAAAAAGGACTTATATGCTTTGAAAAAAAAAAGTTTTATTTGTTAGATGCTTTGAAGTTTATTAGGTTTTCTCTCGCTAAAATATGTTATTTACCCTTTAGAGTAGTTTATTCCAAACTTGTTTAATTTTCATGTGATAGCAAATTTATAATTGACTCTTTAAGGCCAGCATAATAGGACCAAATGTTAAAACTCTTCTGTTAGCGTTTACGGTGTCCCCGTTGACTGGATCCTGTAGGTCTCCTAAGTAAAGGCAACGAAGGACACTGCAGTTGTCCGGTCCCACTGTTTATCTCCCACCTCCCTTTCTTCCTCTCAAGTCGTCTGGTGTGCTTTCTCTGTTCCCACAACACTGACATTTTCTACCCACTAAAGACATTCACCCCACACCGTTCTGTTCGCCAACCTTAACTTTTTCAGTGCACCATCATGAATTTGGGCCCCTCCTTTTTCCCTGGCACAGATGTTTTGTCTCAGAAGGAAAAGAGGCCTGTTCACAATTGACAAGAGCAAGAGGCCCCTTCGGAAGGGGGGGGGGGTTGGGGTAAGAAGGTTTGTGGGGGTGAGGGGAAGTGGGTGGGGGTGATTTCAATTAAGATAAACATGCTCACGTAGCGACACTCAAGCTGTCATTTTCACTGCTTTTGTTTCAGAGCTGTGGGTTGGAATATCAATGCTAAGAAAGCACTGGCATGAAGAAAATTTGGAACATAAAGACAGATGGAGAACAGGCTATTTTTAACCCTTTTCTTTAAAAATTGCTTTTAATTTTACGATGGGCATCATAATACTCACTGAAAAACAATATTATACAAACAATAGAAACGGAAGCGTTTACGAATACTGGCTGTATTTGGTACATTTCTGTGATCTGTGAGCATTAAATTAGAAATTTGGGGTATCACATATGCATGAAGTGGGGTCCTGAGTTCAGAAAAGAGATGTTTGTCACTTGTTTCCATTTTCATATAAAATATAATAGGCATGTGTAATCCTACGTTACACTGTTGTTTTTTTGTTAACAGCAATGAAGTTAAATGCAGTTAAGAAATAATGATAATTGCACATGAGTGCTCTCCTGTTGTTTGAAATGGACAAATAAACTCGTTAATGCATTTCTAATAATATGTTGCAGCCAAAGCACTTCCATCTCGATGTGTAAGCTTGTGTTTTTATTACTAAAAGCTAAATGGCTTTGTACTGAAAATGAACGCTTTGTTTTAACAGCTGGAACCATCTCTGGAGAGGAGGTGCCCATTGTGTCCAAAACAAACATCAAGGAGTACAAGGACAGTTTCTCCTGTGAAAAGTTCACCTTTAGAAGCAACCCTAACATTACGTTCTATGTGTACGTCAGTAACTTCTCATGGCCCATCAAGATCCAGGTAAGAACATGTGAGACCTGAATTTGGAGTGAATTGTGTGAGAATACTAGTCGTCTTTGTGAATCCATCTAACATTTTTGGCGTTCTCTGGAACGATGAGTCGGATTACATGTTATATGACAGGTTTAGAATTATCACAGGGGAAGAATACTGAATGCCATTCACTTAGGCAATCCTCTAAGGTCCAATTAGAAAAGAAGTTTCTTCAAGGTTGGTTCTGTCAGGTTTGCATACCACAAAGAACACTCAAAACGCCTGCATAAACTTAAGGAGGTAAAGAAAGTCTGAACAGACAGAAAAATCCCACTTTATTTATTTTGGAATGTGATCCAACATTATACAATGTGAGTTGCAAATCATCATAACATTCAGGACTAGCCTCTAATTATGAAGTAAAATTAGAGTCAGTCATTTGTAACCAGATTGCAAAGAAGTACGAAGGAAGGAAATAAATGATTTAAGAACTTGAGGAACAGATATGTTGGTGCATGTTAAGTTCAAATTTTAAAAAAGCATTGCTAAAGAGAATACACATACGGACGGACGGACGGATGGATGGATGGGTCTCAAGTTTGTCATTTGCATTTGGTACATTTTGCGTAAAACAAATTCAATGAAATACATTAGTCCTGGCTCCCTGTCAGCCTATAAAACTAAAATGCATTTCAAAACCAATAAAAAAAGTAGCCAAAAGTATAAAACGTTATAACAAATACATTTAAACAGTCTTAAAACATATTTAAAACAAAAAAATGGACTTCATTCAATAGAAATGTTGCAGGACCTAAAGCAGGCAGGTTACATAAGAAGAATCACTTTATCCAAGAGTTGCAGCAGCTCCTCCAAGCAGATATCTAGTGAATTATCAAACATAATGTTTAACTGTAGTCATCCACCTTTGTGTTTTGCTGATGGTGTATGGGCGAAAGCGCGCGACCATGTGCAGAGGCTATAGTCCTCGAAGCGGCTGTCCCGGGTTCGAGTCCCGGACCTGGCGACATTTGCCGAATGTCTCCCCCTCTCTTTACCCCTCTTTCCTGTCTGCCTACTGTCAAAGGAAAAATACAAAATAAAGGCCACTAGTGCCGAAAACATATCTTTAAAAAAAAATAATAATAATAATTTAACTCAATTTACATTGGTAGACTAACACAAAAAGCAACAAATAATTTCATGAACCTGAATTACAGCAGGTTATCAATCAATGTTTAAGAAACCCTTCTACTATTACTAACAGTGTTTGTTTAGGCAAGATAGGAAGGCTTTTACTAAGAAATATGATAGTTTGAGATAGAAGTAGTGATTACTAATAATAGCACACAGTACCCGTTTTGTTAATTAGCCCACTCACATATTGATTTTTATATCCTGTCGCACTGCATCGCATGGTAGATGAGTGGACCATCTTGAGGTAATAACATCTTAGGGGATTGTCCATCTCTGGAGGTGGCCCAGTAATAGTTTTCTATTACATTTCCTGACCGACAGTCACTTACTTATTATGGACTGAGCCCACGCCATAAAAGCAAATAGCTTCTATTACAGGATGAGGCCTCTTTCCTGGGTGGGCCTTGTGATGCTGGGCCGAGAGTGGAGACCTGGTTGATCTGAGGCAGAATCTGAGAGGGAACTTGTCTTTGTTTTTAAGGTGAGGGAGCGAGGTGCTAGCTCACAAAATAAGCTATGAGAAATAGTGTGGAAAAATATTTGGATTTCCAAACGTTATTCCATGTTCCACTGTCCTTCCTCCCTCCCTCCCTCTGGTTTTTGTAGGTTTTATATCCAAAGCCTGACAACTGCTCAAGTATCTGCCCTAAATTTATTAAAAGATTTTGTAGTTAAAACTTAAAAACAATTCCAAAAAGCTCAGATTTATGAAAACTTGAGTCTTGAATATTTCCATGAAAAATATGTAGGAGCCATGTGCTTTACGCATTATTAGTCTAGTTCTCCAAAAAAGGAATGATTTTAAATTGTACAATCGATTGGCTGAGATGAACAAATTGAATTAAATGAACCCTACATTTATTGCTTTGAGTTCATGCCATGTAAGAGGCAAGTTTTATAAGCACAAAACCGAAATGTCCCACTTGTTAAAAAGCCAGCCAATCATTTGTACTTTTCATGTTACCATGTGTCAGTGAACATTGGTTTTCAGGTCACCGGTTCTCATTTTCTTTTTAATAATGTAGAGAAAAGTCAAAGGTGACTGAAGTTTAAGAAGGTAATGGAGTTGCTCAAGAAGAGTTTAGTACAATAAAGATTCTTAATCTAAATAAGCGCCCTTCTCCTTCACTATTAATTCTAAAAACGTGAATATTTAGTTGTCTGTCGCTTTTCAATGGCTCATTTTTATGGAAAACATAAACTAGTAATGCCATTATCGGATGCTGGTGAATAGTTTCTGTTTAAACAAGTTGTGGTAACCTCTATTTTTCCTTTTAGCCATTTTGTACCATCCACTTTTAAAATCACCATTCAGAGCAACAAATGTGACGCAAATGGTCCACTTCTAAAAGCAGAAATCGTGCTCCATTACCCAGCTCTACATGTTGCCAATCAGAGGCTCAATACAGCTGCAGATGACATTGTTTTTGTGGTTCTAAATGCTTTCAGGGTAGAATAGCTGCAAAGCATCTGTAGTAGATAATGACTTGTCACCATGATGTGGCCTATCATATATGATTTAGCTGCCAGGGCTGTCTGTAATCTATCCTTTAATGAAGATGAACCATATTTCTGACTCATTATTCACTGGCCGTGTTGCCTTTCAGGCAACAATACACAAATCACCAATAGGCGGCATGCATTCTTTTTAAAATAACAAGTGTTTCATATAAATTTGGATTCTTATCAACATATTATCTATAGATATGTCTTTATTATGTTCTCATTTGTGTCCAGTCCAAACTAGCTTTATCCCGAGTATTTGTTTCTCTTTTAAATTTCCCTAATTGCCCGTTGCTTCATGTTTTAGATTATTTGCATTGTGTAAAGTCTTTTGTCCTTTTTAAAATCAGAGAATAACTGTTTAGACGCTTTAAAATTAATTTGACCGTTGCTACTTTCTGCCCTGTAATATTAAATATGTCTTCATAAACATTTGATAAAGTAAAGAAAATTCAGTATTACTTTTTTCAGTTTGTCTTCCCTTTGCTGTTGCACTGGTTTGTTGATTTTAATCTACAGTGCAGAAGAATTAACTTGTGTATTTTGTCATGTTACAACCAGTAACTTTAATTAATTTTATTGGGATTTTAAGTAATACACCAAAACAAAGCAGTGTATAATTGTGACCTAGAAATATGACTTCAAGTCTCTCTTGTAAATGAGATCTTGGATCTTAATGAGAGAACCTGCATAAATAAAAGTGAAATAGATTAAAAATCAACACTTTGTCGAACCCGCTGCTAGTGTTGTGGGGGTCTTCTCTGGCAGCTCGGCACATCTAGAGACTGAAACCATTCTTCTTAGCAATAAAAATCCAAGGTCAGCCAGATGACTTGGAGAAGGTCAGTGAACACCAATTTTCACTTTTCTGCCGCAGATTCTCTTTTGGATTTATACGAGGACTCTCAGTAAAGGGATTCTTACATGGCTATGTTTCGATCTAAAACACCAGTAAGGTCGTCTGCTAGAAGATGAGAGAGCTGAAGCTACCCTCTTTGAGTGTACAGTTAGATCCATAAATATTTAGACAGAGCCAACTTTTTTCTCATTTTGGTTCTGTACATCACCACAGTCAATTTTAAATGAAACACCTCAGATGCAGTTGACATGCAGACCTCCAGTTATAAATCAGTGGATTGAACAAAAAGATTGCATAAAAATGTTTTAACAAAATCTCTTCCTTTCAGGGGCTCAAATGTAATTGGACAAATAAATAACTGAATATAAAAAGTCATTTTGTAACACTTGGTTGCTGGCAATGACAGCCTAAAGTCTTAAACTCATGGACATACTTTTTAAATCTCTGCTAGGCCTTTACTGCAGCAGCTTTCAGTTACTGTTTATCTGTCTGAAGTTTAGTGACTTGACCTTTCAAGAATAGTCCACGTCTTTGCTTTAATGAACTCCTGGGTTGTTTTGGCTGTATGTTTTGGGTCATTGTCCATGTGTATTATGAATTGCCACCAATCCAAGTGTAGTCCAATCTAGCGCTTCTGTTCTTGAGCCTTATGAGTGCCTTGCACCTTGCAGTGAACCCTCTGTTATTTACTTTCATGCAATTTTCTCTTCATGTTAGACTTGGATATTGATACGCCTACCTCCTGCAGAATGTCTTTCACTTGGTTGGCTGTTGTGAAGGGGTTTCTCTCCCCCATGAAAATTATTCTGCGACCATTCACCATTGTCTTGTGTAGACGTCCAGGTCTTTCTTTCAGGTCTTTCTTTGTTTCTTTGTTTGTTTCTTTCTTTCTTTCTTTCAGCTGTAATTAATTATAACTGTGGGAAAACAATGTTAAATTGCAAATGTCTAAAACATGTCAGTTTACAAGCCCATCCTGGTCTGATTATTGTTGAGCTTGAATGCAGTAGGTTAGCTGCAGGTCAGGCTATTCTCTCACACCGCATTCATCCAGTTGATCAAATGAATTTTGGCTTCTCCTGCCAGAAAGCTCTACCTTGCTCTCGTCTTTATCCACAATGTTACATCGGACCTTTTTTTTCTTTTTGGATGTGGGTTTTAATAAGTCTTCAAGTGTATCAGTGACCTTTAGCAGGCCTACTTGGTTCTCAGTGCTGACTTGACCTGTGTATGGCGTGCCATATTAACCTCCTCACAATGTCACAGTTTCACTCAGAGCATATCAACAATAATAAATATTCTAGATTGCTACCCAGAAATAACTCATTTGTCTTCTTTTTTCTCCAATAGATTGCCTTTTCCCAACACAACAGTATTATGGACCTTGTCCAGTTCTTTGTGACATTTTTCAGGTAAGTGTGCTGTTGGTCTTTGCTATGAAGGGTATAAATTTAATGGATATAGAACATGTTACCATTACAGTTTAGTATGACCACCTTTCCTTTTTATATAAAGTCTGAACTTTCTCAAGAATCCTGTCTTATGTCTTTTTAAATAGCTTTAAGCAGTTTTTGAAGGATATTCCTTCACTCTACACTGTTTAATACATTATATCTCATACAGCACTGTCCACAAGTAATGGCATCCCTAGTGAATTTGTAAAAAGCCTCAAAATATTTTTTGTAATCTCAATTAAGTCTTAACTTTGAATACGTTATTTAGTGGGTGGAAAACAATCCTAGGAGATTGTTTTCACTAAACCACTGGCACCACGTTTATTGTCTCTCCTAACAATTCCTGTGAAATAAAGGTAATTAAAGCATTCACTACTTTACATTTTTAAATTGTTTAATGTCCAGAATCTTTTTATTGTGAGAGCTACATTTTAGAGCTGGCCATTTTTCAACCTGGGAAAGACCAGACAACATGGTATTGGTATTACATGGAGTAAGACACATTTGTGTTGATCTACATGGCTACAAGAAAAACAGTTGGGACATCAACCACTGTTGTAACCTGAGCATCCCCTTAAATATTGATGAAGATTTAAACCAAAGCATTAACTTCTTGACAGCTGTCCTCATGTTTAGACCACTTACACTGAAGAGTTTTAGAAATGAAGAAATGAAGAACCAGTAGCATGTCTAAGATTGTTGGTATGGTTCTTCTTCGATTGTAAAGAAGTGCGTTTTGTGTTTCAGGCTTGCTCTGTGTACAGTCAACATCACCCCTGATCATTTTAGTTTAGATGTCTTTTTAACAGAAACTAACAGCCTTTTTTACACGAAATCACTGAAAATGCAGCAGACGTCCACAGAAAAGCTGAGGAGGAACTTCAGAAAGTACTTTAAAAGAATCTAAAAACTCTTGTTGCTTAGAAATAAACTGCATAGAAGCGGCCTTTCTTTCACACATTATTTTTTATACAAGCTACACATTAAATCCCCTTAATCAGTTAAGAATTATTATTAACCACCCCTTCTTTACCTGGGCCTGTGTTGTAACAAAGTATACGCAATTTTCCTTTTTTTAAAGTGGCAAATTAACTACCAGTAACACTTGAAGAAGGTCCATAATTCTCTGTAAGTGGCATCTGAAGAGAAAGCGTGGGTGATCAAGATATGACGGCCCTTAATCATTTTTTTTTTCCTGCTCAGAGCTGGTGACGGAAGTCTTTCATCGTTAAAATGTTTCTAATGAGTCAGTCGAGCTGTTTTAAAAGCACATTAATGTCTGAGTGCATAAAGATGATGTGTTTATGATTTCCACATTTATGCTTTTAATCACATATTGGTGCATACTGTGAAAATTACATCTGAAGCCTGCATACCTGTACTTTCCAATGTCGTAGCATATATTTTTAATAACTGTACAGTCTGGTTTTTATTGCTGTAAATTTGCTCTTACTGTACAGTCTCTTATTATTTTCAGTTTTTTCTGTTTTCACCTTTGTGTAAATATGCATTCTTCCACTTTGCTGCTGATAAACCTAAATTTCCCCCACTGAGGGAAAATTAAGGCTATTTCTGTTCTGTTCTACATTTGAGTTGGTTTGCAGCTTGTTATAATCATTGATGACACCAGCCCTGTATAGTTTCTCCACATGTGTTCATCTGCTTTGAAAGCCGTGCAGTTCCGGTTTTCCTAACTTCTATGTGCAGGCATCACAGAAGGCATAATAGACCGGCTTTGCCTAAGGGACCTGTCCATCAGTGCCCGGTCCATGATGTGTTCCCAGGAAAGCTGTCACACAGTCAGTTAGCTTGTGCCTCCAGCTGATCATATTACGGTATGAATGGCCCAAATCAGATATCCTTTAAAGGGAAATCTGAGAAGGACAACTGCTTATGTCGTCTACACAGAAAACTATAAGGAATAATAAACCAGCTCCACTTCAAAAACACATGATAGTTGTGTATCGACTTTATGATGTAGTTCCAACTTTTTCAACTACTAAGCTTTGCAGTATTAAGCTGTTTACTTATATTATTGTTCAAAACTTGATCTCATAATGTATCAAAATCAGTCTGAGGGATGAATCCTTGGCTGTTGAAAAGGGGAAGAAAGAAGATTTCTGTGATCTTCTGCAATCTTCTCAGGATTTAGATTGATTAAGCTTCAGCGCTAAAATGCTTACTTTAACTGAAAATTATGAGAAGCATCATCAAAATATAAATCCAGTAAGAACATTTAAACTCAACTTAAGACAACTAATAAAGTGTTTTAGTGTCTTCTCCAAATTATTACATAATTCAGTCTCATAATTATTCAACCCCTTCATGATGAGCATCTTTAGCACTGGAGCACCCATTTGTTGTTATGACCTGCTGCAAGTGAGATTCATAGTCAGACTAGCTTCTGACAGCGTATCTGAAGAATCTCAGCCCGCTCCTCATGGTCAAATGCCTCCAGTTTAATAATATTGTCTCAACTCTGTCTTCCATCAGATCTTCGAATCTAAGTCTTGTTGGACTTGGTGGTTTGCTCGGGTTATTTGGTTGATTTGAAGGTCCAATGATGCCCAAGCTTCAGCTCTCTTCCAAAGTCATTTGGACCAAAATACAAAATGTCTCAATAAAGCAGTTGCTCCACCAAATCAACATTCAATATTACTAAAATGATTTTCCATTACTTAAATGCAGTATGTGAATATATCCTTTAACATTTTAGTGATAAAACATTAAAATGTGAAGTGAATTCATGTGAAGTGGGTCGTAATAAAAATTGAAATAAAACTCAAATTACAGAGATAAATTCATTGTATTCATGACATTCATTCAACACATTTTAAATGGCACAAAGAATGCCAAAGATGATGTTATTTGGCTTAAATATATGAAAGACTTGGAGAAAAAAACAAAAAAGTAATAATCACTCAACTAAACACACAATCTGACTCAATTGTTTACCAATTGTATCAACACATATGTAGTGAAGCAAAATAAAATTCAAACACAAAAAAATCTCCACAAACCTTGGAGGTTTAATTAAGTAATGGCCTGCACTTGTATAGCGCTTTATCAATTCCCCAGAGACCCCAAAGCGCTTTACACTAAAATCAGTCATTCATCCATTCACACACACATCCGTGTTTTACTATCTTTATGAGGACTTTTCGGTTACTTCCATTGACTTCCATTCATTTTCCTTGATTTTTAGTGCCTAACCCTGACCCTAACACTAACCCTAACCAGTTAATAACTCACCCTAACCCTAACAATAACTCAATTCATACCCTAGTCCTAAACCTAACCCCTGTCCCAAGAACGGAATTTGAAAAAGTGAGGACCAGGAAAATGTCCTCACTTTGTCAAAATGTCCTCACTTTGCGATAAAAATACGAAAAATGGTTCTCACTCAGCAGCAAGTACAAGAACACACACACACATTCACACACTGAATGTGTGTGAATATATTAGCTTTAGTTAATATATCCGCTTGTATATGTTAGCTACATTGCAATTAACATCTGTCAATAGCTTAATAATTTTTATTCCGATGTAAAAATATTTCTCTGTACTCGGTTTGATGTAATCTGCAGCTTTTTGAAGCTTCAGATGAAACTCGGCAAATGCAGCATGGCCCACTCCTTGCGCAGAACGCTCGTGTTTTCCTTTTTGTGCATTTAAAAAAAAATGATTTCAACTAATATTTTCCTGTTTAGTAAAAACAGCACTGCTCATTTTTAAAAGATGAAGTGTTTTCTATCCATAAGTTGGGTTATTCACTCAGTATTGTCATGCAACAATCTTTCACTGTAAGGCGAAGTCCTCAACCTGTTTCATTTTTGCCTGCTTAATTTTATGCATTATTTTCCACAAGGATGCAGCGAACTGTTTGTGTTTTTCCCATTTGGTCGCCAGGTCATATTAATTCCATTTAGCCTTTGTCTGTATCTGCGTTGTCCAGTTCTCACTGACCCATAAACCCAAGAAAAAATAACAAAACAGAAAAGCACTGACTCACTAATGAGCTGTTTTTTTGTGTGACATGGAGTGTGTCTGTGTATGTGGGGGCAGATTTGAGGAGACTTGAACCTGCAGGAAACATAATCAGCCTGATGACAAAATGTCAAATCACCCCTCAGGGTTTTTTAGAGCTCCTTGAAAGAGAGATAAAGAGCGAAGAATGGACATCACAACTTTTCTAATGTTTTCATTGGTTTTTTCTACTATGAGATCAAGTTGTGTTTTTAACGAAAGGATTTAAAGATGCATGCATGCACAAAATACATATTTAATCTTTGTTTCCTCTAAAATTATTCAATATGATTCAGATACTCGGTCACCAAAGCTCAGGAACATATTTTTTTCTATTTCTGATTTCTGATTTTATGAATCCTTTTGTGTTTTTATCAGTTAAGCCGCCTTTAAGGCAGCAGATTTGTTTGTTTTGATTTAAGCTTTCTCAGCATAATTTTTTTCAGGCACTTCAGCCACAACCTTCTCCCTGTTTGGTAATCTTCACTGCTATCTCCTCGTTCAAACATCTGATCAAACACATCTAGAACGTTGCAATCTGAAGTTTACATGTCAAACAAATTGGCCCATTTTATCGGAGATGGTTGTCTGCCTCCTGTGAGATGTTTGCTCATTATACCAGTGGGCATGTCTATTAAGACCAGCACTCGGATCACAGCCATTTGACTTGGTTTCTGGACATGAACAATTTCATGTCCTCTTTTAAATCGGGGATGATTTGGGAAAAATCTATTTTTTGGTGTAAAAGTGTGGGCTAGTTTCAGATTCTCAACTCAGATGACCTTAATGGATTTTTATTTTTATTTTAATGTTCATACACAGACTTAAGCAAAAATCCGAAATAAACTCACTAAATTTAGTGTTAGTTTTGAAGAAAATCAGCGTATAGTGCTAAACATTAGAACATTTTGCTTTCTTCTCTTGATAATGTATCACAGACATAACAAGCTGATGTCAGCTGGATAACTAGAAGAGCTGCTTGCCTGGGAATATTTCCAACAAATCCACTTTGTCATCCTTGTAAACAAGGAAAAAAGTGTAGTTGCTTTCTTTCAGCCAGCAGTAGGGGTGGGAGATTCCTTTATTGTATAATAAAGGAACCACGTGTTTGAGGACAGAAACCTATTGTTGTACATTCCTTCAGACCACACCAGAAAGGACAGGGCATTAAAAGCCAGGGAAATTCTTAAAAAATGTCTTTTGACAAAAAACTTCTTTATTTATTGTCAAATCTCAAACTTCACGATTTGTCCGGCTCTTAAACACTGTCTCTTTATTGTACAATTATTTTTACAGTACATGTCAACAGGATAATGCAGTGGAATCTCAATTTTTCCCTCCTGAACAAGCTTGGATCTTGCTGACTTTCCTTTAACTAATGATCGTAGTGTTGGGTTATTAATCGAAGTAATCAGCCAAAATAATTCAGTCTGAGGAGACATTAAAGTTCTGCCTTCTCAAATCATCTCGCCTGTCTATTTTACAGATTTAAGTTTGCATTATCTTGCTTTCTGACATCATTGTGCATTTCACCACATTACAATTGTTTGCTAAATAAATCTTCTGAGGCTAGAAGTTGAATACAAAAACAAATCTTTAATATCTAAAGTCTGCCTCAATGTGAATCTACTTTCTCTTGTAAAAAAATTGCTAAATAACCAAAATAAGACATTTTTATTCCATAATAATCTTGCTTGTTCTTATCTTTAATCACAGTTGCTTTCTGTCTCTGCTCCTGGTGGCAGCAGTGGTGTGGAAGATCAAACAGACCTGCTGGGCATCACGACGCAGAGAAGTAAGTTCATGACGTGTAAAGCAGAACTGACTTATCACCTTTCAGGTACTTTTATGGAAGTGAATGCAAATCTGCAAATGGTGTCCAATTTCATTTCACGTAGTTTGAATATAAATATCATCTGACATTTTTCCAGCTCAGCTTATAAAGCCTGTTTGGCAGTTTTGGCCATTTATATTTAAGTTTCTTCAAATTTAGAAAGTTAATATACAGTATGTTTCTTATATTCGGTAGTATGATTACACTTTTACTTTTTGATTGTTTTGTTCTGAAAGCCAGTTGGTAATAAATTTGGTGGTGTGCTTAGGCTCAATATCTATTCAGAAGATACATTTGTGCCTAAGCTTTAGATACGTGACTGTTATCTTAAAGGTGACCTATTATAGTTCCTTTTAAACATTTGGAATAGGTCTACGGGCTTTACAGAACATGTTAATTAAATTTTTCACATAAAATCATTCATTCATTCATGAGATTTTACCTCTTGAGTTCCACCTATTTTGAGCTCCTTTCAGAATGAGCTGCTTTAGGGCTCTGTCACTTTTATGCAAATTAGCTGAATCTGGCAGCCCCCCCCCCAAAACTATGAATTAACACATGTGGAATTATATACTGAACAAAAAAGTGTGAAACAACTGAAAATATGTCTTATATTCTAGGTTCTTCAAAGTAGCCACCTTTTGCTTTGATTACTGCTCCACACACTCTTGGCATTCTGTAGATGAGCTTCAAGAAGTAGTCACCTGAAATGGTTTTCACTTCACAGGTGTGCCCTGTCAGGTTTAATAAGTGGGGTTTCAAGCCTTATAAATGGGGTTAGGACCATCAGTTGTGTTGTGCAGGAGGTGGATACAGTACACAGCTGATAGTCCTACTGAATAGACTGTTAGAATTTGTATTATGGCAAGAAAAAAGCAGCTCAGTAAAGAAAAACAAGTGGCCATCATTACTTTAAGAAATGAAGGTCAGTCAGTTCGAACAATTGGGAAAACATTGAAAGTGTCCCCAAGTGCAGTCGCAAAAACCATCAAGCGCTACAAAGAAACTGGCTCACATGAGGCCCACCCCAGGAAAGGAAGACCAAGAGTCACTTCTGCTGCGGACGATAAGTTCATCCGAGTCACCAGCCTCAGAAATCGCAGGTTAACAGCAGCTCAGTTTAGAGAATAGGTCAATGCCACACAGAGTTCTAGCAGCAGACACATCTCTAGAACAACTGTTAAGAGGAGACTGTGTGAATCAGGCCTTCATGCTAAAATAGCTGCTAGGAAACCACTGCTGAGGACAGGCAACAAGCAGAACAGACTTGTTTGGGCTAAAGAACACAAGGAATGGACATTAGACCAGTGAAAAGCTGTGCTTTGGTCTGATGAGTCCAAGTTTGAGATCTTTGGTTCCAACCACCGTGTCTTTGTGCGGTGCAGAAGAGGTGAACGGATGCCTGGTTCCCACCATGAAGCATGGAGGAGGAGGTGTGATGGCGTGGGGGTGCTTTGCTGGTGACACTGTTGGGAATTTATTCAAAATTGAAGGCATACTGAACCAGCATGGCTACCACAGCATCTTGCAGTGGCATGCTATTCTATCCGGTTTGCGTTTAGTTGGACCATCATTTATTTTTCAACAGGACAATGACCCCAAACACACCTCCAGGCTGTGTAAGGGCTATTTGACCAAGAAGGAGAGTGATGGGGTGCTGCGCCAGATGACCAGGCCTCCACAGTCACCGGACCTGAACCCAATTGAGATGGTTTGGGTTGAGCTGGACTGCAGAGTGAAGGCAAAAGGGCCAACAAGTGCTAAACATCTCTGGGAACTCATTCAAGACTGTTGGAAAACCATTTCAGATGACTACCTCTTGAAGCTCATCAACAGAATGCCAAGAGTGTGTGGAGCAGTAATCAAAGCAAAATGTGGCTACTTTGAAGAACCTAGAATATAAGACATATTTTCAGTTGTTTCACACTTTTTTGTTCAGTATATAATTCCACATGTGTTAATTCATAGTTTTGATGCCTTCAGTGTGAAGCTACAATATTCATAGTCATGAAAATAAAGAAAACTCTTTGAATGAGAAGGTGTCCAAACCTTTGGTCTGTACTGTATATTTAAAAACCCTTTTTTCCATGTGATACTATGTAATAGGTTTCCAACAGTACATGCGCTTTTATTGGAAATAATGTTATTGCTGTTGGTATTTACAGGCTGTTAGTTGCGAGTTCTTGGGCTAGTTAGCTTTTGCTAAATGCTACAAGACAAGCACGTTCAAGCCAAACCGCATTACGAAACTTATAAGACACAAAAATAAGTAGTTACATTTCTGCCATCTGGAGATTTGCCACAAACAGTAGGGACTGGATTTTTCTTCAGTCTGAGTCTTTCTGCAAATCCTGACATGTTCTGATGTGAGTTCTTAAAGCAGTCCATGGTAAAGTGATTTGCGCTAACTAGTCTTCAGCAATGTGACTGGAACATTGCCCTTAAAAATAAAATGAAGCCACGAATCTATGTTATCCGACAGCGAGAGAATGTGCGTGGATACATGTGGGTCTTTGCAGCCAACAACAGAACATCTGCCTTTGAGGGTAGCCATTGTAAAGCGCGTGTAAGGTAAAACCAGCCGAGACGCGATCCTCTACCGAAAATCAAGCGGGTGGAGCTCCGCTACAGTTGGTAGTCAGTGGAGGGACTCGGGTAGCGTTGCTAGGTGCCAGTGTAATTGTGACGTCAGAATTTCATAGCTTTTAAAAGCGCTCGTTTTCTAGAGAAAATGAAACTTTCATTTATTGCCAAAAATCTAATTAATTGGGTTTTTTAGCGTTTAGACTGTTTGTAGAAGCATTAGAGACCCAAATTCAAGTATAAAAAAGATCAAAAATAGAATTTTGCATAATAAGTCCCCTTTAAGCTATTGCTTCCAGATGATGTTCTTTTCTTATGGTGCCATACATTTTTTGAAGACTACAAGCTCCTAAGCAAACCACCTCCACAGCATGATGTTCTTCACAGATTGGATGTTTTTTTTCAGGCAAACGCAATGACCTAACACTTTTCATTTTTCATTGGATCAAAGGGAATGGCTCCAAAAACAAAGATATAAGGATAATAAAGGCATATCAAGGCCTTATATATCATTATCTGGGCTTCTCTTTATAAGGCCTAGACCACTCTTAAAAAAGGCTTTATTGATTTGTCAGTAAAGTCTTGTGTTCTACTATTGGATCAGTTATCTTGTCAAATAACAATTTAGTTGAAAGTGGATATGATTATTCAAGCAAAGTGTGGGTTTGCATTCAGTGGAAAGGAAGAGGAACGAAGCAGATAGTTGTGATGAAAAAGGAGACGAAATATTAATGATTAATATTTAGTGGTCGAATGAAAGAGATTTGGATGAAAAGCGGTGAAAGATTGGCAGAGGAAATTATAGAAGTAGGTCAGAAAACTCTGTGTATTAAATGAAGGAGAAGAGAAATGCTAATTCACCTTTCTGCTCATAATCTAAAATATTCCAGCTTCTGGACTGACTGCAATTTCCATCTCTTTGGAGTCAGTCTGCTATTCTCCTGGGTGCTGTTGGATATTATATGAATTTTACTGCATGACCCATAGTCTGTTAATGAAGCTCTCACAATTCATTTCCACTTTGGGAATGACATTGATAATCAGGGGATCAGAATTTCATATCCCCTAATTGATTTATGAAAATAAGCAAAAATGATTGCTGCGCTGTTTCTGACTCATGTCTATCCAAAAAATTAAAACCAATAAAAATGAATGCCAGCAGATGTTTTTTTTTTTTTTTTTTACAACTCTGCTCACTTTTTGGTCTACTTTGGCCTATTCTATTATCTGCTTTTTTAGTTGAGCAAAGAAAAACTACTTTATTGGGTCACTGAAAATGTCAAACACTAATATTTTAGTTGATTCCCAGTACTTTTCATTGTGCTCCTTTTTGTTGGGCCATAATGGTTGTATTATTACAGTAAAGTAGGAGTTCTTTACAGTAACAAAGGATTATAAAATTGATTAAATTCTGGATTTTGTTGGTAATAATCCATGTGTGGAAATTATCTCATGGGCCCTGAACTCGGCTTTCACAATTTAGGACCAATTGTGGCATTTTCATCTTCCAGTGAGGGAAGAGAAAGATCCATTGATAGAAAAACTTTTATCACTTCACCTGGAGCTTTTCTTTACCCAGGTGGACTCGTCACTCTGGAACTTGTTAAATCAGGACTAAACCGACTATAACTCCTGTTTTTTATTGTTATTTTTTACATTAGTTTTATGCTTCAATGCAAAGAAAAGCCTTATTTGTTTACTTTGAAAACCTCTGTTTATCTTTCCAGCTTTTATTCTATTCTGATCATACTAAATAATTTACTGTTGAAATATGAAATAATTTTTTAGTCTAAAACATATATTTACATATAATACAATTTTCGGTCACTGTCTGACTTTAAATGAGACTCTGTTTCCTGTTTAGGTCATTTTAGATGACCAAATTAATTTCTATTTCCTAAAAGCCAGAGTAGTAAAGAGAGACAATTTTAAACTTTCTTTAAATTCAGAAGTACGTATCCAAAGGTTAAAAACCTCAGTTGATTCTTATCTATCTTTATGTCATTATATGATACATATAATAATATATGCAAATAGTTGCTATACAGTGCATGAAAATTGTCTTTACCTTGTGAAAACCAATAATAGTGAAATTTTGAAGGAATGGATTCGCAACTTTTCCAGGGTGTGCCTCGGCTCTTACCAATTAACCTTCTGGAGATCAGCAAGGATTAAATGGGTATAGAAGAAGGTTAGATGGTTTAGAAAATGTATTCTGAATTTCAGTCAGTGCCAAACAAATGCCAAAAAGATGTGGGTTGCTCTACTTTAAAGGCATCTGAAAGACTTGAAGCAAAAATTAATCTTGAAAAATAAAAACGTTTTCCTAAAAATAGATGCTTGGCAAGTCTTGGTGTTGTTTTTATCATATTTCTGCCAAGCCATAATATCCAGAGGGTTACAATGAAATCTGAATCATTCCTGGAAGTTGGCTGACAGGAAATGGGGTGGAGAGCGAGAGAGAGAGGGGAAGACATGCAGCAAAGATCAATGGGCCGGGACTTGAACCTGTGACAGCTGCATCAAGGTCTGTAGCCTCCGTTCATGGATTGAACGCCGTGCACCTTGCTATGAGCTTTTGTGGTTCCTTTGGTGAAGCTCTTACAGGTCAACAAAGATATGAACTGTTAATCAAGAACTTGTAACAAGTATTTTCATTTAACTAATATGTTTGCTGCTGATGGGAATTGAGACCCAGATATTTATTAGGATAATAAAACATATAAATGTTTTGCAAAAATTGTGAAATGTGTTTTTTTTAGTTTTCTTTTCATAAATTATTTTAAAATGGCATGTCAAAACTTTGTATAGCCTTCTCAGCAGTTATTTATATCCTTTCAATTTTTTCCACTGGTATTTTTAAAATCTATGTTTGGTGATGCGTTCCAAGTTTTTAAGATTGGAAAGCCTCCTTTCCATCACCCTATTCGTTAGTCCCACACAGATTCTTTACCAGATTAAAGTCGGAAGGCTGGGCAACTACAAAACATTAATGTGACTTCCAATCAGAAGAAACAGGTTGGTAAAATTAAAAGATTACTTTGCATCTAAATGTGCCAGTGATATGAATAATTGTGGGCATAACTGTATTAATATTAACACTTTACTAAGACACACAGCTTTCTACAGCTCTGCTGTGGCATTTTCAGTTGGCCTACTTTAAAAAAAGGCATTGTATTCAGTAGCTGCGTGTTGGTAACCTTTTCCTGAAAGCTATGGAAGCCTAGAGGGTGCCCTTCACCACTGCTGGTGTACGTTAGCTTTGCAAATGGACTTTAAACTACCTCACATGTTGCAGTATTTAAACCCACTCTTCCATAATTCAAGAATCAGTCAAATCAATTGTAGAAGTCATTACAGAACCCTTTAGGGTCTATTTAATAAACAGTCAATCTTAAAAGGTTTTAGTTCTGAATAGGCCATCTTGCAGAAGTTTATTTGCTGACAGTGAAATGAGTGCAGCGTTTTCATGCTAACCCAGACATGTAGATAATGCTCTCACTCTTTTGGGCTTAGATAGACTTTAGTCCTGTGTAGTTTAAAATGAGCCCTGTCATTCTTGTTAGACATGGAAACTAAATGGTTCTGTGATTCTTCTGCAATGTGTCTGTGCACTTATGGGGCTTACTGGAATGAGGGACGAAAAGGTTTCATCCGGGGGCCATTTGAGCCTTCATCTCATGTGAGGACGTGGAATGAATGAGTTTTAATGAGGCTTTCAGAAACGCCTCGGCCACTAATTAAACTTGGCTTTCTGTTGCAAATAGTGTTTGTTATTGGTTATTGTGTTTGATTTAAATAGTTTGAAACATATTTAAGATGAAGATCTTTATTAACCAAGCTATCTTTTCTAATTCTAAGAATTGGCTGTAAATAAAGAACAATTCTGAAGGGTTTATGGAATCCACAAAGTGATTCCTTGAGTTATGTTTTATCTCAAAGAGATGGTTATTCTTCACACAACAACATTAATTAGATAAGGCCTTTCTTTTTTTGTCTGGGTTTAAAGGGACACGATAACGGAGGTGTACCGGTTAATTTGAATAATTTTGGTTGAAGTTAAGTGATGGGACTTTGATTTTAAGTAGGGACCAAGGGAGGACGAGACAACGGCTTTAAATGCCACATAGGAGGACAAAGGCTGACCTCTTTGAAGCTACCTGTGGGGGAAACAGAAGGGAGGGTGTGCTGACATTTCACGAGAGAGAACCGTAAAGATGTTACACACACAAACATGGTTTTATCTAATGCAGCTCCTCTCTCTCAGACATTTTAAAATCAACCATGGTGCTCGCTGGTGATGTGTTGTTGGCATTTTAAAAAGGTTTATTATTTACTCAATCAAGTCCTATCAAAGTGGAGCATTATTACAAATGCATGACTTTCAGAATTGCTGTGTCTTTCTGCTTCTCTTCTCTTCACTGAAGACCTGTTGTTTTTTCTTAGACTCATTGTTGACTGGATTTCTGTGGCATGGCTGTATTGTGGTGTCTTTAAGTCCAAGTGGTATGTAATACACTAGTACCACTGTGGTCAAAATTAGGAGTGACTATTTCAGAAGGTTTATTTTTTTTAATTTATGAAAACTGTTATAACCACATGATTTAACAATGATAATTCTATTGCGAGTCAAAAATAGGATAAAATAACATAAGAAAAAAGCAAAAAACTTTATGTGAGCTGTTCACCAACGCTATCCGACCCTCTTAAGTAAAACAACACATTTTACAGAATGCTTTGATATCTAGCTGAACCACATGAGAATTTCAAAGCCAGAATTGAAATGGCAAACCGGCACCATGTTGTCTATCCCCCATCTTGAATATTTTGGATACCTGCAGTCCATTAAATCTCCAGTTCTGCTTGTTATGTGTCCTTACATCTGGGTTGGGATCTCTGGTGTAGGTCTTAAGTGGTTCTATTCTTGCATACCAGGTTGGTCAAATGAAAAGATTACAGTAAATCCAAGTCTGTCAGGGGAATGAATAATTTTGGTCTTAACTGTGTAAAACAAAAAGAGGCAAACAGCTGAATAAATCTGTAAGTGGGCTAATATTTTTTCACAACACTGTTTAAAGCTATAAACAACCAGTCTAAGCTCCTAACTCCTAAATCTCCAGGTCCAGGCCATTTTTTGTAATCATTGGCTTAGACTTAAAGCCCAAATGTGTTTGCTCTTTATTGTTTTAGGTCAGGCTTGAAAGTCTGTCAGTCGGTTTAGGAAGAGTACAATCAGGACCCAAATAAGATGATCTTACTCTTAAGCCTTTTTAAGGGTTAAATTTGGTCTCTTCTAGTTCTTCTTGTTGGGGCATTCAGAAGTTGCCCTAGAAAAAAAAATTGTTATCTTTACCCCTTCACTTTACATTGAAATTGGGCAAGTTTATTAATATTCTGCCCTTGTATTTGATATCTTAGCCCACACACAACACTTTAGCCTTACCAGTATCATATCAGCTTTGGAAGATGTGGCAGGACACTACTAGATATCTCCATCTGGTTATCTAAAGTCTATTAATCACAGTACGTGTTGAGACTGTCCAACAAGCGGCCACATTCAGGGTCTAAATTATCTTGGAAGAATTTGCTATCAGGAAACCAATGCAAAACTTGTAGTTTTGGTGTATTTGATTACATGTGTATGTATGCAAAATGCAAATGCACCTTTTTATTTATATATGTGTATATTTGTATATTGTATATATGTATACTCTTTAATGCAAAAAACAAAAACCAGAGAGCAAAGTGTACCAGAGTCAAATTCCTTGTTTGTATGTACGAACTTGACAATGATTCTGATTCTGATGTATTGTTTGACTGGAACCACCCTGTGGGTATAACCGGTGATATTTGAAAGGAAAAGAGTGACCTGAATCGGTGTGAAATGCGCTCAGAGGCGGGATGACACCCACCCTTTCTTACAATCCAATGAGGGGAACAAAATGTTGTATTCACTCGACAGATAATTCATGCCCTCACTTGCCAAATTAATCAAGTTGCATAGCAATGTGCTGTATGCACACCCTTATCAAAACTGTGAATGGCTCCAGCTTGTACTCAAGACAAAATCAGTCTGTCATTGCAAAGCGTTAATTGGTTTTACAGAGTTCAGCCTTGCCTTTTGTCATTAACTTAGCATTCATTTCTAGAGCCTCTCAGGTATTGTGTTGGCCGTTTTTAATGGTTGCCTTCTTGGCACAATTTGGATGGCAGGTGTTAGACTTTGCTCTTGCTCCCATCTTGTGCTTTGCTGCTTTAAAACGAATTCTGCAACATGATAAATAACATTACAGCTATCTGACATTTAGGATGAATGTTGTTGGATTTGAAGCTTTTTGTGCTGAAAACCATAATAAGCCTTGAGCTGTTTTCTTGTTTTGGAACAACCTCGCCGGGCCCCCCGTCCTGCGTTTATCTTTTTCGAAAAGGGCAACATTTCTCATTTTGACCCATTATGACCCAGCAGCTCAAATCTATCGGTTTTGTATTGTCGGTTTGATGTTTAATGGCAGAGATGTACAACAATTTAACATTGGGCATCAGAGATAAAGTTTAAAAAAGGAAAAATCAATCAGGTGATCAATGTCAATTTCATGTGGGTGCTGTTGTTGTTGTTTTTTTTTTTTCCTTCCAACACTGTTTCCCTGAGGGAAGGTTTTCATATTGAACAAAGCAGCGCCACTTTCCAGTCATTGCCTGTCTACCAGTAAGTCAACACACCACTGAGTAGGGTCTCCGATAAGATTTAAATGGACATTGCAGTGGGTAAAGACTGAACATTTCGCAGATACAGGTGCATCTTAATAACCTGAATATAATTTAAAAGTAGATTATTTCAGGGACAGAAGGCGGAACACTAATAGATGTGTCACTCGAAGAATTTTTTTGATGACTATTGCTAATAACATCCAAAATTCAGCCTTTCTTAAATTTTTTTTATTGCAGAGGACCAATAAATAGTATTTTACTTTAAAAATGTTATGTTACAGACCTGCACAATTACAGGGAAAGTGCACTGATAGTTGTCCAAAGCCAAAGTCATTGCTAAAGAAGCTGGCTGGGTTCAAAAAACATTTAACACACAAGAAAGATTTAAATCTGTGATAGTTTTGTTGTCATTTGGACATTTTAATTAATTGTTTAATTTTCCTTTGGGAATAATAAAATGTTTTTGAGGTGAATCGCTTCACTACTAATCTTTATTTTATTGTAAAACCACAAAAAACTTAAACTGTCTAAGGAGAATGGTAATACAAAAAGTCTTGTTATATTAGCCTGACTTTGTCTTTTCACCATTTGTCCTTGATAAACACCTAGACACTGATTTAAATTGTCACTTTTTCACATTTTTCCATGTCAACCTCTATGGACCTCTAATAACGTCTGCTAATTAATAACTAGACTAATGAATAGTAAATTATGCTCTGAGTTTTAGAGGTTGGATGTCCAGAAACAAGAATTGCCAGGGTCGTTTCAACTTCAAGGAGAATATGGTGAACAGGAATGGGACTAGAAGACAACTCAGAACCAAAAAAGGCATACTTTTTTTAAGATAATTCATTATTTATGCTGAAAATTGTAGGAAACTCTTTTAAAAAAAACAAAAAAACTTTGCAAGCCAGAACTCCACAGCAGAATTTATCATTTGGTAGATACACCTAAGGGTTGAAATGAGTAAACCTAAATTAACCTTTCCAATTAAGTATTTAATGACAACATTGACATATTCACTGTATCATATTTTCAATATTTTCCAGATAGTAACCCTACTCTTTTCAGGTCAGTCTGTCCTTTTCTTTATTTAGCCCAGAAAAATGTTTTAAATAGGACTTTTTCAACTTAATTTAGGCTTAAAAATATCTTTATATACATCTTTTCCTTCTAGGGCAGGAACTTTAATTTACTTTACTTTAATTGTAATTATTTACAAAAAAAAAACAATGTTTCAAAAAAAGTGCCATGCTTAATCACGCCCCTCTAGGTTTCTTTATTTCTGGCCCACACTGATGCACACACTCCAGCCCAGTAGGTGGTGGTAATGCTCCTAAAATTTGTTTTCCAGCCGCAAGGAAAACAGATGGGATGTTTTGAGCAGTAGTAATTATGAGGAAGCTACCGACACACACATACTGTCTGAACGGCATCATGTGTGTAATGTATTATGAATGCAATATATAAATAAACAAAGAACCCCTGCACCTCAATATGCAGATATTTATAAATATTTCTGTTAGCGGCCACTTGCTAATTGTCTGTATGCTGATCTATGAAAAATGCTAGAATTGCTCTTAAAGTGACCAGAATAGAAACTTCCGATTATCGCACTAGATTCACACATTGTGCAAGAAAAATTGTTCCCAACTTGGTCGTTGGGCGCATTGTCTTGTCGGCCATGACAGTCCTTGTCGTCATCAGAATCTGAATCTGAAGAGTTTTCACTTGATTCCAGAGATCCAGCTGTCTGTTCAGGTTCACACTGGTATGGTTGAATATTATTTACTCCCACAAAGTCTTCCTGCATTTCTTCGTATTCAAAAAGGTGGCTTCTTCCTTTTTTACTAATAAACAATTGGAAAGTAACAGCGTCCCTGGTTCATCTGCATTCTGAGCTACAACGGCAGTTATTGACAAAAATGTTAAAAACAAGTTATTTAGGTTTTAGGTCAGATAAATGGGTCTCAGGAATGTTTTGTGGAAGTGTTTCACTGAATGATATTGATGGGATATCAATATTTTGATATTTCATTTCATTTAACTTTTAAGCCTATGGAATCAACTTAATTCACCAGAATTACAGACAGACACCAGAGCTAATGTTAGCGACACTGTTAGCTCTGGTTTAGGAGCCTTGCCACAGCCTGGACTGGCAGGCTCGGGCCTGGGAGGAGTTCGATGAGGCCATGAAGAAGGACTACCGGTTGGCCTCGAAGCGATTCTGGCACACCGTCCGGCGCCTCAGGAGGGGGAAGCAGTGCTTTGCCAACACTGTTTACAGTGGGGGTGGGAGGCTGCTGACCTCGACTGAGAGCATTATCGGGCGGTGGAAGGAGTACTTCGAGGATCTCCTCAATCCTGCCATCACGTATTCCCTGGTGGAAACAAAGGCTGGGGACTCTGGGTTGGACTCTTTCATCACCCAGGCTGAAGTCACCGAGGTGGTTAAAAAGCTCTGTGGTGGCAGGGCTTCGGGGGTGGATGAGATCCGTCCTGAGTACCTCAAATCTCTGGATGTTGTGGGGCTGTCATGGTTGATACGCCTCTTCAACATTGCGTGGCAGTCGGGGACAGTGCCTCTGGACTGGCAGACTGGGGTGGTGGTCCCCCTTCATAAGAAGGGTGACCAGAGGATGTGTTCCAACTACAGGGGGATCACACTCCTCAGCCTCCCTGTTAAGGCCTACGCCAGGGTATTGGAGAGGAGAGTCCGGCCGATACTCGAACCTCGGCTTCAGGAGGAGTAGTGTGGTTTTCGTCCCGGCCATGGAACACTGGACCAGCTCTATACCCTCTACAGGGTACTCGAGGGTTCATGGGAGTTTGGCCAACCGGTCCACATGTGTTTTGTGGACCTGGAGAAGGCATTTGACTGTGTCCCTCGTGATGCCCTGTGTGGGGTGCTCCAGGAGTATGGAATCGGGGGCCCCTTATTAGGGGCCATCCGGTCTCTGTACAAGCGGAGCAGGAGTTTGGTCCGCATTGCCGGCACCAAGTCGGACCTGTTCCCGCTGCATGTTGGACTCCAGCAGGGCTGCCCTTTGTCACCGGTCCTGTTCATAAGTTTTATGGACGGGATTTCTAGACGCAGCCAAGGGACGGAGGGGGTCTGGTTTGGGGACCAGTGGATTTTGTCTCTTCTTTTTGCAGATGACGTGGTCCTGCTGGACCCCTCTAGCCAAGACCTACAGCATGCGCTGGGGCGGTTCACAGCCGAGAGTGAAGCAGCTGGGATGAGGATCAGCTCCTCCAAGTCCGAGGCCATGGTACTCGACCGGAAAAGGGTGGCTTGTTCTCTTCAGGTTGGAGGGGAGTTCCTGCCTCAAGTGGAGGAGTTTAAGTATCTTGGGGTCTTGTTCACGAGTGAGGGAAGAATGGAGTGGGAGATCGACAGACGGATCGGTGCGGCTGCCACAGTAATGGGGACGCTGTGCCTGTCTGTTGTGGTGAAGAGAGAGCTGAGCCGAGAAGCGAAGCTCTCGATTTACCGGTCGGTCTACTTTCCTACCCTCACCTGTGGCCATGAACTTTGGGTCATGACTGAAAGATCGAGATCCCGGATACAAGCGGCTGAAATGAGCTTCCTCCGTAGGGTGGCCGGGCACTCCCTTAGAGATAGGGTGAGGAGCTCGGCCATCCGGGAGGGGCTCGGAGTAGAGCCGCTGCTCCTCCACATCGAGAGGAGCCAGTTGAGGTGGCTCGGGCATCTATACCGGATGCCTCCTCGACGCCTTCCTCGGGAGGTGTTCCAGGCACGTCCCACCGGGAGGAGGCTCAGGGGACGGCCCAGGACACGCTGGAGGGACTATGTCTCTCGGCTGGCCTGGTAAGGCCTTGGGCTCCCCCCGGAGGAGCTGGAGGAGGTGTCTGGGGAGAGGGATGTCTGGGTGTCTCTGCTGAGTCTGCTGCCCCCACGACCCGGTCCCGGATAAAGCAGAAGACGACGAGTACGAGTACGACAACATAAGCAAGTCCGCATCTAATGTAACTGTTTAAGTTCACATATACAGTATGTTTATTTATTGATTCAGTTGTCAAACAAAACTTGTTTCAAATGAAAAACATAATTGTCTGAAATGTTGCTATATGATAAAAGTGAGATTTAAATACCATCAATCTTAATATAACAATGCCTCGAATTAGATTTATTTTTACAATTTTTTTTTTTACATTTTCCCATTGTTTAAGCAAAAGACAATATCTTATCTGTATCTTATCCACCAAATTTTACCCAGGGAACCAATGGGTATTTTCAAAAGCTTTAAAACTCTTTGAGCCTTTTAGAAATGATAAACCCCTTTAGGTGATGAACACATCTTCTAAGCGCCCAAACAGGGTTTTTAAGATGTCGGATGAGGTCCAATTTGAATACAATGTGATAGCATTTGAAAATATGCTAAAAAGGATACCTGTTTTTAGTTTTGTTTTGGAAAAAACTAAAGTTGAGCTCTAGTTTTTTGCTGTTTTTACACGTCACATGTATCTTTAAAATTGTTTGCTTGTGTTCATTCTAAAAGAAGTGCCAGTAATGAGACCCAGCATGAAAAAACAACTGAAGGGCTTTAGTGATCTGAAATGCAATTAAATCTTAATGCACCACACTTAAGCTCATCTCAAATCCAATACCAGTCAGTGATGTCCTTGGTGCCTGTTTAGATATTGATCAGACAGTGCCCTGCTGATGATAGTGTGGCGCTAGCTGTTGTACAATATTGATTGGTGGGAAAAGAAAAGGTATTTTCTGCTAAATCTCAGCAACAGAAAACGTGTCACCATGTGGTCCAAACAACCTAACCCCAGTTTCCCTACAATGAAACTTCAAGAAATATTTGTGCAGCTGCACACTCTAACCACTCAGTTATTACTCATAGTTTTAACTCTAAATATTGGTTTATATGTGGTTGAAATATTGCATCTTTATTATTGGGCTTGTTTTGCATTTCAGAGGTTGAGGTTATATGATGTATTGAGTTTCAGTTAAAAGTAGGGAGTTTGGCAGTTTTGGTTAGAATAGTTGAGATTGCAAATCATGTCTAAAGTTCGGGTAGTTTTGCAAATGCCATTGTTTTGAAGCAGACTTCGCTGAAAATGTAAACAGAAACTTTAACTTTTCCTTTTACTATTGCTTTTCATGGGGTATTTTCATCTATTCATGTAGAAAAGGTTTCTCTAATTGTGAATTTTTGCCACCTTACAGGCACAACTCTTGAAATCTGTTGAAAAACCCCTTCAGATCTGGACACTGAGAAGGCTTTCAGATTCACTTCATGCATTGAGGTTTTTGACTTTGTATTTTGGAAGTCATATTCATGATCTCCAAGTGATCCTCAGTAAGAGGATTGAAACACAAGGGAGACTGTTGGTGTTAAACATTTATATAAAAACAAACACAAACATCTACTGTAGTTAAAGCCTTTTCTTCAAAAACCCCTAAACCTATCCAAACATCAGACTCCAGAAAACAAATCAACTCAGTTAAATGAGCTACATTTTAGATTCTTTGCAAACACAAGACCCATGTAGGATTTCTATATTGTTATTAAAACTTCTACAAAGACATGAACACAGTTCCTGTTCCTCTATTCTTTCTAGCTACAAGCTCTCAAACTGCTCGAATCCTTGGTCAGCCTGATATTTTGATCAATAAACTCAGCTCAGTTTAGCTAAATCATTTAGCCTTATATCTTTTTCCAAAATAACCTCGCAAAAACAACAGGAATCAGCTGACATTTGTTAAAAACATGTTAGTCAGCTTATTTATGTCCACCTGAGCCAACAACTAATTTTCCTTCTTCAAGCTTCCCTGTGGATGCGCCATCCTGAACAGCTATCAAATTAAATGATTATCTAAAGGATGTTTTTACATAACTCCTAACTCAATTAGGAAATATGTAAAGCACTAAACTAAATGTTGTTTATTGTAATTCTACACAGTGATACTTTTGTGTATGCTATCCATTAAACAGGGAATGGTTACTTTTACCAGCATAACTATATCATGTTTTATTCAAAGTATTTGTGTGGAGTTGAGAAAAACCTACTGGCTGTTCTGTTTCTTAAAATACAGGTTTTATCAGGGTTCCAACACATTTGTTTTACATAAAAAGCAACTTTGCAGAGTTCTTTACTATCATTTTAAATTAAAAAATACTGTTTACTATTAATGTATGGCAGACATTTCTGTGGTGGGCTGGCTTTAAATTTTCTACATGGGACAAAATAGAAATCTGAAAGAAGGAAGAAATGGATGGCGATAGGATGCAAGGAAGGACATACAGAAGCAAGGGAGGTAGAAAGCAAGATTGGAAGGACAGGGGGAAAAAAGTAATGAAGGAAAGTGGGACACAAGGAGGGAAGGACGGTAAGAAGGAATGAGGGGAGATAGGACACAAGGAAGAAAATTGATGGGGATAGAGGGCAAGGGTAGAAGTACATAAAGCAAGATATGTCACAAGGGAGGAGGGATGTAGGAAACAAGGAAGAACACCAGGAAAGAGCCACAGAATGATGTCTAATAGAAAGGAAAAAAGGTGGACACAAAGAAGAAAGGACACAACATTTAGACAATGAGATAGGGAATGAAGTCTGGAAATATTATTATTTTTCCATACTTCTTCAGACCTAAAAAATGCTGAAATCAAGTTTCAAGCTTTTCCAGATTGCATAGGAGCCCTCTACTTTCTCCTCGCTGAGAAACAGCTGCCAAATAAATACATTTTGTGCATAAATGTTTGTTTTTCTTGTTCCATCTTTTTTACTTTTAAATTCTACAAAACATAAAAATAACGTTGACCTTTCCTAGTTAATTAAAAATAATGTTTCATCTTTAATTCAAAGCCCTTTGGAGAAAAATCTAACTACTTGATTAATGACTTATACTCTTTATGCATGCAACTGGAGGATGTTCTGTCTAGTGGACCTATTTATTAATGGCACTAAACATGTGTCAATTGTTTAATAGCACGTTTACGGTGTTTTGCTCATGTGTCATCTGTGTTTGTTATCACAGCAGCTGATGAGAGAGCGTCAGCAGATGGCCAGTCGTCCGTTCGCGTCTGTTGCCGTTTCACTGGATGCCATAGGAGAGCTAACAGACGTCCTGCAGCCTGTGGTTGATGTAAGTCTAAATCCCACATTACACGCCATAGATTTTTTAATGCATTCTTTTTTTACTTTGAATAATAAAATAAAACTGTAGAAATGGCCACAGCATCCTGAAAGATAATACAACCTCCACTCTTGGCTGCTTCTTCTTTTGAAGACGTAAAAATATGCTATTACTTTAATTCTACATAATCAAATGCCATTGTGCTGTAGTCATCCAAATCCATTTTTTGCACCAAGTAAACCTTTTTTTGAGTTGACATGTCAAAAGGAAATCAGTGATGATTTCTTCATGGTATTCCAACTGCTTCATTCAAACCTTTTTTGCCTTGGTTCGCTCTCAAAATAGCTTTTCATTGACCACTGTCACTTACTTTCTCATATATTTCTGCTTAGTATTACTACATACTGACCAGTCTTTTTTGTTTAGTTCATACTCAAATGGAAACGCCGGGCTCCAGGTCCAGCTTAGGACCCGAGGCTACATGGTACATTGCTTGGTTTAAAGCAAGATGAAGATAAGTCCCCAAAATAAGATCTGAGGGTGATTTCTCGAGCTCTGTGTCACCTGCTCCTGCAGGAAATAAAATCACTGTGGCAACCTGCAAGGGGCAACACATTAGTGCCGAGCTTTCTGCTGAGTGGTACTCACACAGCATTATGGTGTTTTGAAGGGCAATGTAAAGAGCAAAAGAGGAGGAAAAACAATGCTTATTGGCTCGCTGAGTGCATAAGGTTGTCTGGATCAGAATACTATTAGAAACAGCCTATTTTTTGTAGATTAAAGTATAGTTTTAATTACATACTTGTCACTGGATTGTAGGTCTGTGTGATGTTTGATATATTCCAGCCTGGGTCCTTCTTTATCTCATAAATATTTCAAGTGTTTTTTGTGAGGCACATTAAACGGTAGATTTAAAAGGCACTAGAGAGCGTTTAGAAAACTATCTATGTAGCTGTTTTGATGGTATCTGGAAAAATTCATTCCTATAGTGATCTTTACTTGCAAAACAGACATCTTATAGTTAAATGACGTGTGCACAATAAGGCTCCTAATGGTGACAGTACGAAATCCCAGCTTGGATGCATTCTATCCAGAAGACTTACAGCTTTTATCAAAAATCCACATTTCACCTCTAAGATTCTGGGAAAGGTAATGCTAAAGAGACTTTACCTTTTTGAAACAGTACAGTGTTTTTGATGTTTCAGTTGGGTTTTCTAAATAATGCCTCCCACTGAGCCTGCTCTTCTTGAGATAGCTGTGACTTATGGAAATTCATGTTCCCATCTTTGTTAGATCTTCACTTCACGTCAATGCTGCCCACAGTACCTTAATAAAAGGCTGCATTACAGGCAGAGATCACAAGCACTCTATTGGAATAGTTCACATCTTATTTTTGAGACCAAACTTTCAGGGCTAATGTTGGATTTGATCAGCTGTTTGATGCGGAGTACCTCCGGTTTCTGTTTAAGCACCAGTCCTGTTTCTGCTGTACTTACTCCCACTTGGACAGATTTTAAATTAATTTTACCACATCTTCGATGGCTCTAGATGGCGACATGGGTGATTCTGACTTGATTAACATTTTAATTTATGACTTTATGCTGAAAAACACAGAAGGCGGAACTTTAAAAAGTGCGGCACTCAGATTGTTTGTGATGAACTCATAAGGTCATCCTGCTCCCTTTGAACCAAAGAGACAAAACTAAACGGTGTAAAACTAAAAGGAAATATTCTGAAACGCTCCAAATACGAGAAATCTTTTTAACACGTATCGACCCGATAGCAAAAGTAAAAACAGCTATTATCTGCGGCGGTAAACTGGAAGGCCATTGAGCTCAAGCAACAAAGTTCATTTTACCTTTTAACTTGAAGGATCTTCCACCATCGAGACTCATTAAGAATCAGGGCTTTTACTCCATGGTGCGGTCTTCGGATTTCATATCCAATCTGAAAGGGGTTTTCCCTTGAACAGCGATCCCCACAGACTACAGTGGGGACACCACAAAGATTTCGCCACTGACTCTTCCATCCCTTTAACTAAGAATTTTCTAATGGCTGGCAGCTAGCATGTTGTGTGTGTCAAATGAGATAAGTGAATGATATTCACATGGGTCTAGATATGTAGCAGAGACACTGCATCTCGCGAAGTAGGATTTAATTGTAGTTATTGACAAAGCAAGAGGTCCTTGACTCCTTGTCCGGCTGTGTTTTAGTCCGGTATCTGCCAAGATACACAACCTTTCTCTTCAGAGCTGGTGGTACAGATCATTTTTATGCATTCTGTTGTAAAATTTTCTCTGTCTGAGATATTGAACCTCAGAGTATGTTGAATGAGCGAGTTTTGGGTGTCCCGGGACTTCAATAATTGCACCGTGAAGGGGCTAAAGATTCTTAGCCCCATCTCTTACCACATTTACGCAGATGACATTTAGCTGTACTGCTGAGTTACTCTGAATGGTATACATTTCATACATCCATGATTGTTTGCCAGACATTAACCTCCGGTTAAACTGACACCCCTGACGGCATCACTGTGGTGTGACAACTAATTGGCCACTCCTGTTTGTTTAACTTAATAAATATTTCTAAATTAGAAAAGATGGCGTTAAAACATGAACTGGAGAGGTTCATTTGTGCATTTTCTTCCTTCCTTAAGATTACTGCAATGGGCTCTTTTATTTACCTGTGAAAATCCAAACTTAAACTAACAGAAAGACTCACATCACTGTTTTAATTTTGTAATGTCTAATGACAGCCTTACACAGCCAGCCCAACCCTCAGCTCAGCTAATCAGAGCCTACTGTTAGTTCATCAGACCCATTTTAAAACCTGGTGAGATCTGTCCTATCTGTGCGCTAGGAATATTTATTTAATAACAAGCTCTTGGCATCATGCGTTTGCTTTACAGTTTGCACCGTTAACACAGAAATGGTCAACAGGATATTTTCTTTTCCAGTAAAGTTGAAGCATTGATTCTATACTTTTTAGTCATTGGTAAGCAACCTTTGGGATAAAATATTTTGGTCTTTTAGAAATACATTTAAAAAGTAAAAATGTATATGCTTAGAAATATTCGATTGCACTCTTGGATGACCTACAGATTTATTAAATGAGTTGGCATGAGCTGAAGGTGAAACCTCAAAATAACGTAATCCTGCTCAGTGTTGGTTAATCAGTCAGCATCTGCTATCACTTAACTATTGCAAATATTTGTAAATGAAGCAGAGGACACTGGCTTTATTTCCCCTCCTCTGTTCCTGTTTTAACTTAGAAAGATATCTAACTTGGTGCACTGAAGCTTGGAGTAGTTTGAAAAATCTTAACTCCAGAAATGACTGAAGGTGTTTGTACAGGAAACACAATAGAGAAGAGTTGCGGCACCACAATAACGTCTCATGTTGTTTCCACCGTACTGAAACATGTTCCAGTATCTCTGACTGATCTCCCTGCATTAGACATTAGCATCACCATGACGTAACTTTACAGACCCTCCAACTGGTCTGAGCGAGAAAATCCTACCAGCTTTTATACCCATTTATTGCATTTGCGCGCTTTAAACATCCAAACCAGACTCCGCGCTACGATGACAGCAGCTGCTGGACAGAGAGATTCAGGCCTGCAAATTGCAAGCTGAAATGGAAGCACTCGACATATGGAACCAGTAATGAACAGCTAGTTTGATTGATAACACCTGTCAGTCCTGGAAAGAGAGCTTACACTGACTGTTCAGTTGTGTGTTTGAATGCATTAGCATGTCTGTGCTTGTGTTTATGAGCTTGGGAGTTATGAATGACCATGTTAGAGTACAAATGACGAATATACTGGAAATAGGGTTTGGATGATTTTAAAGGATTCTGGTAGAAACAAATCTGTTGTGTGACTAAAAGGGAATTAAATATTTTTATTTCAAAAGTTCTGCTTTAAAAAGCAATCTGGGGATTGGTGTTTAAGTGTATTCTAGAAACATTTACAAAAGACTGCTTATATTTCCAAATTTGGCATGCACAAAAACATAGGTTGCCTTCCAGTTATCTGTTGAAGTCTTGCTCTCCCTATCTCGCATCCTGAATGTACTATAATAAGGTCATGACATGTTGTAGAAAATAGTTTTCTCTTAAAAAGTTGCTTTATCTTTGTTCTTACATTTGATTTCATTTCAAACACCTTTCTAACCCTGAAAATACCAAATATTGAGTAGTCAACAGCATCCACACCAAAGAGTTGCTGGTAGCAGTTAGTATGGTGCGTTCACTGATTGGAAAAAGATCAGATTTTTGAGTTTTCAACCATCCATCGCCAGACTTATCTCTTTTCATATTGAATGAAAACATTGGACAACAGTTTAGTTTCAGGAACATTTATCATCCCATTTACACTATATGTTATGTTATGAGATAAATGTTTCATGGCTTATTTATCAGCTATCCCAGTGAATCTATTTTTATTTACTTCCGTTGCTTTCATTATGACCTTATTCAATTGTCTTAGCATAATTGTTTCATTTTTAGATATTTTTTATTTTATTTTTGGGAATAGAACAACACCTTGTTGTGATTTCCACCCATTTTTAACATGAATTGTTGATCTTGTGTATTTTTACCATTTCACACCTGGATGAGAAACATACATACCACTGAAAATGGGCCACAGTTGTGCCTAGTCAGGTAAAAGGCAAATTGTCAGAAAGTACCACCAGACTGACCACTTAACATTGCACGAGGTCTAAAAATCAGTCACCCTCTATCACCCTTGAAGAAAACACAGTTGCCAACCCTTCTGCTGAAAGTTTCTGTGTTGGTAAAGGTGTTTCATATGTGTGATCCTCTCTGCAATATTGATGAAAGAGCACAAAGCAACAGAAGATGGAGGGAACCGATGGAACAGGCTTCTTAGGTGATCACATGTGGCATCAGTGAATTTGTGAAAAGCTGTAAAGCTGCAGTAAATGTGAATATAACGTCAGTAAATAGGAAGCATGCAGTTGCTCTGAGACTGGCATTTCAATTTGGCTGACATAAAAAGTACAATACGTTTTCCACAGAAAACAATTCTGCATCTACCCGAGATTTAAGAAATAGATTGGGTTGGACAAGAATTAAGTTAGAAATTCTAGTAATCATATTCATAGATCTTTATTTTTCTATCTTTATCTTCTTAATGTTTTAGTTGATTATTTAAAGATTGGCTTTCAAAACTGATTTTACATGAATTTTCTAAAAAAAATAGTATCTGTCCCACTTTTTGTTTCCTTTTACTTGCTTTACTATGCTTGTGGGGACTTAGAAAGTTTTTTTCCCTGCCTTGACTTTGCTATTCCTACTTTAAACACAACCACACAGATAAAACAAAAATTGCATTTCTATTCACAGACGTGTCATTTCTCCACAATTTCTGTCCTTTCATGGAAAGCATGCTGTGAAACCCTTGACATTCATTATCCGGATGACATGTTTTTCACGCTTGATACGAGCAGTACTGGCCATTATGTCTGAGGGGTAGGTCATCGCCTCGCCACTTGGACTGTCTGACAGGGACACAAGTGTTTTTGTTGTGTGACCAATCAAACCATTTGTCTCAGGAGGAGGGCGTCTTGTCTTAAAAGCACCAGCTCCATGAGGTGACATGAGTGACTTTTGGTCAGCTGGTCACTCAAAAAAATTTTTAAAATAAAAACTAGAGCAGAAAAAAATTGATTTTAGCTTAGCTGGTAAAGCAAGGGTGTATCATCCAGTAGAGAATACATTTTTACCCTTATCTGATTTGCTAGAATAATGCCTTTATTGGCAGTGCTGAAATTCTGTTAATTTGTGTTTTTCTCTCCTTCTTTTGAAGGGTGCACCCAAACCAGTGGCAATGGAGCCATGTTTTGGAGGGAAGGCTGCTGTGTTAACTGTCCTCATGCGTCTCCCGTCTGGACTTTCTGACTTGCCTCCACCTGGACAGTCAGGTAACAACTCAAACCGCCAACATAATGAATCACGTTTCTCCGTCTGTAGGTAATTACGTAAACTCCAAAGAATGCCATTTTGATTCAAATACCTTAGAGGCCTTGGTCATAATTATCATGGTGGATCATTATCCAACATAAATGCATAGAGAAGCAGCTCACATAACTCCAGGTAGACATTTTGGACGTTCTATACCTATTGCACAAATTATGCAACCTTTGATAAGCAGAGAGAGCAGAACCCTGTGAAACGTTTGGACTGCAGCCGCAAGCACATTGTTTTACTTTTTAATTGAGGCACTAATAAATGAGTTATTAAAACGGTCATTGGGTCTCTGGATTTGTTCTGTAGAAGGTTAGTCAGCCATTTCATTTGTTCTTGCCAAAAGGATATTGTTGACCCTGATATATTGGATTCATCTGAATTTAAACAAAACAAATAACTAAAGCATATTTTTTGAGCATCTTAATTTAAAAAAAGTAAAAATCCAGACAGAGTAAATGTTAGATTGTCAGACTAAACTTTTTCATTTTGTTGCTCTAATTTGCTTGTCAGCAATGCTGCGGTGCATCTTGTCAGGCTTGGCAGCAATTGTAAAATGTCTCTTGGTCTGAGATGCTCCCTTGTGCTTCTTTCACCCCATCTTTCACTGTTTATCCTAATGTATTTTATAGAACCTCTCATCTTTGATGAAAGAAGGCAGCAGCTTACTCTTTACACCAGGAATTTCCTTTTGGAGTAATTCTTTTACAAAAGCAGCCGTGCTTTTGTTCCTTTGTAACGCAAACCTTAACAGTCAACCAAGCCCATAAAACAGCTTGATGATGAAGCTGATAAAACACTAGAAAAGGGTTAAAATAGGATTCCCACTGAATAAAATAAGAGGTTAGGAAGAGCCAGCAGCCAGCAAATAAATCCAGTATTTATTGATTGAGAAGTACGTAGTGTCAGTATTACGTAGTGTCAGTGTGAGCAGTATTACGAAAGACAAATAAAAAACAGGATTTTTATTACAGAAATGTGGTGTTATGGGTTACACCATCACAGGGAAGATGGCTGACTTCACATTTATCTAAGCCACAAAAGATCATCAGTAAGCAGCTGGCTGTTCATAATGAGATTTGCAAGCATTTTAATGGAAAATTGAGTGGAAGGAGAGTGCGGTAGAATATCTGCTCAAGCAACAATAATACCCTCACCGTTAAGAGGATGGTAACGAAAAGCCTTTTTGTGGAGATTCACAAGGACTGGATTGCAGTGCTTTTCAAGAGCCAGGCATGCATCGCAGCTATTTTATTCTTTTTGTTGAGCTGCTGAAAGCCACATCACGATTGTCTTACCTGGGCTAAGATGAAAAAGGACCTGAAGGTTGCTTGTTGGTGTAAAGTCTTCTTTTGAGGTAGAAGTAAATTCTGCTTTTTATTTGGAAATCAAGGCCCCAGAGTCTTGAGTTGGACTACAGACTCAGAATCCTGATTGCATTGGTGAGGATTCAGTGAGCTGTGTTATCTGTTGATGTTTTTTAGCAAGTCCAAAGTCAGTCCTTCCCACTGTTGATGAGCTTCAGGAAGATGCTGATTTCATTTTCCAGCTTGACACCAGCCCGAATTGCCAAAAGTACAAATACCTGCTTTAATAACCATGGTATCACAGCGCTTGATTGGCTAGCAAACTGGCCTGACCTAAACCATAGAGAATCAATGGGGTGTTAAAGAGGAAGATGAAATGAGATGGGATGAGATAAGATGAGATGAGACTGTCTGTCTGTCTCCACAAAACATGGGAATAGTTGTAAGTGGAGCAAATATTTTATTTATTCATTATTTAGGTGAACAAATTAAAATTCTGCTCTGACCAAATGTAAATAATTACACTGACATTTTTTGTTTGTTTGTTTGGGTTTTTCCTCAGTTGCACAAAAGCAGGAGCCTGTTAGATAGATCATTTTTAAATGACCCTCATACGTCTCTGTTTTCCCCTCCTACAGGACTGATTGTTGCCAGTGCGCTGGTAGACATCTCCCAACAGAAACCATCAGATTTTAAAGACAAGTCCCAAGCTTTAAAGAACCGGAAAGCCCTTCCTCCAGCTCACCAAGGGACCTGCGTCTGACTACATCCGACGGTTACATTTACAACTAAAGGTCATATTGTAGCATGCCTCAGGTCCCGCAGCTAGAAGCCTTTCCACAGACTTGACATGCCTTAGTGAAGTAGGAGATTTCTTTTGGCTGCTACCACTCACCACTACAGCTCCCATGCTGCAGGACAACAGCCCTGTTTTTCTGCTCAGATATGACATCAGAATTCCATTGCCATCTTCTGTAGCAACCAATACCTGCTGGGCTTCAGTTTCTTCACTTTCGCCCGAACAGCACGCTCACATGTTACATTTAGCACCATCTGCCAGGATGTGCGACAGATTATGACAGATCCAGACGTATTGCAGTGTGACTGATGATGGTTTTCTGATACCATCTATTTGCTAAGCATGAAGGAAGTCTAAATGTGCATTTGGTAATGTCACTACATATGATAGAAAACGGTTGCAGGATGTCTAGTAGATTATTTTTACTTTCTCTTGCTCCCTAATAAGTGGTACTTTTTGGTGCCAAAGCATTCCGATTTCCCTGGTCTGCCTTTTTCTTTTGTTGTATAGAATTTTGACCTGAAAAGGTCTTAATTTAACAACCCATAATTAAATTGCAAATCCTGACATTTTTTTTTAATTTCTAAGCATAATTGTTCGTTTGCATATGACTCCTCCACCCAGCAAAAGCTAAAGTCTGTATTTTCTGTGGGATACATGAACTAATGCTGCAGAGGCTCCCTTCCCGTGACATTTCGGATGAAAACTTGAAGAAAACATGAACTAATATTTTGTCATCGATTTATGGCATGAAAATATGGAACAAGTTGGATGCATTTTTTGGGGGGGGGAGATTTGGTTTTATGTTGATATTTTTCAGTGTAGGCACTGTTAAATAAACAGGAAAACACTGATGTTCTGGCCAGGTCTTTACTGTAGTTTGTAATGAAATCATTTGAAGTGCAACTTGGACATTTTGATGCTTTTGAACTGATTTTGGGATTGGGGACGCTTTAAGAGGCCACTCCAGAGACGTCCTGCTCTTCTGCCTGTTTATTAGTTTGTTTTGTAAGTTTTATATGGGAAAAAAAAAAAGCTATAACTTTATTTCTCCTTTTAGGTACAAGGAGTTGTGCTACCTTTAAAAATAAAAATGCCTTGGCTCTTCATGAGCTCAAACAATTGGGAACATGAAGGTCTGAAGCAGTTTCTAAGTTGTACAGTTTCTCATTGGAACAAATGTGCATCGTTGTCTTTCACGATTGCTGTTTTTTTTTTTCTGTCAGGTTTTTATGAGACTAGTGAAAACCATTTTTTTTTTATTCAGGCCTTGTCACCTGATACTATTATATCTATAATACATTTTTGCTACACTTGTGAGGAACCTTTCTGTTTGATATGTTTTGGTATTTAACAGATTCCTGTTTTCTTGCACATTCTCCTTGACTCAAACGTCTTCTTGTAATGTCAGCTCTTTGTTTTTCTATTTGTGCATCCTTAAAAACTGTTGGGACATTGTCCTGCTTTGTGTTGCAAAAGTCGTGATGGATTTCATGATGATGCTATGCCAGCTAATGTGTTTGTTTTTCCTATTTTTTTTGTGTTTGTAAAGTAATCCTTTAACAGTGTCTTTTGCACAGGAGTCAGACTCACGCTGTTCTGTGAAACGAATGACAAACTTGCATATCAGTAATCGTCAGTGTATTTGAGAGATGGACAACATGCCAGAAAATTAAAAGAAGAAATATGAGAACAAAAAAAAAACCTTTTGTGCACTAAACTCATTTCTTTTTATCTTTCCTACGGTGGCGAAGGTATTGATGTTTCCCAACTTGTCTTTCTTAAAGCTTTCCCTTTTAGAAGCCCATACCTGCAACCTTACTAAATACATTTGTCATTAAATCGTTTTCAGAACTTAATCTTTAGGTATTACTGTATATGCATTTCCAAAAAATTACCATAGGCACACTTTTCAGTGCATTTAATACATGCACTATCACAAAACATTCCAGTGTAAAAATATGCTAGTGCAATTAAAAAATATATTTTAGGGATTTCTTGACCATTGGGGCAATAAATGTGGAGGACTCTGAAAATTAAATACAAATACAGTCTACTAAAGAATAAATGCATTTTCCAACTTACAGCAGAAGAAATAATTATTTGGATTATTATAAATTCACATTAAACTTTAGTTTGATGTTGAAACCCTCTTTTTATGATATATAACCTAACAGCAGGACAACACAATCCGCTAGTTTAATGTTTTATTAATCATACAATCAGTTTTAATCTAACTGGGTAAATGTAGATTAATTAGACCAGTTGGAATACTTTTTGTTACTGAACTTTTTCTTGTCCAAATGAGATGTCAAATTTAACAAAGTATTAGATACTTTAGCTTTATTAGCATGGTACTTTCAGTCCTCATTATGAAGCAAAGAACACATTGCATTTGTGTTTTTTGTTCAACCTGATACTAAGGAGTTTGTCCTTCATTGTATTACCTCCTCATAGATTGTTCATGCTTCTTGTTCAGTGTCATTGATGTGTTTTAGAACAAGGATGTATGGCACAGAGAGGCGGTTGGCCAAAGTGCTACTTTAAGGAATCTTCACTTATTCTGTACCCATTAGCTGCAGCCGCTCTTGGAGAAAAGCTTCTAGCACCCTATAGGAATGTTTGGTACCTGCAGGAGATCCTTAATGCGACTGCACCCCATATGCAGAGGGGGGGATGTGATATTATAAAGTTCACAATGATTTCAATCTTTTTATTTAGCAAACTTTCCATCAGAATACCTGCAACAAAGGTCAGTAGAAAGATAGAAGGTTTGGGAACTAACCAAACATGGTTAGTTTTTTTTTCCATTTAGGTTTAGTGACATCAGCGTGTTAGGGACACTGGGGATGTCCATTTATCATACTGTTAAGGAAGGAGATGTGTTCTGGTGTGAAATGTGTACATTAGCCCCATGACAAAAGCAAAAGAGCTAATGAAGAAGTTGTCTGAAGCTGTTACCATTGTCATTTTCCACAGGGAAAAAGCTCTGTACCAACATGTGCTGAAAAGCCACTCGGAGAGGAAGAAACCATTTATCCAAAGCAAGATTAGTTTGTAAATGTGCTCAGGGACAAAGATCTTTTTTCTTTTTTTTATAAGTCTTATGGTCTATAAAAGTGAAGTGCAATGTCATACTGACCGTTGTTACCTGTGGAGAAAAAAGGGCGAAGCTTGGGAACTTGAGAACATCCCAACTGAGAAGTATGGGGCTTGCAGCAGCATCATGTGTAGGTATTTAGCTGCTGGATGGACTGGTACACTTCAAAAAATACATGCAATCTTGAGAAGTGAACATTATGTGGAGATACCGAAGCAACATCTGAAGAAACCACCCAGGAAGTTAAAGCTTGGGCACAAATAGGTCTTCAAAATGCACATTGACCCTAATCATAAAGCCAAATTACCTGGCTTCAGGACAACGGAGTCTGGTGTTTTGAAACCTAAAAAACCACAAACCTACTTCAGACATGCACACAAAAAACCTCAGCAACAGTATAACCAAATATTAGCAAAGAATGATCATTTTTTTAATGCAAGAGAAGCTAACCCAAAATGTTAACTTTAGCATGTTTGCAGGGAGGAATAAAGTCACCTTTAAACAGTCCCCTGCTTGCTCCTTTTTATTTAAGTCGGCATAAGCATTGCAGCACAACTAGCTACTACGGGAAGTTAAAAAAGGAGCAAATTGAAAGTTATTTCTACAAAAGTCAGAGTTAGTAACAGACTAAATGTGCTGAATGAATGTTATATTAAAGTGTGATAGGAATCTATTTCTTCAGATGCTCTGGTAATTTGTTATTGCCTATTTAAATATAGGAGCAATAAAATCAGAATAGGTTCCATCATTATTACAAAATGTATCCAAATCAGTACCAGCTTGACATTGTTAAGGTGCTTAGCGTTAAATTTAGTTTATTTAAAAGTATTTATTGATCTAGTTTCTGTTTTCAGCAATATTTTGTACCAAAATAATGAGAGACGGCTAATTTTAACAAGTGCTGTCAAGATAAAAACAGATTCATTGTTTGATAAGATTTTTATCTGAAATTTTAAGGCTTTCTTTATCAATTTAGAGCCTAAAAATGTTTAAAGTCTTAAAGTACCTTTAAAATCCTATTTTGAACTTAGCTTTGGCGTCCAATGAAGAACCCATTATTTCTTATCTCTGTCCCTGGGAAGATTTTGAAAAGATATGAGGTATTCTGAGGTAACTTATACTTGTAGTGTTGTTTACTGTGAAAAGTCAGGCGCACACTGACATTTGGACGCAATAAAAACCCCAAAAAGTAATAAAATGAAATTGCCTCTACTCTCCTGGTTAATAAAAAAAGGTTGAAATCTACAGAGAAGTTCTGCGTGTCTGAAAGATGGTGCAGGAGAGGTCAGTGTTGCAGTAATTAGATATGAGGTGGCGCTGCTGTAATTGTGCTGTTTTATCAAGATCCACTTTAATCCAAGCCAAGGGTGAGCGTGTGGACGAAGCCGACCTGCAGTGGTTTTTATAGGCATGGAAGGGTCGAAACCTTATCTGCCCATGCTCAGGGCCTTGTGGCAGGGGAACAGTAAATCTGGAGAGCAATAATATTTACAATGGGTTTAATGACAGCTATTTGTCTCGAGGCATCAATCACCTGTAGTAAGCGAACATAAAGTTTTGTCCAGAGATACATGTGCTTATAATTGAAATTTAATGTGATGAGCTGTTTAGAAAAGCAAAATTATTTTAGAAACTAAGACAAGAAATATTAGCTAGAAAATGAAATGGCATGCTTATAACCAAATAATTATTTTATGACATTATTAAAATGTGCAGGCAAGTCCATATACAGAGCAAAAGGCCAGGATATCTTAATATTTTTAAGACAAAACATCCAATAAAAATTGAATATTTGTCCCTTTTTAAAAACTATTTGATCGCCACTGATTGAGTTAGTGATCAAGCAGTACAGTTAAGCCCAGAATTATTCATACCCCTCTCATATTTGGATTTAAAATTATTTTCTTTCATTCTAAAAGATTATTTTTGATAGAGGATGAGACAGGTATTTCTCAAAAGATAAGACAATGTAAAATGAGTATCAGTAAAAAAAAATGTATTTGCATTTTTAATTAAAAAATAGCATGCTGAAACGTATTTATGCTCTTCTCAATAATAAGTGGAAACATTATTATTGACTTTACAGCAATCAAGCTCTTCTTATAACATGTGACCAGGTTTTTGGATGTTTCTTCTGGTATTTTTACTATTTTTCTTTCTTGATGAACTCCATGTTTCAGAGGTTGGATGGCCTCCTCACACTCACTCTAATCCTAAGATCCCTCCAGATTCTCTCTTACATTTAGGTCAGGAATCATACTGGGCCAAGATAATATTACTTCAAGTCAGAAAACAAAATTCAGTAAAATTAAAATATGTTTTAAAACCTAATTCTGAACTAATTTTGGGCTTAATTGTATGTTCTTATATAATTGTATAGTTTTTGAAGTCATATAAGTGTACAATGCCTAGCAGGAGTATTTCTACCCCTGAACCATTTCAGATTTTGTTACAACCACACATTTCACTGTGTTTTATTGGGTTTATGTGATAGACAAACACAATGTAGTGTATAATTGTGAAATGGAAGAAAATTGCTGCAGGTTTTAGTTTGTTTTTTCCTAATAACATTCCATGTTCTATGTCATTTATTTCATGCTATATGATTGTGGTGTTGCTAATGCTCCTGCAGCCCCAAGATGATCTGGTATATAAAAACAACCAATAACAATGAATATCCTGCAGTTTTGTGAGCTGTATGTTACACAAGATACATGTAAATACCTTGAATTTGTCCTTTACCTCCTACTTTATACATTCCCTCAGCATCTGATAAAGTGGACAGACAACTATTTCCTTTTCATGCAGAACATGAGGCCATGAGGACATTTTGGTCCTTCTGTTACTGCGACTTGTCCAATAAATCTTTGGCTTTCTCTCCAGACCGTACATTCCATCACTGCTCCCAAAACAGGTGACAGTACACCCCCCCCCCGTCCAGGGACGGGTCTGTCCTCTGCAGGTTATGTCCTTGTCCTCTGTCACTCCACACAGGGACTGATATAATCTCAGTGACAATAGCAGGGTGTCTGCCAGGTGCTATCCTATAATCCTGCTTTACAGGACTTCTTTCTATATGGAAAGGTGAGATAAAGGGGCTTTTTCGGGGAAAACGATGGCATGATCCTGGATATATTTATTTGTTACTGAGTCTAGAAACCAAGATGGGTCATTGTTTACATATTTATTATTATCTGAACAGAAACTCAATTTCAAAACAGACATTCATGGTTATCAAACATAAAATGTCATCTTATCTTTTCATCGTGATAATTTTTAATAATAATACGATGCCTTGCAGAAGGATTCACCTTAAGCTTATCTCAACAAACTTCAGTGTATTTTATTAAGATTCATGTTCCCAAAATCTTTTAAAAATAAAAATCTGAAAAGCGTGACATGCATTTCTATTCACCCTCCTAACTCTGATAACTTTAAATAAAACTTTATTTTATTTTGAAGTCACTTTGCTAAGACACATGTGGCAGGACGAAGCCATTAACACACACAGCATCTCCCCATTTAACCTAAATAAAAGACTATTCTATTCTTTTTGAAGTCCAGTTATCTTTTTGAGACACACACCATGTAGGGAGACAGAGTAAACATGTGAAAAAAGGTGAACTGGTCCAGTGAGACCAAAATGGGACTTTTTGTTCTGCAAGTGAAACGCTGAGTTTGGGCAAAAAAAAATGCTGCACATCAACCTGACTAAACCATCCCCATGGTGAAACGAGGAGGTGGCAACATCAGGCTGTGGGATAGTTTTTTTTTGCTGGCTAGAGGTAGAATTTACTGTATCTGAATACAGGACCGTATTGTAAGAAAACCTGTTAAAAGCTGCAGAAGACTTGAGACTGGGATGAAGGTTCACCTTCCAGCGGGACAACAGCTCTAGATGTGCAGAAAATGGGAGAGACATACCTGCTACCTGCTGTACTTTCAGCCAAGACTGGCTCCAAATATTGATTCAGGGACGCTGAATACATGCAACACTAGTCAGATTTCTGTTCGCAGGAAAATTAAAACCATGCATCTTTTTGTTTCCACTTCACAATTATGCATACTTTGTGTTGGTTTGTCACATAAAATCCCAATAAATCAAATGTTTGTGGTGACAAAATGTTAACAAGTTCAAGCCGCTATCATTAAATAAGATGCTTTGAAACTGTTTATGTCAAAAACAACAATCCTTTCAAAAAAAACTAAAAACTCTTATGCCTTCCATCTTGGATCAATTTGTCATAAATTGTTGTTCAAATGCCAACAACGATTGAACATCAGTAATTACAACAGACACATTGCATTTTTAGAAATGCTAAAGAGTTTTAAAAATGAGCCTTTATTGTGTTGTACATTCTTTGAAAGTCTGTATTAATTTGAGCCATTAAGTACAAACTCAGTATGTGTTTTTATCTTTCCTTCCGTTCAGACCAGCGCTAATTGCTGGCAATTAATGTCTGTTGGCTTTTGTCTTTTGACATTAACTCTGCTCGTGGGTATTTACACATTGTTTATTCATCAAACCCTAGTTCTCCTGCTCTTCAAGAAGAAATAATAACCTGGTAAAAATAGACCTGTGTGGCCCTGGAGTGTCTGGATGAGACCGTCAAAACATATTAGATTTTTCAGCCATAAGAGACAGCTTTTTTTTTCTTGTAAATTCTTTACTTTGATTTTACAAATATTTTGATACTAAAGAGAAATGATGCACTTTTCATCAAAATATATTCACACAATGAAGTCAAATCTGTAACCACATGAGAAAAGAAGCACATCTCATTACATTTCATAAATCACAACTAGGCTGGGTAAAGCTGAGGGACCTCAGTCACCTTAACTAACGTACTCAAAATGTTACAGACAATATTCTTTACAAGCTAACAGCAGCATACAGGAACCGAGTGTGCACCTTTATATTCTATGTACAAAATGAGGTGGATATGATAAAAGCCACAAACCACCTTGACGGCCAGATCTACAGAGCTGCTCTATACCTAATGCTGGACATGTAGAAGATAAAGTTGTTACGGACTTTTTGGCAGATGTGTTTCTTTGTCGTTGGTAGATTTTCAGACAAAATGGATGTTTAAATTACCTTATTAATCATAATCCACTAAATGCATCTATGAAATCAATGTATACTCATGGTTTTATATCTTTCTTTTCACATGTTTAGCTTTTCCTTTGCCCTCAACTACAACAAATCAAACAGAAAGTGCATGTCATCATGCTTGAAGCAGTTTTCACCTGTTTGGCACTCCACTCAGTCAAATGTGCAGGGCTTGAATCATCATTTTGGTCAAGGTCTTTGCAAATTACTTCCACAGGGCTTTAGAAGGCAAATGAGCTGACATCTCAGTAACAGTCATCCACAAATCTGAAAACGTTGAGATTCCAGTTCGGTGAGTGAATAAGGATGAATTAAATTGCTTCGTAAGACCAGCTGGTTGACCCTCAGTTCTCAGCTCCTACAGAAATAAGACACCTTTGAAATGTAATGCTGCTGAGGCCAGGGCAAGGACTAAAGTTGGGTGATGTAAGTGGTTTGGTCCAGCCGTTGAGCTTCCAGCAATGGCATTCGAAGCCCCGGAATCATCCAGCTGGTGGTTCTAAGGGAAAAAATCAGTGTGGTACATCAGTTGTACAACAAATACAAAAGTTTTATTTACTTAAAGCACTTTACAAACACCTCTTGAATTTTTTCACATTACAACCATAAAGCTCAGTCTACTTCCTTGGGATTTTACGTGAAAAACCCAACACAAAGTACAATATCATTGTAAAGTGAAAACAAGACATGCTTTTCAAAGTTCCTTCCAAGAAATGTTGCATGCATTTGTATTCAATCCCTTTTCCACTTAATAAAATCCAGGAGACCTGTTGGGATGTGACATTTTGGACTCTGTATTGGTTTATTCCTTCAGTTATTTTGGTGTTAGTTTTGTTCTCTCTCCTGCCTCCTACTGTTTGCAGTTCTCTCTCCAGTCACTCATAGTTCCTTTAGTTGTTGTTGTTTTCTTATTTATCACTTAGAAAGGTTTTCTCTTTATTATGATTATTATTATAGTTCTCAAGTTTTAGTCTCTATTCTTCCAGTCCCTCCTGATAGGTTAGTTTTAGTTATTGATTACATTCTGGTTTGTATGTATTCTAGTCCTCACGTTCTCTGCTTCCTTTCCAGTTATTTCAGTCAGTGTTGGTTTAGGTTTGTTTAGTTTTGTGGTCAGGGCTTTCTTTATGGGTTCTTTTGTTAATTCTTAGGTTGTTGTGTTTCTTCTGTTCCCTCCAGTTTCTCAGTTTCCTTTAGTTCATGGTTATTTCTGATTCTTATGCTTCATTTGGTTATTTATCTTTGTTTATAGATTTGCTTAGGTATTGTTAATTAGTCACTTCTCCCATGCTTTAGTCTTTGTATTAGTTTCACCTTTTCTTTCAGCCTCCCACCTGTTCCTAGTTCTTTTGATTATCTGCCCTTTGTTACCCTCTGTATATTAGTTGGTCTAGTTTCATTGTTCTTCGCTGATTCCTCCCGTTCACAACCTCTGGTTAAGTTCTGTTTGTGCTACGCTCCTGCTATGAGAACTCATGTAAGTTTTTGGACTCGACTCATGTAAAGTTCCTGCAGGGATTTTGGAAAACCTATGAATGAAGATAAAGCCTTCTTTTAACATGCTGCTGCCCAGCTCTTGTCTGCGCATTGGTCCACTTAAACCTCAGAACGTGACAAGACCCAGATGAAGTCCCCTAAACAGAGTCCTTCTAATTTAATCTCAGTAAAAATCCAGCTGTTCTTTAACACCCTCAGAGGTTTGTTCGAAAATATCAGTCTATACTGCATAAAAAAAATCAAGGAGCACAGTAGCTGAAAACGTTATGGAGACGTTTAATGCAGGGTTAGGTTAAAAAGCGACATTCTTAGGTTTAAACATCTTACAGAGATCTGTTTAATCCATCATCTAAAAGCGGAAAAACTGCAAACATACCAAAACATGGCTGTCCACCTAACCTGTAAGGCTGGACAAGGAGAGCATTAATCAGAGAAAGAGCCAAGAGGCCCATGGTAACTTTGGAGGAGCAGGAGATCCACAGCTCAGGTGGGTGGATCTACTGACAGAAAATCTATTAGCCATGCAATCCACAAGTCTGGCCTCTATTAAAGAGTGGCAAGATGGGTAAGTAGTTGACATAAACCTATAAACATCTGCAGTGGTTTACAGCAGGAAACGTGGAAGAAGGTGCTCTTGTCACTACATGAGCAATTAAAAACGTAATCAAAAACTAGCACACTGCACTGCACACCACCCTAAACACATCGTCCCTGCCATAAAACATGGTGGTGAACTAATAAGAGCTAAAGGCAGGGCAATTCATGGATGACAACTTGTTAGAGGGTGAGCAGAAGACTTGAGACCGGGGTGGAGGTTGATCTTCCAACAGGACAACCCTAAACATACAGCCACGCTGGAATTGTTTAGTTCAAAAATTATACATGTTTTAAAATGACCTAGACTTGAAATTTATAACTGCAGACACTCCCCATTAAATCTGACTGAATTTAGGCTGTTCAACAAAGAAGAATAGGCAAGCATTTGAGTCTCTATATGTGCAAAGGCTGGTAGAGACAAACCTCATAAGAGAAAAGCATTAATTCAGATGGGCTGAATAGGAATGCACATACAGGTCCTTCTCAAAATATTAGCATATTGTGATAAAGTTCCTTATTTTCCATAATGTCATGATGAAAATTTAACATTCATATATTTTAGATTCATTGCACACTAACTGAAATATTTCAGGTCTTTTATTGTCTTAATACGGATGATTGTGGCATACAGCTCATGAAAACCCAAAATTCCTATCTCACAAAATTAGCATATCATTAAAAGGGTCTCTAAACGAGCTATGAACCTAATCATCTGAATCAACGAGTTAACTCTAAACACCTGCAAAAGATTCCTGAGGCCTTTAAAACTCCCAGCCTGGTTCATCACTCAAAACCCCAATCATGGGTAAGACTGCCGACCTGACTGCTGTCCAGAAGGCCACTATTGACACCCTCAAGCAAGAGGGTAAGACACAGAAAGACATTTCTGAACGCATAGGCTGTTCCCAGAGTGCTGTATCAAGGCACCTCAGTGGGAAGTCTGTGGGAAGGAAAAAGTGTGGCAGAAAACGCTGCACAATGAGAAGAGGTGACCAGACCCTGAGGAAGATTGTGGAGAAGGGCCGATTACAGACCTTGGGGGACCTGCGGAAGCAGTGGACTGAGTCTGGAGTAGAAACATCCAGAGCCACCGTGCACAGGCGTGTGCAGGAAATGGGCTACAGGTGCCGCATTCCCCAGGTCAAGCCACTTTTGAACCAGAAACAGCAGCAGAAGCGCCTGACCTGGGCTACAGAGAAGCAGCACTGGACTGTTGCTCAGTGGTCCAAAGTACTTTTTTCGGATGAAAGCAAATTCTGCATGTCATTCGGAAATCAAGGTGCCAGAGTCTGGAGGAAGACTGGGGTGAAGGAAATGCCAAAATGCCAGAAGTCCAGTGTCAAGTACCCACAGTCAGTGATGGTCTGGGGTGCCGTGTCAACTGCTGGTGTTGGTCCACTGTGTTTTATCAAGGGCAGGGTCAATGCAGCTAGCTATCAGGAGATTTTGGAGCACTTCATGCTTCCATCTGCTGAAAAGCTTTATGGAGATGAAGATTTCATTTTTCAGCACGACATGGCACCTGCTCACTGTGCCAAAACCACTGGTAAATGGTTTACTGACCATGGTATCACTGTGCTCAATTGGGCTGCCAACTCTCCTGACCTGAACCCCATAGAGAATCTGTGGGATATTGTGAAGAGAACGTTGAGAGACTCAAGACCCAACACTCTGGATGAGCTAAAGGCCGCTATCGAAGCATCCTGGGCCTCCATAAGACCTCAGCAGTGCCACAGGCTGATTGCCTCCATGCCACGCCGCATTGAAGCAGTCATTTCTGCCAAAGGATTCCCGACCAAGTATTGAGTGCATAACTGTACATGATTATTTGAAGGTTGACGTTTTTTGTATTAAAAACACTTTTCTTTTATTGGTCGGATGAAATATGCTAATTTTGTGAGATAGGAATTTTGGGTTTTCATGAGCTGTATGCCACAATCATCCGTATTAAGACAATAAAAGACCTGAAATATTTCAGTTAGTGTGCAATGAATCTAAAATATATGAATGTTAAATTTTCATCATTACATTATGGAAAATAATGAACTTTATCACAATATGCTAATATTTTGAGAAGGACCTGTATATCACTTATGATCGTGTATCATTCTATTTCCCAATAATGCACCTCTTTGTGTTGGTCTATAATATAAAACACAAGTTTGTTGTTATGTCACAAAAAATGCGACATTGCACATTACTTAACTGAATGAAAATTCTAGCAAAACATATACAACACAATGCTGGACTGTTATAATTGTCTTATTTTTAGAAAAATATAATCCCAGGATTTTTTGGTCTTATGGAACCAGAGAACTTTAAACCACTTAATAAAATGAGCCTTACCGGACAAAAAGCTGCTTTCGCTGTTTGATTTGAGACCAGGTTTTGGACCTTGAGGGAAAAAAAAAAGAAGAGGTAGAAACACATTAAATTTGATTTCTATTTTTAATTACGCTTTCCACAGTCTGACAGGTTGATGAAAAAAGGTTTGATATGTACCACAGACTGTTTCATTCCCTAAAAACACTCTTTCCCTCTGTCTGTTCATACTAGCTCAAGGTTAAATCAGTTTATTACATTAAAACCTTTCTCAGTTTACTCAAAATTGTTTCATTCACTTAAAAAACAGAATTTGGACATAAAAATAGATAAACAATAAAATAGAACCACAAAGATGCAGTGTTTGGGTGCAGAACATGATAAGGGGAATCTGTGATGGTTTGGAAACAGAATAAACACTCCATGTGGGGATTTTTAAGCAGAAAGAATCCTACAAACCAGGGTTATGGAGAAGAATGATTAATTGCTCTATTGGAGGTCTTTCTTCCTAAAGGATGTTTTACTGGTGATAAATCATATTATCGCTATTAAAAGCCAATGTGATAGATTGTTTCGGTTAGAGGAGGGTCTGTGATATGATCTCATTTATTAAAAAAGGCCCCAATGTATTTATCAGGAGAGAATAGCAGATATCAGGAGTGTGTTGATCGAGCCAAATTCAGTCCAAAGGGGCTGGAGTGGATTCTGAGACAGTTAAACACAATTAAGTAAAATAAAAATGGCGAATGTTCTTGTAAGCAGGAATTTATACGCAGCATTTTGAACTGAGGAAACTGCGTCAGTGTGCAAAAGAAACAAAAATGTTATCACCGTAGGAACTGCTTGATGCAGTGGATTTAAAAAAAACAACATCACTGTTGGACAATATCTCCCACCCCAATGCATGACTCTGTTGCAGAACTGGAGAGTTCCTTTAGTGACAAGCTGCTGCATCATAGGTGCACAAAGGAGTGTTATCACAGATCCTTCCTCCCATCAGCTGTCAGACGTTATAACTATCACTGCTCCCAACAAAGTCAATGAGCGTTTACATCCCTGCTGTTATTTGCACAGTTTTTCCAATTTATGTAAATAATGTGTTGATATTTTTCTCGTGCACGATTAAAAATTTGCTTTTTAAACATTTTTAAATAACCATCCTCAGTTGCACATTTCATTTAATTTGAGTATGTTTTATTTTTTTCATTTGCTGTATAGTGTACTCTTACTTTTTGATTTTTTAATAGTTTTTAAATTTGTGATTACCTGTGCGCTTCCATTTGCCTTTTACAATTCCAAAATGAAGTCTCCATTGGTAGGTGTCAATCAGTATCCCACACCTTGAGTTGGTAATAATAATTACCCATTCCATCTGGCATAGGTTCCCCAGGTCTGTCAGACTGTGAGGACATCTCATGTCAACAGCCCTCTTTAGGTAACAGATTTTCTGTCAGAATTATCTTTAAACTCTGGTTTGGCCACTCTAAAGCTTTAATTGCTGCCACCACCATATTTCACAGTGGGCATGACATTCTTTTGGTGATGTGCAGTGTTGATTTTTGCCACACTTACTGTTTGAAAGTTTGGCCTAAAGTTCATGCTCAGTTCAATCAGATCATAGTACATCCACGTGTATTTCAGGTGCATTTTTTTAAGCCATGCCTGGATGTTTTCTTTGGAAGCAAAGGTTTCTATCTTGCTCCAGGAGAAGCTTAATTTATGTAACATTATTAGTCCCTTCACCCCTTATAATGACTGAATGAATATTCCACACAAATTCCCTGTCAACACAGCTGCTGAGCAGAAGTGCAAAACATAAAGGGACCACAATGAATACAATCAAAACCAGTCTAACCTTGTAATAATCCATCTATAAGTATTACCCAGAATGCTAAACTCAAATTTAATCCCTCCCATATAATAAATAGAAACCCCCACAGACTCAAAGACAAAACAATTGAAAACAAATACAGTTTTTTTTCGGTATTTTGAGCTGCACAGTGCCCTACAAGCCAAATGTCAAAGTTTGATTAGGTCAGAAACTAGGAGCTATATATTCTTGTTATAAAAATAGCACTAAATAAAACAGTTTGTGAAAAATTTTGTTTTTTTCAGTTCATTGCTAAATAAATAGTAGTACAGACCTGAATAGCTACCGACAACAAGACAATCCAAAATAAATTAAAAATGTCACTGACCTGTCATGACATTGTGTGTTTGGTGACTTTTGTTGAGCACCTGAAGGCATTTATTTAGAGTTTAGAAGTGTTGGTGTACATTTAATGGTGTCTATTAGACCCCATCATCCACTGATAAATTGTGTGATCATGTGTGCGGCACACTGGTTTGTTTGTACCACAGCAGGACGGAGCCGGCAGGAGACCGACAGAACACAGTGATTGGACTGTCCATGTCCGTGAAGCTAATATTTAAACAAAGAGCGTTATGTCGTCTGGGAGCTTTACTACTTCACTGATGCAGATAAGATAACCTTCATTAATACCTGACCACTGTTGAAAATATCTGCCATCAACTTTAGCATTTATACTTTACAAACGTGCAAAATAACTACTGAGAATTCTGGAAAATTTGAGTTTGGAAAATTAGGGAACTTTTAAATTAATCAAGTAAAAACCCTGATGAGAGAGAGCCAGTAAAAATCCCAAACCCGTGTCTGTTCCAACCACTGAACTTCCAGTAAACGGGGAGCGCATAAGGTTGATCCTTTTGGCTTTAACTCTCGCCTGCACACTAACATTGTCACAAACAGACTGAACCTTCAGGCTATTTCTGAGGTTACTGAGGCATCCAATTAGCTTTGACATGACAGCTTCAGAAAATGTGACTCCACATTGACATATCCACTTTCTGCCCAGGAGGGGGGATTCTGTGCATTCCATCATAAAACCCTCCCTGATCTATCACAGTGACAGATTCAGACATCTGACAATCAGACTGAAGCTGTAAATGGATTTCTTATTGAACTCTTAAGGTCTTAAGTTGGGTTGAGACATTTCTTTTCCAAGTTCTGAGAAGTTTCTATGGTTTACAAGCAGACTGCAAGGTACAAAGTCCTGCTAGATAAGGGATTCCTAATGTTCTATTTTTAGTAAACATAAACTATGGAGCAAAATGGATTTAAATGTTTCTGTATAGCAACATTCTGGATTTTTTTAAGCCTCACCTGAAATGTTCCACAGACGTGATATGAGTCACTATTGGCGCCCAGCTGGTTCACGTCTGTTAGTTCGTCCAAAACACTGTTTGTCCAAGCTTTTCCCTTGCGAGTGATGCTTGACTCCACAGTGGGTTGAATTGGGGGTTGGGGTTGCCATACTCCAACATCAGTACCGTTACCAAATGCCTGGATGGCATTACCTAAACAGTAAGAAAATATTGAATCCTCTTTCTAAACAGAACAAATGTCAGTGAACACAAAAACATACGAATGAGCAACAAAATGTACACCAAATGGCATGACTTTTATTCAGCTTTTCTGTGTTTCAAATGATGAATCAGAATCAGAATCAGAATCAGAAAAGCTTTATTGCCAAGTACGTTTTTGGACATACAAGGAATTTGTTTTGGCGTAGTCGGTGCAATACAGTACAAATTAAACAGTACAAACATATCTACAATATAATATAAATATAAGTGCACAGTTTTAAGTGAGTGAGAGTAAATATAGAGCAGTATAAGATGCAAGAGCAATACAACAGTGCAGGTGATCATTGTGCAAGTAAAGCAGTGCAAGTAAGCAGGAGTCCAAGCTGAGCGTTAATGTAACGCATAGAGTTACAGGTTACAGGTGTCCTGTCAGCAAAAAGGCGGGGTGTGGGGGAAAGGGGGAATGTCAGGGTGGTTTCCGGGCTTTGTTAACCAGGCTGGTGGCAGATGGGAAAAAACTGTTCTTGTGGCGTGAGGTTTTGGTCCGGATGGACCGCAGCCTCCTGCCAGAGGGGAGAGTCTCAAAGAGTCTGTGACCGGGGTGGGAGGGATCAGCCAGAATCTTCCCTGCCCGCTTCAGGGTCCTGGAGGTGTACAGTTCCTGGAGCGACAGTAGACTGCAGCCAATCACCTTCTCAGCAGACCGAATGACACGCTGCAGCCTGCCCTTATCCTTGGCTGTAGCAGCGGCGTACCAGATGGTGATGGAGGAGGTGAGGATGGACTCAATGATGGCTGTGTAGAAGTGCACCATCATAGTCTTTGGCAGGTTGAATTTCTTCAGCTGCCGCAGGAAGAACATCCTCTGCTGGGCTTTCTTGATGAGGGAGCTGATGTTTGGCTCCCACTTGAGATCCTGGGAGATGATGGTTCCCAGGAAGCGGAAAGATTCCACAGTGTCAATTGTGGAGTCACAGAGGGTGATGGGGGCAGGTGGGGCTGGGTTCTGCCTGAAGTTCACAACCATCTCCACTGTCTTTAGAGCGTTGAGCTCAAGGTTGTTCTGGCTGCACCAGTCCAACAGATGGTCCACTTCCCATCTGTACGCGGACTCGTCACCATCAGAGATGAGTCCGATCAGGGTGGTGTCGTCCGCAAACTTCAGAAGCTTGACAGACTGGTGACTGGAGGTGCAGCTGTTGGTGTACAGGGAGAAGAGCAGAGGAGAGAGAACACAGCCTTGGGGGAACCGGTGCTGATGGTCAGGGAGTCAGAGACGTGCTTCCCCAGCCTCACGCGCTGCTTCCTGTCAGACAGGAAGTCAGTGATCCACCTGCAGGTGGAGTCGGGCACACTCAGCTGGGAGAGCTTCTCCTGGAGCAGAGCTGGGACGATGGTGTTGAAGGCAGAGCTGAAATCCACAAACAGGATCCTGGCATAGGTTCCTGTGGAGTCCAGGTGCCGGAGGATGAAGTGAAGGGCTAGGTTGACTGCATCATCTACAGACCTGTTGGCTCTGTAGGCAAACTGCAGGGGGTCCAGGAGGGGGTCGGTGATGTCTTTTAGGTGTGAGAGCACAAGGCGCTCAAAGGACTTCATCACCACAGAGGTCAGGGCGACGGGTCTGAAGTCATTAAGCCCTGTGGTCCTTGGCTTCTTGGGAACAGGGACGATGGTGGAGGACTTGAAGCAGGCTGGCACATGACATGTCTCCAGTGAGGTGTTGAAAATGTCTGTGAAGACTGGAGACAGCTGATCAGCGCAGTGCTTCAGGCTGGCTGGTGAGACAGAATCCGGACCAGCAGCTTTCCGGGGGTTCTGTCTCCTGAAGAGTTTGTTGACGTCCCTCTCCTGGATGGAAAGAGCCGTCCTCGGCGTGGGTAGGGGGCTGGTGGGGGTTGGAGGTGCCAAGGCCCCTCTTGAGGTTGGGGAGGTGGGGGTGGTGGATTGTGGCTGCAGCTGTTGGGGGGCGTCGTGGGAGATGGTTGCAGGACTGTCCCTTTGTCTTTCAAAGCGGCAGTAGAACTCGTTCAGGTCGTTGGCGAGGCGTCGGTCGTTGATGGAGTGGGGGGCTTTCGGCTTGTAGTTGGTGATTTGCTTGAGCCCTTTCCAGACAGACGCAGAGTCGTTGGCTGAGAACTGGATTTGGAGCTTCTCAGAGTACAGTCGTTTGGCCTCTTTCACTGCCTTGCCAAACTTGTACTTGGCCTCTCTGTATATATCTTTGTCCCCACTCCTGAAGGCCTCTTCCTTATCCAGTCTTAACCTTCTGAGTTTAGCTGTGAACCAGGGTTTGTCGTTGTTGTAACTCACCCTGGTGCATGATGGTACACAGCTGTCCTCACAGAAGCTGATGTAGGAAGTCACAGCCTCTGTGTACTCGTCCAGACTGTTGGTAGTAGTCCTGAACACATCCCAGTCTGTACAGCCTAAACACGCCTGGAGATTCTCCACAGCCTCACTGCTCCACTTCCTTGTCGTCCTCACAACAGGTTTGCAGAGCTTTAGTTTCTGCCTGTATGCAGGAATCAGGTGGACCATGATGTGGTCGGATTGGCCCAGTGCAGCACGTGGGACGGCGTGATAAGCGTCTCTGATGGTGGTGTAACAGTGATCCAGAATGTTGTCCTCTCTGGTCGGACATTTTATAAACTGTCTGTATTTGGGGAGTTCGTGGGTCAGATTGACTTTGTTAAAGTCACCAGCGACGATAACTAAGGAGTCTGGGTTGGTCCGCTCCACACTCAGTATCTGGTTGGCGAGCATGCGCTGTGCGACCTGCACGTTAGCTTGCGGCGGGATGTAAACACCGACCAGGATGAACGAAGCGAACTCACGGGGGAATAGAAAGGCTTACAGTTTATGATGAAGGCTTCCAGGTCTGGAGAACTAATACAATTGTTTAAGGCACTGTCTCCTAGTTGGCAATTTAAAAAGCCAGTTGGTCAGAATAATAAAAACAGAAAACATGAACTTTTGAAGAGATGAAGAATGCCAGTTTGGAAATAAAAACATCATACTCACACCTCTTTACAGGTACAACCACAACCTTTATTGTAATAGATTTATTGTAATAGAATGTGATGTGGTAGACAAACACACAGTAGTGCATAATTGGGAAGTGGAAAGAAAATAGTAACTGATTAAGAACAAAATTCTTAAGTGGAATTTGGTCTGAACTTTGACTAGGCCATTGTAACACATGCTATCTTTGGTTGTCTGCTGAAAGTTGAACGTACACCCCAGTCTTATTGCCCTGTATTTAGCTCCATCTACTCTGAACAACATCCCCACTGCATGATGCTGCCACCATCATATTGCAACATGGGAATGTTGCATTTAGGTGATGATTTCTGCCACACACAGTCATTTGGAAGTAGGTTTTTTAGGGGTATCAGAGTAAAGGGCGCTAAATACAAATGAATACCACACTTTTCAGATTTTATTTTGTAAAACATTATGAAAACCATGTTTTCTCTTCCATTTACCTTACAATTGTGCACTACTTTGTGTTGGTCCATCACATAAAATCCCAAACAAATATATAAAAAATGTGTTCTAACTTGACTCAACCTGTAAAAGTTTAAGGTGTATAAAAACTTTTCAGAGGCATTTTACTTATTTAGGAAAACAGAATACAGCAACTCACGCAGACATCGATTGTTGGTGAAAAACTTTGAAAATTTATCACAGTCTGGCCTGCTGTTCCCACTGCTGCTGCAGTCGCACCATGGTGACAGGCTAATGCCAGAAGACCGCACATAATTGGGAGTCATCACTGTACCTGCAGCATAAAAGAGAATAGGACCCCTGTTAGTCATTGCTACTCTGCTTGAAACCTTTAATAGAGCACTTGTGGTTTAGCAGGGAATTTTTTGGCTTTTCATGCGGAAATTATAATGTTCAGGTCAGCCAGTGAGATTAGGCTTATTCTGTGTTATCAGGAACCTTTACTCCATTTATAGCTTCCAGCAAATTTGCAATGAATAATAAAATTTCTGATACAAGATTTCTGCAACTGGAAGCAGATTCTTTAGTGTAGCATCAGAAACATGTGAGGTGGGAGCATTAGAGGGAATAAACTGTGAAGCATGATATTTGTGGTATAGATTGAAATTTCTGCCTGTTGAGACTGCAATTGGCCTCCGTTGCACTGTGTTCAAATCTCATTTCAAAAACTCTGTGGGACATCATTTTCTTTTCTCCATAATGAAACCCCCTGATGAAAGGAAGACTGGAACAAGATCTGTTGCTGCACAATGAGCTGTAGTGAAATGTTCACGCAGTTTTGCTGTAATGTAAGATGTTTGCCTTCCTAGCTGATCAGCTATTTTAACCTTTGCTCTGCAGAATACACAGGAACTAAATTGCTTGGCTTTCCAATGAACACCTGTAAATGATCTGTAATACATATGTAATCTCCATATGAGTGTAAGTAAGACCAGAGAACATGCCATTTGAGAAAGACATAAGGATATTGCTGTTCATAGGTCAGAAAATGGGTAAAAAATAGCTCCTCACCTAAGGTTCCCATGTATACAGTTACAGAAATGTTTACAACAACTGAAACTGTAACAAACAAGGCTGAATAAAGACAAAAGTATATCTTGCTGCTATGCCGACTGAGGAGAATAATAAAGGAGATAAAACATCTCCAACATACACTATTGGAAACAATGCAGCAAAGTGTGGCATCTTGGGGTTACCAAGTCTCTATAACAACAATTGGGAACTATTTACATGCCAATTAGTTGTTTTTCTTCCCTACAATCACTGGCATAAATATGTAGAATCTAATTACCTTTATTAGTTAATTTACTGGAAATTGTGTGCTTTAGTCAGATGAAACTAAAACTGAGCTTTCCGTTACAGAAATTACCAACTAGACTTTTCTAAAATGTTCAGTGTGAGCTCATTCTACTGCAAGAAAACAAGGGACACATCTTTCACAGGTGTGGCAAATAATTGTGGAGGGCATTGGATCTTCTCTCGCTAAATACTTACTGTCTTTGGTCTTCAGTAAGAACACAGGTCTTTGATAAAAAACATGTTCAGTGCATCAATGGGGCATGGATAACTTACCAATAAGGCCCGAATAAGAGAGCAGACAGTCTGCGTAGTTCTCTCGAAGACAGCCAGATATGGAACGAACTTCAGGCTGACAGCTGCTGAGAAAGTCCGCCAGCCTTGATCTATCAGCAATGGAGAAACATAATACATATTTTCATTGACAGCTACTAGTGGGCACTAAATGTGTGCAAAGCAGTATTTTGGCGTCCCAATTCTAAGATCACTCTCAAATAGTTTAAACAGGGCATTATGCATACATTGAGGGAAATATCTGCCCATATATTCTCAAGGACCAAAAATACAGCTTGCTGAAAGCATGGTTATGTTGCTGTCTGAAAATATGTAGTGGAATCTGCTTTGTGAATCCAAGCCAGAACTCTAGCAGATAGCAGGTGAAAAACATTTGCAAAGAATGAAGCAGATTGCACTGTTCAGTAAATTTTCCCCTGCGTTTTTACAATGGCTTACATAGTTTAAATTTAACATTCAGTCTAAATCCTAATGGAAGTCTTTCTCTCAATCTATTTCACAGTAATAGTATACACACAACAAGCATTATTCTGAATTAGGCTACATTGCCTCTCTTGGCTTATTTTTTTTTTTTTCTGCTAATACAAACTGGGCATCATCTCCTCTGTGACCCTTCCAGGACCAATGGGGTTTAAAAAAAAAAATCAATGGATGGATGTTTAAATTTTACTTTTAAGTCTTGTAACTGTTTATATAAGGGGCAGTAGACAACTACAGGGGTTGGACAATGAAACTGAAACACCTGGTTTTAGACCACAATAATTTATTAGTATGGTGTAGGGCCTCCTTTTGCGGAGAATACAGCGTCAATTCATCTTGGGAATGACATATACAAGTCCTGCACAGTGGTCAGAGGGATTTTAAGCCATTCCTCTTGCAGGATAGTGGCCAGGTCACTACGTGATACTGGTGGAGGAAAACGTTTCCTGACTCGCTCCTCCAAAACAACCCAAAGTGGCTCAAGAATATATAGAGCTGGTGACTGTGCAGGCCATGGGAGATGTTCAACTTCACTTTCATGTTCATCAAACCAATCTTTCACCAGTCTTGCTGTGTGTATTGGTGCATTGTCATCCTGATACACGGCACCGCCTTTAGGATACAATGTTTGAACCAGTGGATGCACATGGTCCTCAAGAATGCTTCGGTAGTCCTTGGCAGTGACGCGCCCATCTAGCACAAATATTGGGCCAAGGGAATGCCATGATATGGCAGCCCAAACCATCACTGATCCACCCCCATGCTTCACTCTGGGCATGCAACAGTCTGGGTGGTACGCTTCTTTGGGGCTTCTCCACACCGTAACTCTCCCGGATGTGGGGAAAACAGTAAAGGTGGACTCATTAGAGAACAATACATGTTTCACATTGTCCACAGCCCAAGATTTGCGCTGCTTGCACCATTGAAACCGACGTTTGGCATTGGCATGAGTGACCAAAGGTTTGGCTATAGCAGCTGGCCGTGTATATTGACCCTGTGGAGCTCCCAACGGACAGTTCTGGTGGAGACAGGAGAGTTGAGGTGCACATTTAATTCTGCCGTGATTTGGGCAGCCGCGGTTTTATGTTTTTTGGATACAATCCGGGTTAGCACCCGGACATCCCTTTCAGATAGCTTCCTCTTGCGTCCACAGTTAATCCTGTTGGATGTGGTTCGTCCTTCTTGGTGGTATGCTGACATTACCCTGGATACCGTGGCTCTTGATACATCACAAAGACTTGCTGTCTTGGTCACAGATGCGCCAGCAAGACGTGCACCAACAATTTGTCCTCTATTGAACTCTGGTATGTCACCCATAATGTTGTGTTCATTTCAATATTTTGAGCAAAACTGTGCTCTTACCCTGCTAATTGAACCTTCACACTCTGCTCTTACTGGCGCAATGTGCAATCAATGAAGACTGGCTACCAGGCTGGTCCAATTTAGCCATGAAACCTCCCACACTAAAATGACAGGTGTTTCAGTTTCATTGTTCAACCGCTGTACATGTACATAAGATGAGACAAAAGTAATGCTACGCAGGTAACCACCATGTGCATATATACACTCACTGGCCACTTTATTAGAAGGATTTAGGGTGACTTTTTTTAATGTCATGCTGTCTTCTTAATATGGATTGAAATTTCCAAGAATTTTTCCGGTAGATTGTTAAAATCTATGCCACGGAGAATTAAGGCATACCTGAAGGCAAAGGGAAATTCTACCTGAAACCAGCAAGGTTTACTTAATGAAGTGGCAGGTAAGTGTAATAGAAGATTCTGTTAAAATTTAAAGCTGTTAAAGATCCCTATTTTACCTGCAGATGTAGTTGGTCTTGCATGTGTTCTGCAGAGAAAGGCAGTTGGGGTTGTCTTTGTCCTCATAGGAGCAGATCGGTACGATAGTTTGTCTTCTGCGTTCTGCACATGCCATCTGATCTCCCGCCGGACAGGAGCAAAACAGCATCCCATAGCTGTATTTAGTTGGAACCTTGATTTTGGAACAAAAAGATGAAAACATGAAACAGTAGTTTTAGTGATGTATTACAGCATACAAGGTTACACCGTTTTCCGAGCTGAGACATTTACAAAGATATTGTGAACAAGTGAACTCAATTTAAAATCATGATAAAAGCATGTTTTTGATAATCAGCTGAATGTCAAATACCAATGTGCAAGACAATAAAAGCTTTTAAACCTTGCATGCTTAATTACCTTGTCAAAGAACTGTCGTAGAGCCTTGTGGCACTTGCGCTTGTTGCAGACCTCAGAAGCAGACACCCTACTAGTGCAGGGGTTGATGTAAGCGGAGCGATATTTCTTACATGTGTCATTCAGGTTACATGCTTTGGCAGCACTCAGACAGTTGTTCTCCTTTGTGGAAGCAGGCTCAGCTGGGACAGAAAAGATAAATGTTTTTGAACTGAAGATTTTATTCAATTCAATTCAATTCAAAGATACTTTATTGATCCCCGAGGGGAAATTAGAATTCCAGTACAACCCATCCAAACATAGTCTGCAAGTTCTTCCATTGCATGCATGTTTCTCTTCAGGTACCCCAACTCCCACAGTCCAAAAACATGCATGCCAGGTTAATTTGTTTCCCTAAAATGTCTTAGAAGTAAGCATATATGCTGGTGTTCAGATTGCCTCTGCTGGACAGGCGTGGTAAGGCGTATTCGTCACTTCCTGTTTTTGCTGTTGCACTCGGTGGATTGTTTGGTGTGTGAAGGCTCTCTCGTTTGATCTGATTTCTCTCTACTGTGATATCTCTTGTTCTAATACATAAGCACATTAAAACACATACTTTCTGTTGCTGCATTTAACTTTTGGGGACTCTCCGTGTCTTATACGGTTTTCTAGTAGTGGTAAGGGGTCGCTAGCTTAGCTTTAGCTCCACCATGGCTACCCGTTCGGCTGTTTCTCTGAGTCTTCTCCTCTCTCCTGCTCTCTGTGTCAGATGTTCAGTAACTCCTCTGCCTCCTTTAGTGATAATGGTACGTGTAATAAATGTAGCCTTTTTGTAGCTTTGGAGGCGAGGGTGTCGGAATTGGAGGCCCGGCTCCGCGCTGTTGAAAAACCAGCAGATAGCCGAGGCCCCTTAGCCAGCGCGGAGCCACCGAGGGTAGCTCCCCGTAGCAGTCCTCCAGCAGAGCCCGCGCAGCTGGGGCCTCAGGCCGGCTGGGTGACAGTACGTAGAAAGCATAGTCCTAGATCCCAGCCCACAGGTCACCAACAATCCGTCTGCGTTTCTAACTGATTTTCCCCGCTCAGCGACACTGAGAAGCCAACTCTGGCAGCTCCATAGTCAGAAACGTGGCACTAGAGACACCAGCGACCATAGTCAAATGTCTGCCAGGGGCCAGAATGGGCGACATCAAATAATACCTGAAACTGCTGGCTAAGGATCAGCGTAAATACAGTAAGATTGTTATTCACGCTGGCGGTAATGACACCCGGTTACGTCAATTGGAGGTCACCAAAGTTAGTGTTGCTTCGGTGTGTAAGTTTGCCAAAACAATGTCGGACTCCGTCATTTTCTCTGGTCCCCTCCCCGATCTGACCAGTGACAACATGTTTGGCCGCATGCTGTCATTCAACCGCTGGATGTCTAGGTGGTGTCCAGAAAACAATGTGGGCTACATTGATAATTGGCGAACATTTTGGGGAAAACCTGGTCTGATCCGGAGAGACGGCATCCATCCCACTTTGGATGGAGCTGCTCTTCTTTCTAGGAATCTGGCTGAATTTATTAGTTCTCCAAAAGACCGAAAAGAAAAATAAAACAAATGTGGCGTACTGAACATAAGATCTCTCTCTTCAAAGACATTGCTAGTTAGTGACCTGATTTGTGACAATCAGATTGATTTATTTTGTCTCACAGAAACCTGGCTGCAGCAAGAGGATTATGTTACTATAAATGAGTCAACTCCTACTAATTAAAACATTTTCACATTCCTCAAATTACTGGGCGAGGAGGAGTAGCAACCATCTTTCAGTCCGATTTATTGATTAGTCCCAGACCAATCAATAGCTACAACTCTTTTGAATAGTTAATCCTTAGATTTTCCTCATCCAAATTGCAAAGCACTAAAACCACTTCTGTTTGTTGATTTGTACCGTCCACCAGGCCCTTACTCTCAATTGTTAGATCAGTTTTCAGACCTTTTATCTGATTTAGTGTTAAATACAGATAAAGTTATTATAGTGGGGATTTTAACATTTATGTTGATGCTGAAAGTGATAGCCTAAATATAGCATTTAATGCTATCTTAGACTCAATTGGCTTTGCTCAAAACATTAACAAACCTACCCACCTTTGTCTTCATTCTCTGGACCTTGTGCTGACATATGGCATTGAGTGTAAAGACATAATATTTTCTCATAACCCTTTCCTTTCTGACCATTTTTTAATAACCTTTGAGTTTAATTTAACCGAGTACTCCACACCTGAAAGAAAATTTCATTATAGTAGATCATTATCAGACAATGCTGTAACAACCTTTAAAGAATCTGTTCCACTTTTGATTTCCTCATTATCACAGAAAAACACAGTGGAGGGCAATAATTTTGTTTCTGCCCCTTCACAAATTGATTCTCTTGTTCATAGTGTTACTTCATCATTGCATGGTGCATTAGACAATGCAGCCCCCTTGAAAAAGAAGGTAATTATTCATAGGAGGCTAGCTCCATGGTTTAATTCAGAGCTACGTACTTTAAAGCACAATGTTAGAAAATTGAAGAGAAAATGGTGCTCTACACACCTAGAAGATTCCTACTTAATCTGGAAAAATAGCCTACTGTTGTATAAAAAGACACTTCACCAAGCTAGAACAGCTTATTTCTCATCATTAATAGAAGAGAACAAGAATAATCCTAGGTTTCTCTTTAGTACTGTTGCTAAACTTACACAGAGTCATAGCTCTGTTGAGTCATCCATTCCCTTAGCTCTCAGCAGTCATGACTTTATGGGATTCTTCCAAAATAAAATTGATTCTATTAAAAATAAAATCTTTGACCTACTCCCAAAGATGATTACTTCATCCTCAGCAAATGAGACAACATTGGAAGTAACTGTAGAACCTGATTTGTGTTTGGACTGTTTTGATCCTGTGGAGCTTCCTGAGTTATCAGAAACATTAGTTTCATCTAAACCTTCAACTTGTATGTTAGACCCAATCCCAACCAAATTATTTAAGGAAGTGTTCCCTCTGATTACCAGCCCCATTTTAGAAATGATTAATTTATCCTTAGTAAATGGATATGTACCACAGGCTTTTAAGGGAGCTGTAATTAAATCTTTGCTTAAGAAACCTTTGCTTGATCGAGATGATTTAATAAATTACAGACCTATATCCAATCTTACATTCTTATCTAAAATTCTTGAGAAAAGAGTTGCTAATCAAATGTGTGAGCATTTACACAGCAATGACCCATTTGAAGAGTTTCAGTCAGGCTTCCCAGCTCATCATAGCACTGAAACAGCTCTGCTGAAAGTCACTAATGATATTCTTATGGCCTCAGATAATGGACTTGTGTCTGTACTGGTTCTATTAGATCTCAGTGCTGCATTTGATACAGTCGATCACAATATTCTCTTAGAAAGGCTGGAATATGCTGTAGGGATCAGGGGAACAGCGCTAGGCTGGTTTAAATTTTATCTGTCTGACATATTCCAGTTTGTTCATGTAAATGATAAATCATATTTAAACTCCAGGGTTAATTGTGGAGGACCACAGGGTTCAGTACTTGGGCCAATTCTCTTTAGTATATATATGCTTCCAATAGGTAAAATTATCAGGCAGCATAGAATAAATTTTCACTGTTACGCTGATGATACTCAGCTTTACTTATCCATAAATCCTGATGAACCCAACCAGTTAGATAGACTACAAGCATGTCTTGAAGACATAAAAACTTGGATGACTTTAAATTTTCTGCTTCTAAATTCAGACAAGACAGAAGTTGTCGTTTTTGGACCGGAGTCTTTAAGTAAAAAATGCTTAGTCAATCACTTAATCCGGATGGCATTAAATTGACCTCCGATAATAAAGTAAAAAACCTTGGTGTTATTTTTGACCAGGACATGTCATTTAAATCCCATATTAAACAGGTTTCTAGGATTTCCTTCTTTCATCTCCGGAACATTGCCAAAATTAGAAATATTCTGTCCAGGAGTGATGCTGAAAAACTAGTCCATGCATTTGTTACTTCAAGGCTGGACTATTGTAATTCTTTACTATCAGGATGTCCGCAAAATGCAGTTAAAAGCCTTCAGCTGATTCAAAATGCTGCAGCAAGAGTTCTGATGAAACTTAAAAAGAAAGATAATATTTCCCCTACTTTAGCTTCCCTTCATTGGCTCCCTGTTAAATCCAGAATAGAATTTGGAATTCTCCTCCTCACATATAAAGCCCTTAATGATTTAGCTCCATCATACATCAGAGATCTGATTGTTCCATACGTTCATAACAGAGCACTTCGTTCTCAGACTGCAGGTTTACTGGTGGTTCCTAGAGTCTCTAGAAGTAGAATGGGAGGCAGATCCTTTAGTTATCAGGTTCCTCTCCTGTGGAACCAGCTCCCAGCTTTAGTCCATGAGGCAGACACCCTGTCTACTTTTAAGGCTAGGCTTAAAACTTTCCTTTTTGATAAAGCTTATAGTTAGAGTGGCTTAGGTTATCCTGAGCTATCTCTGTAGTTGTGCTGCTATAGGCTTAGGCTGCTCGAGGAAATAATGACCACTTTCACCCTCTTCGCTACATTCTCACACTACTCTCCAATTTTGCATTATTTTCTGTTATTTCAGCTTTTAACTTTGTTCTCTCTCGTTTCTCTTCCTAGAAGCTACACCTGGCCTGACTCTGTGTCTACCTGTGACACCTTTCTGGAGAGGGGCATTGTCCAAGCTTCTGCTGGCAACAGCTTAATGCTCTCCCTTTACCGATGATCCACATGGCCCTGTCTTTCAGTGTTTAACCCTTTCTCTCTCCTAGACATGGGAATTGACTGAGTTTTTCCTGTGACTAACTCTATGTGCTCTCTTTCAGACTTTGAAAACTGGCTCAATGTTTATCTGTTCTTTCTTTCTAGGTGAAACGACTAAAGGAGCTACATCCATTAACATTTACTTTTCCTACCCATAGAAAGGACTCCTGGATCAGTGCTTCTTTGTTCTCAAAGTGTCTCTGCTCTGTTCTCTCTAACCTCCAGTCAGTCGTGGCAGATGGCCGCTCACACTGAGCCTGGTTCTGCTGGAGGTTTCTTCCTGTTAAAAGCGAGTTTTTCCTCACCACTGTCGCTACATGCATGCTCAGTATGAGGGATTGCTGCAACGTCAATGCCAGTTACTGTGTACTGTCTCTACATGCTCATCTGGGAGGAGGGAATGCTGGAAGTCACTGACTGGATGCAACCTGCTGGGTTTCCTTAGATAGAAAAACTTTTTATCCAATTTGAATAAATAACTGAATCTGACTGCACTGTTCAATGATTAGGATTAATTGGAATGTATGTACCTGACTTTTGTGAAGTGCCTTGAGACGACATGTGTTGTGAATTGGCGCTATATAAATAAACTAAATTGAATTTAATATATGCAAGCATGGGTCCTATACATCCCAACGTTTACCCAATAACTGCTGGAGAAAGGCACCAGACACCCTTCAAACACCACCACTGCTGCAAGAATAAGCGAGACAATAAATGACTGTTTTTGTAAATAAAAGTCAAAGTATTTAGTTTAGTATTCAGCCCCCTTTACTCTGATACTTCTAAATAACATTACAGTGGAAATTGCCTATAGAAGTCATGTAACTAGTAAATTGAGTCAATTTTGTCAGATTGCACTTTTTGGCCTAAATACAATACATAAAAAATGCTATGTGTGTTTGTCAAGCAAGGTGGCCGCAGGATCATGTTGTAGGGCTGAATTGCACAAGGTGGATGGAATAATAAGGAATTAAGACTACATCCAAAATGTTAAACTTTACTTCAACACAACTGCTGAATGGCTGAAATTTTGACACTACTGGGTGATCCAACAGGAGAATGATCACAAACAACCAACAAGACTACTTTTGAAATGGAACAAGCTTCTGGGGTCTCATTTATAAAACATTGTGTATGTACACCCAAAAGCCAAAAATGATGTACGCTGAAGATAATCCAGACTTAAAAAACCATGCGCACGCACACCAGCAAGCAATTTGCCCTTTATAAATCAGAGCTGCACCTCTGTGTTTGTGCACAAGGTTCCGCCTCATGTTCTGTCCTCTACACGCCCACCTTCAACCACAAATGGTCAATGCAAAGCACCTCATGAACACCAATGTGTATTTAAATAAGCCAGCTGATCAATGTTATTTTATGGTTAACAATGGCAATCACAGAGAAAAGAGCAAAAAAACGCAAGACCTATGGATACATTCACAGAATTATGTTGTTCCTAAAAGTAGCTTCTGGCAGAGAGTTAATTAATTGTTGATTATGTTAAACACATACCTGTCGCCTAATTCACTTGTAAGAGCTGGTTGCCAGGAACCCCAGAGCGGTTAACACCTGTTATTGAACAGGGATGGCCAGATTGTCATCATCATAGGAAATCTTGGTGATTCCTGAAAATGTGTTCCCTTCTTATTCTCCCATTTGCAAGTAGTGCCAATGCATACATCGTGCAGCATTTCGCACGAGTGTCACCAAGGTATTTAAATGTTTACAGCAATCGGTGTTACTGCTACACATCGTGTAACAATTTACATGTTAATCACCATCTGCGTCTGCGCCAGTTTCCCCTGTCTACAAAACAAGCGTACGTTTGGGTCAGGGTCAGGGTGAGGGACACCACATTCTCCAATCAAGTTTGTCTTTTATAAATCACAAGCTTTGTGTGAAAAGTGACGTATGCCAGGTTCAGGCCCTGTTTTGTGTGTACATCACATTTATATAAGACACCCCTGGTGTTTATGTCTTTCCTTCAGCCTAAAACCCAACCCTACCGAAAAGGAAAATCCACAAAGCCAACTTCAAAATAACCTCTCATGACTACAGTTAGATAAAAACTCTATATTTAAGTGTTTTTGTGCCATCTTACTGGTGTGATTTTATTATTCCTTTTCATTTAAATATTTCAAACCCATACGGATATGGAAATAAAGTCACTGAACCTTTCTTCCATTTGGCCATGCCTTTACTTTCATCTCATAAAAGTACTATGTGGTAAACATAATGCCTCTCACTTCCTATTATTTCTCATTTGTTGTAGTTAAAACCCTTTCTGCTCCACTGACTCCTGCATAGTAGGACAAACTCTATCCTCAGCCTCGACATGGAAGAATGAGCTCTGTAATTTTGCTTTTTGAGGTGGAATTGAAGTGCAATGAACTATTCAATGCACCACAGAATGAGCCATGATTAAATCTGAACCTCGGGTTAATCATATATTAGAGATCCCATTACTTCTATATGACGAGTGCTCAGAGATTTGGGCTGTGATCCTTGAGTTCTTGTTTGCGTGTCTCAGGCATAGGTGTGACAGCTTTATCCCAATTAAGGGGACCCTCAGGCAAGATGCACACTGCTGTTGAATTAAAGACGAACTTTTTAAAAAGGTATTATGACTCATTTGTTTGTACATGTATGCACAGCCTAAAGGTTGAGATAAGAGTCAAAGGCTATAGGTCGCAGTTAGTTTTTATGGAGGCAATTTACCAGAGCAAGCGAAGGACACATTTTTATCTGGGAAGTGTTTGCATTTAAAAAGTTCATTTTAATGTCAAGTGCCTTCCATGAGAATTCATACTTTTTTAACTTTTCCAAATTTACCATCCATCCTTGATCCTGTGCTTATCTGAGATCAGGTCACTGGGGCAACCAGTCAAGGAAGAAAACCCAGACATGCTTTTTACTTGTGACACTATCCAAATCATTTTGGGGGATCCCAAAGCCTTCTCAGACCAGAAGAGATTTATGGTCTTTCCAACTAGGTCTGGGTCTGCCCCTGTGCCTCCTCCCAGTGTCACATCACAAAGTAAAAGTAAAAGGATTGATGTATTTCAAAATTCTTGACAAATGCATTCTAAAAAGTGTGGCATTTGAATTCAGTTCCTCAGATTTGCTACATTGTAGCTCTGGCTGTGTTTTAACGATCGTTGTCCTCCTGGAAGGTGAACCACCAGCCCAAGTGTAAAATCTTTAGCATCTTCTAACAGGTTTTCTACCAGGATTGTCCTGAATTTAGCCCCATGCACCTTCCCAACAATTTAGAGGTTTCAGAGTAAAGAGGGCTGAAAAAATGCATATCACACATTTTATTTGTAAAAAATGTTGAAATTGTAAATTATTTCCTCCCACTTCACAATTATGTACTACTTTGAGTTTGTCACATAAATCTTAGTAAAGTTGACATCACAACTTTGAAACACAATTTCAAAAGAAATTCAATTGATGTGAATACTTTTGCAAGATGCTGTACTTCCTCACTTTCTGATAACTTGTTATTTCCATTAGTTTATTTTATATTGCATTAGTTTTATAAAAATGCAGATTTAAAGACTGTTATTAGTTCTGTTTGACATAGATCATAGTGCACAAGAGTCTTATTTTATCATCTACTTACTTATTTAATCTTCCAACATTTCTGACTCTGTGATTCCATGAAAAATGCACTGGGGAATTTCAAACAAATGAGTTGAATGTTGGTACCTCTGTAACACTCTATTATTGCAAATCCTAAATCCCTACTGACAATGAAAAACAAGTCTTAGCCACCCTTCTTAGGTTGCTGCCCTTGAGCAAGGCCACAAGAGCAGACAAAACACGAATCTGACCCTTTAGGTAATTCTCAATAGGCTGATACAAGAGATCTTTGAAATGCTGCCAGTCAGGTAGGGTTTAATATGGCTCCAAAATGTTGTTAATTACGGTGTCCTGGAGAGGGAATAATTTCAGTAATACATTGAGGGCAATATGCGGAATAAAAGTTTCCAAAACAGTTTTTAAAATGCTTTCTCACAAAGTGAAGAGCTGGTATTTGTCATTTACAGTGGGGGCAAAATAATTTCATGTTCGTGCTGAGGATTTCTTTGAGAAATGAACAGTCTCTAATTTTTATGGTGGCTTCTTTTAATGGGGAGACAGAATATCAACTAAAACACACATTACATAAAGGTTTATATTCCTTTTCCTGTGCATGTGCAACACGGATCAGTAAGTCAACCATTTACACTGTGCTCAGTGAATTATTTTTATGAAGTATACCTGTCCAAAGGATCTATTTTTGGAAAAAGTAAATTAATGGAAAAAGTATATTAATCTGGTGCGAATGGAACGAGCAAGGTGTCATAAATCTTTGACAAACACTTTCTTTTCTTAGCTAGAAAACAAATGTGGTGCGGATGGGTTGTCTTTTAGCATGAAAATTACACTAACATATCCTACCAATTCAACAAAGTAGTTGCTAAGATGAAGCAAATTAAGGTCTTAGAGTTGCCTATCAAGTCTCCAGATCTCAATCCCTCAGAAGTCTGAGAAAAAACCGAAGCTTCGAATTGCCAAGTTTCAGAAAGAAATTCAGATTAGGAGATTTTCTGTAAAGAGAAGCCAAAATCCCTTCTAACATCTTAGCACTGTGCTTGTCAACAAAGGAACATTTTATTACAAACGTTTTGGGAGTCGTAAATTGTATATTCGGCAATACAAAAAATGTGTAAACATCAGTTTGTTTTAATGTTCATTCTTTTAAAAACATCAACAATGAAGTAACAAAGACCGGACTCAAAAAACTGACGCAACCAGTCGAAACACAGTGAAAATACTTCCCGGCTCCCTTTTTTAGTTCAAAAGTAACAACTGTGGATAGTCTGACAAGAATGTTCTCAAGCTCTTCCTTATCTTTCAAAGTAAAATAAGAGCATTAGGAACATGGAGCCCTGGGCTTGCACTATTGTCTTTCTATGACATTAAAGTCCACCACTGTCCAAGAAGCACAAGAGTGTGAGAGTGACCCTCAAAATAATCCCTAAAGCCCTTTCTATGACTAATAATCCCAGAGTAACAAGAACTATAAAAGCTCACTGGATTAGCTTAAAGGACACCACGATTTCAGGTAAATGCAAGGTATGTAAACATTTCTGTATCATATGTTCGTAGATTGTTAATTATTTCTTTTAAAAAAGTTGATTTTGCTATTTTTTTTAAATACAATTGACATTTAATTTTTTTTTTATTGTAATCTAATCACTTTAAATAAAAGAAAAACATTTATGCAGGTGAATTAATTAATGATTGCTGTCCAGGGTGTACCCAATGCCCTCCCCCAAGATCCTGCAAGGCCAAGCAGGCATAGAGGATGGATGGTTGGATGGATGGATGGATGGATGAATGAATGAATGTATGAGACAGACGTGCCATTGTAATGATGCTATTTGAATAATTAGAAATAAGGTTTTAGAGGTAAGTTAAATACATGTTTTTCTAAAATCAACTTAAGTCATTTAACAGTGTTCAGTTAGAGAGACATCAGTGTAGTTAATATTATAAAACTACAGCTAATATGAACAGTGTTATGAACCATTAACAGCCAAATGTTTGCAGACTTTCCAGGCAAATAAATCAAATGCAGATTTTCTCAGAATAATATTTGCATCCATGTCAGAGCTGTTGTTCGTTCCTTACTTTTTTTTTTTTAACCCTGATTACATGAGATAAGAATTATTCACAAGACTCAAGTCCCAAACTTTAAGTCCGAGTTAAATATTAACTTTTTGGTCTGCTCCTTAAGTGGGAATAAAGTCCAAGGCTCAGACTCGAGGCCTCATCTCTGCTGCACAACACTTCCAGAACCATCCCAGCAGGTTTAGCAACAGCGGAGAATGGAGCAGAAGAGACTGGGCAACATAACAATTTTTTTTAAAGAATGAGATAAAATAATTTAATTAATAAATCAAAAGGTTCAAAATGATGCATTTGAACAGTGTTATCCTATGGTGCATACAAAAATCCTAATTCAATATTAAATTGGTTTACTTATAACATAGTTTAAAAGTTGGGAGCTTAACGGGAGCCAAAAGTGCCACCCTTTGGTGGAAGGAGCCAGGTGATCTGGATCCTGGAAAAAAGCAGTAACCCCCTTCATTAATGTAGATATACTTCTCTCCTTTACTCATCACCAGGTTCTTTATCTTCATTTTTTTTTTTCTACCCTCACGTATTTACAAATCTTGTTCATCTTCAGTGCTGTCAACTTTGTGTCTTTCTGCTTCAGCGGGTTTAATTAATAAAAAAAAATATTTTTGATAGTCTTTCTGTCTTCATTTGAATTTCTAACCTCCATGGTTTGCGATAGTTATAAAAAAGGTGTCACTTATTATAACTGATGGTCATTATGTGATGATAGATTACCATTTATTATTTATATTTATATTTATAACATGTTTTTCTTGCAGTCTCATCTATTATCTGATAATGGGGTACTCTTTTTCAATCACCAGCTCAAAGAGCCATATCATTAATGTATGTGTTACCCAGTGAATGAGTGGTGAAGTTAATCTTTTTAAACATTTACATCCATAAAATGCCCTTTTGTTTCTCCCCATATCAGGAAAGAAAAAAACCAAAACGGTGCTCAGAGCCTTTCCTTCACGGTGCCCTCTTTTCTGCCAGATTTCCAGCCAGCTTGTATAAATCCCCACCAGAGTCTTAATATTTATGATCAGACTCAAGACCCATTTATTACATGCACCCATTAAATTAGTAAAAATCCTTCTTAGCTTCTGCTGCAATAGCTACTCCTTAATCTTTGTGTCAGTCATTAATTCTAGAATGATAGAGTATTTTTGCAGAAATGACTCGCTAGGATGAAACACCCAACAGACACAGCAATACTGTCAGCAGTAGTGGAAGTCCGAGAGTTGTGGAAATGTTCACCTTTTGAAGAACATATCATCACTTATAGAAAATAAACGACCTGCTTCTGAAGCCAAGCAGATATTTTGTTACCTTGGTGGCACACCGCATTGTGGGATGACAGCTTCTGTTTCAGGTTTGACTCACTAATCATGATGATGTGGTGTACTGTAAGCTTGAGTGGACATATGGCGCACCGTCACTGCAGCATATGGGTGAGCAAGACAAACCTTCTCACTGAGATGTGTAACTTTCCAAATGCACTTTTGAAGTTTTTTTTTTTTTTTCATCAAATCATAAAATCATGCACTTTCTGGTTCACCGTCAAAACATCCTAATGGTAATGCATTGTAGATTAATTTCCTTTTCCTCTAGTTTCCATAATTTAGACAATTTTACGTCTTCATTATCATAAGGTTTTTGTGGAAAAACAAAACAAAATCCCACTCAAAAATCTAGAATTAGCTAAAATTTAAAAATTGGCCTTTTTTTTTGATTAGGGTTACTATTCACATTTACATAGTAATGCAGATTATTTAAATTTTAAAATTAAATTGTAGAAGTCTGGATTTCTGAAATCCAACATTAGTTTGCCATTTGATTAACAAAAAGTATTGCAATATGATAATTATGCTTTAAAAGAATTCTTTAACCATTAAAACTGAAACGAGTAGTTTACATACTATACAAAAAGACAAAGAATCTTCTTTTTCACTCTGTTTAGATTGATTTTAAATATTCATCCAACATTTTCTGATTTAGGTCTTTTAGTATGAGCAAAAAAAGTTCTATTCTAATTGCCAGAATAATATGAAGGGACATTCTGAAAGATCTTTACATTACTTTCATGAAATTCAGAAATTTAAACACACTAATATAACTATAACTTTAACAAAGATGATGACATCATGGATTTGTATGCTTCTGATAGGTTAATATTAAAATGGGTAATAGGAAATATTGAAGCAACATCTTAAGACATCAGCCAGAACTTCAAGCTTGGGCACAAATGGATCTTCCAAATAGACAATAACCATAAGCATACCACCAAAATGTTCAAAAAGTGGCTGAAGAGGTGGCTTACAATTCTGACTAAGTTATTCTAGTTCTCTCAGGAGGAATGGGCGACAATCCCAGAAAACTATTGTGAGAATCTTGTAGAAGGATACCCAAAACCACAAGATGTCTTATTTGCATTTTACTACAAGCCATAGGGGACACAGCAAAAATGTTAGGCGATTGTAGCTCAGTGGGAAGAGCAGTTGTCAGAAAAACAGAAGTCAACTTGATTACCCCCCTTGCTAAACACTATGTGTGGTGGATAGCTAACAGTGGCATCTTCATGCTTTAAAGATGCTTTTCTTCAACAGTGAAGCTTGTCAGATTTCATGGGAAGAGGAATGAAGTTTAACATCAAGATGTCCTGAAAGAAAACCTGTTAGATTCTACAAATAACTTGAGACTGGGCCAGAGATTCACTTCCCCACAGAATTTGAACCCTAAAAATACAGCTAGTGCTACAATGGAATGGTTGAAAACCTAAGTTTACTTATGTGTTAGAGTGGTCCAGTCAAAGGTCATTATAAAGTTGGGGCAAGAGTTCAACTTGACTGAGCTTGGGCAATTTGGCAAAAGGTAGAACACATGATTGCTGGTTACGTTTATGCCTGTCTGAATGATTATCGTGGTCCCTTACAGCCAACAGTACTTTATTTTTGTATTTCAAAGCCATGATTAGCCATTGGCTGCATTTCCAATGCGTGCATACCCACTTGGCTCTCTGCACTCAGCCTGTCATGGCTCAGCCATCAGGTACATTCATCTTGGTGAGGAATTTCTGTTTTTCAAGCCATTTAACTGAGCCTTCATCCTTCAACATTTATATATGTCAGAGTGGAAGTCAGTGAGCCAGAATGCAAATGGCTGTGTGCACGTGCAAGTCAATGATGTTCTTGGCACGATTTATTTTAAATTTTCAGTTTTGCATAAATCAACTAGAGAACCTAATTTCGTCTTTTAGCTCACGTTGACAACTGGTAAGCTCTCGGAAAGGCAAATTCTGTGTTCCAATATGTTTTTGGATTACAAAGCACAATTTGAGCTCAATTATCTGGCATATTTTGGCAGGTATTACATTGGCTTCATCTAAGCAGAGTGATATGTGTACTGCATATTTGAAATCATAATTTACATTTTGGCTTCAGTGTTAATATATCACTGCATGCACACCAGTTGTATGCTACCACTATGGCTTTTCCTAATATTCAAGAGAGAAAAGAGACAAGCATTAGGACAATTATCTGCAAAATACTGAACTAAAACATCTATTTGTGACTATGTACACCTTATTTCCCTACACCCTTCCAAAACAACACATCATTTATCACATAATTGGTTTTTCCCCTATAGACAATGGGTGTTTATACCCAATAATTGACAAATGCTTTCTAAGTAGGAGTTGGTGATATAATGATATTGGATAATAAAGGAATAGATATTGTTTATGATCTGCAAAACAAGAAATATGGTAATGAGTTCTATTTGAAACACCCTGCCTATAGCTGTTTGCAGAGATGCATCAAATTTGTTTTGTTCTTTATCCTTTAACTTCCTAAAGTAGCTTTTATGTAGCAAGAATGCACCAGAGTATTGTTCTTATTCACCTTTTAAGTTAAAATAATCGTTTTGAAATTAGCAACACAGTCTGGGGCAGAAGAGACTTTTGATCTAAAATAAATAGAACCAAGGATTATATTTATTTAAAGTTTCCATTTTTTGCACATCACATTTGTTAAGTGTCAACTGTACGTGATGAGAATCTGTGACTGAAATCTTGCAAAATAAATTTAGCAAATTTAACAGTGAGCTGCTGTTTCTACTTTTGGTTTCCGTGATTGGGCCATTCTTCTCCTACACGCCTGTTTCAGTTATAGATATGTGAAGTTTTTTTGTCTGTTTACTTAACATAGCAAGGCAGGATTTTACAATCATCTGCTTAGAAATGACTTTGGCCTATATGCTCTCCTATTTAGTTTTTACAATGGGAAATCATTATAAAATCATGGTTTTGCTGTAAAAAAGTTGATATATGGTATCTTTGCTTCATTGCCCACCCCAGTCCCAAGTCTCTTTTATGTTAATGACCAAGAGAAAATCTTATGACATCAGGTAATGGAGCTCAACATGTTTTGAATTGACTTAACATGGAGTTCAGACAAATATGACTGCTTGTTAAAGCATAAAACAAGTACTTAAATAATTAAAAAAATCACTGTAATATAATTAATTAGAAGGTAGTGTTTTAACTTTAACCATTTATCCTGATAAACCTATAATAACGTATCTATGATAAAATCTAGAGTAATTTATTCCATGGTATATTTTATGAGTTGATCCAATACCATAAAAGCAAAAGATAAACCTTATATCCTCACAGGCTAATTTCATTTGGCTAAACCGAATATGTCTGTGCTCAAAGGAAGGAAGAACAAAAACAACATATAGAAAAAAATACCAACAGCTAAAAGCACTTTTGTTAACGCATTTTAAAGTGTACCGTCTTGTAATTGGCAATTATTGTTACACTGGACCTACTTACTTCCATGTGCTCAGTTCACATGCGCACTGGAGCAGTGGCAAAAGACAAATACTTTGGGAGATAAATCTGTTGCCTTAGGCAACTAGAGCAACCGGATTATTTCCGACATGCTTGCTTGGAAAATAATCAAGCCAAGCTTCATTTATTGCTCAGTAACTGTATTTGCAGTTAGACTGCTGATTAGGTATGAAGATAAACTGGGAGAAGAAGGTAAGCACCATAGTCCCTGGTTGGGTTAATGCCTCTTAAGATTTACTAAATGAAAAAAAAAAGCCTGTCCATCTCTCTTGAAATCAGATTTCACAAAAGGCTAACCTTGTTATGTTTATAGTAAATGGTAAATGTCCGTTATGTTTAGAGGTTCCAATTAAACTCTGAACTTATTCAGGCATTTTAAATAAGAGAAGAAATACACAGTTTACTCTCTTGTCTGTACAAAATGTACTATAACAGTTTCAGGTTGTTATGTTAGTCTAAAACATGTTGTGATTTTTGACCTCTTATTCAAACAGCAAATGCAAAAATATTCACATACAATGCCACAGATGCCAAGATATCTTCTGTCTTTGCTTTTATATAACCCTTAAATGTTTCAGATTATGAAACAAATGTTATTATGAAAGATAACCTGAGTAAGAACCAAATCCAGTTTTAAAATCTTGATTTCTTTTATTAAGGGAAAAACAATTATCCAAGCCATGTTGACACTTTGGTGAAAAGGTACCTGATCCCTAAACCTGATCTTCTTTGCATAATTCAGTCATTCTGGAGGGATTCTGAGCATGAACAGCCAGTTGAGAGCCATGCCACAACAGCTCAATTGGATTTAAATCAGATTTTTGACAAGTCTACTCCAAAATCTTCATTTTGGTTTTCTAATGTTTGCTCATTAACAAATGGAGTTGGTGGTCTGCTTCAGATCCTAATTATGCTGTATAACTCAGGAGAAAGTAGTGTAGTTGAGCAAATGCAAAACAGCCCAACACGATCACACCACCACAACCATGTTTTACAGTAAGTGGTGTTGTTTTCTAAAATGCTGTTACTTTTACACTAGATGTAACCATTTGTTTTCAGTCTTTTTCTTACAGTTGAATTAAGAACAGCGTCACAGAGGCTTGCCATGTTTGCCGATGTTGTTCTGGCTTTCTTTGTAACTCCCTGTGTTTTAATTTTGGTAGGCTGGCAATTTCTCAGAAGGTTTACCACTTTTATGTTCCACAATTTTTCCTTTTGTGGATAATAGCTTTCACTGTTGCTCACTGGGGTCCAAAGGCCCTCTAAATGTTTGTTTTGAACCCTTTTTATAGTTTGAAACATGCCAGTGCTTTTGTTTCTCGATCATGTTTGAATTTCTTTAGATTTGTTTTAACCTACTTCATGTTGTCAGACAGGTTTTATTTACTTGATTTCATGATCTTCACATCTGACAGTAATCAGGTTTGGGAGTGGCAAATGATATTGGACAAAAAAAAGGTGGTTAATCACAATTATTTCATGAAACAACAAGGAGGCAATAACTTGTTTTCAAACAGTGACAGGTTTGTTTGGAAAGCGTCTTTCCCTTAATCATCATTTGCAAACCAAAATGTTGTATTTACTCAGATTATCTGTGTTTGATGTTCTCAAACACATAAGATAGACTGTAAACACATTTGAAATACCTACCAATTATCTTTTCTAAACCAAGGTGAGTTTCAGTTATGCATGTCACATCTTTTTGCAGACCTTCAATCACATTTCTCCCTCAGTCCATGTATTATTTTACATAACTAAAAGGCAGCTTTACAGATTGATCATGTTTATTGATTTTTAAAAGATACAGCATTTAATTTAATCTTTTCCTGGCAACCATGCTTGTAGTAAGTGGTTTGGATTTCAAGCCTTTTGGTCTGAATTATTAATGTGATGATTACAGGACTTCATCATCAGAGCCTCCCCCCACTTGTTCAGATGTTCCACTTTTAGAACTTTGCCTTTGTTTTTAATTAGTTTCTATGCTTAACTACAGCAACAATTTTGAGTAGAAGTAGGGTGATAGTACTATTGAAAGCTATTAGATTAAGTTGTTTACTGGTATCAGTTCATACTAAGGTTTTACATTATTGTTTAAAAACTGCAACAATTTTCTGTTAAAACCATTCTACAATTTAAAGTCCCTTTAATGAGATGAGAATGAGATCACGGTTGTTTTAAAGCTGTGTGGGACAGTTTAAAGCATAACTGCCCCTTCCCTACCTGTTGATGTGCCTACATCTTGCCTGTCCAAAAAATGGCTCCTGCACTTTCCCATCATTTACTGAAAAGGCAAATTCAAGTGTCTGGAAATATTTCTGGTCGCAAAATTATAGACAGTAATGACTTTGTAGCTAAATGAGAGCCATATATCAGTCTTATTTAGCCAAAAAATACAAATAAAACTACAGCTTGTATACTGCAAGCCAGACGTCTGTTGAGCAGTTTTATTGTGATGGGTACTACAAACAATTATTTGCTTTAGAGAGCAAATCATCTTTTGATGTCAGATTTCATGTAGGATTGCTTTTTTTTTCTATTACAAACAAAAACTGATTTTTGGATTCACTCATTATTTCTTGAATATATATATATATATATATATATATATATATATATATTATTTAAAATAATTAAGTGTAGCAAAAGACAAAATATATAAGGGCGCAAACATTTTTCACTGCACTATATGTGTTGTAGAGTCTCAAGATGCAACTTTCATTCAGTTTAACTTAACAAATGAATGTCCTCAATGCCCCTGCAACCATTTAAATGATCAGTTCAGTATCTTCTCTGTTAAATAATCACTACTTTGTTGTTTCTTAATATAATGAATAAAGATATATGTAAAGTTGTAACCATGTATATTAAAACATAGTGTTAAGGGTCAGAAAAGGTGTAAAGAGTTGGTGAAAATTGGGATAAAAACAAAAAATGATTTGTTAGGAGCTAATGGACAAAAAGTATTTATTGAGGAAAAAGAAAATGTAATTACCTCTACAGATTCTGTTTTTTAATGGGAATTTTGCTTCTCATTATTTTGAAAACAACAGGAATATGCAAAGTAATGCTTAATTGCTCATACCTTAGTGTTCCTTTCAGTTTGGAAACAGTACTTTCTGTCAAAATGATTTTAGAGAAACAGCAAGGAGTAATGGTCAAAACACCTTTTTTTTACTGAAAGATACATAATGATAATCATCACGTCAATAACTCAGTTCTATCTTGGAATCATATGTGTATTATTTTACGCTTGGATTAGTTTCAGGCGGGAATGAGGTCACTTACAGTTAATGGATTTGTGATATCTAACCCATTAGGTGAATTATGTTTTTTTTCCACTACGACCACTGGGGCTTTTTACACAGCTTAAATTTAAAATTGCTACTCTTCTTCAGCTGCATACCCACATCACATCTTATAATGCTCACACAATCTAGGTAATAAATGCGATTTGTTTCTATGATAACAACACATAATACTGATAAGTCACCCTGCCAAATTTCCATATTCTTAGTCACTGACTTTGATGGAATGGCACATTAGGGGTGTATCAAGTTTCCAAATGATTTCTTGATCAATTTTAGGCTGCCCACTGCCTCATCTAAGCTATTTTTGAAATATTATAGTGTATTGAAAGTTGTGTAGTAAAAGTTTTATATTAACATTAAAAATTATTGATGTCTTTTTGTTGTATTTAAGTAAACCTTAAACAGCTTTAACCAGATTATCTTTCTGTTTTCAGTATTCATATACCCTTTAAATTGGTTTACATTTTATCAAGTTACAACAAAACACTTTCAAATATTTTATTGTACTTTTAAATGTTAGGCCTTCACAAAGTAGTGTAGAATTGTATAGTGGGAGTTAAATCATTTTCTATATTGTTTATATAAAATAAAACTCATCTTTGTTAAAGCCAAGACATGGCCATCCACCTACACTGACAGGACAGGCAAGTAGAACATAATTAGAGAAGGGGCCAATAGCCCTTAGTAACTCTGGGAAAATGTGCTGATAGGACAAGAATCAGTTGTGCACTCCACAAATCTGGACTTTGTGGAAGAGTGGTAAGAAGAAACCCACTGTTAAAAAAAAAAGTTATAAAAAATCCAATTTGTAGTTTTTAACAAGCCATTTATGGAACTCCAGAAACCTGTGGAATAATGTACTCTAGTCAGATGAGACCACAAATGAATTTTTATGCCAACATGTAAAATATGTGAGATCTCATATTACCCTGAACACACCATCTCAGTTATGAAACATGGTGGTGGCAGCATCATGCTGTGGGGACACACAGGGAGAGGAAAGCTGGATATAGTTGAAAATCAATGGAGCTAAATAAAAACAATCCTAGAGAAAAACTTGTTAGAGGCTGGACAACAGAATGGGAAGCACCATAGTACAACAGCTATAAACATACAGCCAGAGCTTAGATTGGATTAGATCAAAGCATATTCATTTATTAGAACGGCATAGTCAAAGTCCAGACCTAAATACAAGACAAATTTGCAGTAAATTAAGTAAGCAAACATTTCTGAATCAAGATTGGAAAAGCCAGTACACAGAACCCACAATACATGTGCTACATCTGTAATTACAGATTTTCTATATACTGTTTTCCTTTCTCTTTACAATTATGTATTCATTTGTGTTATTTGGTCAGCCAAAATTCCCAAAAAATACATTTAGGTTTGCGGTTGTACTGTGAAAAAATATGAAAAGTTCAGAGGACTTTTGCAAGGCATCATATTTTCTCATCATTTTAGCATATTTCTAGGAGAGTAATTTTAATCTCAATAATGTTTTCTTCACTCTGTGGCTAAAATACAGTTGCACTTTGTCATTGTATGCTGAACACAGTGACTGTAATATGGTAAGTTGATTCAGTTACAGCGAGAGCCAGAAACAGCAGGAGGCAGAGTACAAGAAAAAAAGCCATTTTTTTTCAACTCAAATGGTGGCTGGCCAGTTGGCAGATGCATTTCTACAGCCAGAAAGCCCAATGCTGTGGAGTACCAAAGGGTTCTGCACATGTCCAAAAGCTCTTCCTCTATCATTGCCACTGAATGCAGGCAGATGGCTAATTGCTCCTCTGTGAAACTAAACATGGGCTTGCCTAAGTGTATGCTCCCCTAAGGTCCACCTTTGATGGCTGTGGACATGTATGACATTTCAATTTTACAAAAGCAAACTACCTTTTTTTAATCCAGGGATTCAGCAATGACAGGTTCCTGGAACTCAGACACATCAGACTCCGCTCTAAGGATAATTGTTTCACAACTAGCAGATAAATGCAATGTTCAGCATTAGCGCCATGACAGTAGAAAAACATGCAGACCTCTCATCATCGCTTTGAGGGGTGGAACGAAAATATACTAAATTATTCTGCGTTGCGTACCATGGGTCGCAGTGGCAGATAAAAGCTTTGGTGATGGATAATGGGCATTGAAAGCTAGAGCCTGAAAATCAGACAGCGATAGAAAAAAAGGGCAGTTGTCGAATATAGTGACGGATTTGTCCAAGTGATGTGGTGTCTTATACTGAGTGCAACTTAGATATACCAGAGATACAAACAGTGGCCTTACACTGCACAAGCGGAGACCTTTACGAGGTAAAGAAAACAGCTTCTTACCAGCTATGATGGGAGCCAAGCGGAAGATGTCTGAGAGCCGGCTATTGACTGGTTCATATGGAGAGTATTCCAGTAAATCATTACCTGCAGAACAAAACAGATTGTCAAAATTTTGTGTATAAAATTGTGTGTGTGTCTGTGTGTGTTTGTTTTAATATCATAATAGGGCCCTCTCTTTATATTCCTGTTATGGGGACGTCCATAATTTGGAGATTAAACTTTCAGTCCTTATGGTTTTAGCAAATAAGTAATTTATTGTCATTTTATATGGAACAAAAATAAAATACAATTATGTTTCTGTTCTCAGGAGTATACCAATGAAGCAGAGATTTGCTTAACATACAGTGGGAAAGATAAGTATTGGACACTTTTCTCAGTTAGCATATTTTTTGTGGAAATTCACACCAGATATTGGTAACAACCTATAATAATCTATGCATACAATGAAATCAAAACACATTAATCCATAAATGAAATGCAACAGAGAATAGGTATTGAGAACATGAAGACCAGTGGCTACAAAAATGCATAGGAAGCCAAGACAGTAGCTGAAATCTGTGTTTCTAAAAAGCAGTTCTGCAAATTTATATCTACTTGTTTAATCCTATTGAGAAATTAAAATTGATGGATTGCATAAAAGCATCTCATGATGGTTAAAAGTGCTCTCTAAAGACCTTCAAAACCTCATTGGTGCAAAACACATTGATGGCATTGGTTACAGACGTGTTTATAGACTTGTAAAGGTGCACTGTTAAGGCCATAATGTGGAAGTTGAAATATAACCATTTCAGCATAAACCAGCTTTAAACATGTGCTCTTAGATTTCTCTCAGAAGATTTAAAAAGCATAATCAAAAGATTTCTCCAAGAGGCAAGGATCACTTGCAGGGAGCATTAGAAAAAACAGGAATCACAGGTAGTTTTTCATGTAAACAATAAGTAATGCACAAAACTGCCAAAGCTTCTATATCATGATCTGCTCTTTTTTGTGTTGATTGCACTCACCTGTTTTTCATAAAGTTCTTTTTACCTCAGTGAATTAAAGTTCTTGTTTTCTGTCCCTTCATGGTTGGGTCGTTGCTGTTGTTGTCTTCATTGCTGTTTTCCCCAATTCTTGTGTTTCCTGTACATTCATCAGTTTTTTTATTAAAATATGTCCATCCATCATGCACCTGCCGATGTCCAGTTGCAGCTTCGCTCCTTCACCACCACACACCATGACAGAAAAACGACCAAACGGAGGTTGTTGCTCTGATTGAGTACTTCCGATGGCAGGCGGTGAAGAGAATGTGCCAGATTGAGAAGAAGTCAGAGCAGCAATCGCCTCATTGGGACTCGAAGCTGGAAATTCCTCCCCCAGGAAGTGGCCCTCTCCATCTCCCCAGAGCAGACCGCCATCTTGGTGCTGGTGACGCTGGAATAAACAGCATGCCATGCAGGCAGCCTCTGAGCCCGATGCCTTGCACTTCCTCTTTGAGGGTGGGTGAACTCCTGGTACGTCCCCAACCAGCTCCTTGGCTCTAGTGTGGAACTACAGTGGGCAACCCAGCTTGTTTGGCCAATTCAGTGGCTGAATCTGACTTTTTGTCCTAGGTCCCAAAACCTTATGCATCCTCAAGGTCCGTGAACCTGCTTCTTGTTGCCTAAAGAGGCCTGAGCCTGTGCCAAGCTGCCTCTGAGCGCCAGTACCTGCTCCTCATCTCAAGCTGCTGCTGCCGCCTCATGCCCAAGCTTCTGAGATTTCCAACGAGTGTGTCCAGGTGGACCCGCTTCTTCTTCCTGGTTCTGAGCCCCTCTGTATTCCTGCTCCAGAGCTCCTCCATGGGTCCCAGTCTCCAGAGCCCTTTGGCCGGGCCTCCAAGTTTCCTGCATCACTGCTGCCAGTCTGCTAGCAAGGTTCTCCGTGGGTTATTCATGCACTGCCACTGACCTCCAAGGTCCCTGCATCACCACCTCCAGCCTCCAGAACTCTGTGCCTCCTTGGGACGACTTCACAGTCGCCTGCCTGAGCTTTGGTCCTTCACCACCACAAACCCTGACACTCAATGCACACTCACAGCTAAGCAGTTTACTCCCGAAAAATTGGACAAATCAGAGAACAGAATCATGAGAACAGAATTAAACCATCAGAAGTTCACTACACAAACACAATTTGGAGAAGAAATGGACAAAAACTCCATGCCAACAGCGAATTTTGGAGTTATAAATATCATGGTTTGGGTACTGGCAGACTTCACATATTTAAAGGAAGGATGAATACAGAAATATGCCAGAACATTCTTGATAAAAAATATTTAAATTGACAAGGACAATGATCCCAAGCACACAGATTCAGGAAACCTTAGTGAAGAAAAATAAACCTGCTGAGTCAATCACCTCACTTGAATCCAGTTGGAAGTCTATGGAAAGAACTGAAGATCAAAAAGTAGAAAAAGTGACTTGCAGAACCATAAAGATTTAAGGAAAGTTTATTTGGAAGAAAAGGTCAAAATCCCACTTGACTATAACATGCAACTAGTTTCCTAATCAGTCAAGAGATGGACTGATTAGGGTTTTCTAGTTGATACTGATTTCCGGTTTTCTTTCGCAAGCATTTTTCTTCCTCAGGAGTATGACATAAGACAGAAAAAAATGTGTTGTAGGTTTGCTGGTATAGGTAATAGTTTTGATATGAACAGAAAATGGCAGAATCTTCTGAACCATTATGCTGATTGCTGCATTTATTGAATAAAAATATTGGCAGTTTTTAGTTCCTAACATTTATTCAGAAGATAAAATCGAGAGAAAATCCTACGCGGATTATTGTATGTTTCTAAAGACATGAATAGATGCAGTCCTTTCTTTAACACTATAATATTACCTTGTTATCAACTGATTATTACTTATTTTGTATGTGTTTATGTAGATTTGCTTTGCATTTGCTTTTTGTATGCACACAATGATTAATCTGACATTGCCTTAACACCGCTTTGGTGAGACAGAATATAACATTGGAGAATGCAGCATCAGAATGTCTGTCTTAGATGAATATGTTGCTTTATGATATTAAAGTTGAGACTTTATAGGCAAAGAAAACCAGAATGACTTTAATTATAATCCATTTATTTTGTGTAAGAACACATTCTAGCTCTAAATCAGACACAAACCTAAAGCCTGCTAAGGTTTCTTAACCAAAGTATATCTAACATTGAGAAAAATGAAAGGCTGATTTCATCTTTAGAGATAAACAAATACATTTTGTGAAGTAATAAATAAAGATCTGACACTCTTTTTCAGTTCTTATCTCATAAAATTATATTTCATTGCATTTAAGGAGCAATCACTGATTCATTACTCTGGCTATGGCTTTATTTCTTAAGGACATATTCTCAATGAAACTATTGCTTATTTTATTTTAGTTTTAAAATACAATATGTTGAACTGAAATACATTTTGAATGAGCAATAATTTCAATTTGGTTAGATTTTCTTTTCATTTTTAAATAATACCATACAATCACCGGCAAAGAGAAACAGTTGTCTCATTTTCTCATATTTTAACACCCTTCATACCAGAACCTTCACTAGCAAAGCATATGCTTCACCTCCTGACATCATTGTACATGAATAGTAGGGTTAGGTTTTTCAACGTTTTCAGCTCACATGCAATGAAAAATAACCCCAAAAGTTGTTTAAATGCTTAAATACGGAAGAAATTGACCAAAACAAAATTAATGATGTGCCGAGCTCAACGCTTTTACTGTAACAGCTGTTACAGTTTTTGAAGCATATCATTTTATAAATTGTTAAAACAATATTTCAATGAAATTGGAGAGCCTGCTAAACAAATAATTGAGAAATAAAAAAATGGTGATGGTGCTGAGGCTGCTATTGAATTTACAATTCTCAATGTGCAGCCAAATGAAAGGGCTGTTTCATAGTTTTGTTTTGTTTTTCATTAATAAAAACAGAAAAAGAATCTCAAATAAAAAAGCATGGAAAAGACACAAGGCTAATTTCAGACAGTAACTATAGTTAGGCGTTACAATAGTTCCTGGGAAACTACATTTAGGGTAATGATAATACATTTGACTATCTGGCATAGGTTGACTCACAAAGTATCCTTACATTCTGATGCTACTGGCCTTTCTCCCTTGTCATGGCAAACGTAACCTTATATGATGCATCCTAGAGTCGGTAAGAGTTCCCAGTCTTGCAGAGTGTATGGTCTTAGCAGCTGATGCTATCCCAACCATTACACATATATATGTCCTTTTTGTCAAAGTTGATGTTTGTGTTTTATTCACCAAAAGGCATAGACATGGAGACACCGATAGAGTCGTATCTGCCCAAGGCTCTAAGTCTTTTAAAACCTTCTTCCAGAATAGACTGACCAGCGGGCTTTCCCACATCAAATACAGAAGGGTGCCCATATCTTTTTTTACATTTCCAACATATGTTGCTACTTAGAAATCCATCTTTGAAAAGCCTGTTTGGTGTCCAACAGTAATGTTGAATACATTTTCCTCTCATTTCCCTGATGTGTTTACCATTGCTAGCCAAACTCTGTGACCACGGGTGTCTGTCAGTTTCACAGTCAAGGATTCTCTGCCACTTTCTTTGTATTTTTAAAGTATGTGGACTCCATCTAATCAGCTTTAGTGCAAAATGTATAGTCAAAGTCAAACCTGAATTTGATTATTCTACACTGAACAGAGATTTTTCAAAACAAAGTTTGACTTTAAACATTTATTCTATTTGTTACTTGGACACTCACAGTTGTGTAATTTAATGGTCAAGCCTATATATATAATATATATATTCCCTTGTGTTCAACCTCACCTTGTAAACTCTGAAAAATGCTCCAAAAAATCCTGAGGCAGTTCTTCTCCTTCTTCATGCCTCTCCTGCACCTGCAGTTGTACAGGGAGCTCTGCTTCATGGCATCTATGGCACTGCGGCACTCGCCCTGTGCCTCGGGACCGGTGACAGCGCTGAAGTTGCTCTCCCTCCCCGCCACGCACTGCCTCATCATCCGGTACTTGGTGCTGCAGGAGTACTCCTTCAGACATTGCTCGCTGGCCTTCACGCAGTCCAGGCGGGCTGCACGGGAGGCTGAGCCGCCGTCACCTTTCAAGGTGAACACCGAATCTGAGAGTCACAGAAACTAAGTAAGATTTGTGAATAGTTGGAGACGATTTACGCACGATTTACGCACACCACAACTTGCAAAGAAAAAAGCAATATGTAATTGTAAAATATGTGCTACAAGCTTAATCAGCCCTAACCGAAAATTGGCTTTACACTGAAAAAAATGAAGTTGAATCAAAATGCGCTTCATCGAAATATTACCAGTCTTAAAAAATATAAACGTCACTTACCGAAAAAGGACAAAATAAAGACCAAAGTTAAAATCATTGCGCTTTTGGGGTGTTTTCTTGAAAATTTAATCAACTGTTGCTGAAATTAAAATAAACTGTCAGAAGAACTTGTCAGACTGATCCACTTTCCGTCTTGTTGCAGATCAGGTAAGCTGAGGTAGGGATACATTCTTTTAATCCAACAGTGACAATCCAAACTCTCGAATAAAACCACCACCTTGAGAATCCGTCGTTTTGTTCGTGAAAGACCATCAGAACAAGTAGCTTAAGTCATGAATCAGCGCTGACTGACTGTTTCCACTTCGCTCCGCTGTTGTACCGTCTGCTCTGAGTCTGTGCAGCCGACGCGCGTTGTTTGAGTCGTGCATGAGGAGGACAAACTTTATAAAACGCAACAGCAAAAAGAGTCAGTGGCAGCAAACTCTGAATAATTAGTCAAATTTAATGAAGTTTCGAAAAATTTTGATTTGTCCATCACGTCTAAAATATATCCCAACATCTGAAAAAAAACAAATCCTTCCATGCATGGCAAGTGAAAAGACAAATAACGCTGTCTGATCCGGAGCGTCCTCCTCTATCTGGAAAAGTGAAGGGATGGAAATGTGCAAGCATGAGATGTGTGACGTCATGCGTCTTTTCACAAACTTATCATCATAAATTCTTTGATATCCAGACCTGGACTTGGAAGAAGATCAGGACTCAGTGTTTCTGGACCTAAATCGTGCAGCTGCAACTCATTAACTTATAGAAACGTTTGTTTATTTTAATTATTCTGTTTACAAAGTGATCCTCATTTATACGATGTGATATGTTTCAAACGTTTGTTTCTGTTGATTTTGATGATTAAGGCTTGCAGCTATAATGAAAATCCAAAATTCAGTTTAAAAAAAAAAGTGGAATATAACACAAAGCCAGTAAAAATGTTATGTTATAGACACCCTGCTCATGGAGGGCAAGCCACAAAACCCCATTGTTAAAGATGCTAGCTGTTTACATTGTAATGTATCCAAGTATATTAATAGAAGGTTTAGTGGAAGGAAAAAAGTGCACAAGCAACATGGATAACCACAGATTTGTGAGTATTGTGAAGCGAAATCTGTTCATTAGTTTGGGTAGATTTTCAAGGCATGCATGTAGCTGGAGTCAGTGCTTCAAGATGTTTCAGTGCTTTCTAAGGAAACTAATCTGAGCATTTTATCTGTAAATCAAAGTGTGGGAGTATAGAGGAAGAGAGGAGAGGCACGTAACCCAAGTTTCATCTGCTGGTGTTGGTCCACTGTGTTTTATCAAACTCAAAGTCAGTTGTCTTTCAGGGCAGCAATCAATCTATCTATCTATCTATCTATCTATCTATCTATCTATCTATCTATCTATCTATCTATCTATCTATCTATCTATCTATCTATCTATCTATCTATCTATCTATCTATCTATCTATCTATCTATCTATCTATCTATCTATCTATCTATCTATCTATCTATCTATCTATCTATCTATCTATCTATCTATCTATCTATCTATCTATCTATCTATCTATCTATCTATCTATCTATCTATCTATCTATCTATCTATCTATCTATCTATCTATCTATCTATCTATCTATCTATCTATCTATCTATCTATCTATCTATCTATCTATCTATCTATCTATCTATCTATCTATCTATCTATCTAACTGGATTAGGCATTGCTTAAAAAAGGCCCTGTATAATACAGGTGGCTTACATTTTCTATTACTTCCTGATTCCAGTCTCCCTTTTAAATTTTCATAAGAAAGCGTGTTTGGCCTGGTCTTTTATTTACTTATTTTTCCATTGAACAGCTAATTTGTTTATAGAACATTTGCTCTAAAAATAAATCCTCAATTTCTCCCAATTCTTTAAGAAACTGTATTTTCCTAATTAGTTATTTAACAAAGAAAGCAAGCTACTTTATTTTTAAGAATTCGTTTTTTCTCAAATTCCAAGACCCCTAATATCTCACTGACATAAGATGTTGTACCTTTAAACACAATTAAACACTTATTCAGTTTAATTTGCGATAGTCTAGATCACATGTAGCTGATTGTTACAGTATTGTTATTTCTTGTGTGTAATTTCAAGACATTTCAATCCTTCCCTGGATAATACAATGTGTAAATTGGGCAGAGGAAAAAAAACATACTCTGTCTTTATCTAAAATTGAAAATAAATTGTGATAGCCGCAGGAGGAACTTTTTTCTATTAAAGTTTGTTCTTTCACATTAGGAAAACCAGAATCTTATTTACAGGGTGGGTGCAAATCGAGATGGAAAACTTTGAGGAGACTCATAATCTTCTACTATCTAGAATACACAAGTGTTCCTTACACATTTTATTTATGTTCACAAATAGCACAAAATGCATTTGTCACAATTTATTTGGAAGTAATTTCTTTGTTTAAAGTAAAAAAAATAAATAATATAGAGCCATGGGTTTAATGTGATGAGTACCCAGTGACCAGTGGTGGCTCCTAACTGGCCCTCCATCCAGCGCAGCACAGCCAAGGGGGTGTCCAGAACTGGTTTTCTAAGCCTATTTGCACATTGGATCAATGGGGCATAGGCCCCCATTGTGCACTGAGAAAATATTGTCATAATGAGGCTAAAGCTAGTGTCTGATTTGGGGCCGGGAAGCTTCAAATCAGAAATGGGAATTTGGTGCTATATGAAAGGATGAAAACATATTTTAGTATATTTGGACCATATTTAATCATTTCTAGTTCCAAATAGGAAATACTTAAACTGGTAGAAACTTAAATGTATTGTTTGGAATTGATAGTGATTCTTGAAAAACACAAGGTACACCTTACTTGTACTAAGCTGGACTCCACCACTGTGGAAATGGTGGTGGACCTTCGGAGAACACCACCCCCATACACCCCCCTCACCATTCTCAACAACACTGCATCAGCCGTGGACCACTTCAGGTTCTTAGGAACCACCATCTCTGAGGACCTGAGATGGTCTTCACACATAGACACTGTTCGAAAGAAGGCCCAGCAGAGACTGTACTTCCTGAGGCAACTCAAGAAGTTCAACCTTCCACAGGAGCTGTTGGTCATCTTCTACACTGCCATCATTCAGTCTGTCCTGTCTTCATCCATCTCAGTGTGGTTTGGCTCATCCACAAAACAGGACAGGTCCAGACTGCAACAAATAATCAGGACTGCAGAGAGAATAATCAGGGCTGACCTTCCCTCCATCCAGGACTTATACAGGTCTAGGGTCAGGAAAAGAGCTGCTAAAATCTCTGCAGACCCCACACACCCTGCACATAAACTGTTCAGAGTTTTACCTTCAGGCCGCCATTACAGAGCACTGTTCACTAAAACCAGCCACAGAGACAGTTTCTTCCCCAGGCTGTTTCTCTGATGAACATTTAATAGAGTTCAAAACAACAGCATACAGATGTTGCAAATGCACCTTTTTATTATATATGTGTATATTGTAAATATGTATATTCTGTAATGCAAAAACAGAACAAAAGAGCAAAGTGTACCAGAGTCAAATTCCTTGTTTGTATGTACGAACTTGGCAATAAAGCTGATTCTGATTCTGATTTTGCCTTCAGACATGCCTTAATTCTTTATTAGCAAAATTTAGAAAAAAAAAGTTGTAGAAGATCAGCTGAAATCTTTATTAGCAAGAATGATTCTTTTCAACATGGCTTTTGATGGCTACCGATACTGGGATTTAGTCTGTGCTTGTGATACTTTACCAGCAGAATTTGCTACTGTGGAAAATTGTGATTTAGGCCTAAAATCTGGCTGGTATTTCTTGTGCTCTGTTGAACTGCTTTTCCTCTTATTTGCTGGGTTATAATTTCTCTCTAAAAGACAAGACTGTCTCCTCTGCGGAAACCTCTTTAACCTCTGCTAGTTTTATAAGGTAACTAAATTAATCAACTACCTGACTAAAATTGGTTAAAATTAGCTTCTTTTAATTTCTAGGAAAAGAGAAATAATGACTGTAGTCCCATCAAAAATACACCAAAAGCCTATCCACATGTAGATAGCAAAGACTGTCTAGATAAAATTTATGGGACTGTTTAATTAATCAATTGAAAGTGCCCATCGGATTACTTTCCACTAGATGTAAGTCAAGGCCCATTTCCTGACTTAAGTAAAAGGCCGACATTTATGACATTGATTTGTTTATTTACGACATTATATGCAATAGAAAGATCAAGACCTCTCTGTAATCCCATAGCTACATCAGTAAAATGAAAATGTCAACACCTAACTTCCACCAGCTTTGGGCCAGCTGTATTGTTACCCGCAAGATGATTTCTCCTTTGTAATAATGCAGAATATTGGATGGACTCCTGCAAATGCACTGAGCTATTTGAGCAATAGGTCAATATCTGTCAGCAGAGCTGGAGCTAACTAATTGTTTAAACACTTTATTAAGTGCTGAATATATGTACCATATTGAGTACAGCAATTCTTATAGTTGATAACCAATGACAATGAAATCCAGAACCTAGACTTTATGTAGTACTTGAAGAAAATTAGAGGTTATTTTAGAATTACCATCCTTTTAAAGCATTGCCATTCAGGTTAAGCATATTTATTTGAGGTATAAGTAATTTTATAAAATCATGCTGCAGCCTTGTCATAAAAAATTAGATTAATTGCCATTAATTAAAACCCTGTTAGAGGTGAAGAAGCCATTAGAACCTATGTTTCAGGTGAAAGAAGCGAATATCTTATTTCCCCCTTATAATACATCATTCCTAAACAAATGGAAAATCTATACTGAATCTGCAACAGGAAGAAACTCAACCTCTGGGGTCCTTTGCTTATCCTTGGGAGGTTTCTTCATTACCTTGCAAAAGTTCTCTTTCAGCATTTTCCATTCCATCTCCCTCCATTTATGGGGATCATTTATTTGATGCGTCCCCCAAGAACACTGAAGCCATTTCCGCAAAGGCACATTTGCAGGGTGAGATTTATTTGGGAATAATCAATATCATTGTTATGTGTATATCACAGGACCAACACTAACCAATTACTAGGCCCAGAACCGGTTTCTGCACCTCCGACAGGAAGCTATAAATCAAATCATATGTGACTCATGTCCTGTTAATGGACCGGCCAGTTAGACTGCTGTTCATCTAAATCGCTAATAATCATAGAGTATATCAGGAAGGTGTGCCTTACTGATAAATTATGTTTATGTGTTCATTATAAAACTAAGATCAAATAAAAGAGAATTTTAATAAAGTATTTAATGTGTTCTCTTTTAAGAAGCCCACATTTCTGTATCAAAGGTTTTTCTTATTGGTTTCATTAATATTCTAATCTCAAATGTCATGTTTTTATTAGGTTGTAAGCAGAAAATCCTCATAATTAACAGAAATAAAGGTTTGAAAACATCAGTCTGTGTGCAGTTAAACTATATAATGTGTTTCATTAAATGAGCTAAGTTACTCAAATAAATTAACTTTTAAACAATATTCAAATTTATTGAATGGATCTGTATTACATAAAATGCCAATATAACACACCAAAGCCTGTGGTTGTTATGTGAAAAATGTTCAGTATGTGTAAATAATTCAGCAGAGCATAGCATCTGTATAACTTTAAGGTAAAGATAAGTTCTGAATTTGCTTGTTATGACAACGTTCTGTACAGCAGTTGTGAGAAATAAATGTCATAGATTATGTTACTTTAAGCCTTAAATCCCAGACTTATTCCATTATATCATTCTGCTTTGTAAATATTTTCTTAGTTTTCATCTTCTTCATTCTCTTCTTCATTCTTTTTAGTGAACAGATCAATGGTTTCTGATAGTTAAAAGTTATTCTAAAAGTCACTTATTTGTAACTCAATTATACAACTGATGATGTCACTTTTCAGCATTTCATTTCATTTTTACATTTTCATTTAAGTTATTTTGTTGCACGAAAATGATTTTATTTGGTAATATTCTTTCAAACCCTCAGGTTACTTTTAGTATTTCAGCTGCATTATCCTGTGGGTTTTTAGTCTTCAAAGTCTTGTAACGTTTTTATTTGGTTGACAAATTTGTGTTAAGTTATTGACTATGCATAACAAACAATGTGTACAGCAGCAGTCTTTATGTGGAAAGTAAATTACATTGAATAATTAGGTAATTTCTTCTGAAGCAAAATAGGCTCAACAATTTTGGAGGTGGGGGAAAGTGTTTCTTCAAACCTCTTTGGAAATAGTGGAAACACTACCATCTAGTGGAAGAATCTATTATTTTCAAACTATTATTTGAAACTGATTCGGTTTGTTCTAAATCAGTATGTTTATTTTTATGCATTTGGCAGACGCTTTGATCCAAAGTGCAGTTAATATCAAAGGTAAAATTAACATTTTAGGTTGAATTAAAACTCTCCATCATTTAATCAACGCATGAAAGGTTTTAATAACATAAATTTTTTATCATAACTACAGTCAAATCAAGTGTGCTGACATGAAGAATAGAATAGAATAGATTAGAATGACCCTTTATTTGCTGCTCAGCAACGAAATTTATACTTTATCAGCAGGCAAGGGGACAGGCGACAATAACAAAACCACAAAACAATAATTACAAATAATAAATATACAGTCCCGCAATAAATTAGAAAAATGAGAACAAACAAATGCAATACAGAAACTTTTGTGCTTTTATTTTAGTGCAAAAAAGGCTATGGACAAGAATATAAATACAGATATTAATATTCCATACAGATTAAGGTTGTAATTAGTCAATTAGTCTAAGTTTATTTTGCATCAAATCTGGTAAAGAATTTGCAGAGGGTGTCGACAGTGACGACAAGGAGGATTTCCAGCCTTAAAATGATGGAACTCATCACCAAAGATAAACTGTAAAGATATCAGTGGAAACATGCAAGAAGTTGGTCAGCAATTAGAAAACGGGTTTGAATGCTGTAATGCCAAAATTTATATTTTCAAGAAACTGTAATACAATTTTAATAAAAAGAAACACATTGGACTATTATTCTTTGAGAGATCTCATTTCATATTAGAAACAGACTTATGACAAAGAATGTAGGAAAACAGATAATGTAAAGTAAAAAATATCTGAATGTAGCGACATAAATAAACCCTATGGCAAAATTGGAGTACATTACTGCTTGTACTATATAAATTTTTTTAAAAAAGTTGATTAAATTGATTTTAAAGTAGAGCTGATATTTTCTTTGCATCTATAAATTATATATAGATTCAGATAAAAAAACAAATTTTCTACCTGGAAAAGCTTGACTTTGCTTTTAGGACAAACCTTTCTTTGTTGGCCATGTTTCTTTTAAACCAGCAGTTGAAAATAGAAGCCTCTTACTCCCCCCCACAGTCTCCTCTCAGAGAACAGACGATCTGATTAGATTTTGGAAGTGCCTTTCTGGATTCATTTGCATAGCGGAGATGCACATGGGAGAAAAGGCAGGTCATTAGGCAGCTTAGATGCCTCATGTTTCACTAACAACTTTCCTGAGGCGGAAACTGGGTCACTTTGGTTACGTTTCACAACAGGGAAAGGTTACTTTGATCAGCTAAAATAACAGGAACAACAGACAGAAAGAAGTTGATGAACATATCTTTCTTAGACAGAACAAGTTCAAATGATGTTTCCTAGTGCTCCAAAACTCACTGCATTTGTGACCCAGAAAATGTTTTATTTCGGCTGCCATGTTTTCCTGTGAAGGTGGTAACACAGTTGTCTTACTTATCAGAGACTAAAAGGTAAAATATCACTTTAGAGGCAAAACATATAGAGAAACTGCCAGTTTATTAGCCAAGATTTCAAGTTAACATGTTTGTACTGGGCCTATCCTAAACTTGACTGTCCTTTATGGTTTAAGTTTATGGACTTCCATCTACTCAGTTGCAGGTATAAATCTTTGATAGAATAGGAAATGTACTTTACCTGTATTCCCTCAGTCAAAGCTAGCCTTTCCTTGCAACATGAGTGGGTTTTTGTGGAAGGCAGCAAAAGAGAGGAGGTGAAAACCCTAAGGTTGCATGTAAGCTGTGCATGCAACCTTGTACATGGGGGGACAATCCCTCTTTAGGAAGTAACAGATACCTTTATCCCTAAAAATACGTTCAAAGTAAATTTACCTGAAGCCTTGTTTGTAAATTTTAAGTTGATCACGTTTTGTAAGAACTTCTAATTAGTAACTCATAAGTTTGTGAATTCCTGTTGTATAAATGTGATCTAACTCAGAGCATTTCTCTTATTCATACTTCAAAATAGGAATTTGGGGTTACCAAGTCTTTATAACAACCATTAGACGCTATCAAGATGCCAAGGAGCGATGCCATCATCATGAACATAAAAATGTGGAGATTCTTAAACACTTCTGGAAGTTTAACTAATCTGTGAGACTGAAGCTGAGCTTTTATTAGCTTTCATTTAAATTGGAAATCTTGTGGCCTCACCAAATAGACCTGAAACAGGTCAACGTTTTGTCTCTCAGCAGGATAGTGATCTAATCATATTTCCAAATCACCACAGGTATGGTTTACAAGAGACAAACTCAATCTTCCTCCATGGATATCCTAGTCCTCAGGCATAAATCCTATGGGGTGGGCTGAAGAGAGCAGAAGAGAGGACGGCTTATTGCCCAACTAAATTATTGTTTCCAAGTTAAAGGTTGAATTTTTCAAAATTTTTCTTTGTGAGCTTATGCTTGCTGCAAAAAAAGATGGAGGTTTTAACGTTTTTTTTTTTTTTACATATCGTCCATACCAGGAACCAACTCATTCACTTGTAATTTATGGGGCTGTTTTTTTAAATAAGTCTCAAACTGACACAGAATCAACTGTGATTTACTGAAATGTACTTTATGACCTGTGAACATATGGGTACGTGCAAAGACACACTCTTGAAAGATCCACTCATCCAGATGGCTTTGAGGAAAGCCAAAATAATGAGTAGACTGATTTATGGCACGGTTCTACTGATTTGATCATCCCTGTTGTGTCAGCTTCCACCAAAGCATCAAAAGAACTTCCCTTCCCTAACAGAGAAGAACAGCATGTGCAGACTGTGGGGAAAAAAAACAGTCCTAACGATTTGCTGTGCGTTATTAAGCCAGCAGGGGGCAGTGTTGGTGCATACATGAACAGGTGGGCAGTGAAGAGGAGTGAAGATGGCTCCTTATTTCATAACACCTCTGTGGAGATTATCTTAAAAATAGTGCTGAGTGTTGCAATGCCATTGTGTGATGGCCCCAAATGCTCTGCGAGATATCAGTCCTCATGCTACGGTTTTTGCAGGCTTCATCTTGGAGACCCTTTCCCCATCTGGTTTTTTTCCTTTATCCAAGTTACACTGAACAAAACCGACAGCTGAGGTGACTGAGCCAGTCATGTGGAACAGTTAATTCTTCTTTCCTTTCCATAAGCTCTGTATTTATAGGTTGCCTTTTAACTCCACACATATTCGCGCAGACTGTGAGTGGGCACAGTCACAGTCCTAAAGGAACACGACTAGCTTGCATTATGAACACAAAAACACAGCTCGGCTTTGCATTACACATTTTCATCATATTCTATATGTTAATTTGAGATGGTCCAGTTCCAGATTTCTCCCTCACCAGAGCAAGGCTGCGATTGTTCTCACCCTCCTCGCGCACTCTGCAGTGTGGAATGAGAAACTGTGTGTGTGTGTGTGTGTGTGTGTGTGTGTAAAAGATTTGGGCGGGGCCCCTCCACTTAGCTCAGTTTGTGATGTGGGGAATGCTTTGGCATCCAGTGGGTTTTAATTGAGCCAGACACATTGAGGCTTGTTGTGTTATTGCATAGTAGTTTGACAAGCTGCCGTTGCTCTCATTTGGTTAGCTTCAAAGTGTCATCATTTAACTGTATGCTGTTTTCAGAGGGATGGTGCAATATTTAAATAAAAATCTGTGTACATCGATGAGACAAGGCTACCTGGAACACAGAAGGCCATAGGGAATGAATGATCCTATGAGGTCTGACTGAGGACAACACTAAGTGTATGAATTAAAAGCTACATTTAATTTGGTAAAAGCAACAAATAGCTTTTAAATTCATATTTATATTCATAAATGCAAACAAAACAATAATTATTTGCTTTACAGATAATCAAAAGTACCTTTTTGTTTTGCCCCAATTTACCAATTATCATAACATTCTGATGATGTTAAGTTATCTACTGTTTTTCATTTGGCAGTGCCAATAACCACATGTACAGTGCAGTACAGAGTAAATTTTATATACACTCATCATAACGTGGAGGTCATGAGAAAAAGATTTAACCTCAAATACTATACTCACTGTGAAGCATCACAGTGGCAGCATCATGCTGTGGGTATGTTTTATTACCTTAAAATCAACAGTTAATTTCTGAAACTAGGGTAATCATCCCAAACCCCATTAAAATGGTTTTGAAATCAGTTAAACAGGCTATCATTAAGCTTCTTACATGACCCCGACTTCAACCTTGTTGAAAATAATGGATTATGCTTAAAAACTGGGCCCATGCTAGAAAACCAACTAATTCAAATGAAATAAACAGTTCCTGACACAAAAGTATGTTAAAATCTTTGAAAGCCTTTTAGTGTCACACAAACAGTTGCTTTAGAGTAGACACAATACCCATTAATTTGGGAGCTTGAATCAGATACACAAAATAATTTTTTTATACACTAAAAACTGCCAAGTTAAAAGCAACGTAATTTCATCTATTTTACTAAACTAAAATTTGCATCCATCATGGACCGATCAGGTCCTGGCTAAACGTACCACAAAAAGTTGGGTTATACTTTTGAAGCAGGATACTGGGTTAGGTTTTCAACCCAACAAAAATGAAACAATGTCTAGGTCATGGCTAGCAAAAAGTGGTTTCATGACTTGATCATTACCTTGATTAGTTCTAACCAACTTCTGTTCAAACAGCATATCCTTTACTTTTGGGTTGAAGAAAGAAACCAGCAGTTTTTTGTGTATAGAGATTTTCAACATTTTCTGGGGCTGTTTTAATCATTTTTGAATTATTCATTCTTTTTTAGTAAGATACTGTTTCTTCCAGTGGCTTAAACCTTTAGGAGACCTAATACTTTAATTTACCTTCCAGTAGTAGGTCTCTCAAAGGTTAAATGCATCATGTGTATGTTTCTTCAGTGAGGCACAAAAAGTATGATTTTTAAATCACTTTCATGCTGCAGTCGGCAGTTCATATACAACTGATTTCTGTTCAGCTGATACAGTTCTTTTTCACCCTGCTTCATCAGTGCTCAACACCTTCAATTAGCTTTATCAGTTGTGCAGTTTGTCTCTGCCACCTCCCAAAGGGATGTCAGAGTAAAGTTTGGTCAATACAAAGGCATGTCCCAAATTTTCAGAGTACATTAAGTGTCCCACCAAGGATGAAAACCCTCTGCACCACTGCAGATGTCAACTTGGGACCACACTTCATCCTGCAACACCTCGACCACCCAGGGATATATGTCAGGATCCTGTTTGTGGACTTCAGCTCAGCCTTCAACACCATCAACTAAGACAACCTCCACCAGAAGTGGATCACCAGCTTCCTGAAGGACCGGCAGCAGCAGGTGAGGCTCCCACACAAGAACCATCAGCACCGGCACCCCCCAGGGGTGTGTTCTTTCCCCCCTCCTCTTCTCCCTGTTCACAAATGACTTCCCCTCAGTGGACCCGTCTGTTAATCTCCTGAAGTTTGCTAATGACATAACTGTTATTGGTCTGATCCAGGTGAGTGATGAATCTACAGACATCAAGGTTAGCCCCCTGTTAGCTTTAGCAGCCACAGTCACTGTTTAAGACGCTTTAAATAAGAGACCGGGTTATGCTAACACTGTTATCAGTTCGCATTGAGTAAACAACACTTACTTTGCACATTTCGCAACAAAGCTACGTATGAAAGTCGTGATAAAACAGTGTGCAGCTTGCACAAATGACCCGACGCCATGCCCGGTTTTTTAAGTGTGCATCAACATTATAGTTCCGCCTAAGCCTAAGCAATCCGATCAAAATGTTCCGCTTTATCAACTAATATTTATTTATCTTTAATTTATTAAAAGGTATAAATCCTAAACCTAAAAAATTACTTTTCTTAGTGGCTTAAAGTAAAGAGCGTAGTCTCTACCTCAAGTACAACTATGTTGTTCCCAAAACGACGTATATATTAAATTCTAGTATATGTTTAGTTAACAGAATTTTACTGAAATAATGACAGACAGGAGGTGGATCGGGTGGTACAATGGTGTGGTCAGAACCACCTTCACCTTAACCCACTTAAGACTGTGGAGATGATGGTAGACTTTCAGAGAACGCCCCCACTCACCATCCTTAACAGCACAATATCTACTGTGAACCACTTCCAGTTCCAAGGAACCACTGGAAACTGAGATGGTCTTCACACATAGACAATGTTCAGAAGAAGGCCCAGCAGAGACTCTACTTCCTGAGGCAACTCAGGAAGTACAACCTTCCACAGGAGCTGCTGGTTATCTTCTACACTGCCATCATTCAGTCTGTCCTGTTTTCATCCATCTCAGTGTGGTTTGGTTCATCCATAAAACAGAACAGGTCCAGACTGCAACAAACAATCAGGTCTGCAGAGTGAATCATCAGAGCAGACCTTCCTTACATTTAGGACCTTTGCAGGTCTAGGGTCAGGAAAAGGGCAGCTAAAATTTCTGCAGACCCCACCCACCCCGGACACAAATTGTTTAGACTTTTACCTTCAGGTGGGCACTACAGAGTGCTGTCTGCCAAAACCAGCCACCACAGAGACAGTTTCTTCCCCCAGGCTGCTTCTCTGACGAACACTTGACAGTCAGAGTTCCAGAACAACAAATCCATACTTGGATTGATCTCACATTGTCTTCTCTACATATATATATATATATATATATATATATAAACTGAGAGCAGAGTGTATAAGTCAAATTCCCTGTCTGTACAAATTTGGCAATAAAGCTGATTCTGGTTCTGATTCTGAAATACCTCAGTTTGTTTTCCTTTCACATCCCTATTATTTAGCTTGCTCTACATTTTAGGCAGAACCACCTGGAAACAGCCAGCAATTTTTCCCACTCTTCCTTTCCTGAAGGAGTTTCATAATCCTGTCCATTGTTTCAACCAACAGCTGTCTTGTTGGGGCCATGTTTCCCATCAATCAGCCAGGTGTAACAACTAGTTGAGGTCTGCAACCTCCTTTTTTTAAAGCACAGACCAATTTGCATAATTAGGGTTTTGGAGATAGTATTTTTTGAAATACAAATTGCAGGCTGATTCAAAAAGGTTTTCTTTCACTTGATCTGAAGAAATCACGTGCAAGTAATTACAACAAAGTCGATTATTTTTTTAAGCAATGTTTTTCAAAGTCAAAATGTTCAGCTCTTTTGTTAAAAATCTCAAATAATTCTTAAAATATTTTCTTTGTATATTTTATTTCTTTACTGCCGCACAGTAACAAAACTAGCTAAACATGCTCCAAGAGTAGTAATTCAATGCAATTTTACATACAGACATCTTTTCAGTAATTACACTACACTCACTGGCCACTTTATTAGGTACACCTGTCCAACTGCTCGTTAATGCACATTTCTAATCAGCCAATCACAGGGAAGGAACTCAATGCATTTAGGCATGTAGAAATGGTCAAGACGATCTGCTGCAGTTCAATCCGAGCATCAGAATGGGGAAGAAAGGTGATTTAAGTAACTTTGAACGTGGCATGGTTGTTGGTGCCAGACCGGCTGGTCTGAGCATTTCAGAAACTGCTGATCCACTGGGATTTTCACGAATTACCATTCTAGGTTTTACAGAGAATGGTCCGAAAAAGCAAAAATATCCAGTGAGCTGCAATTCTGTGGGCACAAATGCCTTGTTGATGCCAGAGGTCAGAGGAGAATGGCCAGACTGGTTCCACTCGTTACAACCAAGGCATGTAAAAGAGCATCTCTGAACACGCAACACATTGAACCTTCAAGCGGATGGGCTACAGCAGCAGAAGACCACACTGGGTGCCACTCCTGTCAGCTAAGAACAGGAAACTGAGACTACAATTCGCACAGGCTCACTAAAATTGGACAATAGAAGATTGGAAAAACGTTGCCCTGCCAGAGTCCAACATGCACCGGCAACAGGTCCGACTTAGTACCGACAATGCGAACCAAACTCCTGCTCCACTTGTACAGAGATCGGATGGCCCCTAGTAAAGGGCCCCTGAATCCATACTCCTGGAGCAACCCCACAGGGCATCACGAGGGACACAGTGAAATGCTTTCTCCAGGTCCACAAAACACATGTGGACCGGTTGGGCAAACTCCCATGAACCCTCGAGCACCCTGTAGAGGGTATAGAGCTGGTCCAGTGTTCCACGGCCGGGACGAAAACCACACTGCTCCTCCTGAAGCCGAGGTTCGACTATCAGCCGGACTCTCCACTCCAATACCCTGGCGTAGGCCTTACCAGGGAGGCTGAGGAGTGTGATCCCCCTGTAGTTGGAACACACCCTCTTATGAAGGGGGACCACCACCCCAGTCTGCCAGTCCAGAGGCACTGTCCCCGACCGCCACGCAATGTTGAAGAGGCGTGTCAGCCATGACAGCCCCACAACATCCAGAGACTTGAGGTACTAAGGGCGGATCTCATCCACCCCCGAAGCCCTGCCACCGCAAAGCTTTTTAACAACCTCGGTGACTTCAGCCTGGGTGATGAAAGAGTCTAGCCCTGAGTCCCCAGCCTCTGTTTCCACCAGGGAATGCATCATGGCAGGATTGAGGAGATTCCCGAAGTACTCCTTCCACCGCCCGATAATGTCCCCAGGCGAGGTCCGCAGCTCCCCACCCCACTATAAACAGTGTTGGCAAAGCACTGCTTCCCCCTCCTGAGGCGCCGGACGGTTTTCCAGAATCGCTTCGAGGCCAACCGGTAGTCCTTCTTCATGGCCTCATCGAACTCCTCCGAGGCCCAAGTTTTTGCCTTTGTCACCGCCTGGGCCACGGCACGCTTGGCCTCACGGTACCCGTCAGCTGCCTCAGGAGTCCCACAAGCCAACCCCAGCCAATAGGACTCCTTCTTCAGCTGCGACAGGCACCGCAGACCTTACGGCCGCAGCTACGGGCAGCAGCATCGACAATAGCAGGATAACGCGCCATGTCATAAAGCACGGATCCTCTCAGACTGGTTTCTTGAACATGACAATGAGTTCACTGTACTCAAATGGCCTCCACAGTCACCAGATCTCAATCCAATAGAGCACCTTTGGGATGTGGTGGAACAGAAGATTCGCATCATGAATGTGCAGCCGACAAATCTGCAGCAGCATCTGTGTGATGCTGTCATGTCAATATGGACCAAACTCTCTGAGGAATGTTTCCAGTACCTTGTTGAATCTATGCCATGAAGGATTGAGGCAGTTCTATAGGCTAAAGGGGGTCCAACCAAGGTGTACCTAATAAAGTGGCCGGTGAGTGTAAGTGTAACATTAAAAACAGAAATAAAGGGAAATTGATGCGGTTTGTAATATGAGACATTTGCAGTTTCTTTTGAGCAATGTTTACTGTGTACTGTATATCCCGTAAAGTATATTTGTGTCACGTTTTATGAAAATTGTCTTAAAAATAATGTTAGATTTGATTATACTTGGATGATAGAGGTTTAAAATTTATAAGCATTCACTGTTATGTCTCCCTCAGAAGTTTCAATATTGTTCTATGCTTTCTGTGTTTTCTTTCACCATTATTTGGTCCGCAGTATCCGCGCTTGGTATTCCAGCCCACACTTCCAATTACCCTTGACGTGATAACAGCTCTAATATAACGCACAAGGGTAAACGAGTACTCCGTCTAGAAACAGATCCCCCCTGGATCTGGTTCTCCCTCATGTACACGGGCAGAATACATGTCAAGTCTTGCTGGATCATAATTTAAAAACATTTGCAGCATTATTATTTACATATGCTACACAACAAGACGGGAACAGCTATTCATTCAAGATATTGCAAAAAGAACATTGTTGCCATTTGTAATTAGAGAAGTGATTTGAGAAGGCTACAATATATATAAACTGAAAATAGAACATCAAGCAGGAAATCAATGCTTACCACCTAGTTTTTTTTTCAGCACTAGTGGCCTTTATTTACAGCAGGCAGACAGGAAAGAGGGGTAGAGAGAGGGGGAGACATTCGGCAAATGTCACCAGGTCCAGGACTTGAACCCGGGACAGCTGCTTTGAGGACTGTAGCTTCTGCATATGGTCGTGCGCTTAACCCCTACACCATCAGCACAGCGCCCTGCTCACTACCTAGTTTTAAGGTGGTAGTGGTCCAAAATGGTCCAATGTTATAAATGTTTTTTTTTCTAATAAAAACTAAAAACAGTGGCTTGCACTATGAATCAATTCCACCTTTTGATGCAATTGCAGCTAGAATCTTTTGTGGCAAGTCCCCACCAAATTTGTACATCCAGAGACTGACATTACTCTTTATAGAATAGCTCAAGCTCTGTCAGATTGGATGGATAGTGTCTGTGAACATCAACTTCTCAACATTTGTCACAGATTCTGCATTAGATTTAATTTTGGACTTTGACAGTGCCATTCTAAAACATGACGTACATACACGTTCATCTAAACCATTCAGCTGTAGCTCTGGCTTTATGTTTATTGTCGTTGCCTTGCTCACCTGCTGCAGTGTCTTCTTCTAGAATTGCCATGTATTTAGGTTCTCTCCTAGGTTCCTATCAACTATGAACAGCTTATTTGCACCCCACAGAATGATGTTGCCACTACCATCTTTCACAATGGTGATGGTTGATTCAGGTTGAAGTGCATTGTTAATTTCCCAGCTAACATGCTTTGCTCATTTGGACTCATCTAACCAGAGCACTTTCTGCAACATGATGCTGTGTCCTCCAGATGAAACAGGACTTCTTATCACCTTCTTCCAACAATAGATTTCTTCTTGTCATTTTTCCAGGCCAAATGTGTGAAGTGCACAACTAATAGTTTCCGGAGGTTTGCAGTTGAGCAATAAATACTAAATACTTACGTTTAAACATTATGACACTTTGTTCAAAATTATGACACTTTGTTCAAAATAAAAAAATAAAACATGGTTTAATTTTTTTTAACATTATCATTTATGTAATTCCTAGTGTTGGTCTATCTCATGACAAAATGTGAGACAGTTCAAAGGTAGTTAACACTGGGCAAGGCACAGTAGTACAGTGGTTCTGCTGTCAGATTTAGCTGCAATATTTTGCTCTTCTTTCTACTTTAGGCAAACTTGCTGCTTGTTTTAGGCTCTGCCATTAAATGTCAACACTCAGATTCATCTTATTGAGTTAAGAGTATATTTTCTGCTTACTGTAGCCCACTTTACTGCTGCTAGGGAACTTTGTGTTATTTCTTTTGGAGAACATTCCGAGTTCCATATTACTTATGTAAAAAATAGTAGACGTTATTAAAGAAATTAACTATTAGGACCTCAGAGTCAGAACATTATTAATGCTGGACATTGATTGATGACTGATAACAGTTTGACTAATTAAAACAAGCCAGTTCTGCCATGGCAAGGTTTTCCTGTGGGAATGTCAGTGTAAATCCTTCTGCAGCACTTTCCCTGCAGACTCGTTTTGGGAGATGGATAAAGAATGACCTTTCAAGTAACATTCAAAAATTAATGAAACACCTTTTAGTGTCTGAAACTAAAAATCAGAAGAAAAATTGTAGTAGGACCATTAGTAAAAACACTAAAGGGCAATGGGTGCAGTTGTTGACAATAATGAATCAGTGATAAAAAAAAAAAAAACGGGGCTAAGTTGTTATTTTTTTGTCTCTGATTGTGATATACTGCATATTGATGCACACATGCACTCTTCATTTTAGCAGAAATTATTAGTTAAGCAAACAATAAGCTTTGACTTGGAGCCATCCTGTTTTATTACAGTGGCAGATATGAGCTTTAAATGATAATAGTGTTCATAACTGTTAGTCTCATTAGTTATTCAAAATTAAATGAGACTTGCAACTTCCAACAGTTCCATCTAAATCCTTAAATTCTTCTTTTCCATTGAGTTAATTCCATGTACAAAGGAGATGAGAAGATATATAATATTCAGTTTATTTCAGTTTTCAGTTTGTAGGATTAATATAAAAGAAAAAAACATGGAAAGTTAAGTTCACAAAAGTTTGTAGAGGAAAAGAAAATCACATCTAATGTCAATTAATTAATGTTCATTCACTGGGTTCATTCATTCGGTTGAAAAGATAAAAAAAATATAATTAAAAAATTTATTTTAAAGATTAAAAAAATAAATTGGACATAAATCACTAATCTACAAGACAAACATTTCTACTTTTTATGTACACATAATTTATCGAGGAAGAGTTAATTAAAAGATGAACTGTTTTCTGTAATAAATAAAGGACCAGTTATCAAGAACCTGTTTGACTCTTAAAAGTCAAGACAAATGTTATTTTATTGTTCTAATTTGGACTTTTATGAGCTAAATTAATCTAAGAGGGGAGATAAAAATGAGAAAACATGGAACATTTCCAAAGTTATGAACCACCACAGACTGCACTAGCATTCATATCAGAATCTTCTCCGGACGAGGACAAAGTGCTTTTTTGTGTTTGATGTATGATGCCGATTTGCCCACAAGACCTGCTGTATTCCCACAGATACAGTCGAAAGCAGATATTTACAGAAACAACATGAAACCTTTTTCTTTCTCTGACATCTAAACTGATTTCTATTTTCAAACGCCAGAACAATAAGAGAGAGACAGAGAAAAGAACATTATGTGGAAATATTTGTCAGACTATAAAATGTGGGTACAATTGGGTCTTCCAAATGAACAATGATCCTAAGCTCATAACAAATTTGTTAAAATGTGACTTCAGAACTACAAAGTCAGGGGGAGCACCTTGGAGTGGCCTACACAAAGCTCTGATCTCAATCTTTCCTCCTGACAGAACCTAGTTCTGTCAGGAGGAATCAGCCAACATTTCAGCAGTGAGAAGCTTATGGAAGGATACCTAAAAGGTTTGACGCAAGTTAAATGCATTGTAAAGAGGAATTCTACCAAATACTAAGAACATGTATGTACTCCTTTCAATTTGAGGTAAGTAGATACCTCTCTCTTAGTCAGAGCTGACCTAAAACAGAAGTTTAGTCTGATTTCATTCCAGACACAGAGAAGAAAAAAGGTTGAGACTTTTTATACAGTTCATGTGAATATCTGGGTTCAGCTGTATGTGGTTCCCTTATGCTTGTCTCTGTAGCTTAAAAACAAATCATTTGCTTCTGTCAGCCAATAAGGTCACTTTAGGATAGGTCAGCAACCGTCGACCTTTTTGCTCCAGTTTTGGAGTTCTGCAAGTTCTCTACCTTGGACTTGAAGCTGTCCTGTTAATCCATAGACAAAGGGAATCTTGCAGAGTTAAACTCATAACTAGATGACTTAGCGTATTGTAAAATGTCGACCAACATTTAATTCAACAGCAGTGAAAACATGGTGATTTGGTTGGGTCCTGCTTTACTGAAGGACAAGCATTTTCTGAAAGTTGGATCTCAGGACTGCTCAGCCTTCTGGATATGCACTTCGCCCACACTGGGTCACTTTGGGCAACATGGGAGGTGGTTTTTATTAGACAGCCACTGAGGTAAAGTTAGCCAATTACCAAGAGCTTTTTCTCTCCTATGCCAGGGATTGTCACAGATATGAAATCTGACCTGTCACGTAAGCTTTAACCTGCACATTCAGGGTATTTTAAACAACAGTATAAGTATTCAACGAAATAAAAATAGGTTCACTTTCAGATCTTTGGCAAAAACATTATCAATATTAAAGCATCAGATGACCTTTGAAATATTTTAATAAAAATGAAATGAAATGGTTAACCATCATGACCCCTTTTCTGTCTCATGTTGAAATCCACTGCAGTTGCAGGTGGTTTTCATATAAACAGACACAAAAGCAGCCTGGAAGGTCACAAACATATGTTCTCTTTGTTATTTTCAGAAATTGTCTTTATTTTGGCTAAACCAGCAGGTCAAATTAAGTTATCTGGGGGCTAAGAGACGTGTTGCTTTAAGTGAAAGGTCAAATTCCAAAGTGGACAAATCCAAATGGACTGTTTTGGAAACTTTTGACTAATAAGTCAAACTGTGCAGACACCATGCCTCTAAAGAATGCATTCTCTTACTGTGCTTTATCTTTATCTTAGGGCTATTTTCCTGTGCGTGTGCATTAAAGCAATACCCTGTATGTATGTGCTCCTAAATCAATATTGGATGAAACTACAGGAGGAGACAACAAGCAAGGTTTTCAAATAGTGTCAGCAGCTCAGATCAGAGTATCAGTTTATATGAAACATACAAAAAACAGCTCTCAGTCCATCATTAAGTAATCAAATTTTTTTTGGATGACAGCAAAACAATAACCGACAGATCAGATTCCTCTGTTAAACTAAGCTCTGGTTTTATTCATGTTTTACTCACCAATATCGCTGGGTCAAAGTTATTGAATTGTGCGAGATGATTACCTTTCTTTTTTCAGTTCATGTGCACCAAATGCAACAACACAGTCAATACAGATGTGAGGTCAGAGCAAACTGAAGACACAGTGACCTAGCAGTGAGCAATAACTTAGGCTGGAAAATCTAAAGTACTGCATGCTTGGATAACACTTCTAATTAGGTTTCTGTCCTGATGTGATAATGATGATTACAGAGCTAATGACATAAAAAGTATTACTTAAAACTTAAGACTTGTTAGAACATTAGATGCTTTTGCACCTTGTCTTTGTTTTGCTCTAATGCATACTGATTAGTGTTATTATGTCTCAGGATCAATAGATTGAGTCAGGGCACTCCACAATTCTTGGCAACCCTGGTAAAGATAAATGAAAAAGCTTTAAAATAAATTCATCTTTTATTACAAAAGCATAATGTCACTGGAAATTGAGAAAAATGTAATCCGGAATCTAAATGCATTAATTTCAGAGTGTAAAAAAAAAAAAAAACCCACATTAGGAAATAAGGAAATACTTGTTTTTTTTGCAAAATCATCAGTGCCACACTTATTGACATCCATGCTATTAATATTTGATACAGTCTCCTTTGGCCAATAGGACAGCACTTAATCTTCTCCTATTACATTTCACAAGGTTAAACCATACAGAGAAGGATCTCTGACCTTTTATCAGTCTAGATCTTTGAAACTGCCAGGCTCCCAGGTGATGTGGTGTGTTTTTGTGGTTGTGGGGGCCGTGGTGGGGGACGCTGGCCCCGGGTGCTTGCCGCTGGCCGTGGACCTCTTGCCGAGTGAGTTTGTCTCGTCTTGCTGTGGGGTCAGGGGTTCCATTGTGGGCGAGGTGCTCGGTGGTGTCTGCCCTGTTGCGCCTGTGGGTGGAGGCTGGGTTGGCATTGCGCGGGGCCCTTGCCTTGCCGTCGTGGGGCTCATGGGGTTGAGATCAGAATTCATTGGAAGATTGGGACTGTTTCATCCCGTTGGCGGGTCTGGTTGGCGGGCTCGTTTGGACCAGGTAGACCTCTCTTTTGTACATAGCCCCCTCTCCAGATGAGGATGGGGGTCGTTGGGAACTGGCGTCAGGAAGGGGGGTCGGGGGTTGCTTGGATTCGGGCGGTGCCAGCACTAGTCTGGGCTGGTGCTGGGACGGTCTGCCTGTCTCTACCCCAGAGGGAAGGGGACCCCTTCCCGGGTCCGGGGGCTGGTTGCTACTATGTGGTAACGGCACTGGATCTGGGAGTATAGAGTATGTATGGGGAGTGTGAGTGAGTGTACAACATCCATTGTTGTTTGTCTTTAGTTAGGTGCATGGATGTGAGTGTTTTTATGTGTACGCATGAGGGAGGGAATGTGTGATCGTGACTCTGTGTGTCTGGTTTTTGTGTCAGGTTGGGTCTTGGTCTGCTCCCTCTCCTGGATCAGTTTAGGCCCCCCATCAAATGTGGTGCCCTTTTTATTCCCCGCTACACTACCTGCCGGTGGTTGGTGTCTTTGCCCGCTGGTGTATTTGTGGTTCTCAGGGTCTGGGGCTGTGTGCTTTGGTGTGTGCTCACTCCAGGTGGCTGCATGCCGGGGCCTGGACCCCTGGGCTCTCTCGGGCCTCTGCTTGAGGAGTGATGTGTCCCGGGTCTCTGGGTACATGGCTGGGTCTGCTCTGACGAAGACGGCTACCGGCGGGGCCTGTGAATTCGTCGCTGCAGCTCCCTGGAGCTTCTGCACTGTGGTTGCTGGGTGGTTCCCCTGGGACTCTCCCCTGCTCTTCTCTGGGGGGGTTGCGGTAGTCCCGGCAATGGTTCTCCGGGGGTTCCTGTGCTCTCGGCATTTGGATGTTGTTGTGACTATGAATCAGAAAATATTATTTAATATTAATACTTTAATATTTTATCAAATAATATTTCAGCCTGTTAAGGGTTGTCCTGTGAATACCAGCCCAGTAAGGCCGTGGTAATAGGACAAAATCAAAAGGGTGAGCCAAGCTCTGACATTATTGAACAGCATAAACTCTGCACACACATGGAACGAATTCACACAATTTCTTAAAATACAAGAATTTATTAACAAAATAAGTCAACTCAAAGTCAGACATATTTCAATCAACAAACTCTTTACTATGCTAAAACAATCCAACTACACTACTAAGCAGAATTAAAGAATAACGAAGACTAATGGGCTATGTACAATATAAACAAGTTGATTAAAGATGACTGAAAATCATGACCAAAAGAGTGATGCAACATTACCATGCAATGGTTATGTTTGAGAACCAAGGATTATCTTGAATAATCTGGAAGTGAAGTTAAGTTAGGCAATAATCAGCAAACGTTTAGACAACCATTCACAATGCAAGATCAGATAAAATATTATTTTAATAAAATAATGTTTTAAAGAATGATCTGCTGAATAAAACCAACCTTCTGGATCACTAATTCTCAACGGTGTCTCATTAGCTGTGTTTATTTATTAAAATAATATTTAAAGAAATATTATCAAGGGAATATTTTGGAAAAGAGCCAAATCTTTCTGGAGAAATGGGGCTTAATGGTATTTCATTAGCTATTAGCAGTTAAAGCTAACAAAAGAAGTTGATAGCTTAGCACCAGAATCAAACACACACCTTTAAAATACCGTTAATAAAAACGGTTAAAATGCATAAGCGCGGACGGCGTGTTATGATCAATCTTCTGTGTTTAAAATCACCCTTCAAGTAAAGTTTGTCTTAACTTTAAAAACACACAAACACAGAACAACAAAAACTGAGCACGGGTGCTGCAGATAGCCTGCTAGCACTGAGATAGCTGAGTTTCACACAAACAAAACCTCATAAAATGAAAAACGTTCAGATCATAAATCTTTCTCTATTACTCTGCCCAAACCCTAACCTTGTATGAACCGTGCTGAGGAGTTGTCCGGGCAACGACGAAGTTTGAAGAAAGCTCTGTGAACAAAGGGTTAGCTTCCAGCAAACCTCCCGGAGCAGTGGCTGGGCGGCCCGTTCTGTCCGCTGACCACACTGCACGTTACCACGGTGATGCGGCTACTGTTGTCCTCTTTCCAGACTGGGAAAACCGATCCACTCGGCTTCGTAGAGACAGTGTCTCTGCAGGGAATTCTCTGGAACACAGTTTGCTTCTGCAGGCCTCAGAGAGAAAGTCAAGCAATGCTTATACCTTAATTTCCCTTTTTATGAATGAATATCGGGTATAGAAACAGTAATTCATCCGTACTTAACTCAGTGCATATGATCGATGATCGTCTGACACCCTTGGATCTAGTTTGAAGAGTTTTTGTTTGTTTGCCACCAAAGAGACATTAGCATGCTGTGTCCCCGGCCAGCCTCGCACGGAGTCCGGGTGGAAGAGATCTGACCATTGGGAAGGTGGGGGTTTTATACAGGCAGTGGCATCATGGGAAGTCCGCTGTTACCACCATTCCCGTTCTGAAGTTGTGCTGGAAGTCGGTTAAATGCAATTTACTTTGAAAGTTCCAGAAACGTTTGTACCGGAGTTTTAATGGTGAAATCCATGGCTGTGGTCCCAACTATGTCTATGGCTCAGATCTCCTTTGTATCTGTCCCAGGTGCAGGGGAGCAGGTCTGTGGCTCCTCACACTCGCTCTTGCATAGTTTTATGGAGAAACCTTGTATACACAAGCACGCTCACACTGTGACCCACAGGTGTTTAGATTTAGGAGTTAACAGACACACAAATGTTCTATATTGAGCTGCATTTACCACTAATTACATCTTGCATTCATAAGTACCGTGCACTTTGCAGTAAAAAAGCTGTTATTATGTATGCTCCTGCAGGTGTAGAAGCAAGCAGGGTGTTATCTTGTAATCTCTTCATCCTTCTTTTTCTTCTCCATTCTTTTCTCCTTCTCTCCCTTTTTCCTTTTTGCCCCACCTCTTTCTCTTTTGTGCTTCTTATTTTTTCCTTTTAAGTTCTGTCTCCGTGTTCTTGTACTGTATTTTAAGTCTATGATGTCATGTGCTATTATATAACATGGTCCTTGTGGCACAGACCCACAGCATCACAGATTATCCACCATACTTAACAGTGAACATGAGGTGCTTTTTTGTTGGGAATGCCTCCAAAACAACAGAGTAGATAGTATCGAACTTGAAGCTTCTATTGTTTTGCTTCCTAACCATCCTCCTTACTGTGCAAGATGAATAGATAATATTGGTTACTTGTACAGCTGTGTCTGTTACAGGTCCAGTTTTTTTTTTTACGTTTTAAGTATTATTCTGATGTTTTTACTGGCAGCAATTTAGCCCTTTTCTATTATGTCTGCAATTTTACTTCTCTGACCTCAAGGGCAGACACACTGGATAAAAGCATGTAAGATTAAAGAGGTTTCTTTAGTAATTAAGATTGTGAGTGACCGACCTGAGTGGTTGAAAGTCAGAGCAGCAGCAGGGGGGATACTCTGGGGATGAAAAGAGAGGAGTTTATATGGGCAAACAGTTTGTTGAATTGTGTAGTTATTACCTTTACAGTAACTGGCTTGGAGGGAAAGCTGAGGACCTTGGGGTATTTGAGGAGGGTGAGGTGAGGAAACCAGTGCTGAGCTAGGCTTTGTGTTTTTCTTGTAGACTAACACATCTCCAAGTGGTGTTTGTAAGCGAGGGCAGAGAGGCAGGTTGTACATGTGAGTTTTGTTGCTGTGGTCTGAACCAGGATGTGGACTGAGCTTCTTAAGGTTGCTTCAATACAGGGTCAAGGTGAGTTCCAGACTTCTTGTAATGCATATCCACTAAAGTGCAATTCTAGGAGGGGTCAAACAGTGGGGTTTCCCACTGTTCCTCTTGAGTAATGAAATGTTGAGCTGCAGAGTGAGCAGCGCCAACAGAGGAGACAACAGAGCATCAAGGGAGATCTCAGATTGAATCCTACGGTGGCCCAAAGGTGTCAGGCAAAAAACAAAAGTCACAACACAAAAACAAAAGCAGCAACAAAAATACAAAAGCTACAACACAAATAGAAGAGCCACAACACAAATACAAAAACCACAGCTAAAATACAAAACCACAACGGATGTCACGTAACCTGCAACAGAAGTAACAGCGCCTGTTGAAGGAAACAACGGGAAGAGAAGCTTCGCATGCTAACAGCAGACAAATCTTGCCCGTTTGATAAGAAGTGAAATGTTTTTCTTTAGTTAACTATGATACAGGTGTCAGAAAGTGGGTTTAGTGACAACTGCAAGTTTGTTAACCCTGTGAAGAGGGAAACATTGCGTTTTATGTCTGTGAGTCAGTGGTTACCATGGAAACGATGTAAACAATTTTGGATAACTTGCATTGCTTAGCGACAGTTGGTGCATAAAACAAAGAATTTATCGCTTAGAAACTTCTGAATTGGAAGTTATAACTCCAACTATATTGTATACTTATATTGTCTAAGTCATCTCCATAGACTCCTTAAGTTCTTTTTTTTACAGTTAGCATCTTTTTTGAAAGCAACTTTTTAACCTGTGTGTTAAGCACATCATAAATCAGGTTTAACTCAGCAATGTATGGAACAATTTTTTAAGCCAAGGTGGAAAATGTTTTTATGGTGTGCCTTATGTATAATGATGGTGCAAATACTCTGTGAGAATGCATATGAAGACTAACTAATTCTTCTTGCCTTTTACCAGGTTATGTTTTGTCCATTTTGTGGTGGGAACCTTCATGTCGTTCTGTCCTATTGTGGCTCATGTGGCAGAAATATTCAGTTTTTAAGGAGTCATCAAGATGACGGTTTGTTTTGCTCCGAAAGTTGGTGATGTCACATACATTACTGACTTGGTACTGTTTATTCACCATTCAGTAAATATAGATGAAAACAAAGTTTATGTATAAGGCACATTTTCTATTTTTATATCTAGTGTCTTATTCCTTCCCCTCAGATCCTGAAACCACAACTGGAGATATTATATAGGCCTGACCAGGAGGACAAAGTACACACCAATTGCTACTGTACAGGCAGCTATTTCTGATGTACTTAAGGGATCAGGCCAACTGCTGGGTTACCGAGCGATGTGGCAGACCCTTAAACAGAAGTATTATCTCATCGTCAGAAGAGGGGATGTGATGCGACTAATGGGAGAATTGGATCTGCTGCAGTAGAAAACAGGTCTAGACGAAGATTTGTCCGCAGAGCATATCATTCAGTGGGACCCAATGAAATTTGGCATGTTGATGGGTACAACAAATTAAAACCCTATGGTATTGCGATAAGTGGCTGCATTGATGGGTTCTGCAGAAAAATCATGTGGCTCAAATGTGGGAAGTCCAACAATGATCCTAGGATCATTGCTCAAGATTATATGCAGTGTATTTCTGAGTTTGGAGTTTTTCCAATGCGCCTCCGGACTGACTGCGGAACAGAAAATGGACTGATGGCAGCACTTCACTGTTCCTTGAGATCATTGCACACAGATGAATTTGCAGGAGCCAAAAGCCACATGTATGGGACTTCAACATCCAACTAACGTATTGAAAGCTGGTGGTCCTACTTTTGGAAACAAAGGTTTTTGTCACATAATCCTTCTTGTTGAAGTTATTATGGATGCATGGTGCATCTACTTGAAATTTCAGTATTTGTTACATGTGATTATTCTGATCTATACACACTTTTCCTTCATATATACTAGTGTTAGCTTGAAACTATTTGTGTTCATTTTAAAATTGCTTTCATATAACAGCTTCTTTAACTATTGAAAATTGCGGTACATCTCTGAAAGCAACTTCAATCCTTGTTGAGTATTTTCTTAGGGCCAAATCCATCTTAATAAGATGTTTGTACTTTAACTAGGAGTCAGTTTTGGATGGATCTGTTCAATGACTTGAGGGAAAGGAACCTCGTCAATGGTAGCAGACAACACATGAGTCTGGTGCGATACTGTTTCCCGGGTGTCCTTCAGAAAGAACTGGACGAATACAAGCAACCATGGAATACTCACACTATTCGTCCTGTTCGCCAGTCCAAGTGCCCATCTGGTAAACCAGAGGCTATGTATCACGTGCCTCACAGGTGAGTATTGCATTTTCATGTTAAAACAAAATGATAATTGGATAATGCTTTGATTATAAAGCATACTTTTTATTTAATTTAATTTAATAGTAGAAACACAGATCAAGACAATCTGATTCCAGCATCACAGCATTTGTAGCCATAGCTAATTCGCAACAACCATCCTGATCTTTAACAGATAGTTTAAATGAGAAGTGAAAGCTGCAGCATGTAACGTTTATGGAAAATATGGTTTTTACATATTTGTTAAAATTATCATTATGTCATCACAGTATAAGACAAGAAATCTATGAAAGAAATTCAAGCTCCTCTGCCTTCTCCCAGTATTAACTGCAGATATCCACCACTCAGTTGGAAACAACCAATCAGAGCCAGTTGGAGGGTCTAAGCAAAAAACATATTTTTGTAACACTTACATACTGCAGCTTTAAGACCAACAGTAAATACAATAAAATGACCCAACAGAGATATAAAACAATGTATTTAAAACTACTGAATCAAAAACAATTACAATATTTAATAATGAGAACAGTTCTGGTTCACCATCGGCCAATTCTTAAGCTTTGAAATCAGTATTTTAATGTCAGTCAAGGTCTTAAAATGAGATGGTAGTGAATTCCAAAGCTTACAACTCTTAACAGAGAAGGCTGTCTGTCCAAAGGTTGTCTGGTATTCTACAGTCATGATTTGTGGTGCTTCTAGTGATGCTACTGAGTATTGTACATAGTACACATCGCAATAGATACTGTCATTAATCTTTAAAACTCTTCCCACTGCCAGTCTTTGCCCCCATGCCATTAGACAAACACCCCAAAAATAATGTCAATACAAGAATACACATTTCTTTCTTTTGTATCTTTCAAATATCATGCTGTGACTGAAACTATATATATATACATGCAAACAACAAATACAATTTGTAGCAGTTTTACTCTGTTACTTTAGATCCTGATGATTTTTAATATAAAGTCATTTTGGGTTTCTGCATCCTGGTCCTGTAACTAACAATGGAGATGGATGGAATGGCATTAAAATAAAATATGCCTGTAAGGAATGTAAGCTTAGTTTTTTGCAATTGTCAGTAAATGTGGACCTTTTTTGAACTTCTTCTGAGATTCAAAGGCAGAAATTGTGGATTCCCTGCATCTGCACAAGCCCTGAGCCATTTCAACACCCTCATGCCCATAGCAGGAACTCCAACTGATGATGAACAGGAAAATTGGTTTGAAGAACTGCAGCGACAAAGTGGTTTACCACCACCTCTTCAATGGGAAGCTGCTGTAGAAATCTACATCACTCTGAAGAACATGGCTGATATATAAAATGTTAAGACTGTAAAATACACAACAACCCTTTTCATAACTTTGAATACAATGTAAACAGAAAAGTCAGTCAGGTCTTGTTTATTTTCAGTAGCAATACAGAGACTGTTGCTTAAAATCAACAGCAGTTATTCATACAATCTGACAAAATAAAGAATATGTTATAAACAGTGTTGCTTTCAACAGTATCATTGAGACTTACTCACAACTGTCCGGACATTTAATTTATGATGTGTTGACTTTCAGACCAAACTGCGCAACAAAACATAGAAACGCTGAAATGGTCAACTGGTCCCAATGTAGGGACAAACAAATGCAGTAGAACTCAAAACCAACTGGTTTAGCATGGATACACTAACACAGAAGAACTAGAACCTACAACCTTTACAGGTCTGGCTCAAGATACCAACAGCTGCATGCTGACTGAATGCATCCAAAGCCAGGGGAATTCCTAATCCCGAAGTTCATATTGTCCTTAAATGTGTTGTAGTTGTCCAAGAGAGGCAGCTTTAAAGTGTTGGCACATGTATTTGCCACAGGGAATTTTGAGCTGTTAAGAAATTCAAGACATGGCTGAGGGTTCAAACCAGCATGAGGCATGCATGGCACACCCGTGGCAAACATGAGGACATCCTCCAGGGTGACCTCACTGTTATCTTCTGAAAGTAGTAAATACCAGTAAACAGTAAATACCAACATTGTGAAACTGTTAAAAACTGCAAGGTAGCAAGTCCATTCTTGAATCTGAAATGCAATAACAGGTTGCTTAGGAAAATAAATGTACACTTTGTACATTTACTTAGTATTGAAATGATATACCCGTTTTATACCACACAATTATTGTATTTACTTTTTAGCAACAACGGCAATAACACAATACAACTACCTTTCGATTGGGCTGTGATTCCTGTCAATTATGTACCACCTGAGGTACTCTTTCACAATGGAGTGCTTTTCCTCCAATGACTTGACATGTTTGAAGCACCCGGCAGTCTGCAACATGGTACTGTGCTGTACCATTAAGTCTCTGAAGGTCTGTAATGAGGAAGCATTCTGGATCTAGACAAAAAAGGAGATGAACTTTACTCATTTCAGATAAAAGAAAGTCATTTTATACAATTACAAATATCTGAATAATACATTGAAAGAACATTTCAAAGGAGACAAAATTGCTTACATTTATAACACACAACCTTACAGCAATGACCATCATACCTCTTGTAACACTTTCCCTATTTCTTCATCTGTAACGTCTGCTACAGATGAGTGGAAACTGGACTGCCCTGAGATGTAGCTGACCAAATCCCTTGAAAGGAAATTTGGGCCTGGTCCACCATGTACTATGGACAAGGCAATCATCTTCCCTACCAAACTATACTCATCCTCTCTGATTGCTGCTCGTGGAAATGCAGAGTAATTGAGTGGTCAATCATTTTAAATATCACACAAAGATGGCATGGTTGAATAATTTAGTTATTTCAAAACATTCCAGACAAAATAGTACCACTGGAATTGTAGACAAGGTAGTGACTTTCTGGAGGTCCATCAAATATGGATCGTTCATTCAGAGTTTTCATCAGAAGTGAGAGGAATTCCCTTTTTGGTCCACCTGTATCAATACCATCCTCAAACCAGCCAGCATCATCTGAAAACCTCACAAGGAGATCCTTCTTTTCAGAGAATGTTGCTCTTTTGAATCCTCTGACGGCTCCATCCCAGATGTCAGAGCTGCAGATCTTAAGTCTGCTTACAGCGTGGCGGTCAATTTGGAGTGCCAGGTTTGCAATTATTTGTGATGCAGAGAGCTGTTCCACTCTACCAATAGACAAATAGTGACTATGACCGTACTACTTTATTAGCTTAAAGCATGAGAGCTGATGTAATTAACCTAAAAAAACGAAATTTATAAGTATTAATTTCTTACTCTGCATCCTTTGGAAGATCAAGACTGCCTCCATTACTCCCTGAGTCCCCCTCATCATCGACTTTAATGGGCGCAAACAGTTGTGTGTATCTGCTGAAAATGGACTGCATGATGACGTTGATGATCCTGTAATCAATCATCACACTTGAAATCTGGAGAGAAAAGAATACTTATAGCATGTAGTTTCTACTGCATCCATTGTAGTTCCTGGGCACTCTTCTGCATCAAAAAGTAAGATCTGTATAACAAATAAGAGAGATTAGAGGGATTAGACTGGCACGTAAAAGTTGGCAAGTAAAAGCACTTAAAGATGTAAAGTTATTGGTATCAGACCTCCTGTTCAGAAAGACACTGCTCTAATGTAAACAAATATGGTTGGTGATGAAGTCTGTTTCCTGCTACTTTATGTACCATAGAACAAAATAATTGTACAATATTTAAAGACAAGGCTACAGATGAACAAGACATATTGCAGTTGAAGTGGCCTAGTCACATATAATGACTTTACAAATGTTACTCTGATAGCATACAAAGGCTTTCCATATAAAATATGGTACCATGATGGCTGATTGTATTCTATTTTTGCATTCTAAAGGTTTTGTTTGCTCCATTTCTAAGTAAACTTAAGTGTTTTCTGTATTTACCTTAACAAGAGAGTGTGACTAGAGGGTCACACTATCATTTATCATAAACATGTTTTTTGAGTTTTTTATAACCGTAGTACATCACTAGGCCCCTTGAAGAAGTCATGTATTACCGGGGCTGCTGAATCAAAGTGTGAAGATTCCCTGCCCTGATCACTAGTGCTGTGCAAGTTAGGTTCAAATAGCTGGATAAAGAAAAGAAATATATCTCTCACAGTTACACTTAATATTTGATTAATAGACCAGTATAAGCAATGTCAATATGCCTAATGTGTTTAACATCCTGCCAAAAAAACAGATAAGTAAGTATTATCTCTGACTTGCACATGTAAGCAGATGTAAAATGGTGAATATTACACTTACAACTGTATCAGCCAAATTAAATTCTTTAGCACTTCTGCTTGTTTTAATCATTTCAGAATCAGAAGAGTCTGAGGTAAATTGCTGAGCTGTAAAATACAAAATCAGACATGAGAGTATTATTTGTTTAAATTAGACAATGGAACAATGTACTTAAGATACAAATTAGTTCAAGAGAGGCTTTTTGTAAGGTTATTCATTTAAGAGTAACTTACGATCAGCCGGGAAATCTTCAACTGTGCAAAGGTACACTGTGATACGTTAGTAGGCTTTCCCCAGTGCTTCCTTGTACAGTTTCAGAGAGAATGCTGTTTCTGTCCCTGGTATATTAGTTATCTTTGTACCATCAGGGTAGAGTAGAAAATAAGGGCCACCTCGAAAATGTTTGTTAAAGGCCATCATTTTTTGTTCTGCAGTTTTTTGCAATTGCTCTGCACCCAATCCTGGTGGCACAACAAGGGGAAGTACCATTCCTCTGACCGGTTTCAGCACTCCATCCTTCAGCTGCATTATACCTACTGAAATCTACAGGGAAACACAGAAGTAGGCTACTGCAAACAGGCTTGTTGAGAAACTGCAAACACTTGATAAAATGCAAAGAGGATTTACCTTCACTGTGTTTTCCTTCAGTGTCTCTTTTTTCTTTTTGAAACATGTTTGTCTCTCCTTCTCTTTTAAACTTCTGAAGTTCTGAAATGAAGCCAGTGCACTACTTCCTGAGCTTCCTGCCTCTGAGAATCCAATGAAATATGATTAAGGCAGTGAATGGATTACTGTTAATCTTTTCATTCACTCATCTATTGGTGTGTTGTGATTATGAATCTGAGAATATTATTGAATATTGAATATTAATATTTAAATATTTTGGTCTGTTAAGGGTTATCCTGTGAATACCAACCCAGTAAGGCGATGGTATTAGGACAGAATAGAAAGGTGTGAGACGAGCTCTGACATTATTGAACAGCATAAACTCTGCACATATAAGGAATGAATTCACACAATTTCTTAAAATACAAGAATTTATTAACAAAAATAGTCAGTCAGTCAGTCAGTCATTTTCTACCACTTATTCCATAGTGGGTCGCGGGGGAGCTGGTGCCTATCTACAGCAGTCTATGGGCGGGAGGCGGGGTACACCTGGACAGATCGCCAGTCCATCGCAGGGCAACACACAAACAACCACACACTCATTCATTCATACACCTAAGGGCAATTTAGAGTGCCCAATTAACCTAACAGGCATGTCTTTGGACTGTGGGAGGAAGCCAGAGTACCCAGTGAGAACCCACACATGCACAGGGAGAACATGCAAACTCCAGCCAGGAATTGAACCCAGGACCTTCTTGCTGCAAGGCAACAGTGCAACTCAAAGGCAAACATATTTCAATCAACAAACTCTTTACTATGCTAAAACTATGTACAATATAAACAAGTTGATTAAAGATGATTGAAAACCATGATCGAAAGAGTGGTGCAATATTACCATGTAATATTTATTTTTGAGAACCAAGGATTATCTTGAAGAATCTGGAAGTGATGTTAAGTTAGTCTTGGAACTAACTTAGACAACCATTCACAATGCAAGATCAGATAAAATATAATTTTATTAAAATAATATTTTAAAGAATGATCTGCTGAATAAAACCAACCTTCTGGATGACTAATTCTCAACGGTGTCTCATTAGCTGCCTTTATTTATTAAAATAATATTTAAATAAATATTATTAAGGGAATATTTTGGAAAAGAGCCACATCTTTCTGGAGAAATGGGGCTTAATGGTGTTTACTTAGTTATCAGATTTAGTAAAATAATGTTTAGGGACTATTATTTACTAGTTTGAAAACTAACAACCTTTCTGTTAAATATTTAGTAGCAGGCAAGCACGTGTTCTTAGCTTGTTACCACTGAAAGCTAACAAAAGAAGTTGATAGCTTAGCACAAGAATCAAACACACACCTTTAAAATACCGTTTCTAAAAGGGTTAAAAAGCATGAGCGCCGACGGTGCGTTATGGCCGATCTTCTGTGTTTAAAATCACCGTTTAAATAAAGTTTGTCTTAACTTTAAAAACACACAAACAAAACCAAACTTCATAAAATGAAAAACGTTTAGATCATTTCAATCTAAATCATTCTCTATTACTCTGCCCAAACACCAAACCTCGTATGAACGTGTTGAGGGGGGGTTGAAGGTGCGGCCGCTCCGTGAACAAAGGTGTGCATGAAAGACGGCTCGTTGTGTCCACCAACCAACTGCACATTACCGTAACCACGGTGACGCGGCTCCTGTTGTCGTCCTTCCAGACTCGGCTTGTAGAGACAGGAGATTCTCTGGAACAGTTTGCTTCTGCAGGCCTCAGAGACAAAGTAAAGCAATGCTTATACCTTAATGTCCCCTCTTTATGAATGAAATCACAGGGTACACAAACAGTGATTCACTCGTACTTAACTTTGCATATGATCACGTGATCTTATGACACCCTTGGATCCAGTTTGAAGAGTTTATGTCTTTTTGCCAGCAAAGAGACATTAGCGTACTGTCTCACCGGCCAGCCTCGCACAGAGTCCAGATGGTAGAGAAAGACTTGTGGGGGAAGTGGGGGTTTTATGTGGACAGTGGCATCATGGGAAGTTCGCTGTTACCCCCAATTCCTAAGTTATGCCGGAAGCAGGTTAATGCAATTTATTTTGAAAGTTCCAGAAAAGTCCGTACCGCATTTCCTGTTGTAACTTATGGCTGTGGGTCCCAACAGGTGGTTTCTGAAATGAAATAAGAGAAACCAATATCACAAATCATAGGTCCCAGGTCGGGTGGGGGTTGGGTCTGGCGATGTTGTTCGCCCAGGTCGCCAGACAGGCTAGGACCGCCCTTGCATCCATCATTCTGACCTATAATCCTACAATACACTACTGAATATGGACAGCATGAGCCAAATAAAAACTTAACGAGTCTTTGAAATGTTACCTTCACTTGTACCCGGCTTCTTGGCATCATACAAAAATTTTATGTTCTTGCCACATGAACTACATGTGTTTTACAATGCAGATTATATCCATAAAAAGGACAATACATTTTAATCTGTAATAAAAACCAGAAGCATTAGGCTAATGCCCTGAATCAATTTACTAAACGTTAATGGTATGGCACATACAAATTTACTAGGCCTTTATAGATTGAAAAGGATGAAAGGAAACAATGATAGCGTTAGTGTTGTGTTTAGCAATGTGCTATCTTATACCACATCTCCAAAAGAATCTTGATCAACGTTATCCTTTCTAGAGCAATGGAGGAACAGGTTTGCTTTTCACAGAAAGTATTCCGTCCCAGTCTCAGGTCTCTTGCAGACTCCAACAGGTTTTCTTCCAGAATGGTCCTGTATTTGGCCCCATCCATCTTCCCATCAATTTTGACCATCTTCCCTGTCCCTGCTGATGAAAAGCAGGCCCAAACCATGATGCTGCCACCACCATGTTTGACAGTGGGGATGGTGTGTTCAGGGTGATGAGCTGTGTTGCTTTTACGCCAAACATATTGTTTTGCATTGTGGCCAAACAGTTTGATTTTGGTTTCATCTGACCAGAGCACCTTCTTCCACATGTTTGGTGTGTCTCCCAGGTGGCTTGTGGCAAACTATAAACAAGACTTTTTATGGATATCTTTGAGAAATTGCTTTCTTTTTGCCACTCTTCCATAAAGGCCAGATTTGTGCAATGTACGACTGATTGTTGTCCTATGGACAGACTCTCCCATCTCAGCTGTAGATCTCTGCAGTTCATCCAGAGTGATCATGGGCCTCTTGGCTGCATCTCTGATCAGTCTTCTCCTTGTTCAAGATGAAAGTTTAGAGGGATGGCCGGATCTTGGTAGATTTGCAGTGGTCTGATACTCCTTCCATTTCAATATGATTGCTTGCACAGTGCTCCTTGGGATGTTTAAAGCTTGGGAAATCTTTTTGTATCCAAATCCGGCTTTAAACTTCTCCACAACAGTATCTCGGACCTGCCTGGTGTGTTCCTTGGTCTTCATGAAGCTCTCTGCGCTTTGAACAGAACCCTGAGACTATCACAGAGCAGGTGCATTTATACGGAGACTTGATTACACACAGGTGGATTCTATTTATCATCATCAGTCATTTGGGACAACATTGGATCATTCAGAGATCCTCACTGAACTTCTGGAGTGAGTTTGCTGCACTGAAAGTAAAGGGGCCAAATAATATTGCACGCCCCACTTTTCAGTTTTTTGTTTGTTAAAAAAGTTTGACACATCCAATAAATTTCATTCAATTTCACGATTGTGTCCCACTTATTGATTCTTCACAAAAAAATTAGAGTTTTATATCTTTATGTTTGAAGCCTGAAATGTGGCAAGAGGTTGACCAGTTCAAGGGGGCCGAGTACTTTTGCAAGGCACTGTATGAACAAACAGCACAATGGAAACCAAGAAACACACCACACGGATCAAATCTGAACTATTTGACCAGCAAAATGCTTAGTGTGAGAAAAGACTAAAGTTGCACACCGCACTGAACACACCATCTCCACCATAAGGTGTGGGTATGCTTCACCATATCAGAAAATGCAAAAGACTGGGTTGAAGGTTTACATTTCAGCATGACAACAACCCTGAACATAGAGCAGGAGCTACACTGGAACAGTTGAGATAAAATTGTTTCATGTATAAGAATGGTGCAGTCAAAGTCAAGACCTAAATCCAATTTAGAATCTGTGGCAACACTCAAAAAGAGATGTCCAAGAGATGTCCAATCTGACTGAGCTTGACCGGAAGAATGGGCAGAAGACAGGTCAAAACTTTAGATGAGCCCACCCTTCTTAATTTACTCAGGTACATTTTGATTTAACTGTACTTTCTATCTTAATGTTTGGTTTTATTGTATGTTGGTTTCTAGCTTTACAGTGTCCTTGAGTGTCCTAAAAGGCGCTTTTAAATAAAATGTATTATTATTATTATTAAAAACTTCATTCTCTAGATGTGCAATGCTGGTAGTAATATTACCCCAAAAGACTTGCATTGTAATTGTAGCAAAAGCAGTTTCTGTAAAGAATTATCTCAAGGGGTTCAATACAAATGCAAGTCACAATAAGATTTTTCTATATGGAAAAAAAATTAAAATCATGTATTCTTTTTGTTCCACTAAACACTTTTGCACCTCATTGTGTTATTCTATCACATACAATTCCAATAAAATAAAGTGAAGTTTAAGGTTTTGACATAAAAGAAAATGTGAAATGGTTTAACTGGTAACTGGAAAGGCACTGTTTGCATATTTAGTCAATAGTTTTTTTGTTTATGGGCTTTGTTTTTCAAGGCAGCTTACAAGCCAGGTACAAAATAATTCCGGCTGTGGCAATATGTCAGTCACAACCAATATCAGTGCAGTCATACAACACGGCCTTGCTGAAGCGATTTCTTTTCCCAGTGCAACACTCATCAATCAGGCAATACAACAGCTGAAGCTCTTTAAGTAGAGGTTGTATAATGCATTTTGGGATTTCTGATTACACAGTGAAAATGCTTTAGGCAATATAAAACATTTATCATTGAAGGTTCATTTACATTCTTTCTGACTGCACTCTCATCTCTTAGATTCCTCCCACCTCATAAATCCTGCCCAGCTGAAAAATACCCAAGGATGATCTATTTTTTCTCTGATAAAATGTAACAACTTATGCTTCTTATTTTAATCTTATTTTAAAATACATTTTATGCTGTATCCACTGTGCATGCATAATAGGGCACCCTTAATGCTGTTTTTGTGAGCTATTATGATTATACGGTGATTAATGCATCTCCAATGATGTTTAGAATTTGCATTTAGGTGTTAATGTACATCTTAATTGCTTGACATGAAAACAACTGTAGATGAAATGACAGTTTTCCGTTTTTCTCTTATTTTTGTATTGGTAATTTACAGGTAACATCATGGAAATTGAATATTGTTGGTTTCAGGCCAAGTTTTAATGCATAACCAAACTTTGTTGATTTACTAGCTTTGGTTTTGATACAAATAAACATTTCAGAGCAATCAAATTACTTGCAGCCTTAGAGGAATTTAATCTAGAAATGCAAAAATTAAGGGATGCACAACACAGATTCATACTAGGTGGACTTTGGGTGAACTGCGACATAGATCTTGGCTTGTCTTACAGATACTCCCAACCTGGCTTTACAGATAGCGGCTGAGTTCTGCCTCGGGCGATACGCTTCATCAAGATAGATGCCTCATCAAGATGACTGGCAAGTGCTGAAGAGGAGCTTTACTTGCTAAGGAAGAAGAAACAGCAATGAGACAGGTAGAGCATAGGAGTTGACTTCAGCTACATCCATCTTCCCAGAAACGCGGCTCTATAGATTAAAGTGCTTCTGGTTTTGGCCAAGAGGCAGTGATAATATCTCACTTTCTTGTTTGTAGCAAGAGGCAGTTGTTGACTCTACAGAATTGCAAGAAGGATGCTATGCCTTTACACGTCTTAGCTTTTCTGCACAATGATTCGACAAGGATGAAGTAACAGCTAGAAAAGCTTAGCCTTCTTCATCAAGCTGTTAACTGGTGCTGGCCTCATAAAGCTTTTCCAGCATGAAGCCAAAACATTGTGTAACCTGGGAAATTAGCTGCCTCACAGCACACAATTACCAGGGTTCTTCATTTGCAGCACTTTAGTGTTCATGAACATAACAACAAAACAGTTACGATAGCCATATGACCTTTTCTCTTTCCTAGTCCAAACCACATGTGAATGGACTTGAACCAAAACACTTTGGTATGCATTTGTATTCTGTTAGCTTTACTTTTCTACACCTAAATAAAACCCAGAGCAACCAGTTGGCTTCAGAAATGACCAAATTGGTAAAACAGAGTCCACCTGAGTGTAATGTAATGTCTGGATAAACACAGTTGTTCTGTGAAGGCCTCAGAGGTTTGTTGGAGAACTTTTGTGATCAAACAGCATTATGATGAACAAGATACAAACTAGAAGGATCAGGGATGAACTTCTAAGGTTTAAATCGAGGTTTGGTTATAAAACAATATGGACATATCACAGTCCATCATCTGAAAATTGAGTATTGCACAACTGCAATCCTGCCAAGAGAGGACCGTCCTCTTAAACATTTATCAGAGAATAATCCATGAGGCCCAAGGTAACTCTTCAGGAGCTGCAGAAATCCACACCTCAGTTGGGAGATTCTGTTGACAAGACAACTATTAGTGGTGCACTCTACAAATATGGTCTCTACAGAAGATAATCAAGATTAAGGCCATTATTGAAAGGAAGACACTGTTTGCAGTTTGGAACAACAATAGCAGACCAGAATTGATCTTTTCATAACTACATGAAAAACACAATGCATTGTGCAAAACTTCCCCACATCTCTCTGATACACTGTGAAGCATGTTGATGGCAGTATCATCCTGCGGGGATGTGTTTTCTATCAGCAAGGACGGGAAGCTGATGGAAGAGTTGTTGGAAAGGAGGATGGAGATAAATACAGGGAAATGCTGAGAAGAAACTGTTAGAGGCTGTAAAAGACTAGAGATTGAGGCAAATGTTCACCAGCAGGACAATGACCTTAAACCGAGGTTCAGAGCTACAATGAAAGGGTTTTGATCCAAGCATATACATTTTCAGAGTGAATATAAATGGAACGTTTTAGATAATTACATGTAAAAAAATGTATACTATATATAGTTTCCTTCCACATCACAATTATACATTACTTTGTATTTTTGTTTGTTTATTAAAAATCCCAATAAAATATATTTAAGTTTATGGTTTTAACTGGACAAAATTAAAACTAACATTTTCCAAACTAATACAAGTTTTAATGATTTAAATCTATCATTAAAACTTGTATTAGTTTGGGATTTAAATGTATCATTTAGTATAATGTATCATACAATTTAAATAAGGCCAGTAGGACAAAAGCCACACACACATTTTCTTATCCAAGACTTAAGCACAACCGATTAATTCCATTAGATTGTTTTGGCATCACTGAAAGAAACACCTTCAGACTGTTTAATGGTACGCAGCACAATGATATTCATTAGTTGAAGTCAGATGGGGCATTCAGTGCATGTAAGAGTAAAGCATACAAGTGAATAGCTATCATCTCTGTGAAAGCATTAGATTAGTATCTTGTGATTATTCGAACCACTGGAGATGTTCAGCCACTTGGAAGTCTGTGATATAGTCTTGATAAAAGATAAGATCCAGAGTGCAGCAGTGTAACGAAAGCATAAATCAAAAGACAGATGAACGATAGGGGATACTGCCAGTTCAGTAAATGACACTTGCTACTTCTATAGTCTGAATTGTGCCAGATTCGTTGTTTTACATTGCTGAAAGGTAACACGTGTGGTTTTTGCATTCCCACTTTAATCAGAGTGAAAATATGGCCCAAAGAAAAAATTGTTTCCCATCCAAGGTGTTAAACTCATCAAAGTGCTGGCATTGTATCTAACTTATGATAATTACATCGACCAAACATAACTGCCAAACAAAGCTCAGTGGTTTCTACACACCTGCTCACTTTGGATGCAACATTTGACGAATTTCAAAGGTTTTTGCCTTCAAAGGCACGTCTGCCATTGGCATTCATCTGTATTCCAACAACTGAACTGCCATTTTGTATTTTTTTGTATACAGTCAAGTTTCCCCTTAAAATATCAATCCCATGTGGTAGATCAAAACTGATATTTAACCAGAATCATTTGCAAATTAAACACACAAAAAATCTGCCAGTTAATAGTGGGTCTATGCTGCTGGGACTGAAGATGAGTAGTTTTAGTTAAACCTTTTTGTTGGGTTTATTTTTAACAATAAAGTGACCTGATAAACTTCACTGAGCCTTTACAGGATGAAATAAGAAATAATTAGATGCAGAATTTAACGATAAATGTATTTTTACCAAATATCTTTTTCAGTTCAGCATTCACAGCAAATCTGAAATTGCAAATTTAACACCCTCAGAGTTAAAATGAACACTTTCCCAGGGTTTATATGGGAACCACTGGCAAAGGGTTAAATGAACACTTTTTATTTAGTTAAAATTATTAACACTAGGCAGTGTTGCTTAACAAACTCTTACAGTGTTAAATATTAACACTACAGGATGACTTAAAATTATTAACACTGTGACAGTGTTGTCTAATAAACTCTTACAGTGTTAAATATTAACACTACAGGATGACTTAAAATTATTAACACTATGACAGTGTTGTCTAATAAACTCTTACAGTGTTAAAAATTAACCCCAACCCTAACCCCAACCCCTAATCCCAACCCCTAACCCTAACACGACCGAGGACGTTTAGAAAAAACATTTAAAATTAATTGGCTACTTAACCTAAATTGTTCAAAACTATATTTTAGAGAGGAATTTAGTTTAACGTTAACCCACGATGTCTTAACATGACATGAAAGAAACTCTAACGTTCGGGCAGGTCTGCTTAAAGTTAGCAAAAAACGGCAACGAAAACTTGTTATAAATGCCAATAAATTTTAATCTGTCCCCAAATTTAGAAATGAGTCAGCGTAAACACATTTTAATAAAAGTAGCAATGGCACGATGACTAATTTGTGAAATTTTACTCACCAGTCTCTCCTCATGCGCCATGTGAGTGTGAGAAAATGGCTGCTGACAAATTCCTTCACGGGGGGTACCTGTCCAAGTACCCGGATGTTCAAAGTGTCACTCATTAGTGTTAAATACCGTCAACTCCGTGATTTGACACGAACATTCTTATGTTTTATTAGTGGAGAGTTGATACTACCAAAATCAACACCAATACATCAACACTTCACTCTGAAAAAGCCTATCACCAGCATTTTAACACTGATGAATTTGCTGTGTTTATGTGTGCCGAATGAATACTGCATTGTTTTAACCTGGACACATGTAGATGAAAATGCACACTAAAGTGCTAGCCTCTACGTTCCAATGGTGCATCTTTAAAAAGAAGCAACAAAACAAAGCAGAGGGGACTCCAAGCTATGACTGCAGTCTGGTATTTGGGGACATTATGGTTTCCTATTCAACTACATTGACGATGGAAAGGAAAGGTGGTCTGACCCAAAGCTTTATGCCATCGTTTTTCAACAGGGACATTGACACTGGCAGGTGCCAACCAAGCTCTTTGTATTCCTTGTATGATCCTCATCTTAGTGGCATGTTGAAGCATCAACCATAGCTTCGTGCAAATGTGATCAGATTTCCTTAATAGACTGTACTCTAATTTCAATCTTTATGCATATGGTTGTAAAGTGTCTGGACATGCTTCACAGTCATGGTCTCTCCATCTGGTTTGGTGATATCTTTCCCCATGGATAGTGCTTGACTCAAAGCAGCATGTCCTTCTTGCTTTCTTTGCACAATCTCCTCCACCCTTTCTTCACAAATAAGTGCCTTGAGTAGGGCTGCAAATAAAATGTTGTTGAGACCTGTCATTGTCTTTTACATCTTTAATAGTGGGATTCCTGTCTGCAGCAGCAGTGATGCAGTACATTAGCATTACATTAGCTTTGATTAATGAAGCAAACAGAGAGCTATACTAACAGTTTCAGCTTTGGATGTTTTCCTTATGTAGTTAAACTCAACAATACAAGGATTGGGTGTTTTAGCGTCCACCCTTTTATGGCACCCTTGGTTAAGATATGTATAAAAGCCTTGACAGAAATTGTTATTACTGACACGTGGTAACCCAAGATGCTACTCTTTGCTGTATATCAATCAAAGCTTCTTTCTGTTTCTTTCCAAAAAAAGACACAGTAAAAAAACATATTTTAAGCATAGTCCACAAATGTTCATTAAGGTTGAGGTCAGGGCCATTTCAGAAGCCTAATGTTAGCCTGTTTTATTATTTTCTCAACCAGTTTTGATGTGCATTCAGAGCCATTGTCCTGTTGGAACACCCATTTTTTTCCAAACTATTAACTATCTAGCTTTTAATCTGAGATAATACTCCATTATTCCACAGACTTGATACAACCCAGCACTACCACTGGGAGCAAAGCAAACCTTTCGCATAATTTCACCACAACCATGCTTGACAGTTTGTACTGTATTCTTAGGTTTTAAAGCCTCACCTCAATTCTTCCAAACATTCTTCTTGCCATCATGGCCATATAGCTCTGTCTTTGTCTTCAATAAGCACAAAATGTTTCTCCAAAGATCCTTGGCTTTTCCATGTAGACAGCTGCAAATTTCAGTTTGGAGGTGGTGATTTTAGAACAGGCACTTCAGTCAGCACCCTCACACTCCATGTCAATGTTCAGCTCCCCTCACATTGGACAGTGACATTGGTGTTCAATATTTCACGTTATGACTGGCTTGGGTTCCTGGGTTGTTCCCGAACATCCTAATTAATATTATTCCATTGGATCTGATATATTGTTTGAAATAAGTAAAATATTGAAACAATTGGGTCTTCTAATCTGACAACAGCCTCCAATACACATCTAAACTGGTTTTGGAATAAAGCAGATTATTAATAGGCTTTCGGAATGGTTTAAACTCAACCTTCTTAAAAATCTATGGCTTATCCTGGGTCTGCTAATTTCATGGTCCCCAAAAAACAACCAATTTAAATGAACTCATCCGGTTCTGTGGTTAAATATTCAATTCCATTCAATTCAGTTTTATTTATATAGCGCCAATTCACAACACATGTCGTCTCAAGGCACTTCACAACAGTCAGGTACATACATTCCAATTAATCCTAACAATTGAACAGTGCAGTCGGAGTTAGCTTTTTATTCAAATTGGATAAAAAGTTTTTTTATCTAAGGAAACCCAGCAGATTGCATCCAGTCAGTGACTTGCAGCATTCACTCCTCCTGGATGAGCATGTAGTGACAGTGGACAGTCACTGGTGTTGACTTTGCAGCAATCCCTCATACTGAGCATGCATGTAGCGACAGTGGAAAGGAAAAACTCCCTTTTAACAGGAAGAAACCTCCAGCAGAACCAGGCTCAGTGTAAGCGGCCATCTGCCACGACCGACTGGGGGTTTGAGAGAACAGAGCAGAGACACAAAAAGAACACAGAAGCACTGATCCAGGAGTACTTTCTATGGGAAGGAAAAGTAAATGTTGATGGATGTTGCTCCTTTAGCCGTTTCATCTAGAAAGAAAGAACAGATAAACTCTGAGCCAGTTTTCAAGGTTAGAGTCTGAAAGAGAGCACATATAATTAATTACAGTAAAAGCTCAGTCAATTTCTATGTCTAGGAGAGAGAAAGGGTTAAACACTAAAAGACAGGGCTATGTGGATCATCGGTAGAGGGTGAGCATTAAGTTGTTGCCAGCAGAATCTCGGACGATTCCCCTCTCCAGAAAGGTGTCACAGGCAGACACAGAGCCAGGCCAGGTGTAGCTTCTAGGAAGAGAAAAGAGAGAACAAGGTTAAAAGCTGAAATAACAGCAAACAATGCAAAATTGGAGAGTAGCGTGAGAATGTAGCGAAGAGGGTGAAAGTGGTCGTTATGTCCTCCAGCAGCCTAAACCTATAGCAGCATAACTACACAGATAGTTTCAGTTCAGATTATTTAGTTTATTTACAACAATGTCATCTCAAGGCACCTCACAAAGGGTCCCACTGATGGTCATTGTTATACTAAAAACCACAATGATTGGGATACCTCTCTCTGTCAGACTGAAATATCCAGTCGGAATTATGCTGGAAGCTTGTTGACTGCTCCTAAAGATGAATGGTTAAATGTTCTTGGAAGGGATGTTTCACCAAATATTAGTAAAGGTTTCTGTATATAATTCAGTTGGTATGTATAATTTTTAACCTATGTGGATTAGTGCAAATATCCAAAAAATTCAAGCCTCTGGACAAATATTTTTTATTTTTTTTTAATAAATTGAAGCTTTTTGTTGTAAACCTATAGCAAATATACCACAATAAATATACCCAACATAAACATGACATTTGTACCAATAATACGTCTCTGTAAAGTTCTGACATTGTTGGCAAGAAGCTATTTTCTTGTAGACATTTTCTTGATTTCAGAAGTTCAGTAAGTTACTTTGTGAAAATGGTATGTTTTCTTTCTTATTTTATAGAGTGGATAACTAATGGGTGTCTGTGTTACATATTTACATATTTATACACCAGAGAGGTCATGGATTACAAACTAAAAGGTTCATGGATAAACAAAAATGATTTACCATAGTTGGATTTATTTTGTAGGACTTGTTAGGGAAACCCTTGTTAGGGTTGTTTTGTGCACTGGTGCCCTATTTCCAGCTAGTAAAACAACGAGTCACCCAATAACCACATATCTGCAAGAGGAAATCCTCATTTACAATTGCTCACCAGCTAGGTCTTAAAAATGGGGTTATCAGGCTGCTTAAGTTTAAGTGGAGATACCAAAAAAGTTTGGAAAAGTTACCTCATGAATATAGCCAACCTCAGGGATGTTCAATTATTTTTGAGATATCTTCTTTATTGTTTTTTCTCACTCTTTAAAGATGTTATTGTGAATATGGTTATTAATCAGCATTTCTATGTTACTATAAGATATCTTAACATCAATTATTTTTTTATGAAACTTTTTCAAATTCCAGGCGGAGTGGTAAAACAGCACATGCTGGCAGATTTTATAACACTACTTTGCAGCCGTGCAGGGTGTCTGTAAAATTATGTCACTATAACAATGAGCCCATTTTGAATTTCCACATTTTGTTTCTTCGCTCCCTCAGGTAACAGCTCATCTTTTGATCATGAAGATGAAACCCCTTGACAAGGTGATCTCTGCTTTGAAATGAGAAGCTTTCAGGTGTGCTTCAGTAAACATCAGTGCATAGAAAAAGCTGCCTGCATGACAGAAAATAAAATAAATAAATACATAAACAACAAAAAAGATATCTAATGAAGATGCTCAATGTAGCATACTAAAAAGAGAAATACTGCATTTTAAAGTGAGAGTAAAGCTTTCCTTTGTTTGATAGCAAGTTTGTCAAGAGGCTTGGGGTTTTGACAAGTGCAACAATCCTGCAGGTCTGCAGGCTTCGTATGAAAAGCTACTTTCAAAAATGAGCACAGTTGACGATTCAAGTGATGCTAATCCTGATACCTGCAGTTTAATCACAACTTCTTAGATAAATTTGAGTGTGCATGACATAAAATTTCATATGTCTAAATGTTGCACTTCTGAGAGTTATTCCAGCTTTTAAAAGAAATTAAGTGATATTTTGTGCATCAAGTAAGTGGAGCTCTTACAATAAAATGTGTGTTTATGTATATATAAAATATGGGATCTGCTACTAATGCACTGTAAAAATACACGGTGTAATTATACACTGCTGTTAAAAGGGGATTTTGCCTTCTTTCAGATTCCTTTTGTTTTAGCCTTTTGTCAAATCTAAATGTTTCACATTCTCGAGCAACTTTTATTAACAGGCAAAGATAACCCAAATGAATGCAAAAAGCTGTTTGCAAATAAAGGTTTTATCCATAAAACAAAATGTTATCCAAACCAATCTTGAATTTAATCAAGAATCTACTATAATCAATCACAATCTTTGGATAAGTTTCACTAACCAAATCCAAGCCTAATTTCTGAGAGACCAATACAATCAAGAAATCACATAGATACAACCTGTCTGACGACGTGAAGTAGACATCATTTCCAGAAATTCAAGAGCAGATGATGAACAAAGTGAATGACATTTATCAGTGTGGAGATGGTTACAAAGCCATTTACTAATGCGTTGGGACAATGGTGAACCACAGTGAGAGCCATTATCCACAAATGTAAAAAGGTTGGTAACCTTCCCACTAAAACAGTGTTCTGATGACTCGTCCAGAAGGTCAAAAAAGAACCAAGAACAAAATCTAAATCAATGTAGGTCTCACTTGCATTCGTTTATGCAGTAGAATAGAAAATGGTTAAAATGGCACCAATGAAAAAGTGTTAAGGCTAAAACCACTGGTGACCAAACATAACACAAAGGCACATTTCACAATTTTTAAATTGAATTTTGGGAAAATAATCTGTGGACCGATAAGATAAAAGTGGACCTTTCTGGAGGGTGTATGCCCTGTCACACTTGACATAGTTAGGTTTCCTGCATTTAGAGTTGTCTTTGGTTTCTTAATAGTAGCTTCCTGGTTTATTTTGGTTAGTTTGACCCTTACTGTTGTGTGTTCTCTTTACTTCCTATTTTCTTGCTGTGTCTGAGTTTCCCTTTCTCCTGTTGGTTTTAAGTCTTTTTTATATTTATTGTGTTCTGCTTGTGTACTGCTTATTAGTTTCTGTTTTGCCTTTCATTCCCTTTGATTATTTCTCTCTATTCTCTGATTGCACTCTCAGCTTGTTAGTCTCCTCAGTGTATATTCCCCTTTGGTTCTTTAGTGAATGCTGGTTCATCTGCTCGACTCTGCTCAATCCTGCTCTATTCTGCACAATGTAATTCTGCTCTCCATCATTTTCCCTCCACCTTCCTGGTTTGTTTTTGGATTTATTTGGTTTAATGAACTTCAGTTAAAAATTTCCTTTATTTTTGGACTTTGTTTTTGTAACTTTGTTTTTGTATTATTAAGCACTTTTTTTTTTTGCTCCACTCCTACCTCCCATTTGGCAGCATTTGGGTCCTCCCTAAACAACACCCGTCTTGTGACAGCGGCATGACCTTAAACAGAGTTTTCATGCTTAAACACCTACCTAGTATATGTGGCTACTTTAAAGCAATTCTGCAAAGTAAAATAAAATTCCTCAACACCAATGGAATGAGTCATTCCCAGTTATTACAAGAGCCTGATGGAAGCTCTTACCACCAAGACTGGCACAACCATTTGTTAAGTTTGGGGGGACTATTACTTGTTAACATACTCCAGGTTGTTTTGGATAGTTTTTTCTTGAAAAAATAAATCATCCTTTGAAAACCGATTTTTTTATTTCTTCAGGTTTTCTCTTTACAAAGAAGCATGAATAAATGATGCCCGAAGAAAGACTAACTGAGGAAGAAGTGTGCAGACGGGCAGACTGGAAAACCCTCACTCAGACAGATTGATTCTGACCTGACCAGATTCTGCAGGACAGCCATCAGAGACAAAGAGGGGTCAGTCTGTCAAGCTGCAGCTGAAGTTTATTTCAATGAAGTTTTGGTTTAAGGGAATGTAATTTGATTGCATGGTGAGCAACAGCCCTCAATAAAAATAAAAACTTGAAATATATCACTTAGCGTGTAATAAATCTATATAAAGTCATGGGAAAAAATAAGGACACACTATTAATGTCACTATAAAGGTCTCCCCTGCTTGGTGTTGGGAGATATTCCTGTTGGGGTCACTGGGGGAACAGGGTCCTCGGCTAAGCCTGTGCAGTGGGGGATGGGGGTGTGACTAGGTCGAGAGGGCTCAGTGCCCCAAGGCTCACCCAATGACTCTTTGGTCTGGGTGGTGCTGCTCCTGTGCTTCACTGTCTCTGTGCAGTGCACACATGTGCTGCCCTGGGATGGCTCCTTGTGTCTGCCTGAGGTTGGAGCAGCCTTCTAGAGCTGAGGCAACCTGTTCTTTGCAGGCCTTCTACCATTTCCATACTCTAACAACCTAGTCAACACACACATTGCTTTGATACTGAGTCCAGTCTTGATTAAATACAGCTAATCACAATTATGATTTTGTCTTGAAATATCCTTTTTGTAAAGCAGATCTGGCATGTGTAAGCAGCCAGCTTACCCATATGGTTTGCCTGAAATGCCAAGAAAGGACATATGGAAAAAAAGGAAGAGTGGGACAAACTTTCCCAGATGGATGCCAGACACCAACATCTATGTGGGGTTAGATGGAGTCTTAATTTTATTTCAGCTGAAGGAGGTAAAACTTACCATTAGGGGCAAGGGTGTCCTTGTCATAATGGTAAGTAAACAACTCTGTAAAAGAGAAACAACTACGGAGACTGAACAGGTTTTGAAAGAGTTTATTAAAAGTACAACAGGGTGAAAGTGGTAAACAGTCAGGAGCTTCTGGATTGGATCTGGCTCGGCACTGAGGAAGAGAGGTGCGCAGTTACTGACTGGTAAAGTAATGGTAATGTACTGTAGTTGCACTGAATTTATATAGAGAGGTCTTACTGTTTGAGAAGGGTGGAAGCTCGTCAGGACGCAAGTCATCCACGGAAGCGGAGTTTGGCAGTTGGAGTAATCCAGAGGTTTTAAGAAATGAATCTCTTTCACGATCACTTTAGATGGCAGAGATTCAGAGGAGTGAAAAATGTTTGAGGGTGGACAAGCAGGTGAGCAGTGGTTTAGTGTTTCTTGTGGAAAGATTTCTGAGCCCAGAAGGCAGGCAGCAGGAGAGGGAAGGAGACTTACAACAGGGTTTGCAAGGACGGATCCCAAGGAGTTCACAAGGTAAGGCACAGAGCTGGAAGTCGTGGGCATGGACACCAGGGGAGTTCAGTCTGGAGAGAAGAAGCAAAAACTCAGGTAAGAACTGAGTCACAAAAACACTGGGAAACAGTGGGTAGCGGTCAGGTTACCGCACTAACTGAGCTGACGAGCCGACCTCTCCTTCCTAGTTCCTTCACCTTTAGAAACACCTTCTGATTGGACTCAATAAGCTGCCCCTGTGGAGCTGCACCCGAGGAGCTGCACCTGCCAGTCACACCCTGTAGGGGGAGAGAGAAGAGCACAACGCACACCAACCTGCACACAACCTCTGCAGTATGACAGTCCTAACCACAGTTAAAACACACATTTTTGTTTAGATATTTTGCTTAATGATAGTTTTTGTTTAAGTTTAATGAGGCCAGTCAGTCAGTCAGTCAATCAGTCATTTTCTACCGCTTATTCCATAGTGGGTCGTGGGGAAGCTGGTGCCTATCTCCAGCAGTCTATGGGCGAGAGGCGGGGTACACCCTGGACAGGTCGCCAGTCCATCACAGGGCAACACACAAACAACCATGCACACACTCATTCATACACCTAAGGGCAATTTAGAGAGACCAATTAACCTAACAGGCATGTCTTTGGACTGTGGGAGGAAGCCGGAGTACCCGGTGAAGTTTGATAAGGCTTATTTTGCAATTTAGGTGCAAATGAAGTTCTTTCTTTTCCAAAGATCAATAAAAAAAAACAATTGCCATCAATATGTGAGAATAAAGAATTGAAGAATTAATGGGGCATTCTATTTTTTTCCCACATTTCATGAGTTTCACTTTTTGAAATGAATTAAAATGTATGTGTCAAACTTTCACCATTATCCAGCTCACTAAACCCTTAACAGCTGTATGTTGATATGTTTCTCTTACTAGAATGCCATCAGAATTTAAAGGTTCTACTTGAATTCACTAACAAACCTCAGGTCTGGGCTCCTTTACACCTCCTGCCCTTCATAGTTCCTGTTGTGAAGAGTCGAGTTTAGACAGCTGCTGAGACACATGCTGCTTAGATTTCATTCAGAGTGGCTGAGTGGATTTAAAATTAATGCATTACGGAACAAAAAGTCAAGGCAAAGGGAAAAAGAATAGACTGGATCAGTGCGACCCAGTTGCGTTCTTTTTTTGCAACATGAAAATAAAATTATGCATTACAACTGGGACTCAAAGCTTTTTAAATTAGGAAGAACATACAGCAGGGTACACAGCAACTTAATAAAGCACAGAAGATATTTTAGCATCAGTTTAGCTAATTAATACTTGGAAATTGTTAACCTCTTTCTCTGTTGAGTCTAAAAGATTTAATTAAAAGTCTGCCTATCCTGTTCTAGAGCTGGTTCTCCCTTGTTACTGCTTTAATTTAAGGTTAGTAGTTTAATAATTTATACCCTGTAGCAATACTTGCATAACCTATTCTCTTTTACATGTGAATGAATGAATACTTTATTTCACACATTCCACCAAAATGACCAAAATATCAAAATTAACACATACAGACATATTAATCAGTGAGAATACATATACATATGATATCAATGCATGTTAAAGCACAAGCATGCACATAAACATACACAACTCATGATTAAATCCTGTCCCATTCACCTCCCCTCTTCATTCCTGTACTTTTTGAGAATAACCAGTTTGAGTCTTTTCTTAAACAGACATACCTGAACTTTGCTTTAGTTCTTTGCTGGGTTTATTCCAAACCAACACACCACTGACTGAAATGTGTGTTCTCTTCACTTCATGGTTGTTAGAACACTCAAAATTCTGAAGTTGAGGCTTTCCTTGTAATCAGAGCCGGCCACACTCAAAGCTTTCTTAGCAATATCTTATAGCAATTTGTTTCTGGCTTTGTACATCATCTCTGCTGTTTGAAATTCTACCAAGTCTGTTAGTCTGAGGAGGTATGAATGTATAAATATATATATATTTGTATGGTCATAAAAACCTGCCTTGTGAACCATTCTGATGGCTCTTTTTTGTAACATGCATAATGGTCGGAGCAAGGTTTTGTTGGTATTGTCCCAAAGTTCCACACAATAACTCAAACATGGCAAAATAAGTAAACAATATAGAATGCGAAGAGCAGTGTCATTCAAAAAGTGTAATGCAATAGAAGCCAACACATAACTGAATATTCATGCAGTTCCCCTTATGACTTCAATAAGTAAAGAGGGTTGTGAACTGAAAGTTGTAGGCTGATACTAAGGCATTTCACGCCTACACATATCATATACAACATCTTACTTCTTTGCATACTTTCACCTTTAACTAAAATGTTTGTGATCCTTGAGTCAAATATATGCTGTATATATATGAGTTCTTAGCAGGCCGACATAGATTAAAAACTATAGGTCACAGACCTTACCATCAAGCTGATGCGAAATCCTGACTCTCTTTTCACAGTGTCTTTGTTTGACTCAGCAGGCGGAGAGGAGCAGCAGAAATCTCTGTCAGTCCCATACACAAAGATTCAAAAGGAACTGTGTTATCTTTGTGTCATGCTGGGAAGTTGCGGACTGTGAGAAAAAGACATTTTGACATTCTGTCATGTCTAACTTCCTCTCTGAGTGATCGTCATAGATACCAGAGTTGCAAGCACAAATCTTTCCTAATGTCCACAGATATTTGTTTCGTCAGATCAAATAATGCTTTTAGAATAAAAAATTGATTAGGCAAGAGTCACAGTGCTGATTTGCTCCACAAATATGGGGGTTATGGCATGATCTAAAGCCACTGTGATGTAAATGTAACAGCTGTTGTTGGAACTACTCTAAGCTTTTAGCATACAGAGGTGAGCAAATCTTCATCACTGCAGATAAAATCTCTGCATATTGTACCATGAGATTTGGTATTGTTATTACCAGGTCATTGCTGTGACATTTGAATTGAAAATACTGTAGAATTGGCTCATATGTGGGGAACATAAAGACTTATATAGACTCTCTCCTATAGTGTTTTTCAGTTTTTGCTATTTGTTACACTTAAATGTTTCATATTATCGAACAAATTTTAATATCAGAAAAAAATCACCTCAATAAATAGAAAAAGCAGTTTTCAAATAATTATTCAAAAAGGGAAAAAGTTATCTGAATGTGGTCCAATGTGAAGAAGTAATTGCCCCCTAAAACTAATAACTAGTTGTGCCACCCTTTGCAGTAACAAGTCTTCAGGTCACATAATGATGGTCTGACATTCTCCTTCAGGATTTTCTGCTAAAAAGCAGAATATATAGTTTTATCAATTTTGGCAAGTCCTCCAGGAACTTAAGCAGTGAAACATGTTTAAATGTCAGTATGATGTCCTTTCTCATATGCTGTGTTAGTTTTACACCAAATGTAACGGGATTCACGCCCAGTAAAATGTTCAGCTTTTGTCACGTCAGTCCACAGAACAGTTAAAAATCTAAGATTTGTGTTTGCTCAACAGGGTTTTTAGCCTTGAAACTCTCCCATGGATCCCATTTTTGCTCAGTCTCGTTCTTATTGTTTAACCATAAGCACTGACCATAACTGAGACAATTGAGACCTGCAGTGCTTTGATGTTTTCTCGGGTTCCTCCTGGTTGAGTTGTCAATGGGCTCCTAGTGTAATATTGGTAGGCCAGCAACTCCTTCACCACTGTTACAGGTTTTCTCAAAAAATGGCTAATAAATTAATGGCTAATAAATGTCAATGACTTTCTTTCTCATCTGTTTTAAATTACTTTTAATGATGTTGATTTGTGAGATCTTTAGGTCTACTTGATGTTCTCAGACAGGTTCTATTTAAGTGAATATTTGAATCTAGAGCTTTTGCCTCTCATATTCACACACACACCAACCTGCGTACATGTTAGTGTGTGTGTGTGTGCCTGTGGGTCTCCTACCTCACTCATACAGGGTGTGATCGGCAGGTGTGTCTTCCAGCTGGAGCTCATCAAGGCCAATCACGAGGTGCTTTAAGATGAGCGGATACCTTGAGGCAGATGCCAGAATGTTTTGCTCACAAATGGTGCTCAGGCTCTCTATTTCTTGTGTCATTACGCTCCTCGAGTTTCTGACACTGATCTTCGCCGTCTCTCCCCCACAGAAAGTGGCATTCCCTTGTTGATGCTCTATTCCTGAACTCCAGTGTTCTGTTTCCTTCATCCTTCCATCTATTTGGAGAACTCTCCTCAGGACTCCCTCCATGAATTTGCTTACTGCACCTCTGGCTGTCCTCATGGAACCACTTAGTGTGATTCGCCATAGCTCACTCAATGTTCACCACTTCAACACGACATAGAAAAAAAAGACAATCACAAACAAACCCCCTCACCACTCCCCTGCTGACCTCAGCTACTGTGAATATACCTCGTCTTGGATCGCCATTTTTTCGCCAGTAAGAAAGCTTTTTTCACTTCATTACAAAATCAGTCTCAATCATCTCGGATCCAAGACATTAACCACTTACCTCTCCTCCCAGTGCCGTCCTATTCCGCAGCCATTAACCTAAAAGAATCATCTCACTGTACATATTGACCAATAAACCTTTCAAACTATCTCTTGGTGTCCGTGACTGATGCCTGCACTAAAGTTTCACTCCTTAATGAATGAAAAGGCCTGGGTGTGTGTGGTGAGACTGAACTCAACTAAAAAAAAAAGTTAATCCATGATTTAATAAGGAGAGGCATATATATGTTTTCACATGTGGTCAGTGTGGTTTGGATAACTTTTGTTTCTTAGTAACTGAAGTCATCATCTGAAAACAGCATTTTTAATTCACTTAGGATGTCTTTGTCTTCTATTAGAATAAGCAGCAGTGTCATCGGGTTATCAGACCAGAAACTGAAAAAACAATACGTTAGTCTCAGGTTGATTTTATCAAGATTTTTTTGGCTTTTTCAAAAATTCATTTTTGCAAAAATGTACCCATTTCTTATAAATTCTGGTCAATTCAGGTTTCTCGCTAAGAGCAACAGCTGACACTATGTTTCTTTATTGACCGAGTAATAAACAAACAAAGGTCCCCTCAAAATTAAGTGGCAACAGGCAAAATAATAAAAATTAATAACTAAGTAAGGCTATGTTCACAAAATAATATTTTGACAACAATTAAGCAAAAATGGGATCCAAATCGATGCATACAGCATAAGAGGCACTTGCTGATGCGGGTTGGAGCTAAGACATCATTGTTTCAGAAAAGATCTGTTTCCCATGGAAACACGGAAAAACAGAATCGGTATTATGAAACATTTCTGCTCTGGGACCCGATTTCAAAACTGATTGTTTTTGGTCTCCCAAAACAACCCATGCTTATGGAAGCAAAACCTAAACGACAAAAAATCCCTTTGCATATACACCTAAGCTCCTCTCTGTGTAGACGGGACTTAAATTTACAAGAAAATTACTTGATAATATTTTTATATGTGATGACTTTTTCTGCTTTGGACTTTTTTCCTACAAATGTTCTGAAACATTTGCAGACTGGAATTTTTTTAATCAAACCTTTTATGACTTTTCAGGAATTTTAGAGCAAAGAAGTCACACTACTTCCCTGGTTAGTCTAAGTGCCTTAATCTAAATTCCATGTGAGATATTAAAAACATAGACTGACAAATATCAAATTGTGAAACTAAACTTTATGTTGAACAGTTTTTCTTGCTACTAATGACAAATAAAACATGCTCTGACTGGGATGTTCATCCACCCATTCACATTCTGAATCCACTTAATTCTGTTCAGGGTCATTGGGAACCGTAAAGGAAAAGAAAATGTGTTGCATCTTTCAAACTCCAGGTCTCAGTTAAATGATTTTAATTATGTAATTTTAAATAAAATCCAAAAATTATCAACATAGTTACAGTTTATGTTTGTAAACCAATTTTAAAAAACAGAAAATAAATTGTAGCAAAACAATTTAAGGAAACTTCTATTCAATTTATGTAAGAGATAAACACCAGTCTCTATTGTAAAGGTCCTTTGTCGTATCCAATTATCTCCCACAGCCATTGCCTACATGGAATATCTTGCTTTAAACCTTTTCAAACTAAACTATCTGCCCTCAAGGCAAGACTCTACCAAAACCACCCAGCATAATTTTCATTTTCTTTTGCAAAGCTTTATCCATAACCACTACCCTGCCCAGCAAGGTCATGCTGAAAATGTTGGGATGCTTCTACAGAGGAATCTGTTGGTTTTAGGCTTTCTGGGGCAGTGCGATTAGAGTGGTGCACAATATACAGTAACAGCAGTGAGCCTGTAGGGCAGGCTCAGGGCATACATAACCGTTCAGTTACAGACAAATTTCTTTCCCCACACATTTGTACATCAAAACTCACATTTGCAGATCTATCATGAGAGAGGTGTAGAAGAAACATATGAAAAACACCAAAGCTGTATAACATTTTTATATATCTGATCAAATGCGTGTAGTCTGTGAAAACAGAAATAGGGTAATTTCTGCTTTTACAAATGCAATTAGTTAAAAACAAATCAAGAAATACACCTTTCCACACGTTTGTGAGACATGTTTTAGCCTATGGTTCTGTATGAAAATATGTGGTAATGATGGATAGTAGGGTTATATGACTCGAAAGTGAGCAAGTGTTTTTGTAGCCTTTTTATAGCCTCTTCTAACCTAATTCTAGCTGAATATTTGATGAAGGTCTGCTTTGTGCATTCCAATAGCATCAGATGAGACACAATTGGTTAGGATATTTGGGAACGAGCCAGGAATTACAAATAGCTTAAGCTTGTATTGAATTGAAACCTAATAGAACACCAGTGCCACTGACCAACGTGAAAGAAGCTTTACTTTGCCATGGGCGAAGTGGGTGTTGACCAAGAAAAAAACCTAGACAAAAATAGACAGCTTCAAGCTTATTGTCTAACTTTTCTTTACTTTCCTTAATTCTGCCATTGTTACTTCTTTCTAGACATTTTCTTTTCTTATGTTTTTGACATGACAAGCACTTTGAATTGTCTTGTTGCTGCAACATACTATACAACTAAACCTGCCTTGTCTTTAAATGCCTAGTAGGAAATACCAAATAAGCAAAATTGTCTTAATAATTAGGCAGAATTGAACACGTTGATTAAGCATATATTGAAAATGTCAGGATGTGACACTTTGGACTTTGTGTTTTGTTTTGTTTACTGATTATCATATTTCTCCAGCCCCTCTGGTTAGGTTGTGTTTATTTATTGTTTACATTTTATTTGTTTACATCCTAGTCCTTGTGTTCTCTGCTTCCCTTCCTGTCTGTTCAGTCTGTGTGGTGTTAGGTTTCATTACTCTGTAATCTGGTTTGCTTTATGGGTTCCTTGTTCGTTCTTAGATTTGGTGTTTCTTATGTTCCCTTCAGTTTCTCAGTTTCCTTCAGTTCATGTTTATCCCTGATTCTTATGCTTTATGTTTATCTTTGTTTATAGTTTTGTTTGAGGTATGCTCGGTGTCTTGTTAATTACTTGTATTAGGTTCACCTGTTCCCTCTGCCTTCCTGCCTCCTTGCCTCACCTGTCCTTAGTTCCTTTGATTAACTGCCTTTGTTTTCTCTCTGCATATTAGTTGGTTTGTTTCATTATGTTTTTGTGGGTTCCTTGCGTTACAATTCGACCCTTTATCCTCGTCCCTGCAGTGTCTGTAATGTAAGTGTTTGGATCTCGACCCTGTTCAGTACCTGCAGTGTTTTTGTTACGTTTTGACTTTTTTTTAAATTAAAGCTAAGAGACTGCTTTTTGAAATGCTGCTTCCAAGCTCTTGTCTGCGCTTCGGTCCACTCCAAAACCCCCCTGTGACAGAAAAATTGGTTAGAATTCATCTTTTTTATTCATTGTTGAACTTATATCATTTCTTCTTAAAAATATTGATTTATATTGGCCCAAATCAAATGTATCTATTTTATTAATTACATTTCAATAGTTGTTTAAATCAGTGCATAAGAATAGCAGAAATAAAAATATTTACATTCAGCTAACTTGTCTGAAAGGAGAGTAAAGTTCTGCAAAGGCAATTCTTTAGCTTCACCTTACATCGGATTACACTTTGAGAACTTAGCTTATAGGTCACTTTATCATCAGTATTCTCTTCTGCTCGTGGCCTCTGACAACCTCTGTCATACAAATTACACCCTCTGATGCTTTAAAGAGCAGAGGGACAAACCCTTACTGCAGACAATACTAAGTACTATTATCTGTACACTGAGATTGACACTTTAAATAAAATAACCATTGATCAACTACAGAGGGGCCGTGTCTTTAGTCTTCTCAAAGGCATCTGCACTTGCAGAGTGTTAGACAACAAAGAGCCACAGGGGGCCCTCTGCGGTGTCGACGGGGGTTTTTGGTGGTGTGGAAGAGTATGACAATGTGTTGAGAAATGTCATGTCCATGATTGTGTCTGGTGTTTTATGCCAAAGATGTCTTTGACTGCCATCAGCAGATAAAGATGGCTCCACTTCTGTTTTCTCAATGTGTTCAGTTCACAGTAGCAGAAAGTGGAGGAGTGCCGTGTGCTGTGGACACCAAACTGCTGGGACAACAGTGCTTGACAGATTTGTAGGATATTGAGTTAGAACTGTACAAATGATGCTATTATTTGTGGACCTGAAATACGGTTGCAGCTAAAAATAACAGCATAGGCTAACACATGAAGAGGAAGCATCCTGCACCAGTCTATGATGTTTACTTGTTAGGACTATTAATCCTATTTGGAAACAACATGATCATTGCCTTGTCATAAATGCAAAGTCTCCTTTCTTAATATATGAGTTTTGTATGATTCCAGTTACTTTGTTTAAAAGGTGACAGCAGGATATTTACACCACACACTGACATGAACAAATTCAATCTGGATCCAACTGATTGAGCAATTTGTTCAGCAATTGAGCACAATAGGCCATCAGTGTGCAGGAATACTAATGCATATTGCAGACCCGAGAGTAATGACGAGTTGCTAGAAAAGTACACTGCAGTGGGAGGTTATATTTCATCAGTGATGAGACAAACACTTGAGGTGGATCTGATGTAAAATGTGTTGCTTTTGCGTGTACTTTGTATTTTTTATGCATCAGAAATACACAATAAACCAATACTTAGTCCCGTGTTTGCCTTATAAATTAATACTAGTCTTTAATTCCTATTGTTGCTCAATTTCAGGTCTAGTTCCGTGAACCAAAACTAATTGTTCCAAAAGAAGATCCATTTTAAAATCTGTAAACTACAGGGAAGTAGCAATCGATCCAGCTCACAAGAGGAGACAATAAACAATATTCGATATGCAAGATGAGATTTTAAAACAACTGAAGGGCAATCCACACTGGCAGTGTTAGATGGTCATCAACACAACAATACCCCCCTACCGTGGCAAGTTGTCGCCCCAGGAATGATGAAGATGAAAGATTAAGATTAAGAAATAATCCAGAGATACATGATGAATAGTCCCACTATTACAAGAAATCAATCACCAGGCAATATCTTTCATGCAGTTTTCCTTAGAAGATTGGTTATTCTGTTAAGATATCTAGTTTAAGTGAAGATGTAAAGATGGAATACTAAGCTAATATTTTAAAGTTGTTTAAAACATTTACCCAGTAAACATTTTATGGCATAATACATTTTAGTACATAGTTTATTTATGTTTCTTATGGTAAGCTATGCAGCCTGCTGGCATAATTACGTAACTGCACATAGCTAAAGTTTTCAGATTCGGTTTGACTAAATTAAATTAGCTTTTATCACTCTCTTCTGTAATACACGTATGGCTTCTACTTTACTCAATAGCTTTTTAGTTGTCCATATTCTTTTCTGTCACTGTATGCCAATTCTGTTGGTGTAATTTTGTCTATGTGAATTTAAATAAATACTAATGTTTTCATACATTTCAAAGTTTGATAATCTCTGTTTTAGTTTTTGAACTAAAGATGAACAAATGCAGTCCTACCTACTTAAAAAGTGTGAAATAGCCTCTTCAGTTTACGCAATAGTTACAAAACAGATGCCTAGTTTAGCCTTGTTAATGATTAACAGACATGAGTCACAAAAACAAAGGCTTCAAACCTGAAGTCTTTGTTTAAAGACTCTTGCTTTAAAGGTGGCTTGAGGTCATGGAGCGTAACACGCTCAGGACAGTGGAGATGAAGGTGGATTTCATCTGCACCTCACTGATGATTGATCACTCCCGGTTCCTAGAAAACAACCTTTCTTGGGACCTGAGATGGTCCTCTCACAGAGACATTGTTTAGAAGATGGCTCAGCAGAGACTGTACTTCCTGCAGCAACTCAAGAACTGCCTGCCACAGGAGCCTCAATTATAACAAGTATTGGTCTCACTGAGATATTCATATACTCCTGCTTTATAGTAAAGGAGTGCATACCAACAGTTCTTCATAGTAAAAGCACCCTTCAGATTCAATCTAAAATTCAACTTTAACCCATTTTTGTTAGCTTCCTTTGGAAATAAATGCATATAAATATTTTTAGAACAGTAAATATTATATCTTAATTTTTAGAATTATTCACAGCAGTTAACACTTTTGTCATGCTGAACTGAATGTTCTCTAAAAAAAGGATCAATAAGTTAAATGATTATGCATGATATAAGGCTTAGGCACAGGGATTTGAATTCATAACCTACACATTTTCTGTGTCTAAGGCAGACTAGATTGCATGCATGATGACAAGTCTTGTTGGACCTGTAAACAGAATAGATCTACTTCATAATAACTTCCTCTCTTACTTCAAAATACAAGTCTAAAAAAACATCAAGTGTAACAAGCTAAAAGCTCACTTTCATACGTGAGCTTCTAACAATATCTTACACTTACTTCACCAGATGAATGGGCTTAATGATACAGCAACTGGGTAACAATTTGTGTGACAGACCTTACTTTGATAAGAAACATTGTTGTATCTTTAGTGCCACAGGATTCACTTCTTGTCTGTACCTGTTTCTGCAGAAGGTTGTTTAGAACATGTGAATATACCTGAGCTACTGCACAGCAAACTATGCTGCTTTAGACATTTTAAATGTAACAAACTGCTGTCTCAGTAAACCATACAGTTAAAAATGACTCATTGCATCGTTCTTGTGACTATTTACCCAAACTGTGAAAAACATTTAATGGCGTCCTACATCAAATGATTTAAATTGTAAAGTAAAATCTGTTTTGTTGCAAAAGCAGCGAGAGACATACATGGTAAGTGTTGGACGTTTCTGTCTGTCATGCTTTTGTATTCATGACTCATTATTTTCAGTGCCAAACTGCATCATCAAAGTTAAATAAAATAAAACTTTGTGTACCCAGATACATAAAAGCATAGTGAGAGCATAAATGGTTTTAGTTGGAGTGCTTTTAACAGAGGGTGGCTGAAAGATTATTTTCACTGTGTAGAAAAACAAGACATCTAGTACTTAAAATAGGTTATTAGACATAGACACACCCCCTTAAGGGATTAATAATGTAAAACTTGGCTAGTTAGTTATCAAACGAAACTCCTTGTAGATTTTGGATTACTGTGATGTTTGTACAGGCTTTCTGTTGATCAAGAATCCCAGGAAAACTCCTATTAATGAGCTGTATTATAATTTAACATGCCCCTTATGTATTCCTTTTGTATTATTTGAGATGGACTACATAACTGAATTATGTTGGGTTTGAGTCTGATCCACATAACAGGACAGCATAAATAAACTAGGTTAGCGGCTGATACGTGTTATTGCATTATTAACCTGTTTGCAGCAGCGACCATGTGAGATGGAGAGGGGAGCAATCCTAAAAATGTTAGCACATTTATATGTACCAACCTTGAAGGAGTTTACAGATGTATCTTACATTAGTGTACCCTGGCAGAGATGGGAAGCAGGGGCTGAATGATAAACAGTTTTGAGGTGAAAAAAGCAAAACAAAGTGTGCTCACACAGCTGGAAAATGCTGGAGTGCTCAAACACTACTCTGCAAAAATTATTCATTAGTTATAAAGCCCTACATACTATGTATGTACATTAGAAAATGGTGAAAGGGGGCAGAATCATTGGGGTAAAGTTCTTCCAAAATCTATTTGGCATTAATTTAGGTGTCCATTTCATGAGTCTAGAGGAAGTTAGAAAATACTCTAGCATGCTCCCACGGTGCACTATTGTTCTTTATCAAATCATAAGGCCACTATCTTATGTTAACCTTATTAAAATCTAACCAGTAATTTGCTTGAGGTTATTGTCATAAATTAAATCCAAAGCATGATTTTATCCTAATATCCTGAACTGTTTTTATAACCCAAAGTCACCTTTGTCATTAGCTCTTGAATGCCGGTTGCATGATGCACTCTGGCTAAAAGCCTCTGTATTCTAGTACAATGAGCCTCGGTGGAACACAAAATAAATCTGTCATGCAATAAATGTGCGTCTCAACCATTGATTAATTTAGGATTAACCACAATATTTTATCCTGGATTATTTTCACATTTACAAAGGCCATTTTCATCAATCAAAATAGACAGAAATTTACCAATTCAAACATTTAAAAACACCTCTAGAGTTCATTTAAACACTTTATAATCACTGTTGCTCTAGACGTGTGACTGTAAATCAGGATAAATCCGTTAATCTTGACATCTCCAATTAGTACGAATGCTTCACTGAGGCCAAACGTAGTACACAGCCAGGAGATTCTGGAGAACTTTCTAAATATATACAACACTTTGGTCAACACAGATGCTTCAATGTTACTGTCTGGAAGGCTCTAACCGTCCTCTGAAGGGGAGTCAATTTTGTGCAGTCAAGCTAGATCAGGTTTAATGTTAGATCAGTGTGGAAACTTTTTGCTTAAAAGTAAAGCATAAGCTCCCAATTCTCTTTTTGGATCGCCTCAGTTGATTTAGAACTTCTTAATGGTTAATCAGGAACTACTAGAAAGGCATGTTTGGCTTAAGAATCTCTGTGCCTAACTGCTGAGCATGCAAAAACCACTATTATATTTTTAATGCGGACATTTCTTGCCTTGAAAATGAAGTAACAGCAACTGACATTTTAAGAGGAATGAACATTTTCAACGTCACAATGCATCTTGTACATTAACACACAAATTATGCCCTCATCTACCATTAGAGATGCACTGCATAAGTTCGCCGAGACTGGGCTGTGTACAAGAACCAAACCTTGAATAGTTTTATCAGAAGCATTGAATAGTAGGGGTCGCTGAGTGCCACACTTTGGAGTGTCAACTGCAGATGCAGCTAATGTAGGTTGATTGATGCAGAAAATAGTGGAGCTGTAGAAGGCACATGGGTGAATACGATCATCAGAACTTCTTTGGCATAGGACTGCTCCAACCCATGTTAGAGGCATCGACCTCCACTATGAACTGTTTTTTGGGGTTAGGGGACCGTAGAACAGGAAATATGTGAAATATGCAGGACCTACTCAAAAGCAAGCTACTTTGAGTGATAGTCTCGGGTTCTCTTAGCAGTGGCGCAGATATGATTGACAGCTCTGCTGGCACCTTGTGGTGTGTGACTCATGTGCTCCTGCCTGCTTTCAATGACATAGAGTATTCTTTTACGTGTTTACTGAATCAGGGAAAAGTTCCCTTTCACGTTTTAACTAACGTTTGATTTCAACTTCAACTTCATAGACTCCAATGCATTCCTAACGTGCGGTTGGCTCTATTCAATAGAATTCTATGTAGAGGAGACCTTACCATGAGAGTGAATGGAGTTATCAGAACGCTGGTTTGTAGTGTATTAATAAAGTTTGACTGACTGACTTATCTGACTGTTTTGTTGACATTCTCTTTAGCACAGCTCCATCTAGTGGATGCATAACGCAACTGCAGTAGCTTCTATTCTATGCGCCTTATAATCCGGTGCGACCTATATATGAAAAAAGTTCTAAAATAGGCCATTCATTGAAGGTGCGCCTTATAATCCGGTGCGCCTTATAGTGTGGAAAATACGGTATATATTTTAGATAATCTTGAAAATAAACGGAGATAAATCAATTTAAATATTCCAAAACTCGTATTAAATAGAAAATGATGAAAAAATGAAACCTTGCCATTATCCTTTAAGTTCCAGAATCTACACTTACCGGCCACTTTATTAGGTACATCTGTCTAACTGCTCGTTAACGCACATTTCTAATCAGCCAGTCACATGGCAGCAACTTAATGCATTTAGGCATGTAGAAATGGTCAAGACGATTTGCTGCAGTTCAAACCAAGCATCAGAATGGGGAAGAAAAGTAATTTAAGTGATTTTGAACGTGGCATGGTAGTTGGTGCCAGACGGGCTCTTCTGAGTATTTCAGAAACTGCTGATCTACTGGGATTTTCATGCACTACCATCTCTAAGGTTTACAGAGAAAGGTCAGAAAAAGAGAAAATATCCAGTGGGTGGCAGTTCTGTGGGTGCAAATGCCTTGTTGATGCCAGAGGTCAGAGGAGAATGGCCAGACTGGTTTGAGCTCATAGAAAGGCAATAGTAACTCAAATAACCACTCGTTACAACCAAGGCATGCAGAAGAGCATCTCTGAAAGCACAACACATCGACCTTGAAGTGGATGGGCTACAGCCACACTGGGTGCCGCTCCTGTCAGTTAAGAACAGGAAACTGAGGCTACAATTCACACAAGCTCAACAAAATTGGACAATAGAAGATTGGAAAAACGTTGCCTGGTCTGTTGAGTCTCAATTTCTGCTGCGACATTCAGATGGCAGGGTCAGAATTTGGCATCAACAACATGAAAGCATGGATCCATCCTGCCTTGTATCAACGGTTCAGGCTGGTGGTGGTGGTGTATGTAATGGTGTGGGGGATATTTTCTTGGCACACTTTGGGCCCCTTAGTACCAATTGAGCATCGTGTCAACGCCACAGCCTACCTGAGTATTGTTGCTGACCATGTCCATCCCTTTATGATCACAGTGTACCCATCTTCTGATGGTTACTTCCAGCAGGATAACGCGCCATGTCATAAAGCACGAATCATCTCAGACAGGTTTCTTGAACATGACAATGAGTTCACTGTACTCAAATGACCTCCACAGTCACCAGATTTCAATCCAATAGAGCACCTTTGGGATGTGGTGGAACGGGAGATTCGCATCATGGATGTGCAACCGACAAATCTGCAGCATCTGTGTGATGCTACCATGTCAATATGGACCAAACTCTCTGAGGAATGTTTCCAGTACCTTGTTGAATCTATGCCCCGAAAGATTGAGGCAGTTCTGAGGGCAAAAGGGGCTCCAACCTGCTACTAGCAGGGTGTACCTAATAAAGTGGCCGATGAGTGTACAATACATCTATAGTAACAGCTTCTAGAGATTCACTGTACAGATTTTATTTGGCAACAGAAAAAAAAGAAATGTTTTTTTCTTTAAGGAGTTGTTTTACAAGGCTAGCTTCTCAATGGCATTGAGCATTGTTGGGACCCACAGCCATGGATTTCAACATTAAACTCCGGTACAAAGTCTTCTGGAACTTTTCAAAATAAAGTGCATTAACCTTCTTCCGACACAGCCAGGAAACGGGATAACTGCGGACTTCCTGTGACGCCACTACCCAAATAAAACCACAGCTGTTGCTACATCCGCCCTCTTCCACACCGGTGTTCATCGGGATAGGAGGGGACACAACGCGCTGATGTCTCTTTGCTGGCAAAAAGACATAAACTCTTCAAACTGGATCCAAGAGTGTCATACGATCATCGATCATATGCAAAGATAAGTACGAATGAAATACTGTCTGTGTATCCGGTATTTTCATTCATGAACGGGGGTAGTTAAGGTACAAGCATTGCTTGACTTTCTCTCCGAGCCCGGTAGGAGAGCCCAGCTATAGCTCTGGAGCTGACCCTTTTGTTCAGAGCGAACGCACCTTCAACCCCCCGCGAAGCTACCGAGCTAACCGCTTGTTGACTGTGGATGCTTTCTTCTAACTTCGCCCTTGGACAACGTTTCCTCACCACGGTTCATGAGGTTAAGTGTTTTGGGCAGAGACAGATTTAGGATGAAATGATCTGAACGTTTGTCATTTTATGAAGTTTGGTTTGTTTGTATGAAACTCGGCTATTTTAGTGCTAGCAGGCTGTCTGCAGCACATGTGCCCGGTTTGTGTTCTTTGTATGTTTTTAAAGTTAAGACAAACTTTATTTAAAGGGGGATTTTAAACATAAGATTGATCATAACGCGCCGTCCGCGCTTATGCATTTTAACCCTTATATTAACAGAGGTATTTTAAAGGTATGTGTTTGTTTCTGGTGCTAAGCTATCCGCTTCTTTGTTAGCTCAACTGCTAACCGGTAAGAACACGTGCTTGCTACTACAGAGTATTTAACAGGAAGGTTGTTAGTTTTCAAGCTAGTGAATAATAGTCCCTGAACATAATTTACTAGATTTGATAACTAAGTAAACACCATTAAGCCCCATTTCTCCAGAAAGATTTGGCTCTTTTCCAAAATACTCCCTTAATAATATTTCTTCAAATATTATTTCGATAAATAATAGCAGCTAATTAGACACCGTTGAGAAATGGTCATCCAGAAGGTTGGTTTTATTCAGCAGATCATTATTTAAAACATTATTTTATTAAAATATTTTATCTGGTCTTGCATTGTGAGTGGTTGTCTAAAAGTTTGCTGATTATTGCCTAAGTTGGTTCCAAGATTAACTTAACTTCACTTCCAGATTCTTCAAGATAATCCGTGATTCTCAAACATAAACATTGCATGGTAATGTTGCATCACTCTTTTTGGTCATGGTTTCAATCATCTTTAATCAACTTGTTTATATTGTACATAGCCCATTAGTCTTCCCTATTCTTTAATTCTGCTTTGTAGTTTAGTTGGATTGTTTTTGCATAGTAAAGAGTTTGTTGATTGAAATATGTTTGACTTTGAGTTGACTTATTTTTGTTAATAAATTCTTGTATTTTAAGAAATTGTGTGAATTAATTCCATGTGTGTGCAGAGTTTATGTTGTTCAATAATGTCAGCGCTCGTCTCACACCTTTCTATTTTGTCCTAATATCATCGCCTTACTGGGCTGGTATTCACAGGACATCCCTTAACAGACCAAAATATTATTTGATAAAATATTAAAATATTAATATTAAATATTAAATAATATTCTCAGATTCATAATTCTAACAGCATAGGAAAAAACAACACAAACAAAATCCCTAATTTTTCTTTCAAACCTTCTTGACATGTTGACCTAACATGTCAAGAATGTTGATGTGATGTGTGATTCATGCTCGATGTACTTAATCTGTTAGGACACCCAAGAACTTGTTTCAAACTCTCAGTTTCACAGTTTATGCTATGGGTGTTTTTTTACTGTTTCATATGTTAATAAACTGATTAAAATTGTTTCTTCAAAGTTCATACTTGATTTTTTTTTTTAACCATGACACATTGCCCATGGAGACTTAAAAAGAATCTAGTTTTGACTTTCTTTCGTGTAGTTGTGTGTCCCCTGGGCGTCACACATGAAGCTGTATCTGGTTCAGTATGGAGGTTACAATTTTCGGTGAAAACTACATCTGCCCATTTCTTCAGGTCAGCCAGAAGCTCATTCAATGTAATTTTGGTAAAAATCTCAGCATTTGCAGCTATCCATCCCAATGCTCATTTTCCAATTCAGTTTTATTTATATAGCGCCAATTCACCACACATGTCGTCTCAAAGCACTTCGCAGCAATCAGCAATCCCTTATACTGAGCATGCATATAGTGACAGTGGAGAGGAAAAACTCCCTTTTAACAGGAAGAAACCTCCAGCCGAACCAGGCTCAATGTCAGCGGCCACAACCGACTGTGGGTTTGAGAGAACAGAGCAGAGACAGAAAAAGAACACAGAAGCACTGATCCAGGAGTACTTTCTGTGGGAAGGAAAAGTAAATGTAGCTCTTTTAGTGGTTTAATCAAGGAAGAAAAAACAAACTCTGAGTCATTTTTCAATTTTAGAGTATGAGAGAGAGCACACACAGTCATAAAAGCTAAGTCAGTAGCTATATCTAGACGAAAAATGGGTTTAAATACTGAAAGACAGGGCCAAGTGTATAAGGTGATCATTAGCAGGAGCTTGGACAATGCCCCCCCCTCCAGGAAGGTGTCACAGGTAGATACAAAGTCAGGCCAGGTGTAGCTTCTAGGAAGAGAAAAGAGAGAGAACATAAAGTTAAAAGCTTAGATATCAGCAAATAATGCAAAATTGGATAGTAGTATGAGAATATAGCAGAAGCCAAGTCATCAGACTGAAGCATATTTCAAGCCATGGTGTCCTGGTATTATTGTTGTACATTATTCAGCATGCCTTTGTGTAATCTTCAGGTATAACGAACAACTTTGTGTTAGAACCATTTGAACGGCTCAGACAGAATTACATACAGTAAGTAAGTGCTCTCTTCGGACTGAGAAAATAAATGACCCCGCTGTCACTCAGTGTGACAGCTCTGACTTCTCATTCAGAGAGTGTTGTGAAAGTTCGGACTGATGTTGATATACTATGGCTTATAACCCTGCTCAATTACAGTGACGCGAACCCAAATGAACTAAACATGAGTTGTAATTAACTCCCTACCCATTCTTTTTTTTTTTCTTTAAAGATATTGAAAGACTTAGAGAAATGTCTTAGAAAATTAAAGGAAAGAAATAAACAATTGTGAGATTTTAGTAATTTTAGACAGTTTTTTACGTCAATTAATTGCTATAAGCATTCATTAAAAACTGCACTTTGCAGGTGTCCTCCATGCACAGAAATATACTAAAAGAACAAAAGTATCTGTATGTTTTTCTGTCCTCCATCCATGTGGACTGTTGGCATCTATGGAGCTAAATTGGGGCCATAAAGTTTGTTCAAATGAAAACAATTTTAACCTGAAAAATAAAAGTTTGTTCAAAAGAAAATAAATGGAACCTGAAAAATAAAGGTTTGTTCAACAGAAAAAGATTTGAACCTGAAAAATTATTTTGAACATCCCCCCAAAAAATTTGAAAACTGGAGAAAAAGTTATGCAACTGAAAAAAAAAAAAAACTGCTGTGAAACTGGAAAAAAAAAGTTCAAAACTACTTTTCAATTCAAGATTTTTTTTCGAACTTGCAGATTTATTTTTCGGCTTCAAACTTTTGGCCCTGTTTTGGCGTGGGGGGCGGGGCCTCAGATCACGGGGTTCAAAAGAAAAACATTTGAACCTGAAAAATTATTTTGAACCTCTCCCCAAAAAATGTGAAAACTGGAAAAAAAGTTTTGCAACTGAAAAAAAAAAATGCTGTGAAACTGAAAAAAAAAAAGTTCAAAACTACTTTTCAGATTCAAGTTTTTTTCGGCTTCAAACTTTTGGCCCTGTTTTGGCGTGGGGGGCGGGGCCTCAGATCACGGGGTTGTGGAATCATGACTGACAGCTCAACACAGCGGCTGAACAACATATTCCCAGCTGTTGCATTCAGGGACCGTGGGAACTGGGATAATCTGTAATACATCATCGATATTCTATATATATGTGTGAATACACGACACGCATCTCAGAGGAGAAAATATGATCTTGACACATTTGCACAGCATTTTAAGTCCGTGTTGGAGATTTCCCATGCTCTCAACATCTATCAAAAGAACCACCGGACTAAGCGGCGGTAATGAAACCAGATGCAAAACGAGCCGGTATTTTCACAGCCAGGGGCAAACTGGCATACTGGTCAACCGGGGATTTCCCCGGTGGACCGCTGGCTCAGTGGGATGGTGGTTCGCTTCACCACCGTTTTTTATATATATATATTTATATATATATATATAAATCTCCATTTGCGTCTGGCATCCAGCAGATATATATATATATATATCTGTGTGTGTGTGTGTGTGTGTGTAGGGACAAGGGATAGTTTTTAATGGGCTGAACCACCGGCCCACCGCTCTGCACAGACGCAGGGCGAGTTCAACATCAAGTACGCAAGAGGCGACAGTTTCTGGGGCGCTGATATTTTGCTGGACCATTGTGCCCTAAACTATGCCATATCAACCTGTTAGGGATAACCTTTATTTATATGACTCATAGCTGTTTTTCCCACTTATACCATAATGATATTAAGCACAAATTCTAATGTTTCCTTTTTGTTAGAAAAGAATGCTCATCGACACACATTACAAAGATAAATGGCCCAAGGTTTGTCATGAATGACCTGTGGCTGGGGCACTGGGTTTGATGGTGGAGCAGGCTGTAACTGGTTTGATTAGAAAGCCACAGCACACTTAGGTTAAGGATGGACACCCGCTACTACACAACCTACTAGATAGACACCACAAAGGTGACACATAGTCTACTGATAATCACTGAGGGAGGAAACATCCATTGCATTGGAGTGCCAGATATAAAACTAGACGTGACCTTCTTTCGGGGCTCTTCGTCATCCTTTTACAAACTGCGACGGTCCGAGACGAGCCTTGGCGCTGATCTCTGTAATCATTCCTCTGCCTAATTTAGATTAAAGGAGCTGAAAGTTAGAAACTGTTTGAGAGTCGTTCCTTTAAGAGTCAGTGTTAGATAGAGTCTGATCGCCTCTGGGAACCAGGGACTGGAGAAACTCCCAAGAGGTCTGACTGCCAACAGGGTGCGGTAGCTCGGACAAACCTCTCTGCTCCAGTCAGGCAGATCAGCTCTGCTGCACACTGGCGAACAGCTGATCTGTAACACATGAACATGCGCTGCAGGGCTTAAAATGCTGTGCAAATCTGTCAAGATCATATTTTCTCCTCTGAGATGCACATCGTGTTTTCACGTAAGCTGCTTCTATCGATGAAGCATGTTATCTTTCAAAACCAATCACATATATATAGAATATTGATGATGTATTACAGATAACCCCAGTTCCCACGGTCCCTGAATGCAACAGCTGGGAATATGTTCTTCAGCAGCTGTGTTGAGCTGTCAGTCATGATTCCACAACCCCGTAATCTGAGGCCCCGCCCCCCACGCCAAAACAGGGCCAAACGTTTGAAGCCAAAAAAAACCTGAATCTGAAAAGTAGTTTTGAACTTTTTTTTTCCAGTTTTCAAATTTTTTGGGGAGAGGTTCAAAATAATTTTTCAGGTTCAAATGTTTTTCTTTTGAATAAACCATTTTTCAGATTATAATTTTTTTTGTTTGAACAAACTTTTATTTTTCAGATTAAAATGTTTTTCGTTTGAACAAACTTTAATTTTTCAGGTTCAAATTGTTTTCGTTTGAACAAACTTTATGCAACACCCCCCCCACCCCCCCACCCCCCACCCCCCACCCCCCACCCCCCACTCACCCCCCTCGCTACAGATTGACATATGTTATAATGTGATGTGGAAAGGTTGTAAAATTTACTCATCCCAAGTGGTCTGGGAGAGAAGCCTTCACCAGGTCTGTGCTTGTTGATAACACCAGCTAGTTACCCTGAAATTGCTCTGAAATTAGCCATCATTTGGCCTGAAGTGACCCCAGAGACTGTAATTCAAGTCAACCAGGTCCGCACACTGCAGTCATAACCACTCTGACTGGTGTGGGAACATGTTGGTGAAGATTCTTGATGATCCTGGTTATGGTGCTCAATTCTTTTGTATAACGAAGACAGATGACTTGAGAAATGAGTGAAGGAGCCTATTAAGTTTAGCTGGAAAAGCTGAGTCTGACTCAGATAACTTCAAGTATCACTTGTACACCACTTAGAATGCAGCCTTCATTCTTCTCTGCAGCTCATTTCACAAACACTCAGACCTGACCAATATGACCAAAATAGGTCACAAATGGATCAGGTAGGTAATTGAATGACAACCTAAATGACCCAGAGGATGGGCTAATAATAAATGACAGCCATACACCTACCAGTCACTTCATTAGGAAAACCCTGCTTGTACAGACTCGTTTGCCTTAAGAACTGCCTAAATTCTACATGTAACATAGTAAACGAGGTGTCCAAAACATTTCTCAAAGATTTTGGTCCATATTGACATATTAGTAGCACACAGTTACTGCAGATTTGTCTACTGAACATTCATAAAACACATCTCCCTTTCCAGCCTATTCCAAAGACACTCTATTTTATTGAGATCTGGTGACTGTGGAGGCCACTGGAGTACAGTAAACTCAGTTTGAGATGATTTTAGCTTTGTAACCTGGTGCATTATCCAGCAACAAGGAGCCTTCAGAAGATGGGTAATAAATCAATTTCTGCTCAATAAATGCTTTCACTATTACTTATACATTTAAAATATTATTACTCTCTGGGCATATCTTTGTATATCTGACAGATGCAATTTTCTGGTGTTATTTGCTGGTGTTAAAATAGCAAACACCAAACCAACTGGCACCAATAACCATTCCATGTTCAAAATCCCTCTCTCCCCCTTTTTAAGTGTTCACTTTGAAGTTGTCTACACCATTTCTAGATTCCAACATGCATTGAGTTGCTTCCATGGAATTGGCTGATTCGCCATTTGCATTAATAAGCAACTGAACAGTGCATGATGGGTGTGGGAAGAGCACCTGTCCTGATGTTTAGCATTTAGAATTGTCCCCATGGTTAGGTATAAAAGCAGCAAAATGACCAATGAAATGATTTGCATCTACAATAAATGCATGCTGGTTTTGTGTAAAAGTAAAATAAAAAAACAACAATTTACAGAAAGCCTGATTTAAAAGACATCCAGTTTTAAACGCCTCTTGCAACTTCAAATTTAGGTCCAGCAGTAAGCTTGATTGGTTTCCAGGAGAACCACTTAGATATACTGTAAGGTTTAAGGTAATGGCGGATTTTATTTACCTAGAAAATTTTAAATCTGCATCTGGGAACAACATTGAACTTAAATTAACAATATTCCATGTCCAAATACAGGTTAGCTCACTGTTGAATTCAGTGACGTCTATTAGCAATACAACACAATAACCCATTTATTCCTCTGCATCTTTGTCATTCAAATATGTAATGCTGAGTGGTGTATGGTACTATGAGTGGTAAATAGTTTAATGAGAGACAAAAAGTCAGAATTGCAATTAAACAAGTTATTACTGCAGCTATCCCCACTTTTTGTGATTGAAGCAGCTATATTGGACTTTGAGGTTACTACAGCTTTTAACACTGGGGGTATCTTCCAACCAGGAACTTGGAAATTCTGACTTTTAAGAACAATAAAAACATGATTAGTAGGCATTACTCCTATATAGGGATGAGGCAATCTTGATACTAAACCTTCATAGTAATATGCATACTACTGTGACCGGGTACTGAACATCATACCAGACACTAGCAACAAAACGTTTCATAGTCGGCTCTTCTCTTTCATACTTTATGTAAGATACACATGCTTTTACTCAGCAGAAGAGAATCTTGAATAAAATAACATACACTGTTGCTAACATTTTGAAAGGTAAAGCGGATGATTCAAGGTCTTGTGGAAAAATAATAGAGTGTGATAACTTGGCACAGAGCAATACAAAGAATACAAATGAGTGACCTCAAAGATATTTGTCATTGGTGAGAGCAAGCCCATCTGTTAGCTAAGCAGGTGTAAAGACTCCAGTGGCAGATTCGCTTCTGCTTATTGTTCCAGACATCCACCTTGTCATACAGAGTCATTTTCTTACAGAATTTCCTGCGGCCTCGTTGTCTGTGCTATTGTTGTAATGCGATTTGAATGATTCACAAGGACTATTCTAGCAGTTATGTGTGTGAAAGAATGTGCAATGTGGCAGCAAAATAATCATTTGGCTATCATTACCTTTTGCAGAGAAATAAGGGCTTTAACGCCTCGTGATACCAGTCCGATGCTTCTTTAATGGCACAACATTGGATCTTTTTCTTTGTGATTCACCTCAGTACATGATAGTTCTTCTGCCTCTTGAGCATTTTTGACTCAGAAAAAATGCACACATTTCTAGGACAGAAGGAAAGAGAGTCGACTTTGTTCCACCGAAAGGTCTTTAGGGATTTTTGAACTGGCTGTTGACTGCAGAAGTTAGAAAACCCAATTCATGCAAGCACAAGTGAGATCTCTTCGTTACACCTGTAGAGAAAGGCTTCTCTTTGATGTTGCTTTCACTGTGCTGTCAATCAATACGAAGCTAACATGCTTTCAATGTGCATTCTTCTCCCTTTCAGTTTTGTATGTGTCCACCCACACAATCTCTCATCTTTGTGAAGGAAGTATAGCTCATATGAAGAGTGAGTGGGACATATAGAAAGACATGTAAAGCAAGGGATTCAACCATAGATGAAAAAAAAAACAACATTTTGAATATTCAGTTATAAAACAAGTGGCAGTAGTGGAAGTTAAGTAAAGGCTTAATCATTTTTAATCAGAGCCATCCAGTTTAAATTACAGAGGGTGTCAGAATTTTAAAAAGTATATCATTAAATCTAATCTGAACTGGCATTTTATATGAGGTCTACATTTGAAAAGATGCACAGAGATTTGTATATCCCCTTTTGTCCGTTAGACCTATTACACATAGCAGTCAATACAGTGGACTAGTATTGACAAACAGGTTTTTTAAAATAAATCACTACAGATTAGTTTTGTTTTTTGTTTCTCTCACTTGAAGAGTGTGGAAAAAGAAATCACCTTTGAAAAATCATGAATTAACTTTGATTGTGAGTTGAAATTCACAAGCCACACCAAGGGTTGATTACTGCCAGACCAATAGAACAAAGAAATCGCTTAAATGGAACCCGCAAGACATCTTGAAGTAGGCTAAAAGATCTAAAAAGAAAAACAACAAAAACAAACCTCATGCCCAGTGTGGAAGGCTTTCAAAGCCATTTCTAAGGTTTTTGGACTCCAGCGAATGACAACAAAACCCATTATCCATAATTGTATAATATGGAAAAGTGGCGAACCCTCAAAGATATGGTTAATCTATTACTCTAAAAGTGCATTAAAAACTTCGAGTACTGGCATTATTGAACAGCAAACTCTGCACACATATGGAATAAATTCACGAAAACGTCTCCTTAAAATTTAAGAAATTATTAACAAAAACAATTCAACTCCAAGTTAAACATTATTTAGTTAACACACTCTTTATTAGACTAGAACAATTCAACTAAAACTACCAAGTAAAATGAAGAAATAAAGAAAACTAATGCCGGCAAAGTGTTTTTGACACTGGCTGCATGACATCACAGGGATTCCTGCTGTGACTCCTCTGTTCTGGGCTGGACAAAGTTTAGGTTAAAAACTGTATTAATAGGTGCAGTTTCTTATCAGTATCTATTTGTACACAGTACAGAGTCCATGTTTTATCCATGTTTTTATCCATGAATGGGGGCACGACACATCTGTTTGTGATTTTATAAAGCAGGGCACTGATTGGAAGCACACCAGCAAGTTCACCTCTAAATAGCTTATAAATACCTAAACTGAAGTTCTTGGAGAAGTCAAAGCCAGGACTTAAATCCAACTGGGATGCTGTGGCATGACCTTTAAAGGGCCAGTCAGGCTCAAAATCCATTTAGGACCAAAAGCGGACTGTATTTTTGTTTTACATAATTTTGGAATGACGTCGGAGAATGCATGTGCCCATGCCAGTAGCATTGCTAAGCAACACACAGCTTATCAGATATGATTTCAGTACAACGTACACCTTTACTACCGGCTGCGGTGGCTTGGTAAGTCCAAATAGACGTACGTTTTCTGTAGTTGGTTCAAATTGGGGACGGTTCGTATTCAGACCATAAGCAAACTGCACCAGAGCCCGTTGGGAAGCAGCCCGAAACCACCTCAAAAAGTGGCTCTCGGTCCGGTTGTTTGGTCTGGACCAGGGTTTGCTTGAGTCTATTCAACCTGCACTAAAGGTCCAGACCAACGGGGGAAACGAACTCTGGTCCGTTTAAAGCGGACCAAAAGTGGCAGGTGTGAATACACCCTTTATTTGGCTGAATTAAATAATTATACAAAGAGTCAAACAAAATTCCACCAATGAAATGTAAAAGACTTACTGCTGAATATTACAAAGACTTGGTGAAAAGTGTTACTACCAAGAGTTAAGCAACCAGTTATTGTATCCAGGGGGTGTTGATGCAGATTTGGAATACATTCTATGGATGGATGGATGGATGGGCATTTTGTATTTACTCAGGTTATCTTAGTTGGATAATAAAATGTCTTTTAGGTTTGATCTGAAACATTTCAGTGTGACCACAAGGCAAACACAAGAAATCTCTAAGGGGTTAATATTAGTATTTCAAAGTCTTAAATGCATGTTGTTCACCTTTAGAGAATATTTGAAAAGAACTCATTCAAAACTTCATGTTATTCTTTTGTGCCTAAAATGAATTAAAAAAGCTAAAAAAAAAAATACAGAGTGAAGCTATGATAATGCATTGAATGAAAGGATAAATTTGTTTCCTATGACAATGTTTAGCCTTCAGATTCTCAAACAAATCTGACAAAGGATCCTGCAGTTTTGTCTCTTTATAACACAGTATCCTTCATGTAGGTTAGGCTGCTTGTGCTGTGTGTGTTGAGGGGCATCAGAAGATATGTTCTGAAGAGTTCCTTTCATGTTTCTTCTGACATGTCTGCCATGACGGATGTCAAAATATTAGGACAGAGAGTATGATGGTGGGGAAACTTCATCTTCTGAGTCACACAGAAAAGTCAGAGCAGGCAGTGATCGAAGGACAGAGAGGACAGAGGGACACTGCAAAAACAATAAGGATTGTCTGTGATCTCAAAATGGTCAAAATTGATACAGGTGTAAATACAGCTGTTACTGTGTGAGAGGCAATGCCGCAGTTGACAAACACAAGCACGGTGTGTGTACTTCTGTGTATGAATCTGCAGCTTGGGATTTATGACTGTTGAGCATCGAATAATAATCGCACAACTAAAGTGTAAAAATGTAACTTACTAACTCATAGTTTATTAGTTTTCCTTAGTCTTTTTATTTTAATTAGTAGTTTAGTTTGGTTTTACTAACCTGGTTAAAGAGTTTCTCGAGTGAAGTATTTTGATTTGAAGTTGAATAATTTTGTTAATAAGCTCTTGTATTTGGAGAGATGTTGTTTGTGATTGTTCTGTATATGTGTGTAGTGGTTGCTGTTTGAGAATGCCATTGTGCAAATTCAGCCCTCCATCTATTGCTGTAAAATAGCACACCTCACCAGGCAGGTATCCATGAAACATTACTGACAAAGGCTGACAATTGTTTGGCTGTTAGTTCCTGATAATCAGAAGGTGCCCTGATTTGTAATTTTTATCAAAATGACTAACTTTTTTAATAATTGCATTTTGAGATTATTAATAGTTTTTAAAAGCCAAACCAAACCTATTATTGCACAACGACTCCCACACCATGCGGAGCAACACCTCCAGGACTCTGTTTATTCCTCCCCAGCATCCATCATCTGCCTCAGACTTGAATAGCTGCAAAACCACACCAAAGTAGATGTTAGGATTAAACATAAATATGGTGTATTAATATGGTGTGCTGCATATAGAACATCCCTTTGGTTTTAAAAAAACATTTTAAAACACATCAAAGTCACATCTCTGCTAGACATGCTCAGAGAGAAATATTGAGGCCTTGCCACTGGGACCATTTTATAATTAATCCAATGAACTTATTGATCGGTAATAGAAGACATCATTGAACATCAACTAATCAAATTCGAGTGTATCTTGAATTATGAACGAACCCCATTAGCAATGTTCAGAAGCATTTTTCTGCTCTCTTATGCCACTGAAGAATTTGCTCAAGCTTGGATTGTATATAATTTATCAACTAAATCAAGTGGGATCTCTGTATTGCCTTTGAATGTCAAAGCTTTTCATTTACAAAAAGCTGCTAAGAACCAACTAAATAGAATTGTTAAAGTATCCTTTTCGCTCAGTGTTTTTCTTTAGTTCAAGACAGCCCATGCACTCAACAAGCCTGCCATCTGCATACATTAACAGCCTTCACATGTGTTGCTCCACATAATGTTCAGCAAATGCTTTAAAACAGGCTTGGATCATCTATACTCAGATGCAAATTTTTAGATTAGTTCTTCTCCACACTGAGTCCCCAGGGTGCAATCATGTCATTCACATTGGCTCTAATAAATGCCAAGCTCATTTCACAGCACGTTTCACTTTGATGTAGATGATATTTGGATGCATTATCCCTTCCCGCCACGTGCTTCATGAGCAAGAAGACAAAGCTGGGGTAGGTCGATGCATCAGGAAAATATTTCACAGGGTTTTCTTGGTTGGTGGGTGAAAGTAGAAAATCCAAAAATAATAATAAGAGACGATGTAAAGCATGGTGGGAAATACGATCATGTGATAGAGAGGGACAGCAACTATATGAGTGGTTCCTGATTAAGTCGTTAGTGCATTGGTATTGTTGTTTCCAAATCCTAAACTATAAGGCCATAATCATCGTTACTCTTACTGAATTACCTTTTCTTGATGCAGAGAATTTGACTATTTCTGCCTCATTACAGAAAATTAAAGCCAGTTGGAATAATTACTCAACAACCATGTTGGGTTATTATAGCTCAGAAAAAGAGAAAAATGTGGACCTTGGGTAAGTAATTAAGCTGTAATAGTAGATTGGTTTAATTTTCTTTCAAAGGCATGCGAGGAAGGCTGGTTGGGGAGGAGGAGGCTTCAACCCATGGCTTCTAAATCCTTAATTTAAATATACCGGCCAGACTACTTAAAAAATTATGAACTTCATGTTACATTTTGTCTATGTCACCTTTACATATGATGGAAGGCATTGATTACTGAATGTAGTATTGCTAAGTACTGCTGGAGATAGGAACCAACTTCCCCGCAGTATGTATGACTACTTTTGTTTTTGTGTTTTTATTTCTCATTTTTGTTCTTCAGAGGTATTTACTTGTATTCTGTACTTCTGCAACAAATTCCCTAAGATGGAGGGTTATGACTACCAATTCAAAAAAACATAGCTTGTTTGTCTCTCAGCTGCACGCTGGATGAGTCTTATATTTCATTATTTGCATTTGCAGTCAGTGATGAGTCAGCTTCCCCCTGTGTTCAATAGGTGCATCCTTTTTGCTGCCGACATTAGAGGGGGCAGCACATGAGAGGATGTCCTGGGGTTGGGATTTTGGAGGAGGCACTGCCCATGGGGGTATTCATGCACTGGCTCTATTTATACACTTTGTAGTTTGCCTAATATATATTACATTGAATTTGCATTGTATAACTACTGGCTTGTCCCATAATTGGGTGAGGTGATACCAGTAGATTATGTACGATTGACAAACATGCAGAAACCAAAGGGAAACTTTAATTAAAATATAAAGACATATTTGAAGACAATCATGGAAGACAATAATTTTTCTCATCATCTCCTCATCATGGGTTGTGGTTTGTCAGACTCATATTCTCATCTTTGAACCCTCTGCAGCAGGAATCCCTACGCGTGATCTCTAATCTCATCTTCTCCATCATAGTTAGATTCTTGAAGGAAAACATCAATCAGACTGGAAGAAAAAGCTTCATAATATGTGTCAGTCTTTCAAAAGTGTTTCTATGTTCTCTATGAATAAATAATATATTGTTTTTATCAACTTATTAAAAACTTTGCATTTTGCAAAATTCTGCAATACACCTCTGGCCATTTACTTTCAAAGATGTTTGTTGCTTTAAAGGATAGAAAGAATTGATGGACAGGGTAGTCAGTACCTATCTTAAGGTATTTGCAAAAGATAATTTTCAACATTAAAGCATGTTTATTTATTTTATTTTGGACACCTTGGATTAATCTAATTACCTTGAGCCAGCATGGAAAGTCTAAAGGCTTCTTCAGTCTTTCAGGGCTTTTCAGAACTGAAGAAGCCTTTAGAGAGGTGAAACATTTTCATGAAACAACTGAATTTCAGTGTCCTTCCTGCTTCATCACTTAGGATTAACACCTATTGTGTTTATCTTGTCTTATCGAACTTGAATTTTCAATTTCTGTTAAGCTTTTTACCGTTTAAATCTTTTTCTTAAATGTTATCTTTTTCTTTCATTAGCGATTTATACAAATTTGTTTACTTCTTTAGCTGGACCACACTTTGGTCCATCTTATGTGGTTTTTAGATGTACTTTATAAATAAACATAAATAGACATTGACACTGCAAAGACATTGACAAATTACTAGAAAGTGACCCATTTTGTGATGTTGCTTTGTATGGCAGTATAGCACACTTATGAAGAGAAAGAGAAAAGGAGAAACAGAACAGTAAGACAAGATCAGGGCAGGCAACAAAGACACGCATCTGAGATACACAAGACAGACACAGTTTGTCACAGCTGAAAAGCAGCACTTGTCACACAAGAGCAGCAGAAGCGTTGAGACATGATTTATGGAGCGTTCCATTTGTACTTGGAAATTGAACTTACATCTCAGGGTGACTTAACACCCAACAAAACAGTATTCCAGTAGCAAGAATGGAAACCCGGCTAGCTACAATATAGCAAGAAGAGTTGGTAGAATTGTATTTATCTGCATTTCATACTGGAAAACCTTCATTAATTAGAATATAATTGAAAAGCTTTATTTATTTAAATAAATAAACTCAAAAAATTTAACTCATATTATATAGATGCAATACATAGAGCAAATATATTTCTAATACCTATATTTCAAACTTTTATTTCTTCTAACTTTGATGGTTATGGCTTAAAGCTAATGAATCCCTGGGGGCCCCATGGCTCAATTGTGGAGCAGGCGCACCATGTGCGAAGGATGCAGTCCTCGACGCAGTTGTCCCCAGTTCGATTCCCAGCCCAGAGACGTTTGCTTCATGTCTTCCTCTTTTGCCCTTCCTTCCGTCTAGCAACTAATGAATAAAGGCCAATAGTGCCACTAAAACCTAAAAAGAAAAATGCAAAACAAAAACAAAATTCAGCTTTTCAGAAAATTTGACTGTAACACAGAGATGTAATGTTATTGCCTACACAATCATGGGGTGGACTGCTAACAATACAGTTGCCCAGCAGACAACACTTTCCTCACCACAAAAATCCTAATCTGCAAAATGCTAAAGAAGCGGCTTCTTCACAGAATGGTGAAAAGAAAAAGTGTGGTGAAAGACAGGCTTTGCAATTAAACCAGGGATAATCACAGCGTTCAGAGATTGTGAAGCAAGACCCATTCAAAATTTAGCGGGAGGTTCAGAAGGCCAGGACTGAATCTGGCATCAAAGCTTCAAACATCTTCTTACCTAAGTTAAGGAGAATCAGAAGTGGACTGTTGCTGAGTGGTCCAAAATCTTCTTTTCAGATTAAAGTAAATCTTGCATTTCACTTGGAAATCCCTCGCCTCCCACCCATAGACTGCTGGAGATAGGCACCAACTTCCCCGTGACCCACTATGGAAGAAGCGGCATAGAAAATGACTGACTGAGTGACTTGGAAATAAAGGTTCTTGTGTCTGAAGGAAGAGTGGAGAGACACTCTATCTAAGCTGTTTGAGGTCCAGTGTGACGTTCTCACAGTCAGTGATGATTTGGTTTGCCATGTTATCTTTTGGTGTTAATCCACTATGTCTTAAATCCAAAGTCTGTGCAGTCGTCTATCAGAAGATTGCATAACACTTCATGCTTTTTTATCTGCTGACAAGCATTGAGATGCAAATGTTGATTTCATTTTCCAACAGGATTTGGCACACACTCCCATTACTAAAGTATCAATACCTACCTTAATGACCATGGTATAACTGGTCGTACAATGGACCAAGACAGTGCCAGTAAAAGAAGAAGCCCCTTTCCAAAATAGAAACGTTTTGGAAAAGGGTCTTATGTGCATTCACTTACTTTTTACTTAGCCAGAATTTCTTTCTTAAAAATATTTTTTTAAGGGTCTCACCATAAGATAATCTGAGAGCCACGTGGAAATGACACCAAGGTCATGACTGAGTGTATAACTGACTATTAAACTTCTGTGTAGAAAACACCATCCCGTCACAAAGTGTCATACTACCAATTCATGTAACATGGGTGGATTCGGACAAAGAGAGGAAGCTGGAGTGTCCAGAGAATATCAACGCTGGCACAGGAAAGACAATGAAACTTCACAAATAGAGGCCTAAAAAAACTTCAACTTCAAAACTGAAACCACACTGCTTTAAGAAGCCAATGCTATCCTGTAATGTGCACCCTAAAGGAAAAACAAAAGGATTTAAACTCCAAATGTATTTTTATTTCATGTTGTGAAAACCAGCCTATTTAAATGACTGGTACAACACAGCCCATTAATTTCATCCATAAAAACGCTTCTCATATGGGCTAAGCTCCTAGTATTGAGAGATCCCAATGATGCCTCGCATAGAAAAAAAATTAGATGTGTGACCAGTCAGTTGAAATCTGCAGCAGTCAAAGGATGCTGATGAGTGCCTGCTGTTGTTCTGACTTCATTAATCCCACTTTGCTGTGAGATATAAATGCTTCTCACACTAGAGTTATTGGCCAGTGGGCAGAGCCAGCAGCCACAGCCATTGATCAGACTCAGAGGGGCCACATGAGCTGCAGTTATTGCATGGGTGATCTGTTCCTCTTCCCCTTCGTGTTCGTTTGTGTTTTAATGTCTTGCAGCTGCCCTAAAGAAAGTGAAATTTATTAAAAACATTTTTATGGGCGGTTAAAAAAAGTGCTAAAAAATAAATCAACTGATTTAATAAAAATTGGATCAGGACAAGGTGCAAAAGGTACTTTTACAGGTCTTTGAATCTGACGTGCTCTTGTTTTGTGTTTGTGCCCTCCTTGGCCTTTAGAACTGCCCTAATCCCTTGCGGCATGAATTTAACAAGGTGCTGGAAACATTCCTAAGAGATTGTGGTCCGTAATGGTCTAATAGCTTCACACAGCTGCTGAAGCGAATCTCCTGTTCTATCAAAGATTGGATGGACTGGATGGATCAATGTATTCATGTTGTTTATTTCAAATTTGACCCTGCGCTTTGAATGTCTCAAATGAAATCAAGACTAATTGGACCTTACAAGGTTTTTTCAAAGTTACCTAAATCTCCTTTCTTCTACATTATGAACTTCAACAAGTCATTTTCACAATTTCCAGATGCCTAAATGCATTGAGGTAGTGCTATATGATTGGCTGATTCAATAATTGTGTTAAAAAGCAAATAAATGTACCTAACAGGTGTACCTAAAAAAGTGCCCCAATAGTGCATTTATATGTTTTTATTATGTGTTTATCTGCAAATTCTCATACTTTTTACTGTCAGGGAAAACTCCAAATGCCTCAATTTGTCCTCCTTTGGCTAATTAAACACTAAAACACGATTATTCATCTCTATCAATTAAATTGTAAAAATTATGTTACACAATAGCGCTCTTAACAAATGCAGGCATTTATGTTTGATATTCGATATCCTCTGAGCACTATTGCACACAGTATGACGAGAAGTGTACGGAGCCATGAGATGACAGGTGGCTAATGGGACACTGCAAACCGACCGTGGACTGATGCTTCAACATAAACCGCTGCTTGCCTCAACAAATAACACTAAAAGTCTGATCGCAGAAACAAGGAAAAACTCAACAACGTAATAGGATCTCAAAAGTGTCTGGATTAGATTGTTGTAGTAATTATTTTGACAAGCTGTTCAATGAAATTGCATGAAATTGCCTTTTTTAAAACAATGTTCTCATTCAGGGCAGGACAGTCATATTGAAAGAACATCTGAATGAAAAATCTCTAGTGTGGTGATGCCTTTTAGACTTAGACACGTGCAGAGGATTTATAACCAAGAATTATTCTCTTAAACAATATCACAGTTAATTTAAATATTTGGACATTGTTTTATCATAAGTTCAAATCAGTTACACCTTTGCTACCAAGTTCATTGGATGTTCCTGTTTTCTGATGATATCATGTATGTGATTACAGTTTTAGTTTAATGGCTAATCTCCACTGCCTGTAGGCTAAACTCTTTGATAGCATTTTAACAAGTGAACCTGTGGCTGCATGCCCCCCAGATATTATGGTAGCTACGTGATTATAAAAGGTGATGGTTAGTTTATGCCTCCAGTCTCTGTTATAATTATAGCTGTATTCCACATTTTAAATCCTAGAAATTACATGGGGTGCACATTCAGAATCTTACAAGGCCAATGTTCCATCCTGTTACTGATACAGGAGGTCTACTATATACAGAGCCCTGCAAAAATATTAATTCTTTGAATTTTTCCACATTTTCGAATGTTAACGCCAAAGTGGAAGGAGAAGGATACATACTAAAGATTGAATGTTCTTAGCTATTCTTCCTGGCAAAATAACCAGTAATATTGGACAATGTCTATGGACATCAATTCTTAAGTCTTGCCACAGATTGTCATTTGTACTTGGCTGTGGCTTTTGCCTAGGCCATTCTAACACAAAAATATGACGTCATCTAAGCTTTACTTCAGGTTATTTATGTAGCGCCGCTTTATAGCAAGTGTCCTCTCAAGCTACAGGAACTCCCTTTAGTTGATCCTTACCAGCAGATTAGTGTGTGCAGCCATCTGCTGCAAATGAGTTGACACACTAGTCCAGGAGTACTTTCTTTAAGAAAACGCAAAGAGCATATGCTCTTTTAGTGACTTTATCTGGGAGAGAAACAGCTAAACACAAACTCTGAGCCAGTAGTACAAACTAGGGAGTGGAAAACAGTGCATATAGTTTGTGTAAGCAGTAGGTCCTTTAGTAGCATTTTTCCAGGAGACAGACGAGTCTAAAAACTCTAAAAGAAAGACAGGGCCAAGGGTACCATATATAGGGAGAGATAAATTAGTTATTAGCAGGACTAGCAAGCCTGTAAAAAGAAGCTAAAATGGAAAAATATACTAATATATAAATTTTAAGTCTCATCAGAACTCTCACTGCAACATGTTAACTGAAGACTTAACTTTTTTTGGCTTCTTAAGAATAAAATATTTACATCTTTCCAGCCTTAAAAAACAAATACAAGGACTAGTTTGTCTGCATCAGTCTGGGACAGAATATGTGTTTAACTGGTAATTCAATCTGAAAAGACTCACAAAGTGTTACGATGAAGCAATTCAGCCAGAACCCAAAATGCAGCCAGACAAGAGAACGGTTAACCAAAAGATTTATTATAAAAATAACAATTTGGGTAGATGGGGTTCCACAGGAAGTGGCCAGACTGGAAGGACAGGAATGGAGGTTTCACAGGGAACTGAAATCCAGCCGGGGACGAAGGGGAAGTGGACAACAGGAGGTCTTGGGGGTTCCGGGAACAAACAGGGGACAGAGAATATTTCCACCAACCAGATGCAGAGGTGTGAGACAATCCAAGGTAAAGCACTGGAGGGTTTCAGGCAGGGGTAGTCCAGGAATCCAGAAACAGAGTCAGAAACAGGCAGGTTTCAGCAACGGGAGGTCAGGACTTTTCCAAACAGCAGAAGGACTTAGCAGAAATCTGTGGTCAAAAAACAGGCAGGATCAGATAACCAGAAAAACTCTATTGAAACATGAATCAAGGCTTGAAAGCTGTGACAGAGGCAACAGATGATCTCGCACTGAACTGGTGACGAGCAGCTATTTAAATAGGAGCAGCCCAGTGCAGGTGAAGGCAATGAGTAATCAGCACAGTCAAGGTAGAGCTGAAGGGCTGGAATCATGACACAAAGAGAGGGTTGGCAATTAGAAAAGTTTTAATGATGTGAAATGACATTATTATATCTTTGGCGCTCGGACCTGGGAGGAAGACATGAATGCTGTGAATGAAATGAGCTAAGATGATCATTTGTAAGGCTTAGATTTAGAGATGTCTTCCCCCTGATCCGACACTGGTGGTGGATTGGCGGCCAGGGAGCGAGGAAGCCAGGAGTAGATGTGAAGGAAGATGGTGGAGGTGGGGTGGAGGAGGGATGAGCTCAGCTGACAAGCAAGGAGGAACACAGCTGAAGGTCCTTTAAAAACAAGGCATCGGAAGGTGATTGGATGATGAATCAGGCGGACAGGATGCTGATTGGAAGGCCGGGAGAGGCACGGGGAAGACATTGGACGGTGGAGATGGTGAGGGTGAGTCTTTCATTCTGAATTTTCATTTGAACTTCCTTAATCCTAGAAGCCTGTTTAATATGGGATTTAGATGATATGCCCTGGTCAAAGATAACACCAAGGATCTTTACATCTGTCATAGTTTGTTTCCTTGTTCTACAGATCAGAAGTGGCATAATTTGAAAAAAAAAAGATTTAGTAATTAAAACAGACTTGCCAAAATTGCACGACGAGAACTGGGCATAAGACCAGGAAAGCTTAAACAAAATCCAGCAAGGAACAAAGACAACCAGGGAGCTTAAATACTGGGAAGGAGCGGAAAGTGACATAGAAATCAGGTGGGTCTAGTCAGAGGAGGGCTGAACAACTGAAGGAGAGTGCAGAGCAGGGAGCAGACAATGTCTTGTTAACACAGAGAAAGAAAGAAACCAAACACACAAAAAGAACTACAAATCAAGGCAGGAAAAAAACAACACTAATAGAGTCAAAAGCAAACCAGAAAACAAAACACACAAAATGACTAAGAAACTTTGTACAAAGGAATGAACCAATATGGAAAGACCCAAATGGCAAATAAGAAACAACTGAATACGCAATACTTACGTTTCATGACGGCATCCTCACTGGAAGCCAAGGTAATAACATCCAGAGTCACTGACTGACTAAGCAGTTTATATTTTAGATGCTTGGGTCCAAAGATTACAACCTCTCAGAATGTGAAAGCAAAAAGTTATATGTAATTCAGGCTTTATACAAATATATAGTAAAGAGAATTGGTTTAAGTGCCAAACCCTGCAGTACAATATGCCAAACCATTGCATTGTAGCTCTAGCTGTCTGTCTGGTGTAGCTTTCCTGGTGGAAAATTAGCCTATGGCCCAGTCTTCTCATCAACTCAAACCAACTTCCCTGTGCACACTGAACAAAAGCACCTCCACAGAATAATACTGCAACTGTCGTATTTCACAGTTATGTGTAGATGGTGTTCAGGGGAATGGGAACACACAGGGGAATGTTATTTAATAACTGAATGACTTCTGAAGGCAGATGGTTTCACTGTATTTTATTTATAGGTATCATGGTAAATACAGCTGAATAGAAATACATTTCACAATATTCAGATTTTTGTTTGTCAAAACTTTTCAAACCATGTATCCTTATTAAAAGAGATATAAAGCACCATAAGGACTTCTGATTGCCTCTACTTTTTACAGACATTGTTCACAAAACACAAAAGGGATTATCTCTGTAATTATATTTTAGCAAAATAATTTGCCTCCAAAGTTTTCTAAAAAAATAAAAAAAATTAAAAATAAAAAATAAACTAATGCTTTAGTTGTATGTTTAAGTTGGGCCTCTATCAATAAGCTGCCAACGGTGCCTGAAAAGCTGAGATCCTGTACAGCCACAAATACAAAGGATGAGGAGAAATAATAAGTAGCATCAGTGTACAGTCAACAAATATGAATGATTTGGTCCTTAGGTCAATATTACACACTCTGCCTTGCACTAAACTTATAAGACTGCTAAACTCTGAGTGAGTAAAAAGTTTAAGAAAGAAACATCCACAAGAACCTCTAACTCCTGTTCAGACAGACAGTAAATCCACCAGCTAAAAGAAATAGTATTTATTTAGTTAAGAACATATCTTTGACCAGTTTACTTTCGTAAATCACATCACTATGTGTCTTGAAACCCAATCAATTAAGAAATTGCTTTCATGTAAAAAATGATTTGCTTACTACAATAGGACTACGTATATCCTGCTTCATGTGTCTAACAAAAATCTTTTGTATATAATGAACTGTCAAAGTCATCTTTTTGTGAACATGTTTGCTTGTACATGCAGTAAAGCAAAAAAAAACCCCAAAACTACAGAAACTTTAATACATATGAATGTTTCTACGTTACAAATATAGAGAAGATAGCCTGAAGCTTTGTTTAAAATGGCATGCAGTCTGACCGTACCAGGCTATAAATAACGTGCAAAAGTCCATTGCCTTTCATTGTCCTTTAGGATACAGTATGCATTGTTTTTAGCCACATATTCATTGCATCATCAATCAGATGTGTGGAAAATGTCAAATACTGCATTGCACATTTTGCAAAGATGGTTTCACGATCAACAGCTAAAGAAACATAACTTACTCTTATATTAGTATTAATTTACATGCAATGAGAATCTTGCAAAATGTGACAAAGAATCTGTACTTATTACTAAAAAGACTGTATGTTCTAAAGTAAAATTATTTCAGGTCAGAGTTGTGCAGAACAGTCTGATAGAAACACCAGACATGCATAATACAGAACAGTAGCTAAACCTTTCTCCAGTCATCCATTTGATTTCCTGAAAACTGGACTGAAAGCAAAAAGCTACTGGAACAAAAAAAAAACTAAATATGGTGGCAGTGGAAACCGTGCAGAACATGAGCTGAAAGAGAAGGTGATTTCTGTTGGCCTGTGTGGAGTATTGGGAAGCATTAGGAAGACCTTTTTTCTTAAGCTATTACATCATGTATTTTTAAAAGGGGAAGGCAGATTAAAAAGTTAAAATCCAAGAAACAATCATGGCAGTGATGTAAGGCCTTGAGCTGTGTCCTGCATACTGAGCTCCCCTGATAAAGAGGAATAAATCTTTTATTGCAATAGCATATTTTCCCAATGAAATATTTAGGAAAAATCCAACCTTTTATTGGAGGGCACGCTTTAATAATTATCGTCACCTCTATGCTTACTATAAAACAAATATACCTGAAGAATTCTTGTTATTTATACCTTACTTTTTAAGTCGATCAGTGTCCAAAATCCATTTATTAGGTACCTGACTCATTTAAATTACACAGCTCTGAACATTCTAACTTGTGTTTATACTGTATGCTCCTAATTTTATCTTTAACCTTTCTCTAATTTAAAAACTGCTTTGTACTTTACATTGCTTGCTCTGTTTGCAGAATTGTAGATTCTACTGTGTCAAAATAATGTCCCTTTCAGGTTTAATAAAGTGCCTGCCCGCCTGTCTGAATGCAGCATGGACCCATTTCTTTTAGCCACTCTTCCAAGTGAGAAAGACAAGAGTGCATGCCATTCAAGTAAAAGAGAGCTGTATCTTTGTAAGTTATGATGTGGTTACAAAAATAGCTCTAAACCTGTCCATGTCTACAATCAGTGAGTAAAGAATGTCTCTAAAGCTCACTGCCAGAGAACTGCAGCAAAGATTTGCGTCTTAAGGTCATCAAACCTTTAAGACAATCACTAGACTCTACAGGCCATCTGGTTGTTTGGGAATAATGCCAGACAAAAAGCTGTTTTTGTCCTGCCATAACAAACAGAAACATGTGAGAGTTGTTAAATGCTACATGGACTTTAACTAGAACTGTACAATTTGGTAAATGAGACTAAGATTAAACTTACGACAGCAAACAATCCAGGTTGGTCAAATGTAAAAAAACGCTGTACACCTGCTTTTCATATCTGGTGTCCTCTGCAGGAAAACTGTCATGATGTGCTTTTTCAGCAAACTAATGACCCACAACGTATGACCAAATCATCACAGTAATTGTTTATCAAACCTTCAGCCTTCTTCCATGGTGATCTCAGTCCCTAGATGTAATCCTATAGAAAATCAAACAGGTATGCTAAGGAGAGGGTAAGGGAGGACCCAGGTATGCAAAAAGAACTGGTCGTAGATCCCTCTCTCTGTATGCTCCAACCTTGTGAAATGTTATAAACTGCTGTCCTGTCTTCAAAATAAGGTTTAACAAGGTATTAACAGAAGGAGCATCAAAAATTGTGGCATCAGTGATTTAGTTAAAAAACATTTCTTAACATTGGATTTTTCTAAAGTTATTACTGTAAGAATATGCTACGGCGATAAAAGATTAATTGATTTTTATGCCATTATACATGTTTATCAGGTGTCCTAATAAATCTGTTGATTTTATCTTTTGATGTTCCATCGTGAAATTGTTGTCAACACTGTTTTTTAGTTCTTCTTGGTTTAAAGCAGATCTTATTAGGTTTATAGATCTTTATCCTCTAGACTCAGTCTAGTCACCTGCTTTCCCCTTAGACTTTACGCCTTCAGTCTTTATTTGGAATGATGCTCTTTTAAAAAGACACATTTCATTTTAGTTCAGCCATAAAACCATATTAAATAATTAGGAACTCACACAAATTACCCAAACATATTTGAGTTTGCTACTAAAGACTCCTGGCGAGACCCAGAGCTCAGGTGGACGGCCTGGAGGTCCTCCCGTACAAACATAGCGTTCAGGCGGACGCCCCGGAGGTCACCCAGTGCAAACACAGAGTTCAGAAGGATGGCCCGGAGGTCCTACCGTGCACACACAGAGTTCAGGCAGTCTGGGACGATGGAGCAGGCTGTCAGGAGGCCGGCGGTGGAACCTTTTTGGATAAATGGGTCTTAATGGTGTTTAATTAGTTATCATGTTTAGTAAAATAATATTTAGGGAAATATTATTTCCTAGATTGGAAGCTAACATATAAAGCGGGCGAACACGTGTTCTTAGCCGTTAGTGGTGGAGCTAACAAAAGAAGCTTATAGCTTGTCATCAGAATCAAACACATACCTTTAAAATACCTTAAAAGGGTATAAGCGTGGACGGCACGTTATGGCCGATCTTGTGTGTTTAAAAATCACCCTTTAAATAAAGATTGTCTTAACTTTAAAAACAGAACACATCCTTAGCTGAGTGCTAGACTGCTTGCACTTACTGTATGAGTTTCTCAACACAAACAAAAAAACAAATGTCATTAAACAAATTCTAAACTAATCTTCTCTGCCAAACACTACCTCTTACGTGAAACATGCTCAAGATAAGTTGTCCTGGGCGTTGAGGATCCACAGGAACCTCAATGCCCATTTTCAAAAATCCTTGTGTGGGTAAACCAAGGGTTAGCTTGCAGCCAACCTCCGTAGCTGTGGGGTCGGGCGCCTCGTTCTGCCGGCCCGGCCGAACGTTAATGCTGTGGCCACGGTGATGCGGTACCTTTGTCCTTCCTTCAGACCAGGAGAACAACTCCACTCGGTGTAGAGACAGGGTCTCTGCTGGGAACTCTCTGGAACACAGTTTGCTTCTGTAGACCTCAGAAAGAAAAGTCATCCAGTTTCAAGAGTCATGTCTGCTTCCCAGCAAGAAGACAGGCGCGCACGTGCCTCTCCTGTGCCTCTCCTGAGATCTGTTTATTGGAACGCCGGGGTTTTTATTTAAACAGTGACTTCACGGAAAGTCCGCTGTCCTTCTGTTCCTAGCTGTACTGGAAGTAGGTTAATGCGATTTATTTTGAAAGTTCCAGAAAAGGTCTTACTGACCTTTAATGTTGTAACCCATGGCTCGGCCCCAACACTTAGTACTCAGTTGTAGTTGACTTGCTAGTTATGCTAGCCTGAATAAAAGTCAGGGTCTTTGGCTCAGAAGCTGAAAGGTTTGAGAACCACTGGTTTAAAGTACTGACTGCTTGTCAGTGACTTGCAGCAATCCATCCATACATTGTCTTCCGCTTATCTGGGGTCAGGTCGCGGGGGCAGCAGCCTAAGCAGAGAGACCCAAACTTTTCTCTCCCCAGCCACTTGGGCCAGCTCATCCGGGGGATGCCCAAGGCGTTCCCAGGCTAGCCGAGAAACATAGTCCCTCCAGCATGTCCTGGGTCTTCCTCTAGTTTTCCTCCCGGTGGGACATGCCCGGAACACCTCACCAGGGAGGCGTCCAGCAGGCATGCTAACCAGATGCCCGAGCCAACCTAACTGGCTTCTCTCGACGTGGAGAAGCACGGCAGACCGGTACAGAGCCCACATCATTGCTGACACAGCTCCAATCCGTATATTGGTCTCCCGCTCCATTTTTCCCTCATTTGTGAACAAGACCCCAAGATATTGAACTCCTTCACTTGAGGCAGGACCTCCCCCCCGACCTTCTGACACCAGTCATACAGGAACCTAATAGCATGTATCCCGGACTTCCCCCCACAGGATTCCCCAAGGGACACGGTCGAACGCCTTCTCCAAGTCCACAGAGCACATGTAGACTGGTTGGGCAAACTCCCATGCATCCTCCAGGACCCTGCTGTGGGTGTTGAGCTGGTCCAGTGTTCCACGGCCAGTACAAAAACCACAGAGCACTTCCTCAATCCAAGGTCCGACCATCCGACCACTCCCTCTTCAGCCTAACAGCGTCCCACCAGCGGGTTCGAGGATTGCTTCCGCGACAACCATCAACAACCTTGCGACCACAGCTCTGGTAAGCCTCCTCGGCAATGGAGACACGGAACATGGCCCACCCGGACTCGATGTCCCCCACCTCCCCTGGAACGTGTTTGAAGCTCTCCTGGAGGTGGGAGTTGAAGCTCCGCCTCACAGGAGCTCACCAGGCACTCCCAGCAGACCCTCAAGGTGGGAGTGGCTAAAGCCCATCCTGTAAGGACTCCATGGGTGAAAGCCCAGCCACCAGGCGGTTGCCAGCGTGCCCCACTTCCAGGCCTGGCTCCAGAGTGGGGCCCCAGTGACCTGCGTCCGGGCGAGGGAACACTGTGTCCATTTGTGGCAATCATCATAACCTGCAGCAAACAGTGATCTTTTTAGAGATGCAGTCTGTGTTAGATCTTAATTTGCATCAGATGTTATTGCCTTAAAACAGTGGTGTCTGATTCAACAGCCGATTTCGAGCATGTTTTAAACTTGTCCTTGCTGCATCACAGTGGAGATGGACAATTTGTGTCTTTTTGAAGATTGCTTTTTTTTTTCCAGCCCCCTTAAAAGACCCTGCTCCTCAGGCTCCCCAAAAGCTCCTCATTTATACTAGTATCACTTCCATTTTAGCCTCAATTAGCAATTATAATTGGTTTCCATGTGTGTATTGTTTTTTTTTTATTATTACAGATTAGTTTTTCCTAATATTGCTAAGAGTATATGGCCTGATCAACCTAGGTTGCAAATTACGTGGACATGTTTATCTTAATTCCCTTCAATAAATATGTTTATATTATTCTTCTAAAGGTTAATATTGTAGGATTTTGGTATTAAACACAACGCCTCATTATGAGAATATAAAGCATCCTCTGCCCACTTTGGCAGATGCCTCTTGTTCTGATGCTATCATTAGCAGCTTTGCGGCAGTTTAGCTATTGTTCAATCCCAGGAGCTTTAGATTGTCCCCAACAGCTGCCTGTGCCTATCTTCTACCTGCCCTCTTTTATGCTTTGGGTTTGAATCATTACTAAGCCACACTGTTACCGTCCTTCAAAAAAAAAAAAAAAGAAAACACCCCACAGAGCCTGAGGATGAGTCAGGAGGTCAGGAAAAGACAGCCTTCAGTTGCTGCAGTAACTTGAAATTCAGGTTGTTTTTACTTCATTCCTTAAAGCTCATAAGATGTGTTCAAGGTATCTCAGAAGTAGTGTTCTAGATACTTCCCAATTGTTATGCATAACTACTGAGAAAACCTTTCTCCATTAATTGTTTGTTGGGGAAGCTTTGTGTAAATAACATTTTCCTACTCATGTTTATCCTGTATGAAAAAGCATGTGTAGTGAAAAAAAAGTTAGTTCTTATCTCATCTTTGCAATTTGTTATGTTGTTCACACAAATATGTGAAGCAATGCATATTAAAACTTAAAACACATCGATGTAACTGCTCTAGCTCTGCTGAAATCCCCTGAGAGGATTTAAAAATATAATTTGGCGAGTGAATGATCTGCGATTGTTCTTGGCATGTGAACACGTCTCACTTCAGTGTGTGTGAAAGTATGGTTGACTAGTTGGAGAGGGCTAAAACACTAAAATGAATTGCCATTAGCAATTAAGAAGCTCTGAGTCACTGTACTATTTCTGCATTTCAGTTTCAGAACAGAACAGTCATTAGCGTGTACACTTGTGTGAAATTAACAAGACAAACACAACATGGCTACTGTTTACAACGAGGTCACTGCAAGACACACTGCTTTACAAACATATACAGACCTATTAAAATATTGCTTGAATGCATGCATAAATGCATGTGTATGTTTGGCAAAAGCTGGCACAGACTCCTTATTTATAACCATCAGTGCTCCTAACAAACTCAATCAGTGTGTACATCCCTGCTGTTAGGAAATCCATTGTTCTCTACTGCATTTTGTTTTACTATGAGCAATTTCAAAAGAGAGTTGTAATGTACCAAGTTGTAAATCTTATCAAACCTTTCATAGAAGTCTGCTGTGAGAGGGGTTGGAACATCTTTGAACCATTGATGCAGTCTGCAATACAAAATTCACAGCTAACGACCTCAACTTTGGACATGTCCTGACAAAATCCATAATCTCTTCCTTTTTTATTTTGCTGTACACAATTGTAGCAAAAATATTTACAAAGTTCTTGAATAAATTTCGACCATTATTTTTTTTATCTGTACTGGTTTATTTTTTAACTAAAGTTTTTAGACTCCTAACGTGTACATCAGAGGATAAATGCATGATATTTTAGATTATTCACTTATTATTTGCAACATATTAAAATCTTATTGAGTGAAACTAATACTAACTATTTCATTATGATTTTGAATTTTGAATAATTTTACTTTGTGGTTACAAAATGTGGAGGTCAAACCTCAGTTTGTGCATGTTAAATACCTGCTCATTATTTAAACCTCCAGTCTATCTGATAGGGGCTTGATAATCTCAGTTAAGGTGTCGGGTTTATCCAGATTCAATAAATGCAGAGTGACCTGCTTTAGGCTAAAATACAAACACAATATAATTTAAACTGAGGAATACATCTTCATCCAGTCCTATTGTTATTGCATAAACACATTCTAATGCTGATGATGACTAACATCCACTTCAGCCAGCAGACCTTAATGAAGAGAAATGTTCAGAAAAATATTAGGAGAAATATATAAACAATAGAGAAAATGTACACCTTTGCCTCAGGGTAAAAACATCATTAAAATGGATCAACAAGGACTCATGAGAACAATAATGCAAAAGTGTGAGATATTTTACATAGATTATAACAAGTAGCATGTTTTAAACAAGTTCATCACTAACAACGGTAATAAATATTATATACGATTTTTGAAAAAATGTATAAATTAGGAATGTTAATATTTGAAAACAGAAAATGTAATTAGTTCAGAAATATTTATCATTAATATTTATTTTGGGATAAATAATAATCATATAAAACATTAAAAATGAAGGCTCAAAAAGTCTACACTTCACAAATAAAAGATTAAAGCACACTCACTGGATACATAACACGAGTTCTGTTGTTAATATTGGGGTCAGATCCTATGTGAAATCATCTTGAAAATTCTTTCTGTAAAATAATAATTTTCTATCTTCTGTTAAAAGATTATAAGCACTTTGCTGGTAGATTAATATCTTAGTGTTTTCATTCAATTAACAATCCTAATTAACTGGACCTAGACACTAAAGGCTAGTCAGAGGGGCCAAAACAGCTGTTTTAAAACAACTCCAATCTTAAATTCTTTCACATGACTCAATGAACCTTTAAACTGTTGCAATTTCTGCATTTATTTATGGAGGACCAACTGATAATTTACTGATTAAGTACTGAGAAAAGTTTCCAGTCAGAGTAACTGCCTGCAAGTAAGGTAAAGTGAGGTGAAAAGCTAGGAGAGCTAAGAGAACCATAATAATGAGTAACATTTCTAAAGTGTGTCCTTTGGGTTACTTTCGTACAGTAGCGAAAAGTGTCTCTTACAAGTAGGCCTTCTCTATCCAGCCAATATCTGAAGGCCCCAGGCCTCACACACCCAGCCCAAGATTATTGCATGATTATTGTACTAATAATCTTGCAATTACACCCAAACAACCCACCTGGAGTTTCTCTAATTTGGACAAATGTCTCATATACCAACTACTGAGATATTACTGCATTGCAGACTAAGTCGGAAGTCAAGATTTGTACAATTAACACAAATTAAAACAAATTAAAACAATTAACAAAAATTAAAACCATATGAAGGTGAGCCTTGGAAATGGGAAATTACTACAGCAAAAAATTTAAATAAATAATATTTATTAAATCAGTTTTAATCACCATAGATGCACATTTAAAACCAAATGTAATTTTGGATTAATCTGTCAATAATCATTCAAAATGTTCTCAGAAGATTCATTGTGATCATCATCTTAGGACAATTTTTGTATTTTCACTGCTTTAATTAGTTGAAAAGGTAAGAGCCTCAAAGCCTTTCCAGGTCTATGCAGCCTTTTTGGTCCACAGATTCCTTCCAGCATCAAAACATCCAAATCCAAACTTTATATAAGTCTGTGAGTCCACTTAGTGCTTTTCAGTTGTCATTTGATGTGACAAAATGTTTAATACAATCATTTCAGATATACTGGTGTAAAAAGGAAAAACATGACTTTTTTGGCTGAATTCTTAGCCACGTCTACAGTCACCATCTTTTCCCAGCACTTTAACATCTCTATGGTTACTGATAGCATTCACAGCCATACAAAACTGCCTGAGGGAATATACTATATTTACTTCTTCATATACAAAGTTCTAATTTCACTGTAGCCTGGGTGCAATATGTATAGAACAAAATCTGATTCATTCCCTGTGTAATTACTGTTTTCGATCCTAACAAAAAGAGTAAAATCACAGTGTTGCTCAGCTGAGCCAGTTCAGTTCTGTCTAATAATACAATGGCTGCACTGTAGTTGTTGGGAGGATGTTTGCAAGTGGAGCACAATAAATTAAATCAGTAGAGATGTACAGGGGTTGGACAATGAAACTGAAACACCTGGTTTTAGACCACAATAATTTATTAGTATGGTGTAGGTCCTCCTTTTGCAGCCAATACAGTGTCAATTCGTCTTGGGAATGACATATACAAGTCCTGCACAGTGGTCAGAGGGATTTTAAGCCATTCTTCTTGCAGGATAGTGGTCAGGTCACTACGTGATACTGGTGGAGGAAAACGTTTCCTGACTCGCTCCTCCAAAACACCCCAAAGTGGCTCAATAATACTTAGATCTGGTGACTGTGCAGGCCATGAGAGATGTTCAACTTCACTTTCATGTTCATCAAACCAATCTTTCACCAGTCTTGCTGTGTGTATTGGTGCATTGTCATCCTAATACACAGCACCGCCTTCAGAATACAATGTTTGAACCATTGGATGCACATGGTCCTCAAGAATGGTTCAGTAGTCCTTGGCAGTGACGCACCCATCTAGCACAAGTATTGGGCCAAGGAAATGCCATGATATGGCAGCCCAAACCATCACTGATCCACCCCCATGCTTGACTCTGGGCATGCAACAGTCTGGGTGGTACGCTTCTTTCGGGCTTCTCCACACCGTAACTCTCCCGGATGTGGGGAAAACAGTAAAGGTGGACTCATCAGAGAACAATACATGTTTCACATTGTCCACAGCTCAAGATTTGCGCTCCTTGCACCATTGAAACCGACGTTTGGCATTGGCATGAGTGACCAAAGGTTTGGCTATAGCAGCCCGGCCGTGTATATTGACCTTGTGGAGCTCCCGACGGACAGTTCTGGGGGAAACAGGAGAGTTGAGGTGCACATTTAATTCTGCCATGATTTGGGCGGCTGTGGTTTTATGTTTTTTGGATACAATCCGGGTTAGCACCCGAACATCCCATTTCAGACAGGGATGTTCACAGTTAATCCAGTTGGACGTCCTTCTTGGTGGTATGCTGACATTACCCTGGATACCATGGCTCTTGATACATCACAAAGACTTGCTGTCTTGGTCACAGATGCGCCAGCAAGACGTGCACCAACAATTTATCCTCTTTTGAACTCTGGTATGTCACCCATATTGTTGTGTGCATTTCAATATTTTGAGCAAAACTGTGCTCTTACCCTGCTAATTGAACCTTCACACTCTGCTCTTCCTGTTGCAATGTGCAATCAATGAAGACTGGCTACCAGGCTGGTCCAATTTAGCCATGAAACCTCCCACACTAAAATGACAGGTGTTTCAGTTTCATTGTCCAACCCCTGTAAGTATGTGGAAGGAAATGTTTCTTTTGCCTTCAGTACAAATTTTGTTAAAAACGTCTCAAAATGATTTATTACCCTAACACATTTGTTTTCACATGTTGTGATTATGAATATGAATATGTTATTTAATATTAATACTTTATTATTTAATTAAATAATATTTCGGTCTGTTAAGGGTTGTCCTGTGAATACCAGCCTAATAAGGCGGTGGCCAGGCTTTGACATTATTGAACAGCAAAACTCTGCACACACACAGAATGAATTCACACAATTTCTTAAAATACAAGAATTTATTAACAAAAATAAATCAACTCAAAATCAAACATATTTCAATCAACAAACTCTTTACTATGCTAAAACAATCCAAGTAAACAAAAAAACAAAATGAAAGAATAAGAAAGGCTAATGGGCTAAGTACAATACAAACAAGCTGATCAAAGATGGTTGAAAACCATGACTGAAGGAGTGATGCAACATTACCATGCAATGTTATTCATGTTTCAGAACCAAGGATTATCTTGAAGAATCTGGAATTGAAGTTAAGTTAGTCTTGGAACTAACTTAGGCAATGATTGGCATACCTTTAAACAACCATTCACAATGCAAGATCAGATAAAATATTATTTTAATAAAATATCATTTTAAAGAATGATTTGCTCAATAAACCAACCTTCTGGATGGCCAATTCTCAACGGTGTTTAATTAGCTGCCTTTATTTATTGAAATAATATTTAAAGAAATTTTATTTTGAATAAGAACCAAATCTTTGAGAAATTGGCTTAATTGTGTTACTTAGTTGTCAAGTTTAGTAAAATAATATTTAGGGAAATATTATTTTACAAGATTGAAAACTAACAACCTTTTTGGGTAAATGATCTTTAGCAGTCAAGCATGTGTTCTTAGCTGTTAGCGATTAAAGCTAACAAAAGAAGCTTATAGCTTATCATCAGAATCAAACACATACTTTTAAAATACCATTAATAAAAGGGTTAAAATGTATAAGCGTCAATGGTGCGATATGGCCGATCTTCTGTGTTTAAAATCACCCTTTAAATAAAGTTTGTCTTAACTTAAAAACAAACAAACACAGAACACACAAATTGAGCACATGTGCTGAGCAGATAATCTGCTAGCAATAAGATAGCTGAGTTTTCAACGTAAACAAAACCAAACGTCATAAAACCAAAAATGTTTAGATTATTTCATTCTAAACTACTTCTCTGTGCCCAAAACACAACCTCTTACGTGAACCGTGCTGAGGAAAAGTTGTCTGAGGTGACAAAGTTGAAGAAAGCATCCACAGTGAACAAAAGGTTAACTGCAGCTAACCTCTCTAGCTGTGGGGTGGGGCGGCTCACTCTGTTAGCTGGCCGAACTGCACGTTACTCGTTACTCTTGTAGCCACGGTGATGCGGTCCCGTTGTCCTTCCTTCAGACCGGGAAAACTGCTCCGCTCAGCGTTGCAGACACAGGGTCTCTGCTGGGAACTCTCTGGATCACAATTAGTTTCTGTAGACCTCAGAGAGAAAAGTCAAGCCACGCTTGTACCTTAATGACCCCCATTCATGAATGAATACCGGATACACAAACAGCAATTCATTCCTACTTAACTTTGTGCATATGATCGCGTGATCATATGACACTCTTGGATCCAGTTTGAAGAGTTTATGTCTGCCTGCAAAGAGACATTAGCGTGGTGTGTCCCTCCGTCAAGTTCCGCTGGGGACCTGCGTGTAAGAGGTCAGTTTGTTGCAAAAGTGGGGTTTTTATTCTGACAGTGATGTCACGGGAAGTCCGCTGTTATTCCGTTTCTGGCTGTGCTGGAAGTAGGTTTATGCGATTTATTTTGAAAGTTCCAGAAAAGCTCGTACCGGCCCATCATGTTGTACCCATGGCCATGGTCCCAACACACATGAATGATATACTTTGAGAAAGAGCTGGTGCTACTGAACTCTTTACAGTGTTGGACCACTTGTTTGCTGAATATTGAACCATTTGCACCTTGCTGGACGCCACTATGCCTTTCCAACGTCATCTGCCATTTTGTACCGCAGGATAGTCTGTCCTACAAAACCCAGCAGCCACTGCGGCTGATATGATGGGGCCGTCCCAGGTCTAACGTCACAGGAGACAATATAAGAAGGCGAACATTTGAAAAGAAGCTGCTTTCACGTTGGATACGGGACCAACATCTGAAGCATCTCTCTCTGGAGAAGAAAAGCCCACGTGGATTTTCATTTATTTCTCCCCATTGGCCAACGAGAAACTGAGTGAATTAAGCTTACAGGAATAAGAAGGCTTGTAAGTTTTCAACTTTACCGATCGAAGATGTGGGTTTAACACGTAACCAAAAAAAACCATGTAGTTTTCAAGGAGATGCAATTTTCCCTCCTTGTTTTTTTTTTTTTTATACCAGTCGACTAGTGACGGTCCATCATAATTTTTCTACCTTTCTGCCACGGAGGCCACCAAGGAAGAAAACGGACTGCTGAGTATTCAGGGACGCGTGAAACTCTTCGTTCAACACCATATTCCCTTGTCATATTATCACTTTTTCCATAACTGCTGGTTGATTCCATATGCACCACTGCTGTTTTGCTTTATTTTGTTTAGTTAGATATTTTACCCCATTTTTGTGTAGAACTTTGCATGTTTGAGTAGGTGAAGATTATTAAATTGGAAGAGTGGATTGTATCAGGCTGTGATTTAATAAATATTCACATAGATAAAGAGAAGGTGTTTTGTGTTTATTTTGTACAAGAGTGATTTGTCAGTCAAAATAAGGTTAAAAGTTCCCCACGTTTCGGCAGAAACGGTTAATGAAACAGTGACATCTCTGGTAATAGTTATCAATTATTACTGAGTATTTAACGGTTGTAATTATCAAAGGCGTTGAGCCTCAGTTACAACACCAGAAGACATCTCTGGTCTCGATTCATAAATGAGGATTTTGGTTGAGAAATACATTTTGTCAAATTATGTTTGTTAATTATAATTCTTGATAAATATTAATTAATCAATAATCATAATTCCAACAACAGCCTATTTTGGGAATCACTTCTTATTAGCAGACTTAAACAAATCATACAGTTGTTTGGACTCATAGAGTATTTCACAAACCAGATTTAATATGCTGCAAATGTGTTGCTATAAGTAACTTAATTATCAACTGCAGTCACCTGTTTTTGTGACTTTCACATTTTCATGTAGATGGCAGACACTAACGTAATTACGTTACGTAATAATGTAACATAATCTGCTGCAGCTTCTTGACTCATCACAGTCACTTGATTATTTTAACAACCCTTAGCTCGTTTACTCTTTTAAAATGAGTATAAATTTATATAAATGTTTTTTTAAGTCAAACATAATAATGTAGGAAGCTTTCAAGCTCCTCTAGCCATACACTTATTTGACAGGGAGAATTTGTGAACAATTTCATATACTGTATCAGGTTCTGATGTCTGTCCTGGTTTGATTTTGTTTTAGAGATGGGACACCATAAATATTTGTTTTGCCATATGTACTGTTCTACGAAAACCCACTTGTTTTGATTTTCCTTTGTCTCAATTACATATACTCGTACTCGTCGTCTTCCGCTTTATCCGGGACCGGGTCGCGGGGGCAGCAGACTCAGCAGAGACGCCCAGACGTCCCTCTCCCCAGACACCTCCTCCAGCTCCTCCGGGGGGAGCTCAAGGCGTTCCCAGGCCTTGGGCTCCCCCCAGCGTGTCCTGGGCCGTCCCCTGGGCCTCCTCCCGGTGGGACGTGCCTGGAACACCTCCCAAGGAAGGCGTCCAGGAGGCATCCGATATAGATGCCCGAGCCACCTCAACTGGCTCCTCTCGATGTGGAGGAGCAGCGGCTCTACTCCGAGCCCCTCCCAGATGGCCGAGCTCCTCACCCTATCTCTAAGGGAGTGCCCGGCCACCCTATGGAGGAAGCTCATTTCAGCCGCTTGTATCCGGAATCTCGTTCTTTCGGTCATGACCCACAGTTCATGGCCATAGGTGAGGGTAGGAACGTAGACCGACCGGTAAATCGAGAGCTTCGCTTTTCGGCTCAGCTCTCTCTTCACCACAACGGACCGGCACAGCGCCCCCATTACTGTGGCAGCCGCACCGATCCGTCTGTCGATCTCCCGCTCCATTCTTCCCTCACTCGTGAACAAGACCCCGAGATACTTAAACTCCTCCACTTAAGGCAGGAACTCCCCTCCAACCTGAAGAGGACAAGCCACCCTTTTCCGGTCGAGACCCATGGCCTCGGACTTGACCTCAATTACATATATTATATATTAATAAACACTTTATGTTATTTCAGAAAAAAGTTCAAAAGCCAAAGAATTCACTGAAATGCAACAGTGCTATACATTTTCACAAGAAGGTTGAGTTTCAGGAGCTAAAGCTACCCCCAGCCCACATGACCTTTTGTCCTTATCTATCTGAGGGGTCATTTGTATGACCAGCCCTTTGCTCAGTTTGAGAATAGATGTCTGCAGAGACTTTTAGAATAAGGTTGTGCCATATCTTTTAAAAAATCAAATATCCCATTTAGTGCTTTTTCAGTTTGGGAAAATATTTATTAGGAGGACTTAGGAGGTATTTCATATCATGTGATTGTTACTGGCTTTAATTAAGCCATTTTGGAGTTATGTTGTTTGCCCAGTGTTATTGCTATAGCTGCCTTGCACACATCATTGATTTGATTCCTCATGTGATTGAAAGATGCTGGACCTCATTTGGTGTAGCTCCTCATTCAGGGAACTGAACAGACCCCAAATGCAGGACAAACAAAGAGCTCGTTTATGTAATTCTGAAAGACAACAAAAGGAATCTCAATGTCAGTTCCCTCACAGTGTATCACATGCCCTTAAGTTTGACAACGTTTGACATTTAGTGGTTAGAACAAGCTTTTTCCAGTTAAGGTTCTACTCAAAAGTGAAGCTTTTTCTTTCTCGGGCAAATTTTTGAAAAGGCTATTCATTCCTTTGTTAGCTCAAAGCTGGACTATTGCAATGGCCTGTATAGTGGAATTTGTCAGTCCATCCTCCACAAGCTTCAACTGGTACAAAATACAACTCCCCAACTTCTCTCCAATGCTCCTAAACACGCATATATTACCAACATTTTGTCTTCTCTCCACCGGCTTCCAATGTGCTTTAGGATAGACTTTGAGGTCCTGCTATTTGTTTTCAAGACCATCAATGGCCTCGCTCCAGCTTACTTGTCTGGAAAAATAGGTGAATCGTTTGTTTGCTGTTTTTGCTTCAAAGTTCTGGAACTCCTTGCCAACAGAGCTGCAATCCATCACTGAGCTAGGAGTTTTTAGATTACAGCTAAAAACATGTTGTTTAGACAGGCGTTTGACACATAGTTATTGTTTTGGTGCGGTTTGATGTCATCTTTTTATATCTTCTTTAATCTTTTAACCATGATACTATGTATTTTCTTATCTCTTAGTACTTTTTCCTCTTAGTTTTAGTGCTCCCTGTCATGTAAAGCACTTTGAGCAAAGTTTTAATCGTTGAAAATTGCTTTATACATAAACTCTGATTAAATGATTTATTGATTCATTGATTACATTGATTACATCCCTACTGTGAAACATGGATGAGGCTCAGTTATGTTCTTAGGCTGCTTTGCTGCATCTGGTACAGTATGTCTTGAATCTGTGCAGGGTGTAATGAAATCTCAAGACTATCAAGGGATTCTAGAGAGAAATGTGCTGGCCAGTGTCAGAAAGCTTGGTCTCAGTTGTCCGTCATGGGTCCTGCAACAAGATAATGACCCAAAACACACAGCTAAAAACACCCAAGAATGGCTAAGAGGAAAACATTAGACTATTCTGAAGTGGCCTTCTATGAGCCCTGACCTAAATCCTACTGAGCATCTTTGGAAGGAGCTGAAACATGCTGTCTGGAAAAGGCACCCTTCAAACCTGAGACAACTGGAGCAGTTTGCTCATGAGGAATGGCCCAAAATACCTGCTGAGAGGTGCAGAAGTCTCATTGACAGTTATAGGAATCATTTGATTGCAGTGATTGCCTCAAACGGTTGTGCAACAAAATATTAAGTGAAGGGTACCATCACTTTTGTCCAGACCTGTTTCATGACTTTATTTTTCAGAATAATTTTGTTGATGCATGTTTGAAAAGAGATTTCTGACTTTCATTTGTTAATTTTCATAGAAAGTTTATTCATTATTACCTTTGTCAGATTTAAGTTATTTCTGTGGCTGTTGTGGGTTTTTCTTTCATTAACCAAGGGGTACCAAACATTTTGTCCACGTATGTATATTAATAGAACTGTGAACATCCAGCTTTTTTAACATTGACCTATTGTTGCTTACGGTCTTTGTTGATGAGACGGTCTACTGGAACACTGTCAAGACTCGCTGTGATTTTCCAGGCAACAACAAAATAGTAACAAAACATTTCCTATTAAAATCCTTTTTATTAGTCTTAGGTTGCTTTGAGGCTCTATGTTTTCAGGAACATTTTTTACACTCGAGGTGGATGTTGCTGACAGTTTTCAATGCCTGCATTAAAGCTTTACCTAACAGGTCAAAGTGTAATTTACTGCAAGAGTAAAGAATTAGGTATGAAAAAAACAAATAGAGTAATAATATTTGAATTTTATCAGAAAATTGTTTCTACCATAGCAGGACCCTGGACAACTCTATTTTCCTTATCTGTACCATTGCAGGCATTCATGTAAATATGCTTTGTTTTGCTGACTTTAATAGTAAAAAACATATATAGAAAATGCATGCAATATTTTGAACAGAGAATGCTCTTTAAACCATGTCATTTATCAGTCTGGAATCCAATTCAAATTCAAAAATACTTTATTAATCCCAAAGGGAAATTAAATGTTGTTGTAGCTCATTTTGAGGGTTTCCTCAAAGAGCCGATGTAGATACTGATGGCTGTCGGCAGGAAGGATCTCCTGTAGCGCTCCGTCTTACAGTAGATCTGAAGAAGCCTCTGACTGAAGACACTCTGTTGTTGTAGGACAGTCTCATGAAGAGGATGCTCAGGGTTCTCCATAATGTTCTTCATTTTATGAAGAATCCGTCTTTCCACAATGATTTCCAGAGGTTCCAGAGGAGTCCCCAGCACAGAGCCAGCCTTCTTTATCAGCTTGTTGAGCTTTTTTAAGTCCCTGGCTCTGATGCTGCTTCCCCAGCAGATGATGGCAGAAGAGATCACACGTTCCACAACAGACTTATAGAAGATATGCAGCATCTTGCTGCAAACACCAAAGGACCTAAGCTTCCTCAAGAAGTACAGTCTGCTCTGTCCCTTCTTGTAGATCGCTTCACAGTTGCATCTCCACTCTAGTCTGTTGTCCAGGTGAACACCGAGGTATTTATACTCCTCCACCACCTCCACTTCTTCTCCCATGATAGAAATAGTTTTTGACTTATTCCTGTTTCTCTTAAAATCTACAATCATCTTCTTTGTTTTAGTCACGTTCAAAATGAGATGATTGTTTCCACACCATGCCACAAAGTGGTCCACCACCTTCTTGTACTCAGCTTCTTGTCCATCTCAGATCCACTCCACGAATGCAGAATCATCCGAGTATTTCCGCAGATGACAGGTGTCTGTCTTGTACTGGAAGTCTGAGGTGTACAGAGTGAAAAGGAATGGTGAGAGTACAGTCCCCTGTGGTGCTCCTGTGCTGCTGACTACCTGGTTAGACTCACAACCCTTCAGTCTCACAAACTGTGGTCTGTTTGTCAGGTAGTCTTTGATCCAGGAGATTTGTGAGGCCTCCACCTGAGTCTTCTGGAGTTTCTGACAAAGTAAATCAGGTTGGATTGTGTTAAATGCACTGGAGAAATCAAAGAACATGATCCTCACAGTGCTACTGGCTTTGTCCAGATGACAGTGGGTGTGTTGAAGCAGGTGTATGATGGCATCTTCAACTCCAACTCCACAGCGGTAAGCAAACTGAAGGGGGTCCTGATGGTTTACTGTTTCCTTACTCAGGTGGGCCAACAGGAGTCTCTAGGACCTTCATGATGTGGGATGTCAGGGCAACAGGTCTATAGTCATTGAGGACTGATGGGTGAGTTTTCTTTGGTACCGGAACAAGACAGGAGGTCTTCCCCAACACTGGAACCTTCTTCTGGGCCAGGCTAAGGTTGAAGAGGTGCTGCAGAATCCCACAGAGCTGCTTTGCACAGGCCTTCAGGACTCTAGGGCTGACATGATCTGGACCTACAGCCTTATTCCGATTCAGTCTCTCCAGTTGTCTCTTCACTTGACTTTTTGAGACACACACGTGGAAGGGGGGAAGCAAAGGAAGCATCAGCATCTTCTGATATGGTTGAAGGCAAACATGTAGAAGCAGAAGGGTCTAGGGCTGAGGTGGAAGATAAAAAATGTGAGGTGTTACTGGACAGCTGTGGGTCCTGTGGGTCAAAGGAAGATGGAATGTCTGTTTGGCTGTGAGCATGAGAGGAGGATGCGAAGCTTGTTTCTGAACTGAACCTATTGAAGAATGTGTTCAGTTCATTGGCTCTGTCCAGACCTCCATCGGTCTGATCATCCTTCTGCTTGAAGCCTGTGATCTTCTTCATCCCTGTCCCCTGATATTGTTTTGTTGGAGCTTGCTCTCCAGCTTCTTCTTGTACACCTCCTTGCTGTCTCTTATCTTGACTTTAAGTTGCTTCTGTATACTCCTCAATAATTCTGTTTCCCTCTCTGAAGGCTCTTTTTTTCTTGTTAAGCAGGTCCTTCAGGTCACTGGTGATCCAAGGTTTGTTATTGGGGAAGCATCTCACGGTTCTGGTGGGGATGATGTTATCCACACAGAAGTTTTTATAGTCGGTTACACACTCAGTTATGGCATTGATGTCCTCTCCATGTGGCTGGCACAGTGCGTCCCAGTCTGTAGCCTCAAAGCAACCTTGCAGAGCTTCTTCAGCTTCCTGTGACCATTTTCTCACAGTCCTCTTTATTACAGGTTTCCTCTGAACAAGGGGCTTATATTTCGAGCAGAGAAAAACAAGATTGTGATCTGATTTGCCTAGAGGAGGTCTTGCTGTAGAGATGTACAGGGGTTGGACAATGAAACTGAAACACCTGGTTTTAGACCACAATAATATATTAGTATGGTGTAGGGCCTCCTTTTGTGGCCAATACAGCGTCAATTCGTCTCGGGAATGACATATACAAGTCCTGCACAGTGGTCAGAGGGATTTTAAGCCATTCTTCTTGCAGGATAGTGGCCAGGTCATTACGTGATACTGGTGGAGGAAAACGTTTCCTGACTCGCTCCTCCAAAACACCCCAAAGTGGCTCAATAATATTTAGACCTGGTGTCTGTGCAGGCCATGGGAGATGTTCAACTTCACTTTCATGTTCATCAAACCAATCTTTCACCAGTCTTGCTGTGTGTATTGGTGCACCGCCTTCAGGATACAATGTTTGAACCATTGGATGCACATGGTCCTCAAGAATGGTTCAATAGTCCTTGGCAGTGACGTGTCCATCTACCACAAGTATTGGGCCAAGGGAATGCCATGATATGGCAGCCCCAACCATCACTGATCCACCCCCCTGCTTCACTCTGGGCATGCAACAGTCTGGGTGGTATGCTTCTTTGGGGCTTCTCCACACCGTAACTCTCCCGGATGTGGGGAAAACAGTAAAGGTGGACTCATCAGAGAACAATACATGTTTCACATTGTCCACAGTCCAAGATTTGTGATCCTTGCACCATTGAAACTGACGATTGGCATTGGCATGAGTGACCAAAGGTTTGGCTATAGCAGCCCGGCCGTGTATATTGACCCTGTGGAGCTCCTGACGGACAGTTCTGGTGGAAACAGGAGAGTTGAGGTGCACATTTAATTCTGCCGTGATTTGGGCAGCTGTGGTTTTATGTTTTTTGGATACAATCCGGGTTAGCACCCGAACATCCCTTTCAGACAGCTTCCTCTTGCGTCCACAGTTAATCCTGTTGGATGTGGTTCGTCCTTCTTGGTGGTATGCTGACATTACCCTGGATAACGTGGCTCTTGATACATCACAAAGACTTGTTGTCTTGGTCACAGATGCGCCAGCAAGACGTGCACCAACAATTTGTCCTCTTTTGAACTCTGGTATGTCACCCATAATGTTGTGTACATTTCAATAGTTTGAGCAAAACTGTGCTCTTACCCTGCTAATTGAACCTTCACACTCTGCTCTTACTGGTGCAATGTGCAATCAATGAAGACTGGCTACCAGGCTGGTCCAGTTTAGCCATGAAACCTCCCACACTAAACTGACAGGTGTTTCAGTTTCATTGTCCAACCCCTGTATGAGTCCTTGACATTTGCATAAAACAAATCCAATGTTTTGTTTTCTCTGGTAGAGCAGCTGACAAACTGTTGAAACGTTGGAAGTGTAGCAGAGTGTGAAGCATGGTTAAAATCACCAGAAATTGCCACAAAAGCGTAGGGGTTTTGTGTCTGTAGCTTAGCAACAACTGAGCTGATGGCATCACATGCAGTGTCGGCAACAGCGGAAGGTGGAACGTAAACTGTTGCCAAAATAACACTGGTGAACTCTCTGGGTAAATAATATGGACAAAAACGTACTGCCAGTCCACCTCCATTACATTTGCCGCTCCTCTTTAAATCTCTGTCTGCTCGTATGGTTAAAAAGCCCGGCAGAGAGACACTGGAGTCGGGGATATGATCCTGCAGCCATGTCTCAGTAAAACACATAATACTGCATGCCCGGTACTCTGGCTGGGTCCTTTGTAGGGCTTGGAGTTCATCCAACTTGTTTCCCAGCAATCTCACATTGCTCATCATAATCGACGGAAGAGATGGTTTGAACTTCCTCCTTCTCTCTCTTCTCTTAGCTCCTGCTCTGCATCCACGGTGTCTCCTTTTCAACTCATCAGGGATTTGGGGTTGTAGTTGAAGTATTATTTGAGCTTTTGAGATATTAATCAGCTGCTCCCGGTTGTAAGAAACAACCCCGTTGCCATGGCAATGCATCATAACAAATGTCCAAAAAATAGAAAGTATTAAGAAAAATCCTCCAAGCTGCACAGCATCTGACACCAGAGTGGACAGTCGTCCAAAAACAATCAACTGTATCCACCACAAGAGGAATAGTTCCCAAAAAAGAATAAATCAGAATCAAAAGTAACAGAGCTACTCCAACCTGCTGCCACCTTGAGTGGCGCAATTCTAGAAATGACTGATCCATTTGTGTTAGAGTTGATTTGCGTTATGGAAAACAGCTTCACTATCCAACATAATCAAATCTTGGCTGCCACACTATGTGGAGAGACCAGAAAATTAACTCCTTCTGCTTGTGTTTGACATGTTACTTTTAGATATTGTGCTAGACTTTTGACCCATTTCCCAACGAACCAAGTGCACCTTTCTGTCAAATTGAAGAACTTTATATGAATTAATAAATGCATACAAGCTTAAATGTTTATGTTTGCATCCACTGTCCATTTTTTTTTTTGTGCAGCGATAACAAGAGAACAAGCTCTTGTTCACTAGCAATGAGTCAGACTCGGCAGTTTTTAGATTCACACTTCAGATCAGAAAAATACAGCACAGCTTGGAACCTACAGCTTGTGCTTCACTTCCTTCAGACTGTTCTGGTATTGTTGGCTGACAGGATGCGATTTGTGAATATGCTTTAGTGTGTGTGGGTACACACAGCAACTACTTGGCAGTAGCTTCTGCCTATCTTCAATGCTGTTGTGAATGCCCAAAATCTTCTTTGTGTCTCATGATTTCAAAGCAACTAAAATTTGTAAAACTGTTTAACATTAATAGTTTAAAAAAATATTCACATTCAAACTTGTGGTTTGCCATGAATATGTGGTTTTATCTTTAACACAAGCTTTGTTTAGGATTTTGTGACCAAGAGATCTTCACTAGTAATGTTTTTCAAGTTCAAGCATCTAGTCTGCCTAAAGCACAAATTTGCTTTAGGTTGATTAATTAAAATCATTATACTTAAGCCTAATTTAACATATGCACATGTAACAATTTCAGGCCATTCAATTTAACTTGTGAAAACTGACATCTTATACCACTCTGTTAAATTTTCATGTAAATACATTTTTACAACCAAAATGCTATCAAACTGTACTTTCCATCTGCCTTGGGTTTGGTTTTGTTTTCTGTCATAAGAACCTACACCCCACCACCAAAAACAACAAACATGATCATCTTTGCATTTGCATTGTCACAGAAAATTATCAGACAAATTAGAAAACCTTTGAAATTGGAGGCATGATTCTGTTAGCTAGAAAGATGCCCAAAGCTGCATTGTGTTGGAACCAAGATACCCAGTGTCACTATTATGTTTGATATGCAAAGGTAAACGAAAATCAGACGCATAGTGTCAAAGGTTGTTCTACATTCCCCCTGAACACAACACTCCCCATCTCCCTGTCACTACCACCACTATAAAAGAAAATCTACAAAATTTGAAAGGAACAGGGATTGTTTTATTATAACAATATATAATAATATAAATGAAAGAGAAACATATTTCTCAATTGAACATATCCACACAAAACAGAATAAATTATCAGAACTTAAATCTACATTATACAAAAAAGTGTTAAAAATACTAACTAAAGAAATACACACAAAATACACACTAAAGAAAATCTAATAACAGTATTGTACTGTGAACAGAAAACACAAACAAAAACTACAACCTGACCTTTCTTGCCTTCCTTGATGCAAAATCATCAATAATGTCATCATAGGAGATCTGCTCCCCTATTGAGTGGTTGATACTGATAACAGCAAGGCCAGTGAGCCATTCCTGTGGCATGGCTGACCTCAGGTACGACTTCATCAACTTCAGTTTTGAAAAGCTCCTCGCTGCTTGAGCCACCGTGACTGGCAGAGTCATTGCAATCCTGAGCGGCGTCCAAAAAATTGGAGTAGATCTCAGATAGATCTTATCACGCATAAAAGTGATAAGCTCAGGAGGCTCATGTTTTTGGATGGCAGGTCAGGGAATTTTTTGATTTCCTACACAAGCTGTCTGTCCAAATCAGAGAGTCCTTCAAAGTGCAGTGTGGTGCCAAATGCCTTGCATTGCTCTGCCAGCTCCATATCTGCAGGACTTGGGAAATTTGTCAAAACACCACCTATGTGGACAACTTTTCCTTGATGGCTGATGTAGCTGCATCAATGACAACATTGAAGAATTCAGCCTCCAACTTCTTAAGTGCATCACTGAAAGGCTCATCATGTTACATATGAGAAGTGGCGCTTTGTGGACCTCAGCCTTTTTTGTTTCGAAACAGCCTCCTCATTCATTTCTTCAGAAATTATTATTATGTAAGCATAGCAAGCATAACAGCAAGATAGCCAACAAACATAAACATTATATCAGGAAGTGCATTTTCTGCTGAGCTTTCTTGGTCAAGTATGCAGGTTTGAGTATCCCTGAGAGAGAAAGACATAATTTCCCTGCTATGTTTGTCACTGTGCTTGTGCCATGGTGCCGCCAATGAAAATATTAAGCCACTGCTGTTCAACTTTGATAATTCATATGCACCAAACCTAGACATGTGAAAACTCCTTCAGAAGATGCTTAATAATTGCCTTCCGGATTCAAAAAATGGATAAAAACAGTGATGGTAACCAGGTCTCAGTAAAGTGTCCTATCTATGAATAGATTCCAGCGTATCCTTCACTGAAAAAATAGCTGCACTTTTTAATGTTCCTTTTCTTTGTTTCTTTCTCCTTCAGCACAGTACAGCTGAATGTGGTAATTATTAAATCATGAAAGTGTAATGTGATGTAATTGCAAGCTTTACAAAAACATATTAAACTAACCTAATAGCCATCTGTCACTCTGCCATCCTCTCCAACTGTCAATTTTTGTATAAAGCTGCTTTTCTGGTAAATAGGGGAATCTGAATATAAACCTGCAGGCATCTAAAAGCTCTGTGTTGCTGTTTGGAGAGGCTCCAGGCCATTTGGTAATGTCATATTTCCTGCCCTCTGGGGCAGTGAAGATACAAATGTGATTGATGAAACTCTAGCGGGCAGCATATATCTAACAGGTTTTTACACAAAGGAAAAATAAATTGTTTATTGTGTGGATAGGCTTATTTAAAGCTCTAAGCTGTCTGAGATTTTCTTGAGTACCTCAAGCATAACATGTCCTTACAATCAAAATCTGTTTCTGATTACCTTTCCTGGCTTGTAGAATGAAGGCATGCCAATCCTCAAGAGTAAATACAGGAACAACTAGCACTTAATTACACAACACATATGAGTGAGAGCGTGAAATGTCTTTAAAGGTAAATTACCATTTAAGTAGCAATACGAATTGACACAAACACTTTGGTGCTTTTAAGGATCCTTCTAAACAAACAGTGGTGGCACTTGATAAGGGTGATGTGGACTTCTACCCAGGGAGGCACAAACTAGAGGCGCCACAAGTTTCTCCACTAATGAGTTTAGTATTGCATACTTGTATGTCTAATCAATGGAAGTGGGACTGCAGTCCTGTTAAAAAGTACAAAATAAAGCTGTACAGCAAAGGTGCCTGATAAAACTGAGGTTGTCTGATTTGAAGTGATTGATTTGGTGCTAAATTAAAGAGCCACTTCTGTGTTTTAAGACATCTGAGTGCATTTGTCTATAGTATGAACTCTTGTTGATGCTAATTAGACCTAAACTATTGTTCACTGAACAGAAAATATTTAAAACTGAGATTTATCAAACTTTAATTCTGAATAGACAAACACAAAACGAGGATTTTCAAGGCATTCTTGGCATTACAGCACTTTAGACTGAGACAAGTCTGTCTAAAACACTTAATATGGGATCAACATATTTTAGATCTTTGTAATAGTCAAAGTAAAAATTTGTTTTGCAAAATGGGCATAATAATTGGGGAGGTGGGTGTGTTTTTTGTATGTGGGGCAACAGAAGGTGGGTCCCGCCCAGGGCACCATGTAAAGAACCATGACTGTCCCTCAAGTTTAAAATGGAGCTGTTGTAATGAAAGGGGCCACTAACGCTGCACATTGCTAAAAAAAAACAAAAAACAACCTTCATAAATATGACAGAAAGGTTCACTATATCCACTGCTGTGCACATATGTAGATATCTATACCGCCGAGCATGCTGAATGTTATGCTTTCTACACAAACCTCAAAGTTTATTGCTATTGTCCACCAGGACCCTATACTATAAAGCATGTTCTGTCATAAAGGAACACCAGGTGACTCTAGTGCAAGCAACAATTATGGGAGCAGAGGTTTATTGATAAACAGAAAATGCAATGAGGTCGTCGGGGAATCCGGGTTCTGGCGGTCAGGGCACTGGGGAAGAGAGGTAACTGAGTACAGATGGCTGGTGGTAATGTGCGATTTGAAATGTTTGATGGCAGGTCTTTCTTGTCAAGAGGAAGTGCAGTTTCTGGGGGAAGGTGAGTAATGAGTTTGACAGGTGAGTTTGCGGTGAGATATATATTGTTCCTTTAGATCTTCTACCAGATGGTATATGGGAAGTTGGAGGGTGGACAGGCAGGAGTCTTGAGGGCAGGTGATCCAGAGGAGAGGTTAGCGCCTTCTGTGGGTTCGCAAATTCCAGGAAGCTGAAGGAGACTGTTGAGAGAAGCACAGTTATGTGCCTTTAGACAAAAGCGAACTCGAGATCAGAACATGGGCAGTGAGAAAACCAGGTCTGGGTCCTCGGAGTTCCTTTTCACTCTACAGAGAGGACAGAAAAAGTGAGTAAACAAAAAGGTCACAGGAAACGAAGAAAAAGAGCTAGTCTGATTACCAATCAGGTGAGTTAACAATCTGACATCTCCTTAAGGCTCCCAGCTGCTTAAGAAGGCTCCTCTTGATTAGCCCAGATGATCTTCAGCTGTGGTTGCACCTGCCTGCCACACCCTGCATGAGGAGGTGAGAGAGAAACCACACACAACACAAACTTGTGCTCAGCTCTGGCTCGACAGGTTCAACATATTCAGGTTTTCTTTGACAAGTCCGCGACCCAGTCCCAGATGAAGCGGAAGATGACAAGTACGAGTAAGTCCAGCTTTACTAATCCAAACAATTAAGACTGTAATGTTGACATATTTTCAGAGCTGATAATGAACAGAATCAGTTGTTTGGTATTGGGGGAATTCATTTTCACATATGGCCAAGTTGGTTTAGACAGCATTTTTCCCATATTAAATGGAATGATCAATGCTTTTTGTATTTACCTAGGTTATCTTTATCCAATGTTTAAACAAATGCAACATTTGTTTAACAATCTTAAACATTAAGTCTGACACAAATCTCTAATGTGGAAAATACTTTTTCAGACTACTGTATCTGGTGCATTTAGTGTATTTTTAAAAACATGTGAAAAGTAAGGTTCACACTCCGTGGTGTTTGCAATATGTTACAGCCTGACATTAAAAGCTGGTTGGGGTTCTCTATTATTGTTGTTTATTATCCTTTTCTCCAGTTTTTTTGTGGTCAGCCAAGGAGTTCAGAAATTGCAGTTGTTTCTTCTTATAGGTATGTTTTTCTTTCTTTTCTAGATAGAAAGGAGTATTTTGTTTGTTACATTGGCCTCAGAGACCCTGAAGTTTATTGCTTCCTTGTGTTTGGTTTTTTTCTTGTTTTTTGGCTCTTTTCCTTAACTGTAAATAAATAATTTTCACAGAACGAGAACATTTTTAGCTGTTTTATTTTAGTTGGGCTTTATTAGTACGATTTATGTCACTCTCTTTGACACATGATTTACAAGGCAACATTATTCAGTAAGATGCTGAAAAGCAACACTACTGTATATATATATATATATATATATATATATAATATTGTAGCTTAAGTATTTGTTAAAAACCTGTTTTAGAAGCTTCAGACTGGTGAGGTGGTTAATACTGTTGATTACACTAACAGGAGAGAATTCAGGATCTTTTTGCTGTTTGTGCAGCCCTGAAGCTTTTAAATGTTTTCCCCTGTACGAGCAAGAAGAGCATATGCATGTTTATAGTTGATTATAAATTAACCTTAAGGAGTCAATTAAAAATCTGTTCCAAAAATCCTATTTCTACAGCTACATATAAAAACTTTAACAACAGGTGTTGCAGGGTTGACATATTTTATATATCATATGTTTATGCACGTTGTTGTCTGTTTTATGACTTATTAATGTTTTCAGTATGCAGTGATAGTATATAGGGCTGTTACAATCTGAATCAGAATCAGGTTTATTGCCACATCTGTACAGAGAAACAAGGATATTGACTCTTGTATCCTTTGTGGTTTTAGTTTATTTATAAAAGTGTTGCAACTTTTTTGTGCCTTGTCATTAAACGGATTATATCCTCTTTGCTGAAAGGCTTAATGTTGATTTGTATGTCTTCATTATTCTGGCCTTCAGTTGGACATAAATAGCTACTTAGCAACCTCTATAAATGCCACATGTACATTTTAATACAAATATTAATGTGTGTATGAGCGCTGGTGGTGTGTTATAGCCAGTTGCAGTGTGAACAGAGCGAGTTTTGCAGTAAACAACTACTGTCTTAGCATTATCAGAGCTTTAGTATGAGGGATAATGGAGACAACTTAGTAATGGTTAGAAGGTCTATTTGGACATATTTTATGCAGGTTAGTGAGAGGAAATGAAAAGGAAACGCAAATAAAACTGAATAATGTTGCAGAAACAAAGTGACTCTTTATCAGTTATCATCCTCACAAAACAAATCTATACCATTAGGCTCAGTGGCTTGTTCTCCTCCTCTCTGGGAGGTGTGCATGAAAATGGATTAAAACTAAGCATTCTGGGATTCAGAGTTTTTTCTCTTTTGTTCTCCATTGTCCCTTTTCCACTGGCTTAATTTGGCCCTACTTGACTCCACTAGGAGCGTTTCCATTAATGTTTTTTCTGTACCGATGCCTACTTTTTTCATCCTTGCTCCTGAGCAGGTATGAACAGGGCTGACTACAGACTACATGTGACATCAACACACTGTTGTTCACTGATATATTATTTAATATTTAATACTTTAATATTTATTAAATAATATTTTGGTCTGTTAAGGGTTGTCCTGTGAATACCAGCCCAATAAGGCGGTGGTATCAGGACAAAATTGAAAGGGATGAGCCAAGCTCTGACATTATTGAACAGCAAAACTCTGCACACACATGGAATGAACACACAATTTCTTAAAATACAAAAATGTATTAACAAAAATAAGACAACTCAATGTCAAACACTTCAATCAACAAATTCTTTACTATGCTAAAACAATCCAACTAAACTACCAGGCAGAATGAAAGAATAAAGAAAACTAATGGACTATGTACAATATAAACAAGTTGATCAAAGATAGTTGAAGACCATGACTGAAGGAGTGTTGCAACATTACCATGCAATGTTATTTATGTTTGAGAACCAAGGATTATCTTGAAGAATCTGGAAGTTGTCATTTTCTGTATAGATTTGACCCACATACAGAGAACACTCAGAAGGAAAAGTTTTATGGTTTTTATTGTCAAGTAAGTAATCAAGGACGGCAACTGGGAACACCAACTGTAAGGGAAGGAAGCAGAATGGATTGGTGAACAAGCAAACGATATGAGGCAACTGATTATTTAGATCTGAGGAATGACTTACTAAATTGTTGTAGCAAGAACCGCCAGGGATAGAGAAATTCAAAGTCTTAACTTGCGAAGGAGAATTGTCCAGTTGTCTTTTCTGTTGTGAGCTAGGTGCCAGCAAGAAGGAGCTCAGGTGTCGATGTTTGAGAAGGAGGAAGAAGCAGGGTGTGCTGATGCCTGGGTCTTGGAGTCAAAGCAAACGGGAAGCCGCCAGCTTGGTCCGTGTCCGTAAGGTTCAGACGGAAGTGAGAGAAATCCACAAGAAGGTGGTTCCTTAACTCAGTAGTTAATAATCCAGAAGCTCAGAGAAACTCTGGAAATGAAGCCGGAACTCAGCAAGGTTAACAAAGCCTCAGGTAGAAACCTGCAAGGGAACAAAAATGCAAGATTACTTGAATTCATAAACGAAGCACAAAAACTAGAAGTGGCTGAGTTTGTCACCACTAAGCCAAACACTCTGGCATCGAAGTGCTGGCAGCCTCCCACTTAAATACTCCTCCAAGCAATCGGCAGATAGGAGAGACCTGTCATCCAGCGCACCTGAGAACTCCAGCACCAACTGGAAACTGAATGTTTAGAAAAACAAGTACACAAAACACACGCAACACACACACACACACACACACACACACACACACACAAAGACTCAGACTCTGACAGAAGTGAAGTTGAGTTAGTCTTGGAACCAACTTAGGCAATAATCAGCATACCTTTAGACAACCATTCACAATGCAAGATCAGATAAAATATTATTTTAATAAAATAATATTGTAAGAATGATTTGCTGAATAAAACCAACCTTCTGGATGACCAATTCTCAACGGTGTTTAATTAGTTGCCTTTATTTATTAAAATAATATTTAAAGAAATTTTATTTTGATTAAGAACCAAATCTTTGAGAAATGGGCTTATTTGTGTTGCTTAGTTATCAAGTTTAGTAAAATAATATTTAGGGAAATATTATTTTCCTGGATTGAAAACTAACAACCTTTTTGGGTAAATGATCTTTAGCAGGCAAGCATGTGTTCTTAGCTGTAAGCAGTTAAAGCTAACAAAAGAAGCTTATAGCTTATCATCAGAATCAAACACATACTTTTAAAATATCATTAATAAAAGGGTTAAAATGGATAATTGTCGACGACGTGATGTGGCTTATCTTCTGTGTTTAAAATCACCCTTTAAATAAAGTTTGTCTTAACTTAAAAACAAACAAACAGAACACCTAAACTGAGCGCATGTGCTGAGCAGATAATCTGCTAGCAGTAAGATAGCTGAGTTTCAACACAAACAAAACCAAACGTCATGAAACGGAAAATGTTTAGATTATTTCATTCTAAACTATACTCTCTGCCCAAAACACAACCTCTTACGTGAACCGTGCTGAGGAAAAGTTGTATGAGGTGACGAGGTTGAAGAAAGCATCCACAGTGAACAAAGGGTTAACCGCAGCTAACCTCCGTAGCTGTGGGGTGGGGCGGCTCACTCTGTCGGACCGGCCAAACTGCACGTTACTGCTGTAACCACGGTGATGCGGTCCCGTTGTCCTTCCTTCAGATTGGGAAAATTGCTCCACTTGGCGTCGTAGAGACAGGGTCTCTGCTGGGAACTCTCTGGAACACAGTTTGCTTCTGTAGGCCTCAGAGAGAAAGTCAAGCAACGCTTGTACGTTAATTACCCCCGTTCATGAATGAATACCGGATACACAAACAGCAATTCATTCCTACTTAACGTTTTGCATATGATCGTGTGATCATATGACACTCTTGGATCCAGTTTGAAGAGTTATGTCTGTTTGCCTGCAAAGAGACATTAGCGTGGTGTGACCCTCTGTCAAGTTCCGCTGGGGACCTGCGTGTAAGAGGTCAGTTTGTTGCAAAAGTGGGGTTTTTATTCTCACAGTGACGTCACGGGAAGTCTGCTGTTATTCCCTGTTTCTGGCTGTGCTGGAAGTAGGTTAATGCGATTTATTTTAAAAGTTCCAGAAAAGTTCGTACTGGCCTTTCATTTTGTAACCCATGGCTGGGTCCCAACATGAAGACAAATTCTTTGTCTTCATTATTGCCATGGCTGACAAAAACTTCCTCATAAAACCAGAAATTGTAACTTGTCTCTGGAAACTTTGGAGTATTACCAGTCCAGAAAGCAGCATCTTTCCTCTCTGCTTCTCCTGCCACAAACCCTCACATCAGAACCCCTGAGCCTTATTTTAGAAGTTCTGGCTGGGTTGTGATCCAGATAATTATCCCATTGGATCATTTTACACATGAAAAAACAAATATAAGACATTTTTGCACATACAATAATATAAACATTATTATTAAGTTTATTTATGTTTTTATTTCCTATTTAATTTTTATAGTTTCACCTATTTTACTTTAATGTGACAATGCCACACAGTAACAATAATAGCAGCACAACGAACTACACTGACAGCTATAGCTCCACCTCCAGCCGTCAGTGGAAACACAACTGGTACCATACCAAATAGAGCAAAACCAAGAGGAGCCGCGCAAGGGGCATATGTGTAGTTCAATCCGTTTTGTTCTTCCAATGGCTGGGCCCAAGAACATGCAACTTTCTTTTAATATCCTGTATATTTCTGAGACATTTATGATGCTTATGTTAGATATGTGTCTTTAACATTCTTATTTGTCTGTAACAAAGCAATGTTGAGTGGTTACAGCACAGTAGTTCAGTATTTTTAGGGGCATTTTTGAGATAAACAGCACAAGTTAGTGCATAATTTTGAATAGGAAAGGAAAAGGATACATAGTTTTCAACATTTTTACAAAGAAACATCATAAAATTGTGACATGCATTTGGACCTGGGCCACTTTATTCTGCTACCCGTAAATAAACTCCATTGCAACCAATTGCCTTGAAAAGTCATTTAATTGGTAAACAGGGCTCCATTGTGTGTAATTTCATCTAAGTATGATGACAGCTGTTCTGTGAAGTCTTCAACAGTTAGAGAACATTAGTAAACAAACACAATCATCAAAACCTATCAGACAGATCAGGGATAACGTTATGGAGCAGTTAAAAGCGTTTGAGTTTGGGTTTGGTCATAAAACAACAAAAATTCTCAAAAATAATTTCAACAAAAGCTAAATCCGCTTGAGTCTGGTCTATTCTGCAAAGAAGAATGGACGAAATGTATGTTTTTCTAAATGTCTAAACTGTCTTTTTTTTATGTGCAAAACTAGTAGAGACAACCCAAGAGACCTACAGCTCTAATTGCTTCAAAGGGTGGTTTTACAAAGTATTGACTCAGCATGGCTGGATACAAATTCAAGCCAAGCTTGTCAAATTTTTTTGTGAAAAAGTTTGCAAAAACCTTTTATTTTTCAGTTATGTACTACCTTTTATAGGTCTATCACAAAAGATGTGATTTAGTTTATGGTTGAAAAAACTGTGAGAAAAGTTAAATCAGTATGAATACTTTTGTAAGGCACTGTATTCTGGTTATCTTTGAAGTAAAATATGTTGGTTTTATTCCCAGTTTCTTTAGTACAGGTTTTAAAGTGAATATTGCCAAGACACAAGGGCTTACGTTTCTTCATGATGCATTTCTCCTTAATACGTTGCTTGGATACAGACAGATTGAGGTGTCTTCGAAAATCATGCAAGTAATTTGAGGACCAATTAATTACACCCACCTATGCTGTCCAGAAAATCTGCTTCATTGCTAAATCAAAAAGAAATGTATAAATATACATATTTTCTAAAAACATATGGCATTTTACAGATTCTTCCCTCCCCTGAGAAGTATGTCCTCTTTTTGCAAACATCCTGTTGTGCACAGATTGCTGAATCCTTAAAGATGCCTCATAAATAAAACTTAAATATGTAATAAAAATCTGCAAAAGCTCAAGTAGAATATGAAGGTCATCAGTCAGTCAGTCATTTTCTACTGCTTATTCCATAATGGGTCGCGGGGGAGCTGGTGCCTATAGCAGGGTACACACTGGACAGGTCACCAGTCCATCGCAGGGCAACACACAAACAACCATGCACACACTCATTCATACACCTAAGGGCAATTTAGAGTGACCAATATTATAATATAATAACCAAAATTCTAATTGCAATCCTATCAGTCCATCTGAACTGATAGTTCCTCCATACCAACTATGGTAGAAAACTTAGTCAACGCTGTTGTTAAAATCAATTCTGCTGAGTCTGGCAAGTTATTTTGCGATGCCACAAAAAATTGTAATTTGACACAAAACTATTACATTACAAAAGTAAATATTCTAGCTTCAGAGAACATCTGTCAATTTTTTTAATTATGCAACATACAGGTGTAGAGGTGCCCAAATGTTTGCATGTGACAGGCAGCACCACACTCCTGCTGTCATTTATCACGTTTACTAAAACAGTCATGAGATGAATTTTCACATTCTATACTCCGGCTGGTGCTTTTTTTTTTTCTCTGGCAGCTCATTTTGGCTCCTTCGAAAGAACATCTGTATTCTGTTGTAATCCCCAACCACAAATCCCTCAAGATGCTCACTGCAGCTATAGGCCCACCATGATGAGGCTGTGGTCCATGAGGTCTATTATGTTTCTGTTAATTCAGAGCTCTGAATCATATCATATCTTGGAGTTTGATTAATGCAGAGCATACACGAAGAGTGCAGTGAGTATGAAACTCCTCTTAATCTATTCTGCTTTGCATATGTGTGTACTTCAGCCAAAGTTCCTCTTCAGGGAAATACTGATCTACTATTCATTGCAGAATCATAATTTCCACTTCTTCCTGTGTCATAATTACCTGCTGGTATTAAAAGGATGTAAATAATCCAAGTTGAATTTACACAATAGTTAAGGACACTAGGATCGAAGAGGCCAAAGAGGTGTTGTGTGGTTCTTAAAAAACTGTGGCATAGAAAAATTCCAGTACTAGGCATTGATCCAGTTGCTCACTGACTGATACAATAAAAGGCAACTCTCACAGCATTCGAAAGATTTAACAGAACAATCTATTCCTTTCTTATTCATTCTTATATATAATGGCAATGGGTGCCAAAGGAAAAGCCAATTAAACATTTTACTTCAGCTTCTGCCTCACCTACTTAAGAAACTCACAAATGGGTGAATGTCTGTACTTTTGGCGTTTAAGTTATTATAGTAGAAATCATTTTGACAAGAAGATAACCTTCCATCTCTCCCTTGTTTTCTCTTTCCTTCAGGCCAGTTCTGATTTTGGCAAATTTATTTCCAAAAGCTCAATTGGTTTGTACAGCTATATGTGTACTTTGTGGTTTTATTCAACAGAATGAAAACAAAGTCACATTATATGGTTGTTAATGCATAATTAGGAGACATTGAAACGTGTGTAGGTGAAGATAAGTGCTTCCCAGAAGCTGGATGTTTATGTTGTGAAGACAGGATACGTCTTCCTTTCTCTTTGGATAGAAAAAAGAGATGAAGACCATGAAGGAGGCACTGCAAAGCAAATACACAAGCAATAACTTCAGCTCTCCGTCTAACGGGTCCGGACTTCCCTAAACCTGAAAGATCTTACTAAGCAGGTTTACTGAAAGTTCTGTTTAAGCTGGTGTTGGGAAATGACTCGCCTAGCCTCTGACAGCCTTCATCCAAAAGTCTCGCCCTTCTTCAACTGGAGGTCTGGACGACTGAGTAGCCTATCGCAGTCATCCACACCTTCGACAGTCACTTTTGTTCACGGCTGCTCATTTCCTAATATACAACTAGCTCTTGGTATATGGGCTAGGTTAATTTTAGTAGCTCAGCACGAGCCCCAGGGGCGCTGTTTTAACAAACTTGGCTAAGGCAACCTATAAAAACCTCCTAAAATATCTTAGAACCAGGCAACAAGACTTTTTACCACCAATGAAAAACCAACAATGCGGTGACTCAAATAATTGAATGTCCACAATTTAACTAGAATTTTATATGCTTTCTTTAATTAGTAATGCTTTTGCAGGGGTCAGTGACAGCTTAAATGCGGCAACACAAAATAATTTCAATAATAGAAATGAATCAATCAACTCAACCTGTCTTTCCTTGATGCTGAAACTAGTGAGTTTGGAGAGGCTTTGAAGACGGAGGCTCATCCATGCACCTGATGGAGAAAAATTCTTCTGGTAACAACGAGTGGTTTCTTGAAGGGAATACGACTTAATCTTCAGTTTTCTTCCTTTAAGTGGCAGACACTGATGCTCCAGGCTTTGATGGTTAAACAGGATCTTTGTTATTTGTCTCTGAAGACAGTAGTTTCCAGAGGCTGAAGAGTTGAAGGAAACCCGGGGACATAAATGAAGTTGATTCAGGACTTCCAGAAGCCTGAAACTTAGAGCAACAGGTGTTCACCGATCAAGTTCACTTCTGTTGTCTGGATAAAAAGGCTTTAGATGAAATCAGATTCTTAATCTTGAGGCACAGTCCTTTCTGGGCTCACGGGTTGATCCTCTTCTTTAATGCAGTCGATCAGTGGGGCTTTGTCTCTGTTCCTTTTCCATCCAAGCTTATTTTCTCCGTCCGATCTTGTTCGCTGGTCTTCTGTGAGGAAACAACCCCGTTTCTGCTCTCAGCATTGTTTTTATAGCGCTTGATGCCTTCACTGGTCAGGCCCTTATTGGGCTTCTTGGTTGTTGCGCAACCTATTCAGCTCAGCTTCTTGATTATTGCTCAATACTTTAGTCATGGTCATTGTGACCTACTGATTCTGTTTCTCAGCCTTGGAGATGTCAATAATAGCCACGCTGGTCTGTAGTCGCATCCTCCCTTCCTCCCGTTAGCCTTCAAAAGGTTCGCTGTCAGCATGCAGCTGGCTCTCGTCACTCCCAGTCATCCTACAGTTCTTTCCCTAATCTCCTCAGTTTTAAACTTTACACAGTATTACACATTCCATTCTTCAGCTTTCAGCATTTACTTTAAAACACAGTTGCAAAACCATCACTCCATTCTTTTTATTCATGCTTTACAAATGATTAATGTTATATCTCTTTCATATATAGATGATTGAGAATGTCAAACCTTAATGTTTTTCCTCTAATTCTCAGTTCTTAACCACATTTCAATCATACATCTTTTAACTTGTTAATCAAAGACTACTAATTTTATTCAATATATGTGAAAGAATATAAAATTATCATACATCATTTCTTTGGATATACTTGTTTATATTTTTGCAAAAGATAAGACAGATAACATGTGGCAAATAATACGTGGCTCCACACAGGCCTCTCCAGTCTCTCAGCTCCAGAATATGAGAACATGCTTGTTTCACTCCCCACTGCTTCAACTGTGTGTTTTAATAATTATTGCATGGATTACACATAAGGATATAAGGATATTTATTGTAACTTTTATGGAGTTAACTGTGAGCAGTTACTAAATGTTGCATGGATTACATGGAAAGATCTCACCTCATTTTGACACTGTCAAACAGTATAGTAAACATATAGTTTGTCAAAAAAAATGAAGGATGAAGAAGGAATTCAGAAGACTTCCCAGATAGATTTTATTGACTATTTGATGAAAATGACCAAACAGGTGTGGACTACAACCTCGACTTCTAAGTTCTTCTTTTCATTGAAATACTGAAAACTCTAGCAAGAACTGAAGACATCAAAATATCGTTCATAAGAAGTCTTTTGTTACATTCTTGCCAGTTGCATCTAAGTCAAATAGACACTTGGGCACATTGTATAAGTCAGATGTACTTCCTTGTGTCCATCATCTTTGGTTGTTTTTGCAGGTGTAGTAAGCCTAAAGGTCATAGAGTCAAACCTTTTAACAAGGGTTGGTTGAGAGTTCGTACAATGGGTAGGGCATGGGTTTTGAATGGGCAGCCAATTTCCTTGGTGCCCTTTTGGCCTAATTGGCAGATGGTGGTTCCAACCTTCTTTTAGGGTTGTGTTCACTTGGCTCTGTAGAATAGCAAGTAAACAGTTGACAAATTTCTTTAGCTGTGGGCTTCAGGAGCAGTTATTGTCTGATGTGGGATTGGTCCATGGGGTCCTGCTAGGTCTTGGTCTGTGCCTGTTCCTTAATAGGATTTGAGTCTTAGATGGCTGCTTGTCCCATCTGCTGTGTTCCTTGTGTCCATGACCATTTGGCCCCCTTTGTAGAGCAAGTCCACATCCGACACTGCAAGGCAACCAGACCCACCATGCTGTTTCCCTAAGCTGCCAGGACAGGACACAAAAAGCCTGTGCTGCATACCCAGCAGTTTCATAGATATGTTACTGCAGTTTATATAGTAAGAAAACGCAAAAATAAGCATTGGATAATATAAAGATTCCAAGCAGAATATGCTGTCTACAAGAAGGGACAGAGCAGACTGTACTTCTTGAAGAAGCTTAGGTTCTTCTGTGTTTCGATTTCTTCAATATGTCTGTTGTGGAGAGTGTGATCTCTTCTGCCATCATATGCTGGGGTAGCAGCATCAGAGTCAGGGACTTTAAAAAGCTCAACAAGCTAATAAAGAAGGCTGGCTCTGTTCTGGGGACTCATCTGTAACCTCTGGAGTTCATTTTGCAAAGAAGGACATTATGGAGAACCCTGAACATCCTCTTCATGAGACTGTCCTACAACAACAGAGTGTCTTCAGTCAAAGGCTTCTTCAGATCTGCTGTAAGACGTAGCTCTACAGGAGAGCCTTCCTGCCCACAGCCATCAGCGTCTACAACGGCTCTTTCAGGAAACTTGTATAATATGAGCTGCAAAACATTTATTTTCCCTTTGGGATTAAGGAAGTATTTTTGAATTAAATTGAACTGAATTACATGAATAGTTGACACAATGTGGAGGATAGTTGGTCATGTCAAGCACTTCAAATCTCTGTATATGGCATTCATTTTAAAAATCTTACTTTGCTGTACTTGGAAGACTGTTCTATTAAATAGGTAGGCACTTGAGACTTGTATCAGCTTAATCTTAAATAGCCAAACACAACTTGATCAATCTTGCTGGAAATGTTTTTGACCACATTACATAAAACAACTGGACATAGATAGGACATGACTCAACATAGAAGTCAGCTCTTTGTGTCTTAAATTAGATCATAGCTGCAGCAATTTTAAATTGTGCTTCAGTGAAAATGTTAAGTCTTATTTTTAGAGCTGTTACTTACCAGAGAGCAGCTGGTGTTTGCTTTTACCTCCATCTGATTTTCAGAAGGCTTATTATCATTTGGAGGATGGCAATATTTCTAGAAAACTGCAAATTCCTCTGTTGTAATTGTACTCAGACAGCTGGGATTTACTCTCATCAAAGAAAATTGCAGGGCCTGGTCCTTGTAGCGCTTTTCTATCTCTCCCCAAGTTGAAAAAGCAGAGAAGTGACTGCATGAGCCCTTCCAGTTGCCTGAAGTGTTTCTCTGTGCTTCCATTCTTTATAGTGTCTTATCTTGAATTTGATTTAGTTCTTTTTTGTTGAGTCTGGCTCCAATAAAATTGCTGACCATTAAGTTGAAATGACCTTTGACCGCCTTTATGGGGCTCAATTTTATTATTGACTATTGCATTTAGATGTTGAGTTTTTAGAAAGTCAGATTTTCAAAACTCATTCTGGGTTTATACCCTTACCTACACTTGAAAACAAATAATTTGTAACCTTTTTAACTCAACAAATTATGCAAATCGAACCCTGTTGGTGTTGCTAGCTTAAAAACAATAGGGCAACAATACTTCACCATGAAGGGTAGCTGTCAGATGCCTAAAAACCTTGTGAAAGAGAAAACAAGGCAAAGGCCAATTCAGCAATTAGCACATAGATCTGAGGTCTCTAAATCTTTAAACACCCAAAGGATCTCTTTTTGGATTACCTCAGTTTAACACAATAATCTGGAAATGAAAGTCCCAAAATAATGAGGAAAATGGTTGTTTAATAAAAGATCAATTTGAAATATTTTACATGTCATGGCAAAACTCTTTAAAAACATACATTTTATCCAGTTTTCTGCCTCAGTGTTATGACAAGAAACACAAGCCTTCATTTACAGATGATTTATAGATTTTGGTAACTTTTCACAATCCACAGACCCGGACTAAAAATTAAAAATCTCATCCCCAACACTTACTTATACCCTGTTAAATGGGTAAAGTTAATTATACAGTGGTAAGTTATGTGGTAAAGTACATGTATTTGTTTTTTATTGCTAGTTTGAATCAGCAGCTTACATAATGGATGGAGAACTATATATATTGATTGATCCTAATATTAAAAAATAATAAAACATTTAATTTTTTGGCGACTTTTAAGACACTCAGGGTCACCTTACATAAACTACAATATAAACGGCAGTAAGAAGCAATAAGACAGTTAAAACTATTAAAACAATAAAACACAACAAATAGCATTATAACGACAGTAAAACAGGTCAACAAATGAGCATCACCATAAATAATGATGGATTAAGCACATACAGGTTGTCTTATCAAATATGTTTTTAGATGGGATTTGAGGAGTGTAAGATCTTTGAGATGTTCTATGAACATAGGAAGTGAGTTCCAGATACGTAATTATGTCACCATAAAACAAAATAATATATAAAAAAAAAAACATTAAAAGAGAATTTATACCTAATATGTCAGAATCAGAATCAGAAAAGCGTTATTGCCAAGTACGTTTTTGGACATACAAGGAATTTGTTTTGGCGTAGTCGGTGCAATACAGTACAAATTAAACAGTATATACATATCTACAATATAATATAAATATATGTGCACAGTTTTAAGTGAGTGAGAGTAAGTATAGAGCAGTATTGGGTGCGAGAGCAGTACAACAGTGCAGGTGATCATTGTGCAGTTATGGCAGTGCAAGTAAAGCAGGAGTCCAAGCTGAGCGTTAATGTAACGCATAGAGTTACAAGTTACAAGTGTCCTGTCAGCAAAAAGGGGGGAAAGGGAGAATGTCAAGGTGGTTTCCGGGCTTTGTTAACCAGGCTGGTGACAGATGGGAAAAAACTGTTCTTGTGGCGTGAGGTTTTGGTCCTGCCAGAGGGGAGAGTCTTTAGAGTCTGTGACCAGGGTGGGAGGGATCAGCCAGAATCTTCCCTGCCCGCTTCAGGGTCCTGGAGGTGTACAGTTCCTGGAGCGACAGTAGACTGCAGCCAATCACCTTCTCAGCAGACCGAATGACACGCTGCAGCCTGCCCTTATCCTTGGCTGTAGCAGCGGCGTACCAGATGGTGATGGAGGAGGTGAGGATGAACTCAATGATGGCTGTGTAGAAGTGCACCATCATAGTCTTTGGCAGGTTGAATTTCTTCAGCTGCCGCAGGAAGAACATCCTCTGCTGGACTTTCTTGATGAGGGAGCTGATGTTTGGCTCCCACTTGAGATCCTGGGAGATGATGGTTCCCAGGACGCGGAAAGATGCCACAGTGTCAATTGTGGAGTCACAGAGGGTGATGGGGGCAGGTGGGACTGGGTTCTGCCTGAAGTCCTCAACCATCTCCACTGTCTTTAAAGCGTTGAGCTCAAGGTTGTTCTGGCTGCACCAGTCCAACAGATGGTCCACCTCCCATCTGTACGCGGACTCGTCACCATCAGAGATGAGTCCGATCAGGGTGGTGTAGTCCGCAAACTTCAGAAGCTTGACAGACTGGTGACTGGAGGTGCAGCTGTTGGTGTACAGGGAGAAGAGCAGAGGAGAGAGAACACAGCCTTGGGGGGAACCGGTGCTGATGGTCAGGGAGTCAGAGACGTGCTTCCCCAGCCTCACGCGCTGCTTCCTGTCAGACAGGAAGTCAGTGATCCACCTACAGGTGGAGTCGGGCACACTCAGCTGGGAGAGTTTCTCCTGGAGCAGAGCTGGGACGATGGTGTTGAAGGCAGAGCTGAAATCCACAAACAGGATCCTGGCGTAGGTTCCTGTGGAGTCCAGGTGCCAGAGGATGAAGTGAAGGGCTAAGTTGACTGCATCATCTACAGACCTGTTGGCTCTGTAGGCAAATTGCAGGGGGTCCAGGAGGGGGTCGGTGATGTCTTTTAGGTGTGAGAGCACAAGGCGCTCAAAGGACTTCATCACCACAGAGGTCAGGGCGATGGGTCTGAAGTCATTAAGCCCTGTGGACCTTGGCTTCTTGGGAACAGGGACGATGGTGGAGGACTTGAAGCAGGCTGGCACATGACATGTCTCCAGTGAGGTGTTAAAAATGTGTGTGAAGACTGGAGACAGCTGATCAGCGCAGTGCTTCAGGCTGGCTGGTGAGACAGAATCCGGTCCAGCAGCTTTCCGGGGGTTCTGTCTCCTGAAGAGTTTGTTGACGTCCCTCTCCTGGATGGAAAGAGCCGTCCCCGACGTGGGTAGGGGGCTGGTGGGGGGGTTCAGGGTGGGGGTTGGAGGTGCCAAGGCCCCTCTTGGGGAGGTGGGGCTGGTGGATTGTGGCTGCAGCTGTTGGGGGGTGTCATGGGGGATGGTTGCAGGACTGTCCCTTTGTCTTTCAAAGTGGCAGTAGAACTCGTTCAGGTCGTTGGCGAGGCGTCGGTCATTGATGGAGTGGGGGGCTTTCGGCTTGTAGTTGGTGATCTACCTGAGCCCTTTCCAGACAGACGCAGAGTCGTTGGCTGACTTGTACTTCGCCTCTCTGTATATGTCTTTGTCCCCACTCCTGAAGGCCTCTTCCTTATCCAGTCTTAACCTTCTGAGTTTGGCTGTGAACCAGGGTTTGTCGTTGTTGTAACTCACCCTGATGCATGATGGTACACAGCTGTCCTCACAGAAGCTGACGTAGGATGTCACAGCCTCTGTGTACTCGTCCAGACTGTTGGTAGTAGTCCTGAACACATCCCAGTCTGTACAGCCTAAACACGCCTGGAGATTCTCCACAGCATCACTGCTTTACTTCCTTGACGTCCTCACAACAGGTTTGCAGAGCTTTAGTTTCTGCCTGTATGTAGGAATCAGGTGGACCATGATATGGTCGGATTGGCCCAGTGCAGCACGTGGAATGGCATGATAAGCGTCTCTGATGGTGGTGTAACAGTGATCCAGAATGTTGTCTTCTCTGGTCGGACATTTAATAAACTGTCTATATTTGGGGAGTTCGTGGGTCAGATTGACTTTGTTAAAGTCACCAGCGTCGATAACTAAGGAGTCTGGGTTGGTCCGCTCCACACTCAGTATCTGGTTGGCGAGCATACGCTGTGCGACCTGCACGTTAGCTTGCGGCGGGATGTAAACACCGACCAGGATGAACGAAGCGAACTCACGGGGGAATAGAAAGGCTTACAGTTTATGATGAAGGCTTCCAGGTCTGGAGAACAGTGCTGCTGAATCACCGTCACGTTGTTGCACCAACCACTGTTGAAGTAGAAACAGATTCCTCCAGCTTTCGCTTTGCCGGAGAGTTCCGTGTCTCTGTCCGCTCTGTAGAGCTGCAATCCTGCCAGCTGCAGAGTCCGGTATTAATCCACACAACCAGGTCTCCGTGAAGCACAAAACTGCCAATGAATAAAAGTCCCTGTTTTTCCCCAACAGCAGTTGTAGTTCCTCAATTTTGTTGGGAAGTGAGCGCACGTTAGAGATAAATATTCCAGGTTATGGTGTTCGTAGTCCACGCTGGCATAAGGGTTGGTGCCGAAGATGGTCGCCTCGGCGTGTTTGTGCGCTTTGTTTTGTTTTTTGCTTTAAAACGGTCTTCTGTGATGGTACCCAGAGCTCTCTCACCAGAGAAGAACTCATGCACATCAGGGCTACTACACCAGAGGAGTTATTTCCAACTTTTCTGCCTACTGCTCTGGAATTTTTGGACATTCTGGTCAAAGGTGCGCTCACCTTTGCTCACGCGGTGAAACGCCGGAAGAGAGGGAAACGGGCTGGGGTCTATAGGTTTGGATGAGGGTAATTATTTTTAAAATACTGGTTTTTTTTTTATTATCTCATTGTAAAATTAGCTTAGCTGAAACTCTGTAAAAAAAAAAAACTCACTGCTACCATATAATGAAACTTAAATGTCCTGATCTAAGTCATTTAAGAATAAACATTTGCAGTTAGATAATTCATTCAAACCAGAACTGGTCAGGCAGGCATCTGGCTGTGTAAGCAAATCAACGTAGTGTTTTTGGGAGCCCTCAGTTCAGGCTGGCACAGCATTGTTCTGCTTTTCCACCAGTTTCAACCATTTGCATTTCCAGCTCCACAACATAGACAAAGAATAATCACATGGTTAATTGAAAAGAATGAAGAAAAACTAGGCAGGGTTTTTACTTGCTGGACCTGGATTACCCACCTCTGTGTTTGAGCATGTGCAAACTGTTGAAGTAAAATTAAAATTTAAGTGAAAAAGGCAGACAGCTATGCTGTCTCCAACACAGACCCTACATAATAAAGTTCAATGAAAAAGTGGACTTTCTAGCAAAAAGATAGCCACAGCACTGCTAAAATTGTATCTGTGGCTCATACAAGGATGCCCCCTTCTGTTTTCAAACTATTGACTGTTCTACTTACTGTTTTGATTGTGGAAAGCCATTTGGCAATTGTGTTTGCCTCTGGGCTCCCTTCCTGATGCAATGCCATCAGCCTTTGGCAAACTTTGGTACGACTGGCAGTTACTTTCTCTTTTTGACCAAAACCGTTGCAATAACTGTTCAATAAGTAAAATAATCACATTCTTTAGATAAAATACTTCATTTGTTGTAAATGAGTGCATAGTGGTGGGATATGGTCATTAATAACTGATAACAGAATCTCCAAAGGTCTTTGTTTTGGGCTTGTGAATAGAGCAGCTGTGAAAGATCACATGATATGTAGAGGATTATATGCATTATAAGGAATCGGTGATAACAGTCAATAAGGGTTTGTCTGCTATTAAAAACATCATAAAATAAACTAAATCTAATGTTTTCATATAAACTAGAACAATATGATTGTTCATTTTATTTTATTTTTCTGAAAACCAGTGTAGCAGGATTCTAGCTTGTCTGTAGTTCTGCGGTTGATGCTTTTAACAAGCCAATATACACAGCGCAGTGACACAGTGGTCCAGCTGACTGGTAACTCTAGCATTAAATCAGTAGCTCTCTCACCTTTGGTGTCTGGAGAGCAAACAACAAACAAAAACAGCCTATAAAATCAAGGTCACAATGACACACTCAAAGTTTCTTAATTGCAGAGTTTGAAGCCAGATGTTCCTGTTAAACAAGAGCAGGAACTTTTTCAATTTATTGGCCAACTAGGCAAAATACTGAGCTTGAAAGATTTTAAGACTCTTGTTTGTTTGCTTCTGGTAAGTAAAGACTTATTTCTTCCAATTTTACCTGGGAAATTTATACTAAACCCAAAGCCTTGTTAAGCCTTTTTTACTACTGAATATTTGATGTGCTAAATGAAAAGCCATGAGACCAGAACTTGTGCTTTCATCAATTACAACAAGTTGCCAAGGTCCTGAAGCAGCATAATACCACCATCATGTTTGACTGCGTGTAGGATGTTCTTTTTCTGAAATGCTATTCAGTTTTTAAGACCATTGTAATGGGATGCATATTTTCTAGAAAGTTCCACTTCTGTCCTGTCAGTCTACAGAAGATGTTTTTTGTCAAATGTGAGATGAGTCTTTGTGTTATTTCTGGTCAGCAGGGGTTTGACCTCAGAACTCTTCTGTGAATGTAGGTTTTGCGCATTCTTTTTCTTATTGTTGAAATGTAAACGCTGACCTGAGGCAAGTTAAGTTTGCATTGCCTTAGATGTAGTTCTGAGTTCATTTTGACTTCCTGGATGAGTTGTTCATGTGCTCTAGTAGTTTTGGATAGGCCAGACACTCCTGTAAAGGTCACCATTGTTCCATGTTTCTCCATTTGTGAGTAATGGCTCTGACTGTGGTTCATAGGAGTTCCAAAGCGTTGAAAATGCCTTTGTATCCCTTTCCAGATGGACAGATGTGAATGACTTTGTATATCCAGTGAGTGGCAGTTCTGTGGGCACAAATGCCTTGTTGATGCCAGATGTCAGAGGAGAATGGCCAGACTTGTTCGAGCTGATAGAAAGGCAACAGTAACTCAAATAACCACTCGTTACAACCAAGGCATACAAAGAGCATCTCTGAATGTACAACACGTTGAACCTTGAGGTGGATGGGCTACAGCAACAGAAGACAACACCGGGTGCCACTCCTGTCAGCTAAGAACAGGAAACTGAGGCTACAATTCGCACAAGCTCACCAAAATTGAATAGAAGATTGGAAAAACGTTGCCTGGTCTGATGAGTCTCGATTTCTGCTGCGACATTTGGATGGTAGGGTCAATTTTGGCGTCAACAACATGAAAGCATGGATCCATCCTGCCTTGTATCAATGGTTCAGGCTGGTGATGGTGGTGTAATGGTGTGGGGGATATTTTCTTGGCACACTTTGGGCCCCTTAGTACCAACTGAGCATCGTGTCATCGCCACAGCCTACCTGAGTATTGTTGCTGACCATGTCCATCCCTTTATGACCACATTGTACCCATCTTCTGATGGTTTCTTCCAGCAGGATAACGCGCCATGTCATAAAGCACGAATCATCTCAGACTGGTTTCTTGAACATGACAATGAGTTCACTGTACTCAAAATGGCCTCCACAGTCACCAGATCTCAATCCAATAGAGCACCTTTGGGATGTGATGGAACGGGAGATTCGCATCATGGATGTTCAGCCGACAAATCTGCAGCATCTGTGTGATGCCATCATGTCAATACGGACCAAACTCTCTGAAGAATGTTTCCAGTACCTTGTTGAATCTATGCCACGAAGGATTAAGACAGTTCTGAGGGCAAAGGGGAGTCCAACTTGGTACTCGCAAGGTGTACCTAATAAAGTGGCCGGTGAGTGTATATGCAATATTTTGCCTTAAAACAAAGAAAGAACATGTCTTCTTTGAAAATTATCAGGAACTAGTGTCCCTTATTTTGTCATTTTTCTTTGAAAGTAGGCAGACAGGAAATGGGGTAAAGACAAGCAGCACAGGTCACCGTAGGCGGGACTTGAACCAGGGGACAGTTGTGTTGTGGGCCAAAGCCTCTCTATAAATGGGCGCGCGCTGTACCTCTACATCAGCGCCATGCCTATCAGCTTTCTATTTCTTTGAGGTTTAAGCACATATATAGTTTAAAATTAGACATACTTTTTCTTTTGAATCTTATACTAAATGATCCCTGTGAGAAAAACAAGAAAATGATACCTTTTACTGTAATGTTAGTAACGGGTTTGGCTCTGTACATAGTTGAGAAGCAGAGATGTGTGTATTTAGGACAGACTGAGAGTGTTTTGATCTGGACATTTGTTAGTGATGGGTAATTTCAGAAAAAGCTCCCTCCATTTATCCTAGAAATCATCTGACAGGTATAAGATGTACAATGTTGCAAAATAAGTACACCTGTGTGCATTATAACCCACAAGTAAAAGAGCAAATTAGCTAACTGAAATGTTCGAGGTCACACAAGGATCACATTGTTGTTGCAATAGCACTTGAACATTTGCAGCATAATAACAGTCAGATGTAATTACATTGTGCTGGCAGAGAGACACAAAGAAGAGGAAAGCCTTGACAGTAAACTTCAAGTCAGCTTGTGGTAACTGATAATAATGTCTACAGTAAAGCAAGTTTTCTATGGTGTAGACCAAGGTTGGTCAATACAGAAAATACCTCGGGCTTTAACAGATTTATAGTCAAATCTGAGGAACATCAACCTAATTTGTGACAAAATTGTGACAGAATTAGTTTATAACCTACAATGACTGAAAAGAGGGTGAAGGGTCCTCAGGAAACTAATTGATACTTTGACTATAAAATCAGCTAAATGAAGTGGTTGATTAAGTTTTCATACCACTTGAAGCTTTTTAAATTTTTACAAACTCCAATATGTTGTATTTGTATTGTGTTTAATAGATCAACACAAAGTGCACCATGGTTTTGAAGTGAAAGGAAAATAAGACTATCATGGCTGACTGGGAATTTAATAAAAAATAAAAATAAAAATAAAAAACAAGAAAACATGAACAAATAACAGGGATGAAGCAGGTAGTCAACAGATAAACAGTTTGAGCCAGTAGTGAGAAAATGAAACCAGTAGGTATATACTAAGGTAGGGAGGACAATGGACCAATCAACAAAGGGAACTAATCGGAAAAAATCTGAAGCAGCTGGTGACAGGAAACATGCAGAGCAACTGATGAAGGGAGGCTGATTAACACAGATGAGCAAGGAATAAAACAAACCTCAATATATGGGAATATAAGTAGTAAACAATGAGCTAAAGAACATAGTTAACTAAACACAAGAATAGGTCATAAATTGGTCTAACATGAATGAACTGAAATAACAGCAACTGAAGTGAAGAATACAGACAAGGACTCAGACTCAAATAAAAACTGAAAGTTTGGTGTGTAATTGTATTGAGCCTCTTTTACACTGATGCCGCTAAATAAAATACACTGCCACCACTTGTGATCAAACACCAATTAATAAATTAGTCTGTGTGTAATTTAACTTCAGTATAAATACAGCTGTTTCAGGAACCCTAGGGGGTTTGTTAGAGAACAATATTAAACAAATGACAGCATGACTAGACTGCTTCGTTCTACCACATAAAAATGTTTAGAACTAAACTGTTCTATTGTAGCTCTGGCTTTGTGTTTGGAATCATTTTCTTATTAGACCCACCCAGTCTCACCCTAGTCTCAAGTCTTTTGGATTTTCTTCCAAAACATCTAAAACAGATGTTTAGCTCCATCCATTTTCTCATCAAGTCTGACCAACTGCAAAGGGGTGTTCTTTTGATTATCAGCAACTCAATAATCTTGGTACTCTTCCATTAGGTCCTTATTTGTAGAGTGCATGAAAAATAGTTGTCCTGTTAGCAGATACTCCCACCTGAGGTGTGGGTCGCTGCAGCTCCTCTAGAGTTACAGTGGGCATGTTGGCTGCATCTCTAATATATTCTGTCCTTGCATGACCTCGCAGTTTAGCTGGGCAGACATGTCCTGGCAAGTTTCCAGATGTGCCTTTCTTTTTGTATTTTCAGATGATGGATTATACAATGCTCTGGAAGATGTTTAAAGCTTGAGATAGTGCTAAATGACCCAATTTTCCTTTTACTTTACAACTTTACAATACTACTTTGTGTTGGTCTATCAAATAAAATCTAATAAAATACACTGTAATTTGTGGTTTTAAAGTGACAAAAATGTAAGTGAATTTACAAGCCACTGTATTGGGATGAGCTTTACAGGAAAGCAGAAAGCATTTTAATTCATAATTTCTCTAATTACCTTCACTGGAGATATACTTAAAGTAGCATTTTGTGTATTTAGTAAAATTTATTTAGTTGCCATGAAAACATGCTCCACTGTGCAAATATTGCTGTGGGTGTTATCTATGTTTATGCCGAGGTGAATATCAATTAGGTGAACCAAGCATGTAATTGATTTCCACCCTGTTACCTTTAGCTCTCGTATTTCTGAAATTCAAACACCGTCACTGTAGTGTGTCTTTTTTCAGCTGGTGTCAACACCTTCACACATACATGCTCTTTATGGCAATAACAGAGGCTGAAAGGGATCTACATGATTCATTTAGGGCACATGAGCCCTGGGCTCATTGTGGTTTCATTAATCTGAGTTGCAGAGAGTGTAAGATGGACACCAGGTCATTACCAAATAACTATTTCAGCCATTGCAGTAAAATCAGATACATGAGAACAAATTACATTTTTTTACCAGTTGAAACGACTGCCTGATCTGCAGTGACTGCTGCCTGACCAGTCATTCCTCTCACGTAACAACTAAAGGTTGTGTGCTCCTCTTGCTCTCGGCAATTTGAATAATTCACTGAGATCAGCGTGCGCGATCGGTCCTGCGACCTGTGTCCGTGCGGTCCGCCTCACTGTATGCACTATGAAGATAAGAGCGTGAATCACAGACAAGAGGCACCTCAGGGAGTGCCAGAGTAGTGGAGCAGCGAGGGGCAGGGTCAACTACCTGACCTGAGAATGACAACTCATGCAAAGAATATATCGGAGGCTCATGAGATAAAGTCCTGGTATTTGATGGTGTGACTACTGAGAGGGGAAATTTTCCCATTTTCTGCTCCTACCCCGTAGTTTAAAAAGAAAAAAATTGGCTGTTTCTAAACCTCATTTCACATTCACATTTCATTTCACATTTTCTTATGTAACAACTACAAACTTCAGTTTATTTTCTTGGGGTTATTTGTAATACACAAACATAAACTAGTGTATAGTTGTGAAAAAAGGGAAATTGATTAGTTTTTTTTTTACAACTAAATATCTGAAAGTGCTGTAATTGATGAAACTTGCCAATTTAATAGTTTGTTGAACCACACTTAACTGCAGTTACACCTACAAGTCTGTTGGGGTATTTTTCTATGAGCTATGCACATATAGAGGCTGAACATTTTGCCCATTTTTCTTTCCTTTCAATCAGTCAGATTGAATACCTAAGATCAAATTAAGTCAGCTGCAATCCACCCTGTGTCTGAGCATTACATTAAGCTACATAAAGCCAGAAAAGTTTGAAAAAATATATTTTCATAAACTGTCTTAGGGATTGGAAGTGGCAAAAAGAGAGGCTTGTCCATGACGCCACTCAAGCAAGAACCACTGCTTAAAGAAACAATTTCTTTAACTTCACAATTATGCCTTTCACTGTGTTGGTCTATCAAATTAAAAGTTTTTAGTTGCTATATGATTAAGATGAAAAACCTCATGGGATATAAATACTTTTGCAAAGCAGTGTAAATCTGAGCTGGGAGAGAAGATTTGAGCAAATCAGGGACCACATCAAAGCGGTAGAAACATATCCAGCATCATTTCAGAGCTGTGATTATTTACACCAGCCTTGTAGCTTCAGGACTGAGTATGTGACATAAATGTCAGCAGTTGCTTTATTTAGATCACATTATGTGAAATTAGGCAAACACCGCTTGTCCGTTTTGTGCACCAGCTGTCTCCTCAGCTTTTCTCTTTGATTATATTTTAGCCCATGTTCTTTTCCTTTGTAATGAAAAACACATGAATGTTTGATGGAACTTTAGATGTTGAGCCAAGGCAGCTCATGTTGTTTTGCAGCTCGATTTGGTGTTGTGATATTTGTATAATGCTGATAAATGCTGATATATTTTATCAGACAGCATTTGTTGCTTGTTGGGATTTACTGTGTTATCTGGAAAATTCCATTCGACCCTAAAGGACACGCAGCTGGATTGGCAGATTATGAAACAGGGAAAAATGATGTGTTTTTACACTGGTAGCCATGATGGAGAAAAGCATGTCCAGGTAAAGAGATTCTACTTCAGATGACAAGAGAAATCATCATCTGTACATGTACAGCGATAACATGGAGTCCCAGCAGAAAGATAAGTGCGAATCTGCTCACTTGGATGTCATTCATAAAGGCAGTGGCCTACAGAGAGAGGAAATAAATTTTGACTTTGAGATGGAGAGATGCATGCACGCTCCTTCCATCCTCCACCGCCTGCCTCCTTAATATTCTGTCAACATAAACCATAAAGGGGTTACTCATGGAAATAAAGAGGCAGAAAGGGAGGTAATTTCACACACAGCCTGCAGGTCCAATGATTTGTTTGCAGCCCTTCTGGGTTCTCACGTAACCTGAATGTGGTGCTGCTCGATGCTTCAAGGTTATCATTGAAGTGCTGTTTTCATCCGCACATTCCTGGAAAAAGCAGAGAGCCATGGTAACTAAAAGCAGCTCGTGTCTGTTTCTCACGCTGTACACGCATTTTTGTATGTGCATTTGTTTCCCCTGGCTGGATGCACACACAATCACGATCTAATGAAAAGGGGTCCCCATGTTCCTAGAACACACAGAAAACAGGATGTTAGTTTTCCACAAAATGCTGCAGATTAAAACCCAGGCAGGCTGTGTTTAGCCTCAGCATCAGGTTAACCAAATCTTAGTTGCGCTCTTACTCGTCTCAAGATGAATATTATCGTCTGCGGTGAGTCATGAGAATTTCAGATGAAAGTACTGATGTTTTTCTCATGTCACAGACACACCAGTTGGTTGCCTGCGTGTTGCTGCTACAGGAGATGATTCCCAGGATTAGGGGATCAGGAGGAAAACTTCTAAATTAGCTGCCAGTAAGTAGTGAAGACAAGCATGCCTCCCCCCTTGAGCAGAAGCAGGTTTACTTGACATGCCAACTTTGAATTCCTATGTGTGAAGTCACTGCTGGAGGTTGTTTGTTCGTTTCTGTTTGAAAAAACCCACAAAAAAAACCCATCACTGACAGTTCTTTGAGGATAATCCAGCAGAAGAAAGTCTGAGGTAAAGGTCCTATGATTCTAATGCATCGTAAAACTGAGAAATTCATACAAGGTGAAATAAGGATTGAAGATGTCAACGTAAATTTAATTTTATTGGCATGAAATTCATACCATATGGGTGACAATGCAAGCAATCCATGCATATAAAAAATAACAACAAATTGATCCACGTATTATGAACAATACAATATTTTTATAAATTAAATTCAATAAAATAAATTTTAAACCTAAAATGCTCCAAGTTGGCTGCATGGTGACAAGGTTGGTAGCACCGTTACCTTGCAACAAGAAGGTCCTGGGTTCAACTCCCAGCCTGGGGTCTTTCTGCATGAAGTTTGCACGTTCTCCCCGTGCATGCGTGGGTTCTCTCCTGGTACTCCGGCTTCCTCCCACAGTCCAAAAACATGACTCTTAGGCTAATCGGTCTCTCTAACTTACCCTTAGGCATGAATGGGTGTGTGCATGGCTGTTTGTCCTGTGTCTTTCTGTGTTGCCCTGCAATGGAATGGATTCCTGTCCAGGGTGTTCCCCGCCTCTCGCCCGTAGACCGCTGGAGAAAGGAAACTACAGCTCCCCCATGACCCTATACAGAAGAAGGGAGTATAGAAAATGGATGGATGGATGCTTAAAGTTGTTAAACGTCCACTGGATTGTTCTATACTAAATAGAGATTTTTCAAACATCTTTAATTTATTTGTTAAAACATTGAATGGACTAACAACATACAAACAAGAAAACCACAATATGTAGTCGGGTCATGTATGTAATCAAACTTATTTTTATTAGTTAGTTTTCAGTGTTTTCACAAATAAATATAGGAAATATAGTGAAAAGTATTTTATTTGCAGAATGGTATACACTGGGAAAGCGTGTGTGTTTGGTTATGTTTAGGTACTACAGGAAGTTTAAGGGACACAAGGAGGGGCTCACCCAAAGTGGCATTCCTCTATGAGCCACCACAGCTTGTCCCCATAAGTGGAAATTATTATATCGACTGACTGACTTTAAGAAGATTTGTCATTGCTAAGGTATTGCACATAAACACAAAAAGTATCTCAGGATTGGTGAATGCAAGTAGCTCTCTCAAGACCTTCCTATCCCTTTTACAGCAAAACATACTGACAGAGTAGGTGAAAGGAATCAATATCACCTGACCATGTCATTATTTTCAACATACAGGAGTTATCATTACTAACAAAGCTTTTCATTATTTGATCAATTTCAGCAAGTGTTCAGTATTTATTACCTGTCCTTCACTTTATTACACATATCTTAATTTTCTTTTGTATCTGTGAGATATTTGGGTAGTTAATGACATCTGGTATAAATTTCTGGTGTAAACTTCCAGTCAATATTGCCATTAGAAATGTATTCAGTGAGAAAATGTCTGACAAGTTCGGTACTTATTTTTCAAGCTGTATTTATACTTCAGATTCCCAGAAACATCAGAGTGGCTGACTGATTTGAGGTGTTCTGCAACTTTTTTTTAAAACCTCGCCCAGCTGGGCAATTCCCAGTGATTCCAGACTCTTCGGATACAGAGCGCTGAGCAAATTAGCTTGCTGCCTGTCATTCCACCTATCACAGAGAAACAGAGGAAGGTAGGTGGGCCATGTGTCAGTAATGCTGAATGTGACAGTCTGACAGCTGACGTGCTATTATCATGCTGTGAGTTTCTCTCCTGTCTGTGCCAGCATGCAGTAGAATCACTTCATTATCTTTTTCTTACCATCATGTATTTTGCATTGACTATATTGCAGCTTGAGAAAGGAGAAACTGTCTTTTCACTTAGCTAATGAGCCCAGTTGTCTTGTCAGAAAGGCTCATAAATGTGCGGATAAAACAGCCTTATGATTACCACTTCATTGTAGCTCTGGCTCAATTTTGTTAGTGTTGTTGATGCTGGAGTAAACCTCCATCCCAGTCTCAAATTACTACTTAACTTCATCCATCTTCTAATCAGCTCTGAAAAGCTTCTCTACCTCTGCTTATGAAGAATACTACCAATACATGATGAAGCTACCACCATGGCCACACATATTAATTTAAATGTAGGCTAAAAAGTTTAATTTTGGTTTCATGTGACCAGAGCAGTTTCTTGAAAGTTTTTGCTGTGCCTTTTTCACATGGTTTGGGTTTTTTTTGCCATAAAGGCCAGATTTGTAGATTACATGAAAAACAATTGCCCTGTTCACGGATGCTCTTAACTGAGTTTGGTCTCTGCGACTCATCTAGAGCTAGGATGTGCCTCTTGTTTGCTCAGCTGTTCAACTTAGGTAGACAACCATGTTTTGGAAAGTTTACCGTTTTCTTTTTATATTTAGATGATAGACTGCACAGTTCTCTGAGAAATGTTAATAATGTGAGACGTGGTTTTACACCCTTTCTCTGCTTGAAACTCCTCCAGAACTTTACCCTAAGCTGCCTGCTATGTTAATTTATCTTCATGACTGTTTGTTCACTAATGTTCTCTGACAAACCTCTGAGACTTTCATAGAACAACAACATTTTAACTCAGATTAAGGAACACGAACACGGCTGCTGGAAATGGACAAACAGCTAAGTGTGTAATGCACGGTGGCACAGTGGGTAGCGTTGTTGCCTTGCAGCAAGAAGGTTCTGGGTCGGATCAGGGGTCTTTCTGCATGGAGTTTGCATGTTCTCCTCGTGCATGCATGGATTCTCTCTGGGTACTCCGGCTTCCTCCCACAGTCCAAAGAAATGCCTGCTAGATTAATTGGTTTCTCTAAATTGCCCTTAGGTGTGTGAATGAGTGTGTGCATGGTTGTTTGTGTGTTGCCCTGCAATGGACTGGCGGCCTGTCCAGGTGTATCTCCTGTCCAGAGACTGCTGGAGATAGGTACCAGCTCCCCGCGACCCACTATAGATGAAGCGGTATAGAAAATGACTGATTGACTGACTAACCTCTTTTTGAGGAAAACATCCTGAAGGCAAGAATCATAAAGTGCACACAATCATAAAGTGATGACAGCCTAATGACTTCACTTGTAGGGAGTTCTCTAATCATCCACTTTATTGGGGCAGACCAATAAGGGTGGAAGTGGACTGAAACGTTTGTTTGATTTGATTCTTGTTTGTTTTGTATATTAAACCTAAGTTCTCCATAATCTTAACCATTAAAACCTTCCACTGGCATGCTGCTTCTGAGCTCTTGTCTGCATTTTGCTTCTGCTTCAACCACACGGTACATAAACATAAACTTTACCATGCAAAGCTATTACTGTATTCTTAGCAGAGAAAACATATTCTAATTGATTTCAGATTTGTTTTTAACTCATGTGTTTTGTCAATAAATTAATCTATATTTACTGGCTTACTGGTTTTACACACCTTTTTCATTACTGACATCTAATTTGCCTAAAGATTTACATTTTCCCCTTTTTCTCCAATATGTTTCTGTGTTAATTTGACGTAAAGAGATGGAGCACCTGCCTTTAGTTGGTCTGGTCTCCATGAGCCAACGATGGTTACACCGAAGATGTGATGCCTTAAACAACTTAAGCAAGATTTAGCTCATTCGAAGGAACTCTGAAACCAATGGGAAAAGGTCAGGATAATAATTTTCCAATTGGAAATAATCCTTTGGTCATTTGAAAATGTATCTGTCTTCATAGTAGGATAGTTGAGTCCAAACATATTCATACCCCTGGCAGATTTAGGTTTGATTCAGCATTAGAGCATTCTTCTAGCACTGGGTTACGACAGAATGGGAGACAACACTTCTTTATATCATTGATAATCGTGAATTAAATTTTAACATTTATGTTTTTCATTCATACTCAGCACTATTTTTACAAAGCGAAGACTAAGGTAAACCCATCTTAGGCACCACAAAATTGTAACTAGTTGAGTAATGGTAGTTTACACAAGAAATTTACAAAGTTCGCAAATACAAAAATATCTTTCTCAGTCTTTTGTCTATATCATGCTTTATCCCTTTGTTCTATGCTAAAATTTACTCCTGCAAACACCAAGCTGACAGTCTGCGTAGAGCTGGACAATATGGGCAAAATAATTCTCACTAGATTTTTTTTTGCATTGAATGTTTTTGATAATTATAATGATCCAGTTTTAGATTAACAATCCAGTTTCTAAAATGGTGTCCGTTTAAATTCAAACTGAAAGAACAAATTAGAATAATAAATAAATAATAATAACTAATGACATTTACTTTCAAACAGTACCATAAACTAAACACGTAATTCCTTTAAGGTACGTAGGATATTATGGAACACAAGAGAACTAATAACTCAACTAGCAATATATTGATGAACAAATGCCATTTGCAGCATTGTTTCAGAGAGGAAATATATTTCAGTATAATCATAAAATAATGTGAATCAATTTTACATACCTGGTTGCAATTTCTTCTCCAGCTTGTACAGTGGCCCCTCAAACTGACTGATAGGCCACATGTATTGTCTGCCTTACTGAATTTTGAAGTTTACCATTATCATTGTGATTGTCAGTTATACATGCAAGTGCTTTAAAAAGGCATATAATTGAGATATAAAAATAAAGAAAATGCCCTTAGTTCCCATGGGATTAACAGGATTAAGTGATAAGTGGGTAGAGAAAGTCAAAGGAAATGTTCTATTATAATAAATTATTTTGCATACAGCTGAACTTGAATAAACTTTCTTTGTAAAATGCCCTAACATTGTCCTCATTGTAAAATGACTTTATGAAAATTGAACAGAATTTAATGAAATTAACTTTAATCTGGAATTATACTGTGTTTACCACTATGAACTCCCTGAAGCACCACAAATTAGGCTTTCACATTGAATTATTCTCATAATTGCATGACTCCCCCATGCGATGTTTAAATATTTCTTCAGTGAGCCATGTTTAATACACAGTTTCCGATGTACTGTAACAGCAGAGTGACTCATATGTTACATAGTAGCTCTCAGTGTTTGTATTCCTTTTATGTCAAATTTGTGCTTGTCAAAGAATGCTGAGTATCACAGCATGTATAGTCACAAATAGCAGCACTCAGTCGACTCCCCAGACTCCTAGACCATATATTATATGGAGACCACATATTAAGCGGAGTTAGTCAGGATAGCGTGGATACATGATTTGTATGACAAAATATCTTTTAATAAAAATATGACCGCTGGCATTTTTACTAATGCTGCAAAATTCAGCTCTCCAGATAAAGACATAAAGATTGTATGTGCAAATATACATATGACATGTCCTGTATAAGCAGATATGTGAGAAGAAATGAGCTGAACCTAGAGTAAAAAAGGTCATACAGGTAAAAATAAAAATAGAGGTTTAACCTATTGTAAAAGTATTGATGTAATCTTTTCATATTGTCTTTTCTCTATATACTTAAGCACATGGTTTTATATATTGACTATCTTTAATCCCCCCAGCCTGCCTGTGCAGATTGTCTTTTTTTTAATTCACAAATTATTATTTATAATTATTATTATTTACAAATAATACTGTTACAAATTGTTACATCATTGCTGTTTTTATAGGTTCTTTGTTCTGATGGAAGATCAGTATAGTGTTATCTCTAGTAAGGAGGAGCTGATCAAACAGACATGGATTGTTTCTTCTGTGTTCATTCAGAACAAGTGATATTTTGTGTTTAGGATGCATGAAGCAGCACAGGGATAGAAAATGGCTCATTATTTTTAAATTGTTTATTGAGAAGCATATAAATACATGCCCTTTTTCAAATAAAATGAAAGACAAAAACGTTTAATCGTTTCTTTTTTGGAACACCTTTTATAAGAAAAAAAAATTTTGTGGTTTGATGCATAATTATTTTAAGTCACAGTCTACTAGAGGTTTGCAATATTTGGACAAGCATTAGGCGTACTGAGTTACACTAAACTTAATGGCTCAGCCTTGCTAAGGGGTCAGCATCCCATTGTTATGTTACAGCCTCTAGATAAATGAGAATTATGTCTCTAATTGTGTCTTTGTCATTTCTCAGTGTCGTGCATTTATATCAGGGCCGACAAGAGGTTCCCCTCCCATTAAACAGTGATGGTTTTCAATGCTCACCGCCCAAAGTGAGACCCTAGATGGGGAGCAGCATTTCAGTGCTCCAAAAAAGTTTTATACTGCTTATGTGCATGTATGCAAAGTATGTGGCAAGCTAATGACACTTATTTTCAGGTCTGATTTTGATTGAAGAATAAAGATCAAAGAATAAAATGTGTACTTTTATTCTTTTTTTTTTTGCATTATGACCACTGTAGATTGAGACAGGCATAAAAACAGCAAACAATGGTTTGTCACACCTTGTATGGTTACAGACTGTTTAAACTCTTTAAAACACTTGTGATTTATTACATTTTTACTCTATTTGCTGTAAAAATTGGGGATCTCATCTTGTGGTGTTTTCCTGAACCAAATAGTGTGTATTATCTTGTCCCACCTGTTGGATATTAATAATAATTGTAGAAAGATGTAAATTTTAATTGGTTTGTTACACATATGGCAGAAGTCCAAGGGATGAATCAACATAATGATTAAAAAGAAGAGGTGTTATGTTAAGATGGACCTGATGTCTATAGCATTTGCCTGTGGAGTTCTCCGGTGGCAGGAATTAGGCACAGCAATGGCAAGACAGATGTAAACCAAGGTTCTTAACAGATTTCCTTAACGCTGAAACTGGCATTGATGCACATACCACTGATGACCGCATTGAAGAGATTAGACCAGCCACTAGTATCACTAATCTTAATGTAATTCTCTTAACCAAGATATCTCAGCTTTTATGACTCTAATAACTGCTATTTTGAGCTACTAAGCTCATCCAAGCAGCCTTACTAGCACTCAATCTTTCAAAGTGTGATCTGGGTAAGGTACCATTCTCAAACTTGCCAACAGGTTTTAGCAGAAAAGGTATGTCCTGCTGGTGCAAAATCAGGGCCATTGCTGACTTTTCTAGTTCTCTCTACTTGAATGTGTTATGTAGTTTCTTTTTAATGGCAGGAAATTGCCACAGATCCTGTAAAAACCTTCTCTAGGTGGTCCCTTGATCAGGCACTAAAGATACTTGTGGTACAAATGCATTTCTATCATTCATAAATAGTCTTTCTATTCTTCTCTGAACAACAGTTTTTTTTGTCCACATAGATGCTGTTTAGTGGATATTTCCTCATTTTAGACCATTCTTAGTAAATCAAGGTGATGGTTGTGGTTGAAAATTCCAGAAGATCTGCAATTTCTAAAATACTCAGATCAGTCTGTCTGGCACCAACAACCACGCCACATTCAATATCACTTTATTCCTAATTCAATTTAAAGCTGCAGTGGGTAAATTTTGTAAAACTGTGTTTTTTACATATTTCTTAACAGTGTCACTATGATACAGATAACCAGGAAAAAGAACAAGCTCCTCTGACTTTTCCCAGTGGTCCTACTGCCATTTGCAGAAATATAGTACATAGTCAGAAACAACCAATCAGAGCCAGGAGGAATATCTTAGCAGTGCCAATCATGTTTGTGTACGCACTGTTTCACAATTAAAAATGTTGTGGCCTCGATTAGTTTCATCCACTGTCACATGTTGGTATGTCCCTGGGCAAGGCATTTAACTCCAAGTTGCCTACCCATTGGCGTGCTGGAGTATAAATGTGTGCACACTTGTGAGTCAGGCTAGGTAAATGTGTGTTCAGTGTAAAACACTTTATATAGTCATTATGACTAGAAACGTACAATAAAATTTCATTCCATTTGCCATAATATTTTCAAATGTGAAATTTATTGAGATAAATAAGATTTGCCTGAGACACTGATAGTTAAAATACGTCAATTTGTACAGCGTATTCTCAATCTCACCATTTACCTGATTTGAGAGCACTTCAATTAATTAGTTCACATCTTGGCTTTTTTTCTTGGTAAAAGCAATCCACCATTTTTAACTGCTGTATTCATTACATTTCCATGAAATTATCCTTATCCTAATAATGCTCAAGTAATTCTACCCAAGTCCCACTCCCACACAACAATATGTAAGCCTGAATACATATCCTCCTCATTATTCCCACAGTGTGCAGTACTGCAGTGCTTAAATGATGTGACAGGTTCTAATGTGGGTGGACAGGTGACGCATAACGGGGCAAGGCATCCCTTGAGCCACACCGTGAACCAGGTTGCAGATTGTATGTGTGAAATGTCACTTTGAATCAACAAACATGCAGAGTTTCAGCAGCAGCATCACACAGCTTCGGCGTGAAGAGGCATAAGCAGACTGAATAGAAGGACAGATTCTTTGTGTGTGTCTCATGAAGTGAGAAGGGGATTTATCTGTCTGAAGTGTTCAAATGATGGAGTAAAGACGAAAACTCAATCTGGGAGACTCACCCCTCCTCCAGCTTCACCCAATGGCTTCTCCGTGCATCTCCGCGCCAACCAATCGGCTTCAAGTCTGCAATAATCCTCAGCCAATGATCCTTCAAGGCTCCGCATTTAAAGTCTCCTATTCATGGATCTCTCAGCTGTCAGTCGAGCTTCGACCCTCCTCCACCCCATTGCCTCCATCGGATTCTTAGTTCCATTACCATCAGGTCTCCTTCTCCATCACCAGTACCAGATCCGGCGGGAAGACAATTCTAATCCTAAGACGTTCATCAGTTCATGCATTATCAGCATTCATGTCTTCCTCTGGGGTCTGAGCGCCAAACAAATAAACATCCATTGTGTAACTTCTGTAATCGCATTTTGTGTTTCTTATTGTGAGTCTCTACAGGATTGAATTGAAAGTTGTACAGTGGTTCTAACTGGGTCTTAAAATTGTCCAAATTCTTATGACCTTGCAACGATACCTTGTCTAAGAGTGTGGTGTATCAAATGTTTTCATATTGTGAGGAGATTAAAACAGCTCTTTTTCTCTCTCTTCATTATGGCTAGAATATTTAAGATTTCCTACTCTACCTTTAAGCCATTGTGGATAAAAACAACAGTTGCCCAACTATTAATGGAATGTAAATGTATTTGAGCACTTCAGTAAATTGATGTTATCATGAAAAACAATCCATTAAAAACTGCATTGTTTTGCAATTGAATGCTGTGTGACATTGGTCACACAGAGTCTGTCGGAGTGTGGGCTGGAAGCCTGAAATAGAAAGCAGATATCCTTGCTGTGTAGCTTACTGTATGGGACTATTTATTTAGTGAGCTGAACACAGTCACTCCCTGGCCTAAGAACTGGACTACAAAAGGAAGATTAACCACTTAGCCAGCTATGTTGAGCAGAGACTCATATTATGAATATAGCTAGGTTTGAACCAAGCAATATCAGTCTCATAAAATATATACTGAACTCATAAACTGCTCTGCAGCAAGTTATGTTTATGGAATTAGTCTAACCTGTTCATTCTCCAGACACTTTAATATGTGCACCTTGCTAATAATGGGTTAAACCATAATTTGGCTTCAGAACTGCTTTAATTCTTCTTTGCATATATTTAACAAGGTTTTGGAAATGTTACTCAAAGATTTTCATTCATATTGAGATGATAGCACGACACAGTTGCTTCAAACTCATGATGAGAATTTCCCGTTCCACCTCATAGTAACGGTGCTCCTTTGTATTGAGATCGGATGACTATGACGGCCAAAATAGTTTTCTTGTCCCCACCATAACACCACCAGCATTCTAAACTGTTGCAACCAGTACCAGACAGGATGGATCCCTGCTTTTGTGTTGTTTTAGCCAAATTCTAACCCAACCGTCTCAGTGTTGCAGGTGAAATCAACACAGCAAATCCTCCTGATACAATATGGTGACTGTAACATATTGCTTTGTGTTAGCGCCAATCAATGTAATAAATATGATTTCTGTGTACATTAGGAGAATGCTCTTCTAGAGAATACATCCTGTCTGGGATTACACCTTTTGTCTCCAGGCAAGATTAAGGCATTTGATTTTTTGACAGAATCTTCAGCTTTGTCAAAATGACCCTGAAATCCTCTGACCTCTGACATGTACAAAGCATTTCCATCTACATTGTTGCCGTTCATTTGAAATTTTCTCTTTTTCTGACCATTTTCTGGGTTGTAAGTGATAAACCAATAGATCTGCATTTTCTGAAATATTCTGACCTGCCCGTTGGGCACCAACAACCAAAGTCACTTAAATCTCTTTTCTTCCACATTCTGATGCTCAGTTTGAACTCCCACAAGTCATTTTCACCATAACTAGATGTCTTAATGCAGTTAGCTGCTCCCATGTGAATGGCTGGTATTTTACTTGTGTTAACAAGCAATTTAACGGGCAAACCTAATGAAGTGGCTATTCAGTGTATTCATGTCACCATTTCCGTGACTTCCTAGAGAGGAAATTTAAATAGAAAAACATTTAAATCCAAACTTCATGGATGGTAAAACCAGGGCTTGCATATGTTGAAATCTTTAAATAATGTTTTGCATTGTTGCAGAAAAACAAGCAAAACTAAGACTTTACCTGTCCTCTTCTTCTCTAGATGTTCTCCAGATGTCCCAGGTAAAATATCCCCAAAATAGCATTCCACAGTGGCCCTTGCACGAATGTACACTTCTCAGATCTCACCCTGAAGGCTCCCAGTATCCTAACATCTCAGCATGGAGAAATTCTGCAGTGTCATGGTTTTAGAGTGACAGGTTTCCCTCTTTAAATGCAACTTTACATTTTGGAGGAACTCCCCAATGACATGCATTAGAAGACTAAATTGACTTTATACAGTTGCCACTGATCATTCTGCATTGAAAAATCTGTTTGATCCAGGAAACCCCTCACCTTCTGTGCATAATTAAGGATGAGAAATCTGCAGCTACGGACTGCTTAAAATCTTACATGCCAGCTATAACGTTGTCGTTTTAATGTGTGCAAAGTGTCAGCATTTCATCACATACGAGCCCTTATTTGTTTTATGACAGGGTAGTGAACAGTTTTAGCACTGTTAGATAATATTAATGATGGCAATAGTAATGGTGGTGAAATTTTAATCTGATTTCTAGTGTCTGATCTGGCACTTCTCTTTCATGGTTTTCCCACACGCCGGGCTGCAGGGAGCCCTCCACATCACATTTCCGACCATTGTCCTAAATTTTTGGTCCTCTGGGGGTCAGAGCAACCCTGTGTGCAGTTCTTTCTGGCACCTCCCATGACATCTGCCTCGCTTTGTACTAGTGCTTAACCAGGACAAAAGGAGGGCTAATACCACACACGTGAAAAACATTTTAAAAATCCAACACTCTAGAACAGCCTGTGTGTGTTTATAACATATTTGGAAATACGGTATAAATATTTAATATCTATTTTAACAATAATAAAATAATAATGATAATAATGTAGAAATTTAAATAATGTTATACAATAAAAACTGAAGAACATGCCATTCTGTAAAATACAATTAATTTATGGTGAGGAATAAATTAGGACACCCCTACATCTATTATCTCATAAAATTGCTGAAATTACACAGAGGTATTTCACATGAAGTGTGGAACATCTTGATGATCCACAATACTTCTGGAACTTTTAAAGTTTTTTCACTCTCCTCCTTTTACTATTTCTGTTTAAGGGGAAATTTGCTGCTTTAATTTATTCAAATAGTTTTCTTACTTTATTTTCTTTACACATTTCGTAATAGTAGTACATAAATTGACTTCACAAATAGACATAGTTTTGATGTTTATGGTCTTCCTTAACAGCAACAGAGTGGATTCAAGAATTTCAAAATATAAAACTGATATTTTAATTATGGACACTTGCAAAACAAAGTTGTTCCACCTTTGTTACAGTTCCACAAAAAACAGGAACTATCAATATACACATCCTTAGTAGTTTTAAACAAGACCAGTCTGTTTTACCCCACATTCAATGTGTTTTCTTTTCACAATGTGTAACAATAGTCAGACGGGGGTATACTGTATATATTAAAAACACTAATTAGGTACTCACACACAGAGAGATACACACACTAATCATGTAATATATCATGCATTATTTAGCATGGGCTTGCATAAAATATAAAGGTTAGCATTTCCCATTAATTCCCATAGGAAAATGAAAATGTGTGAACATACGTTTGATCTTATCCTGTTCTACCAATTAATAGTGCCTAATGTTGCACTTTTAACAGTGATGCATTTAAAAACAAATTATTCCGATTCGGACTTTTAAAAAATCCGAATTTGTAAAAAAAAACGTTTAGATTCCAACTTGATCATTTCTATTTTTTTGTAACAGGACCTCTGTGTAGAGATTTGAAAGCATTTGAATAAAAACACCAAGAAATGTCTTGTTTTCAGTTTTGCAAAGATTTTACCATCTGAAATATACCATTTCAGAAAGAAAAGGACTACCTTCTGATTAAGGCACAAAATGGCAGCAGATGGAGCATCCATCAATAAGTCACTTAGGCCAGGTAAGTCTTGGTTTGAGCAAAAAACAAAAAAAAGGGTCGATACTAGAAACTAAAAGTAATGTGTCAGCAAAACAACTGGTTTGAAATCCTCTAACTTAATTTCTCCTGTTATTGTCATAAGCTCACAACAACACTCAAACCCTGGCTAAATTAGAAGTAAATATCTCTTTTTTTTAATATGATCAAGAAATTTGGGTCCACTGCTTTAGGTAACAATATCTGATCACAGGTGACTCTGTTTGTATGTTTTTAAATTAGTCTGCTTAGCAACATCCAATAAACATGGCCTTCTTCATTGCCTCTAATGAAGTAATTGCTGCTATAGCTTTAACATTGTCTGCCTGCTGCACCTTAGTGATAAAACTGCTTTAGAGACCTTCTGAGGTGCATTCATAAAGAATTTGGATCCCCTTTGGCTACATTCTTGTTATGGTGGCATTTTTTTCCAAGTATTTTCATCACTATAGCAAAGCATTCATGCATCGTTCAAATCAAACGTAATTAGACCTAATTAGGAAAAATGGTACTATGTTTTATCTTATCTCATTACTGAGGTTGTTTATTAGTTGCAGATAACAATGAATTTTATCATTTGCTTTTCAATAAAAGTTAAAAAGCAATGCAGTTCTTCCCAAATGAGGAACTGTATGATAACCCTCAAACCTTTTGATATTTAGTCACATTGCAACGACAAACTTCAATGTATTTTAACTAGATTTTATGAGATAGACAAACATAAAGTAGTTAGATTAGCCTAGCCAGTTGTCATAGCTAGATAGATTAAGTTAATTACAGAATAATTTTGGAGAAAACCCTGTTAGAGGCCACAAAACACTTGAGACTGGAGTGGAAGTTCATCATCCTGCAGGGCAATGACCCTAAATATACAGTCTGTATGTTTTTTTGCGCTGGGGACTTTGCAATTGTTCTGGCTTTTAGAATCAGCACCTTAGAAAGCACTCAGTATCCTGTTGGTTTGCATCTTCAAACTGCTGTTTCAATTGTAACATGTTCTCCCTGTGTATGCATGTTTTCCCTTGTTTGCTGTGATATTCTATAAAAACGTGCACGTTCAGTTAGTTTGCAACTCTAGGCTGCCCCAAAGTGTGAATGTTTCTATGTTTTTTCATTTGTCTCTGTGTGAGCCATGCAATTGATTGGTACCCTGTTGACTGCCCCCGACCCAACCTCAGCAACCGCCACTCCAGCAAATAGCTGTCACTTCAAAGGGTTCTCTTAGATTTTATGCAGAGGTTCACAGAACATTAGTCAAGAAAATAATTCATTTAAAAAGATGCCTTTTCAGGTTTTAAATACTTTATTTAAAAAACTTCTTCCATGAAGCATCATTATTGCAATATTCCAAGTATCAGTGCTGAGTAAAAAATTTGTACATTTTCAGCAGCTCCTCAGTGATAAACGGCAATGTTGAACTGTGACTTTTTGTACAGGCATTTAGAGAAAGGTTTATTTTTCACACTGGGCATTCTTTGAAAGCAAATATTAAACCTGAATTTGTTTTTATTCGACTACAGATTTTTTTATTAATACAATATGTATAGTAAAAATGATTTAGGTTGTAAATGTACAGAACCTAATAACACTTTAATAGTCATGTAGACCTTTCAAAGCACTTTTTAATTAAAAATTCCCAACTCCCATAAATGTCTCCCATAAAATCCAAAAGACTACCCACACAAAATCTGATATCTGATATCACTCATTCACTCTTGACATATTGTCAAAATGTAAAGGATCTGTCTCACCTTCTGTAAATCTTGGCATTCAGCAAGAGGTCTCTGAATCCTCTTGAGAAGAAGACATATTGCCTAACAAAGTGTTTGGCCCAGCCATGGGAGGAACAAATAGGACTGAACCACACAGAGAAGAAAATAGGCTGGTAAAAAAAAAAAGAACTTCTGAATCCCAGAATGCATAATATTAACCCATTTTCATGCAGAGCTCACAGAAAGGAGTCACCGCTGGAATCCCATGACGTCATGGAGTTATAAAACTCTATGCAGAGCAGGAGTTCTTCCTCTTTGCCTGCAGCAAAGTTGATAAAGTTGTTGATATCAATGGCCAAGAAAAAGACCGCATCTTCTAAGAAACCTTGGTTCCAAAGTACATTACAGTCTGCTGTTTGTGTATTTGTTGACTGTATACCAGTCAAAAAATAAGGCTAGCTGCCTGAACATTTCTGTCTGAGCTCCTGCAGAAAAGAATATGTGCCAAAGATTCCCCAGGGAGAGACGGTGTCTCCAATTACCTCAACAAAGGTAGGTAAATGTGGGTTTAAAGGTAGATATAGGACTTAAAGGGGTTACTATGTAGTGCCCCAGCCACCGTTTTCTTTGTTGTTAAGCTGAGCCGCTAATTCTAGATGTGACTTGATCATTCCTGCCGTCCGTCAGCCAAAATGTGATTCTATATGCGTTTTTTGCTGCCATCTTAGTATTATGTCACTCTGTTAAACTCCGATGGTTAGTTAAACACAACGTTAAGAACCAATTGTCCAAACTGTATTGATTTCCAATTTAGGAACTGAATTTTAAAACAATATTTTATAAAAATGTTTTATTTTCCAATCTGTATTGTTGGAATTATGATTATTGATTGATTAATTTTTATCAATAATTAAAAATAAAAATTATTATTTGACAAAATTAATTTCTTAACCAAAATCCTCATGTATGAATCGAGACCAGAAATGTCTTCTGGTGTTGTAATTGTGGCTCAACGCCTTTGATAATTACAACCGTTAAATACTCAGTAATAATTAATAACTATTACCAGAGATGTCACTGTTTAATCGACCGTTTCTGCCAAAACGAGTGGAACTTCAACCTTATCTTGACTGACGAATCATTCTTGCACAAAATAAACACAAAATGCCTTCTCTTTATCTATGTGAATATTTATTAAATCACAGCCATGATACACTCGCTCTTCCGATTTAACAATCTTCACCTACTCAAACATGCAAAATTCTACACAGAAGGAGTAAAATATCTAACTAAACAAAATAAAGCAAAACAGCAGTGGGTGTGTATGGGATCAAACCAGCAGTTATGGCAAAAATGATAATATGACAAAGGGATGTGGTGGTGAGTGGAGGTTGGGGCGCAGCTCAAACTGTAACTCAGTTATACTCAGTCATAAAACCTCCCCCAACTCTGCGCGGCTGAGCACACAAAGAGTTATAAAACTTTTGGCGGCAAGCTAGTAAGCAATAAGGTTGAAGACAAAGAAAATGGTGAATTTCACCATGAGGTTATTATCATGAACTGTAAGCCTTTCTATTCCCCCCGTGAGTTCGCTTCGTTCATCCTGGTCGGTGTTTACATCCCGCCGCAAGCTAACGTGCAGGTCGCACAGTGCATGCTCGCTGACCAGATACTGAGTGTGGAGCGGACCAACCCGGACTCCTTAGTTATCGTCGCTGGTGACTTTAACAAAGGTAATCTCACCCACGAACTCCCCAAATATAGACAGTTTATTAAATGTCCGACTAGAGAAGACAACATTCTGGATCACTGTTACACCACCATCAGAGACGCTTATCACGCCGTCCCACGTGCTACACTGGGCCAATCCGACCACATCATGGTCCACCTGATTCCTGCATACAGGCAGAAACTAAAGCTCTGCAAACCTGTTGTGAGGACGACAAGGAAGTGGAGCAGTGATGCTGTGGAGAATCTCCAGGCGTGTTTAGGCTGTACAGACTGGGATGTGTTCAGGACTACTACCAACAGTCTGGACGAGTACACAGAGGCTGTGACTTCCTACATCAGCCTCTGTAAGGACAGCTGTGTACCATCATGCACCAGGGTGAGTTACAACAACGTCAAACCCTGGTTCACAGCCAAACTTAGAAGGTTAAGACTGGATAAGGAAGAGGCCTTCAGGAGTGGGGACAAAGACATATACAGAGAGGCAAAGTACAAGTTTGGCAAGGCAGTGAAAGAGGCCAAACGACTCTGTACTCTGAGAAGCTCCAAAACCAGTTCTCAGCCAACGACTCTGCGTCTGTCTGGAAAGGGCTCAGGCAGATCACCGACGACGAGCCGAAAGCCCCCCACTCCATCAATGACCGACGCCTCGCCAACGACCTGAACGAGTTCTACTGCCACTTTGAAAGACAAAGGGACAGTCTTGCAACCATCCCCCACGACACCCCCTAACAGCTGCAGCCACAATCCACCACCCCCACCTCCCCAACTTCAAGAGGGGCCTTGGCACCTCCAACCCCCACCCTGAAGTTCCCCCCCACCAGCCCCCTACCCACGCCGGGGACGGCTCTTTCCATCCAGGAGAGGGACGTCAACAAACTCTTCAGGAGACAGAACCCCCGGAAAGCTGCTGGTCCAGATTCTGTCTCACCAGCCAGCCTGAAGCACTGCGCTGATCAGCTGTCTCCAGTCTTCACACACATTTTTAACACCTCACTGGAGACATGTCATGTGCCAGCCTGCTTCAAGTCCTCCACCATCGTCCCTGTTCCCAAGAAGCCAAGGTCCACAGGGCTTAATGACTTCAGACCCGTCGCCGTGACCTCTGTGGTGATGAAGTCCTTTGAGCGCCTTGTGCTCTCACACCTAAAAGACATCACCGACCCCCTCCTGGACCCCCTGCAATTTGCCTACAGAGCCAACAGGTCTGTAGATGATGCAGTCAACTTAGCCCTTCACTTCATCCTCTGGCACCTGGACTCCACAGGAACCTACGCCAGGATCCTGTTTGTGGATTTCAGCTCTGCCTTCAACACCATCGTCCCAGCTCTGCTCCAGGAGAAGCTCTCCCAGCTGAGTGTGCCCGACTCCACCTGTAGGTGGATCACTGACTTCCTGTCTGACAGGAAGCAGCGCGTGAGGCTGGGGAAGCACGTCTCTGACTCCCTGACCATCAGCACCGGTTCCCACCAAGGCTGTGTTCTCTCTCCGCTGCTCTTCTCCCTGTACACCAACAGCTGCACCTCCAGTCACCAGTCTGTCAAGCTTCTGAAGTTTGTGGACGACACCACCCAGATCGGACTCATCTCTGATGGTGACGAGTCCGCGTACAGATGGGAGGAGGACCATCTGTTGGACTGGTGCAGCCAGAACAACCTTGAGCTCAACGCTCTAAAGACAGTGGAGATGGTTGTGGACTTCAGCCAGAACCCAGCCCCACCTGCCCCCATCACCCTCTGTGACTCCACAATTGACACTGTGGAATCTTTCCGCTTCCTGGGAACCATCATCTCCCAGGATCTCAAGTGGGAGCCATACATCAGCTCCCTCATCAAGAAAGCCCAGCAGAGAATGTTCTTCCTGCGGCAGCTGAAGAAATTCAACCTGCCAAAGACTATGATGGTGCACTTCTACACAGCCATCATTGAGTCCATCCTCACCTCCTCCATCACCATCTGGTACGCCGCTGCTACAGCCAAGGATAAGGGCAGGCTGCAGCGTGTCATTCGGTCTGCTGAGAAGGTGATTGGCTGCAGTCTACTGTCGCTCCAGGAACTGTACACCTCCAGGACCCTGAAGCAGGCAGGGAAGATTCTGGCTGATCCCTCCCACCCCGGTCACAGACTCTTTGAGACTCTCCCCTCTGGCAGGAGGCTGTGGTCCATCTGGACCAAAACCTCATGCCACAAGAACAGTTTTTTTCCCATCTGCCACCAGCCTGGTTAACAAAGCCCGGAAACCACCTTGACATTCTCCCTTTCCCCCACACCCCCCCTTTTTTGCTGACAGGACACTTGTAACATTAACTCGTTACATTAACGCTCAGCTTGGACTCCTGCTTTACTTGCACTGCCATAATTGCACAATGATCACCTGCACTGTTGTACCGCTCTCGCACCCAATACTGCTCTATATCTACTCTCACTCACTTAAAACTGTGCACATATATTTATATTATATTGTAGATATGTTTATACTGTTTAATTTGTACTGTATTGCACTGACTACGCCAAAACAAATTCCTTGTATGTCCAAAAACGTACTTGGCAATAAAACTTTTCTGATTCTGATTCTGATATAACAGTCCAGTCTCACAGCGCACCTGCACTTGCTCTCAGGTGTTCAACAACCCCGCAAAACACACACAAAGCTGGGTAGCGCAGCGGCTTCCATACATCCAACACGGCACATCAAAGTTTCAATAAAAAGGTTACACGCACATATAATTCAGAACACATTAGATTAAATAACGAATCTCATTGCACTAAAACCTCCTGTACCCTGCCCAGACTTTCTAAGAAAGAAACAAAAATAAAGGATGGGTTTTACTTGTCGCTGTCTTCCCTTTGAGCGGGGTTGAGAGAGAATGGGGTGGAAGTTGGAAATTAATGTTAACTTCAAGAAAAGCAGTCAATCTTCGTCCTCTGGCCTCCTTGGCGAAAGGGAAAATATGATCTGACCATCACAGTCGACTAGGACAAAACAAGGTGGCGATTCGTCTCCTTGAAACTCCGTGTTTTTTTAGTTACGTGTTAAACTCACGTCTTCGATCAGCAAAGTGAAATTTCTGGCCTTCTTATTCCAGAAACCTCCTTTATGAATTCTTCGTTGGTCAACGGGAGAGAATAAATGAAATCCACTCTTGACTCTTCTCCAGGTGATGCTTCAGATGTTGGTAACCGTGTCACAGTCTCCAGCTGAAGGCAATGGTGGGCCGTCTCATCCTCTGTTATATACAGGTCCTTCTCAAAATATTAGCATATTGTGATAAAGTTCATTATTTTCCATAATGTCATGATGAAAATTTAACTTTCATATATTTTAGATTCATTGCACACTAACTGAAATATTTCAGGTCTTTTATTGTCTTAATACGGATGATTTTGGCATACAGCTCATGAAAACCCAAAATTCCTATCTCACAAAATTAGCATATTTCATCCGACCAATAAAAGAAAAGTGTTTTTAATACAAAAAACGTCAACCTTCAAATAATCATGTACAATTATGCACTCAATACTTGGTGGGGAATCATTTGGCAGAAATGACTGCTTCAATGCGGCGTGGCATGGAGGCAATCAGCCTGTGGCACTGCTGAGGTCTTATGGAGGCCCAGGATGCTTCGATAGCAGCCTTTAGCTCATCCAGAGTGTTGGGTCTTGAGTCTCTCAACGTTCTCTTCACAATATCCCACAGATTCTCTATGGGGTTCAGGTCAGGAGAGTTGGCAGGCCAATTGAGCACAGTGATACCATGGTCAGTAAACCATTTACCATTGGTTTTGGCACTGTGAGCAGGTGCCAGGTCGTGCTGAAAAATGAAATCTTCATCTCCATAAAGCTTTTCAGCAGATGGAAGCATGAAGTGCTCCAAAATCTCCTGATAGCTAGCTGCATTGACCCTGCCCTTGATAAAACACAGTGGACCAACACCAGCAGCTGACACGGCACCCCAGACCATCACTGACTGTGGGTACTTGACACTGGACTTCTGGCATTTTGGCATTTCCTTCTCCCCAGTCTTCCTCCAGACTCTGGCACCTTGATTTCCGAATGACATGCAGAATTTGCTTTCATCTGAAAAAAGTACTTTGGACCACTGAGCAACAGTCCAGTGCTGCTTCTCTGTAGCCCAGGTCAGGCGCTTCTGCCGCTGTTTCTGGTTCAAAAGTGGCTTGACCTGGGGAATGCGGCACCTGTAGCCCATTTCCTGCACACGCCTGTGCAAAGTGGCTCTGGATGTTTCTACTCCAGACTCAGTCCACTGCTTCCGCAGGTCCCCCAAGGTCTGGAATCGGCCCTTCTCCACAATCTTCCTCAGGGTCCGGTCACCTCTTCTCGTTGTGCAGCGTTTTCTGCCACACTTTTTCCTTTCCGCAGACTTCCCACTGAAGTGCCTTGATACAGCAATCTGGGAACAGCCTATGCGTTCAGAAATTTATTTCTGTGTCTTACCCTCTTGCTTGAGGGTGTCAATAGTGGCCTTCTGGACAGCAGTCAGGTCGGCAGTCTTACCCATGATTGGGGTTTTGAGTAATGAACCAGGCTGGGAGTTTTAAAGGCCTCAAGAATCTTTTGCAGGTGTTTAGAGTTAACTCGTTGATTCAGATGATTAGGTTCATAGCTCGTTTAGAGACCCTTTTAATGATATGCTAATTTTGTGAGATAGGAATTTTGGGTTTTCATGAGCTGTATGCCAAAATCATCCGTATTAAGACAATAAAAGACCTGAAATATTTCAGTTAGTTTGCAATGAATCTAAAATATATGAATGTTAAATTTTCAACATGACATTATGGAAAATAATGAACTTTATCACAATATGCTAATATTTTGAGAAGGACCTGTAGTTGACGGTGGCCACAGGGCTGCGACGCCCCTGTCTTATCAGCCGCAGGGGCCGACGGGATCTGTAGGAGCAGACTGTCCTGGATACAAAATGGCCGAAAACGCCAGGAGGCCTGGTGGCGTCCAGCAACGTGCAAATGGTCCAATATTCAGCAAACAAGTGGTCCAACAGTATTGCATTGTGAACTGGTTGTTTGAACACATAGCAATGGTTGTTATATATTCTTGCTAATTTGGCCTCATTTCAAATTCCTCAAAACAAACCTTGGTTCTTAAACATACATATTTACACTGAAATGTGATGTAACTGCATTGCTTTGCTGATTATTGGTTTTACGTTTATTATTTTTTGTTCCCTTTTACTTTTTTCCATTGTTTAGTAGTTTTCCATATTCTTTTCATTTTTACTTAGTAGTTTAATTAACCGTTACCAGCTTAGTCAAGTATTTGAGGGAAGTTGAAGTAATTTGTTAATAGATTCTTGTATTTTGGGGTGAAGTTGTTTGTGTATATGTTTTCTTTACATGTGCTTGTTGTTTGGGAACACATGTGCCTTAGCTTACTCCTTCATCTATTGTTCTATAATACCACACCTCACCAGGCAGGTATTTATAATACAATAACAGATAGAGACTGAGAGTTGTTAATTCCTGATAATCAGGTGGTGCTTTGACTTGGTCATTTTGATTAAAATGCCTAACTTTGGTAATGATAGCCTTTGGAACTTATTAATAGTTATTCATAGTTAAACTGAACCTGTTGTCACACAACCAAGGGCTTTCAAGTTCTTACTTCTAGAATCTGCTCTGATAAGTAATCCATTTTACTTGTTAATGGGGACCTCCCAGTGAACAGGACCTGCAGTGTATTTGGAAGCTTGGATGTGAAAGTGGATGAGTTCCATCCAGGATTCTTTTGATTAAGTCTTATCTAACTCAGTGTTAGAGGTCAAGTAGGAAAGAGCAACATCATGTTATTGAAGGAAAAAGTACAGAAATTAAAAAAGTGGAATGAAAGGCCTACAAAGAGGGCATCCGGGAAAATACTGCTGGATAGCTCAAATGAACACAGGATTTACAGAGAAACACCAGAAGTGGAAGACCAAGGCAATGTTGGACCAACTAATTATTCTCATAGCCTGAGGTTAACACTGTCTCAGCTCTGCAAAATCTCTGATTCTGGAGTTCATCTTTGGCGAAAATTGATCTTTCCAATTCCATTAATTGAAAGAGAAGAAGTGCAGAGCTCCCTACTGAACTGTTACTTAAAATATGAGCACTATCTAATTTGAGAAAGGTTTATGAAATAGTTTAGGACTCCATTAACTCGATTTTGGCTGCACACACACCAGGAAGCCACTGTAAGAAAGATACAAAGTGAAAATAGTTTATCTCTACTGTATCTCAAATAAAGGAGTATTGTATTTGTCAACCAGTAATATTGAACTCTCGGCTAATACTCAGCATACATTATTTTCTAGTATTCAGATGCTGTATTTAGCTTCAGCACAGTAGGACTGAGGCATTTTTCCCAGATGTTAATTGGGTGATACATCCACAAGTTGCACAGATCAGTCTTGTTCAATGGTGGCTCCCTGGTGGAGCAGACACCACCAATGGAATATGAGAGTCATTTTTTAGATACCATACAAACTGCAATAGAAGTAGTGTGATACAGGGTCAATGAGTATGTCTCCAAAGTGAGCTGAATTAGTAAAGGAACCCCACTGCTGCTGCTATTTCAAAAAGACTGGTGCTGATAGCGTTGCCTCGGGGGATGCAGAAACTAAGAAGTATCCTTTTTTATTTCAACAGCCGAACATTTTAAGGCTGACAATAGTGAGAGAAGGAAATGTAAGGATACACACATGATGAGCTAGGAATACATTTTTCACTTTTTTGTTTGTATACAGGTCCTTCTCAAAATATTAGCATATTGTGATAAAGTTCATTATTTTCCATAATGTAATGATGAAAATTTAACATTCATATATTTTAGATTCATTGCACACTAACTGAAATATTTCAGGTCTTTTATTGTCTTAATACGGATGATTTTGGCATACAGCTCATGAAAACCCAAAATTCCTATCTCACAAAATTAGCATATTTCATCTGACCAATAAAAGAAAAGTGTTTTTAATACAAAAACGTCAACCTTCAAATAATCATGTACAATTATGCACTCAATACTTGGTGGGGAATCATTTGGCAGAAATGACTGCTTCAATGCGGCGTGGCATGGAGGCAATCAGCCTGTGGCACTGCTGAGGTCTTATGGAGGCCCAGGATGCTTCGATAGCGGCCTTTAGCTCATCCAGAGTGTTGGGTCTTGAGTCTCTCAACGTTCTCTTCACAATATCCCACAGATTCTCTATGTTGTTCAGGTCAGGAGAGTTGGCAGGCCAATTGAGCACAGTGATACCATGGTCAGTAAACCATTTACCAGTGGTTTTGGCACTGTGAGCAGGTGCCAGGTCGTGCTGAAAAATGAAATCTTCATCTCCATAAAGCTTTTCAGCAGATGGAAGCATGAAGTGCTCCAAAATCTCCTGATAGCTAGCTGCATTGACCCTGCCCTTGATAAAACACAGTGGACCAACACCAGCAGCTGACACGGCACCCCAGACCATCACTGACTGTGGGTACTTGACACTGGACTTCTGGCATTTTGGCATTTCCTTCTCCCCAGTCTTCCTCCAGACTCTGGCACCTTGATTTCCGAATGACATGCAGAATTTGCTTTCATCCGAAAAAAGTACTTTGGACCACTGAGCAACAGTCCAGTGCTGCTTCTCTGTAGCCCAGGTCAGGCGCTTCTGCTGCTGTTTCTGGTTCAAAAGTGGCTTGACCTGGGGAATGCGGCACCTGTAGCCCATTTCCTGCACACGCCTGTGCACGGTGGTTCTGGATGTTTCTACTCCAGACTCACTCCACTGCTTCCGCAGGTCCCCCAAGGTCTGTAATCGGCCCTTATCCACAATCTTTCTCAGCGTTTTCTGCCACACTTTCTCCTTCCCACAGACTTCCCACTGAGGTGCCTTGATACAGCACTCTGGGAACAGCCTATTCGTTCAGAAATTTCTTTCTGTGTCTTACCCTCTTGCTTGAAGGTGTCAATAGTGGCCTTCTGGACAGCAGTCAGGTCGGCAGTCTTACCCATGATTGGGGTTTTGAGTGATGAACCAGGCTGGGAGTTTTAAAGGCCTCAGGAATCTTTTGCAGGTGTTTAGAGTTAACTCGTTGATTCAGATGATTAGGTTCATAGCTCGTTTAGAGACCCTTTTAATGATATGCTAATTTTGTGAGATAGGAATTTTGGGTTTTCATGAGCTGTATGCCAAAATCATCCGTATTAAGACAATAAAAGACCTGAAATATTTCAGTTAGTGTGCAATGAATCTAAAATATATGAATGTTAAATGTTCCTCATGACATTATGGAAATTAATGAACTTTATCACAATATGTTAATATTCTGAGAAGGCCGTGTGTGTGTGTGTGTGTGTGTGTGTGTGTGTGTGTGTGTGTGTGTGTGTGTGTCTCTGTCTGTCTGTCTGTCTGTTACTCTGCAAAAGGTTTAGGCAGGTGTGAAAAAATCGTGTAAACAAAGTGTTAATCATTTATCATTTTTCATCAATCAACAAAATTCAGCGAATGAACAAAAGAGAAATCTTAATCAAAAATATTTGATGTGACCAACCTTTGCCTTCAAAATAACATTAATTCTTCTAGTTACACTTGCACACAGTTTTTGAAGGAACTCGGCTGGTAGGTTGTTTTAAACTTCTTGGAGAACTAACCACAGATCTTCTGTGGATGTAGGCTTCTTCATCTTTCTGTCTCTTCATGTAATCCCAGACACACTCGATGATGTTGAGATTATGGCTCTGTGCGACCATACCGTCACTTCCAGTTAGTCTTTTTCTTCTTTACGCTGAAAATAGTTATTAATGACTTTGGCTGTATGTTTGGGTTCACTCACTAAGCATTTTGTAAATTGATAAAAGTAAAAAATCATCATTTATATTTTTGAAAGCATTCTTTGTTTACAGCATTTATTCACACCAGCATAAAACTTTTGCACAGTGCTGTGTATATATACAGTTTATAATGGAAAATTGAAGAGTAGTAGGAGAATGTAGCAAAGTGAGGGAGAGTGGTCATTATGTCCTCCAGCAACCTAGAGTAGCATAACTACAGAGATAGCTCAGAATATCCTAAGCCACTCTACCTTTAAGCTTTTTCAAAAAACATAAAATATTTGCAAATAACCATTTTACCATTGTCTGACAATAAATCACACCAAACATTTGGGAATGTGCAGCCATCATGCCATTCAGAAAGGAGACAGGTTCTGTTTCCGAGAGACAAACATGTTTTGGTATAAAACATACATATCAACCCCAGAACAAAAGCAAAAGATCTTGTAAACATGCTAGCAGAAGGGTGTCATTATTTGAAATACTTCAGATGAGTCTGGTGAAAAGCAAAGAATATACTGTATATGTGCAAAATAACGTCATTCCCATTGGTAAATATGGTAGAGGATCTATGATGCTGTTAGCCAGTTCCCTTTCCAATGTTCCTTGGAGTGTTATCAGACAATAAAAGCACGTTGAAGTACAGGAAGGTATGTGTGTAGTTCTTTACAAACTAAGAAATTGCAACAAGAAAACAGTGACTTTCTTAAACCTTTCAATATCTACAGTCAGAGCTATAAAAAAAAATAAAAAATAAGACATGGAATTGTAAAAACAAGGTTGGACGAGGACCTACTGGTACAGTTAGCATGATGGTATGGAAGGTAAAAAAAACAAAATCTCCAAATCTCACTTTTAGAAAATTACAGTAAGTTTTTCGGTATGAGATTGGGCTATTGCCAAAACAATACATTTATTTTAAGGCTTTTTTAACTTGACCATGGGTGGCAACAGTTGTGGATGTTTCTGTACTTTATATTACAGAATGTCTTAGACTGAACAGGAATGAGTGAAAAGGGTAAACAATGATCTGGAACTAAAAGGAAGGTGGGGCAGGAGATGTGTGTGAAATTGGTGCCTTGGCTCTAGTACTTTCTGTACCTCTGACCAACAGTTCATGAAGACATAAATATTCCTGCATAGGGAGACACCCAGGGGATTGGAAGAGATGAAATGATATCTCCCTCTACTGACAACCCTCCAGGACTGGGATAAGTGGAATAGCAACAAGATTAACTTTTACAGATGCCGGTGGACATTTATCAAAGCTAGTGACCTTAATGGCTCCCCCCAGACAGTGGCAGTGTATTGCTTACTCCTTACTAAGGAATGAGGAGCATTAAAGGCACCTGACCAGGTCACCAGTTGTATTATTGAGTGGATTTGAACCGAAGCAAAAGTACTGGATGAATAACACAGCGTAGAGTGCTTTACAAACATGTTCGTTCCTATTTTGACTTTTTCACATTTAGTCCCATTACATCCATGAATTTCAATGTGTTACCTGGGGATTTTGTGTGATAGGTCAACACCAAACAGATGATTGTGAAGTGAAAGCTAAATCATTGTTTTTCTACGAAAGGAATCTGAAAAGTGTGAGACGCATTTGCATTTAGCCACTTTTATTCTCATACACCTAAATAAAATCCAGTGCAAATACTTGGCATTAGAATTCATTTGATTAGTTAACAAGGTCCAGTTGTGTGTAATGTAATTTTAGAACCAGGAAGATCAGGTGTAAAGTTGAGGAAATGTTTTAAGCAGGGATAGGTTAGAAAACAAAAAGCTTTGAACGTCACAAAAAAGAATACTGATTTCTCATTTTAATATTAATGTAGTTTTGCTTCCTTCCTGTCCATGACAGATATATTATCTACTCTGCAAACATCTGTCCTTACTGTACTCCTTTAGAAACAATCTTTTCTGTTGTCTCCCTTCTCCTCCTTATAGTCTCAATGAATTCTAGAATTGCGCCGCTCAAGGTGGCAGCAGGTTGGAGTAGCTCTGTTACTTTTGATTCTGATTTATTCTTTTTTGGGAACTATTCCTCTTGTGGTGGATACAGTTGATTTTTTTTGGACGACTGTCAACTCCGGTGTCGGATGCTGTGCAGCTTGGAGGATTTTTCTTAATACTTTCTATTTTTGGACATTTGTTATGATGCATTGCCATGGCAACGGGGTTGTTTCTTACAACCGGGAGCAGCTGATTAATATCTCAAAAGCTCAAATAATACTTCAGCTACAACCCCAAATCCCTGATGAGTTGAAAAGGAGACGCCGTGGGTGCAGAGCAGGAGCTAAGAGAAGAGAGAGAAGGAGGAAGTTCAAACCATCTCTTCCGTCGATTTTGATGAGCAATGTGAGATCGTTGGGAAACAAGTTGGATGAACTCCAAGCCCTACAAAGGACCCAGCCAGAGTACCGGGCATGCAGTATCATGTGTTTTACTGAGACATGGCTGCAGGATCATATCCCCGACTCCAGTGTCTCTCTGCCGGGCTTTTTAACCATACGAGCAGACAGAGATTTAAAGAGGAGCGGCAAATGTAAAGGAGGTGGACTGGCAGTATTTGTGAACAACAGATGGTGTTATCCAGGACATGTAACTGTGAAGTGTCAACTCTGCAGTCCAGATATTGAACTGTTGGCAGTAAGTTTTTGTCCATATTATTTACCCAGAGAGTTCACCAGTGTTATTTTGGCAACAGTTTACGTTCCACCTTCCGCTGTTGCCGACACTGCATGTGATGCCATCAGCTCAGTTGTTGCTAAGCTACAGACACAAAATCCCAATGCTTCTGTGGCAATTTCTGGTGATTTTAACCATGCTTCACTCTCTGCTACACTTCCAAAGTTTCAACAGTTTGTCAGCTGCTCTACCAGAGAAAACAAAACATTGGATTTGTTTTACGCAAATGTCAAGGACTCATACATCTCTACAGCAAGACCTCCGCTAGGCAAATCAGATCACAATCTTGTTTTTCTCTGCTCGAAATATAAGGCAACCTGTAATAAAAAGGACTGTGAGAAAATGGTCACAGGAAGCTGAAGAAGCCCTGCAAGGTTGCTTTGAGGCTACAGACTGGGACGCACTGTGCCAGCCACATGGAAAGGACATCAATGCCATGACTGAGTGTGTAACCGACTATATAAACTTCTGTGTGGATAACATCATCCCCACCAGAACCGTGAGATGCTTCCCCAATAACAAACCTTGGATCACCAGTGACCTGAAGGACCTGCTTAAAAAGAAAAAAAGAGCCTTCAGAGAGGGAGACAGAGAATTATTGAGGAGTTCACAGAAGCAACTTTAAGTCAAGATAAGAGACAGCAAGGAGGTGTACAAGAAGAAGCTGGAGAGCAAGCTCCAGCAAAACAACATCAGAGATGTGTGGACAGGGATGAAGAAGATCACAAGCTTCAAGCAGAATGATGATCAGACCGATGGAGGTCTGGACAGAGCCAATGAACTGAACGTATTCTTCAATAGGTTCAGTTCAGAAAGAAGCTCAGCATCCTCCTCTCCTGCTCACAGCCAAACCGACATCCCACCCTCCTTTGACCCACAGGACCCACAGCTGTCCAGTAACACCTCACATTTTTTATCTTCCACCTCAGCCCAAGACCCTTCTACATGTTTGCCATCAACCATATCAGAAGATGCTGATGCTTCCTTTGCTTTCCCCTTCCACCTGTGTGTCTCAAGAAGTCAGGTGAAGAGACAACTGGAGAGACTAAATAGGAATAAGGCTGCAGGTCCAGATCATGTCAGCCCTAGAGTCCTGAAGGCCTGTGCAGAGCAGCTCTGTGGGATTCTGCAGCACCTCTTCAACCTTAGCCTGGCCCATAAGAAGGTTCCAGTGTTGTGGAAGACCTCCTGTCTTGTTCCGGTACCAAAGAAAACTCACCCATCAGTCCTCAATGACTATAGACCTGTTGCCCTGACATCTCACATCATGAAGGTCCTAGAGAGACTCCTGTTGGCCCACCTGAGTAAGGAAACAGTAAACCATCAGGACCCCCTTCAGTTTGCTTATCGCTGTGGAGTTGGAGTTGAAGATGCCATCATACACCTGCTTCAACAAACCCACTGTCATCTGGACAAAGCCAGTAGCACTGTGAGGATCATGTTCTTTGATTTCTCCAGTGCATTTAATACAATCCAACCTGATTTGCTTTGTCAGAAACTCCAGAAGACTCAGGTGGAGGCCTCAACAATCTCCTGGATCAAAGACTACCTGACAAACAGACCACAGTTTGTGAGACTGAAGGGTTGTGAGTCTAACCAGGTAGTCAGCAGCACAGGAGCACCACAGGGGACTGTACTCTCACCATTCCTTTTCACTCTGTACACCTCAGACTTCCAGTACAAGACAGACTCCTGTCATCTGCAGAAATATTCAGATGATTCTGCAGTCGTGGGGTGGATCAGAGATGGACAAGAAGCTGAGTACAGGAAGGTGGTGGACCGCTTTGTGGCATGGTGTGGAAACAATCATCTCATTTTAAACGTGACTAAAACAAAGGAGATGATTGTAGATTTTAAGAGAAACAGGAATAAGTCAAAAACTATTTCTAATCATGGGAGAAGAAGTGGAGGTGGTGGAGGAATATAAATACCTCGGTGTTCACCTGAACAACAGACTAGAGTGGAGATGCAACTGTGAAGCCATCTACAAGACGGGACAGAGCAGACTGTACTTCTTGAGGAAACTATAGGTCCTTTGGTGTTTGCAGCAAGATGCTGCATATCTTCTATAAGTCTGTTGTGGAAAGTGTGATCTCTTTTGCCATCAGCTCCTGGGGAAGCAGCATCAGAGCCAGTGACTTAAAAAAGCTCAACAAGCTGATAAAAAAGGCTGGCTCTGTTCTGGGGACTCTTCTGGAACCTCTGGAGATTATTGTGGAAAGACGGATTCTTCATAAAATGAAGAACATTATGGAGAACCCTGAGCATCCTCTTCATGAGACTGTCCTACAACAACAGAGTGTCTTCAGTCAGAGGCTTCTTCAGATCTGCTGTAAGACGGAGCGCTAATGGAGATCCTTCCTGCCCACAGCCATCAGCATCTACAACGGCTCTTTGAGGAAACCTTCATAATATGAGCTATAACAACATTTAATTTCCCTTTGGGATTAATAAAGTATTTTTGAATTGAATTGAATTGATGCCATAGTTTTTTGGACTGATTTGACCCACATGCAGTACACGCTCAAGGGAAACAAGTAAGTGTTTGGAAAGCTTTATTGAAACTACAGTAACAAGTTTGGTCTTGACAGAGCAGTCACAGCTGTAGGAAAGGAAGCATATGGTAAGAAAAGTTGGTAGGCTAAAGTGGATGTTAAATGTGTACTGTGTCTTACTAGGCCGCTGTTGGTAAACCGCCAGGAGGAGAGGGAATCGGGCTGGAGGGAACAGCGTGGAGCTAAGGAGGTTAGTCCAGCAATAATGCTTAGTCCCTTGGTCTGCTGCTGTGCTTGGTGATTGCGTGGAGAGTACCAGAGGAGCGGTGGAGGGTGGACAGGTTTTGTAGAGGAAGGAACGGAGGTAGAAGCCAGGAGGTAGCCAGCTGAAGTAGATCAGTAGTGCAGATGATAACGAAGCACCTGGTAGTCGGTTAAACCGTTGGAGTCTTGGAACGAGGAGCTCATAGAAATAATCCGCCGGTGGCCGGCCCTGGCACCATTCAGGTAGTCTCCGGTAAGTTTTTCTAGAATAGACAAAGTTCATTAAACGAGGTCGAAGTAATCAATACAAAAGTGTGGCACTGTGATCTGCTTGAGTAACTACCACTGAAGGCTAACACTCGAGCGATGAGATGCTGGCTGCCTCCTGCTTAAATACTCCAGGACTCCTCACCGGAGAATGGGAAACACCTGTCTCACCCACTCGTGCTCTCCAGCGCCCACTAGAAGCCAAACACAGACAACACAAACACAAAAAATCTCCAACCCCGACACTCACAAGTGGTTTTCTTCATCTGGGGTGTTTTTGGCACCACATTCTGACTGAGAGTGTACAGGTGTGTCTCAGTAAGTTAAAATATGCATTACGAGGCTGGTTTGTCAGATTAAAAGTACTTTTTGCACATAACTTTTAAGCAGGTATATTACATACATTTTATAAACCCAGATTTTGTATTAAAAATGTTTTTTATTGGTCTGATGTAATATTCTAATCTTAAATGTGTTTTCATTAGCTGTAAACAGAAAATCATCATAATTAACAGAAAGAAAGGCTTGAAAACAACAGTCTGTGTGTACTTAATCTATATAATGTGTTTTACTTGGTGAATTCAGTTACTGAAATGTATTGACGTATCAACAATATTCCAATTTATTGAGATGCACCTGTATTTCTGCCGTGTACCAGGACATTCACCAAATCTGGGCTGCAAGCAGATGTCCGCTGAGACCCGAAGTGATTAGGTACAGATGACGAAAATTACATCACAAGGGCTTTGCGATCAAGTGAACACTAGAGGAGACTGGGAGGTATTAATTAGGCTTTAACATACAGCCAGAGCAAGACATGCATTAAAAGACTTTAAGCTGACACTGCAGTAAAATGTGGTTCAACAAAGTTTTGACTCAGAATGGCTTAATTCAAAGGCATACTGGACTTATGTGTAAATAAAAATAAATAGAGGTATGTTTTTCATTCTAGTTCACAATTATGTGCTACTTTGTTTAGGTCTTTCACTTGAAATCCCGATAAAGTACAATGAAGTTTGTGGTTGGTAATAATATCAAAAATATTAGTTTATGTTATCATTCTTATTTAATAGTTAAAGGTTTTAATTTTGCGTTTTAAAAATGAGGCACATGGTTATTGCAAAACTTGCTTAAGGATAAATAATACAAAAAAACTAAAATGTATTTATATGTCAAATGTCAACATTTCATTTGCCTTTTTAGCTCATTGTTTACAAATGAGTTATACCCTCCAGAGCAAAACTAAAGGAAACTTTTCTTTCACTCTTCAGAAGGAGAAAGAGAACAAAAAGTGCCACACAGTTGAAGCCAATATTTCAATTCTTTGAATATTTTTCTTCCCTAAGAATCTTCAAATGCTTCAGAGGGGTAAACCGCGCAGTAAAAAATTCCTGGGAGGGAAGGACTGTCGACAGCCTGTCAAGTTCAGAGGAATCATCAGACCGGGACATTACCTCTATAGTTCTGAACCAGTAAACAATGCAGTCAAGACTTTTCATGCACATTAGCAAAGCCCCTAATGAAATGTGTGATCTGTGTGGAAACATGAATAAGCATGAACATGTCATATTATTTCAAAAGTGTTAGTCATTTCCCGTTATTTATGAAAATCAATTGAGAGACCGACCTTAGGGTATATGCAAATTCTTGTTCTGAGAGAAGTGCATTTAAGATTGCATAATTGAGGTGTAATCTGGGAAATGTGAGTTTGAATTTCTCTACATTTTTTTTTTATTTTGCTATGGGCCACAGGCATTTCATCATTGTAAAGGATGATGTTGCTGTGGATTTTGTGGAGAGGATAGTGTTTTTTTTGGATGAATGGGAAATGCTTTACTTAATAATACCACACTCCTACCTAACTTAAAACAAGAATACAGGACAAAAAAGATCTTCTGTCTAACTCTGATTTCTCTGCTTTATGAAACAGGCTGAATTCAGTGCTATTTTGAAAAGATTTATGACACTTGTTTGATCTACTGACATTTAAATGTCTCATTAATACTACATCAACCACACCTCAATGAAAATTGACTTTTATGAGATCAGTCAGTCAGTCAGTCATTTTCTACCGCTTATTCCATAGTTTTATGAGATTTACAACTGAAATCAGGAGACTGTGACATCAAACTTTAGCTGTTAGGGAACTGTAGGGATTGAGAGCAGAAAATTCATGACACCGGTTATTTTGAAATATTTATTTTTTATGGTTAAAAACACAAATGTTGCATGATTGCTTCTTTAAAAAACAAGCCAGTTTAGTTCAGTTCCAATTAAATACTTTTTGTTACAAGATAATTTAGTAAAAATTGATCCTGTTAATTTCAAATTATTCTAATACCATACAGTCCAATACAGTCAGATTCAAATTCTAATTAAATGACACTTCAATTCCATACAATTACAAAACACTACAGTCAGATTTAGCACATAATCCACCCATCCATTTTCTAAACCCATTTAATCCTTACAGGGTCATGCTGGTTCCTATCTCCTCCAGTCGCTGGCTGAGAGGCACGGTACACCTGGGACAGGTTGCAATCACAAGGCATCGCAGCTACACACAGGACAAACAACCATACTCACACACACTTAATCTAACGGCAATTTATAGAGACCATTTAACCCAACCTGCATGTTTTTAAACTGTAAGCAGAAGCTGCATTATCCAGAGAGAGCCCAAACATGCATGAGGAGAAGATGCAAACTCCATGCAGAAAGATCCCACTTGTTTTTAGCCCAATTTTAGATGAACAGACGTGGTCCATTGTCTTTCAATGTCTGGATGAACATTGTAATTCTCTCCCCCAAAAATTAAACTGGTGTTTACCAGCCTTTTTCCACTCCTCTGTGTATGGCTGGTGCTTTATTTCCTCTGTTGTTTCAACCAAGCTTCATTACCTTTAAAGGGATAGTTCAGAATTTTGTATGTGAGACTCTGTATACTTTCAGTAGAAAACTTTCCTTGGAGTCTTGGAATTGGTGCTGGAGGATGAAGGTAACAGCTAGGCAGTGAGGAGCCAGGACATGAGCTAAAATTTCCTAAGTCAAATCTTAAAAATGTCAGAGCGGTTTTTGCAAATACTATTTTATTAGCCTTCAAACTGTCAATTATTTTGCATTAGAAAGTTATTTACACAGAAACCAATGATCATTTATATGAGAAATGAAAGTAGAAGATAGTAAACAATGGTATTCATAAACCTGAACATATAAATGTCACTATGTGATGTAAAAATAAAGCAGCAATAAGGAAAAATATTATAGTGGCTGAAGAGAATATCAGTCTATTGATATAACCTGATTCTATATCAGAAAGGCATTCGGACCAGAGAGATTTCACACGAGTATGTATTTCACACAGAAATGTGGCACACAGCCTTCTGCATGCATTTACTGTGTAAATAACCATCAGCTGCTTCAATACGCACCACGGCCCACACACCACCAAATCCTCGTAATGATGGTGAGGGTAAAGAAAATGGACCAGTTGAATTTTTTGATAACCTCACAACCTGTTACTAATCTCTTACTTGTGTCCACTCTTTTGATCCAATTTTCCCAAATCAAAATAAACTTGTTAGTCATTGCTCTTTGTCAGACCTTGAGGTCAAACCGTGTGCTCAGCCACAGATTCATTGTCATTGTTAGTAGTTCCCCTACTTATGGTAGATAGAAAGATATCATATCGAAGTGAATTTTTGGAAAGGTAAATAAATCCTGAGAACAATTGAAGGCTAAGAAACAATGTTGCCTTTTAGGACAAAACAATCTGTTGGATACAATTTATATCTGATATTAACTGCCCAGGATTTATTTCAAACAGCCAAATTCAACAAAAATGAAACTCCTTCTGGCTAGCAATAATCCCTCCACAATTTCTTCACTTTGACTCTGGGTCAATTTGCCCCTGGTGCCAATTTGTACCCCTTTGCTTACCTACATATTAATCATTTCTTACATTCCTGCTTTCAAAGATTATTCTTCTGAGCCATAAAACCACATTTTTGTTGTAGTCTAAGAACATATTTTATATAAAATACTTTCAATCTTGGGGCTGCACGGTGGCGCAGTTGGTAGCACTGTTGCTTTGCAGCAAGAAGGTCCTGGGTTATGACTTCCAGCCGAGGGTCTTTCTGCATGGAGTTTGCATGTTTTCCCTGTGCATGGGTTCTCCCCGAGTACTCCAGCTTCCTCCCACAGTCTAAAAACATGACTGTTAGGTGTGAATGAGTTTTTTCATGGTTGTTTGTCCTGTGTGTGTCTGTGTTGCCCTGCGATGGACTGGTGACCTACTGGCTTCCCCGTGACCCACTATGGAAGAAGTGGTAGAAAATGACTGACTGACTTTGAATAGTCAGTTGTAAAAACAAAACATCCCCAAAAATACCGTTTTTGCTATTGAAAGATGCACAGCTACAGAATGGTGAAGGGGTAAAATAACCATACACCATACACTATGGCTGTCTAATGAGAGAGAAGTTTCTATCAGATTTATTGGTGATTTCTTTTTTTTATTTTTCTTCAAGGAATCTAGGCTCCATTTGACCAACTTTAATTTAAAATCATAAATGCTTCAATGACAAAGATTAAGATCAAGGAGTGAGTTCTGAAGTGGTGAGGCCTTCTCTATTGTTTCACTTCAACAGTGGAAAAAACGTACCCCTGCACTTTTGAGAGATTTTTCCAGTCTTAAAATCATTTTTTTTTTTTTATCTCAGAAATATTTAGCTTGACTCTATTTGTTTTCATTATGTTGACGTCTTGTTTCCCTTCATATTTATCTTCTAGATAGCTTCATACAGGACAGATTTTTTTTTTTTTTTTTTTAGATCTGTGCTTCTGTTTCTCTCTAAAAAGATTCTCCCTCTCCATCCCCTTGTGTGTTGGGTTGAGGGTGGGTCAAACGAACAGAGGGACTCGCCTAGGGTCCCACATTCATATAAGCTCCGCCCAGACGTTTTTTGTTTAATAAATATAAATGTGTTTTGCATGCAAGCAAATGGGTCATCCAGCCAACTGAGACAGAAAAGCAGGAACACACCCCAGCTATAAGATGCTTCGCATCAGTTTCAAACGTATTTATTTTAAGAATGTTAAAATGTTTTTTATCATCATAAAGTCGTATTCATGCCTGTTTTTGATACCTGCTGCAGTTTATACAGTAAAATTGTTTTACCTCATTCCCAGGAACTTGCTATAAAAACCCTGCCAAGCTTTACACCTAAAGCCCTACTCCCTTCTGAACTGTAAAATAAGGCATTTATCTAGTGCCGCCCATGGAAGTATCAAGTTGAGGTATGGTGTTGAAGCTCGCCCGTAAATTATAAATCTCCAGTGTTTGGTTTGTTTCCGCTTGTGTGCTGACTGCGAGAGAGACAACGCGGTGGTGCTTCTTCTCTCCTCCTTTATCTTTCCATCCCTGGATCTCAGGGATCCCTGGGGTGTGTCCACATCTATGGAAGCGCCTCTCCTCTCCTCCCCTATTCCTGCTGCTGTTGCTGCCGCCTCCTCCCTCTGCTCTGCTCTGCCTCTATATCTGCATCAGCTGCAGAGATTGCTCTTGGTTTTTCACCTCCACCTGCCTTGCTCCAATCCTGATTCAATCTCTCGTTTTAGGAAGCATAAGTGAGTTTCAGGAACGGTCAGCCACTATTCGTCACTTTGGAGTATCTTGGATGGGGTAGGAGTTCTGATCACTCACCGCAGCATGCCTCCCCTCCCCTCCCCTCCCTTCCTCCTCCTGCTCCCGTCTCTCTCTCTCTCTCTTCCTCTCCGTCTCTCTCCTCAGTCTGCAGCCTCCGACAGCAGCCGCCGCATCATTTTTCAGAGCAGCTGTCCCCTCCCTCCCTCTCTCTTTCTCTCACCCACCCCGTCCTCGCCTCTTCTCTCTCCGTTACCCCCTCTGCTGTTCGCACCTCCGTGGGAATGCAGAGGAGGGTAGACGACTTGCAGAATCATCTTTTTTAAATATGTTTTATATATTTTTATTTCCTCCCATCATTAAGACAGGGATTTGAGACCTATGGGAAATAATCCGATCGGGGGTGGCCAGCGCCTGGAGACTGGACCTGGATCAGCTGGATTTTGCCAGCAACAAACATCTCCACCTCAGTCTGATTAGCAGATCGCTTCAGATCCGCGCTGAGCTGCCTTGTTTCAGTTTTCGTGTCTCTCACCCAGCTTGGATTAATTATTACGGTCATCTGAAACGAGTGGTCCTGGACTTTTAGATGAAAAGTTGAAATAGCCTGCAAAGACAAGTGAAAACGGCAAGGTTTTTTCTTCTGCATATATTTAAATAAATAGAATAAAATGAACTCGTATGACATCTAGGAGCCAAAGAGGTTTGCATTTTTAAGGACCCCCATGCGGCCGATAATCATCTAATATATAGAGGAGAAGGCTGTAGGCTCGTCCTGGCTGGCTTGTTGTTGGTCTTAGTGCGCTCACATTCACATGGATTTACAGCTCCAGTCTTAAGGATCGATATAAACATATTTGGGACGCCTTTGTAACAGTGGAGTGAAGCTTTCTCGGATTTATCATCGCGTCATTTGCACCGAACTACGGTGAAGCGCCCCTTTCCCCTCCTCACCCCCCTGCACCGTCATCTTGCTTGGCTCACCTGTCCATAACCTGTATGCTCCTGGGAAGTTGGAATATCATCATGCATTTGTGCTTTTGTGCGTGAGCGTTTGTGTGTGAGTGTGTGTGTGTGTGTGTGTGTGTGTGAGAGAGTTTGGTTTCTTGTCCGCCAGAGGGAGTGTAGGTTATTTTGCTTTTGAATGCATTTGAGTGCAGTGCTAGCTTTTAATTAAAACGTGACTGTGAGAGGGTGTGTCTGCTTGGTTTTACATATGTGCATGTAGGTATTCAAGCTATAAACATACTGTGCATAATCGTCTAAAATGTGCAGCATTCTTTCTGCACCACATCTTCTTTACATATGCCTGTGTATCATCAGGCCACCTGTTTGACATCCCCAACACTCTGAGAGACAAAAAAAAGTGGTGGCAGGATGAGTGAACACTCTGGTGCAAGCACTCTGGCAGCCATGACGCTGGAGGAGCCAGGGGCGGAACAAGCGTCCCCTCGAGCCCCAGGCCCCCTCCGCTGTGGCCCGTGTGCTGTGTGGCCTCGCCAGCAGACATGGCTGTGTGCGGTACCTTTGGTGATGGGATTTGTGGGATTGGGACTCAGTCTGATGCTGCTAAAATGGATTGTGGTTGGCTCTGTGCAAGATTATGTCCCCACGGATCTGGTTGATCCCAAAAGTATCAATGGCCAAGACCCCATATTTCTTTCAAAACCCAGTGCCATGCCCAAGGGGCCTGACATTTCCACGGCTACCACTTTAGCCGCATCTGCAACGGCACTGGTGTCAACAACCACGCTGCTTGCAGTTGACGGTACTGTCCCAGCGCCAAGAACTCGATCCGGTCCACCAGCAAACCATTCTGCAAATGGCAGCAACTCCAATGGGGACGGCAACCGAGCCCCCCACCTGCACAACCGAGTCGGCACCCGAGTCAGCGGACTACCAGTTACCACCTCTGCCACCCGTCTCACCCCTTCGCCCAGTGGTAAGGAGGTCACACCTCGCAGTACTGTCAGGAAAGGAAGCAGCACTGCCAATGGACGCAACAGCGCTGCCAACTCAAAACCAGGACAGACTCCTCCTACCATCACAACCACAACATCCACCACCAAGACAGCTACTGCTAAGGGCACCACCAAGGTACAGCCACCCACAACCTCCCAGTCGGCAGCCCCGATGAAGCCCACATCCCGCTGGAACCAGGGGCGCCCAGCGAAAGGCCCAGCCACACGACCACACCACCGCTTCAGAACACGTAAGTCCAGATTTTTGGGTCACTGGTGCTGTAAGAGTGAGTGCAGTACTGTGAGGTTATGTGCAACTTGTTATGAGTGTGTCAGAATAGCTCTTGGACCTCTATGGAAATAAGTACAGTTTTTCACTGTAATGTCCACTTCCTGTACCAATGTTTCTGTATTATTTCTAGTAGACCTTGTAACAGCTTTATCTCTCGGATTAATCGCATAATTTATATCTTCTTTTTTATCCACATGGATAGTGGATACTCCAGTTGCTTAATATTAATCGTATTCATTAGCACAGGCTGATATCAGGGGATATTCCCTGTGGTTTCACCCCTTTCATCTTTATCTTTACCTTATGCATTAATCCGATGCGACTCTTACCTCCAGAGGAGTTTTCTTTCTTATTTCTACAATTGTAAAAGTACCTTTGAAGACAGGGCTTTATCTAACATATTAGATTTGGTTTTGTTGTGGCCAGATCTGAAATGTTGAAGTTCAGCAATATGTGGTCTGACCAACGATGGTGTATTTATGTCATAAAAATAAATACCTCTAGTTTGTAAGGTGTCGAGGTAGAGAGGTTAGCTTTCACCTCCTGTCTTGAGGAATCAGATATCGCAAGGCCACATATCCTATTTAGCAGGATGTCGCAGGTACTGCTTTACACTGCAGGGAGATACGGGGATTGAGGCAGGGAGGGGGAGGTACTGAGGGAAAGTAAGATGGATACGGGGAAGAGAATAGGGTACCAGAGGACAAGTGAAGAGGGAATAGAAAAGGAAGGAAAGGAAGACAAACCCTTTCAAAAAACAGCAAAGTTAAAGAGGATGGCGAATGAAAGACTCGAATGCGAGAAGAATAACAAAGCAGGAGAATGAAGAGAGGGGGCTGCGAGATTGGAGGAAAAAAACAGATGGAGGGGGCTAAGTAAGGGAAAAGCTTGAGGGAGATAGAGGGTACAAAGCAGGAGAGCTGAGAGTTTTTGCATATTTCGTATTGTGCTAAAGGACGAGGGCTCCATGATTGTTAATTCCACAAGGAACATGTTTTTAACATCCTGCTACATTTCTGTGAGATGTGGGTGGGGCAGGATGTGAGTGGTGTAATGAGGAGTGAACATGACTGGGTAGAAATTTGTTTTTTAGACTCTTTGAATTCTAAGTTAGATTTTCACCCCAGGTTCCTGTAAGAGGAGTCACCAAAGGGATGGAATATGAAATGGCTTTTCATTTAACAACAAAAATGTGTTAAGACAAAAACTGAAACTCTCATTTCTGCACCTTTCTGGTACAGATTAAATGTCCACGTTCACTACATGATACCCTCTCGTTTATCAGCTGTATGTATCAGTGGTATTGATTGCACCAGCAAACAGTGATCAGGTGACATTTTTTTTTTTATCCTTGTGCTAAATATTTTCAGCCTAGCCGGCTCTATATAGCTATAGACAGTGCTTAGACTCCTCTTGCAAAATAATCTGCTGCTCTAGAGTCAATTACATCACTTGCCAGAGAGCTGCCAAACAGCTGAAAGCTGCCAAAGCGAGCAATTCCCTCGGGTGAACATCAGGAATCATCTGTTTGTGTTGTATACTATAAAAGGCCAAGGACCTCACATGCTAACACATTCTTAGTAAACCAGATCTTTGTAACTAAAAGATTTAAATGTTAGAGATTTTTTTTTTTCCGGGGAACGACAGTTATTTTCAGTCTCTTTGTTTTCTCCATGCATTTTGTCTATATCAGTCAGTCAGTAGGAAACACTTCCAAGGTACCAAAATACAAATCTACAGAGCTCGCCAAGTTGGAATCAATGCAAGAGATATCTATTGTTAAAATCTTTAAAAGTTTTTGTTTGTTTTTGTTTAAATTGAAATGTTAAGGGAAACTAGAGAGATAGTTCAAAGTTTCTGAAATAAGGTTCTGTGAAAATTCAAAATTCAGCTCAAAAAACTTTAAAAACAATATTGCCATTTAATATCAAACTTGCATTAGTAACAATAACTCTCTCTGTCTTCAAATATTATAGATCTAGATTAGCTGGGAGGCGGAAGCTGACAGCTAGTCAGAGAGGAGACAAGACACCAGTAGTCTTCCATCATCATATTACCTAATCTGATTTTTTTTTTAGTTAGCACTGTTATCCATCCATCCATCCATCCATCCATCCATCCATCCATCCATCCAATGAAAAAGGAACAAGTCTCACTGCTGCTAAAATAATCTAGGGTTGGCATGATGTAGCACTATGCTACGTCATGCTCCATGTAACTACACAAACTCAGTTGCCTTCTCTGAAAGTTAGTTAAGATTCATATGTTCCATTCTCATTATTTCACATAGGGACATCATTGGTGGCGCATCGCCCTATTACCTTAATTTCCAGGGGAAATCTGCATAAATATATACCAATTGCTAATTAATGCGAAAATAATTGAAAGGTTCATAAAGTAGTGCTTGTATAAACCACTATTGACATTTTTGACATGGAAGTTGTTTTAGGACAGTAAAAGTCAAAAATTCTGAACTACCTCTTTAATAACCTTTTCAATAATCTTTCTATACCATATTTTTCAAGCACTTTCAAAATGTAAAATAACCTGAAGACGGAAAAACTAATCAAGTCTGTATCTCTTCACCCCAGTTTAAGTAAACACAGAGCCAAATTTTTACCTTTTTAGCAAATAAGCAAATTGTGGTTGTAATGGTGATTCTGGTACTGCATATGGTTGCCAGATTTGATCATACATTTATATCTACCTCCAATGTTTTTTGTTTTTCTCTAAATACCTCTAGATTAAAATATATATTAATTTTTACAGCTATATATCCCACAAGTAGCTATAATAGATTTGCTGGACAAGTTCAACTAGTTTGCTAGAGCATTGTTCCAAAATATTTAGAGGAAAAATTTCCTAATTCCTAATTCTGTCTTTGTCAATTCTGTCAAAATGAGGCTCAGTATTGTGTGTGGCCTCCATGTGCCTGTATGACCTCCCTACAACGCCTGGGCATGCTCCTGATGAGACTGCAGATGGTCTCCTGAGGGATCTCCTCCCAGACCTGGACTAAAGCATCCGCCAACTCCTGGACAGTCTGTGGTACAACGTGACCCTGGTGGATGGAGCCCTGGGGAACGGGCGGGCCAGTCCATAGCTTCAATGTCTTCATCTTGCAGGAACTGCTGACACACTCCAGCCACATGAGGTCTAGCATTGTCCTGCATTAGGAGGAACCCAGGGCCAACCGCACCAGCATATGGTCTCACAAGCGGTCTGAGGATCTCATCTCGGTACCTAATGGCAGTCAGGCTACCTCTGGCGAGCCGTGCGGCCCTCCAAAGAAATGCCACCCCACCCCACACCATTACTGACCCACTGCCAAACCGGTCATGCTGTAGGATGTTGCAGGCAGCAGATTGCTCTCCACGGTGTCTCCAGACTCTGTCACGTGTGCTCAGTGTGAACCTGCTTTCATCTGTGAAGAGCACAGGGTGCCAGTGGCGAATTTGCCAATCCTGGTGTTCTCTGGCAAATGCCAAGCGTCCTGCACGGTGTTGGGCTGTGAACACAACCCTCATTTGTGGACGTCGGGCCCTCATACCATCCTCATGGAGTCGGTTTCTGACCGTTTGTGCAGACACATGCACATTTGTGGCCTGCTGGAGGTCATTTTGCAGGGCTCTGGCAGTGCTCCTCCTGTTCCTCCTTGCACAAAGGCGGAGGTAGCGGTCCTGCTGCTGGGTTGTTGCCCTCCTACGGCCTCTTCCACATCTCCTGGTGTACTGGCCTGTCTCCTGGTAGTGCCTCCAGGCTCTGGACACTACGCTGACAGACAGCAAACCTTCTTGCCACAGCTTGCATTGATGTGCCATCCTGGATGAGCTGCACTACCTGAGCCACTTGTGTGGGTTGTAGAGTCCGTCTCATGCTGCCACGAGAGACCAAAGCATCAGCCAGAAAGCATAGATACTGAGAAGTGGTCTGTGGTCCCCACCTGCAGAACCACTCCTTTATTGAGTGTCTTGCTAATCGCCAAAGATTTCCCCCCCCCTTCCATTTACACAACAGCATGGGAAATTGTCAATCAGTGTTGCTTCCTACGTGGACAGTTTGATTTCACAGAAGTTTGATTTACTTGGAGTTATATTGTGTTGTTTAAGTGTTCCCTTTATTTTTTTGAGCAGTATATATGATTTTAAACCACTGAATAATGATGTTATGTCTAAAAAAGATATGATAACCGTGATAAATTATTAGAGCAAATAACTGTATGATACTCTTGATAAATTGAACAGTTGCTGCACTGCTTGACCTTTGGTTGTGCCAAGAAATGATGTTGCTGCTAGAGATTTTATCACAGAGAATAATCTTTATTCTATACATAGAATCCTTGGGATGTTCATTTAAAATTTTTTATAATGTTCATACATTCCAATCATTTGAAAAGTGATCAAAATTGACCAACTTTCCCTTGATCAGCAGCTCAACACTGAAAAAAAAAACAGAAAAATGTATCAGCGAACATGTTCTTTCATGCACTTTGTTTGATGGGAAAACTGAGATCATCTTGTAATTCCCTCTTTTTCTATTGGATTCAGAACCACTGCTTCAATTAAGAAACCTGCAACACATTTTCATGGTTGACTAGTGCATTTAACTGTTAAAGTAAAAAAATATATATATACACAAATGAGTTTGCATTATTTATAGTTGTTAGAAGGAAATCAGAATTGACAAGAGAGATCACAGAGAAAATCAGAAATCTGTGTCAGCCAGGAAAAGCAGGACCAGCTCATATTCACCTTCATTTTATGCTTTTAGAAAAACTGTTCAGGATGTGCAGTGCAGCAAATCTAAAACGATACATGTAAAATGTCTTGCTTGATGATGAAATGTTCTTTAAAACATAACTTCAGGTGCATTTGTTTTTATCCTCAGCAATCTTATAGCTTAGTTCTTGTTCTGTGCTAGTACACGGAACAAGGTAAAGTCTCAGATTTCAGGTAATCTACACAACAAATCCATTAGGTGGTGGTAAAAGGACATTTTTTCTTATTAGGATTGCTCCTGGTTTCTGGTTAAAATCTAAATTAGTCTCGTGTTCTAAGAGCCAGGCTTTGTCCATTGGGGATAGAGATATATTCTTTCTCATCCATTTGTTTTTCTCCCTCCTGTTCCTCCCTCTTTCCCTGTGGTTTATTGTGTCAGCTCGCTGTCATTGTATTCTACTGTCTATTTTTGCTTTGCTTTTTCAGCTTTCTCTCTTCCTTTTGAGTGAGCTCCTCAGTTCGCATTCATGAGCATATGGGCAGTTGTACAAAAAACTGGCACACTTGTTAGCACAAAGATGAGCATGTGACATGTATTTGCTCTGGCTCGTGAATATATCATTGAATTTATTTTATTATTTTTTTGAGAGTGTAAGATATTCGACTGTCTTGTGAGCCAGTTTGGCTCAGAGGTGCAGACATAACAGGCGAATGGAGCAGTGGACAATGACTGTCTGTTGGGGAAACCGTTAGACGCTGTGTTGGCTTGGGGCCTGTTCTGCTCTCTTTTCAGTTGTGTGAGAAACCTTCCTTGGTGAAAAGTGTTTGTAATTCAATGCACATATCACTGGCCCATTTGCAGCCTTGTGAAGAACCAGTCACATCCATTTTTTTATTTTTCTCTGGTTTTCTTTAAGCAGTTCAAAGATGTTGTTGTTCCTCAGTGAAATCCTTACCTGTTTCAGGGGAAACAGCCCAGTCAGTCAGCACCTTGATATGCGGGAAGCACTGCATTTTGCATCAACGCCTTCGCACAAAGGGAACGTCTTCCAGCTGTGCAGGAGTTTGGAAGATAGAGAGAAAGGATACAAACTAACAGAGCTACAGTTAATCAGATGACTAAAATAACAGCCAATAAATCTTATCAGCTTTGTGAGTTTAGGAAAAAAAAGGTTATTAGCTATATACCTGGGTAGATATAGTTGCATCTCTTTTCTTGTACTGTTTGTTGAATAGATTTAGTTGTGCTTGGCACTGAACAAATTTATTTTACTTATCTCTACTTTATTTTAGGGATGTCCTGATCATGTTTTTCAATCCAATTCAATTAAAATTAGTCTTTGTTCTAGTCCGATACTTCATTAAATTTCAGATATTTATTTAAAAAAGGAACAGTGCATGTTAATGAACATATACAGTGTTTGTAAATAGTAGAATTGTAGTCCAAGGGTAATTTCCATCTGCTTGTATCTTTGCAGGTTGATGTTAGTATATAAAATGTAAATATATGGCACTATACATACAGAAAGAGTGCAAGCTGTCAAAAGTAATGCAATGAAAAACACATAGCAATACACAACTGTTAAAACAGGATGGCTAAAGAAATGACCACGAAATTTAAATAAAATGTACATATTAAATATATTGTCTAGATCCGTATTGCATAATAATTAAATAATGGGTATGAAGCTGTGGTTCATATGGAGAAGTTAGCTGAATTGTTAAGCTAACGCTACCATGTTTATGCTCTGTTTAGATATGACTTGTTGATAATTCCACTCTTAGCATATTTCAGTCTCATTACTATAAAAAATGTGTCGGCAAAATTAGTAGAAAAAGTTGTTCTACTGCTATATAAATGTTGCAGTATTTAACAACTCTTTCAGCATATCGTTCCCATACCAAGAGTTTTCTGAGCAGTCCACACAAAACAGGTCAAATGATACATACAAACAGTAAATCAAAGCAGCTAAAAGAGTCTCTTTTTATCTCTCTGTCTCTCTGTCAAACAATTAGGCCTAAATTAGGTCCAAAAAATACTGTGTTAAATGTAAAAACAAGGCTGCAAGGCCTGCTAGGGGTTCCAGCTGACATAAAATCACAGACCAACATCGACCAACAAAGGTAAGCTGAGTTTATTGGGAACCGTTTATTTAAAAATGCTTTGATTTGGTCCCAGCTGACTGGATACTTTATTCTTTAGGAATCTTTGGATTAGTTGTGGGCTGGTATGAGATTTTTACAATATAATAACCTTGAAAGAAATATGGTTTTGCACAAATATTTGAAACCAAAATGTATCAGGATCAAATCGCTTTTAATATGAAACAGCTTAAACTTGTCAATTTTAGTTTATAAAACAGCTTTAATAAAACGTTATTGGTGGCACTTGAGTAGTTTACACACCATGACTATTGTCAAATAGCCTAGTCGATCTTTTCTAAGTATGAGAAAGATGTAGTGGCATTTTGTCAGCCAGCTGAGGAGCAGTGCAGAGAAACTGGTGTCAATAAAGCCCCATAGTGCTGCTTTTTCTGGCATCTCAAAGGACTTTACACTGTAGGAATGGGACAATACAAAATAAGAAACCTCTGTATACCTTGATACCAGTAAACAGTCCATGCCTGCTTGGAGTTTGTTTGGAATGGACTGGGGCCTCATCTGTGGTAAAAATGCACTTTGAACCCATTCTGTTGTACTGGAAAAATATCTCAGCTGAAAGGCAAAACTGTGAACTTACTTCTTTATCTAATATATGTTTCAGCCATCAGATATGATCATAAACCAAGAGAGGTTAGGATGGGATGACAAATTCAAGCAGCCAAAAGGTACTTCCTGAATGGGTTGCCTTTGCTTCTTCCAGAAATTCAATTACTGACTGGAACATCTGTTCTCTACACTGAAAGATGCCAGTTTATTTGGAGAAGCTTGAAAGGATGTCTTCTGAATTCATGTTAGAGACGTTTTGTACTCGACCTACCAGGAGGTCACCTTTGAAATGTTGCAGTATTTGCTTGAGATATATCTCCTGGCTGTTTTTGGAATGCCCAAGTGTTCCCTAGAAAGAGCTTCAGGAGGTGCTTGTAAAAGAGAGAGGTTTGGGGACCTGTTAAAAATGCTGCTTCTGGAATAATGTCTTTGTTAGATGTGTGGAAATTAATTGATATAATGACTTTAATCACATTTCTCAAATATGGCTCTTAAAGATGAAAAATCAGTCTGATGAGTCCTGACTGGTGGTCAGCCATTCCAGAACTTAAAAATCTGATTATTTTTCCATTCAGTAATCACAATACTTAAGCACTAACAGCAACACTCTTTGTTGGAGAAGATTTTATTTTAGAACGAAGACACAAAGTTAGTTATTTTCAGCATCAGGAAGTTATAAAGTCATATGAGGCACAGTGATAGAAGCAATTTCTTTGACATATCTCCAGTTCATTTAGGCTGCGAGAGAGTGGGTGAGAGTAAGTTTTTAAGCAGATACCTGGAAGGCTAAATGACAGCTCTGTCTGTCATGGAACATGTGGGATTTTAAAATGCTACTAGAATTTTGGAAATCTCAGAGCTAAGCATATGATCTAGATACGCTAGGGGATACACAAGAATACAGTTGTCTACTGTTAGAAGGGCTAACTGTGCTATTTGCACTAATCACTAATATTAGATGTAAAAAAATCATTTTAAAATGTCAGCCTATTTATTTTGTCAAATAATAACACCTTGTTTTACAGCAACTGCTTTCATGCACATGCAGCATGATGTTGCCTTTGGTCCTAGTATAAATAATCAATGACCACTCACAGCAAGAAGGGTACCAGAACATATTCTGAAAGTTTTTTTTATATCTTCTTTCTTTGTAGCTCTTAAAGAGAAGTCAAAATTGGCTAAAATTGGTCAGTATGAAATTTGGCACAAAATTCTGATTGGTGCATTTCTGTTCTTAATTCTGAGTCCTTATCTCCAGAATTTGGTCAGAAACAGATCAACACAGTAAATACTCTAACTAATGCAAGGAAACTTTTAGAAATATTGATGTTGAGTAACTCTTTTGTTTTCATTCATCTTCAGATAGTTCTGCTGTGGTTGAGATGATATTGTACTGGCTATGTTGGACCCACACAGACTCTTACCAGCAAAGCTAAGACAAGCTAAGACAATGGAGTCTTTTGTGGAGACAAAGCCACAACATTGTTCTGCACTGGTGAACTCGTGGCAAAATTATGAACTTCAATTTGCCCTCCTTTGTACTGGAAATGATGCACAATTCTTCTTTTGCCACTGCAAAATCAAGGTTTAACTTTGTTGTCAGCTCAATGTTGGGGATGCTTTGACCCTTTGTCACACTTTAGTTTAATTCTAAAACATTCTTCCAAGTGTACAAGTTTGTCACCTGCTTCCTTGTCTGCATACTTCTCCCACTGGGTGGCTTCAGTTACCAGTAGAACATGGAGTTGTGCTTAATGGTGGTGGTTCCAAACCAAACGATCTAGGACATCCAGATCCTGCTCCTATTTAAAAACAAAAAAATGCTCGCAGTTTTGTTTTTTTAAAATAATGTCAGGACCTTAAGTTTAAAAACAATCCTTAGGTGTAATTTCAATTGCTATGCTTATTAAGATATCCGCATCGAATTTCATTTGACAAATAAAGCAAAGTGGCATCTGTGTCCAACATTATTACAGTTGTGCAATCTCAAGCTGCCATTGCTTTGCCTTAAGTACCACAGGTGATTGTTTTCATTGATGAGATGGAAAACAACAAAAAAAAAAACAATAGGTTGCTTTTCTTGTCATGCAAGCTCTGTGTTTTTGTTGATTGTTGTCATTTTTTCCCCCTGGCTCCATTTGAAGGCTGCACAAAGTACTACTGTATGACCGGTGGAGCGTGTAAGGGGGATTAAAAACAAAGATATAAATCCATTTTTCCTCTCCCTCTCTCTCTCTCCCTGTTTCTCCCTCTCCAGGGAGGTCAAACTGAGATTTGCCAGACAGCCTCAGAGGCCCCTCTGTCTCTCCAGAGACATGCTTTGTTTGTTCGCTGAAGCTGGCTCAACAGAATTGGTTCTGCATAGTGTGTGCAGCTGCAGCGATTTGCAAAGATTTTCTTAGTTGGAAGGCAAGCTCTCGTACCTCAGTTTTTCAGGCCCAAAAATATGGAGGAACATTTTTGCAAAAACACAATCTTTGTGGCTTTTTGGGTAACTTGCATATTCAGTAAGTTGTAGCATCAGAGCAGCAGCATGTTTTTACAGATGTCATGGTTACAGGTTAGTTTGTGACCCTTCCTTTTACATGAAAAACATGACTGTTTTTTTAAATAAAGGCAGCAATGTTTTACATTGAAATTTTTACTTAGTTTTTATTTTTAATTACGTTAGAGTTTATATGGCTTTGAGTGGGTAGAAGTAACATTAGATTCTTGCTTAAAATTTTTTTTAAAGGTACTTTGTTATTTAAAATCAGAAACACAAATTGCATTAAAATGAGAAAAAACAGGCTAAATTACAAATAAATTAAGTAAAGCAAAGCCAGTAAGACAAAAGTAGACAATTTTCTTCAATTATGCAAAGCTCAGATTTATTTATTTATATTTTAACAATTTCATGTCTTATATAATTTTTTATATGTATATAAAAAAATATATATATATTTTATATTTATTTAGCTGACATCAAGGGGGTATAAGTGACATTAGATTCTTGTTTAGTTTTTTGACAGAGATGAACAATTATTTACAATTAATTCTTTCAGTTTCCTGAGAAAAGTGTGCTACTGTAGAAATTGTGCCAGAGATAGAAATTATTCATATTTGTACTAGAGGTTTCATGCAAAACAAGGTACTTAAATATGTCACATGATATGCAGTTTCTGTCTCGCTGTGAGCAAATTGGCTTCTCTTTCTTTTTTATTATGCAAGAAAGATACACATGCAATTCATGAGCAAAGCACTTGTTATTTTCCAAATAAACAAAGTAAAAAACAAAAGAACTAAAACTTTTTTTTTAAATTGGCAAAACTGTAATTCATTTTTACATGCACATTAATGAAACTGTTCAGCATTCGGCAGCGTTGGCCTTGAACATCTAACTAGAAGAGACACTTGACACTGATGGGCACCAATTACAAAGCAGAATAAATCTGTGTATTCAGCGGGGTCACCCTGCAGACAAATTATCCTGGAACGACTGCACACTGAACATTTGAAATTTTGCGGGAATTGATCTCATGGCCTTTCCACTGCTCGTGCTTTGCTCCACTCGCTGACCCTAGAAGAATCAATGAGGAAAAGGGAGGGAGAGAGCCCTGATACAGCACTGCTGGGAGACAGAAATGAGAGGAGAAAAAAAAAAGGAGGGCGAGCAAGACAGAAACTGGGTGGGTCAAATACTAAAGGGAAATGTTGGGATTTATTGGGCAGAGACTTTCAAAAACCACAAAAGCATGCTTCATGATGAGAATCTGGCGGCCAGGCAAAGGCATATAGACCTGACAGTTGAGTAAATGAGCTTTGGCTAGACATTTTGCATATCTTATACCACCATTCTAGCTGTTCTATTATTATCGCTCATTTTTATGCAGATTGCCCTGAAGGTATTATCCGTATTCCACCTCATTCCTGTCACCACAATGTCTTCAGAAAGTGGCCAGTGCAAAACTAAATCAGCAGCAGGAAATGCAAATCAGTAGAAGCTATCACCGTCTTATAAAATATTATACGATTCATTAAATGGCACCATGTGTGATACTAGTATCTAAGAAATAACTTAAAGATAGCATGCAACAATGTAACTTTTAGTAAGAGGAATAAGGGACAATCTTAAATGAGCGTATCAGCTAATATCTGATAAATGAAGCCAAGTTTCCCTGCATGCATGGGTTTTCCCCAGGTACTCTGGTTTCTTCCCACAGCCCAAAAACATGCATGTTAGATTAACTGTAGAGTCTAAGCTGATCTTTGGTTTAAGTGTGTTGGTGACTGTATTTTCCAATAACAGTTTATACCTCAGTGTGATACTGCAAGTCTTTTTAATGGCGTGGACATTTAATGAATCAACAAATAATAATATATTTTTGAAAATAAATAAATAAATGTATTTTGAAAAGCAAGGTGATTTTTTTATTATTAGATGGAGTTCTACATTTATTGTCCAGTTGTTTCAGCTGCTGATACAGTTGAAGAAAGAAAGAAAGAAAGGAAGGAAGAATGGGATTAATGATCATAGAGATGGAGGAAAAGAGGTTGGAAGAAATGAAAAAAGGAAGAGAGGAAGGAAGAAACAAAATGAGGCAAGGAAGGAAAGAAAGATAGGAAGGGAAAAAGAAGGAAAAGGAGAAAGGACCAAAGAAAAGGAGAGACAAAAGGAAACCAAGAAAAGGAAAGAAGGATTGAATTAAAGGAAAACACATTTTATTATCAGAACGATGGATGGATGGATGGATGGATGGATGGATGGATGGATGGATGGATGGACAGATAACATTTAGACAATAATAGTGAATATTTTCTGGAAATACAGATTTTTATCCACACTCATCACTTTTTCAATAATTACTGAGACTTGAAAATTACTTAAACCAAATTCCACACACTTTTCTGGGCTGCTTACAAACCCTGAATATTTTTAGGAGTGTCTTATATCCAGCACTGGTGGAAAGAGATAATTGTTGCGACACAGTGAGGTGAAACTGCTACTGCATGCGTGACTGAGGTCAAGTTGTCCAGCATTGGCCCTTGTATGTAATATCCACGTTTGGAGCCTTGGGTAGTTGTTGCATGTCATCCTCTCTCACGTTAGGGACATTTGATTCTTGAGCTGAGCCTCTTTGGCAAAAGTTTCTCCCAGGCAGTGTACACATATCCCTCGAATTGAATTGGCAAACACAAACCATGACTGGATCTAACCCCAAATGTGGCCTTTTACAGCATAAAGCTCAAATATCCTATTAGAGAGGTGATAAAAGACCCAAGGGAAGAATGTTTTTGAAGGAATCTGGAATTTGACAAAAATATTATTGTATTATGTTTCCTTGACAGTTTAAATGATCAATGAATACCATTTAAATCTAGATACAAAAAGACAGTAAAAAACTAATTATTCCAATCAAACGCTACTAGGCAAGATCATATTTCACTTGTATTTATACAAATGAAATCCACAGGAGCAAAGGCTAGATATGTTTAATTATTCAGACTCCTACACATTTATTATCAGAACGATGGATGGATGGATGGATTTAACATTTAAAATATGGGACAGAAAACAAACTCTGGAAAACAATAATGTTTACCTTTGGTTTTATTTTCTCATACTTATCCAAACCTGGAAAATACTTCGAATTCCATATTGTTCCAGACTGTGTAGTAACCTTGAATATCCTACCATCTCCATCTAAAATTACACATTTAATGCAGTGTAAGTTTTAAATATCATCGACACACCAGTAAAGTCAACATCCCTGTTGTATCAGATGTCTTTTGAAGTTTATCCGATAAGTGTAAGAGATATTGACCTTACAGGCAGATGTCTAGGGATTCATGCCGTGCCTGTAAATACTGACTTAGGGCCATCTTAAGGACACTTATTGTTACAGTGTGATTTATACAGACAAAATGTGGGGAAGTGGTGACAAGAAGAAGAAAAAGTAGAAATGTATAGGATGTGAGGTGGCTTTTGGCTAAAATATTAATGTAATGTAAGAGGAACATGTGGAATGTGTCTTGCCGGAAGTTTAAATGATGGATGACGATTTCCTTTAAAAAAAAAAGGAGTGACATAGCTGTCATTTACTTGATGGTCTAATGGTGCAGTCATAATGTTGGCTTGTGGCACTATTCTCTATAGACAACCTTTTGGTGGGAAAACACAAGTCCATAGATATAAAAATCAATACAACTGCAGGCTTCATGTTTAACTGGATTTAACCCATCTCTTCTTGCAAATGTGGCAATTTCCACCCCCACAGGGTTAATTGTTGCTAATGTTTCCACAGAGAAATAAAGGTGTTCTATAAGCTCCGGGAAAGAAACAATCCTAATTGAAAGTAAAGCATGCAAGCATCAACCTGACTCCACCATTTCATCTCTTCTTTTAAATTGGAGGAACTGGGTAGTCGTCATTGTAGAGAGAACAATTTAAAGGTTGAAATATGTGTTTGTGCCAGGGGAGTACGCACTAACACTCATTTCAATCACAAGCTTTCAAGCCCAGCACATGCTAGCCTGCCACAGTGGGCACCCAATTACCGCAGTATTTGGCTATACCCTCAAACCCTCCCACCCCCTTTTACCCACTCATTCATTCGCACATTATTTCACTCCCTCATTCACTACTGTGCAGAGAATATGGTGATTTGCTGATAGTCCACAAGGCTCACAGATATATTAGTGCATGCGGCTGTGGCAGAGTGGATTACACTCTATCATATCTGATCTGGGACTGTTAGATCCCTACACTGAATTACCGACCCTGTGGGGTCTCTAGTTCCGTTATCAATTTGCAAACGAATATGACTGAGGGAGGGGAAGGGTTGGTTGGAAATGGTGGCTGTAGGTGCCAGCAGTGATGGCTTTGAGGCAGGTTTTAGTCACATGTGGGCAATTTATTTCTAATAACGGGCAATTTCAGTTGGTCAGGAAGTTAGAAGTGGCAACAGTTACTGTGCCATATGTGATTTAGGTTAGTTTGAGTTATTTCCTGGCTAGAAAGATTAATGAGGCCTGTTTGAAATAGATAATGGATGGATGGAATGTATAGAAATGGATGGAACATAGAGAAATAAGAAAATTCTGCAGTCTCTGAATGCAGCTTTGTATATCTAGAGACTGAAAAACAGTATCCTTTCTCTGTGAAATAGCACAAGCTTAGCCAAATTGGACAAAGAGCATCTATGAACATAATTTTTTAAGCAATGGCTCAGATTCTTGATTAGGTTAAGGTCTAAGACATTCTAGCACGTGAATATGCTCTGATCAAAATCAATCCATTATCGTTCTAGCTGTTTTAGTGTCATTGTCCTAGTGGTAGGTAAACTTTAGCTCTGGTCTAAAATTGTTTGCAGCTATTTAACAGGTTGCCTCTCCAGATTGCCCTGTACTTAGCTTCATTAAGGTTCCCACCAACTCTGTGCAGCCTACCTGTCCCTCCTAAAGAAATCATTCCCATACAAGGTACTGGCACCAGAATGGTTTGCTTTGGCAATTGTGTCTTTATGATGATTTCCGGTATTGGTTTTTCACCACACAGAGTTTTGCATGTAGGGAAAGTTTCATTCTGGTCTAATCTGACCAAAGCACTTTCTTCCACACATTTCATGTGTGTCCTGCATTGCTTGTTGCAAACTGCAAACAAAACTTCTTATGTCTTTCTTTCAAAAATGGCTTTCTTAGGGCCACCCCTTCAAAAGGCCAAACTTGTTGGGGTTATGACTGTAAACAGATCCTCCCATGTGAGCTATCGATCTCTGCAGCTCGTCCAGAATTAACATGAGTCTCTTGGCTGCTTATCTAATTAATGCTCTCCTTGACTGGTGAATTTAGGAGGACAACCATATCTTGGTAGATTTGCAGATTTCCATTTTCTCTCCAATTTCAAATGAGAAATTGAACAGTCCTCTGTGAAATGTCCACAGATTGGGATATTATTTTATAATATAAACCTAATCTTGCTTTAAACTTCTTCAAAACTTTGTTCTCTAACAAACTTCTGAGGCCTTCCTAAAAACGTTGTATTTATACTGAGTTTAAATTACACACAGGTGGAATCTATTTACTAATTAGGAAATGTCTAAAGTCAGTGGTATACACTAGATTTATTCTGGGTTTAAATTCTAAATACAAGTTAAAAAGGCTAAATAGACATTCAGGCCAATTATACTTACAATACTAGTTTTCCACTGATTCCAAAAGCCAATTACAGTGTTAGTATAAAAGCTAAACTTCATTTGTGGGGTAACATTTAGATAACATTTGATCAGTTCTTCCAAACTGTGTCTGGCCCTAAATATTTTAGCACAGACAAACCATTTGCCTTACTTGAGACGGAGGGATGCACAGGATGTAGAACACGACTTCTCACTATCCCGCTTTGCTCATAGCATCTGGGTACATGATGAGTCTGCAGGAAAGCGTGGAATGCGGAGGTTGCAGCAGTCGGATTGATTCACTGCAATGTGTGGCCTGCTGCCACCCCCGGTGACAGGAAATGTGCCATGCTGGCCTGGTTGGGATGGAGAGGGTTGCTGTGGCTTGTGGAGGTGGGGATGGAGGTCACCTCTTGCTTGGATGCATCCCTCCCACTGTCAGTCAAGTTTCTAAACTTAGTCTTTCCTTTTTCTGTTCATGCTGTTCTCTATTTAATTCATCCTCTTCCTTCTCTCTTCTTTCCTTTCCTCATGTATACGTGCCTCTTTTGTCATTCACTTGGCATCACTGACAAAGTGAATACCAGCCAATGAGGGCTCTTATCTTATGAGTGTACCGGAAAAGATAAGGATATCATTCATCATTCTATATTAGCTAGTGTCACCTCTTCCCCTGAAGGATTCTCAAGGAAATTACAAAGAATCGAGAGTATGTTTTTTTAAATAATTGCTATCCATTGTTCTGCTTTTTCCCCTATTCAGGCAAAAATTTCTCTATTCTTCATTTGGTCGCTAAACCTTAAGTCAGCAACGGTAACATGCTTAGTCACTGCTTTTCATGACACCCCACAAATGTTACATAATAGTTTCCAGTCACACTTTTTGCACCTCAATGAAAAAACCTTAAGGGAATGCAACTCAATCATCCACATCATCTGTTGTTTTGTGAAAAATTATCTAATGATATATAATGCTATAAACACAGAAGAAACAGTTCACAACAGAATAATTTCTCTTCCATAACAGTGAGCTGATGATTTCATTAAAATAGCACCTTTTCACTTTAAAAAGAAGAAAATCTTTATCAATTTTTTCACCCCAAACTATGAAACTGAAAATGTATTTTGTCTGTGCTGCCCAGCTGCAGACTTATTTAAAGATAATAAAACAGAGTCCTAAATAATTTCTTACAAAATAAAAAAAAAATCCAAATAAATAAAATGCAATTCAATTTATTTTTATTGTGTCACTTTATAGGACAAACACGTCGAATTAAGTCTCAGAAAAGATATATCAAAAGAGAGAATGAAATTTTTTCAAACTGAAAAATTATACTAAATGCTTTTTATAGCGTTGTTGAAATCTTGTTGAAATGTATTTGTATAAGTGCCTCCTACTGCAACAGACAGGAGCTGGTATGCTGTTCAATAGACACATTGACACTGGTTGATGTTACATATTTTTCTTTTGGTTTTCCATCATTGCATACATTTGTTTACTCCTACACATTTCAAATAGAGCCATATTTATAAAATTACAGTCTCTTGCTTTAATAGCAATAGTACATTCAGTTGCATTTTTGAAAAATATTTTACATGTTTATGCAATACTGTAGTACAGTAAACCTAACATTTTTGCTTAAGGTAGTCCACCATCAAACTCTCATACAACGTATGCTTGCCTGGAGTTCTTTTGATGTAAATTAAGTTCTCCTGAACATTTCCTCTTTGTTACAAAATAATAAACATTTTGCCTGAAGACTTTTGATCAAAAATCAAATGAGGGAGCATGTAACACTAACTGAAATTTAGTGATGAGACAATCCAACACAGAACTGTGTGTTTTCAAGCAAGATGGCTTCATGCACCATTTGCTTCTGTACTAAAAACACCTTCAGGAGTTTGAGTTTAGTTTTTTTTTCTGCTTGTTTGTATTTGCTCGATCATCCGGTGCGATAAACATTTCTTTAAATATTAGGGATATTTTTTGCACCAGTGATGCTAAAGGCCTTCACGTGTCTACATTTTGCTTAAACCTTGCCAACATGTACCTGCCTGAATTTATATTAATTTTGGCTTAGTTAAATCACGATGTTCCAGTAGAGATATGCATTTTACACTACAGCTCTATAGAGGGTGACAATAAACTGGTTTGTCAACTGTCTAGTCAGAAGACAAGAAGAAAAGAAGTGTAAATCAAAAATTATATTTAAAAATAATTCAGGAAAATAGTTTTCTCAACCAAAAAAATAATTGCTTATGAATATAAATCAGATATGTCCTCTGGTGTTGTGATTATGGGTTCAAAGCACCTAATAATTACAATTAGTTAATTATCATTCAAAATTGATCATTATTAACCAAAACCACGCTAAATGTCACTGTTTAATCAGCTGCCCTATCGAACGATGGGGGAACTATGGCCTTATTTTGACAGATAAATCACTCTTGGGGGGTTGTGTTGGCTAACATGTCTCTGCAGCATCGCGTGGACATTGGGGGCAGTTCCACTGGATTGGCAGACAGGGGTTATGGTCCCCCTATTCAAATAGGGGGAACGTAGAGTTCCTTCCAACTATAGCAACGTTCAACTGTGTCTCTCGGGTAATCCTGGGGGGCTACTCTGGGAGTATGGGATACCGGGCCCTTTGATATGGGCTGTTAGGTCTTTGTATGACCGGTGTCGGAGCTTGGTCCGCATTGCCAGCAGTAAGTCGCACTCGTTTCCGGTGAGGATTGGACTCCGCCAAGGTTGCCCATTGTCACAGATTCTGGTCATAACCTTTATGGACAGAATTTCTAGGCGCAGCCAAGGTGTTGTCCGTTTTGGTGGCCGTAGGATTGCGTCTCTGGTTTTTGCGGATGATGTGGTCCTGTTGGCTTCATCAACTCGTGATCTACAGCTTTCACTGGAGCAGTTCGTAGTAGAGTGTGAAGCGGCCGGGATAAGAATCATTGCCTCCAAGTCCGAGGCCATGGTCTTGAGCTGGAAAAGGTGGAGTGCCTTCTCCGGGTCGGGGGGGAGGTCCTGCCTCAAGTGGAGGAGTTCGAATATCTTGGGGTCTTGTTCACAAATGAGGGAAAAATGGAGTAGGAGATCGATAGACGGATTGGTGCTGCACCAGCAGTGATGCAGGCGCTGTACCGGTCTGTCGTGGTGAAGAGTGAGCTAAGTCAAAAAGTGAAGCTCTCGATTTACCGGTCGAGCTACATTCCTACCCTCATCTATGGTCATGAGTTTTGGGTCATGATTGAAAGAATGAGATCATGGATACAAGCGGCCGAAATGAGTTTCCTCCGTAGGGTGTCTGGGCTCTTCTTTAGAGATAGGGTGAGAGGCTTGGTCATCCGGGAGGGACTCAGAGTAGAGCTGCTTCTTCTCCACGTCAAGAGGAGTCAGCTGAGGTGGCTCGGGCATCTGGTTAGGATGCCTCCCTGGTGAGGTGTTCCGGGCACATCCCATGGAGAGGAAGCCCAGAGGAAAACCCAGGACATGCTGGAGGGACTATGTTTCTTGGCTGGCTTGGGAACGCCTTGGGATTCCTCCGGATGAGCTGGCCCAAGTGGCTGGGGAGAGGGAAGTCTGTGGTCTCTCTGCTTAGGGTGCTGCCCCCATGACCCAACCCCGGATAAGCAGAAGACAATGGATGGATGGACGGAAATCACTCTTGCATGAACTAAACACAAACGCATCTCCTTTATAAATGTGAACATTTATTGAAACCATATAGCCCTGATGTAATTACTATTCTGGTCCAAAACCTTCACCTAACAAGCACTATTCTACAGAAAGGAGTAAAATTACTATCTAAAAATTATGATTAAAAAAAATATGGGCTTTGAGTTTCTTTGAAGATCAAACCAGCAGTTTATGGACAAAATGTGCAATTTGGGTTTACTTAGAAAGTGAAGCAGAACCTCTTTCAGGGCAGCCTTCATAGTGCGCTGATGCATCTCAATGGTGACTATCTGCTGGTAGAAAGGGTGGGGCTGCACCCATTTAGCCACTAGCAGCTGATTGCCCCAAATCTCGAACAAAGGCTCATAAAATTCTGAGGCGGTATCACGGTGGAAAAACTCCAGTAATAAAACTAAGACTAAGGAGTGGTCAGGCTACGAGGCCCAGACCCCAGCTGCTTTGAATGGAAAACTTTTAAATGTCCAACTTCTAACTCCTGGCTGATTTGGGATCAGACGGACAAAAACACATAGACCCTGCTGATCGCATCCGTGCTCCACGATCAAGCTACACTTGCACAGCAAATCAAACAGCTCAGCATAAAACACTCAAATCAGTATTGCATGTGTTGATACCTTGGATTCACGTCTGGTGATTCTAAATCACCTTAAACTATGCCTCACACTGTCCAGACCTCTAAATGCACCTATCCAATTTAATATCAAAAAAGAATTAAATTACTTTGACGTGGGAGGTGAACCAGAGTGACACGTGTCCGTGATCAACTCAAAAACAGTAAACTTCTTATCCGTCCAAAACGGGTAAAATATGAGGAAACAATTGCAGTTGACTGAATCAACAAGGAGGAAAACTAATCTCCTTGGAAACAAACCTGTATGGGTGTCGGCGGGGGTCTTCGATCGGTATATGATTATATATTTCTGACCTTATTGTATCAGACAGAATTCCAGCTTTCAAGCTCTTCCGGGAATGGCCATGCGGAGGAAAAAAGTAACTCGCCTGTGAGTTTCTGTCGCTCCAGATATGCGCCTCCATTGCGTCGTCCCGTGAGACACGCTGGAAATGGCGGTTTAAAAGTTTGTTTCTTTGGCTTTTATAGCTCTGATGACGTCAGTTTCGATGTCCATCACTGCAACAAAGGCTGAGCTGCGCATAGTGAACTGCACACCCCAGTTGGTCTATCCGACCAAAATGGAGAAATGGAGAATGAAAAACTTCCACCCAAATCTGTTACTCAATGGCTCCATTTTTAGCTTTACTGTTATCTTTTTCACAACAGATGTTATCTCTGAATATAATATATTGCTGCTTTCACAACATTTATGAAGGAATTTAGCCCAGCTTTAAAGACTGCCACCTTTTGTTTGGATGTTTGTCTACCTGATTGTTCATTGTACAGTGAAAGATGGCCTAATACCCCTTGTGAGGCTCCAGCGGATGTCATTATTTTCAAACAGAGTCAGGAACTCCAGGTGTGCTGATCATAGTGCTGATGAATAGCAAAACAAAGAGGCAGAGGGGAGACACAGGGATAGACTAAGGTCCTGTCGTGTTATTTTTCCTAGGGGGTGTATACGCTGCTTTTCTTATGCAGTAATCCATGCATGGTAAAACCTTATCCATGGGGATAATGTCAACTCTCTCCCAAAGATAACAAGACAAAAGCCCATGCCTAGTGATCCCTCCAGAGCGTGTTTCATATTCTCCTATGTCATCTTACGTGGTTCTGTGCTACAGATCTGTTGTCTGAGCTCACCGATTACTTTAAACAAGCACGTGTTTGACGGTGAGGTAAAAAAAAAGTGTAAGACAGAAGTGTCATGTTTTTCATTTTAGCTGTGTCTCGCTCTCTTTTCTGCTTGAAGAATCATAACAAAATCTGCAGGCTGCCGGAGTACATATTATCATGTATTGCACATGCCAATAAAATCAATGAAGAGTAAACACATTTATGGTCTCCATAGTTGCCAGTGATAAATTTTATTTTAGTCTTAGATTGGGGTTTTTTTACGACTCAAACCAGGGTCGGGTTAGATTTGTTGTTTGGAAACCTGCTATGCTTGTACATTCAGCATAGGAGCTGTCTTTGTTTGGGTTGTATGAGTGCTGTCCACCAACCTAGAAGTGGGTTACTGATACTGCTCAGCTCTGCAGGAGTACAGCATTCTTACATTATGAGATCAAAAGATCATAAAAGGGCATTTGGCAGTGTAAGTTCATCTTTAAAGTGACCTAAGAGAAAGCTAAGGCTTCAGAATGCTGAATCTTGAGTGACCTGAAAGAACATACATCACCTTCACACCCGACCCATCAGACAACTCTGTGAATTATATATTGAAAGTTCCCCATCTGAACATCCAGGCTGAGATATCTCTCTCTGCCTCTCTCTTTCCATCTGATGTGCCGCATTGAATCATTGATAGGACATTCAAAACAACAGCGCTCCTCACTATAAAACACCTGTCACGGGATGACTGAAAGGGAATAAAACCAGAGCGAGATATGGGATTTTTTCTTTATGTTTTGTATATGCTGATGTGGTGCAGTTTGAACTACAGGTGCGTTAGAATGTCTTTGCAAAGTACATTTTTAACAATAGATTCATTACACACACAGTCATGCATTTCAAACATTTAAACCAGCTAGTGAAAACCCAAAAGTCACTTTCTCAGAAGAATTATATACTGAATAAGACCAATAAAAATACATGTCCTTTCTTGGCATTTCAGGCATACCATATTGAGAAGCTGGTTGCATACATGTGCCAGGGCAGATTTGCTCCACAAAAAGATATCTCAAGACAAAATCCTAATTGCATAATTGTCCCACCCCCTTCTTCTCCCACCACAAGATGTCTTTGTTAAAGAGTAAGTGTTGTATCTAAACATATTACTATAAAGTTCAGTGGAAGAAAAAAGTGTGCATGTGAAAGAGGCATAGCTACAGATTGAGAGGATTGTGAAACAAAGCCCACTGAAGAGTTTGGGGGCGATTAACCAGGCATTAAATGCAGCTGGAGACAGTGCTTCAAAATCCACCAAACACAGATGTATCCAGGACATGGACTATAGCTGTCGCACTTTTTGCCTTTGGCTACTCCTGGACCAAAGTTAAGGTCCGAAGAATCTCCATGCCATATCGCATTGTTGCAGAAACAATAGGACAATAGGACTCAGGACCAAATATTAAGAGCATATACTGTAAAGCACCAGAAAATGCTAATGAGTAGGTTAGCATTTCTGTATTGGAATCCCTTCTTATATTGGTCCTATTTATTATTCTAATTTTCTGAGAAACTGAATTTTTCTTATTAGCTATAAGCCACCATCATCAAAAATGACCAGAAATAAATACGGGGAATATATCACTGTGTGCAAATAATTTATATATTTGGCTTTTACTTATTGAACTCATGCAAATCAGTTCAAAATGTAAAATATATCTTTCCTGATCTTCAAATTTAATGAGATCCACCTGCAGTTTTCTAACAGTGTTTCTTTAAAAAGAGCATTGGGTGGCTTTTTCTACATCAGGATGATGTTTCTCATGACATATAGAGAAACAACTGGATATGTTTTATAAGCCAGGGTAAAATGTGGAAGCCTTCTAAAAGAAGGCTAACTGAAGGTTAACTGAAGGTTAACTGAAGGTGCACAGCATCAGGCGGAGTAGAGGCAATGCTGTGTTCCTCTATGTTCTATACAGCAGGACAAAAGAATAGTTCAGTAAATTCTCTGGAATCCAATTAAAAATACTTTTTAGTGTTTGTTTTGAACAATAACCTTTTAAAACCTTGGTAGACCTTGATACCAAAAGCCAGCCTTTGTGCAGTTTGAACCTTGCATGGTGATGGGGTAATAGAGTTTACTCCATTATACCTGACAGACAAACAACAACGAAAAATAACAAAAATAATCTAAAAGATCCAAGAAAGAGTATTAGCATGTGAGTGAGAAATCTTTCTGCGCTCCTGTATTGCATCTAGGCTTAGCATGGAAGCAGAAACACCAGACTCTGTTCTGTGTTTCTCCACAATAAGTATTAATGGATTGAAATGAAGGGCTCAATGCATGTGAGACACAGCAGCTGAATGCACTAATATACACTCCTCTTTCAGGCATAAAGCCATCTCTTTGATCCCAGCTGGAGTAAGAATGCTTCAGGGATATGATGGAATATTTTATTGCAGTTTGTGGAATAGCATTTTTCTAGGTTTGCCTCAGTCCAACGGTTTTACCCTCTCTCCTTTATAATATATGTAAGCTTCAAAACCTTGACTGGTTACCCAAGTGACTGTTTTGCATGTTTTACACAAAATGAGTCAGTTTTCTTTAAATTTTCAACAATGTGAGCATTTCAAATAAATGTGCTTTGGGGACCTATGAAAAGAGAATATTCTTGTGAAATTCAGAGTCTGCAGCATCAGAAAATCTTATGAAGATTAAGCTGAGATTGGACAGTGGGGATGGAGAAGATCAATGCATAGGGTTAAGATAGATGAAGGTAAGGACAGACTTCCTGATTCTCAGAACAGTGGTAGGGATAATGCTTAATACAGTCATGTTTTTTTTGTGTGGCTTTCAGGTGTGTCATTGACCTATTGTAAAATCTTTGATGAGTAGTAACTAGTGGGCATCTAAACACTGTGTGCAGCATTACTGTTTGCTCTGATAAACAAGGCTGTGTTTTTGTGCGGGTTCACATCCAGGGCAAGGCCATCGCTGGACATAAGTCTGAAAGTAATGCACTTGTTCTTTCGTAATCCACAACAGCTGGCGCATGTGTATACACGATAGATTTCATGTGTGTTCACATGTGCATGTGTGTACTGTACGTACACACAAAAAAGGAGAGAGCTGGGCCAGATGGGTCCAGCTGTGGATTTGATGGCCTAGATAAAGGCTAGATGGGTGCCACCACCCTTTTGAGCTGCCAGCAGAACATTCAGAGTAGGTGTTTAAAGTTTCAAGGCTTTGATGGCATCGAAGCATCCAGCTGAGAGAGAGTGCTTATTTGGCTCTTGGTTTATTTGGAGTCGGTAATGAAGAATGTCAAACTGATCAAGTGACTGATGCATCTGTGTCCATTTATGATTAAAATAAGACTCTTACACTTGATGCTTCAGTCAAGAAACTCCTTTAGTTAACTGGAGCAGAAAGTGATTACATTAATAATTAATTAAAAATGTCTCTGAAGAAAAGTAATAAAATTGTTGAATTGACCATTCAGTATTTACCGAAGACTCGTGTTTTTTTTACTTTCAGCATTATGGGGCTTCAAAAAAGATTTTTTAAATTATTTTTGTGCCTCCACAGATATCTTCTGTTTGTGTTTTTTTTCAACTGTTAGGATTTTAGTTGGGCACCAAAATGTGGTCTGAGTTACATGTATTATTTCTAGAGGGGTAACAATACATCCAGCCCGTGTGACAATACACAATGTTAGGGTCATGAGAACAAGATGAGTTGTTAGCAATATTTTTTGGGAAAACAAATAATCAATTTTTTGTATTCACAAGTAAAGATTCCAAAATCAATGTTGTTTTAAAATTGTTTTAAAAATCAGATTTATAATCTGTAAAAAATAATCCCATGTTAATTCAACTAGACCACATATTTTTACGCATGTCTAAGTTTAGGGTGGTTCTAATATGCTCCTTTGTAAATGTTGTATTTTATGTTCCTGCAAATAGAACAACGATTTTACAAATTTTGAAACTGTGTTTGTGGAATGTATGTTCAGTATAAAATGATCCAGTTCAGATTTAATCACAAAGTATTTTATAGTTTGAATGAGAGGTGATCAAGTGCAGTTCAGCAAAATGAGTCTTTAGTTAAGCAGTCCTTGACTAAATATTTAGTTAAGCTCCAATTAGCTAGAGATCAGAATCACCCAGCTTTACCTCTATTGGCTCAGATTTTTGATCAGTAAGTCATATTGTGAAATATTTTACAAATATTTTGTTATTCATTAAATTAATAAAATCTAAGAAGCGTCTATAATTCTTTGGTCTATGACTGCATGAACCAATAGGATGTAGACTTTTTTAAGTTTAGTAAAAGTCAGTTAGGTACACATGCTTTGATGCATAAACATGTACAATCTTTTAATTCATTTTCTGTTCCAGTTAAAGCTACTTCCTCTGTTAAAGGCAGTAGCTTATTTTTGGAAGTTGATGGAAGTGGAAGTTCTATAAGATCTTTGAAGTATGCGTGCTGCTTTTGATTTCCTTTCATTCTGAACAGTGCATGTGCACATGGATCAAGGGGCTAAAATTCAGTGTTCAATTGCATCAGGACAAAGTATGTTACTTTGGCAGTTCCATCACAGTGTATTTTTGTCATATTTGAAGATTACATGAAAATCTGGGAATTAAATTTCTATTCTCTATACTTGCCTCTAAGATTCAAATAATTAACAAAATTGATCTTAAAGTGGGTCATGCCATCTGTTTCAATTTCACTTTTAAGTATCCAGCATCTCGAGCTGAGTGAATCTTCATTTATCATAACTGCAGACAGAGCATTTCCTTAGTGTTTCATGATCCAATAATAAAGTATGTTAATACTGGATCATTTCTGCAATACTTGAGCAGCAGTTGTGTAAAAGCTGCTTTGCACACGTGCACCATACATGGGTATGAGAGCTGAGTTGCTCAAATTGAATTTTTTTGTCATATCCAAAAACATCTGTGACAGCTGGCTTTTCCAGTGATGGAATTTTGTATCTAATAGTGTGCAGGAGATGATGCAGGATTGTTTTTAAATGTAGAACAGAGTTATGGTGGGATTAAGCTACATAAATTAGACCAAATTGATAGTCCTTACATTTAAAGGCTGAAGCATCTTAGTATACTAAGACTGCTAATTTTCAGTTCATGAGGTTAGCTTCTTTCAGTTTCCCAACAGTTTTGAATCCAAAAAAAGGTTTTGGTTAAACCTTTTATAACATAAGAAATTGTCCAGTCTGTGCTTGCAGAGCATAACAGCCAATTCAGAAACCCTCAGTCCAGTCTGTAGATATAGTTCTGGCCGGACGATAACGGGAGGTATAACAGTCAGCCTCTGTCCTTTTTCAGGGAAACTCTAGGACATAGAGAGCCTTCACCAGCACCCCAGGGAGAGTGAAGACAGATTAATGCAGAGGCTTTAATATTTCAGATGAAAATGTATTACTGCTCTCTTGCTCTGTCTTTTCCCTCTCTCTCTATCTGGCTCAGAGACCTGGGCCTGAAATTTTTTTGCTCCCCCCCTGCTTTCCTCCTACGTCCTCCTGTCTGGCTAGCAGCATGAATGTGTTTTGATGAATCCACTCATCCAAAATCTCACAGTCTACTCATTGTGGCAGGAAATGCTAGATATGTGGAGACAAATCTAGATTAATACAGCAGTGTGGTTTTTATGTATGTTTGTGTATTGGGAGGTTAACCCAGCTCATCTGTCTGGCAAAAAGCTTTTGACCTTGCATCCCACCTTCACAGTCTATATTTGGTAGCATATTATGTCAATATTTTACCTCAGATAAGTGTTGGGTGGGATTTTTGCCACTTGTGCTTCACCATCCACATGAGCAAAGATTCATTGTGATTATATCCTTTTCCTTATCCTATTCTTTGTCGTCTATGTCAAAGCTGAAAAATTGGCATACTATGTATATTGTGACGCAATGCATTGTTTCCTAAATGCCTTCTGACAAGTAAATTCAGCCTGAAGAAGATCAAAATAGACACAGCCTCTCCACAGCAAACTTCGGCTTGAACAGTATCTCACTAGGCAGTTCTCTAAGGGGTTTTGTGATAATGCTTTTATTAAGTGATAAAATTTGGTATCATGCCTTTGTGTCATTTAATAATAGTGAATGAAAGGGAGAAAAATAAAAATGCATGCAAGAATGGATTTAAACAACTGGTCAATCAGATGAGAGTCTTCATGCTTTGACCTTTTTGGAATCTGAGTGCAAACAGTTTTTTCTTATACAAATCAGTGTGGGCACCAAGACTAGATTACTTTTAGAAACAGCAAATGTTTGTGTTTGTGCATGTATGCAAACAAATAAATCTTTTTTCTTTGAATGTTGAAATATTAAGTGGAAAAGTAATTTGCATGCTAACAGAATCAAATCAAATAGGTTCCTTTCAAACTGATCTCTAAAAGTAGAGTATTAAAATTCTAAATAAATTGTAAATAGGCTTTGTGAGGAGTTCAAATCATAAGTTTTATTCTTCTTATTTAATTCTACTAAGTTTTTTGTCTGTTTTACACTTTAATTGGGGCTGCACGGTGGCACAGTTGGTAGCACTGTTGCCTTGCAGCAAGAAGGTCCTGGGTTCGATTTGCATGTTCTCCCCCTGCATGTGTGGGTTCTCACCGGGTACTCCGGCTTCCTCCCACAGCCCAAAGACATGCCTGTTAGGTTAATTGGTCACTCTAAATTGCCCTTAGGTGTATGAATGAGTATGTGCATAGTTGTTTGTGTGTTGCCCTGCGATGGACTGGCGACCTATCCAGGGTGTGCCCCGCCTCTCGCCCATAGACTGCTGAGGATAGGCACCAGCTCCCCCGCAACCCACTATGGAATAAGCGGTAGAAAAAAAAAATGACACTTTAATTGTAGCATTCTGAGATTGGTAAACTATAGTAGCCAACAGGTGCAAACACGCGGACAACAAAGTGGTAGAAGGTATCACACATCTCATTCTCTTACATGGGCTCTTTGCACATTTCTACCCATTCTAAAAATTAAAAATGTGTTTACATATGGTCCAGTTGCTACACAACATAATTCCCATATGTGAAATTCATGTTGGAAACTATGTGCTACATGTATATCACGTTACTACACAAGTTACTACACACAATAATTTTCAAATGTGAAACACGAGAGAAACACCAACAACACAAAAATAATACAATTATTTTAAAATGTATGCAATTTTTTGTACCAACCAGCCAAGCATTATCTATACTTACTTATCTTTGCATGCATTCATTGTTTTGGACTGTGGGAGTAAGCCAGAGTATCTGTACGGAAGCCGCAAATGCATGGGGAGAACATACAAACAACATTCAGAGAGATACCAAGCTAGGATTTGAACCCAGGACCCTCTTGCTGCAAGGTAAATTCGTCACCTTGCAGCCCAATTTCATACCATTATCTACATTCTGTTCTCCAGTCAGTAATGGTGGGTATTGCCACTGAGAAATGTATTCCTGTGACACCAAAATAACTTAAGTCAGACATTGGGTCTCCTATGAGGAACCAGCTGTGCCTAGCAAAGTATGACTGTATAGGTGTCCAGATTAATAGTAGTCTCCAGTGTCAGGGATCTGGAGCTTGTACTGACAGGCTGATTTTAGGCTTGTGTCTTTTTACCTTGCTCTATATACAGGAGTTGGACAATGAAACTGAAACACCTGGTTTTAGACCACAATAATTTATTAGTATGTTGTAGGGCCTCCTTTTGTGGCCAATACAGCATCAATTCATCTTGGGAATGACATATACAAGTCCTGCACAGTGGTCAGAGGGATTTTAAGCCATTCTTCTTGCAGGATAGTGGCCAGGTCACTACGTGATACTGGTGGAGGAAAACGTTTCCTGACTCGCTCCTCCATAAACACCCCAAAGAGGCTCGATAATATTTAGATCTGGTGACTGTGCAGGCAATGGGAGATGTTCAACTTCACTTTCATGTTCATCAAACCAATCTTTCACCAGTCTTGCTGTGTGTATTGGTGCATTGTCATCGTGATACACGGCACCGCCTTCAGGATACAATGTTTGAACCATTGGATGCACATGGTCCTCAAGAATGGTTCGGTAGTCCTTGGCAGTGACGCACCCATCTAGCACAAGTATTGGGCCAAGGAAATGCCATGATATGGCAGCCCAAACCATCACTGATCCACCCCCATGCTTCACTCTGAGCATGCAACAGTCTGGGTGGTACGCTTCTTTGGGGCTTCTCCACACCGTAACTCTCCCGGATGTGGGGAAAACAGTAAAGGTGGACTCATCAGAGAACAATGCATGGTTCACATTGTCCACCGCCCAAGATTTGTGGTCCTTGCACCATTGTAATCGACGTTTGGCATTGGCATGAGTGACCAAAGGTTTGGCTATAGCAGCCCGGCCGTGTATATTGACCCTGTGGAGCTCCCGACGGACAGTTCTGGTGGAAACAGGAGAGTTGAGGTGCACATTTAATTCTGTCGTGATTTGGGCAGCCGTGGTTTTATGTTTTTTGGATACAATCCGGGTTAGCACCCGAACATCCCTTTCAGACAGCTTCCTCTTGCGTCCACAGTTAATCCTGTTGGATGTGGTTCGTCCTTCTTGGTGGTATGCTGACATTACCCTGGATACCGCGGCTCTTGATACATCACAAAGACTTGCTGTGTTGGTCACAGATGCGCCAGCAAGACGTGCACCAACAATTTGTTCTCTTTTGAACTCTGGTATGTCACCCATAATGTTGTGTGCATTTCAATACTTTGAGCAAAACTGTGCTCTTACCCTGCTAATTGAACCTTCACACTCTGCTCTTACTGGTGCAATGTGCAATCAATGAAGACTGGCTACCGGGCTGGTCCAATTTAGCCATGAAACCTCCCACACTAAAATGACAGGTGTTTCAGTTTCATTGTCCAACCCCTGTAGCTTCCGTTGATATGCACTATTTAATGTGTCATTTCCCTTCTACCTTCACTCTCAATGTTGGACTATATTCCCTTTTCTCCTATATGTATAGTCGCCTTTCACATGAACGAAGAGAGCTGTGATTTATTCTTCAATTATCCAGACACACAGATTAAGAAGTAAAAGGTTTTCACGCTTTTTGAAAAATGTGGTCTTGCTTTTCGTCTCCATTAGTCTAATTTACCCACACCTTTTCCCACACACACCAACGCACACACATACACCCCCCACACACACAACTCAAATTTGTCTCATGAGAAACCTTCTGTCTTTCTGTGTGCCAAACAGTATGCTTAACTGCTGATTTGTCTGACATGAGCCCCCTCCCCACTTTTTCCTTTTATTTCACTGTTTGCAAAGTTTTCACCCTGACGTGAACTGTTTCTGTAAATGGGCATGCCTTCAGATCCCCCTCAGCCTACACTACCCATTAAAAATATAATATAGTTAGAAAAAAAATATTGACTCACTTAATACTTATTTTTCAACTGTTTTACTGCTATGTTTTTTTTTTTTTTTTGTCTTTTTGTATGTTTGTGTAACAGCATCATCTTTAATATTACTCAAATGGCTGACAGTAATGGCACAAAATTACCAACAGGCTCCCTAATTTCTGTTGTACCATCTTCTCATTGGTTTGTCCAGTAGAGGAGCTAAAAAGTAGAAACAGACACAGCTACAACAACATGGAGCATTTAGAGGTCAGCTGAAGACAAGGTGGAATGTGAACATGATGTTGAGAGGCAAAGGCACACAGAGAGCAGCTGGCCAGGAAAGAGGGGTGGGAGGTGGACGAACAAGAGGTGAAGCCTGAAAAAGGAGAGAAATAGGAGGTATAGAGAAATGGAGGACAAAATGGGGGACTAGAGTAACAAGAGTATCATTCTCAGTTACATTGTTTCACATGGTGGAACCCCTCTTTAAAAGGCCAATTACTCTGTAATAGTCCTATACTGACTAGGTGATTTCTCACTGTGCTGAGTGGAATAGTAGAGCGGGTGCAGACTCAGTCCAGTGGAGAGACCCAATCATCATTGCACTGGAGTGAAGGGAGTCAAGGGACACATACACATGTGGGTCTGCATGAACAGTTTATGTATGTAATTGTCACTTTGATGCTAAATTCTTTATCCAAGCTGACCTTCAAGCACCATAGGCATTGTTTAATAGAGTGTGTCTGTTATGCTTGTTTATATATGCAATAGCTTCATGAAATAAACCTTGCAGGAAATAAATTGTAACACACTTCTCAGTATAGCAAAATGCAAGGAATACACTGCTGTGAAAAAAGTATTTGTCCTCTTACAGACCTGGCCTTATGTAAGAAAAAGTAATTGCATTTGTTGTTCACTGTGATTAACCGCAGTTTCTGGAAAGCTTTGAATTTACTAGTCACTCCCAGGCTTGATTACTGCCAGACTTCAGTTAGATCAGTTAGAAGCACCTGTCTGATGACATGAAGTAGAACCACAGATGGCATGGTCTCAACAAATCCAACAACAGATGAGAAAGACATACATTAACATTTATCAATATGGAAAGGGTTACAAAGCCATTTCTAAGTTTAACCTAGTATTTAAACTGTGAAAAGAAAAAAAGAAACATGTATTGATATTACTGACCTTTAACAATCTTTATTCTACAAGGGGCATACATAATTGCTGAAAAGTATAAAAAAAACAATTAGCTTAATTAATATGTTAAACAGTTGTGCTAAAATAGTTTTAAATAAGTTGTGAATTATAATTTATAAGATAATTTTCGTTTGATGCGATGGACAGCCAATGGCAGTGCAATATCACATTGGCCAATGAGGTCGAGTGTCCCCTGTCGACTCGCCCTAGCTTAGTGCTCAGACACTGAAGACACAGACAGAGATTGCTTTTCATGTGGTAGTTCGGCTAATGTTGAAATGGTGAGAACCATTATCTACAAAAACATGGAACATCAGTAAACATTCCCATGAGTAGCCGGCTGACCAAAACTACTCCGACAGTGCTTTCACAACTCATCCAGGAGATCAGACATAAACCAGAACAACATCTAAAGAATTACAGACCTCACTTGCCACAGTTCAGGTCACTGTTCATGATTCAACAAAGAGGAAGACAAGGAAGACAAGGCAAAAACTACTATGGACCAAAAATGAAGAACCACAAAAGCCCATCTTGCATTTGCAAAGAAAGACCATGATCCCCAAAACTTTACAGAAAATATTCTGTGGACTGATGAGACAAGTGGAATTTTTAAAAGATCTGCATCTTTTTAAAGCTGGAGTAAAACTAGCATTTTAGGAAAAGAACATCATATTGACAGCCAAACATGGTGGGGTAGTGTGATGGTCTGGGGCTGATTTCCTGCTTCAGGATCTGGACGACTTGCCATAATTAATAGGACCATAACTTCTAGCCTTGAGCAGGAAACCCTAAATGAGAATGTCTGACCATTAGTTTGTGATCCTAAGTCAACCACACTTCTGATAGGCAGCAGGACAACGATCCAAACAAACCTGCTGTTAGACTTCTGAACGCCTCAAAAATATGGGTTTGGAGTTGCCTAGTCAACATCTGGACGCAATTCTGATTAAAATGCTGTGACGTGACTTAAACTGAGTGTTCATGGTTGAAAGCCTGTGAATGTGACTGAACCTAAAAGATTCAACAAGGGTAGGACAAAAATCCTTCACAGTGATGTGAAAGACTAATTGTCAGTTATAATTAGCTTGATGGCAGTTTTTGCCACCATGTGCATCACAACCGTTTATAAAGTTTATGGGGAGATTATATTTTCTACATAGGACCAGGTTGCTTTGGATATAATTTCTTCTTTCCTAATAAATGAAATCATCAGGTGTGACATAAAAGCAAAAACAGTAGAGATCTGTAATGGTGCAAACACTTTTTTATGGCATTGTGCCAGTGGAAGTGCTGTTTTCACTGAGGACTTCTACAAGTTCATTAAATTTCTTTTTCTCGATGTTTCAGGTGTAGTCGCTGGGTTCAATCAATTTAATTCAAAGTCAGTTATATTAAGAAGAAAATCCTTTCCACATTGATTGACATCTATGATAAATGGTAGTTCTCTATCGCCATTTTCTCTACTGAATCGTGCTAGTCTCTACCCACACAAGGTTTCCTTTATTTTTCTCTGTTCCTTGGAGCCTTTTTTCTTTTCCGGCTGCCATTTTCATACTAACATCATGGTGGTGTGGGCTCAATGGAGACTGAACTAATTGGTTTCGTCTAATTGTTTCAGTAGAAACATGTGAGCTTTAATGTTGCACTCATATCACTTTAGATAAAAACTTATTCTTCGCTTTAGTAATTGAAAGGGAATGAAAGATATACACACAGTGCTGTGCAAAACCCTTGAGCTGCCTTGCACTTCTCTATCATTTGTTTTCAAAGATCTAATTTGCTTTCTTTGAAAGGTGGACTAAGTTTACATTTCTGGCAGCTTTCTAAAATTCCCTTAAAGCTATTTTTGGAACATGCTCTGGTTTTGATTAGTTTTAGAGGAATACCTTTGTCAGGCCAGTAACTGGAAAACTATTCAGTCATGTTATAACCAAAAACACAGTCTTTTACTGTGATTTCATGAAACAAAGTAGGGCATAATGGTGAAGTGGAATGTGTGAAGTTACAAGGTTTTCTAAAGTTCCTATAAGTAAAAATCTGAACGTTTAAGTGTACATTTTATACAGCCTCTTACCCCTCATACCTTATAACCTTAACTAAAAAACAGCACAGCCAAGGTCTCTAAATAGAGTCCATCTGTGGGGAAATTAATCTCCAAATGCTCTGTAGAGGCCTTGGGAGTTTTAGAGAACATTAGTGAAATAAAAAGCATCATGAAGACCAAGAAACACAGCAGAAAGATACGTGGTAAAATTGCAGAGAGTTAGGTATAGGTAGGATCATTGTTGTGCATGAACACATTTAAATTAAGTTTGAACTAAACTATGCTTTTTTCGTTTAACAGCAAATATTAGGAGAATAATTTCGGATTTACATTGGGGTTTTTCTGAGCATACTTTTAAATATTTTAATATAATATTTTGGTAGTGTTTGTGAGGACCCAGTGTATAGCATACGCCTCTCCCCTTACTTTAAACTCAACAAAAATGTATTTGGCTGTGCTTCAAACTAGACAGTTTAAACTGAAGACTCACGTCCATCAAGCCATATATTTCAAATTGGGGTTTTTGCAGCATGATTTTATTGTTTGTGGGCAGAAGATGACACAGCATTATGTTACACTTTTCTATTTTAACATATTCTTAGTTAACTTACCAGTCAAAATTTCAGATTTTTTTTCGTTTCTGATCAGAAAAGAATAAAATATGGGAATGAGAGGAAATGTGTTGGTAGTTTGGCTGTTGTAAAATTTTGCTAAAATTTAGACAGCTGTAATTTCAGCAAAACGTGGTTTTGTATAGTATTGTCTCCAGGAGGGCTGAATGCAAATCCTTGTCCACCACTTCACAATTACAGTGATATTCATTAATGAGAACATGTGTTCCTTTGAGGTTCATTTGTGAGATGTACCTTTTGAAAATAACAACCTTTAAACAGGTAATAAACATACTTTTCATTGAGCTCATACTGTATTTCCGCATTGTAAATGTTTTTTATTGGTCTGTTGTAATATTCTAAACTTAAATGTTGGGTTTGTCATTAGCTGTAAGTGGAAAATAATCATATTTAGCAGAAATAATAGCTTGAAATTGTCAGTTTGTGTGTAATTAATCTATATGATTTGTTTCACTTCGTGATTTCAGTTGATGAAATAGATTCACTTTTCAATTATATTAAACTTATTGAATATGACAGTTTTAATACTTCGTGTTGAACTGTCACATTTAATCCAAATAAATTCCAGATAACATGCAACAATTTTAGGAAATGTTAAAATAACACTAGTTCTGAATCCTTGGAGCATGAAAAGGCTCCTAAACTCAAGGGATGAACCAGTGTAGTGTCCACACACAATGTTACTAAGCAATGGATGCAGTTTTAAATTGGATCTTAGGGGATTTTAATACTTAGAGCATGTCACAAAGACCCAATTTATTCCCATCTCTTCAGAGACATCCCTGAAATTTGTCTGTGATTACAGCAATTTTCTAGGATAAACATGTATTCTGGTACAAAGAGATTTTAAAGACCAGTTAGCGGAAAACTGTTTATTAAAACAATTTATTAAATTGGTCATGTCAAGAATGAGCTTATATTCTCAGATCTTATGTCAGGTTATTTTCCTAGCCAGTGGAGAATAAAAGAAACAATAGCAGACCAAAAAACATGATCTAATTCTGATGATAAGGGTTTAAAGGTGATGTGCTTAAATACAGGAAAAATACGATAAATGTAACACTTAGGTGAAGAAAAAGGAGCAGGTCTTAACATTTCAAAGTCCTGAAAGCTTGCACAAGTATTGTTCGAGATTAGTTTGAAAAATGACAAAGTTAGTTTTTTGAAGCGAATATAGAGGTTGTGATTTAGGACTTTTGCAGAGCACTTTAAAATACAGTTTTAATTTGCTTTCAGAAGGAAAAGTAGGAAAACCTATAGAAACCTACCCTTATGTCTAAAGGCTGAACTATGAAATTTAGAATACATTAAGTATATTCAAGTTTAATTATGTGTCACATAACTCACAATATGTTGAAATAAATTGGGTGTGAACTATGGTTCTCTTCTTTTTTGAGATGACAAAATGATGACAAAACCTGAAAGATTAAAAGATAAAACTTGGCAGAGGCGTTCAAAGATGGGGAAGTAATGTCAGATTTCCAGTTTTGCCTTCTGAGGCTGCCATTGAAAAAATAGAGCATGAACAAATATTTAGTTGAATTGTCACTAGGGAATAAAAATGGGTAATGCTCAAAGTATGCGAGAGCAAATTCTCTGCCCTCCTTGGCAGGCTGCCTTTAATGGGTCCTTGACTGTGGTTGCCCTTAAAAGCCAACTTACCACAAGCTAATGCTCCTGTATGAAATTTTAAACACCAAAAGATGGGATCAAAGATTTTTAGACGTGTGTGACAGCACCCATTTCATCCCTTGTGGCCTGTGCTGGCCTTGACGAAAGATCCCTGTGTGAAGCGATGCTGAAAAGCCCAAATGACACTGCTGCTGCACTAGAAATCTAGAAATGTCTGTGTGTGTGTGTGTGTGTGTGTGTGTGTGTGTGGAGGGGTGGGGTGGATGGTTGCTTGTTTGATTGCGTGCATGTGATGTGTTTACTCACAAGGTGAACATTGAAGTAGGTATGATGGGGATGGAAAAGAAACTGTGTAGATGTCTAACACATTGGATCTGCAGAGTTACAATTGGCTTCTATTGCAAAATCTACAAAAAAAAAAAAGACAAGATGATTTGTTTAAATTAGAATGTAAAAATATTGATTGCTCTTTAAATAAAACTACTAGGTCCCCTGGTAAGTTCAAAAGTCTTCATTGATTGTGAGTAGCATTGTATTATTTTGTAATACTTTGTCACTTTTATTGCTATAAATAAATGCATCAAATATTTTTAAGGAATTTTAAAACTGTGTAACCCATCCCACATCCTCGTCCAGCCTTGTTTGTTGCAGTGCCAGTTTGTAACTTTTTAATTATTAATCTGACTGTAGATTTAATCAAGTTTAAGTGAACAGCCATATTCTTGCTTCCTCACCAAATTACTTAATAGGCATGTTGTCTAGCCTTTCCTGCTTTAAGTGCCAAAGACAAACAGGCCTCTGTGTGATGTCATATTGTTTTCCTTAGAATAACACTTTGGTCAACCTTAAGTACACAAACATAAATAAATAAATAAAGAAAAATTAATAACATTAAAAATGCTTAAGTTACACTTGGCAGAATCAGTGGTGGTACCACATATTGCAGTAGGTTTAGAAAAAACAAAGAAACAAAATATACCTCTTTACATTAGATTTCATCCCCACATAGCAAGTGTACTCAAATACAAGATTATTTTGTTATCATTTTCAGTGTTAGAATTAGGTAATGCAAGAAGAGATTCATTTATCTTATAGATTTTTTTCACATTTGCCAATAAATATGGAGAGAGCTGTACACAATTAGCTTTTTATTGTATGTTTTTTTTTTTGTATTCCTAAAGCTTAAAAAGTGTAAACTTTTAGCAACTTTAATCAAAATGTGAATATTATATATTACATTGTCATCACACACAGTAATATAGTTCAAGTATTCAATTTGGTTTATTTTAATGATTATGGCTTATAGCTAATGAAAACTCAAAATTTAATCTCTGAAAATTTTAATTTGACCTAAAAGGTATAAATAAAGATTTTAATATGAAAATGTTGGCCTACTAAAAAGTATGTCCATTTAAATTTCAAATAAAAGCTATACCAAAGCTGTGGTAGAAAGAAGTAAAACTGAGCAATCCTACTACTATGGTTTTCAGTTGAAATTTCCCTATATTAGCTATTGCATTTATCATACATACAATTCTTTGGATCCTTTTGGAACAGTTATGGAGGGGATTTTGAACCACTGAGTAACAACCCAGTCCTTTTCTCCTTAAAATGCTCCTGATGTTGTTTCTGGTTCAAATATATTTCCTGAACATTTTTTCACACTACCTGGAGGCTAAATAAACGGTCTAAAAATTGAAAGTGCAAATGTCCACATTTGTAAACAGTATAATTTAAAGCAAGAACAATAAGTACAGAATTAACATTGTAAAGCAAACAACAGTGAAAAATGCAGTGTGATTTTTGACTGAAATTAATTGTTTTTCTCCTTGAAAAAGTACAACACATCAAAGGTTTTAGTGAAGTGCATTAAAACCAACAACATTTTACAGGTTAAACAGAATCACGTCCATGCCTAGGTAACATTTCTTTCTCAGAAAGCATGTTGTCAGTGGAGCAAAAGAAGTGCATTACATCTGTTTTTTCCTGTTTCTTCAGCCTTCCAGCAAGTCAATAACATTTCAATTTTTCAAAGGATATGTAAAGGGAATGATATTGATGGGAGCGTAGAGTCGGAGCCACCCTGTCTGGGGCTTTTAAATTGAATCTTTCCAGATCAGGACTCACTTTTAGCCTGAGCATTGAAAACAAAGCGCTACTTGCATATTGTTTAATCCAGGATTAGATTCACCTGTAAATGGGTCAGCATGGAGTGAGTTAAGTGTTAAATGCTCTTCAGTGAGGGAATGCCACCCCATGCGCCTGGGCAAACCATTTGGGGAATATAGAAATGAGCTTGTAACATGGTGTGAATATATGGAGTAACAGTGTACTGAACAAACAAATAAGTCTTGCTGTTCTGGAAAGTGTTTTGCAACATATACAGCAAAGTCTGCAGTACATTAGACAAAATAAGCTGGACCGTAATTATCTCTGTCTACTAAGTCCCCTTGCTGGCTCACCACAATGATAGACTGAGAAAGGGGAAGCTGTGACCACATTAGTGGCGTTTACATGTGCATTTAGGGGGCAATTTCATAATGGAGTAGAGTGGAAACCATTAGAGTTGTGGTAACAGTAATAGTTGAGTTGCTGCAGCAGGTGCTTAAGGAGGTTATATGTCCATTTTAGCCCTCATCATTATTAAGCAGTGAAGGGGTGTAAGAGGATCCATTTAAATGTGAAGGAAAGGCAATTTAACACATGCATGCATCAAGTGTTGCTGGCTTGCAATACGTGGTTGTCCTAATTCCATGCCTGTCATTGATCAACATAGTTACTAATATTAAACTGTTTCCTAATTCTTCCCCTGTCTGACTGAATTACAGCCTTAAAATGTGTGAACATTTTTTTGCATGCTTGTTGTCTTCAATTTTTCCCCCCCAGTGTCTTTTGTTCTGTTTTGAAACGGTTGTGTCTTCTTAGTCCTGAGGGTTTCATTGTGCCTTTTCTGTGAGCTGCCCCATTTGGATGGGATTAATATTCCTGTGGGATGACGGTGAAATATTAGCCAAGCTCCACGGCAACCGCACTGATAATTTTGGACAGTCTAAGTCAGCAGTGTCATTTAGACAACAACTAGACACAACCTAGCCTGACAACCCGTAACATACAGTACACTAAACAACATTCTACAGCCAGTTAATTACATCAGCCCATTTAACAAGCTGGTAGAGTCTCCTAATCATTTTCCATTTGCTGTGTGGGCTCTTACGAATAATTGCATTTGGTGTAATGTTTTTGTTTTTACTCATTAGGCTTACCTAAAAGCCTATTTAAATGATCCCACAACACTCCTTTAAACCCAAACTGAAAAGGACAAGTGAAATGAAGCAAACAATGAAACAAACGTCTCCAGGGAAAAGGACTTTAAAATTACCTTAAAAACACAGAGTTCCAAACTGAAGGTGTAAATGACCCATAAAGTACCTGCACTGAATTAACTCCATAGACAAAAGCCAGGTGCACGTGACCAACAGAAGTGTTAGTAAGTAAACAGGTATTAGGAGGTTTAAATAGCATACATCATATTTAAGAGTAAGAAAAGCTAAAAACTTTGAAAGTATAAAACAAACAAATCACAATTAACCTTTGAATTTTTTTTCCAAAGCTGGTAAGTAATTTTAAAATACGCTTTTTCTAAAACTAAAAGAGCCTTTTGAGTCACAGCCACTTAAATCGGGGCCACTTCCATTTATGGATGATGAGATGGTGTCTTTAGTGGCACTGTCTGAAAATCTCTCATAGTAATCACAAACCAGATGGTTTTGGAAAAAAAGACCTGTTGCGTTGATGTGTGAGTGCTTATTAGTGGTATATTAGAAGGATAGAGGGATAATTTAGCTACAAGGGTCATCTATGCATGAACGTAGATGGACTCTTTCAAAGTCAACAGGTGAAGAGGATGAATTTCTACCCTACCTCTCCGTTCCAAATTCTTCTCTTTCCCCAGGATTATGAAGCAAATGCAATCTTGGATTTAAGGGAATGAATAACCTAAACCTGAGGGATGAGGACACAACACAGTTCATGCTTTTGTTACAGCAGGTAGCTTGAGCAGGGTGTCAGCACTCAGACCATTGTCCTAACTCGGAGTGTTGTTTGTAAGCATAAATGTTCTCAAAACATGGAGCGGTATCCTTCTCTAACTGTTGTATGATGCAGTGGTGGATGGACTGCAAAGAAGATGTCAGGGTGGGTGTAGCTCCAGTAGAAGCAAGTAAATCAAAAAGTCTCCATGTTAAATCACCTTCACTGACTGGAATATTGGCAGATTGGTCGACTGCCTGAAATAAGTTGTAGGTGTTGCTCCACCGATATGGTTATATGTTTATAACTAAATCAAAGCACTGATTATTGTGGCACTCAACTCTAAATTAAAGCCACAACGCTAGGGAGATACTGTGTATACAGTATCTCCAAAATGAATTTTAAATCTACATTTGCCAGCGGTATAGATAAGTCTGGGCTTAACTGCATACAACTATGTTTTAAGACATTTAACTTCTGATGCCAAGTGAAAGGCTCAAGCCACCTTTACCCTTTTGTACCTACTAGGGCAATCTAAAGCAATCAGTACTGGGAAAGTAATCAATATCTAAAAGTTGGATTTAGAGTGATTCAGTGCTCTTCACTACTAGCACCTCTGGTTTGAATGTGTAAATATTGTTCAAATAAATTTAGCATTTATTGAGAAGCACAATCTATCATTGCAAATATAAAAAACTCAAACCTCTAATTTGAGTGCATTTATGTATAAGGGAAAAAATCCCTAGTGCCATGCTTACAGGAACCCCTTACATGCTTACAGGAACCCCTTACAATTTACTTATTTGATCCAATGAAAGTTCCTAGAATGTTTTAATTTAAAATCCACGACTTTCTTTTTCCTTGGGGTATACACATGACATGACACAGATGCTAATTGCTCTTAATGACTTGACAAAATGGGAAAGACTAGAGAACAGACTTCATATAAGGCAGATGCTTGTGGATCTGCGTGAATCTGGTAAAAGCTGCTTGCCTATGCTTGTCTATATCAACAGTCAGAGCGATAATTAGAGCAAGGACCCAAGTTTAAGTTTAAGGCTTTTGCTCGTATCATACCCGGGGTGCTATCAATAGCAGAGGGAACGGTAGATACCAATATGCCAAAATATCAACACCAAGAGTGACTTCTCTGTAAAAAAGTGAAGTCATGTTTACATTATAGTTAAAACTATGTTAAAGTAAATATCCAACTCTCACAAATAATATGTTGTATATTGGATGTGTCAACCAATTATCTTCAACATACAACAGCTGACAACTTTGCAAAATTGCATTTTCTCAATGATAAAAAAAAAATCAAGAAGAAATTTGACAGTTTCTCTAAATATATTACTTGCCAGTCATAGTGTCAAGATGGTAAATATACCATTGTGATACAGTTATACCCGTGGGGTTTCAATATTAAGTAAAATAAAAAACCATGCTTGAATTAGAAGGTTCCTTATGAATATAATTTTTGAAGTCCTTGTATTGTGACAGCCTCTCTAATAACATTCATTTTGGTCTGCCTGAGCTAGAAATGGGGTCCTCTTCTAATTAGATTTGCCCTTTCCTACTCTGCTAAAGCCTCAACAACATCCTCGGGAGTTTTACACAGGGAATGGAAGGCCTTAATGGAGGTTTTTATTCAATAATTCTTTCCTGCTCCTCTTTGACCGCAGTCTCTGTATGATGTGCTTGGTCTGCAGACAGATCGGGAGTAGCTCCTCAAATCATATCAATTATGCTTCATTTCCATTCCAGAGTAGACCTGCACACCTTAATTTGAGAACATATGCAACCATTTTGCCCTCCCACATCCACGTTTACTTGGGGAATGTATATCTGCTCAGAGTGTTGCTCAGTCTTGCTTTCTTGATATATTTCACAGTTACTGTTGTGCGACTCCAAAGACAAATTGCTGCTGTCACCCAGACAGATTCTGGGTGGTGAAGGCTCTCTGAAGCTCTTGAGTACCATGTCAATATCTTTGATCTTATTAACACAGAATGTGGGAAGGGATCAATGCACGTCTTTCACGCAATTGCAGCTTTCCCAATGTCTTGATTATAACTAGTTATCATTTTAATATGGCCGTTTAGAATAGCAGTGGTAATTGTCCTTCTGTCATTGTTAATTTGTCTCCATTTGTTAGCATTGGAATAAAGGCAATGCACCAAATGAAGACCATGTTCTAAATGACATACTCCAGAGCACTCTCATATGAATCCTGTGTAATGAAAACAAGAGCAAAGTACAAGATAATGAGCATTACATTATTTATATTACACTGCCAGATGGCCTAATGCGGTACAGGGCAGTATTTTACAGTTAAGTTATTGTATATTGTAAAACAATCTCTACACTCTGTGTTGTCAGATAAACAGATTACATGATCATGAGAAAATACACTCAGCAAATGTTTTTGAAGCAGTAACGGGGAGGGAAGTCTTTTATGACACTGTACATTATGGAAAAAAATCTGTCTACTATCATTTATTTAGCTTTTATGGTTCATATTTGGGTGGTTTAGGAGTTGGATGGCCTAATAACTTCAGAGCTTGAGGAAGAGATGTTGGAGATTATACTTTCACAGGTTTTAGAGGATGAATTTGTTTTAATGCCCGACTGTCTGGGATGATGATGTTAATGGAACTGTTTGTAGTGTTTTGTTTTTTTTACTCCACCTGCATTGTAATAGAGCTATTGTATGCACTTGACTAAAATTATGGCATAACTGGAGAGTGGCTCATATAATTAGTGTTTTGCCCGGCTGGTTTTTATGGCTTGGAGTTAAAGACAAAATGAAGAACTGAAAAGATGGCTGGGGGGGGGCAATTCATTGCAAGAGCCACATACTGATGTAGCCAAAGATAAGCCTAGCACCGGGACTGGAGCTTCGACCGAGGTGGTAATTTCTGCGTCTTGTCTAACAGCCCATTGGATGGGTTGGCTGAGCTTGTCCTCCCCCTCTGATGTTGGTAACCAGTAGGCAACTAGGCATGTATGACTTTGTTTTTCATTCCATCGTAACTCTGCATCTATGTTTAGGGTTGTTTTCTTGCTGGAAGGAGAACATCTACCCAATTGTCAGCTCTTTTAGTGCCTCTAACAGTTTTTTTCCAGTATTGCTATGTATTCTGCTTTATCAGTCTTTCCATCAGCTTCCCTGTCCCTGCTTAATAAAAGCGTCACTAAAGCATGATTGTATAGTGGTTGCCCTGCGATGGACTGGCGACCTGTCCAGGGTGTACCCTGCCTCTCGCCCATAGACTGCTGGAGATAGGCACCAGCTCCCCCGTGACCCACTATGGAATAAGCGGTAGAAAATGACTGACTGACTGACTGTATAGTGGGGTTGCAAAATTCAGAGATATTTTCGAAATTAAAAACTTTCTGTGCTAAACTGTGCAAAATTAACAGGAATTCATAGGACCTGGAATTTAAAGTAAAACAAAAAGTTGTCTCTTATCAGGAATCTTATATAAAGTTGGGGAAAAATATATTATAGCATTAACTCCCCTAAAACACTCAGTTTTTAATGCAAATACACTTGTCTATATCTATGCTAATTCTTAATTACAAGCACACTGGTTCCTGCATGTACCGAGGCCATATCCCCTACATGTACCGCGGATTTCTCCATCAAATCCACAAATGATTTCAAGAACCCTGAAACCACTGACAACATTTTGAAACCCTGAGCAAAATATTATTGTTGCTACATATTTAAGCCAATGGACTACACAAAGGGAAGTAAGTTTTAATATTTATATTTCCTCTCCACTGTCGCTACATGCATGCTGAGTATGAGGGATTACTGCAAAGTCAACGCCAGTGACTGTCCACTGTCTCTACATGCTCATCCAGGAGGAGTGAATGCTGCAAGTCACTGACTGGATGCAATCTGCTGGGTTTCCTTAGACAGAAAAACGTTTCATCCAATATGAATAAATAACTGAATCTGACTGCACTGTTCAATGATTAGGATTAATTGGAATGTATGTACCTGACTGTTGTGAAGTGCTTTGAGACGACATGTGTTGTGAATTGGCGCTATATAAATAAACTGAATTGAATTAAAATTGATAAATTGATTAATATATTTGATAAATGTTAATTGTTTTTCTTGCAAGTATGTGAAAAAAACTAAATGTTAATATCTATGTTTAAATATTATAAAATGTATTTAAATTACCCCCATTTTTCAAATAATTTATAATAATTCCATAATTCTAATAGAATCTTTCCAGCTTTGCAATACATCCAAAATTTGCAATGGCCTTTTTCATGGAAATTTACCTGCAATGTTGCGCCTTTTTGAAACCTTATGAAATTGTGCGTTCAGGGTAATGAGCAGTGTTAGTTTTTCACCACACCATTTTGCATGCAGGCCAAATCCTACACTTTGGTGTCCTGTGACCAGAGCATCTCCTTCCACAGTTTTACCCCTTTCTGGTTTGGAGCAAAGTGGACTTTTAATGGCTTTCTTTCAACAATGTGTTTCTTCTTGCTACTCCACCGTAAAGGTCAGATTTTTGGAGTGCAAAACTAAAAGTTGTCCTCTCAATAAATTTTCCACCCTGAGCTGTGGATCTGTGCAGCTCCTCCAGAATTACCTTGGTTGATTACCATGGTCTTCTGAATGCAGTTGGGTTCACTGTATTTTATTGAGCATATAAGAGGGAAGGTGGATGAATATAAAAATGCAAGCCACAAGTAAACCATGTATTATTCCATATACCTTGGAATATGCTGCATTTACATCGTGCTGATCTATCACATAAAATCCCATTACAATTAATTCACATTTGTGGTTGTAACATGACAAAATGTAAAAAGGTTGAGCAGGGTATGAGTACTTTTGCAGGGCACAACATCTGTGACCCCTGTTCCTGCTTAGATACCTAAGTTGCACCTTACAAAATGGTCAACCTACCATGTCCAAGGTCCATAACGGAAGTCAACACAGGTAAAAAAGAATCACAATATGATTGTAGGAAGAGGAGACGAGCATGAGTGATGCAGTGATTACTACAACTCAAATAGATTTTCCCCTTTAAGAGCTTTGTAATTGCATTCACTTGGCATTTCAGGTATAATCTAATCCCAGCTGACTTGTAAGCTAAAATTAAAACCAGCATGGCCTCACAGGACTGAGATGAAGAACTGCTTTAAAACACACATGCAGAGGGGAAGCTACAGGGTTTCCAGATCTATTGCTGCTGTCACAGTCATGACTAATGTGGAAAAGCCAAGAGAGGAGCTCTCTTCTTGCAAGTTCAGCAGCTTAGATATAATATAGCTTGAAGCTATAGAGTAGAGGTCTCCTGGTGTCACTTCATTCATTAGCCATATTAACATTCTGTTTATATATATATATATATATATATATATAATTATATATATATATATATATATATATATATATATATATATATATATATATATATATTTATGAGTTGTGCACCTAAATCCTGAGACACCACATCGCCCATATATGGGAATTCTGTTGAAAAATGGGAATTGACAGTGAAATATTCTTCCATATTTGTCAATAATTTTTCTATCAGATTTCTTTCCTGTTAAATTGTAATTGTGAGGGCTACCTTACATAAACCAATGATTTTCTCTAGAACATTGGTTCTTGTATTACTGATGACTTGACCTTTAAGTGACAATCCTTAATTGTCTGTTTAGAGAGAAGCTGTAAGTGATCGGATTCGGTTGTGCAATTACTGAAGTCAAGGTCTTAATTGCATGTGCCCTTTCCTCTTGCGAGGTTGTCAACAGCTTGTACTTTTTAAATTTGTCACAATGACATAGACAAAAGCTGTTTAAGCTGTTTAACAAAATGTTTTGCATACACCGCAATGGTCAATAATATGATTGTCATAGAATATATGTAGAGATGAAAAACCTTTTATGTACTTACATACCTTGGTGTCAATAAATGGAGGCAACAATTTGTGAAAAACATGGAGAAAGAAATGAGGCTCATAGAGATGTAGACGAAAAAAGGGAAGAGATATACCAATGAGTGAAAAGCACTGAGGTGTAAAAATTCTCGGATGATTTCTGGGATGCAGGCTGTCTCTGATAAACACAATGAACACTTTACAGCACATTACACAACATGCCTGTGTTTGTCTTTTCCTATTTATATATATATATATATATATATATATATATATATATATATAAAATACTGATAACTCATGGCACGTTGGTGTATAGAACTATGCAGTCTTATCAAATTTCAAGCATATTTACTTTGTCACTGGCAATTATATTTTTTTCATCAAAAAAGTTAATGTAAAGTCAAAAGATCATTCTTTATACCTTTTAAATTTTTTCCGTGAAATATTGTGCAAGTACTCAATTCAATTACAGTATTTTCCGCACTATAAGGCGCACTTAAAAACCTTTAATTTTCTCAAAAAATGACAGTGCGCCTTGTAATCCGGAGCGCCTTATATATGGATCAATTGGTTAATTGGTTGATCCATACTGGTTGTACACGGCGCTCTGTCAAAATGTTTCAGTACGACTGGTAAACTACAAAGCCGCACCGCTTGCAGCATTACGGCTACCATAGTCAGGGGTGTCGCCGAAGTAATAGCGGTAAACACCTGTACTATGCTTACTCCTAGTCCAACACCACTTGTGTGTGTATAACGTTTGAATGTACTGTTGCAGGAATTGCCTGAACTATATGTGATTAGAAGCTCAGTGTGTGGGGTGTATGTTTCGTGTGTGTGTATGGAAGATGTTGACATTACTCCTCCGGACAGAGGTGGCGCTGTGTGCTGCCGTAGCTGAGAATCAAGAGTGAAGGAGTGACGTCGGTATTATTGTGTGTGTGGGGTGGGTAGAGACGGCGACCGGAGCAGCGGTGTATGAGTCTGTAAGCCCTGTGTTTTTACGTGCTGCAAAGTCATTAAAAAGAACCCCGAATCTCGTCAACAACTCAGTGTTTTGATGCTGTTTCTTCATGCTCAACTCAGCAACGTATGAGTGAGGGAGTTAACCCCGAGGAAACTAGTAACTTCAGCGCTGGAGAAAGTGTCTCCCCTGTGTCATCAGACTACGGTCAGGGGACAGAAACAGGAAAGGTTAACAGTACTAACGTTTGATTTAGTGCATCAAACTGTTTCTTTTACGTGTTTACTGAATCAGGGAAAAGTTCCCTTTCACGTTTTAACTAACATTTGATTTCAACTTCATAGACTCCAATGCATTCCTAACGTGCGGTTGGCTTTATTCAATAGAATTCTATGTAGAGGAGACCTTACCATGAGAGTGAATGAAGTTATTAAAACGCTGGTTTGTAGTGTATTAATAAAGTTTGACTGACTGACTTATCTGACTGTTTTGTTGACATTCTCTTTAGCACAGCTCCATCTAGTGGATGCATAACGCAACCCCAGTCAAACGTTTGACTGCAGTAGCTTCTATTCTATGCGCCTTATAATCCGGTGCGCCCTATATATGAAAAAAGTTCTAAAATAGGCCATTCATTGAAGGTGCGCCTTATAGTGCGGAAAATACGGTATTTACAGTTTGCATAAAAACAAATTACATGGTGGGTAAATCTCATAAAAATGGGAGAAAATAATGTTTTCTGCTCAACTATTAACATTAGATGCACTGCAAGTACCATATATTAAATACTTGAATGTTACGTGAGGTTCTTATCTTAAAAAATGCAATGAAATAAAAAAGGCTTTTTTAAAGACCCTAGGCTGGAGAAAAAAAAAGAGTTGAGGAGGTTGAAGAGTCTTACAGCTCATTTGTGATTCAGATTAATATACATCTAATACTTTCAGTTTTACAATGGGGACTTTTGGAATTAATTAACACCCACGTTTGATGGTGTTGTCCTCCCAGGTAGCTTTGTGCAGTTTTTCACACTCCTTTATAGTCCAATCAGATGAGTGACAGATATTGATCAATAAGCAGAGATCAAGTGAAGTGGTGTTACCCAGGGAAAAAATAAAAGATACAACTTTGTATCTTCCCTCTGAGATCCCATGGTAGCCCACTCGTTCTTTTCTGCTCATCTCCTCTGAGCCACATTTAGCTGATTGGAACTTCCTCCGTAATGGTGGTGTTTGATCGATTCATTGGTTGCAAAGTGAGGAAATAAGGAGGAGTGAGTAGATGACAGAGCACAAATGGAGCTTGTTGCACAGACTCAGACTGCAGCCCTGTTACTGATGCCATTCACATTAGCTGAGCTTATCTCCCTGCCATATTCACACCCCCCACTCACCCATATACACCTATGTAATTTATTCAAGGGGCCAACACCCCCGTGGTGCTCCCACAACTCATGTGTTTTCAATTATTTTGGCTCATTAGGTCTATTCAGAGCATTGCGAGAGTACAGACTGTGCTTGATAGAAAATTCTCTCTTGATTTCCATTTTTGTTTTTCCATTAACTCAGTGTGTATGCCACTGCATAGGCTACAATTTACCTTAATGTAGTTGCTTGAGACTTTGTAACAACTCAGAGAGTAGCAATTCTTTGTCGTCCGATTGCTTTCTGAAAGAAAATCAGAGATATTTGGCTGGTAAAGAAGTTATGTTACATGTTAATTTTTTAAGGCCAGTTTAAAGGTTTTGTGTATTATGTAATTTGTTTAAATTATTTTTGTATACTGATGTATTCCATTTGTGCTGCCATTTTTAAACAATTATGATCCTTTATTAACATCTGCCAATAAACTCGCAGGTCACTTTATTAGGTACACCTGCTTACCTGCTTGTTAACACAAATAGAGGATCAGCTAAACACATGGCAGCAACTCAGTGCAACTAGGCAGCTAGATGTAGGAAGACAACTTGCTGAAGTTCAAAATTGAGCTCCATATTGGGGGATAAAAAGTTAAGAGGGGATAAAAATTAAGTAACTCTGAATGTCCAAGCTGGTCTGAATATTTCAGACACTCCTGATCTGATGGGATTTTACGCACAACCATTTATCATGTTTGCAGAGACTGGTATGAAAGATAGAAATATCCAGTTGTCTGGATGAAAATGTCTTTTTAATGTCAGAAGTCAGAGGAAAATGGGCAGATTGGTTCAAGACAAACGAAAATCGACATTAGCTCAAATGACCACTCATTCCAACCAAGGTATGCAGAATACCATGTCTCAAAGCACAGCACATTGAACCTTAAAGAAGATGGGCTAGGACTGATGAAGACAGGGAGAGCACACTGTGTGCCACTCAGCTAAGAACAGGAAACTTACAATTCACAGAGGCTCACATAATTAGGCAACAGTTTGGAAAAATGTTACTTAGTTCGATAAGTCAATTCAACTTAATTGAATTTCACCTGTGACATGTATGGTCAGATTTTGCCATAAAAAACATGAAATTATCCATAACAGGGTTGTAACAATACTCAAAAATCATGATTCGGTATGTATATGAGAATGATTTATTTTAAATAACTTTGGAATTGGTTTGAAATTTCAACAACCTAGTGCTGTACCTGAATGCAGCATGTGCAGCTGTTGGGAAAGAAATCCCCTCTAATCAACGGATATTATATGATGTATGGCGTTTGGGCAGATTGGATGCTACAGGTGGCCATTTGGACGTCAGCTGGCTTTTCTCCAGTACCAGTGATGTTTACAGTCTGCTTGATGTTATTTTATGTGACTAATTCAGTTATGTGCTGAGCGAGTTACATACCTTGTTGCTGTTGAAAAATGCACATGCTGACAAAGTTTCGTTCCACCTTTTCTTCACTGTAGCTGCACGGCAAACCTTAATTGTTCTGAACAGCAGAATTTAGTGATAGCTCGGAGTCCTCTTTGTTCTGTTTTGGTGTCAGTTTTTAAAGTTGTGCTACAGAATGTTGGATTGTGCACTTAAACATTCTGCATGTTAGGTATAAAACAACGCTGTATTCGTTCAGAGCACAAGCTTGCATTCTGAACTGATAGGGCTGTACCGGATATTTTCAGCACAAATATGCATACTGTTACATCTCTAAAACCTAATGCCTTCAGTGGTTTAGGCTGCTGCTAGTGGTGTAATGGAGTGGAGGGCATTTGTTTGGCATGCTACTGGCCACTTAGTTCCAACAGAGAATTGTTTAAACACCACAACCTACCTGAGTGTTGTGGTTGATCATGACCATTCCTTTTAAACTATAGAGTGTACCGATCTTCAAGGACCTCCAGTCTCCTGATTGCATTCCATGAGAGCATCTTTGGGATGTGGAGTGATGGGAGAGTCATACTTGGATATGCAGCCAACAGATTTGCAGCAGTCTGATGCCATTGTGTCAGTATGTACCAACATCTCCCAGAAACCTTGTTGAATCTATGCCACAGAGAATTAAGGCAGTTGTGAAGGCATAAAATGGGGTCCATCCAAGTACTAGCAAGGTGTACCTTATAAAGTGGCATATGAGAACATTACAGCCTAACAGCAGGCCACTGATTTGTCAACCATCTACTCAGAAAATAAGAGCAAAAATAGGAACAAAATAGGAACAAATTGAATTCCCAAAAGGGTATCCATGCATTTGTTGTGTCCTTGTTGTGGCGAAGAGATAACATGTCTAAATGGGGAAAAAAGCAGATCTGTACATTCTGCATTTCTTAAAAACAAGCATTACTGTGGGAAGCATCGTTCTTGGGCTTGTTTACTCTCCGATTCTAAGGTTCCTTGGTATCATGACGTAATCCTAACCTAACTTGATCTTGACACCTTGCCTGAACAAACAATTTTGTTAAGTTGTTAAATAATCTTATTTTTTATGCAAGGTTGAGAACTGTAAGATAACTTGAACCAGTTTTCCATTTAAGCATGCACAAATCTAAAAGAACATTATGCCTGACCCAAAAAGGGTTTTAGGCTTTGGGGCTTAAAGCAATTCTGGATCTTAGACTATATGTTTTTGATCATTATTGTTTATTCATGTTCTCATAATCACAATCATTGTATTTCTTTATCTGGTATTTATTTGGTGCCACCTTCTAGGTAGGAGTTTGATTGTGGGCATGTACAGATAATAAATATTTACACCACACAGGCTTCACAGTGTAGTGGGTGGTAGTGTGGACTAGAAGGTATGAATTTGCTGTAACAGCAAGCTGTAGCTCACTTCTATTGCTGCAGCTAACTTCATTTCCTAAACCAGTCATAAACTCATCTTGGAATACAAAACGTATTTACATGATGTGTTAAGCTGTAATGTCTATTGTGCTTTCACGAGTACAGTACAACAAATACAACAATAGCATGGCCTTGCAGAGGTGTATTATAATCTGTAAAATTTGTTTAAACACAATCCAAATGTCTATTTTACTCTTAGTTGCATTAATAGCTGTCTTTGACTTAATGTATTTAGAAAAAAAGTCACAAACATCACAAATACCATGTGTTTAATTACTGGAAAATCTACATTTTCTTTGAATGAATTATTACTATATTATTCTACAGAGTTTTAATACTAGTGAAATAGCTTTAAATAAAGAAATGGTTTCCATGCAGCAGCGGATCCCTGGAAAAGAGCATGCATTAACATCAAGAAAGGTTTACACCTACATTATGTGTTATATATATACACACATACGCCCCTCCAGAATTGCACCTCCTGAAGCAATAGTCACTGTTTTGTTTTCAGTCAAGTTTACATCTTTGGCTTTTAGTGGATCATGAGAGGTGACACAGAAAGTCTAACTGAACAGCATCCAAGATGAGAAGTTGTGTGGGCTGTAAGACATAAAGCAAGAATATTTTGTGTTCTTTTTTAAATAAAAGGTTTAGGCTTTTAGTACTATACCTAACTGATGGACAGGGAAAGACTACAGCGCTGCTCATAGCATTTTCTCACATTTGAGAGAAAAACAAGCTGAATAGCGTGGAGCCTGACTCAAAATGTGATAAGATGCAGCAGTATGCTTGTGTGCTACAGAAGAGAGGAAGCAAGCAGTTTATTTTTACAGCTTTATGTTTTCTTAGGTTCATTATTAAATAAAATGGTTAATAAGCTTTATGAGTAAAATGAAAAAGCACTGCGGGAAAAAACATGTGCAATTTGAAAGGAGCTGTATCTCCAGGACCTAAGAAGCTCTTAGAGGTTTGTCCCATGTATTTTCCAGTCATTTTGCTTTTTATTTTAATTAGAATACATAGTGAATGAAAAACAAAAAATAACAGCAAACTGAAAAGCACCAAGCATTGCTCTCACAATACAATGTTCTGTTGGAAAATCTTTGGTCCACATAAATCCAATTCGCCATCCTATGACAATCCCACTCCTCAGAGGTTCCCCCAGCAGGGTGATTAATTTAATGGTACTCTACCACTGATGTATTTCGGTCAGTGCCATTAAATGTATTGAGTTTGTCTTTCACTCCTGTTACGATCCCACAAGCTTCTAAACATTTTACAAAATAAACTAAGAGGGGAAAATAGTATTTCTCTTCCATTCATTATTTTTTTTCAGTAAAGGATTTATTATCTCAGTCATCAGTCAGTCATTTTCTACCGCTTATTCCATAGTGGGTCGCGGGGAGCTGGTGCCTATCTCCAGCAGTCTACGGGCGAGAGGCAGGGTACACCCTGGACAGGTCGCCAGTCCATCGCAGGGCAACACACATACAACCATACACACACTCATTCATACACCTAAGGGCAATTTAGAGTTACCAATTAACCTAACAGGCATGTTTTTGGACTGTGGGAGGAAGCCGGAGTACCTGGTGAGAACCCATGCATGCACGGGGAGAACATGCAAACTCCATGCAGAAAGACCCCAGGCTGGGAATTGAACCCAGGACCTTCTTGCTGCAAGGCAACAGTGCTACCAACTGTGCCACCGTGCAGCCCGGATTTATTATCTTAAACTTTTAAATATATGGCTCATGGGAGAATGTATTTCTCTAAATGGTTTACCAAAAAACAGCCAATTCTTTGTTAAATCAAAAAATTTTGTCTTAGTTCTTGGATTTTATTCAGTACTCATACTGTTAAACCTTTTCATATTTTGTCGTTTTGGGGTTTTATGTGAGAGACCAACTCAGTTGTTAGGTAGTAATTGTGAGGTAGAAGAATAATGAAAGATTTTTCAAAATTTTCTAAAAAAAGATGTGAAAACGTTCGGTGTGCAGTTGTAATCAGCCCCCTGACACTTTGCAGAACCACTGTTCCTTACAATTACCACCACACATCTTTTGGGGAAAGTCAAACTTTGAGAGTGACATTTTTGCTTATTCTTCTTTCCAAAGGTTGTTTAGGGTCAGTCTCCAGCTGAAAACGTAACCTCTGCATCAGTCTCAGGTCATTAGCAGCTTTCAACAGATTTAACTGCATCTGTCTTCCTTAAACGTTGGCTGTCGCTACCGAAGAAAAACATCCCCACAGCATGAAGCTGCCACTACCATGATCTCTCCGTCCGGGTTGTGAGTTTAGGTGGACAGCCAAGTATTGTTCGGACTGCTATTGTGCCATACTTTTAATTTTTAATGATGCACTGAACAGTGCTCCTTGATATCTTTAAAGCTTAGCAAATTACTTTAGCACTTAACTCAGCCTTACATTTCTCTGTTACTTTATCCCTTGGCATGTTTTGTCTTAATAGTGCTGTTTATTTATTAAATGTCCGTAATTAGCCTATGACGCCTTCACAAAACAGCAGGATTTATACTGAGATTAAATCGCTGACTTTTAAAGTCAGCTTGTTGCACTGGATTTTATTTAGTGGTAACAGAAAAAAGGGAACTGAATGCACACAAATTCCAAATTTTTTGTAAAGCATCTTGAAACTATGTCTCATTTTCCTTCTGCTTCTCAATGACATGCTCATTTGTGTTGGTCTATCAATGAAATTATGTAATCAAATATATATATATTTCAAGATGTTGCAAGATGTTTGCAGTACTTATGGTAAAAACTAATAATATGAAGGGGACAGAAATTCCAGAAGGAAATTTGTGTCAAGCAACAATTCACCTTCATTGGATTTGTTTCAGAATTTTTATTTTATAAATCTGAATTCTTATTATTTATACGGAACTCACACTTTAGTATTTTATTTGTTCTCCAGATGTAAAGGCCTAGTCAGCTCGTACAAAGCTATCTCAACTTCAGGCCAAATGACTGAAATTATCTGGTGGACTACAGGCCCTGTTGCCAGGTCTAGTCATGGTTTTTAGGAGGTGACAGGATGCCACATTGAAAAGGACACCATCTTTCAACTGGGGATGGGAGCTTAAGCTGTACTGCTAAGTATTTGCCCGGGTTAAGTATCTTTAAGCAATTAAGGATTCCATGCCAACTTTACACTTTAGGCCCTGCAGATAGAGTAGAATTAGAATTAAAGTCATGTAAAAAAACTGGCATAAACCAAATACAGCATTCAAGGAAATGAAACTCACATCAACTGTGAAGCACATAGTTTGGCTTCAGTTAACATAGAATCCACCATCAATTCTACCATGTATCAGAGGGTGCTTTAGGAAAATATGAGGCCATCTGTAACATGACAATGACTAAAGGCATATCACTAAATCCACCAAGGACTGTTCAAGAATTAAAACATGGAAAGTCCTTGGTTAAGTCAAAGCCCAGATTTTGATCCCATTGAGTTGCTGTTGGGTGACTTAAGTTTTTCTTAAGTTATAAAATGCAGTTTTGTTTATGTCTTTTGTTCAATGAGTGAAGCAAGGTATATTTTTGTTTCTTTTAATCATTCTTTTTAGAGAAAAAAAAATTGATTTCATTTGATTTTCTATTTCATTTCATAGAAAAGAACAGAACATTTAATGGGGTTTCCTATTCCTAAAACCTGAAGGCAAAATGCCTAAAGAAAGGGTTGGTGCCAAACGTTTGCCTCCACCAGCATAGTGTTGTCTAATGTAATGAAAGCCATCAAATGTGGAGGTAAAACTGTGGAGGTAAAACTCCACAATAAAAACGCTTCTGGTTCTTTGGTTTTGAGTTCTGTACTTTAGCACGATTAATCTCCAGGGAGGGAATGGGAAGGGGGATGGGAAGGGCTGAATGGGGTCACCAGGATAATGACATCATGTGCGTTTGAGCTAAAAGTCCCATCAAGAGAGGTCAAGTTATTTCATCCTGAAACCTAGATTGAAACCATTTGTGATCTTCTGATCTTCCTTAATCTCAATGCAACAGATGCCTGACCTTTAGTCAAAATGGCTGCCACGAACCCGCATCACGGATAGAATAATACCAGGCAATAGCGCTAAATTATGGGAACAGCACAGAATAATGAGAATTTTTGTACTACAGTTAAAAGGCAGTAGCCTGGTTGTTTTTTTTTTTTCTGTTTACATATTGTGGACAAAGTGGATTAGTACTGGTTTTAGCAGTCTTACTACTTCTGTATATTTAGAGTAGCATAATGAACAGGCTCAGGATATGAAAGAAATCTTTACAATTTTTTGTTCTGTCCCTGCATCATGCTTGAACAAGCCATGAGCCTGATTTTGATGTAAGGTCATCAGACTGCATTAATACATTAAAGACATTTCAATAAGATGTTAGACAAAGTGCCAGATTTATTGGGTACAAAAGAGATAGCAGATACAAGCGGCTAACATAGGCCTCCCACGGATGGTGCCTAGACTCATAGACTTATAGAAAGAGGGTGTGGAGTTCTGTTATCGAGGGGGAGGCATGGAGTTGAGCCGCTGCTCATCTGGATCAGTCGTCAGAGTCACTTAAGGTAGTTTGGGCATCTGATCAGGAAGCCTCTTGAGCACCTCTCTTTGGAGGTTTTCCAGGCATATCCAAATGGGAGACAACCCTAGTGTTGACCCTGATCAATATTTCCTTTCTAGCTTTGGAATACGTTAAAATTCCCTAGAATGATTAGAGTTTTACCAGGGGTATGTCTGGGTTTCCCTCCTGGACATGTTACCTCCTGCAAAACAATCTCAACTAAGTGGAAGACAATGGATCTATTGGGCATAGAGTAACCAAATAATAACTCTCCCACACCTGTTGCTGTGCACTGCTGCTCAGCTGTTTAAAACAAGGATGCTTCACGTTTCTCTTGCTTGAGAGAAAGAAAAATGTGGTTTTTTGGAAATATTTCTTGTTGCAAAAAACAAGGACGGTCGTACCGTAGAAACTAAAAGACCGCCACCCACCATCTGTCTACACAGATATGTCATGTATATATGGCATCAGGATTAGAGGAAAACATTCTAACAAAAAACAGGTTATCAAACTAAAATAAATATGTATTTCTGGAAATCACAGAATGTGGCACATTGCTAAGCTACAATGAAAAAAGTACACGATGGTTTAATAATTTTTCACTCCTTAAAGGTTTTCTTTTTTTTTACATTACAACCACAAATTTTAATATTCTTTTTTGGGATTTTATGTATTAATGCTTCATTATTTAATTACATGACTGTTTTGTTATTTTTTAGGTGTTTTGATTTATTTTATTGGTTTATTTTTGTATCATGTGACTACTGTTTAAGTTATTCTGTGTACAGAACTTTGGTGTTGTAGGTCTTCAAAGTGCTATATAAATAATGCTGGTATGGTATAGCAACTGAAGATAAAATCTAAAACAGGGGTGCCAAAATCTAGTCCAGGAGATCCACTGTCCTGTAACTTTTAGATTAACTCCTGCTCCAAGACACGTACATCAAAAGGCTTAATTCCCTCATCAGCTGTCATTCAGGTCTGCAGAACCCTGGTAAAAAGCCATTAATTTGATTCAGGTGTGTTGGAGAAGGGACGCAGCTACAAGCTGCAGGGTAGTAGCACTTGAGGACTGGACTTGGACACCCCTGATCTAAAGACTGTTGCAGGCAAATGTTGGAAAAAAAAAATCTAAATCAAACAAAGACTCTGACCAACTTCGATTGTTTTTAGTTTTTGCAATGACTTCTTCCAAATTGTAAAAACAAATGGTTTTGCACATTTGCATTTTACTGTTAAAAACGTTGGAACACAGAGTAATTTGGGTTGTCTGTTAGCTATTTGGTTTTTATAACTTAATTTTGCATGTATTGAGGACATATCTGTGACATATCTGAAACAGCAAAACAGTTCAGGTTTTGTACAATAAATTTAGCCTAAATAAAAAGATAAGAAATTAGTTATAAAAGTAAAAAACTCACTCTAATATTTATTTACAATGATGTAATCACATCTCTTTATGTCCTTGCTCTAAAGGGAATTCCAGCTCATCCTTAATTAAAACATCCCACAAAAGAGTTTTAAGTAAAGTTTTAGGTGTAACATGGCCACAATCAATCAAGAATTATAGCCACTGTTTGTAAATTGTCCAGCTGTCTTCATATTTTATGTACAGCTTTCTTTAAGAAGGTTTTGCCAGTCACAGCTTCTGATTTGATCCAAATAACAAACTCATCCATTTTGTCAGGTGTTTTCCTTTAGGCCATAAGAACAGCAATTGTCAAATCACTGTTGAAAAAGAACAATCTCAACAAGTTGTTATTGGAAAATTACAGGCCCATCTCAAATCTCCCATTTATCAGTAAGGTTATTGAAGAAGCTATGTTTCAACAGTTAAATACCTTCTAAACAATGACCAGCCACTGTGACGTCTTCCAGTCAGGTTTCCGTGCTCACCACAGAACTCAGACCTCCTCTGTGAAGGTATTTAATGACATCCGCATAAATGCAGACTGTGGAAGAACAACACTGCTGGTATTGTTGGACCACGGAGGCACTTGAGTGGTTTGAGTCTTACATGAGGTACAGGGTATTTTTTGTGTCACTTGGTAACTTTACATGTAATTTGACTAAATTCTCATGCGAAGTTCTCCAGGGTGCCATCTAGGTACCCCTCATATTTAATATCTACATTCTCCCACTAGCTCAAATTACAACAAACAACAAGATTGTGAGAGTAATTTTCTTTGGACCAAAGGAGGACCAAATAGTTGCAGACAACTTCAGTTAATACAGTTAGAAACCACTGATCAGACCTGAAATCTGGGTGCAGTGATGAACTCAGACCTGAACCTCCAGAGGCACATGAAGACAATTACTAAGATGGCCTTCTATCACCTGAAGAAAGGACTAATGTCCCAGCAAGATCTTAAAAACTCATCCATATGCTTATTAGTCATATTGATTACTGCAACAGTGTCTTCACAGGCCCGCCTAAAAAGTTGATCAGGCAGCTCAGGCAGGCGTCCTCACTAAAACTAAGAAAGTAGAGCACATCACCCCAGTTCTGACATCCCTACACTAGCTCTCTGGATCTCAGAAAATGTACTTTAAAATGAATATGTTTGTTTATAAAACACTGACTGGCTTAGCACCAAAATATTTTAAAGATTTGTTGTCATATCAACCTTCCATACCACTCAGGTCCTCTGGTTAAGGTCTACTTTGCATCCCAAGAATCAGAACCAAACATGGAGAAGCAGCATTCAGTTTTAAATCAAGATTAAAACCAATTTGTTTAGAGCTGCCTTTGTCTGTTCTATTTAAATTATTAACTAGAACATCGTTCTGTGTTCTATTGCCACTTATATGTTTTTTTATCATGATGTAAAGCACAGAATTGTCTTGGTGCTGAAATGTGCTATACAAATAAACTTGCCTTGCCTTGCCTTTAACTGTATGGCAAAAGGCTGCCTGAGTTAAGATTAATTTTAAGCATTACATAACCCAGATAAGATGTCTATGTTGCTCCCTGTGTGTGTCCCTATTTAGTTTCCTTTTCTCTTTGCTGCAACCTTCTTTAACACTAAGATTATCGAACAATCGACAGACTGTGCACATCAGTGCGTTGAGCCCAAGCTTGTGTGTTTGTGTGCATAAGCTTATTTTTGCCAGTTTTGTTTTTTTCTGAATCCATCTGTGGATTCAGAGCTTGTAACTTATAAATGTATTTTGCATGCCCTCTTGATTATTCATTTGGGTTTAGTTAAGTATGCAGCAATGAAAGTCTCACTCAAGTCTAGTAAATTCTGTTTGAAATCTTGGCGGGACTTTGCTTGCAGTTTGCAGGGTTTTCTGAGCTGATGAGAGGCTTGGCATATAGCTGGCAAATCCGTCTGTAATGTGCCCTTCACAGTTTATGACTTGGGAGTGCTGCACTGAAATGTATGCCGAGATAAACAGAATAGAACTGGTGCTTTTATAGAGGGAAAAAGAATAAACACACACACAAAACCCCACTACAACTTACAGTAGGTGCAAGTGTACAAAGATCACCACATTTAATAAAAAAATCTCCAGTCAGCATTTGCATGAACTCCATTAGACTCTGTAGTTGAGGCTGATTTCTATGCAAAGCAGAAAATGCGCTTTAAGCATGTCCCCTCTTAGCTTTAACAAAAACTGGCAGAACTCCAAAACCCCTTCTTCAACAGATAGATTCAATCGCACAGACACACACATGCACAGCATTATCTATAATTCAGGACCAGTGCATGTGTGTGTTGGAGTCTAATAGCAGCAGGGGCGCCTGCATTCAATGAGCATCTTAGAGTCTGGCCCGATCAAAGGATCGGCAGGTCATTAGGTTAGATATTCAGGAATCAAAGTTGGTGTGGGGAGAAGACATCCACAGGCCCCTGCAGACTTTTAAGTAGTCAGAGCTCAAAGGCATGGCGAGTGTAATAAGACTGGTTGAGTTGATGCATATTTTACCTGTTTTTTTTTTATAGCACTTACTGGGTCTGTGCGAGAAGTAGCTTCTTCTGAAACCCGAGAATTAAACATTTCACACGGAATATTGAGAACAAACTACTGCCACTTACAATAAATCCAAGGAACATCAGGTGTGAGACATTTCCAGGGGTGAGAAAATGTGTATTTCGCATTGGTGAAACTTATAGAGCAAGTGGGTGCATGTGTGCAGTGAACCCGCAAGCCTTTTACGCCCTTATAAAAGTCTATATAGATACCAGCTGAATAAATACGGTTGGGAAAAAATGGCTTGAATTCTAGGTGCACTTCAGTATTTTTCAGAATGAGTAAAAATAATGTTTGAATATGTACAGATGATGAGGTAGGATTCACCACAACCACAGTTCAGTTCATGATTTAAAGGTCAGTTTTTGGTTTGGTTAAAAAATTGTTTCTATTTTATCAGCATTGCAGATATACCATTTATAAGCAATAGGTTATCCTCAATTTACATTTAAAAAATATATTTGGTCTTATCAAGAAGATGTCATGTAAAAAACTGAAACATCACATAATGACAATCTCCCTGATTGTCATTAGATATGTCATGGTGACTCACAGTAGGCAGTAGCTGCTTTTGATACAAGTGACATTGCTGCTTACCTGGGGTCCCCTTCTGTCACATGGCAGCATGAGCACTCAAAAAGTTGACAGAATCACTTTTATAAGGCTCGTTTGCATGCAACTAGTGTCAACTGTTGCATAGTGTAAGCACTGTAAGGGTACGTAGCTGTACATCGCAGCTTTATACATTTGCTTACTAAAATTGCTGTAAGTTTTTGCTCAGAATTAGGCTCCTTGGTGCTAAATCACAGTGTGACTGTATATTTATTACATTTCATAAGCAATTTAAAAGGCTTAAATTTAGCTGCTATTTTGATGCATTTTGATCATGCCTCTTTATAAACTTTGTAATTTAATGTATTTCAACCAAATAGGTCAAATTCATGGTGGACAAAGATATGTATTGCTAATAAACATCATAGGAGAACACTGTGCTAAAAAACAAAAACACATTTTGCTGGTTGCTCATGATGAAAATCGTCCAGAGGTATGAATTTAAATATGATGCCAACAGGGCGTGTTGCTGCAAACACAAAGAACACGTTCTGCACGGTGCTTACATGCAGTCACAATTTATCCACTGTAAATCCTTACTCTGTGGCAGCGTTAAATAAATAACAGAAAAACTTAGATGTGTTTTTTATTTTCCATAACTGTGAATATGCAGACACATCTCACTGATCACTATGACCACCAGCTGGTGGGGAGAAGTTAGCATGTACTCTTACCCTAGGTGTGGCAGCAAGGTGTTTTTGTGGATGTATTGAATCAAGCACCACCCACACACACACACACACACACACACACACTACCAAACCAAGGTAAAAAGAACAAAAAAAAAAAAAAAAAATTATTTATGTTTTTTAATGAGTGAGATATTCTCATTGAATATGAGATATTGAATGTGCTGACAACATAATCACACAACAATCATCAATGGAAATCAAATTTATTAACCAATGGAGGCCTGGATTTGGAGTCACACACAAAATTAAAGTGGAAAAACACACTACAGGCTGATCCAACTTTGATGTAATGTCCTTAAAACAAGTCAAAATGAGGCTCAGTATTGTGTGTGGCCTCCATGTGCCTGTATGACCTCCCTACAACGCCTGGGCATGCTCCTGATGAGACGGTGGATGGTCTCCTGAAGGATCTCCTCCCAGACCTGGACTAAAGCATCCGCCAACTCCTGGACAGTCTGTGGTGTAACGTGACGTTGGTGGATGGAGCGAGACATGATGTCCCAGATGTACTTAATTGGATTCAGGTCTGGGGAACGAGCGGGCCAGTCCATAGCTTCAATGTCTTCATCTTGCAGGAACTGCTGACACACTCCAGCCACATGAGGTCTAGCATTGTCCTGCATTAGGAGGAACCCAGGGCCAACCGCACCAGCATATGGTCTCACAAGGGGTCTGAGGATCTCATCTCGGTACCTAATGGCAGTCAGACTACCTCTGGTGAGCACATGGAGGGCCGTGCAGCCCTCCAAAGAAATGCCACCTCACATCATTACTGACCCACTGCCAAACCGGTCATGCTGAAGGATGTTGCAGGCAGCAGATCGCTCTCCACGGTGTCTCCAGACTCTGTCACGTCTGTCACATATGCTCAGTGTGAACCTGCTGTCATCTGTGAAGAGCACAGGGCGGCACTGGCGAATTTGCCAATCCTGGTGTTCTCTGGTAAATGCCAAGCGTCCTGCATGGTGTTGGGCTGTGAGCACAACCCCTATTTGTGGACGTCGGGCCCTCATACCATCCTCATGGAGTCGGTTTCTAACCGTTGGTGCAGACACATGCACATTTGTGGTCTGCTGGAGGTCATTTTGCAGGGCTCTGGCAGTGCTCCTCCTGTTCCTCCTTGCACAAAGGCGGAGGTAGCGGTCCTGCTGCTGGGTTGTTGCCCTCCTACGGCCTCCTCCAAGTCTCCTGGTGTACTGGCCTGTCTCCTGGTAGCGCCTCCAGGCTCTGGACACTACGCTGGCAGACACAGCAAACCTTGCCACAGCTCGCATTGATGTGCCATCCTGGATGAGCTGCACCACCTGAGCCCCTGTGTGGGTTGTAGAGTCCGTCTCATGCTACCACGAGTGTGAAAGCACCACCAACATTCAATAGTGACCAAAACATCAGCCAGAAAGCATAGGTACTGAGAAGTGGTCTGTGGTCCCCACCTGCAGAACCACTCCTTTATTGAGTGTGTCTTGATAATCACCAAAGATTTCCTCCTGTTGTCTTTTCCATTTGCACAACAGCTGTGAAATTGATTGTCAATCAGTGTTGCTTCCTAAGTGGACATTTTGATTTCACAGAAGTTTGATTTACTTGGAGTTATATTGTGTTGTTTAAGTGTTCCCTTTATTTTTTTGAGCAGTGTATATTTAAGTCTTCATATAAAGAAGTTTTAAAAACCCAGATTAAAACAAAGGCAATATTACCATTGTGGGATTTTAGATAAACACAAGCTCTTGAACTATGATAATTTGTACTTCAGTTTGGCATGTTTTTAGGATTTTAAACAGTTTGGTCCCTCTCCTTTATGTGACTTTATTCACACTCGCCTGTTGTCTATTCTATTAGATCTCTCAGAATATCCTCAGAGCAACATTGTGCTATACAATTCTGTTGTATTGTTTTTGGGCAATCATCTTTCTCTTTAAAAGAAACAAATCGATGGAACATGCTGCCATAAGATGTGTGGAGCTGTAGCTCTTTTAGATCCTTTAAATTCAACTTAAAGAGTTGAAGACCGCTTAGAGCTGCTTTGATTGATCAGGATGTTTTAACAATATTTTTTCATTTTGTGGGTCTTAGGGTTGTGTGAGATAATGCATACATATGTGATGACGTTGCTGGATTATGGTTGTTTTATCTTGACCTGTCAAGTGACTGCAAAGGTGAATAGGTTGATGGCTATGAACTGATGCAGGTCATTACATGGTGACATTTATGTTTTAGCTGTAGACTGTCCCTTTTTAAATAAATTATTTTATTGTCTAATTTAAGTTTGAACATTGTGTTTTTGTATTGTTCCACATGCAGAGTAAAGTTGTCTCAAAGTTTTCAACCTTTGTCGCATCTACTAATGGCCACAACAAGGTAATGACCAGGCTGGTTAGAGCGTGCTGCGAACAGCAAGTCAAGTGTAAACAGAGATGGTTTAGGGGCATCAAAAGTTGTTTTTTGGAAGGGTTTGAAACAATTTTAGCTGCGAACAATGTTCCTAACAGTAACCGGTGGAGTGTTCGATTCTGTTAGAGTGGCCTATCGGGACTTAATCTCTCCGGGCCAGCAGAGAAGAGTCAATATAAAGTAATCAGAAAGTGTCATGTCCTCCATTTGCCTGTGGAGAAGCCCCAAATGAATGTGGAGTCTGGTGGCCTCGGTCCATGGTTGCATCGTTTGTCACCAAAGAACGGAGGGGGCAGCTTGTCCGAGACCTCTCTCAAGGGTCATTGGCTGCTTGCAATCAAAAGGCCTATTCTATTAATGCACCACTGTAACCAAGTTCTATGCATGAGTCACCATGACACCTACATGTAACAAATAAGAGAGGTGAGGCGTTAGAAAATGATTTCTATTTGTATGTCACTAAACATTCTCAGAATGCAGTTTGGTTCTATGCAACAATAATACAAAAATCTGTCAAAAACAAGCCTTAAAGGAGACACATAATTAAACATTTTCAATCCATTTTTCTCTCTTATTGAATATTATTGGACAAATGAAGTGCTTCAGGGTATCCTAATGGGCGTATTAAACTCCTACAATTTATCTGAAGGAACACAAGAGCTTAGGAAGCAGGTGAATCTTTTAATGCTAAGTATTTTACAGAAATGAAAACAAACAAAAAATAAATAAATCAGCACTCTTTATAACAATGTTATAATATTAAACAGTACAACCCATAAAAAACTTTACCTGTGATAGATTGAGCATTATCATTGGCCAGTTACAGGTGTTAATGTGTACCAAGTGTTTGAAGTTGAGATACCTAAAAGGTACACATTTTCAGGCATGCCATGTTTAGGGTGTAGGAGGTACGCACACATCTTTTTTTTACTGATTACCTTTACAGAAAGTTTAAATAAAGTGGGAGGAGTGAGATAAAAATGTGGATTTTTTTCCCTCCACTTCTCCAGCCTTTTGATGCTTCATGAGTTAACTTAAAAGGCAGGAAATTGGGTTTGCCTAGAATTACATTTAGAGCCCCTAAATAGTAAAAGTCACCAAATGTCGAATTGAGGTTGTGTGGCAATAACGTTAAGCTGTCTGCAGTGTCCTTCTGCAACTTTAAAATCCTCTGTTTCTGTTTGACACAGTCAAACTGCAGAACACGGGAGTAATACAAACCATTATCTGAAGTTTTTTTATTTTATTTTTCTGTGCCTATACAATGCAGTTAAGATATGCTGTCTGGTAATTTGTCTTTTAGACACAGCACTGGTCCATATTCAAATTAGCTGCCATTTTTAAAAATTTGAAGATCAGATATTATGTAAAAATTAAGTCGCCCCCAATAAAAATATCTTAAAAAGCTACATATTTCGTTTAAAAAGTGTTTTGAGAAAGCATGAACAACTATTGCCCAATAGCCCATTAAAAACTTACAAGGATGCCTGGTTCACTGAAAGCAAAACATCATGAAATGGAACATGGTGCAAGCCTTTTGTCCAATACTACCACAAGAGGAACACAATTACCTTCCAATTTCCTATATACTTTTTTTTATATCATGCAATATTTACGTAAACAACAAATATTATGACTCATGCAGCAGACTGTATGATCATCATCACGCAACTGAAGCAAAATATTTAACCAGTGGTGACTCTTGGCTTTGCAAAAATAAGCAGTGCTTTGAGACATAATTGCATGAAATGAAAAGCTGCCAGGCAGCAGGTCCTTAAAATCAGTGTGGAGTGATTGAAAAGGAGGGAGGAATCTTCTGAGCGCAGCTGGAGTCCCTCAGAGTATGGTGCCCACGGCTGTAACACTGTGTGTAGGCTGATAGTGTGATGGTTGGATTTGCTCATTTTCTGGGTGTCTGGGTGTATTATTGAATATTAATTTGTGTGGGTGCTTCAGATCTAAGGTGAGATGTATGTGGCATTGTTTTGTTGGTAGGCTCCTGTTGCATATTACAGGCCTAGTGAAAACACTCTACAAACATGCAGAATGGTAGACATTTTCTCTATTGAGCTATTATAAATATATCATGGTAGGGGTTGGTTTAAGACCTATCTTCCAGAACTTAATTATATCACAGGCACTCCTGATATGCCTGGGTGAACACTGCTGGCTTAGCAGATATTAGTAAAAGGGCTATTAAAGCGATCACGGTTTCAAAGGCTGCAGGGCATAAAGGCGGGTTGTGTTAATTTTACTTGCAGGAGCACATATGCCATTATTTTCTGTGATCTAGTATCTTTGCAGAAGAGTTTCTAGTTTCTAATTAGACCTGAGTTTTTGTTGCAAAACGAACAAAAAAAAACATTATGGTGTTATGGTCAAGATGCTAAGAGGTTTCTGAACTTTTTCTTGGAATGTTTATGGGTCCTTTTATTAATTATTTTCCTTACTGAGTTATTTATTAATATTTTTTGAATGATCTCTAATCAGGTTCTGATCATTTCATCCTTTAGTTATTTCATAACTTTGTAGTTTCAATATTGTTTTTTGTGAATGAAAAGAATCAGTCTATCACAGCACATGCAAACGATGCATGAATTTATACCTGCTTTGATAACATACAGTTTAAGCTAACTTCCTGTATTTAGCCATGGCCTATTGTTAAGAAACATGGTTGTGTGACTCAGAACCGGCTTCGTATTCTGTCAAATTTCATAAAATTTGACTAACCTATACTTAGATCAGAACGATAATAAATGGAAATAGAAATTACATTTTCTGACGATACAATACATTAAAGATGATATTTTTGCATTCTTGTGATTACTACAACTAATAAAAATACTTAAAGACAAAGAAAAATAAAGTAATACTGAAGTATTAAGTATAAGGGCACAAAATGTTTAGTTGAGAGTGAGCAAATGGCAAAGCATGGGTACATCAGGATCACATAATAAAGTAACCATGAGTTTAATAAACAGTGGTAGTCGGTTATTTTTGGGGTTCAAAGTTATTTTATGCAAGAGCACTGGGGTTGATGTCCTGACTTACATCTGTTGGCTATATTATTCAACTTCCATACTTTTCTGTTCCATTAGTTTTCAGTCAGCTGTATACAGAGGGCAAACTCTTAAAAACTTCACTTTATTAAATAAAAGGTAGTCAATTGTTAGGACATGTTTAGGTCTTGACCGGTAAAATGTAACTGTTTTAAAACAAGCAACTGTAGCAAGCTACTAGACTTAACGTGCGTTGTTAAAATAATCACAATACAGTGGGATTGCTACTGAAGACAACTCAGCTAATTATTAGGTACCATCAACTTGTCAGGGTCCTAAGGTTACTTCACAGGAAGCAGCAGAGTAATTATATTCTTTGCAACAACAGCTCTCTGGTTTGAACTACTACTACGTTTGCATGATTGTGGTTTAAAAATTGCTCAATAAGTATTTTATCTTTGATCTGTTTTTTTAATCACATAAAACCAGTCTGGCTTCTGGGGCTTTTTAATTACATAAATCTTTAATTTTATCTTGAGATTTAGTTACCCTAACCCTAACCCTTGATCTTCAAAGAAAATTCATTGCTGACGCTGATTTTAGACCAAACCAATTCATATCATTATGTTAAAATTAATCTGTAATAAAGCAATTTGTGAAGTGTGTTTGCAGCACAATTGAAAGTGGATACTCATTTTTAGATGAAAACAACTATTAGACCTTTAATGTCTCCTCATGTTTGCACTCAACAGTTATTTACAACAAAGCCTATTATTATTTACATGAGAACTGGAGGCGGTGCACCATCAATGATCTTCCTGTTTGAAACACGTACTGAAAATGTAACATGTAAAGTCTTTTCTGTAAGAGTAACAGTCTCACATTCAAGTGAAGCAGTGTGAAAGTCAGTTTTTAGATGGCTTTAATTTTTAATGAGTTTCTTGGTGTTGTTTTAAGATTAGAAAACCAGTCCAAGTATCTCCAATAGTATTTCCATCATACTGTCATATATCATAGCTCAAAGGAACCCAAGAACAAGCAGGCCTAGTAAAATCATATTTGAAGGGCTTTTATAAAGAGCAAAAGCAAACTTAAAACAAAACTGGAGGAATCACAAATCCGAGACATAAACAGGAGTGTCCAGCAAGGAGCAGTTAAAAACTAGGAGCCTAAATACTGGGAAGATGTGTGCTAGAGTTGGAACAGAGACTGATTAAGTGAATGTGGAAAAGCTGCGGGTGGTTAAAAACTGAGGGAACTAAGTGGAGAAATGGAAAACTACAGGGAAACTACGAAGACTGGAAAAACAAGAACAAAACTGAACATGACTAAAAAGCTCAAATAGGAAAAAAAACAACAACACAAAACAGGTATAACAGGAAAAACAGGAAGAAAAGAGAACACAGGGCTTTGATAAAAAACACAAAACCAACACATGAAACACCTAAAGTACACGCTTAAATTAAAAAAATGCGTAGTTATGTATCCAGACAGTTGTGTAACACTGTATATTATAGTCAGATGATCCAAATTTAAATCTAAAATCATTTTAGGACAAAGGCAGAGTAATTGTTAGAATGGAGCAGGATATTTTCCTGCAGTCTTTGAGACAAGCCACCCATATTTAACATGCATATACAAACACCCCATCAATCCTCTAATTTATCTCGCCAGCAGCACAGCAGAACTTTCTTAATAAACAGATAATAACTTCTCATCAAATCGTAAATTACATATATACTATTGTGATGCTGCAAGTGGATATTTTCCAGGAGCAGTAACCTGAAATGTCGCAGGAACTGTTGTTTACTGAAAGGACAATCAAGATGTAATTTACATTTCAAAATTGCCTTTTTTGGGTCGTCATTACTGTGAAGTAGATTTCCATCACTCACTCATTGACTGACAAAAGTTAAATGGAGAAATTAAAGTTGCAGATTCCAATTGTGTTGTGGAAAAATTAGAAAACACCCTCAAAGAAACAGGATTTAAAGCATAATGTGATACTTGCATGGTCCTGCGGAATTACACAGAGACAAGAGATTTGGGATTTGGATCATCAAACCCACCAATTTATTATCCGCATGGATATGTGGAGACTGAATAGATATAAGGGAGACTTCTAACAATCTTTGTTACCCCTGTGTAATGAGCAATGTGCTTCGTATTTCTTTATGCAGTTTTGAAAGCTGTCAAAAGGGGTGATTTAAATTCAGTATTATAATGCTCCACACAAGATATAATAAAGCTTGAGAGGTCCTTGCTATGGCTTGTTTAAATGCAGAGCACGCACAGTGGTACCATTACAAGATCTCTTTACCTGTCTCACAGGCAGTGGCACACATGTGGCATACAGAGGAAAGAAGTAAATTCAGTCCAATTTAACTGAAAAAAAAAACTTAGGAACTGACTGTCCAAAATATTATATGTAACAAAGGGTTTATTTCACACACTGTATATAAAAAGGAAGATAGAGTCCCTGTGACAACACATATTGGTTAATAGACTATAGTTTTGATCCTTTTATGGTCATTCTCATCTCGGATTTGAAGTAGCTTGCAAGGAGTTGGATTTTAATAAGAACTAGAACACAGTGACACTCAAAGCCATTCTTCTGGGTATGCAGGTATAATTAGATACCAGTTTTGAAGCTGTGTTAGAAAAGAGTTTTTCTGTAACTACGTTTTGCCCGTATTTGGCTAAATGTGTCCCAGCCCTTTATAGACTTAGCTAAGCTAGTAAGAGGGCAGCAGCATTGGACAGTTGAACTTAAACATGGGTGTGTGCCGTATTTCATAAATTAATCATAATAAATTATTTTCACAGTATAATATGACACAAAGAAGTGATGTGTTTTTGATGATTTCAAAATCACTTTTTATCAAAAAATTGTCTTTGTTAATTGATCATCCTCAAGATTTTGGGCAAAATAGTTTGGATTTATTTACAAAATCCACATGTCTGTTTGAGCCCATATATATAAATCACAATATTTTAAGATTTAAAATATTTTTCATTCAACCAAGAGTGCTTCTAGTAGGAGACATCATCACAGGAATGAGGCATCTCATTCTTGTGATGATATCCAAAAAACATAAAACCACGGCTGCCCAAATCACGGCAGAATTAAATGTGCACCTCAACTCTCCTGTTTCCACCAGAACTGTCCGTCGGGAGCTCCACAGGGTCAAAGGCCTCCTTTCCATCACTGTAATTTTTAGCTCCTTAAATTAGATTAAATTTGGGACTCTGGCTGGACCACTCCAAAACATTAGGCCCCATCAGAGGAAACAAATTAAGATTACATCTACCAGGAGTTGGTAAATTTAAAAGATTGCAATTAAAACTGCTAGGTGTATGAATAATTTAGAGCTTAGCTGTACATGGCAAAATCAGAAATTGTTGAACACAGCCTGATCTTGTGTACGATGTTATGCCGTAGGTGTCACAGACACAAAAACTCTACAATTAAATGTTCAATCCCTGAAAATCCCTAAATGTGGTCAATATGAGGTGAGGATCAATTGTCAGAAGTTGAAGCAGGGGTCAGTGGCCAGATATCACATAGGCAGTATCTGTCATGGGCAAGGGAAGGAGGGAATAATCCAAGGGCATGAACAAGGTTGATCACAAAGAGATAGAAGAGAGCAGAGAAAGAACACTGGATTACTACTGGCACAAGATGGCTGACAATGTGGCAGATAGACAGAGATGGGGAAGAGATTTTGTAGTAGAGCCCCCAGGTGAGACAGGTAGACAATCAGGCATGGCACAGGTGGGCTCAATAAGCCTGATTGAAGCAGAGAGACATGGTGGGAAAGGTGTGGAGATATGAACGTAATTAAATGACAGGCCAGCATGACAGAAATGTGAGTCATTACAGAATTCCAGAATTTGCTAGTTTTACTAGACTAAATATCCACTAGCTAAATATATGAATCAGTCCACTTTTATTATAGTTGTACTGATTTAAAGATGAGTTAAGAACCTTTTATAACCTTTTGAATCACCTTGAATTACTTATATGGGATATTTCAGATCTTCGTAGATTGAGCAATGGAAATACGTCTCTGGCTGTAAGATTTAAAGCACATCATATTCACCATTTTACAGCACTCATCTGAATGTCAATGACATTTTGGATTAATTTCTATGATGAACTCTCAACCATTTTAGATGTCAGGCAGCAGGAGGATCTATAATCAGAGAAAGTGTTTGTTTAGGGGGATTCAAAAAATTATTCAGATCATCAATTTTCCTTATTTTGACAGCAGGACATAAATAAAAAAGTGTGAATGTTTCCTTGTATTTCTTTATTAACAGGTTACAGGCCTCTGGAGCAGAATGCTGCCCTGTTAACAGCTTTTTCTTTCAGTTTTAGTCAATTGTGAATCCATGGATACCGTTCCCTCTCCCTATTTTTAGCTGTCCTGCTGCTGAGAGCTAATATTGTCGGCGTAAATGTCTTCAATGTACTGAAATTGCTTTGAGAAAGAAAGTTTTCATCTGAAGTTCCAGTCTAAAGACATCAAATAGATACATTATTTTTGTAAAGAATTTAGCCAAAGCTAAAACATTCTAATGTTTCAGTATTCTTGTTATTTTTTAATTCTCTGCATTAATTATCATAGCAGGAGGCTGCCATGCAAACAAAGAAATTAGTTCTTTAAAAGAAGATTAATTCATGATGTGTCTTTAGGAATCTTTAAAAGATGAAAAAATGAAAAAAAACAAAAACTCTATATAACATTGCAATGAGGTGTGGAGAGACCTTTCCTTCAACTAATGCTCTTCAAAATAAGGGTCAGCGCAGACTCTACCTGTTAAGGAGGCTGAGATCTTTTGGAGTCCAAGGGGCGCTCCTGAAGACCTTTTTTGACCCTGTACTGGCATCAGTCGTCTTCTATGCCATAGTTTGTTGCAGCAGCACAGCTGACCCAATGCAAGTGGTGGGAGACAGAAGGACTCTAGCAAAAATAACATCACAGTTGGATAATGTGTCCCATCCCATGCATGAAGTTGTTGCAGAACTGGAGAGCTCCTTCAGTGAAAGATTGCTGCATTCTATGTGCAAAAAGGAGCGTTATCGCAGATCCTTCCTTCCAGCAGCTGTTAGACGTTATAACCATCATAAGTCCAAACAAACTCAATAAGTGTTTACATCTCTTTTGGTTCTAGCTCAGTTTTTATTGTAAATATTCTGGTATTTGTTTTATGCAAAATTATACATATACATTTTGTACATTTTCAAAATTTCCGAGAATAAGAGACTACAGAGTATGTTATTATTATTATTGTTTATTTTGTTATTTTTTTTACCTTTGTGTATACCTGCAGACTTCCATTTGCCTTTCACTTTGCTGCTGATGCATCTGAATTTTGCCACTGTGGAACAATAAAGGATACCTATCACTACATAACTATTTATCAGAGGAATACTTTACTTAACGAGAGTGAAATTAAGTGAAAGAGAGTGAAAGATGTCATATTTTATGTGTGCCGCACATGAATCATAGGGTACATTTCAGAAAATTTTCCAAGAACTGAGTTCAAGTTATAGTTGAGTGTATTATGTACACACATTCATGTTTTCTGATTAAAACCATGTTGGCAAGAGGACAAGGTCCACTACCACAAACTATTCTGTTTTTATGAGTTCAAAACATATTAGCAAAAGACTGCTTAATGGACTGAAGGTTGTGGATGTGGGCATCTTAAAAAATGATGTATATCCCTTAGACTGATCAAGGTTTCTTTGGTCATTAATCAATCAGCCAGAAGATACATTTTACAACATCACAAGATCCATTTGACACAGAGAATGAACCCTCATTGAAGAGCTAGCTGACTGAAAGCCTGGGAATCCTTTTATTCAGCATATTTATGCTTAATACAAGTCTATTCAGAAAGAAGTGCATTGAGTGAAATCTTAGCATTTGGCTTTTCTTCAGTGTAGCATTATATTCTTTCACAGCTTTAACAATATCTAGATCTGTTTGTTTAATTTTTATGATAGAGTTGGTTGTATTTGTAGTGCTTTCGCTACTGGAAGTGACCAGGGCAGCTGATGCGCTGTTTAATTGGTGTGAAGACCCTGCCTACTGTGTGGATTGTGTGCATGAACCATGGTAATTGTACACATTCTCACTGTTCCCTGTTTGCTTAGATGCATCTTTGGCTATTTCTGTTCAGATGTGCATGACTATTGCTTTCTGCATTTGAATTATTATATTATTTTGAGTTCGGCACTGGTAGACCTCACACTGCCTGCATGTCCTGTCTTGTAGAATGATTTTCTAAAAGATGAGAATGTTAATTAAGATAATGTCAGTTATTGTAGTGAAGTACTCTTCACGCTTTTAAAATTAGGATAATGATTTACCATAAATATCCAAGCAATCATTAAAAGCTGGATAGAGAACATATGTTGTCTCCACAAGAGCTAGAGAAGCAAAACTTTCAGAATAAACCTGGTGACAGCTCTGTGGCATTCTGCTGCATTTCTGTCATGCTGATGAATAATAAGAAGAGTGTTGTTTGGATTTTGCAATCCACAATTGGAACTGTACGACCTAACTAATCCCACTGCCTCTGGGAATATTTAGGAACATTTGCCCAAAATGTGTCTCTAGGACAAATTTTTCACATCTCTTTTAAAGACCTGTAAATTATGATTCTTGTATGTTTGCATGTTTATACTGGTAAATTTCAATGCATCTAAACAAGCCACGTTGTAAATGTTGCAGCTATATACTTGCGAAACAATATAAATATTCTCTTAACAAGCCCCTTGTTAAAGGGAGGGGGGGCGTTGGGTGGCTGTCAGTCTTAAGGCCTCTCAGGTCCTTTCGGTCCTTCGGAGTATCTTTACTGTTCCTAGGACTGTGCTCTTCTGGACTGAGTTATCAGATCTTTCTCCAGGTTTCTGTTGGAGCCACCTCTCCAGTGTGAGGGTCGCAGCTCTGAGTGCTCCAATGACAACAGGCACTACTGTTGCCTTTACCTTCCAGACTCTCTAGCTCTTTCCTGAGCCCTTGGTATTTTTCCACTTTCTCATGTTCCTTTTTCCTAATGTTTCGCTTGGGATGGCCACATCAATCACAACGGCTTTCCTCTGCTGTTTGTCAAAGATTCCAATGTCTGGTTGACTGGGCATTACCATTTTGTCAGTTTGTACCTAGATGTCCCACAGGATTTTTGCTTGGTTATTTTTGACCACCTCAGGAGGTTATTCCCACTTTGACATCAGGGTCTCCTATTTGTGTGTGGCACAGATGTTTCTGTACAATAGTTACTAGTTAATTGGTTATGATGTTCCATTTATTCCTTTCCTGACAGTATCTTACACCACTGTGTGAGATGGTGGAATGTTTCTGGGGCCTCCTTGCACAATGTGCACCTGGGATCTTGCCAGGTATGGTAGATCTAGGCCTCAATTGCTCTAGTGTTCGAGGCCTGCTCCTGCATTACCATGATTAGTGCTTCTGTGCTGTCTTTCAGACCCGCCCTCTCTAGCCATTGGTAGAATTTTGTCCTATCAGCCACTTCTGCAATCTGGAGGTACATGCCATAGAGGGGTTTCTCCTTTCATGATCCTCCAGTATGTATTTGGCTGTTGCTCTTTCCCTTGTGGTTTCTGTATAGTTTCCATTTGCCTATGATATTTCAAGTTACTTATAACTCTTATTCCTCAAAATATGCTATTCTCCGTTCTGGGACTCCAATTGCCCTCTGTGTGGATTGCCTCCCCTCTCATTTTCACAATCCGCCTACATTTCTCCAGCCTGAATAACATTCCAATGTCCCTGCTGTAGATCCTGGTGGTGTGGATCAGTGAGTCGATGTCTCACTCACACTTGGCATACAGCTTGATGTCATCCATGTAGAGGAGGTGACTCATGGTGGCCTCATTTATGAGTCGCTATCCATAACCAGTTTTATTGATTAGTTGGCTGAGGGGGTTCAGGCCATTGCAGAACAGCAGTGGGGACAAAGAATCTCCTTGGTATATGCCACATTTGATCAATTGAGCTGTTCTGTCAACCAGCAGCTGGAGTTCTCCTCCTCTGGTATTTTTACCAATGCCTTTTTGTACATCAGCCATGTATTGATCCACGTGCCTGCTTATCTTAGCTGTTATGATGCCTGACAGGAGCTTCTATGAAGTAAAGAGACAGGTTAATGGGTGATAGTTGAATTGGATTGGTTTGGATCGGCCTTCAGTCAGCCATTCAGGGTGAGTCCCATTCTTCAGCATTTGGTTCATTTAGGCTGCTAGGCAGTTATGGAGAGAAGTCAGCTTTTTGAGCCAGTAACTGGGAATCATGTCCACGCCTGGTGCTGTCCAGTTCTTTCTACCTGAGACTCTTTGTTGGGTGTCTGCATCTGTGATATTCACGGTGCTTTGTTCAGGCAAATAAAAGTGGTATAAGAAACACTTTGAAAACACATCAGATTTCATTTGGAAAAAAATATATGACTGACAGAAAATTAAAACAGAAGCTAAATTCATTGAATCGCTTCTAATCATCCCTACGTCTTTGAGGAAAGCAGCATTGCACCCTAATTTGAAAACCTCCAAAACACATTGTGGGATTTCAAAGCCCACCCTGCAATAACTATAAACTGGACTGTTAAGTGTGAAGAGCTTTTTAATTACTTTTTAAGTCACAGACGATGATAACATAATAATAGTTAAATTCGAATTGAAATAGGCCAGTTGTCATTTGATGCAAATTAAGTTAAAGATAATGAAAACTGTGAACACAGATCACTGTGAAATTACATTTTTGGGGAATATAATTCCATAGGTAGAAGGAAAAAAACATGGCTCAGTCCTGGCTTGTCCTTGGGTGTGTTGTCGCTGCCAGGATGTGCTCTAGTATGCCGGATAGAGAAGCCCTTCTCTCACAATTGGATGGTAATGAGAGTGACTGATGGAGGACCTAGAAGAGGCGGCCAAAAATAAGGGGTTGTGCTTTTCTACCTCCTCTCTGTGCCTGCATGTCATGTTGTCTTTTGATGTACCATCTTTTTCTTTCATCTTGTCCTCCACACAATTTAAAAACTTAAGCAAGATTAACATTTGAATATAAATGATCCTAGGGAGGAAATACAGTCACAACAGGAAAGAAAAAATAAAGGTGTCTGTCAGAAGTAATCATTTTAGTCCAATGGCAAAGTTTCAGTTTAATATATTTATTTATTTTTTACAAAATATATATTTATTGGGCCTATTGACATGATTTTGTTTTCACCAGATGTCAGCAAAAACCACAGTAATCTACACAGGCAAATTGTGTGTAATATAGTATAATGGAAAAGGAAATAAGAAGTAAAAAAACATGCTTATTAAATATATATTTAGTACTTAGTAGAAAGGTCTTTCTCAGGTGTAATTTTAATATATTCTTCCATCCCAACTGCATTAAAATCTTGAAGGTTCTGAGGGCCTCTGGAGTGTGATCTTCAATTATTTTTCAATAGATTTTCAATAGGATAAATTTCAGGTGATTGACATCTTAGCGCTTTTATTTTCTCTGAAACCAGCTAAGAGTTTCTTGGCTGTGGGTACCACATATAAGAAAATAACTCCGCACAAATATGTTCTTGCTTTTAAACTTCACTGTTGGTATGATGTTTTTTGGGTGATGTGCAGAACCATTTTTCCTCCAGTCAAGGTGTGTGCAATGGCATTTACAGAGCAATATTTTTGTCTCATATGGCTGAATTATAATCTCCCAATGTTTCTTTTTTTTTTTTTTACAAATGTTGTGGGGCAAAAGCTTTAACATAATTTTTCTTAAGCAGTGGAGTCTTGCATGGTTTACAGAGGCCACTGTGGTTGAGTTCATTAATGATTGTTTTAATTGGAAAAATGAACTTCCTAATTTCAGGTCTTTCTGAAACTCTTTGCAACTGGCCGTTTTCATATTTTTAGACTTCTATGTCAGTAATCTTGCAAGAACCACTTTGATGTTCATGGTGAAATTATATTATTTACAGTTCTGCAAACTGGTGCCAATGGTGTTCAGGGGAATTCGTAGAAGTTTAGAAATAACCAAGTATCATCAGTGTGTTTCACAACGATGAAGATATACATTTCTTGGGAGATCTATTTGTTTTTACCAATAATGCACCAGCCAATATTAATGTGCATTAATAGAGAGCAGGATTACTTTCTAAACACTGATCGATTTAGCTATTTTCTTGGCTCTCAATATCTCTATGCAGTACAATTACTGCATTGATTAATTACTTCGGACCTTGTTACCATTTTGTCTGAAATTCATGTTAATCGGCCCATTAAGTATATTTACTAGGAAATTGTTGACATGTTCAATACTTATTTCCCTTTGTATGTACAATGTTGCTTTTATCTGATGCAAAGACTTCCCAAATGGCATTCACTGGTTAAAGTAAAACACAGACACACATGCATAACAATTGGAAGAATAAAAGAGTGGGAGGTTTTTATTGAGGCCTTGATGACATTTGATTGCAGTAGTTGTAATACTGTGATTGCTGAGTTAGCAACCTTACATGGAGCATCTCCATGAGTCGACTGCAGTACAGTAACAATAAGAGCAATGGTTTGTGAAAGTGATGCTGCTCTAAACCCCGGGCTAGCAGTTCAGTGTCCAAACTACAGATATGTGCCTTTGCTGTTAGGCTGCTGGGATGCAACATCTGTTGTTGTCAAAAAAAAAAAAAAAAAGGCAGGACCACACAGCTTTTTCCTTGCCAGTCTCATTCTTCCTGTCAGACTGAACTCTCTGGAGGGCTTTTAGAGCTGCTGTGGAGTCTGATCTATGTCTACTTAGAGATGTCTTAGCAAGAAACAATAAGCCCGACATTCTTCTAAAATCTGGCTCATTATTCCCACCAAAAACCTTTTGAGACGGACAGCGATAGGTCACCCATGTATTTCAAAACTGATCCTATCCTTCCCCTAATGAAAGCCTGAGAAGTTAACCATCTCTCATCCAAACCTCATGGTGCTAGACTCTCTTGCAACCTTATTGAGTTTTTTGAGATAAACGAAACCCTCCTATGGCCATAAAAGAGCACAGTGTGCATTTGAAAACTGAAAGGAAATAGGTTTTGAATGGGAGCACTGCTTCACCTTTCTTTTTTTACTTAACTCTGAGCTACTCAACCTCAAAATGTCGTTGGGTTGGTTTGCCTCCTTTGTACCTCTTTAAAACATTTGTGTCAAGGAAGAAAGAAGAAAAACAGGATTAAAAAAACAGACATTTTCTTCACAATGAAAGCTCTTCCTGTCATAACCACTTAGACCTTTTTTGTGTCTTGTGATTGTAGTGTAATTTCTAAAATTGCACAGCCCAGTGCTTGAACGCATCAGTGCCCCAAAGCTGTCAAAATCTATTCAAGTGCTGAATGCGAAGGCATAGTAACCGAACTAAAGACTTCCAGACATCTATGTGATATTATTGTGTAGGTGACACTTGCACTCAATCCAAAAGTTGTGTTTTTACAATAATTCTTTTGAAAGACCATTAGGTATTAAAAATCCATCTTGAAACGGTCATGTGAATTGGTTGCATAGGAAACGTTACTCTATTACATTCTTGTGGTGGCTTAAGGGTTATTATTATTAAGGTGTTATTACTCTGAAAAATAGTTAATACAGCTTAAGCATTCTCATTTGCAGAAAAACCTAAAGTTGTAGCAATACATCCAGGTCATGAGACGACACAATACATCATATTAGGTTCACAACCAATGTTAGCAACAATTTTTAGGAAACCAATTTGTTGCTTTAACAAATAAAGATTCACAAAACAGAACAGTCATCCAGTTCATGATTATCCTGTCCATAAATTGCATTTGTTTAACTGCATAATTCTAAGACAGTCCTAAAACCAAAAAACACAAACAATTATCCATATTTTCACTAATAGAAGAAAAGTAAAAGACATAAAAAGTAATGCATAATGCGGAAAATTGGAGGCATACCTTTTTATTAGTTTGTACTGTAAACAGTAGATATCAATGATTACAGCAATTGTAAATTGCATGGATTTTCTGAAATGCTTGATGTTGTTCCTAGATCCAACTTTTAAGATGCCACTGGCATTTGTTCTCAGTATACTTTCTGGGGGATTTTTGAAATATTCTCCACTGCTCTTTGCCTCAAAGTAGTAAGATACAGGGGTTGGACAATGAAACTGAAACACCTGTCATTTTAGTGTGGGAGGTTTCATGGCTAAATTGGACCAGCCTGGTAGCCAGTCTTCATTGATTGCACATTGCACCAGTAAGAGCAGAGTGTGAAGGTTCAATTAGCAGGGTAAGAGCACAGTTTTGCTCAAAATATTGAAATACACACAAGATTATGGGTGACATACCAGAATTCAAAAGAGGACAAATTGTTGGTGCACATCTTGCTGGCGCATCTGTGACCAAGACAGCAAGTCTTTGTGTGTATCAAGAGCCACGGTATCCAGGGTAATGTAAGCATACCTCCAAGAAGGACGAACCACATCCAACAGGATTAACTGTGGATGCAAGAGGAAGCTGTCTGAAAGGGATGTTCGGGTGCTAACCCGGATTGTATCCAAAAAACATAAAACCACGGTTGCCCAAATCACGGCAGAATTAAATGTGCACCTCAACTCTCCTGTTTCCACCAGAACTGTCCGTCGGGAGCTCCACAGGGTCAATATACACGGCCGGGCTGCTATAGCCAAACCTTTGGTCACTCATGCCAATGCAAAACGTCAGTTTCAATGGTGCAAGGAGTGCAAATCTTGGGCTGTTGACAATGTGAAACGTATTGTTCTCTGATGAGTCCACCTTTACTGTTTTCCCCATATCCGGGAGAGTTACGGTGTGGAGAAGCCCCAAAGAAGCGTACCACCCAGACTGTTGCATGCCCAGAGTCAAGCATGGGGGTGGATCAGTGATGGTTTGGGCTGCCATATCATGGCATTTCCTTGGCCCAATACTTGTGCTAGATGGGTGCGTCACTGCCAAGGACTACTGAACCATTCTTGAGGACCATGTGCATCCAATGGTTCAAACATTGTATTCCGAAGGCGGTGCTGTGTATTAGGATGACAATGCACCAATACACACAGCAAGACTGGTGAAAGATTGGTTTGATGAACATGAAAGTGAAATTGAACATCTCCTATGGCCTGCACAGTCACCAGATCTAAATATTATTGAGCCACTTTGGGATGTTTTGGAGGAGCGAGTCAGGAAAGGTTTTCCTCCACCAGTATCACGTAGTGACCTGTCCACTATCCTGCAAGAAGAATAGCTTAAAAGCCCTCTGACCACTGTGCAGGACTTGTATATGTCATTCCCAAGACGAATTGACACTGTATTGGCCGCAAAAGGAGGCCCTACACCATACTAATAAATTATTGTGGTCTAAAACCAGGTGTTTCAGTTTCATTGTCCAACCCCTGTAGATGTAGTAGTGCTTACCTTGTTGGCTTTTTGGGCTTAGCAGCTTACAGCGAGTTTACCTTGTAAACAGCTGATACCAACATTTCCTCTGAGTACCACTGAAGGCAAGCCAAGTATCACCAGTGGGGTTACCTAAATAGTTACAATAGTTTCAAATTTCTATAAACATTTGCAATTAAATTTAAGTGTACATTAGGGCAATGTCTGATCCTATATTATGAAGAAACTACATTTTTATACGCTAGCTTGTATTGTGGGTTTTGCATTTTACCAAAGCCCTTACAAACATTAAAATGGTCAGTGACCATGGAGACAAATGGTAAAGTCTGAGGTTCAAAAATCTTATCTCTAAAAGATTTTACTGTAACTATTAATCAGACATATATCTAGTACAATGATTATATTACAGACATCCGTGTGATCTAGTTAATAAAATAATTCCTTTCTGAAACAGCTAATTTTCTTTGTCCTAATGCAGTCTCCTTAAGTGATTTGGTTATTTCTTATGCTCGCTTAAACTTTTTATGCCTTCATTTTTCAATACCATCGGTGTATTGACATTTTTTCAGAACTTGAATGCAATAGCACAGTAATATCTGCACTTTAAGAGCAATGCATTGATTATTTAAAGCAAATCACTTAGAGGAACCCAGAAGAAAGCCAAATTTAACAGAAAGACATCAAAGCAAAAGAGGTGGATTAAAAAAAAGGACGATAGACAGTGCAGATTTGAAACTGAGGGATAGAAGACAGGAGGTGAAGAGGGCATGTCAGCTATCATAGAGATTAAGTCAATGTTTCTGTGACGGGGGTCTACCAGCTGTCCTGCCCTGAACAATTCACTCACTCGCTTAGATCCGGCAGCCTCATCCCCTTTATCAATCCAGCATCAAGCAAAAAAGGCTGAAGAAATGGCAATTGTGCTTACCTAGAAATCTGCAAGTGTTCTCTTTTGTATATTCTGAGTAACGTCACATTTAGCGGCACATTACACTCTTTGCAAGAATAAGTTAGGGCCTGAGATCCTGGGAATACTTGTTCAGTAAAGTGTGTCACTTTACTTCAGAACAGATGTTTCCAAATTCTTTTGAACGAATAACCCAAGAATGGTATTTTTTATGTTGCTGCACCTAATATCTTTAATTCAGCCTTTGTTTTGTGTGAACAATAAACAGACATGGTGGTTTATCTCTATCCTACTATGCAACATGCCACACAAGTGAAAGACTGTAAAAACTAATATTGAAGAAATGTATTTGAGCTTGACATGTTGATAGAAACAAAGATTAGAGATCCTTTTCAAGTTTTATTATGTATTTTACATTACTAGTTTAATATCAGCTAAAGCTGTTTGCTTCAGCATACACATAAAAATTACCTAATGCCTTTGCGGCATATGAAAAAAAAATATTATAAAATCGAGGCACCACCCAGAGTACAGGAGTAGGTTAGCTAGTGTAAGGACTATGATTATTGATTAATGAATATTTATCAAAAATTATAATAAAAAAATCATAATTCAGGAAAATTATTTCTTAACCAAAATCATTACTTACGAATAGAAACCAGAGATGTCCTCTGGTGTTGTGATTATGGGCTCAAAGCTCTTAACAATTAGTTATGTTTTCATTAATAATTGATGATGTCACTGTTTATACAACCACTTCACCGAAGGGTGGGGGAACTTCAACCTTGTTTTGACAGATAAATCACTCTTGCACAAAATAAACATGAATGCTTCTCTTAATTATGAGTATGAAGATTTATTGAAGCCATATAATTCTGATATACCACCATTCTAGTCCAAAAACCTTCACCTAAGTAACAAGCATTATTCTACGCAAATGGGATAAAAATTACTACCTAACAATAATAATAAAAGAAAATATATGAGTTATAAATACAATGAGTGTCTATGAAGATCAAACCAGCAGTTTTATGGACAAAATGTGCAATCAAGGAATCAAGGAAAAATTGTCTCCTTGGAAATAGAACCTCTGTGGGTTTTCAACTGTGCCCGGTGTTGACATAGTCTTTGATCATTATATGAATCTACTGTGGAGCAAACGTTCGCCTGCGAGCTTTTGTCTCTCCAGATATACCCCTCCGATGCGTCGTCCCATGAGACACGCTGGAAATGGCAATTTTCCGCGGGTTTTATAATCCCGGATGACGTCAGAGCTGCAAAGTCTGTTGAGCTGTGCGTGTTGAACTGCGCAGCCAAAATGGATGAGCCCAACACTAGGGTCAGTGACTGCTCACTGTTTACCTTAAAACATTTTAATATGTAATCATTGATCTAGATTACAATTATAAACCAATTTAATTTGGTCCAAATCAGTTGATGAGTTTGTTACCTTGTAACGTTTTTGGGTGGTTTGGTTTCTTTTCACACAGAAAACTCCAAACGAATTGAACCCTGTCGCTACAAACCGCATGAGGACATTCAGTCAGTTCACTGGTCATATCTGGGGTGGGAGCACCAAATGTAAATACTGGAAGCAGATGCTGTGTTCCAAACAGTGGCGATTGCTCTAAGACTGCAATGGAAGCTCAGCTTCCCCTAAAATGTCAAAAAATAAGTGATCAAATATATACTGTTGTGTGTACATGTCATTGACTAAATGTGCGCTACAACGCGCTCAACTTTTGTTCAGAATCAGCTTCTTATCACTGGTAACGACGCGGCTTTCCTCTCACTCATTCCTGCAGCTTCACAATGCTTTAAAAAGTGAGTTCAATAGCGAAGCAAAAATGCTGGACTTTGTCCCGCCCATCGGACGCTCAGCGTCTCTGAGTGTCTATGGGGCAGCCTCGGCTGCAGTGAAACGAGACGAGTCATTGGATAAATGCTGGGCTTTGTCCCGCCCATCAGACGATCAGCGTCTCTGAGGGTCTATGGGGCAGTGGGCTGGCCTCGGCTGGCCCGGACGCTCAGCTTCTACATGATGATTGGATGATCTGTCTGAGGCTGAATCCTTCTTTGATTATCAGCAAAATGAGCGAATCAACGATCTTGAAATTGAGCTTCCTCTCTTTGAAAGACCAGCATTCGCCACTGGTTCCAAGCTTGTTGAAAATATGGAGAAATTAATCATATCATTACTTTGTTTCTTTATACTGTTTCAGGCAAAACTATCTGAGCAGTATACCAAGTGATTTTGAGAAGATCAGAATCAGAATCAGCTTTATCGCCAAGTTCGTACATACAAACAAGGAATTTGACTCCGGTACACTTTGCTCTTTTGTTCTGTTTTTGCATTACAGAATATACAAATTTACAATTTACAATGTACAATATACACATATCTAATAAAAAAAGTGCATTTGCAACATCTGTATGCTATTGTTCTGTACTCTATTGAATGCTCATCAGAGAAACAGCCTGGGGGAAGAAACTGTCTTTGTGGCGGCTGGTTTTAGTAAACAGTGCTCTGTAGCGGCGGCCTGAAGGTAAAACTCTAAACAGTTTATGTCTTGAAAGTTGTATTGGCTTTTTGAAAAAACATGGCAACATTGTTTTTTTTTTTTTTGTTTGTTTACCACACCCCGCGACGCAAACTTGGCTATGGGAAAGCATTTGGCCCTGGTATCTGTGTCGGATCACGGTCAGCTAACATTCACACTATAAATGAACCACTCTAGATTTTGTTTTGAACCATACCAAGACAGTTTAGAGGAGGTGGTCTCGGTACAGTTGTTTCAGTCTTCACCCTAGTGCAATTGCTGTGTTCACATCTAACGAACCGCACTAATGGGGGAAATAAACAAGAGTTCGTTTTAAATGGACTAAACACCTGAGATGTGAAAAAACCCAAATATTTACTTAAGAGATTCAAATGTGTTGCAGGCATTTCCCTGTTTTAACTGTACTGTGTTTTTAAGAAGTATGTTTCATCAGTGGTTTGCACTCTTGTTGTTTAAACTCCTTTTAATGAGATTCCACAGACAGTGCAGGATTTTGGAAGGGTGCCACCTATCAATTGTTCACTGTGCTTTTGCAATGTTGAATGGTAAAATTAACAGCAAAGCTGCAGGTGACCTAAGGAGGCAAAAAAATAATAAAAAATAGGTTTAGCCTGTCTTGTTTTTAATCTAATTACATTAATTTAATTAATTTGTTATAAATATATTTATATAGGAGGTAGTATTGTAAAACTGTGGGTGTAATATTGATTGATTAGTTGTTGTTAATAGTTGTTGTTTTAAAATAAAGTATTAGATCTTGTGACAGTTTCACACTGTTTTACATTTTTTGTTTCTACTATAATTAATTTTATTATAGATATTTTATCATCAGAATCTGTTTATGACATTTGCATAGTATCTAATCAAGTAAGTTTCTAAAATGCCCTTTAAACAACAAATAGAGACAATGATTCCATGTAATAGACTGGATTTTTCTTAAAAGATTATGTTTGCTAACTGACATAATAACTGCAGTGTATAATTAGGCATGAAAATGCATTGCAATTTAGGGATGTGCATATACACAAAGAAAGAAAGAAAGAAAGAAAGAAAGAAAGAAAGAGAAATAAATTGAATTGATTTGATTCTATATTTCTGGATATGAATTGAATTAGCTGACATTAATCAGTTTATGTTATTTCATCTTACTCAACAAGGTCATATTGTTTTCCTTTTTCCTGTTTTTTTCTTTTTTAAGTTGTTTTTTGTTAATCCTTCTAAGATTTATATGCATATTGATTAGTTTTCAGATTACCAGTTAAATTGTTCTCTTTTACAGTTTAGTTTCTGAATTTTTTTAATTTTTAGTGCAGGGAATTGTTCTACAGCCTAATGAATATATCAGCACTATGACCAGACCAATCATTTCAATCCTGAAACAGAGAGCGGTAATTATGTTATTGGATTGTTGTTTATTGGATTGACCTCTTATTTATTTCTTAAGCATATTCCTTTCTGGTACTGTATTCCTGCTGTATTGGGGCTACTACAAACACCTCTTTTGCTGTTTTCCACTTCTTCAGTATGTCCAAACCTGAACACGGATCATCCTTTCGTAGATCCATGTAGCTTACTAAGTTTTCGATTTTGAGAAGAAAGCCCTTTAAGGTTTTTGTGTTTAAGGTGTCTCCAAACTCTTCCTGGAAGTATTTTTAAACCCTCTATCTATTTGTCTGATGTGACTATTTATTTAGCTATACGTCCCTTTGAGAAGCCAGCAGAGGGCCTAGACGCTGGCTGGAGAGGATGGATTTATATACTCCCTTGTGTGGACAGCCAAACCCTTGTGATTACTGCTTAATCCTCTCCAACATATCATGTGCATCATGGCAGCACAGTGAGCCTTTGTGACATCATTTGGGGGAGGCTGATTTGAGGCTGCTTAGTAAATATTTCTCTTCAATTCCTACCCACTTCATGGGTGTCTTTTGTAACTTCTCTCTCTCATGCAACTGTTTCCTAACTATATTTTCCCTGTCAGTCTCTTTATCTCCTTCCATCCCTCCCTCTGTCTCTTTCCATTGTGCAATGTAAGGGAGGATGGAGGGAAGGGTGCGTGGAAGCAAAGAGGAGATCAGTGAGGATTATCACTGTCTGGAGAACACGGATGGATTTGTTAGCCACCAACGTAGTTGGATGTTGTGCCAACCTGCCCTCGACTAATGGGAAAGCAAAGCTCTGTCATAGCACAAGTTGATTTCAGTCAAAAGCTCTTAACTAACAAATCTGTCCCCTTGGTGACTCATGGGGGGCAATTTTCTTAAGTGTGACTCCAACCAAGTATTAATAATGCACAGACATGTAAAATATATATATATATATAAAAAGAAAGAGACGTTCCACATAAAAACATGTAAAATAAAAACGGATGGACTAACAGCATGTGGTGCAGCGATGTGATATAGAAAAATTAAACATGAATCCTCTTATTAAAAAAGATTATGTCCCGCTCTCCTTTGCTCTACTTTTCTTTTTTTTTATCTGCTTCTCTACTGTCTACTGTTTTGTCCAGTTTATCACTATTTATCACTTGCACAAAGTTTTCCAACCATACCAGCTTTCTACTCTGGTCAACTGGTACACCATAGGGAGTTTGATCAGAATCTTAAAAAAAAAAAAAAATCAGCTGCAACTAGAATTCAGCAAAGACAAGAACTCAGAATCTAAATGGCAGTCATCTACTGAGATTCCTATGGGAAATGTTAAACTTGTCGTCTTGTCTGCTATGACGATTTTTTTTTTTTACATTTCAGTTTCAGTAATCCATTGTTTCAGTAACCCAATGTAAAAGTTTAATGTTAAGGAACATTAAAATAAAGTCATAAAATGCAGCGCTAACTAATGTTTCTGCATCAATTGCTGCCTAAGATCATAATTCTCTGTTTGCATATGCTACTGTTGTAACAGAACAAATGTAAAGTGGACGATCTCAAGGTTTACCACTTAAAACACTGCTGATTGAGATGTCTGTGTTTATAGAAATAAAACAGCAATTGATTTTAAGGAGGATGTTACTTTTGTCAGGAAAATACAAAAATATGTCAATATGGTGGTACTTGATTGTCTCAACAGCAACTGCATCATATTAATGCTTTATATTTTAAAGTTAAACTTTAAAATGTAATCTCTTTTGCTACAACTGATGCAGTGTCACAGAATACACATGGTTTCCAGTTTTATCATGTAAGGTCTTCAATCTGGGGACTTGCAAATATAATTATTGCTTATTTGCTCATAAGCACGGGAAATGCTACTGCCATTCCTCGTTTTGCTAAAGATCACAGAAACTTTGCTCAACAATAACTTTACATGTTTAGCAACAAAAAACAAAATATAATAGAAACCCAGCTGAACCAAAATCTTTTCTTGTTCCTGCTTGCATACAATATACAATTTGCACTGTAGCACAGTTAGCTATTACAGAAATGTAGAAAAGTGGCATTTCAAAACTCAATGAGACATTATTTTAGAGTTTTTAGATTATTCATGAGAACTTCATAGTTTATTTGACAGGGAAACATGTGCTAAGTACCCTTTCTCTAAACTCTGATAGAAATACTGTTTAATAAAAGGATGGCTGAGCAGAATCATTTCTTATGTTCCAAAACAACTCTTTTAATCCAAGAATGTTTTTTTTTTAGGCCTCAGTCCAAGCTGGTATCAATGGTCTTTTGGTGAAGTGTTTCTGTGTAATAAAACAAAATAGAGTATAGGTCATTTATAGACTCCCTTTAAATGATTTATAATCATCATAGAGAATTTTTCTCCAATATTATTGTCAACACTAAATGATTTATATTTAGATAAACTGAAAGAATCTAGTTGCTCATTTGCATTCATTTTTGAAAATTCATTCCTTAAGAGAACACTGCCCTCATCTGCTTGAGTTGGTATTGTTAGTTGTCATTTAACTTAATGTAACTTAAAATTAAACCAAAACCATGTTCAACAAGCAACCTCTAAACCCTTCAATGACATTATCCACCATAATGATACAGATTTTTTACTTCTTATCACAACCATCTTGGCTTGTTTAGGTCACCCATTTAACCTTATAAACACTTTTCCATTCTTTGTCCATTTTTTTTCTTCTTTGTAATAGGTCAGTTTCTAGCTATCTTAGCATTTCTTTTTTTTTTTGTTCAGGAGCTGTTTAACACACACCGCACTTCCTTTAAGCCTTTTTGCCTCCCTCATCATTTCAGTCTAACATTTGAAATTTGCAAACTACAATGGTGGGCATGTTTGTTTTATTCTTACGTGGAAGAACATAGCAAGCTGAGACTCTGAATTAATGTTCTTACTGTTCATATACTGGGCCACTTGTTCTAAAGTGTGCAGTTCCTCAGGTGGAGCATCCTTCCCCTGTTGGTCACTGGCCAAAACCCTGACATAGCTATGAAGTTTAATAGCCAGGCCATTAATTATAAGGTCATCAGCATGGGAGTCCTGCTCCAAACTGTCAATTGTTTGATCCAACCTTTCAGTCTTTTCGTCTCCTAACTTGATCATAGTCCTCTTCCATAAGGCCAATGAGGTTGAGTTGTTACTTCACAATTTTTTGATCTCCTCAGACATACAGTTGAGTGACTTCTTATTCTTTTCTAATTCCTCTGCTAGTTTTTTGGTTGTCATCACGATCGCTTTTCAATAAGATCACATGTAAAAATATGATCATGATGAATATGATGATTTAGATTAGAAAATAACATGTTCATTTTTAGTGTGTGGTAGCTTAAGTCCATTACATTTTAGGAAAAATTTTAGAATTCAAGAAATTCTAAGATTTGTTTTAGAATGACGCTACTAGTAGCTACTTTTACTCTTAGTCTTTTTGAATATGGGCCCTGATTTTTGATGTTGGTCTTTCTCGATGTGCCCATGCTGACCTTGTCTTGGATGGTTTTCTTGACACTTTGCAAGTTAGAAATAGTCTTCACAATGTATTTGATTATTGAAGCATCAGTTTGTGGTGTTGTTTCTATCACCTCGTCATCACCATCATCACTTTCCACATCTTCGGTATCATCCTCAATGCCCTCATCATCTTCCTGATTCATTTTCTGATCAGTGACTTCTGACTCCTCCTCTCTGCCATCCAGGCCCACAGTACAATAACACCTTATATAAGGTATTGAGCCACGCAAATTCAAAATTCAAAATTTGAACATATTGAGAGGGGTTAAAGGTGTTTTTCCGCTTATATATACTGTATGAGATATGTCCACTTGCAGAAAGAGCTTGTCCTTTGGTTACATATTTAATAAGACTTATGTCTTCTTACATCAAGAGAGTAACTGGTTCCTTGTTTAGAGCTTTCCCCCCTTGCTGTTTGAAAATGTGCTGCTAAAGCTATATGATACATTACAATGCAAGCTCACCCCTGCTCCTTTCCCATATTGACAACATGCTTAATTTAAACTGTTGTAATGTAAATTGATGCAAATAATGTTAGAGAACCAGTAGTATGGAGCCATACCTTAAATGCCAGATCCATACATTTTCTAAACCCGGGAGCTGGTGCCTATCACCAGCAGTCTACAGGCACAAGGAGGGGTTCACGCTGGAGAACATGCAACTCCATGCAGAAAGACTCCTGCCTGGGAGTCAAACCCAGGACCTTCTTGCTGCAAGGCAACACTGCTAACCACTGTGGCACTGTGCAGTCCTAAATGCCAAATCCAGTAGAAGAAAATATTAATCATTCATTATCAAGAACCATGTTTCTCAACAGTGAAAACCCAACAGTGTTGTAAAAGTAAACTGCTGGTTAAGATCCCAGGGATTTATTTTTACTTTTATCCTCTGAGAAACTTGCAACCCGCTCCTTTCCCTCAGTGAGGTTTTAATATCGTATGATATGTAGGTGTCGGTGCTCAAAAAGGGCAGATGAGCTGCTGTGAGAAACAAGGTGTCGCAAACAGTGGGCAGGTGGTCGTGATGAAAAGAAAAGAACGTGAAGATTACCAAAGTGTGGTCCCTGGACAGGGAACAGAGTGTCAATGAAGGTATTAGTTATATCCTGTTTAACACCCGGAAATAGTAAGCATGCACTCAGTGGCCTATTTTAATCTAATTGCAGACCATGGTGTGCAGTTGTGCAGTATTTACTCACTTCAGTGCTAGCGTATATTGTATTTCTTTTATTTTTGTTTCTGAATTGTTTTCTATAATGGATTATTTTATCATATAATCTGCTGATACGAGAGTGTGACTGGTAGAAAAATACATCAGTCATTTTCTTTTTCCAAAGGACCACAATGCAGGTTTTAGAAAAATAAATAGATTTTTATTTTCCTCGTTTGTCTCACTGCCTTAAGTTTACTTTTTTACTTTTTAGCTTGTGCAGAATCCCTCTTCTTTTCAGTCTCTGACAGCTTAATGCTCTAAGGCATAAACATTCTTGTTTTGATAGATTTGAATACATTTATGGTTAACAGTTGATTTTAGGCCTTTATTTGGCTAAAATAAATCCATTAGGGTTAGGGTTTGTCTCCACCCCCTTTTATTTGTCAGGGTCATGGGTGTACTGTATCTATCTTAAATTATCATTGAGCGAAAAGCAGAGTACACCCCTGGGAGATTCTCAGTCTCTGACAGGGCAACATGGAGACACACAAGACAAACAACCATAAACACATGTATTCTCTCCAAAAGGAAATACAATGAAGCCAATTAATCTAACATGTTCTTGAACTGTGGGCAGAAGCTAGAGTACCTGGAGACAACCCATGCATGCACAGGAAGAACATGCAATTTCCATGCAGAAAGGCCCTCACTGGGATTTGAACCCGGGACCTTCTGTATGCAATGAAACAGTGCTAACGAATGTGCTAATCACTGATTAATAGACTAGTTAATTCCAAATGTAGCTGTGCATTGGTAAATGGACAAGTTGCAGCATCATCATGACAGATAGATTTGTTTACACATGTCAATCAAACTTGCAGCAGTTATTCTCCTAAACACAAGGCATTGCTGTTGAGAAAAAAAATACTGCTACACAACCATAAACCAGTTTTCAATCAAAATATTCAAGGCTATACCATGACTAGTCCTGGATTCCCTTGCATACCTTAAATTGCTCACAATTTCCTGTCTTGCCATTTATGTTGGGTTACTAAAATATGTGTGTTATGCAGTCAATGACTTTTTGTGAAATATAAAGACATGTATGCGCCGCTTTTGAGGTGCTCCTACTCTGACTAGTTCATGTATAGCAGAGTTTGAGGGTGTGAAACTTGCAGGACAGGGTACATTGCTTTGGCTTTTGTTGAACTTTGTTCTTTCTATATTAAAGCGTGAATGGACTATCTGGAAATACAATTTCATTGCACTTAAAGTGTCCCTTAATGGTCATTTAATTATAAGTCAATTTATTCAAAAAGTAGGTTATGCTGTCAGTTTCAGTGTCAAGCATTGGGTATCCCAATGTAAATAAATATTTTTCAGCCCATAGAGAGCCTCTGCATAGAGTGTCATGAGAGTAATGTGTGGGGTCACTGCAGCAGTATTTGACTAGAAATTTTATAAATACTAAAGAAATTGCACACCTGTCCAGGATACATGGCATACAATAGCTGTGAAATGTCCATGTTTGCATGTTATTCTACGAAAAATTGGAGAAGTCAGATGCTTAAAATGTATAAGTATTACAATATTTTCAGTGACATCAAACATATGTTACACTCATTTCGTACAGTACCAAAACTCCTTAAAAATTTTGTATTCTTTATGACATAGCCAATAGTGCATCACTGTATCTAAAACAGTGTCCTGTATTTATTACATGCTCAGTTAATTTGTTTGCTGCTGAGCTCCAGGATTGAATCCCATGAAAAGCAGATAATGAGAACACAGGGGAGCACACGGGAAATGTAAGCAGCAAATTATGGAGTTCCGATGGCTATGTGGAGAATTTGGTAATTGTTAAATAAAGTTGCAGAGGTAGTCGCTAATTTGAGTTGCACATATGCCAAGGTTTGCATTGATTCCATTTTAGAAATGCAGTGAAAGGAGAAAAAATAATTATAGGTTCTCAAAGCTGTCGACTCATGACCCTCAAACAATAAGGTATGAAGTGGCTCTTGGGAAGAGGATGTTGGCTAGCTGACTAGTATGCTTTCAATATTTTTGGAGATCCTGTGCCCAGAGATTTGTAGTTAAAGTGATGAGGGGGACCAAAAAAAACTGAAAGGTTACTATGCTAGTGTAGTGCCAGATATATTTCTATGTGCTTGACTTTGATTGCAGTATTCTGTTTCTTTGTAATCCCTGTTCTGGTGATGTTTTTAGAAGATGCACACCTACAGCAAAGTCTGAACGACACATTGCCAGCATGGATAGATGAGGTGTGCAGGCAGTGTGGGTGCCTATCTGTGCCAGGGCTCTGGTCACATTGTGGTTGATTCTTGATTCATTAAATCCATTTGACTTGAAGCAAAGACGCTGATTTTAGAGATAACCTCAGAACTCCTTTAAAAAGAAAGCTACACTCTGCTCACAATTTATTAACCATATTTTTACTTAATAGTATAAGCTTTTTAAACCTTGATGTATAGGTCATTTCAACCCTTTGGTATATTGTACATTTGTAGTCCTAGCCATCTCATGCCTAACTTTTATAGGCATGAAATGGGACAGTCGGCCACGGGATGTTTTCTAGTAGTTTTCAACATCATACTCAAGTTATACTCGCCTGTGGTACATTTTGTGCCTGCTTTGACAGCCAAGGATTTAAAGTAATTTTCTATCAGTGACTAGTGTAGTCCAAACAAATTTGCTATTACGATACTGACAAATGATATCTGTCATCTGGAGGTCACTCAATTGGAGCTAATTTAGTTTGATACAACATCAAATTCTCCAGTTTTATTTTATTTTATTTTTTTCCCATGCTAAACAGAGGTCTTACCCACAATCAGTTGAAATGGAGTGTTATAAGATGTTTTCAGAAAATATACAATTAAATAAAATTGCACAAGAGATGTAAGCATTTTGTGACTACTATCCCTATAATTAATGAAAATACTTAACTATGTAATATTTTGTTTAAAATGAAGAAAAGAGGGGAAACGGGATATGCCATTTATGCCTATTTATGCCATAGAGATAAATTGACCCAGAGTCCCTTAATATGCCTTTAAACCAGTAACCAACCTGTGCCTACACACAAAAATGAATAAACTGATGCATGAAGAGAAATGTTTATTACCCTTTTTACCTAGAGCAAATTCTAACCATTACTAAAGACTCATAAGGTAACACCTCTCACATGGGTTCCTGGTGTTTACAACGTCCAGCTCTGAATGAACATAAACAAGTAAAGCCCTTAGAGAGTGTTCACATTGGCAATTTCAAGCCTAATAAAGTTTCTTCCTTTAATAATTTCCACATGTATTTGTCACGCATAAAACCTCAAATAAAGGAGCTTGCTTTTGTTTTATCTCAAGGATAGTTCTAATGTACCTTTTCCCAGGCCCCATTAGTTTAGATTAAATTTAACATCTATTACTTCAACCCCTGTAGAGAAATAATTGAAACTGTATGAAGGAAAAGGTACCATTGCTGTTATTTCCGGGCGTAATTTATCAGAGGACTCTTCATTTTTATGTCCTCCAGCATACATCTGAAATTGAAATTCCCTCCAACTGCCAGGCAATTTAACTTACGTTAAATGACTGTGACAAGTAGAAGCATGCAAACTGTCTGTGAATGGGATTGTACAAACACTGAAAGCTCTCTCTGCCGCTGAGGGGTACGGATTCAGGTCATGACTCTGCATGTTCTCTTTGCATGACCAGGGGAGGCATCACATCGTATCATCTGGCCACGAGTGGACATGTTTGCTCTGACTTGTCCAGAGGATTGCCAACCTCTCGCCCTTAGACCCATGCCTCCCCTCCAGACTCTGATAACCCATATTTCAGCTTTTATTAAATGAATCCCAGTGACTGGCTGCTGCCATTGGTGTCATTGCCAACTAGTGTGAGATCGCAAGTCTTATTCAACCACCCCGAGAGCAGAACTCTTCCTCGAGAGATTTGTTGGGAGTATCAGGGAGTAACACTTTGAGATCTGAAAGGGCAGAGGCACCAGCTTGTGCGCAGGCAATGAGCCTTGCTGATGTGATGGGTATCTGCTGATTCTCACTCATCAAATCAAGGAAAGAAAAATAAATAAAGATGCTGATTCGGAACCAGCAGGGGCTTCCAAGTGTTTCTTGATTCTTACTCCTTCACGGCTACGAGAGCACCCACTGAAAACAACGGAAAGCATATGATTAATGACCTTGTCCCTTAGTCTCTTTGCAGAAACTCATTTCTATGCTCAATTACAGTTTATGTCAAACGAAAGATGCAGCAATTAATGTTTATAACTGATTACGAGCTGGAGTGTGCATTACTGCTCCATGGTGTATTGAGCACAGCGTTTGCTTAAGGGTTGTAAAGACAAGGCGTTTACTTGCCATTGTCATTCACTTCTCTTAGGATTTAATTTCTTTGATGGTGCTTTGGAGGACAGTTTTGCATTAAAGTAGTATTACTTGTAAACGAACAAGAAATGTTTTTGCCACACTGAGGCTTGACTAAAGCAACCCCAACCACAAAATTTGAAATGTGACATTTGCTTTTGTTATAATTCACTTGTAAATATCTGAGCCATTAGACTTCATTAATTAGTAAAATTTATCACAGCTTAGAACTCTGCAATGCATCTGTTGCCTCTGCTCTTATGATAATGTCTTTTGTAGGCTTCAGAGACTGTAATAAAGACTTGGTTTTACCAAAACAAATGCCTTGTTTTCACAAATGTCTTACAAAGATGTACTGTAGTCTCTTACATACTGTTTTTTCCTCTTTTACCAATAAATGTAGATTTTGTCATGACTAAAGTCCCAGAGCCTGGCTATACTATATATAATGCATTCATATTTTATCATTATACAACTGGTAACTTCAAGGCATTTTACTTGACTTATGTGTCAGAGTCCTGGAAAAGCATTGCACATATCTGTACTACCACTTTGCACATGTAGATACTAAAAAAGTCACTCCTTTGTTTTTGCAAAATAGCCCAAGCTCAGTCAGATTGAATGGAGAGCATCTGTGAACACTTAGTTTTAAGCTTTGCCAAAGATTTTTCATTAAACTTAGGGCAGGACTTTGACTAGGTCATTCTAACAAATAAATATGCTTTGATCTAAACCATTCCATTGTCATTCTGGCTTTGTGACCAGGGTAGTTGTTTTGACGCAAGTTGAACATCTGCCTCAGTCTTTAGACGTTTGCAAACTCTAACAGTTTTTCTTCCAGGACTGGTTTGTATTTACCCCCATCCAGCTTCCCATCAACTTTTACAAGCTTCCCTGTGCCTCCTGAAGATAAGCAATCCCACAGCACAATGCTGCCACCACCTATCATGGGTACAATGTGTAAAGAGAGTTGAATAGAAATGCAAAAAGTCAAATTACAAAAACATTATTTGTCAGTCAGTCAGTCATCTTCTATACCACTTCTTCCATAGTGGGTAGCGGGGAAGCTGGTGCCTATCTCCAGCAGTCTATGGGCGGGAGGTGGGGTACACCCTGGACAGGTCGTCAGTCCATCGCAGAGCAACACACAAACAACCATGCACACACTCATTCACACACCTAAGGGCAAATTAGAGAGACCAATTAACCTAACAGGCATGTCTTTGGAGAGATGTGAGAACCCACGCATGCACTGGGAAAACATGCAAACTCCATGAAGACAGACACAGCCGGGAGTCGAACCTAGGACCTTCTTGCTGCATTTTTCAATTTCAATTAATTACAGTACATGTAAAATTGCAAGTTTGTAGTTATAACACATGTAGGAATATTCAGGCACTGTTTGGTAAAATAAATTGTGTTAGTTGCATAACCTATTTTATCTAACATTTACAGATTTGTTATTTTGTTCTTTGTTTTCTTATATTAGTAAATGACCAGGATAACATTCTGTCATTTACAAAGACCAAGCACTACATAATAGTGGTCTTACCTTCAAGTATATTTCATTAACTTTAGGGACCATCTTCTATTACTGATTGCTGCCTGGAATCCACTGATGCAAGGACACAGGAAATTAGGTGCTTGTTCTGTCTGTCTTTTACTCAATAAAGTAAAACACGCAGTCAACAGGGATGCCTGAGGTGCTGTGGAGATATAGAATAACTTTCCCCTCCAATCTTTTCTGCTGTTTCACGCTTCATCAAATCACTTTAAATCTCTGTAGCTTATTTGCCAGCACTGACTGAGGCACAAAGCGTGAGGGGTTAAGTCAGTTCATGCACCTTTTTAACCCAGAAGTCCAGTCCCTCACTCGGTTATTATTTACCAAATAAATACTTGGCAAAGTGTATACATGTGTTGCTTGCTGAACTGACAAAATCCAAGCAATATGAGCAGTTTTAAAGTCTGTACGGTACATTTTTAAGCAAAACTGTCAAATTACAGGAGTTTGTTAATTTGTATAATAGGTAGATTTGTGTCTCTAGTCCTATGGTCAAGCTAATTGAATCTGTCTGAACTGATGCACATTTAGATGCACATTCCTTCCTGATCCAGTGCAATGTTGCTCTTGCAGTATTTAGAAGTGGCTTGATTGTTTGCTAAGAATTGCTGCATAGAAACATTTCTTTTTCATATCCTTAGCAAGGTCAACTTCCATCTAACAGAAAGAGTCCTCACACCAGTTTGATTAGTGGGTTTAAGCCAGTATATTATTGGTGCCATTTGCATTATAAATGAGATACTAGATGAAGAAGAGAGGATGTGTAAATGATGAGCAAAATTTTAAACTCAAAAGAAGTACATCCTTAATTATTTTCCAATGATAAGCACACTCAACCCTTGAAATGTTTTTATTTAATTTTATTTATTTAAGAGAATGCCACAGATGTCTTTTGGAATTTAATTTTGCATGTGTTTACAGTAATAAACTTGACTTGTTTCCACATGAAAAGTGTTATTGTTATATGTGAAAAGAAGGAACAAACTTCCTCAATTGAAAACCCCCAAAAAAGTAATGAATGCATATTTTCCAAGTTTTTAATTTTGGTCCACTCTGTATTTGAGTTTGGCAATCCTCATTTAAAAAATGTGACCGATCCTAAAAATGCCAACTTTGAGTCTTCTTGCTGCAGTCGCAGCTTTCACATGGAATAGTTCTGGTGTCGGTGCAACATAGATTTCTCAGTGCATCTGTATCTAGTATTAATGTGCAAAATAAAGTTTGGAATTTGTTATGATGTATTAAAAACATTTTTGTAAGCTTGTAAATAATGTAAAACCTTCAATTTTTACTGTAAATGATTATTTAGTTCCTGAATAAATAATTTCTAGGATAGATAAAGGGTATGATTAGATAAGATTTACGTCTTTATACCCTTTTTCAGACATATTTACTAAAAAAATGTAGTGTATTTCTGAATCTTTGTGTACATATTCTTACAGTTGCATATAATGAGGAGTATGTCTGTATGGCTTAATTTTGATATTTTGGTCATTTTGGTGGAATGTCTGAAATTATTCATTCATTTATTTCTTTGCTGTAAGCCCTGACTGTGGAGCTGTAGTTTGTCCTATGAAATTATTAATATTACTGTTTTAACACATCACTTTATATGATTTCCAGATTATATTTACACATTCATTCATAAAGGATATTTCTGATTTGCAACATGTTTTTCTTACAGCAGAAGATAGGCTACCATCGCCATTAGGCTTCCTACTGTACAGAATCAGATATCCCACTATATGACCTGTTATCTGTCTTCTTCCCCTAGAGCCGAGAAAATAATAAGCTCAAGGGCAAGCAGTCTGGCGAAAGCCTCTGGAAATAATTTAAGACATGAACTGCACACCACCACTTCAGCCAGATTTATCTCTCCTCTCATTTCCCATGCCACTTCTTTACTGTGTCAGATTTCCTTGTGTTTTGTCTTATCTATTTTGTGACTCCTGGACAGTTTCCCTTAGGAACAAGGTGCAATTTTCTTTATCTATTTTTACCAAGCAATTACAAACAGTCCTACGAACTTACTAATTAAATGCTACAGGGTCTCAGATCTCTAGTTTTAGCCAAAGCACCAGATGGGCAACAAGTGCTGATAGTTTAATAAATTCATATAGTTTTAACAAGCACATACATCATATATATATATATATATATATATATATATATATATATATACATATATAAAAAAACAACAATCTGATAAAAATATTTAACTACTGGTAGTGCACACTAACAACTGCACTGACAGATGCACTGTGTTTCCAGTTGTTTTTCCAGCTGGGATGTCATTGTGGAGCAACAGCGGTAAGACTTTGTGTTACCCAAGATATCTGACATGGTGAAAAGTGAGGCAATGGGCTTCTTCAACCTGCAACAGAGTAATAGGCTAGTAATAGCAAACTTTAAAAAAGAAAAGTGAAAAGGTACAGCTCATGAATATAGTTGGATCCTAAATTATAGTTTTGTAAACTGGTACTTAAACAGTCAAACATTTTCCGATATCTTGTTTTTGTTAGATAATAGTTTTATCAACCATTAAACAGGATTTTAAGATTACCTGTTAGGTTTGGGCTAGTATGAGATTTTCATAACAACTTTGAGTTGAGTAAAATCTTTGTTCACATTGAAAACTGACCAGCCCATGCCTAGAGTCTGTATGTGGATTGGCTATCCAGACATCTTCCACCTGAAGTGTTTTCATTTGCCTCTGGCCTGTGGTCCCTATTCTGGAGAGATTAGATTCCATGGTGGGCTTAGCAATGCATCAATTACAATCACCTCCCTCCTGAACCCCGACACACACTTCCCTATTCTATGTACGTAGATATGGAGACAGAGGATCAAGGGATCTCTTCTTAGATTGGTGCTTTCCTAAGCAATGGATGGATGGATGGATGGATCACATTGGATCAAAGTGAATCACATCAGGGATTGGTGCTTCTTTTTTTATTATGAAGATGAGAATTTTAAATACGCCAAGTACACATTAGAGATGAAAGGAGAACAAAAGTATCCCTTGCAGAGTTTTCCCATGGTTTCCTTAAGCTAAATGCTGAGTTGGTGACACACGCTAAGAGCCCATGAATTATTCAATAGCCTAGATAAATTTTTGTTAAAAAAATTGGGCTGGTGAAGATTATTTTATCTACCGTCTTCAGGGTGAATAAACACTGTTGCCGTTGCTTCCTCTACCCATTGTGGATTCTGGGGATGAAGAGGATGAATATATCAGCTACAATATGAAGTAGCTCCGAGCTGTGTTTACACAATGTGTGGTGTGATTTAAAATGTTTAGAGTGAGGGAAATGACCAACTGCTTAAGGGAGGTGTGTAAGAGTGAAATAGTTTGGAGCATTTCTGCTTGCTTTAAAATCTGTTCATCAAATTTAAAAATAAAAGATCTGTTTGATGCAACTGCCTGATTGGCTTATCCTACTGTAATCAAAATTGATAGCCCTATGATTTTCCTACAAATCTCCTGAAGTTATAGTTCAAGTAGAGTTTTACACAATATCATATCCTCCTTTAATAAGGTCAAATGGTAATACATGTTTAATGCAAATTTTATTTGTCCTACATGTAGGGTAGTTTGCCTCGCAGTAAAAAGGTTCTGAATTTAAGGGCTTTTCAGTGTGTAGTTTGCACTTTCTGCATGTGCATGCGTTGGTTTTCACTGGGTACTCTGGTTTCCTCCCAAAGTCTAAAAATGTGCATATTGGGTCAATGGAAACCTTGAATTGCTGTTAGGTGAGTAGACAGGGCCAAGTAATCCTATATAAGTCTGAAAAAGTTGCAGTTTTAAAATAAAAAGAATATATCCTTTGGTTTAAAGTCATTTTAATTGCATATGGCAGATCAATGTTCTCCAAATATATGGAGCATAAAGAAAATCACTGTTGCCCTCCCCCACTTTTCGCTTATTGCTTATTCAGCTTTTTAAACTCCCAGTGCTAACTCAGTAGCAGAGATCGCCCAAATGGTCAACCACGACCCAGATCCTGGACCCAAATTGATTATGTCATTAAAAACCTATAGTAGTTTGTCTATGTGAAGCACAAAAATATATTGACACCAAAGAAAAAACAAAAACAACTCTGCATTACTTTTTATTAAAAGAGAAGAATTAAGAGGTAATGTTATTATTCAGAATAGACACTCTCCTTCCTGTTCTTTTTTAATGGACAATTAAACACAAATTTGTATCATAGGTCGAGACATTAACAAAAATGTTAGTTACGAATATAAACATAATATTTCAGGACTCATACCAACCTAAATTTAAAATTAACAGAAATTATTTATCAAATGGCTCAGTTTGACATATCCACCATTATGTTGACACCTTAACATTAACTGCCTACTTGGCTCAGTGATGGACTGGCAACCAAGTGTAAGGTTTACTCTGACCTTTCCACATTAACTGCTGCAGATGGGCACCAACCCCTCTGTGACCCTGAACAGGACAGAGCGTGTATAGAAATGGCTCGATGCAGTCTAGAGAAATAAAGACATTAAATAATAATTGCTCAGTAGTAAATGAGCAGCATGTGATTGGTTAACAATTTAGAATCATGCTTCTAAATAAAAAGCTGATAATATGAAGATTAAAATGTGTTAAAGTGAAATAAGAAAGACACTGGAGTGTCAGTAAAAAGGGAAGAACCTGCAGAGTTTGTGACTGAGTGGCCAGCTCTGATAAAGCACTATGTCTAATTAACACGCTGACAGCACCACTGTCTGGGCAATCACACTCTTCTACTTTAATAAAGTGGTGAAGGAAGTCACTCTGGCCCTTGGGGAACTAGTACAGTAATTTTTCCTCTGCAAGCCAGATGATATGCCCAGAGATGAAGCAAACCAAGTGTGACCGTTTCACCCCTCTCGCTTCTCTTTTTTCCTCTCATCGGCATCTTTTTTTCCATCTGACCCGCCTCGTCTTGCTCCTTGTGCCTTCATTGTACATCAGTGTCTCTGCATCCCAAACCATTTGTTGTTTTTTAACATTTCCGTCCCCCCTCACTCTCCATGGAAGCCAGACTTGTAATACAAGATGTATGCTTCTGGTTGTTTGGTTTGTTCTTTCTTTTCCTGGATTCTGAAAATAGCCACTACCAGGAAGTGCTAAATTTTGCTTCTTACATAATTTAAATATAAACAACCAGACATTTTGATTGGCTGACACAAGGGGAGAAAAGCTTGATTGGTATCTTCTCAACAGCAGCAAACAGCTATGCCACTGCAGAGAACGCTTTGAAGCTGCAAATAATAATTAGCCTCTGAGATGAAGGAGACAGTTATTGTATTTACACCTTGGCAAAATGAACTGTGGTGCTTTTGTGTAAGCCAGGTTCTTTCAGACATAATTTAACTGAGGCTTTATCTCTGATTATCATTACCAACAATTTTTTTCCAGTTACATAAGTCCCAAATTCCCACATGACATGCTTTGCCAAATATCCCCCCGCACATTTCAATCAGAGGTCTGCAGCTATTTGTGATGACAGAATTGAGGAAAAATAATATTAAAAAGGTCTTGGTGCCACATTAGTTAGCTGTCATTTTATCTGTATGAGTGGGGGCAAAATCATTGTTACTTGATAAAGTTGGTATTATAGGTGATTAAGTGTGGTGAGATTTCAAAAAACATCTAATGTGAAAAATATTCACCTGTTTCCAGTCTCTGTTGCAGTAAGTTGTGTTTTTTTCTTTTTTCTTTAATGACTAAGTTCAAGTGATTTGTGTTTGGTGCAGGAGAAAAAATAATATATTTCTAGCAAAAAAAGAGAAACAACTCCCTTTAGGCACAATAATTTTGGCACCACACAGTACTTTTTTCTCTCTAAAATTCAATGCATCTCAGTGGCATGGAAGGGCACTTTTTTTCTGCAATCTGGGTTGTACATGATAAGACTGATATAACTGCAGCTGAAACTTATGTCTCTCTTAAATTTATCATTTTCTGCTGGTCCGTCATTAAAGATACCTGGCTATGAAAGTCCTGTCTTTTGGGTCTACCTCAGAAATTTACAATAGCACTCATGCTATGACTTTTTTTAGGGGCCTTTTAGTTGTTGGCAAAGCCTGATAATGTTTTTCCAGGCATGGATAGTTAAGAGGGTGTTGTTGCTGTCCTTTATTTCCCCTGTCGAGGTCCAGCGAGACAGACCTGTGGGCAGTTTATAGGGCCCACTGTGACTGATAAAAAGTCAACTCTTGGCAGCGCAGTGACACTGACCCTACACCTGCATGTTGTGTGAGGTGGAAAACCCTAAGGTCTTCTGACATGATCCATAGGGACTTAAGCAGGCTTAACCCTCAGTGCACACTGACTAAACAGTGTCAGGTAGTTTCTGCTAGCCGTGCGTTCAAGATGTTCACATCACTGTGCTGCCCTTAAGTGTTTTTCAGTAAGCTTCACTCGTGGAATAAGAAAGGTTGTGGGGGCATCTTTCAGAGAAAGTTGTTATTCATGTTCTAACAACTGAAATATGAAAAATTGCTTTTAAATTGCTGACGTTTATTGAAAATGAAGAGAAATAAAAAAAAGTTGAAGTTTTTTTTTTGTGTAGGCCTCAAATGCAGGCAGACAAGAGACAGAAAAAGAGGCAGAAAGTAAGGGGTTTTAATATAATGCGAAATCTGAGACCAAAAGCCAAACCGCAGGGCAGAAAACAGAGACAATAATCAAAAAACAGAGACATGAATTTTGAGCAACAAAAGAAACCAGCAGAGACTGAAGGATCCAGAAGGAACTATACACTGAGGAGAAGTGATCAGTGGAATAAGATTCGGAGACTAATCAAAAGAGTAAGAGCAGATGAGTGAGAAAGCTAAGAAGAGATAGAAGGAATCTAATGGAGTAATGGAAACAATAATTATGCAAGCAAAACAGAAGGCAACTCAACATGAGAGTGAATAAAGTCCAAAGAGAAAAGGAGGCAGAAACAGGAGTGACAGAAAACATCAAGAAAAGACAACACAGAACAAAAGGAACAAGATTTCCCTAAATTAAAAAGTAACCAAGAAGTATAATGAGGAACTCTGAAGCTGAAGAATACAACTCTAAATGAATCAGTACCTTAAATACATGACTAAATATGAATAAAATACAACATATCATAGCAAAATGCATTTTTAAATTATTAAAAATATCAGTTTTAGGCAATTGAGTACAGCTCACCTACTCAAAGTGCATGCCTAATAAATAAGCATTATCACATATCAATTCCATGGCAAAACATGGTGGTGCCAGCATCATGCTGTGGGGATGATTTTCCACAACAGCAGCAGAGAACCTAGATTCAGGAAAACCTGTGACTGAGGAAGAGGTTAAGCTTCCATAATCCAGAACACAAAAGCTAAACATACAGTCAGAAATACAATGGAACAGTTTAGATCAAGGCAGATTCATGTTTTAGAAAGACCCAAGGTAAAGTCCAGACACAAGTTTGGGAATCTGTATGAAAAATGATGCTCTAAGATGCTCTTCATTCATTTTGACTGAGCTAAGCTGTTTTGGATAGAACACTCGCCAAACATTTCATTCTCAAGATCTGCCTAACTGGTAGAGACTCCAAATTCACACCTGCAATTGTAGCAAAATGTGGTTTTAAAATAAAAACTGTATCAGTTTCAGCCCCCTAAGTATTAATGCTTTTTTTCAGACAAAATCCCATTGAAGTTTGTGGTTGTTCCATGACAAAATCCAGAAATATTCTTGAAGTATGAATGCATTTGCAAGATAGTGTTATATATTAATTTCTAATATATGACAAGGTATTGCTGAATACCTCCTCAGTTATTTATAAGCAAAACAGAACCCATTTCAGGAAAATAGCATAAGGCCGACTCTCATGCTGAATTCTATGGCCAAATAATTACTTTTATTTCACTGAAGAAAAATCACGAAGCCTGCACTCAAATGGACTTATACACCCTTGTAGGTGGGTTAGTTCCAAGAACAGAGGATGGTATTAAGGGTATTAAGTGAGGCTAAAAATTTTCATGGCACTGAGGTTGCTTGCCAACCGATGGAGAATCCACTTCGAGGACCCATGAATCAATCCTTCGGGAAGCTATGGGCTGTATAATATTGAAAGTGCACACTGTACTTTTCTTTCTTTTTCTTGTCTTGCATCTCCATTGCTAGCTGTTCTTGGCTTAAGGGATAGAGTTACTGTATTTTAGAAAAGCATGCATTCATAACTGGAGTACCAACAGCCCAGTGGAATACAGCAATGGATATGATTTGAATAGATTCTGACAACAAATGTATAACATTGTCGCAGACATTAAAAGTTGTCAACACAAAAGGAGAAATGTAAAATGTGTGATGTACCAGAAGATATTCACTCCATTGCTAATTTCAAAAGAGCAAAACTAAATAGAAGTGTTTCAATTACCATTAAACATATGTATGTCAGGAGCACCTAAACTGAAAATAAGCAAGTCAGCTGTTTTATATAGACTAATTCAGTTTCCATTTGAGTTATTCTGTATTTGTCCTTAATTATAGTTTTAAATTACTTTTAAGCAACTAGTGTCATTTAACCATTTTATTGGAACATTATCCATTGATCTGATTATTTTTTGTCAGACATTTTCCAGACAGCCAAAAATGGAGATAAACCAACTTAGTTTGCTGAAAATCATTTTATGAATGCATTATGCTGAGATTTATTTGTATTATGTTATTTTAGATTTCTTTCCAGCTGTGTGTCTATATACACACTATCCTTAAGTGGGAAATAAACCATGATACATTTTTATTTTATTGCTAACTGGTTATTATACTCAAATAAATTGAATTGTGTACAGACTGCATGCAACCTATGCATTGAATCATACGACCTCAAAACAAATTTATAGAAATAACAGGTGTTTTTGGTTTGTATTCACTTGCAGCTACATTGTTAAATTGTGAATAACCCTTTTTTGAAAACTAAATATTTCTATTTCTTTGATTTTGCATGTGCTGAAAGTTCAAACCATGCCATTGTTTTGTTGTTGGCCACCATATAGCATTTGCACGATCATGCTCTGGGAACACGTTTCTTCAGCAGAGATGATGAATGGAACTAAATACATGACAATCCTTGAAGAAAAGGTTGAGAGGGTTTTGCTATGTGTGCAATCACATTGTTATTCTTTGAATAGGTATTATACTCCTCATAAAATTGGAGATGTTTAACTTCTTTTACAGAAAATGCTTCAGTTTAGACACTTTGTAAGTGATCACATAGCTCTTACAATACTTATGAAGTTAGATATGAAGAAAATTTTTTATATTTTTTATTTGTTTAACAGCAAATCTACATATTTTGAGATTTTTCTCTGCAGCAGATCACATAGCTATTATCATACTTTTTGTAGGTAAACATGTGTAAGTAGGGAATTTAGGCTGTTGCAGGATATTTCCCTTATGCTCAGCGGTAATCAGTCAATGAACAAAGCAAGTCATTTTGCATTTGCAATAGCTCTGAACCTTGCCATTGTTCTGTTGTGTGCAATGCGTCCTCTTGACACCCTGTATCCCAGAGGTCTTTGTGAATCCACAAGATCCAATTTGACTGAAGGAAAAGCAAATCCATTCTACAAGCTATCGTCTGCTCAGAGATGCGAGGAATTGAAAGCTTGCACTGTCTTGTGTCACTTCAGTCAAAAAACACACCAAGCAGAATCCAGACACGTTTTCTTACAGCCTTACCATTTTTCCACCTGCCGTCATCCATGCCCCACCAACAAGGGGGGTATTTTTCTCCACCCCTTTCCCCTGGAGTGGCGGTAACACTGAATGAGGAGGCATGGCTGCCTCAACAAAACACAGGAGAGGGAAGCCTCCTTCATGCCTCATTGACTTTGTTTTCTCTGGTTAATTTTTCCATTCTCCTCGCTTCCTGCCTCCTGTCCCTCAAAAGCACACGCGTGCACAACATGCACAGACAAACACACATTCCTTTGATCTTCCCCCTCCCCTTTCCACGCCTCAGCGTTTTTGATGGTGATTTTGACACACAGGCTGTCATGCAGCCGTTCTCTTGGAGGTGGCGATTAACAGATCTTTTGCCTTATGGGGTGAGATCAGCCGTCAAAACCCTACATAATTGGCTCAGTGAGGAAAAATACTTACATAACCAGTCTGCAAAAAGGGGAGGGAGAAAGCAAGTAGAGGGCGGACACTTTGGTCTTTGCAGCTGCCACTATTAAATGCCCATTAAAACGTTTGCAATTGATTCATTAATAAGAAACAAAATGCATCATAAAACCCAAAGAGAGACAAGAAACATAAACCACTCTGTTTATCAGAACATATGTTATGGCCCCATAGCAACAACAACAAAACAAAACAAAACAGTGCAACATGACAACATTAGCCAGTTGTGTTTAGCAATAAGCCACACAAAGGGACAAGATATAGCAATTGATCAAATTAAAGCTGAAAAACGCATATTTGATGAAGCCATTGTCATGTCTACACCTAATATTGAAAGGGACTTGAAGTCTGAGCCAAGGGTTTACATTGCTGAAGGCCTAATTATATGGATTGGCTGCAGTAGAGCATAGCCTATCAGCTCTGGGGAGAAATTAATTCTGGTACAGGGGAAGAGAGAGAGAGGTGCACAGGCTGCAGACTGCTTCACTGCTGTGAATTGATGGCTGCAGAGGCTGCTGTGATTGTGTGCGCAGGGTTCTGCTTCACTTAAAGCTACATGCAGCTCTACTGTAGGGTGTATTCTTTTTGATTTAGAAACTATGTCTAGCTCTGACACATGCGCGTTGAATTACAACAACAGCCATAAGCAAGATGTAAATGACGTTCCTTTGATTCACCGCCACGTTCTGGCACCCCTGTGTGCCTGTGTGACTTCTCTAGCTGAACTGTGTACATACACCACATTAGCTCTGTTCATTTCTGAATCAGCTGGTGGTCAAATTAATGCATATGAGTTCAAAGTACGCAGTGACTGTTGCCTTAAAAAGGCACTCTAAGGCTGCAAGCTTGTTTAAGTAAGATTTAGTTTTAAAGTAGCTATCTAACTACAAATGTGATTAATTAAAGTCCCTGGATTTTACAAAATAAAAATAAGTGATGTTTTTTTTCCCTTAAAATAGGCATCTAGTAACAGTAGATTATGTAAGAATAAAATTATGTTTACTTTAAATGTGACACAGCAGACTAGTAGAACATGTAATATATTTATCAGCTCTTTTCATGTTTGTCAAAATCTGCCATTACAACCAGAACAAATCATAGATAGCAGTTATTGTAATTTTGCTTTTAACAAAAATTAGGCAACAAAACTGAGAAAACTAATTTCCAGCAGGTTTTTTATAAATCGTTTTTTGTTTTATTACCAACGGTATTTCTTACTTACACATTACCAGTTCATTCCATTTTTTTTATATTTCATACTCATGTACTTAAACAATTTTCCATTGGAGTGAATTGTATTCATAAATGGTGGTGATAAATGGTCATAAAAATTATTAACACTCACATAAAAATTTATCCAATTGTATTTTATTGTCTGAAAACTATGATAAAATACAATTGAATAATTGTTTTTATTATTATTTTTTTTTTTTTATTATCTGAAAACTGGGGCTGCACGGTGGCACAGTTGGTAGCACTGTTGCCTTGCAGCAAGAAGATCCTGGGTTTGACTCCCGCCCAGGGGTCTTTCTGCATGGAGCTTGCATGTTCTCTCCGTGCATGTGTGGGGTCTCACCAGGTACTCCGGCTTCCTCCCACAGTCCAAAACATGACTGTGAGGTTAATTGGCTAAAAAGCCCTTAGGTGTGAATGAGTGTGTGCATAGTTGTTTGTCCTGTATGTCTCCATGTTGCCCTGCGATTGATTGGTGACCTGTCCATGGTGTACCCTGCCTCTTGCCTGCAGACTGCTGGACATAGGCACCAGCTTCCCTGCAACCCACTATGGAATAAGCGGTATAGAAGATGAATGAATATGAATTAATGTCTGAAAACTATGTTTTCATTTTATTTCCATTTATTTTGTTTTTGGGCCAAATGACTAAATATAACTGACTATAACTACAGAATCTACATTTCCTAATACAATAAACTATGAGAAAATTATAGAATAATAAAACTTTATATTGTTGCCCGTCAACGCGAATACAAAACCTTCCCCTATAGCAGCTATAAATTGACTCATGATCACGAAGAAAAATCCTAAAACAAAAAAGACACTTTACATACAGTGTTATTCTACTATCTGGTATTTCTTTTTAATCATTTACATTTGTTGGCATTCAGCCATGTGCAATGTCTCTATTTTCAGCATGGCATTTTGATGTTAGGGCATTTATGGAATGTGATGGCTTTGTTTGTACTGGTTGGAAATCTACCAGTTTTCCATTAAAGATAATTGGTCTATAATAATTTTTCATCAGGCCTTATCTTGTAGCACACTCATAATTGTTTATCAGCTAATGCTTATGGACCAAAATGGAGGGAATAATTTGTTATCACACAATTTGTGCATAGAAATTGTGTTTTTGAACATATGCTTTCAATCTCAACCCTTGGCTTTGTTTAATCAATTTGAACTGTGACTTGCAGTGCAGAACACAACAATCATACTATAAATTAGCAAACCGTGTAAATTGAAGACATGACATGCAATATTTAAGATTTAAGCCTCTCGGGTACCTGTACTAGACTCTTCCTACCTTTTGTAAACTATGACTGTTGTAGGTTGCAGGTGGCTGCCATGTTGCTGAATATTTTGGACCAGTGAAACTGGTCTATACCCTTCCACCAATCTATACTGATTGTATAGATTGGTGGAAGGGAAATCAAACAGTCCAAAATCTCTGCTGTGTACTTTTGCACCAAATCAAAATGTGCAACAATATCTGTGATTTGGACACTTGTTACAAAGACTCTTGTGGATAGTGCCAGAAAATGCCATGCAGAGTGCTACAATGTTGTTTAAAGCAGAAAAAAAGAATAGTTTTTCGGCCAGTGAAAGCATCCTGCCTCAGCACCCTGTTAATTGGCTGAGTTTGAGGCTATTTGGCTGGTAACCACTGCACAGTCTGATTGCTGTCAACACAAATCAGCATGTAATATGCTCTGTGTTGTATCTTGAATAGAGAGGCAGACACCCCACGATGTCCCTTCTTCCTGTAGCTAAACACAAATAAATTACTTATGCCCAGTCTTTTTTACGGTTCAGTAATCCAGATAGAGTCGGTGGAACTCCGAGAGCAGTTTGGCAAACATTCCTATGGCCTGCAATTTCATGCTTCCTTCCTTGTACATAACTTCCAGGGCTCAGGCTGCCAATGGCTGACAGACGCCGGTTTTGTATACACACTAAAAAAGCCTGAACTGCCCAAGCAGAACATTCTGCCTTGCGATCTGTCTCATAGCACTTCCATGTTATCAGTCCAGTCAGCCTGACCAGTGTTTTATTTATGTGTACCATCACCTTTTTCTCTTGCATTGGGGTGACAGGTGTCGATGGATTTTCTAAGAAAATCCCCTTGGCACCTCTGTTTTACTTATGCTAAGCTGCAGGATGGCTTTTGTAGTTGGCAGGTTTGATTGGTGGTGTGTTGTTTAGGGTGATATGGACTACATCAAGCTGATGCACATTTGTGATAAGATCTTGTGGCATGAGTTTTTGCAATATTGAAATGCCACAATATTTTCAATTCAATTCAGTTTTATTTATATAGCTCCAATTCACAACACATGTTGTCTCAAGGCACTTCACAACAGTCAGGTACATACATTCCTATTAATCCTAACAATTGAACAGTGCAGTCGGAGTTAGCTTTTTATTCAAATTGGATAAAAAGTTTTCCTATCTAAGGAAACCCAGCAGATTGCATCCAGTCAGTGACGTGCAGCATTCCCTCCTCCTGGATGAGCATGTAGAGACAGTGGACAGTCACTGGCGTTGACTTTGCAGCAATCCCTCATACTGAGCATGCATGTAGCGACAGCAGAGAGGAAAAACTCCTTTTTAACAGGAAGAAACCTCCAGCAGAACCAGGCTCAGTGTGAGCGGCCATCTGCCACGACTGACTGGGGGTTTGAGAGAACAGAGCAGAGACACAAAAAGAACACAGAAGCACTGATCCAGGAGTACTTTCTATGGGACAAAAAAATACTTTAAGCTGGTTTGGGTGTCACAGTTAAGTAGGCCACATCCCCATTTTTTTAAATTCAGCATTAGTTTTGACATCTTATTTACAGAGGTTTTACTATTGAATGTTTCTGCGATAGGAATGACTGCTTTTTGTTGTTTCTGGAAGCACAAATGAAAGATAAACAACGTTCTACTTTGGGTTACAGTGCTCTCAGCTGCTTTCGCAGATGATCTTCACAGTTAATTCCCTATGTTGTGTCTTGCTATTTTTCAATCATGTGATGTAATATTTGGCTGGAGTATGTATTGTAAGAATTATGATTATTGATTACTTAATATTTATCAAGAATTATAATTTAAAATCATAATCTGAAATAAAATTATTTCTTAACCTTACTGTTTAATAAACCGTTTCTCCGTAGGTGGAAGACCTTCGACCTTATTTTGACAGACATATCAATCTTGCTCAAAATAAACACAAAAGCTTTCCCTTTATCTACGTGAATATTTATGAAATCAACAGCCCTGATACATGTTGCTATTCTGATTCAATAATATTCACGTAATCAAGCATGCACAAATTCTATACAAAAGGGTTAAAATAACAAACTAAACAAGATAAAACAACACTGAGTGTGTATGAAAGTCAAACCAGCAGTTATGGCAAAAACAAGGGAAAATATGCTACTGGGCGAAGCTTTGGGAGCGGCCTCCACCAGGCTGCAGTCATAAAACCCCCAACGTTGGAGCTCAGTGAAACACAAAGGGTCACAAAACGTTAAGGCGGCAACCAGTGGAAAAACACTAAGAGTGAAGACAACGGAATAGTGAGCAGTCCACCTTTAAGTTCACCTGAGTCTGAGCTCAGGTGTTCAAACACAGTGAGACATGCACAGCTTCAAAGCGCAGCGGCTTTCAGAGTCCAACAGTAATCAAAGTTTCAGTAAGACATTGCATGCACATACAACTATAAGTGGCGATTCTAAAATCCTACTCTATCCTGCCCAAGCTATTTCTAATAGAAATAAAAACAAAACGGGATTACTTGGTGTTGTCTTATCTGGAGCAGGTGGAGGGGGGGGGGATTTGTTACGCATCTGTAACAAACTCAAAGACGGCCGGCCTTCCTCCTTTGGCAAAAGGAGAAAAATATGACAGACCATCAGCAGTCGACTGGAAAAAAAAAAAAACAAAGAGGAAAATTTCGTCTCCTTGGAAACCCTCCGTGGGTTTTTCTTGGGTTACGTGTTAAATCCACGCCTTTGATCAATAAAGTAAAGTTTACTGGTTTTCTTATCCCAGAAAACTTAGCTCGTTGATCTTTTCATGAGTTTAGCCAGTGAGGAGAATTAATGAAAAGCCCCGTGTGGGTTCTTCTCCAGAATGATGCGCCTCCGTTGCATGGTAACTGTGTCTTGGTTTCCAGCGGGAGAAAAGCAAAGGTGGGGCGTCTTCCGTGTCCTTATATAGCCCACTGTGACGTCAGAGCTGTGACGCCCCTTCCTATCAGCTGCAATGCCCGCTGGGAGTTGTGGTAGCAGACGATATTGGGGTATATAGTAGCAGATGACAGTGGCGAACAAATGGTCCAACAGTATCTTCACAAAACATGATTTGCAATTTGAGATCATTAAATTTGTTCCGGAATCTAATTCACTGATGAGTTTTAATTATCAGTCAGAAAACTGATAAAGGCAAGACAAAGAGGAAAATTGTTTTCTGATTTGTTGATATTGTTTTATTTGCTGGACCATTTGTTGCTGAATGTTGGACCATATGTGCGCCACTATGCCTTCCAGCATCAGCTGCCATTATGTACCCCAGGATAGGGTGCTACCACAACTCCCAGCAGGAATTGCAGCTACTGCCACAACTCACAGCAGGCATTGCAGCTGCTACCACAACTCCCAGCAGGAATTGCGTCGCAGCTCTGATGTCACAGTGGACTATATAAGGGCACCGGAGACGCCCACCATTGCTTTTCACGCTGGAAACCGAACCGGTATCTGGCAACTGAAGCGCATCATTCTGGAGAAGAAAATCCCATGTGGACTTTCATTCATTCTCCCCCATTGGCCAACGAGAAGAAAAATTCATGAAACAAGTTCCTGGAACAGGAAGGCCAGAAAACTCAACAAATTAAGTTTTCAAGAATAGGAAGGCTTGTAAGTTATTCTTTACCGATCGAAGACGTGGATTTAACACATGACCAAAACCCACGGAGGTTTTCAGGGAGACAAAATCTTCCTCCTTGTTTTTGTTCCAGTCGACTACTGACGGACGTCTTATTTTTCCACTTCTCTGAGTTAGTTACGGATGCATAACAACTCCCCCTCTCTCTCTCTCTCCCCTCCCTCCTTCATAGGAGGCAACAACAAGTAATCCGTTTTGTTTAATTTCTATTAGAAATAGCTTGGGCAGGATAGAGTAGGATTTTAGGGGGATTTAGAATTGCCACTTATAGTCCAATGTGTTCCAAGTATATGTGCATGCCATATGTTATTGAATTTTGATTATTGCTGGACTCTGAAGCCGCCGAGCTTCGCAAGTTGTGTTTTACTGTTTGCAAACTTGAGCACAGGTACACTGTAACATTGGACTGCTAGAACTTCATGGTGGAAACTCACCATCTCTTTGTATGCACCATGCATGTTTTTTTTTTTTACTTGTTGCCACCAAAAGTTTTATGACTCTCTGTGTGCTCACTGAGCTCCCAACTTTGGGGGTTTTATGATACTTTGCGCCTGGTGGGGGCCGCACCCAAAGCTTTGTTCAGCACCATATTCTGTCTTGTGTTGCCATAACTGCTGGTTTGATGTCATACACACTTAATGCTGTTTTATTTTATTTAGTTAGATATTTTACCCCTTTTGTGTAGAATTTTGCATGTTTGATTAGGTGAAGATTATTGAATCGGAATAGCGAGTTGTATCAGGGCTGTTGTTGTAATAAATATTCACATAGATAAAGAGAAAGTGTTTGTGTTTATTTTGAGCAAGAGTGATTTGTCTGTCAAAATAAGGTCGAAGATCTTCCACCTACGGAGAAACGGTTTATTAAACAGTGACATCTAGTAATAGTATCAATTATTATTGAGAATTTAACAATTGTAATTATCAAGGGCTTTGAGCCACAATTACAACACCAGAGGACATCTCTGATTTCGATTCATAAATAAGGATTTTTGGTTAAGAAATTTATTTTTCTCAAATTATGATTTTAAATTATAATTCTTGATAAATATTAATTAGTCAACAATCACAATCCTTACACTCTGTAACGAAGCAGAACTTCATGTCGGTTCCTTTTTGCTTTAATTTAATGCCAATCAAACTTACTTGAATGGAGACACTGTCAGTTATCAGTATTTGTTATTAATCGTAAGCTGATATGCAATTCTTATGGTATGATATACATGACTAATAATGTTGTGGTGTATTTACACATAAATGTGAAAATAAAACACAAAATGATTGAAATTGATTTTATTTAATATTTTAAAACAACAATTACTCTTACTCCTTCAAAAGTTGCTATCACACAGTTTCCTAGCTTGCTTTAAATGTTGTCATATCTTAAAAAATATCAACTGTGGGTCTACATATATAAAATTTATGCACATTATGAGAAACCTCAAGGGTCATCAAGTCTTTTAAGTGTGTGTGTCGCTTTTACGCACCCCCTTTTTGTACAGTGCATGTGTGATTCGAGGAAGAGTGTAAAATAAAGTGTACTACTCAGTCATGGTGTATACATGCCACCTCCCATGGTGCCCTTAAGCTATCAAATAATTATTCGCTGAATTTATCAAGAAGTAGGCATTCAGCATCCCAATGTGAGTTGAATCTTTAGCAGTGCAGTCTGCATACAATAACATGACATTAAGCAATTGTATTAGTTGGGTAATTGCTGACGCATTTGAGTTGCACCTGTGTCGGCTCTGTAGCAGCGGCATATAGAATTTTTCCAAGCTCAGCTGGAGATGAAATTGTATTTCCTACACTGTTAAATGTGTAGGATGTGGCTCTCCTTATGCTTTCAAGCCATGACTGCCTGTTCTTTGTGACGATAAATATTTTAAAACAGCTATATTTGTCATTCTTCTAAGCAAGGCAAAAGGCTAGTAGCATTCATTGAGCCAGTGTTTAGCAACAGATGGGGGAGTGTGCCTAATGCACACTAATACAACTACAGTCGTTACAGCATCTACTTAAAATGACTTTAAACCATATGAATGATATGGTGAAATATTTTGAGACTGTAACTTTTTGAATACCTTGATACTGATTACAGGTATTTACCTACTTATCCACAGAAGATGCGTTATGCCTTTTTCTCTCAACTTTGTGATGATGGACTAAAGCTTTTCTAACTTGGATTTATACTCCCCTTTTTTATGTTTTTTAACTTTAGTTGTGCTCACCACTACACGCTGTCAGCAAATACATTTTTTAACCTTATTTCTTGTTTGAAACTGGCCTGCTGGGAAAACAGACATAGGATTTTGACTACTTCTGACTTATTTACATTGGCAGGTTCATGAATATGCATTACATTCTTTACCACTTATATAAATGTTATATATTTGATTTTTTTTTTGCTGAATAGTTTTTTGTATCTGTGTATATGCATACTGTATATATACAAACACATTAACAGCTTTTAACAATTCTGAACACTGATGTACCATCTGTTTTTCACTTTGTTGTGATGACGCATTTTCTTTCTTGTATGCACAGTCACAGTTCAAGGTGACAATTGCTGCTGCAATTGGCTGTCATTTCCAAATGTTGATTCATTCCCAGCCAAATTCCACACAAGCTGTTTGCTTGCTGTTCAAAGCACTTTATCTTGAGCTTAAGCTTCAGAGGCTTTAACTCGGTTTTCGGCAACCTGCTCAAAATTCTGCCTCTAATATTACAAACTCTGCGTGGATAAATAAATGAAAAATATGAATAAAGAACATATCACTCAAACATTCTTGAATCATGTTTGTCTACCTTTTTGTTTGCTGAAGAGAATGGCTTTTTAATTTGAGGACATGCTTTCAGATATTTAAACATATTTGCTTTTAGCTTTTATTAAGTGTTACACTATACGTTGAGCTGCATTGCTGTGTGGAGTACAGAGGTGGACTGTCTGCATTTATCCTTAAATGCCTGTCTTTTGATAAATACGTGTGTTAGGAAGAGCTATGCATTGGGGGTGAACCACTATTAGATCACAACACTCCTTCACGCGCACCATTTCTGTCAATCGGGGTTAATGTTTTGACACGCCCGTTGATGGAGACCATGGAGGAGGATGGAGTGAAAAATTATTAAATTATGTCCACATACTGGAAGGCTTACATTAAAATCAAATGAATAAAACTCTATTTCACCAATCGTGAGGCTACTAATAATAAGGAGACTACTTAGTTATCAGTGAGTGTGAAAGAAAGTTTATTTCTTCATGCTTCTTAAAGTATTCGTCTGCAAATCTTTTAGGGGGTATCTATCTGCCAGCTTTGCAAATATAAAGGCTAAAATTTCTGCCCCTTCGTTTGTACAAAATAGCTTAAATTGAGTCAAATTCAATAATGAGTGTCTGAGAATAGAAATTTGAAGAACCTGCCACTCATATTTTCAATTTAATATAGCTCTGGGCCATTCTAACACATGAACATGCTTCACTCTAAACCATTCCATTGCTGCTCTGGCTGCATGCTTAGGGCCAATGTTCTTTATTGCCTTGCATGTAGCTTTATTCATCTTCTCATCAACTCTGACCAGCTTCTTTGTCCTTACTGAGACAATGCATCCCAACAGCTTGAGGCTGCCACCTTCACATTTCACTATGGTGACAAATACTTAGTCAAGCTACAGTAAACATATTTCACTAAAAAGAAATTGGCTTCAGTTTACATTCATGGCATTAAAGCAGCAACGATATTTGTATATTGCTGTTAAAACTTTCTGGAAAGAAGAATTTTATTGAGAATCAAGCTTGAGTCATGTTTCTTCTAACTTAAATATTCTATTATAGCTTTGGTCGTAAGTTGAGTGTCGTTCCTCTCCTGAAAAGTGATCCTCCACCCCAGGCTTGTCTTCTTGTGGAGCCTCCCACAGGTTTTGTGCCAGGAGTGCCCTGTGTTTACTTCCATTAATGTTCCCATCAACTCTGATCAGTTTTCCTGTGACTGCTGAATATATATATATATATATATATATATATATATATATATATATATATATATATATGTTATGGGTGTGTGGGTGTTATTGGGTGTATACACACTTTCCACACTTTTGTCTCTCTTACAAACCAATTGCAAATACACTAAGCAGGTGGTGCAACCCTAAACAGGCAATGATTTGGCTTGAATTAGATGGCAGACACTCTCTGAAGTCCAGTGGGGCTGAACACTACTGGTTCCAGCGCATATCTCGTGTCCGACTGGTGTTTCAATTCACTTGGAGTTATCACACCGGTTTGGCAACTTTTCTTTTTAGGCAGAACCTGTAAGTACCTGTGTGCTAATGAAACTGGCAGCTTTACCTCAATACCCCTGGTAAAAACACCACTTACCTCCCACATGATACATTTGCTAAATCCTTCTAATGTCCTTGTCTATTACTTTTTTTTTTTTTTTGTCTATATTCTCTCACTCTTGCCAAGCAGTGCTGATAACAAGCTGTACCGAGAGTAAGGCCAAGCAAGGACTTTTGCCTTGCTTTTGCATGCATCACTGTGACTGAATGAGTGCTGTTTTTTCTGCTGTGCGTGAGCAGTCTGAGTGGCTTGTAATACTGTTTCCTCTGATTCATGAGGAGCAGCAGGCTTTGGTGAGAATGCTTTTAATGTGTCTCAACCTGAGTTAATTTTTGTAGGCCAACAGGGATAAATTTACAAAGACTTCGCACCCGTCTGGGTCCGAGGGTGGGAAAAGAAAAAATCTGAACTTAATCAGAGCTTTTGTTTCATTTATTGAAACAGAAAGAGGTATTCATCAATGGGATTAACTGATGTCCCCTGGTGGGTTTCTAAAAGCCATTTATCCTTAATGTAATCTAATTATTTTTGTTGTGCTTACAGATTTGTCTCTAATTTATTCATCACAGGTGTTGTTAATAAGTTATCAGCCTGAAGAGATTCCCTTTAAACAAGTTATTTTGCAATCATGGCTTAAATCAAAATGAGATTATCTGTTGGCTATCCCTTCACCTCATAACTGTCTGTATATACAGAGCCATTTAATAAATTAGAATATTATCAAAAACTTCATCAATTTCAGTAACTCAGTTCACTAGGGGAAACACATTATAATGACTTATTACACACAGACTGATGTTTTAAAGCCACTGTTTTTGTTAATTGTAATGATTTTCCGCTTACAGGTCATGAAAACATGACATTTTAGATTAGACAAAAAAAAAAGACAGATATATGGACTTCAAAAAGTATATTTTATACCTGCGCTAAGGATTGTTACTTTCAAACCTTTAGTCTTACAAACAAGCCTCATCAGAATGCATATTTTAATTTAATAGTAACCATTATAGAAATGCCTGCATTTTTCATTATTTCTCATCTGCCCAATTGCCTAAAGTACATTTGTAGTTGACATAAAACACTAGGTAATTCATATCAAGATACTGTCTATAGTAAAGAATTGTTGCCCTTTCCATGCAACAATCCTTGCATTGCAATGGTCAGCAATATCAATGTTTGCAATATTGCAACCACAAAGGACGGCTTGGATCTTGGCTCCTGCATTGAGTTCCTGTGGGGCAGCAGGACGCAACGCAAATCTCGCAAGGGAAGGTTGTTTTAAGATTACTGTGGGAGTGGGTGGCCTACAATAGACACTGGGTTCCAAGATTGTTGGAAGGATGGGACGTACAGGTGAGGTTGGTAATAAACCGGAGAAAATAAAATTGTTTATTAAAATAATATAATTACTAAATTGATTAATTATTCAGATTTGTTTATGAATTAAAATATGCCCAAGTGTTATGATCAAACACCAAATAGTTTTTTACTCCTCTTTGCATGACTATTTTTACTTCTACTTGAATAAAAATATATTAAAATACTGCTAATCTAATTTTAGCACAATGTTTGGCCACTTTACCCACCTCTGCCACGAATAACGCTTTTTTTTGTGCTGTCAAGGCTTACAAGGTTCATTTTGAGTGTGAATCCAGTGCATCAATTGAGAGAGCATTTGATGTCTGTCAATACATTTTAGAAGACAACCACGGTGGCCTGAGACCAGAGTCTCAGGCCACTAAGCAATACACTCTTTCTGCTCAGTAATCTCAAGTAAGTCAGATGTCCCAGTTTCATTTAACTGTCATATTTTTATTTATTTGTGTATTCTGAGCCATTGTTTTGTTTATTGTTCAGCAATTTCAAATTTTGTCTATTTTTTTCAATCATTTCTTGGGAGTTGGATCTGTTTTTGTGATGTTGTGTAATGTTTGTTTTAACAATTTTCTTAATTTTATATTTTATTCTTCCTACTCAAATTAATTAGTTTTTGTTTTAGCACTTATCTTATATGAGAATTTGTGATTCTTAGCGGAAAGATTTTTGTTAAATGTGTATTTTATTAATTCTGCTCTTTTAGTGGATAAACCTGCTAAAAGTCAAAGAAAATGGTTGGAGAATTTCACTGATGGAAAATAAATAAGAGTAAGTAAATTAGGGATGACTGTAATTGACATTGTCATCTTCACAATATTTGGCAATAGTAGTAAAATAGGTTGTTTTACTGATATTGTGCAGGCTTCTAACTAAAACATAGTGATTTCAGCATAAGCCATTGATAAGATAAACACATGTTTTTTTTTAAGATTTTGTGGCACCAGTGGCTTTTATTCATTTATTTTATTTAAAATGTATAAGAGACAAAACAGGCAGAGAGAGAAAGGGAGATGACATGCAGCAAATGTCCGAATGTGAGGAGTCGAACCTTGGACTTGGAAGTGGCAGACACAGCAGGGAAACTGACCCTGATTTTTGATTCTGCTAATAATTTTTTTGGTCACTTTGGTGCACTTCTAAACTGTATATTGAGCATTTAATTTTTAGCCCAAGATGGTCAGTCAATCAATAAGAAAGAGTAAAAAAAAAAAAAACAACTTACTTCATCCTTGAATGATAGAATCCTATAATTGTTATACCATTTATACCAAGCCACACACAATATGAAAAACATTAATGACACGCCTACTTACATATTTGGCAGACCTTTTAGATTCACAGTATGGCATAACATTACCACAGTAGCTTTAGAATATCTTGGTTCAGACTGTCCTCATAATGATTCAAATCTGTAGTTCTGCTCACACTTTCTGATCTCTGCTAATTAGCATTGTATGAAAAAGTATGAGTGGCTGTTTTTTTGTGCAAAAATAAAAAAGTGCTTTTTGAAACAGCTCTTTTTCCCCAAACTTCCATCCATGAAAGGGATACAATGTCTCAATTGATTTGTTTCCAAAAGTATTAATTTTGTGTGCTCAGTCAAAAATTGTTAGAGAATTGTGTGTACTTGTCAAAATTGTTTGAAACACTATAGTGTTTGAGATGTCTACAGACATTTCAAAATGAGCCCTGCTATCAGTGTGGATACAAGCATACACAGATTTATGTGACTGTTTTGGAGTTTTACATTGTGGAGTAACCACTGTGCATCATGTCATGCTTCGACAATACACATCACTCAAACTGCATGCAGATAAAGTTCATGAGAGTTTGGCAGCTTAGAGAAGACATTCCCACAGTTTGATGGCTGAGTTAGACACTGTATCAATGGCTCCACACAATACAAACTCCATACACTCTTATTACTGTAAACAATACTAGATGTTTTACCCTTCTATGTTTTTCCATGTAATGGGGTATTGCAATTGCACCAGCCATTTTATTAGGTACTTGCTAATACCAGGTTGGAACCCTGTTTTTGTCTTCACAACTCCCCTAATTCTTTGTGGTATAGATTCAACAAGGGGTTGATAAAACTGTACAGAGATTTTAGGCTTAATCAGTGATGACACTTGAATCCCTTTCTTCCCCTTTATTATGCTCATCTTGAACATCAGCAAGTTGTCTTCACTACATCTAAATGCCTAAAAGCATTGAGTTGCTAGGTAAGCAAGTACCTGCTATCTATATGTTACCTTCACAGTGCTCCTTAAAGACACCATGAACATTTAAACATGATTAAAATAAAACATAAGTTAAAAAAAAAAAATTTATGATACATTTAAGAAAAAAATTAAAGGGAAAATGGGGTTGTCTGATGTTGATTTCTCTCACATGGTCTACAAAAGTACACCATCGCCTACTGACGTATTGAAAATAGATGAAAGAACAGATGTGGATTGTCAAGTGCCCTGTGACATTGCAAACGTGTGGCAGAAGACATTGGGCCAGACAACAAATTACCAAAATACTAAACCTTTCAGGGATAAGTAAAAAAAAAGCTTACAGAACAGGACTAGTTCTAACCATGTATAGATGGCAGACTGCTGTATATAGTTTATAGCTACCATGGTCAATGTTTCTGAATTTACATTCTCAATAATCAGGGCATTGTTATGTTTCCATTAGAGCTGCATATTTTAAATTACAGTTGTTGTTGCAATATCAATATGTGGAAAATTGCATTTACCAAGGACGGCTTGGATCCAATGTTTGTTGAGTTGATATGTTTAAAGTACTATGCATTTATGCTCTGTGCAGCGCTAATTTATTTGGCCAGGTGGAGTTTCCCAGCATTTAATGCCCATACCTGATAGAACATTTAGTGTCTGGGGTGCTAAAGCCTTTTAGAGAATGGTCGGAACACTGTGAGGATGGAAAAGAAAGAGAAAATTAATAAAAAACCAGGTTAATTGCAACCAATCTTATCACAGCAATATTCCCCCAATTAAATTAAAATAGCATATTTACTTAATATTGTTTAGCCCTAGTTTCTATGCTTCGAAGCTTGGGATAAAACTGCGATCAGCAGAAGTAGCTGGGAAACACAGTGGAAAAACAAACCACATATTTCCTTCAACTAACCCGAAGTCCCCAAATCACATGTCAGTTAAGTTTTGTCCGCTCTTCTAATCCTTGATCTTTTAGATGTTTCCTGCAATTTATAAAAAGAAAAATCAATAAAATATACAGAGGAAAATGCCCTCCTCTATCTTCATCTTGGTTACTTTGAACACACCAAAGCTCACAAAAGGTACTAGTAGTCATCTCACTGATCCCAGAAGTCACAAAAAGAAAAAAAAAAACTTCAGTTGCTAGGTACGAAGACCATCCCCTCTACAGTGCTCATATATGCCCTCAGTAGTTCCATATGCCCAGTGAGCTGCCAAAAGAATGGACAGGCAAGCTCAGTGACTGCCAATCTGCAGATGCAGGAGCTGTCTGCTCATGCATATTAAACCCACGCCACCTGCTCGTCGTACATCACGCCCTGCATTCTCGGCCCCAGGAATTTTAATCAGCTACACTGACAAGAAGCCACTCTCCAGTCCATGTAGGTGAATCTTTTAAACTCCTCCCCCGCCCCCTTGACTTGATTTTTCCTGCAGAGATGGCAATGCATCCTGCACTTCTGATTTCCTGTTAGGTGGTTGAGTGGCAGGGAGAAAGGGGGGAAATAAATGACTGCTGTGGTTTTAAAATATGATTATTTCCAGTGGTGTTTGGTTAGTTTTATCAGATTGTTTCTCCTGCTCCTCTTCTCCAGTCATCCTCATACACATGTGGACAAAATTGTTGGTGCCTCTTGGTTAATGAAAGAAAAACCCACAATGGTCACACAAATAACTTGAATCTGACAAATGGTAATAATGAATAAAAATCCTATGAAAATGAACAAATGAAAGTCAGACATTACTTTTCAAACAATATTATTTTAAAAAATAAACCCTTGAAAAATGATGGTACCCCTGAAAATAATGTGACCAAAGGAACATGTTAAATCAAGGTGTGTCCATTAATTAGCATCACAGGTGTCTACATTCTTGGCATCAGTCAGTGGGCCTATATATAAGGCTACAGGTAGTCACTTTGCTGTTTGGTGACATGGTGTGTACCAGACTCAACATGGACCAGAGGAAGCGAAGGAAAGAGTTGTCGCAGGAGATTAGAAAGAAAATTATTGACAAGTATGTTAAAGGTAAAGGTTATAAGACCATCTCCAAGCAGCTTCATGTTCCTGTGACTACAGTTGCATATATTATTCAGAAATCTTTGATTCATAGGACTGTAGCCAACCTCCCTGGACGTGGCCGCAGGAGGAAAATACGAACAGTAACAAAAGAGCCCAGAAAAACTTCTAAAGAGATTAAAGGTCAACTTCAAGCTCAAGGAACATCAGTGTCAGATCTCACCATCCAACGTTATTTGAGGCAAAGTGGACTTAATGGAGATGACCAAGGAGAACACCATTGTTGAAAACCATAAAAAAGCCAGACCGGAATTTGCCAAACTACATGTTGACAAGCCACAAAGCTTCTGGGAGAATGTCCTATGGACAGATTAGACAAAAATGTAACTTTTTGGCAAGGCACATCAACACTATGTTCGCAGATGGAAAAATAAAGCATATGAAGAAAAGAACACTGCCCCTACTGTGAAACATGGAGGAGGCTCAGTTATGTTCTGGGGCTGCTTTGCTGCATCTGGTACAGGGTGTCTTGAATCTGTGCAGGGTATAACGAAATCTCAAGACTATCAAGGGATTCTATAGAGAAATGTGCTGGCCAGTGTCAGAGAGCTTGGTCTCAGTCGCAGGTCATGGGTCTTGCAACAAGATAATGACCCAAAACACACAGCTAAAAAAAACAAAGAATGGCTAAGAGGAAAACATTGGACTATTCTGAAGTGGCCTTCTATGAGCCCTGACCTAAATCCTACTGAGCATCTTTGGAAGGAGCTGAAACATGCCGTCTGGAAATGGCACCCTTCAAACCTGAGACAACTGGAGCAGTTTGCTCATGAGGAGTGGGCCAAAATACCTGCTGAGAGGTGCAGAAGTCTCATTGACAGTTATAAGAATCATTTGATTGCAGTGATTGCCTCAAAAGGTTGTGCAACAAAATATTAAGTGAAGGGTACCATCACTTGTGTCCAAGCCTGTTTCATGGATTTATTTTTTTTAATAATTCTGTTGAAGCATGTTTGAAAAGCAATGTCTGATTTTCATTTGTTCATTTTCATAGAATTTTTATTCATTATTACCTTTGTCAGAATGAAGTTATTTCTGTGACCATTGTGGGTTTTTCTTTCATCAACCGAGGGGTACCAACAATTTTTTCCATGTGTGTAGGGAGAGAAATTGCTTGCATCTTTTTGAATCTTTTTGAAGGTTTGGTTGAAAACATTCCTTAAAACATATTTTCTTCTCTCTATGCTATTTCATTATTTTACATCCAGGAGAGTTCTATTATATGTTATTGGAATAAATAGAAATTTTGATAGATACCTGAGGACAGGAAAAAGAATCCCCTAAAAAAATATCTCAACACTAAGAACATGACATTGTAATTCACACACAAAAACTCTCTAGCTTCAGTCATCATGTCAGAGAAGATGTTACAGTAAGCAAATTAAGACACAATTAGGTACCCCTCTGACTGCAGCTCTCAGTCATTCTGCCAGTTAATGCTGGTGCAGCACATTCCTCAGGAACCCTCAGGATGAATATTTTATGCCATCTTTTTAAATATAGCCTTTTTATAAAAAAGGCAGATGGAGTCAGGCACTGCCAAGATGGTACAGAGTGTGCTATCAGCGGTCTGGTAACAGTTAACTGCACATTAATAGGCAAGCCAAGCATGCAGCATTTGATTCATTATTTTTTGGCCTATTTGATGAGTTGCAATTCAAATTGTCTGGTATATTAACAAAGTGATTTTCATGGAAATAAATATTTTGATGAACACATCATTTCTACAGTCATGGCCGAACGTTGTGCCAGTGGCACAGATGTTTTGTGGCTTCAACATCCCTTTTTTAAATGTTAAAGTATAATTTAAAACATTTCATAATTTTTAAAGACTACTATGAAATGGATTCAATTTATGTGAATACTCAACTCTTCTTCAGACGTTTTTCAATTTATTCTGGCATGGTGGATGTCAGGCTCCCAAATGCCAAATACCAGCAGATGGTGACCCATTGTTGTCAATTAGTGCTTGGAGAACTCAGTTTGTTGGTTTCTGCTTATCCATCTGTTTTCTTTTGAGAATGTACCATGGGCTCTCAATGTTGTAAAGTTCTCTGGAGTTTCAGAATACCAAATTCTTTCTATAAACAACTTCCAACAACTTCCAACAATTCAGTTTCTGATTGAAAACGGATTGTTGGAAGTAGTTGCTGTTGGATTATGTTTCAGTACCACTCTATTCTTGATAATGTTCTTAAATGGAAGGGAGGTTAAGAAATCTCTGATGGCAACACTATTCTTTAGCGCACCCCTTAGGAGGAGATGGCCTTTGGGAGTCTCTTCAGTATCCTAAAGCTTTCCTTACTGCATGTGTACCTCCTAACTTGAAGTTCTCAACGAGCCACAAAATTATCTGCCATGTTTAGCTACTAGCTACAGGTAGCATAAGTGTTACTGTTTGACCAGCATTTGTTTACATGACGCAGCTCAAAATGCCGTAAAGGAAGTTTAACCTCATGTGAAACATAGATTGATGAATCTGTGTTTGATTAATCCGCGGCTTCAAGGACCCGGATGTGTGATAACAAAACACTGAATTTTGGAATTGAAATTTAATTTTAGAACTGAAAATGAAAGTAGTTAAACTGAAATTTTAATACAATGAAATACATTTTCACAGCAAATGAATTCAGTTTCCAACCGATAAATTCAGTTTCAATTTAGTGAAATTCATTTTCAGGCCAATGCATTTAATTTCAAATTACAGTCTGAGCAAATAAAATTCAGTTTCTGATGGCACATGTTTTTGCCCATACTTCTCGTCCGATCACTCATAACTTCTGTGCATAATAATTTTATGTGTTTTAGCATGTTCCTGTGTGCATTGTGCTTTCTTTTGTTTCACAGCCTAATTCATGATGATTGTCTTCTAAATATTGATAAATAATTTACAAGCATCCTCAAGGAGAACCACAGGTATGTATATTTCAACAAAACTCTAGATAGTTTTAATTCCACTCTCATCTCCCTCTTGTCATGTCTCATAGTCTAAATGTAATATATTTGCTTTTAGAAAAGTGGTAAAGTGACCATCTGGATTAAATATTTATTTGTTTCATTGAGATGTTTGTTTCTGCTTCTTATTGTCTTATTTGCTCTGTAAATCGAGATAAAGAGAATAAAGTGCATCACTTTGCAGTTGGAGTTAGGGAGACACCCATCCTATTCTTGAAAGCCTTTATGTGTTTCCCCCAGAGAGAATGACTGTATGTTCATAGCTGTTCTGACAGCTACATTTTAGCTTAGTAGTTTAACTAAAGCAGTAGCGGTGGGCGGTACCCGCCCCCCCCCCCCCCCCCCCCCCCTTTCCTGAAATCAACCCACTAAAAAAACATACAAATCCACTTTGAAACACAGAAACATAGTAATGTACTACAGAAATGGTGGAATAATGGGCACTTGAAACAACACAGTAAATTGCATGTTTGTTTCATTTCATGAGAACATAGGCAGTAACATCATCCTCTCCCTCCTGGTGGTACATTATGTTAATTACACCACAAATTACAATCAATGAATCAGGACAAATTATCTGTCTGGTTCTATATTACAGCATGTGGGCTGTGAAGACAAATTAGCACAGGAGATATTGTCTCTAATAATATTGGCCTGTCTTTGAGCATTCTTATGAACATCATTACTAATCCTGGCCTTACAAGGGAAGTCAATAACATTTGGCAGATTACATTCAGAAACTGCTGCAAGAAGCTCTGCAGACCAAAAGCAGAGACTGAGTCACTGTTATGATTCATATTTCTAAAGGTTGACTACAGTATGAGGGTATAATAATCCTCAAAATATTTAGAAGTGCTAAATATAACCAGGAATTTAGTCGGTCTCAACATATTTTTGCCACTTTTGGGTCCGGAAATTGTAGAGATATTATAGATATTGTTTTAAGCATTTTTAACATTTATTTACAAATTCTTTATCCCTTTCTGAACAGTCAAAAGAACAATCTTTATTTGAATTACAGCAAATAAACTCTTTCTAGAATTTAATGAGCTTTTTGCATGTTTCCTTTGGTGAGGGGGTCCTCACCAAGTCTTTGAGGTTGGAAGGCCTCTTTGCCATCACCCTAAGCTTAAGTTCCCTCCACAGATTCTCTATCGAATTCAAGTGAGTAGAAATGTAAATATAACTTTCAGTGAGAAAAACATGTAGTAAAATTAAAGGATTACTTGCAACCTAAATCTCACAGGGTATATTCAACTTTGGGCCTAACTAACAGCAACTAGCTCAGTAATTATTTATGTATTTATTTATTCCATTATTCCATCCATCCGTCCGTCCGTCCATATTAGAGATATTACCAGTCTATCACAGGGCAACACAGAGACACACAGGACAAACAACCATGCACACACACATTCATAGCTAAGGGCAATTTAGAGTTTAATTAACCTAATAGTCATGGTTTTGGACTGTGGGAGGAGGTAGGAGAACCCATCTGATGTATGGGAAGAACATGCAAACTCCATGCAGAAAGATGCCTTATTGTCATGTTCAACAAACCAGTTTGAGATGGTAAGAGGTTTGTGACTTGGTGCATTGTTGTGAATGAAGTAGCTTTCAGACAATGGGTACACTGTAGCAAACACAGATTCACTGATTCATGGATGTCATTCACTATTGCTGTGTCCCAATTCAGGGGCTGCGTCCTTTAAAAGTCGCATTTGTATGCTGGTTACGTCATGGTGAGGCGACGAAGGCAATCCAACTTTGAAGGCTACTCCAAATGCGGCCGACAAATTCGTCCTTCTCTTTCCCAGATTTTAAGGATGGGTCTGGTGAATCCGTCGTGGCCCACCCTATCCCATGATTCTTTGCAGGTCAATGTAGATTGTTCAAACAAATAGCAAAGGCCTGGCGAGAGAGAAAAGCTGTCGATAAAATTAGATATATTGCTTTTACTTCTTATACTTTTACAATATTTGTATATGAGAATGTAGCTGTACAGACCTGAAATATCTGATCGGTTTATAATATCTTATCTGATCGGAGATGTCCGCTCCCGCTGCCCTAGCAGCCAGCTCACCTTGCCAGCTGTCAGCTGACCGGGCGGTTGAGATGCCACGCTAGGATTTCAACCCAGAACCTTCTTGCTGCAAGGCAACAGTGCCACCAACTGTACTGCCATTCAACCATTATTTATTAATTAATTAGTATTAATTATTTAATTAAATAATTATACATGTATACATTTTTTGTACGGTAGTGTGAGAATGTCATACTGCTCTGTGCCTGTTAACAATAACTTGGGTTTTTACCTACATTCTGCTTAATAGTGCAAATTGTTAAGTTTAAACGAGATTTGAAAAGTCTCACAAGGAGATAAACAAACTCTCTTTCTCTTACCATGTGTCTTGCTTAAAAACACTCTTCCATTCATCCTTAGCTCCCCTGATGTTTACACACCCTCTGCTATTGTACATTCTGGTTATATCTGACAGTGGAGACACTGCTCCAACAGATCTGTCGTGCACATCTTACAACAAACAAACTGAGCCTTCTGGTCTAGCACAGAACAGGCAATTTGGACACTCAATTCAGTCTCTCGGCAGTGCTGTTTCACGGATTGTAGAGTGAAATTTCACGATCTGCTTGCACTGCCTGCTTTGTCGCAGCAGGGACTGACTTCGGACTGCAGGGGCTAACTTGTTGTGTGTACAGTCATCATTCATACTTTAATCAAGAGTCACCTGAACCAGGGTCAGGAGATAATGTAGATAATTAACACTGTTCATTAGGGAGTTGACTGGTTCTCTGCAGGTTCATTGTATGTGTGATGTCTACAGGGGTCTAGCTTATTAACCTCTCTGCTTTGGACGTAATAATGTGAAAACTGTGAAATACTGTTCAGGTTATCTAAAAATTATGCCATTAAATAATTACTTGACTGAAGTAGTTTAATGGCTGAGAACAAACAAAGAAAACTCTCAGCTTTAGAATTCAACCTACTGATAATGAAAGACACATTAATTTTCCATGTATGTGATTTTTTTAATGAGGAAAATATGAGGAAGAATAGAGACTTTTCAAACAAGGCGCAGGTTAGATACCACAGGGGCACTACAAGTAGGCCAGCAGTGAAGAAAAACCTGTGGCGGATGTGCCCCTAAGTGCCTGTCATTGAGCTGTCATGGCAGCCAAAGCCATGTGTTCTTCAACCCTGCGTACAAGCAGCGTCTGCCTCCTTTAACCTGGTCAGACACTCTTTGTGTCATGTCAGGGACAAAGTCTCCCAGACCTTTCTGTCTTAATGATCATGCGAGACACACAGAATTGTGGGGTTTGTGATTCCCAACAGTCCTCATAACATATTGCTACATTTATTGAACAATATAATTTTGAAAATCTATGTAATTTTTTCCGTGTCTCTGACTCTTTCTAATGTTTGCATAATCATCTATACAGTTGACAATACCATAATATTTTACTTTCTTGAAAAACAAACATATATCAAGTTTTGCCTTGACATAAAAAAGTTTTACCTTGACAGCTGCAGTGAGATAATTAGACTCGTCTTTAATCATCTAGTAATTGACCTGACCAAGGACCATTTGTGATAGTCTAAGTAGATTTATAAAAATTTACAGTGTTTATTCAATCACTACTTACTAGTTAGAAAATTAGACTTCCATTACAAACAAAGCTTTCCACAAAACCCAAGATAATATCTAAGAAGTTCAAAGTCTGGCAGATTTTAAGATCTGTTGGCTTGAATTTGAACCTTATAATTAAAAAAAAAGTTATTCATTATAATTTTATATCCCAGATTTGTACAATAATAAAACTGTGTTTGTCTGGAGGACAGCAATGATAACTTTAGATGGGTCTCCAAGTTCAGTCCTCAAGGGCCACTATCCTGCAATTTTAAATTCATTTATGCTCTAAATCACCTGCATCAAACAGCCAAATTACCTTCTCATTATGTCACCAAGTGATAGAGGCATCGTAATGAGCCATTCATTAAATGTCGTTGTGTCAGGGCAGGACAAAAAGGGACTGGAGTTGGTAACCACTGCACCATTGTATATCTTTCATTGTCTACCTTTTGTTTAAATGACATAGGAAGACACAATTGTGCATCAAAAGTGACACAAATACTTCAGAGACATGACAAGGCATGATCTACTGCAGCAGGGGGGGTAGCAGCAGACTTCCATGATGCAAAAAAAAAAGACATAAACTCTTCAAACTGGATCCAAGGGTGTCATCAGATCATCGATCATATGCACTAAGTTAAGTACAGAAAGAATGAATTACTGTCTGTGTATCCGGTATTCATTCATGAAAGGGGGTAATAATTAAGGTACAAGCTTGACTTTCTCTCTCTGAGGCCTGCAGAAGCAAACTGTGTTCTAGAGAAGTCCCCAGTAGAGATGCTGTCTCTACAAGCCGAGTCTGAAGGAAGGACAACGGCCCCACATCACCATGGTTACGGTAATGTGCAGTTGGTTGGCGGACGGAACGAGCCGTCTTTCATCCACAGCTACGGAGATTAGCTGGAAGCTAACCCTTTGTTCACGGAGCTTTCCTCAAACGTCGTCGTCGCCCGGACAACTCCTCAACACAATTCAAACGAGGTTCTCAAACATAAACATTGGATGGTAATGTTGCATCACTCCTTCGGTCATGATTTCCAATCATCTTTAATCATAATTTGTTTAATTTATATTGTACAAAACTCATTAGTCTTCCTTATTCTTTAATTCTGCTTGGTAGTTTAGTTGGATTGTTTTAGCGTAGTAAAGAGTTTGTTGATTGAAATACGTTTGACTTTGTGTTGACTTATTTTTGTTAATAAATTCTTGTATTTTAAGAAATTGTGTGAATTCATTCCATATATGTGCAGAGTTTGGCTGTTCAATAATGTCAGAACTCTTCTCACACCTTTCTATTTTGTCCTAATACCACCGCCTTACTAGGCTGGCATTCACAGGATAACCCTCAACAGACCAAAATATTATTTGATAAAATACTAATATTAAATATTAAATAATATTTTCAGATTCATAATCACTACATTGCAAATAATCCATCCTTTTATCCACAGGGGTGGACATTTGCAGGAAAAAGCAGTGGTGTGGTTGCTTCATGCAGGTCACTTTTAAGCTATGCTCAACGAATGGCTTTGGAGTTCACCCTGCATCTTCAAGCAGGTGGCATTCCATCCATCCTACTCATTCAGGCAGGTTTTTCTTTGTAATGTTATGAGGTTATCCACATTTTCATCAAAAACCAAACAGAAAAACCATCAATGTGACACACAAAGACACGGTAGAAAAGGGAAAGTTTCATGCTGTACTGCAGCACTGCTTGTCAGAACAAAAATCTCTTAATTGTGTCTCTCATATTGGATTTAAAAAACATTATCTCCAGCTCCATGTAGTTGTCTTTATATTGTGGGGTAACAGTTATATTTTAGAAACCTTGAAGACTGTAGAAATATGGGCTTTTCATAAGCTACTGGATTTGGCATGATGAATAATACAGTATAATGTACTTGTTTGGACTCCTTCCATGCACAATGAAATAAGAAACAGATGTAAACATTAGATTTTGTGAGAATTTAAAATACATGTCCCAGAACATAATTACAGTTTCCATGTTAAAATCCTGCTTCAGCAAAAATAGAAAGTGGGGAAGAAAACAAGCCCTAGTCATTTTTAAATCCCTTTGAAAAACGGTATAGCCTGAGCTTGTTTATTCACCGTACTCACTGTATTTTGTATTTTTCTGAACATGGTTCTGTCCAAAAAGCAGCAGTGCATGATGGGTAACCAATCAGCATGCTCTCTTAGGATTTTCCCTGTACGTACTGAGGTGCTCTTTGATGTGAGCTGCAGTAAACACAGCCGGTTCTCTCTCCAACCACCGTCTCTGGAGGGATGAAGCTCAGCACAAGAACACTAATGAGCACATTAGAAGGAAGCCATAGAAGGAAAACTGCTACAGTTGTAAATGGGATTGTCTTCTATGTTGTCAATGGCAAGAATACGCTGGCTACAGTGTGCAGTTGTGCTGACACATTCTCATTTTTACTTAATTGTATGTAAATTAGCAATTGTGTATGGCTTCTGCTGAATGTAGGATCCTAGGAGGTTAGATTACATAAGTTTAGTCATAATAATTTATTTTACAAACCTATACTACTGTAATTTAAGAGTTGATTTGAATATAGAAGGTGTAAATATGATTAAGGCTTTAAAACTCAGCATTGAAGCTAAAAGTAAAAGACTTTAGGTTAAAAAAAGGAAACGGAGAGGCCAGATGCCACAGCAAATTGCAGGAGAAAATAGTTACAAATTGAGCACTCTTCCCTTAATATATCAAAGAAAAGTACAGGCCATAAATGTCAAGTTAAAATGTATTTATACGGAAGACAAAAGCTGAGTGCTTTGTAAAATGTACTGATAAAATATGTTATATAGATTTATATGAGTACAAAATTTAATAAATGGAAGCCAATATATAACCATAGAACCAAAAGCTAAATTAAATCACAGCAAAATAGAAATGGTCTACTAAGGTGCCATGCTCCAAACAGAAGACCTAAGTTTGAATTTAATTGGGTCTGCAGTCTGATTGGTGCATATTTGATGATGTAAACTGTACCATAGATAAAAGGCAGCCACTGTAAAAAGTCAGATATTGTTTTCTGATCTAGGTCTTGGAAAAACTGCCTTGTTGATCACAGCAGAGTGCTTTCAACAGCGTGGGTGCAGTAAAGATGTTTAAAAAGAGGTGGTGCCACTCCACTGAGAAGATTAAAGGAAACACAAAGTTTCAAGTCAATTAGGAAACAAACTGTCCGCCAATGAAGAGATGCAAACACTATGATTTTTTGCTTTTTCAAAGTAGTTACCAAGAAAGAATGTTTGTTTTTCTTTGGCATTTCATATTTTTGAAAGATACATAACTCCAAGTTGCTTTCTCTATTTGGTCATTAGAGCCTCTGCACCAGTCTGTATTTAGTCTCCTTGATAACCAACTACTATAATGCCTAATGGATGGTTTTAATCTCCACAACTATCAGTTCCTCATCAGGTTTAAATCAGGCATTCACAAAAGTATTAGAATATCTCGCTTTAGAACCCAGTGCTACAAAGTCCAGCTGGATTTAAGAATGCTATTATGTAGACATTCATATACAAAAGCACAGCTCTTTCCTATGAGTGGTTGTACATGCGGTGTGTGCACTTTAAGCTGTAAATGATCTGTCCCAATGGTTTTCAGTAGAAATCAAGGTTTCCATGTACCACAATACTGACACTCAAATATTAAAACAGCCAGGCTTAGACAGTTCTAGTTTGTTAATTTTCTTTTTTCAGAAAGAAAAAAAACCAATATGCATTGGCACTAAATATTTGCTTGAAGCAAGGTTTAATTATTAATTCCATTTTCACTCAGAGGTTCACCTGTTAGTGCTACATCACATTCTCCCTGTAACTCGAATAAGGTCTTATGTTTCTGTTGAAGAAATAAAACCCCTAGCATGATGATTTTACCACCATGTTTCACTGGGAGGAGGTGTGTTTTGGGTGATATGCGGTGTTTTATGTGTGTCTTTTCTGACTGGAAGTAATATTCATGTTTTGGAGTGGCCAAGCCAGGGCCCTGATTGAAATCTGGTAGAGAATGTGTGGAGGGAACTAAAGATTAGGGTGATGGCTTGGAGGCCTTCCAACCTTAAAGACTTGGAGTTCATTGCCAAAGATAAATTGTGAAAATACCATTGGAAATATGCAGAAGTGGTATGTTATAATAAATGGTTGTTTTACCAGAGCAAGAAAGGCAATTGCAAATATGAATGTACAGACATTTGTTAGACACCAACCCGCACCAACCCGCACAGTAGTTTTCTAATAGAGAGGTGGTGAAAGAGGGGATAGCTTCTTCCAAATCTTTGAGGTGTGAGGCTTCACCTTGGAAATGATTCTGTGCTTGCAAAAGCTTTTATTGACACCTACTTATTTGACTTAAAAGTGCTACCAAAAATCAAACAGGTTTTTTTGATAGCAGAGCAACTAAAAGGGGCTGAAGTGCCAAAAAGAAGTGATGTTTCTGGACAGACCTTTTAACTTGAATTTTATATGAGAATCAACAACAGCAGACACAAATAAACTTTTAAAACATGCTACACAGCATTACTTGCAGACACAGACCGATTTTTAGAGCAATTTGATTGGCTATACTCTTGCACCTTGAAGGTATGTTGTTGCTGAATGTGTACACATATACGTTTCATTATTAAAAGAAAAATCAATAATAGCATAATTGTTCAACATACTGAAAGGATTAATTCAAAGCAACTACTGAAAAGAATACTGCCCTGATAAGTGATCTCCAAGTATCCTTTCAATGTGTGATCCCCTGCTTGTAGATTTCTTTAAAATTACTAAGGGAATCAGCAATCTGGATTTCCTTTGTGCATTGGGGAAAGATGTGAAAATGATTTCAAAGAGTTAGGGATGAATCACTTTCCCACTGCAGCTGCCATTTATTTGCACATTTTTCACCATCTCTTTTACACATTCTGTTTAATACAGTTTGCTTAAGGCTGACATTGTAATGGCTTTATTTTGAAAAACAATTTAAGCCAAGAATAATAAAAGTGAGGTGCAAGTTAGTTGTGATAAGTCAGCTTAATAATGCCAGAGAAGCCAAAAAAGATAATTTAAAGAGTTGGCTGTCACTCTTAGGTTTCCATAGACAAGATGGAAAAGGTTTAGATTTCTCAGGAAACTGTAGCTCCAAAAACATAAAATTAATTTTAAAAAGTAATTGCCCTGTTTCTGATGGTTGAGTGTTTAAAATATCCCTCATTCTGACATTGCTCCCGTTTGACAGGTGCTCATTCAAATGGGCTGTAGCAGGGCTTGTTATGCTGCAGATTTTTTTTTTTGCACCATTTCTTTGCTGTCACAGTGATGAAATGGAAACCCATAACAAATTGACATCTGGTATTGCTCAAGGACAAACATATCTAAAGATGACTGGACTGGGAACAGCCAACAGTGCTAAAAGAGGGGAGGTAATCCTTGAAGGTGTTGGCAGGATTTTTCCTGATTTATTTTGTTTTTAAGTCATTCAGGCCACGCTGTCTGCAAATCTTGACAAAAACAGCAGAACTTTTATTTTGAAGACTTGCTGGTGGAAGACATTTCTTCTGTTTTGCAGGAATCAGCAGGATGCATATTAAGTTTTCATTTACTTTTACCAGATTTAAAATGTGAATCAAGCTAGCAGCTGGTTGTGAAGCTACAACATAAAAAAAACACATGAAGTTTTGTGAAACTAGAGTGTTACAGAAAGACACTGCAAGGGTGCTGGAAACCAAAACTTGCTTCCAAGGTGGTGGAATAATTGACAGCATGTATGGGGGTCCTGATCAAATTACGAATTTCACAGCACCCTGCAGGAAAGAAGGAGAGCAGAATGCAGTGTGGAAAGTTTGAAATGTAAAACTACAGTGGAAAAACTAAGTCAAAGCAAAATTGTCTAAAACTAATTTTAAGAAAACTGTATTTTATAAACCAAACTATGTTGTAAAATCATTCCATTCTTCCTTTTTTTAATATATCCCCAATATTCTAAAAATATTTGCAGGGTGAGGGTGGTTGTCTCTCCTGGAGAGGTCAATAATCCATCACAGCGCCAACATGGTGACACTTGAGACATATGATCATTCACATACACACTCACAGTTTAGAAGCTTCAATTAACCTAATATGGATGTTTTTTGGACTGTGGGAGGAAACCGGAGTAACCAGAGCATCCTGGGAAAACCCACACATAAACGGGAAAAGCAAACTAACTCCACACAAAAAGACACTGCTGAAACTTGAAAGCACAAGCTTCTTGTACAGAAGAAACAGTGCTATGCACGAATCTACCATCCTATTCGTTTTTTCTTTGGCTTTTGTGTTTGCTATCCGAGGCATTTGTATTGAAGCTGGCAACAACTGATTTTGTTTTGTTGACTTTGTTGGGACTTTGTTTAGATCCCAAGGTGACTTTTTCGTTAAGTGCAACAGCCAAGCCATTTCTTTCATTTCTTTCCCCTGTGAAAACAAACAATCTTGCTTTTTCAAGATACGCTTTTTACAGGAAGTGATAGTTCCTCTAAAAAAACTCACAACAAAGCAAATACGTAAGAGCATCCCAATGGATAATTACTGCATGGATGATGATTTTATTTCAGCTGGCAGCCTGTTATTCAATCCTAACTGATGCAATGAGTTGCTTCTTATTTCTTAAACCCCCATGTTGAAAGATCGTGATCGGTTATCACTTAACTGTTTGGTGAAATCAAATTTTTTTTAAAACAGCAGGACTCTATACACTATAATTAGAGGTAGATCTACCCTGTTCCAGAAGGATGGGTGCCTAGTGTCTATCTTATAAGCCTGCAGGGGCAGTGCTATGACGTGGGGTTGCTGCAGTTGGTCAGGTCTGGGTTCAGCAGCATTCTGTACCCATAAAGAGGTTTGGTGACCAACTGAACCAGATTGTTCCATCATTGAATTTCTTTTTTGCTGATGGCATGGGCATCTTCCAAGATGACAATGTAAGGATTCATAGGGCTCAAACTGTGCAAAAGTGGTTCAAGGAGTCATTATTTTCACTCATGGATTGGCCAACAGAGTCCAGACCTTAACCCCATTGTGAATATATGTGATGTGACTGAGAATAATTTGTACAGTCTGAAGAAAACTCTCAATAAAGCAATAAATGCTGTAAAACAGCTTTTTGAGACGATGCCAGAGTGAATACATGTCATAACGAAAGCTTAAGGCAGTATAATAAAATATTAGAGAGTGTGACTTTTTTTGAATGGGTAGTGTTTTTATATGGAGACCTTTGTGTTTTTGCTTGGGTTTTATACCTGGTTTTATTACTCAGGTGCAGTAAAACTGAATTAAAATACTTTTGTATGCATTACCTCTCTTGCCTCTTTTAATGCATTTGTGTTTTCCACTTTTAACTTTTGCATGAATTATTTTATGCTATTTAAAATGATGGCTTTTCTTTATTAGTTTTAGTTCTTAAGATCTGTGGTTATGTTGCTGTTTTGCACCATGTGATCACCTAAAGAGCAAGACCTACAAACATGAACAATCACCTTTAAAAGCATCTGATATATTACACACAGAGAGAGAGAGAGAGAGAGTCTTGACTGGTCGCTGCACTTGTAGCACTTTCCATACTGGGTCTATTTGAAGAATGAAAGGTCAGCCCCAATTTTGCAGTTCAATTTGGAGAGGGTGGCATGTTTGTAAAGTTTTTGACATGTTTTAGATCAGATGATCCTCTCCACAACCTTGGCTGCCCTGATGTAAATAGATGAAAGGTTATCTTCACTGTACAAATCTAATTTCCACAGGACACCTCAAACTTTCAATTCTGACTGAAGTTTGAGATGGTTGTCTCTGAATATCTGTGTTGTGGTGTCAGGGCTTGCAAAATGGAGGACCCCAGAATGCAGACGAGCAGGCAGCATGACGGTGAATGAAAAAGATTTCATAACAAAAAAACTCACTCACAGGAGGAGGCAGGAACCAAAACAATAAACAGGTAGGCAAGACAGGCAAAAACCGACATGGGCAGGCTGGCAAGACAGGCTTGGCATGAACAAACGGACACAGGTGACATGATCTGAACAACAAGACATGAGCATGATCTGAGAATGTTTCCGCGATGAATAACTGAACAGGTGTGTATATATGGAGTGTGAACCAGGTGGAGCAAGGAGACAGATTAGCTTGAAGCAGGTGAACCGGATAAAGTTAATTGACAGACAGAACAAAACGTGGCTGGAGCAAAAACAGACTCTTGAATACAAACTAACTGAAACTAGAACAACATGAAACTAAAGCATAACCAGATCCAAAAACCAAACTTGACAAAACATGAACAAGACTAAAACATGACCAGAAAAATAAACAGAAACATGATTCAAAGCTTCAACTGTGAAATAACATATAAAGAAAAAACCCGAAACCAAAAACCAAACCCCAAATCATAACATGTGGTGTCCCTCATGCACCACTAGTCACTGCTGCTTCTTAAATGATAGATACAAGGGAGTTTTGAAGGCCATGACAATTATTGTGAGGGACGTGTTCACCATTGGGGCCAATGTGCTCTATTTTCTATTAATAATGTTACATCTTGGAATAGCTAACCTTTTGAACATCCCACTCTGGGAATATGTGGAATTAATATTATTGTGTACAATCTGGAAAGAGAGTAAAAGCGAAGCTTTTTATTCTCGTCACAGGCTGGACTCCTAAATTAAAACAGATAAACATGTGGCACATACGCATGTTACCTTAAATGTATTTTTATGCACTTTGTTTTGGCTTCCGTAAAGTGAACATTAATATTGACTCCAGCTTTGTAGTTGTCCTATGTGTCTTTCTTTCTTTCTTTCTCACTTGTTTTTCATTATTTTCTATCCATCCTTCCTTCTTTCTTATTTGTTTCCTTATGTTTTTCTCTTGCTTCCATCCCCGTCCTTCCTTCTATCTATCCTGTCTTCGTATTGTCCTTTATTTTCTTTCCTGCCGTTTTTGTGCGTTCCCTTCTTTGCTTGCTCTCTTCCTTCCTAACTTCCTAACTCGCATCCTTGCTTGTGTCTTACCTGTCTTCTGTTTTTGAATCCTTGTCTTTTATGTAATGTCTGTTGTTCCTTCCTTTCTTCCTCTCTGCCTTTACTTCCTCTCTTTCTTTCTTCCATCTGTCTAGCCCTTTTTTATGTCTTAACTGTCTTCCTCTGTCTTTCTTTCATTCTTTTATACCTTGTGTCCTTCCTACTTTCTACACTTCTTACTCTTCCTTCTTTGTGTCCTTGCTTCCATAATTTGTGTCCTTCCATCATTTCTTCCTCGTGTCCAACCTCCTTTTCTTTCTTTCCTGCATTCCTTTCTGTGTTGTATCCTGCATACTTCTCTTCCTTCTTTTGACCTTACTTCCTGTGATTCCTTCCTTCTTTCCTTTGTGTCCTTCCTTCCTTTGTTGTGTCCTTCTTTCCTTTCTTTTTTTCATCCTTCAGGGCCCCCTTCCCTCTATTGTCCTTTTTTCCTTCCTTACTAGTGTCCTTCTGTTCTAATTTCTCAAACTTTTCTTATTTTGCTTGTTTCATAGAAACTGTAGAAATGTCAGCCATAATTTAATAATAAACTTTTTGTTTTATATTTTGAAAGAGTTAGAATGACTAAGAACTCTGTAAATTTGAGTTTCAAAAATCTGTTCATAAATACCGATTTGATCTTTCAGAGTTTTAACTCTGTCAGAGTGGTGTTTCAGTTGGCCCCAAGAGGAGCATATATCTATTTTTGTGTTCTCTCTGATCCCTCGTCATCTCTGAGGTCTTACATCAAAAAGCCCTAGATTTATAGATCAATAGCCATAAACAAAACATAGATTGGGCTGGACGCAAGAACAAAATAAACTGATTTTTTCAGTTTTCCCCACTTCTCTCATCATGCTGTTGGTCACAAAAGGGCCTTTTTTCCAGCAAGAGAGCAATACAAAGCAGATCAGTCATGAAATATGTGGCATATTCACACAAAATGAAAGACAATTACCAGAATTTGACTTGTGGATAAAAGTGTGTTTAAAAAGGTGTGACCAGGTGTACAAAATAAATGGATGAACAGAGAATTTGTGTGTAATCCAATTGTATTGGTGTGGCATTGGGAATAATACCAGTTAATCCCATTTTCGATGCTTGGTTATGTGGTGCAAATGTGCTAGAGAGTGATAATTTCTGTGCATCTGTGCATGTGTGAGTGTGGGTATGCATGACTGTCCCTTTGTAGGTCTTTTTTTTTTATTCGCACTCATTAGTGTGCAGTCTCAGACAGAATATTTATGTTGCGCTGATAACTTGGCTGACAGCTGTGCATATTTCACTGGGTGGAGAACCCTGCATTGCAGTGCTTACTCATGGCGACCATGCTCTTTATGTGGGAGCAGCTTAGGGTCAGCCTGGAGGCAGAGAATTACAGACATATCAATTGGTTCTCTTTTGTCTGCTCGGAAGAGTGCAAACTGAAGCACTGAGCAGATTTCTGTTTGAAATGCGGCATTTAGAAAGAGTGTATGTGCAGACACAACAGAAAAATACCAAAAGAATTTAGAACATTTTGTAGTGCCATCATTGTCCTGTCAATATTTTTAATCAAGCACACAGAAACAGTCAAGCTGAGAATGCTGTTATTAATTGTTCTCACAGGATAAAATGATCCCCAAGCCCTCTATGTTTAGCCCACTGAGTTTTATAAATCAGAAATGAATAAGTGTCTTCTCCAGTCTGAAGAGAGTGGCCATTTTAGGGCACTAGAAAATATTTTATAGAGTAATTTATTAAATAAATGTAAAGAAATGAAAACATGCTTCTCTGCTATTAACTATGATTTTAGAGGCAAAGGAACTACTGAAGGAAAAGAAAAAAAAAAATGGTTTCTTTCCAACTCTGATCTTTTTTTCCTCTCTCTCTGTCTCCTCAGCACTTGCCCCAACACTTCCAAGTGTACGTTCAGAGGTCTTTAAGCCCTGTGTGGAGGATAAGGACCTCGCCTTCTGCCTGAATGAAGGAGAATGCTCCATCATCGAAACCGTGGCTGGGGTTCACAGACACTGCAGGTAAGTGGGATTTGTATTTTCTTGTCGATGAGTGAGACTTAGGGACATTTCCATTCCATTGGCATTCTTCTTTTGTCCTCTGTTTAATAACCCCGGCTCTACAGATTGGAGGTTTTTGGCCAATTTCTAATTTTTGTAAAACTTTGACCTGTCAGTACTGAGTTTGTTTGATTCTGATTTCTGTTTAAGGTCTTTTATCTAGGAAGATAACCATGATTGTTTTATAGTATGAGTGGGGATGGATTGTTTATCATTAACAGGAAAAAAATTATCACGTTAAAAATTGTGATTCATCTTGTTGACGATAAACTGATGATGTTTGACCCCCAAAGCTAACATTATGGTTAGGATTGTTAATTTCACTGTTGGAACTGAGTGTTCAAAGAGCTGAGTACTGTTTTTCTTTCCATCATAGAATTAATAACTATTAAGAAATTAGATAATAAGGCTGAATGCAAGCGTTCTGTGCTGTTAAATGATACAGTTACACTATTTATTGTAACTGGTGTACATATATGACAATACAGATGTAAATTTTACTTTTAGAGTAAGATTTATGTTTGTTGGACTCTGTATGCACTGACAATGGTATTATAAAATACATTTTATTATCATATTTGTCAGTATTTAAGTCCACATCCCATCCTTCATAAAACCATATCAAAATGTGTGACCAACTTCAGTTAAGCACAGTTAGCGCAGCACATATTACTAGTTGCACTTTCTGTGGTGTGTATTCCTCATAGAATGTGGATCCTGACCTTAATGTTCAACTTCCTAAGCATGTTCATCCCTATTGTTTAGACTTGACAACAACAGGTTACTCCGTAGTTTCTGTATATCAAGCATGTTCCTTAACAAACAGAATCTGGAAGCGCCAAAGGATGAAACTGAATAAAGTATTCTGTTCAGCCTCACTGGTATCTGTTTTAAGTCTTGCTCTCTCTCAGCATGAATGACTGTAGACATATCTCAACATGCAGAAAATATGTATTTTCTTTTTTGAAGCTCATTAAACCTTTTGTGCTTCCTTTTATTTTTTTAAATCGATAATACAAATAGGTAACTGTTAGTTTCTTTTCTCAGCATAACACCAAAGAGTGTTATTGTCAGCATGATCAAGTAGCGTTACATGTGGTGTGTTAACTTATTGGAAAAATATCAGATTTTTGAATTTTCTGCCATCTTGTTATCAGTGAGTCTCGATCACACTGAAAAACTGTTGAGTACGGCATACATCCATTTTCTACTCGGGTCAATTTCATTCAGGAAGTTTGATTTTTTCAGATTTAACTGTCTCTTTTTGCCAACAAAATAATTCAAACTGGAAATTCTTGTGAAAACGCACCTGAAATACTAAGATCCACATCTATACTCGGATGATTCTGCAGTCGTGGGGTGGATCAGAGATGGACAAGAAGCTGAGTACAGGAAGGTGGTGGACCGCTTTGTGGCATGGTGTGGAAACAATCATCGCATTTTGAATGTGACTAAAACAAAGGAGATGATTGTAGATTTTGAGAGAAACAGGAATAAGTCAAAAACTATTTCTATCATGGGAGAAGAAGTGGAGGTGGTGGAGGAGTATAAATACCTCGGTGTTCACCTGGACAACAGACTAGAGTGGAGATGCAACTGTGAAGCCATCTACAAGAAGGGACAGAGCAGACTGTACTTCTTGAGGAAGCTTAGGTCCTTTGGTGTTTGCGGCAAGATGCTGCATATCTTCTATAAGTCTGTTGTGGAGAGTGTGATCTATTCTGCCATCATCTGCTGGGGAAGCAGCATCAGAGCCAGGGACTTAAAAGAGCTCAACAAGCTGATAAAAAAGGCTGGCTCTGTTCTGCGGACTCCTCTGGAACCTCTGGAGATCATTGTGGAAAGACAGATTCTTCATAAAATGAAGAACATTATGGAGAACCCTGAGCATCATCTTCATGAGACTGTCCTACAACAACAGAGTGTCTTCAGTCAGAGGCTTCTTCAGATCTGCTGTAAGACGGAGCGCTACAGGAGATCCTTCCTGCCCACAGCCATCAGCATCTACAACGCCTCTTTGAGGAAACCTTCATAATGAGCTACAACAACATTTAATTTCCCTTTGGGATTAATAAAGTATTTTTGAATTGAATTGAATTGAATATCATGAACCCAATTTTTGGATTTGTCCAATCCAACATAAAAGATTTTTGTGCAAAAGACATTTGGTGCAAATATGATGTACCTCTTGTCCTTGCTTTGATCTAACAAAAGCTTTAATAATGATAACAATTTTGTGAATGTCTCTCTCCTCATGTCTTAACCTTGGAATAAATGTTGTCGGATGTGACCCCCTCAGTCTGTGGTGCATTTTAATGAAAGGTTTAAACAAGGAGCTCTTGCAAGATCTCTCTTTGATCTTTCGATCTTACATTGTTTTCCTTCTTATTTATCTTCTTTTGCACAGAGAGTCACTCTTTTTGGGACAAATCAAAAGAATGAATGACTCCAGTTCATAAATTTGGGGGATTTGTTTCTCATTATTTTTAATTTAGTTTTGTAGACATTGCCTAAATTCAGCAAATTACAATTACATACCTATGAATATTTTAATTTTTAGAACCACCTAGTTGTCTACATGAGAAAAATGGTAAAATATAATCTCTCTGTCATGAGGTGTTTTTGATCTGACAGAAACAAAATGCATTTCTTTATCTTTGAGGAGATTATAACATGGGTTTTACAGGAAATAAATGAGGAATGTTTAGTCATACATAAAGTAATATAGGGTGGATAAAATCATTTTATTAAAGGGCAGGCTGACATCCATTTAGTTAGCTACCTCAAAACAGAGGTCTTAATTAGCTTTCAATACCTGTGGCACAAGGTTAGAGACCAGGTGATTCAAACTTCAGATTCTTCAATCACTATCTTGGCAATCTCCGGCTTGTCGAAGCATCTTTATAGCGCTCTGAAAATGAAATTAATTGATGTCTATACAGGAGGAGGAAGCTATGAAGAGATGGAAAAGTGCTTTTGAATAGCTGATAAGGCATTTAACTGTAATGTTGGGGGTAAAATTGAGGTAGATCAGAGTCCAGAATTTGTAGCCGCAAAGGAAAAATACTTCACCAGTGAGTACTGTGAATATATTTAGAAATAATATTCAGTGCAACTCATTTTAACATGATTTACTTCCCATGTGTAAGTTGCTGTTAGAGTCCCATTGCTCTAGCTATTCACAGCCTATTAAGACTAGCAAAATATGACTCCTTGCTCAAGAAATTTATCATGAGGGCTAATAATTGTAAATATTAATGCAAGGCTCTTGACAACAGCTGTGTTGAAAACTGCCAGACACAGTGCAATAATTACCTGTTAAAATGGTTGCCTGTTTCATAAACAGCCCCACAACTTTATCATGGAAATTTTAAGGGTCTGCTAGTCTACAGAGCTTTGTGAAAATGTGCAAAGTAATTCCACTAAATGTTGCATGAGTAGATTTCTGCAATGTACAGCATGCTGATAATGTTAAAAACTATTTACTGTGATTTTCCAACATGCAGAAAATGGATTCTGACGTTTCAACTGTTTAGCGGCTCTTTTCTCTATAAGATTTGATAATTTTGAAGATTTATGCAGAAACTGCAGGGTAACCTGTTGTTATCAAGTCTAAACAATAGGGATGTCAAGAATAAATTACAATCACTCTGGAATAATCTGTATTTTATATCTATACATTGATATTTTGCCTCTTCAATTTCCATTTTGTACCTGTTAATATACCATCTACATGTAGTTAAACCATAGTCAAACAGTTGATTTTAGCTAAGTGTTTTAATGAAATATGGTTATAAATTGTCATAATTGTTAAAATATCAGATATAATTTAATTCAACTGTTAAGTATTATTTGACAACTTTGTATTCCACTTTATCCTGATTTATTTTGGTTCTACTCTGCCATTGGACTTATTGAGTTTCATAAAATATGACATATGAGTGATAGATGCTGATAGATGGGATTTACTTTAGCACTATGAGCACTATATAGAAAATTGCTTTAAATTCACAGCTGTCAAAGTAGGAAAAATGTTGCTTAAAAATGATCAAAACCACAGAGGTATGAAATTAAGTTGCTTCTAAATGAGTTGTGCTAACAGTTTTGTTTGAGATATTAACCGGCTTTTATGTGTAGTATTTTAATTTTGTAAAGATCATGGACTAGCTACATACTATGTTAATGCTTGTGAGTAAATGCAATACAAAAAGTATAATAAAATCAGAAATTATCATAAAACATAACATTATTAAAGATAGGTAAAAATAACTAGCCTTCTCGGTCTTTAAATAGGATTTCATTACAATATTACATATTCAAGATAACATAGCTTCCTATAGCTGTCATATTGAGTTTAAAGGATTTGACTCACATGCAGAAAGCAATTCAGGAGACGGTATTGTTCGGTTAAGTGTTTATTTACAACTGGGTGAATAATGCAGGGAACTGGAACCAGGATGCAAACTGTAGAAATAAACAAGGTAAGCAGGGATAACTCTGGGGCTGAACTCATGAAAATAATAAATCTGTCTTACAAAGAATGGTGGAGGGATCTGCCAGAGGGGGAGTGGAGAAACCAAGTGGTTGTTTACCGGTGAGACTGAAGTTGGTGGATATGGTAAGCCAGGAGAGTTTGTAATCCACGAGGTGCGATGGAGGGAGGAGGGTGGACAGGGTTCGCAGATGGAGATCCGATGTACGCAGGAATCAGGAGGCTGCCAGCCGGCGTGATCCAACAAAGTCATGAGAGACTTGAGTCTTTGTTCATGGAACTGGATTGCTTCCTTCAGAAGACAGTTTATCCAGGCAGGATTCAATGCAAGGCAAAATCAGGTTCAGGAAACCTGCAGGATACAAGGACAAGGTTACTTGGTGTACTTGGTGTACAAGGGCAAGGTCAAAGGCAAAGGTAACGTGGCTGAGTAGTACCACTAATCAGAATCAAAATCAGAGGGCAACACTCTGGCAGTGAGTTGCAGGCAGCCTCTTCCTTAAATAGTCCTCTGCAGAATAATCAGGGGAATAACGAACACCTGTCACCTCTCCTCCAGATTCCACGCCATCTAGAGGCTGAGCATAGTAAAAGCACCAACAGACACACAAAGCACAGATCCTAATAATAGCTAGCTGTGTTGCTGTGTTGCACTCCAAAAATCTGTACATACTCTGCACAAGCAGAGAGTACTTTAGAAGAACTATAGTGCCGAACTCCCGGGAAGTCTTCATAGGTCTCTCACACTATAGCACACCCACATTATTTGTCTTGGATACCAAACAAGGAAAAAAATATGTGTCAAGAACAAGCTACAATAGCTCCATAACCAGGGCTGCAAGAACAGAATGATGTAATTTTGTTCATGCAACTCTGGCAGGTGAAAAGATTTGTTGGGTCTTGCAGAGTATGTACTGGCCAAAGCAGTTGTATAGCTAACAAAATGTTATTCTGAGTTGCTCAGTTGTACTGTACTAATTTTTGTTTGTTCTTATAACAAAATTCAAAATCATGATCTTTCAATTATAAGCTACTCATCTATTATGCTTTTGTGAAAAAAAAATCCTCTGGGTAAAGTTTAAAGCAGAATGTTTTGGTAGCGATTACTTTAAGTTGTCACTACCACAACACTTTATGTTAAACCTAATGCCAAAAGGAGCTTTTCACTACCAATGAGAAAAATGGTCATAAAGATATACCATAATATTGCATAATGCATTTAAATGCATTTAAATGCAATAAATAGACAAAGGCAAGGTTCAAGTTTTCCTATGGCCAACCTAATTATAATTGTCAATCTGATCAAATCTGAGGATACATTTCAGGATATATTTAAGAGAAAGATGCATTTAAAGTCTTTTTATTACCAAAGGAGGAGTTACTGACCATGCAGGAGTATATTGCTTGAAATATTAAACAGATGTGCCAGCTCTAATTTTATGCTTTTCAGAATCCAGGTCATATTTTATTAACTTAACTTTTCACAGTTTCAGACGTTTTGATCACAAGTACTTAAAACCTTTGGATAGCACTCTGATAGTGTCCTGCTGTTACACTTAGAAGTCTTTTATTTGACAAAAAGAGAAATAAAAAGTTATAATAATTACTACAAAAATAATACATAAATAAAACATAAATAAATAAAATAATTTACACAAAGCAAAAAAAACGTTTAAGCAATTCAGATATAATTGTATGCATGTCACCTAAAAAAATGCAAGTTCTTTTAATTTAGCTGTTTTAGGATGTTCCTGCTTGCTAGGTTTGATTACTGCAAAATGCACTATAAAGGTCAGCACTGAAATCTCTCTAAATATTGTAAAAAATATAACTGTTTTACTGAGTGAAAAGATTTGTGATTGGGAGTGAATAAAACAAAAACAACATCTACCTGAAATGGCAGAGCTTACATCTCCATCTAACAAATGAGAGATAAACAACAAACGTGAGTAATGTAAAAGATAAAACATAAACATGAGGCAATCTTCTGGCGGAGACGTGAATATAGTCCTATTCAGAAACTCAGAGAAAATGATTTATTATTTAGACAGCCAACCATAGGCATATATTATGATTGCACAAAACAAAAAAAAACATTTTATTATTTCTTCTAATGTTATTAGTTACGTTCTCATTATAGGTAGATTTAAGCTGATCAGGTGTGGTCTTAGCATCAGAAAACCCTGAAGACTTGGAACAATCACTACTCTGGGCTATAATTAGTGGGAGTTGAATGATTGAATATCAGGCTCAGGAAAGACTTGGAGACCTAACCTGGAGACACTGTCTGCCAGTTTTCCTGCAGTTGAGTGCCTGTTGTGTGAAAGAATGATTACAGGTTTATAGCTACTTCTGCTGAAAGGTTGCTTCTTTTTCCCCTGACAGAAGTTCACACACTAAATCAGAGGAATATAATCATTTAACTCAAAAATCACTGCTGTGTGGTTGTTGTTTAACGACATTGCTGCAATAACCAAACTCTGAGATTGCTTTTAGAAGATTTTTATTATCAAAATTTTTTTAGGAGAAACACTTAAACTGAAGAAATCAGGTTGAGACGATTTAAATGTTTTTGCTGCTAAACACATTTTATTGGTTATCTTTCTAATCTTTTAAAAATATTAAAAGAAAAACAGTTTTAGACAAATATTTTCTTTCCTTTTGTGCACTATTTTCAGAGAAATAGAAAATGCTCTTTGTTTTAAAAACAATTGTCACTATTAGTAAAGCTGTTTTCTTACAATACAGCATGGAAGCAGACATTAAGACTAATAAATAAGTAAGCGCTAAATGCCTTAAATATTTATAGAAATCCAGCTTAATTGTTTTGGGATGGATCCTCTAAAAAGAGAATACAATCTTGTTTATTTCTTTTCAGAGATGGTAAGCTTTGAACGAGAAAAAATTAATGTTGAACAATATTAACCCAAAAACAAATGACATACTATGTGCTGCTAATGAGATAGTGTTCAATTAAAAATTCCCCCTTAAACTGACAACTTTTTCTTCACATAAACAGCAAAGAAGTTCATAGTAATTCTGGAGAAGCTGCAAAAATCCATAGCTCAGGTGGAAAAAAACTGTCAATATGACAACCATCGGCAGTGAACTTTCCAAATCTGGCCTTTGAGGAAGAAAGAAGCCATTGTCAAAAGAGAACCATATAAAGTCTCATTTGCAGTTTACATCTGTGGTGGTAGCATCGTGCTGTAAGAAAGGCTTATGGCAGGGATGACGGAAAGAGCAAAATACCAGTACAGGAAGAATGATTTTGAGAACAGACTGGAAATCATAATTGTTATGACGTTTTTCCTTCCTTCTCCTTCTATTGTGTCTCACCATATCTTCTCCTGTGCAGCCATTATGTTTGACAATGCTAATAAGGCTCCTTAAAATAGAAATCCAAACATTAGTTTAGGGCCTACTTTTTCCATCTGTGCCTTTTGTAAATTCAAAGTGCAAGGAGTCAAATATCTTATAGCAATCAGAGCTCAGAAAATGACAACATGGCCACATACAGGATGCAGAATTACAAATGCCAAAGATATTTACAGCCCACTGGTAATTAGGGTTAAATCAAGCCAATAATTAAATCTGCAGAGATGTTTACTCTTCCTGATTAGTAACATTGAAAATTGCTAGCATGCCAAAACATATGGGCTGTTCAGGCTACAGAGAAAGAAATGTATGAAAAACAGGAGAATAAGAGGCTATATAAACTTTGAAGATGTCCTTTCAATTACTCCACATTTTCTATTAAATTATAATTCCCATTAGAATCTATTGTCAAACCAGCACAGGGAATGGTTGCTTTATAACTGTTCAAAAATAAAGAACATACATCACCTGTGCGACTAAGCATATTTCATGTAAACGTCACCACATACTATGCGATTAAACAGAAAAAATTATAGTTTGCATTGTAAATGCAGAGTTGTAAGAGCTGATTAGTGTCAAATATGCAAAGGATCATGATTTTCTTTTGGTCTGACATGTCATATTTTATAAATAAAAGAAACAGTACTGGAGGAATATGTTTTGAAGTGGTGTGTTAGAGCTGGCAGACAAATTAGGTGCTTTTTATTGGAAAGCTCAGGCAACAGAGGCAAAATTACTACCAGATCTATAGAATCAGGAAATCACTTAACTAGATTTCTGGCCTGACAACATGAGGCCGTCTTTCTCCAATCTAAAAAGCTTAAAAACAGATGAGAAACAAACTCTCAAATTTAAAACTACAATAAAATGATTGTAACACAGATTTAGGTACAACACATAATAGGTCTTTTGCTATGTAAAGCTTTTATAATATTCAATGCAAATACAGAAGTGAAAATCCCCACTGTGACACAGTTACCCACTTCTAACAAAGTATATTCTTTTATTTTGTTGCTTGTCCATGTAAAACATAGCTGTTCATCAAAAATAACCAATATAACATACACCTTTAGGAACACCAGTCAGACACTTGATATGATATCTTGATAGGTAGACATTAATTTGCATGTACTCCTCTTGCAACATCTTCATGACAGGCATTTTAACCTTGAAAGATGTGTCTTGCAAATATTAGATGGTGGAATTGTCTGTCCACTTTAAGGAAAATATTTCCTGACTTGCATGAGCATTGTATCAACAACACTACACAGTAGCTGCCTTGTGTTGTCAGATGATGCAAGGTGCTGCAAGTTTGCTCTTATCCTGAAAAACCTGATGTTGCCATCAACTCCCAAAAACACATGTAAGAAATATATAAACACGCCTTTCCAGTTATATCCAATCATTTAAATATGACTTTAAAATGATATTCATTATTATTGATATGCAAACTCATAGTGATAATAGAGAAAATAGGACATTTTTAATGCCAGATGCAGCAGAGCAGAGGGAATTAAACAGAAGGCGTTTTGCATGTTAATGGGTGATTTCAACAGCAACAGTTTACCATCTTAATTTCCAACGGTAGGATATTTGAACACTTTTTGTTCTAATTTGTGAGAATTATAGATGTAAAATATTTAGTAGCCCGAGTTGTGCAACAGCTTATGTTCAGCTTCAACATTGTAAAACACATTTAGTAATCTAGTTGTAATCAGTGTTGACTTTTGATCACATAAGAAATGTTAGAATAATTATGTCAGTTAGTGTCAAATAGAAGTGGAATTACACTGACACGCAGAGAACAGGTAAAAAACTTGATGCTATTTATAATGCTAATTACAAAAGAACAGGTCAGATTTGCCCATATCTTTATGTACTGCCACCCCTTTGGAGATTAGAACAAATTTAAAAGGCTCACTTTTATCTATCGCAGCTTAGATGAAATCACAACCCTTGTGTGTCTTTGTGCTTGCATTAAAAACATGGCAAGCAACGACCATCACCATGGTAACTTCTTCCCTTATTAGTTTATTACCAGAAGGTGAAAAAAAATTGTTGTTGACTCATTTATCATGAGCCTGCTCTGCTGGTATGCATCAAATGGTCTGTCTTTTGCATCATATTTTCCAACAACTCGCATTGATCAAACATCAAAATAACTGCCATCTAATGGTATCCATAACTGCCATCATGAATAATTCATGATGGGATTTGCACAGTTGATTGCTTCATCCAAATCTATGCTACGATACAATACAGGGAGACATTTGGGTAATTGATTTTTCTTTATGCTTTCTTCCCTCAGACTTCCTCTGTTGAAGTCAATACTTTTTTAGGAAATTCTTTTAACAAATAAAAAAGAAATAAGTGTCTACGGTGCTGTGAAACAGTATTCGCTCCCTTACAGATTTGTTGAGTTGTTGCTTTGTTGCCACACTTACTCAAATTTTAAGTTTAGATAAATATTATTTGAGTAAATCTGAAATATAGTTTTAGCATGATGATTACATTTATTAAGGAATGAAAGCTATCAGTTGTTTCAAGGGTTTGCAACAACTAGCAATAAGTATTTTAAGTTGCTGAGGAGTGTTTTCGGTTCACAACTCTTTTGCAGAATTGTAATAATTTAGCCACATTGGTGGAGTCTTCAAGCATGAACAGCCTGTTTAAGGTGAGTCCAGAGTATCTTTAAAGGATTAAAGTCAGGACTTTGACTAGACCTTTCCAAAACCTTTCAGTTTCTTGTCATTTTCTTTTTTCTTGTCCAGTATCTTTCTTTTTGCTCAATCATGAACATTTTCCCTATCTAGGTTAAGTGATGCCTGCAGTGCTTTAGAGTTTGCTCTGAGCTCATTTGTGACCTGCTGGAGGAGTTGTTTAAAAATTCTTGGAGTATTTTGATAGACCAACTACTCCTGGGAAGATTCACTGTTTTATGTTTTTTTTTTTTCCATTTGTTGCTAATGCCTCTCACATGGTTCACAACTTTAGATAGGGGCGTAATGTGTAGCTCTTTAAAATATTTTAGTCTTGTTCATGATAAAATGTTTACTTTCAGTTATTTCTTGATTTCTAGGTTAACAATCAGGCCTGGGTGTAGCTGGTGTAATTGAACTAGGCTTTACAAAAAATTGAGTTAATCACAGCTATTTCATGATTAAACAAAGGGGAGCAATTATTTTTTGGGGATTTTTCACAATAAGTTAAAAGATTTGAATTTATTTGATAAACTGAGACATTTAACTGTGACAAAAAAGCAAAAACAAGAAATCTGTAAATTGGCAAAAAAAAAAAAAAAATTCACAGCACTGTGTGTGCGAGTGAAAAGAGTTATGCACATGTTTGCTCAAGAATTTTTTACCAAGAAAAGAATAGAATGTTGCTGTGTTGTGTTAAGGGAAAGGAGTGATTTTTATTGATAGCTTGATGCTGGGTTTAAGCCTAAGGATAAGCTGAATGCGCCCAACTCTGTTTGTTTATCTCCATGAGCCTGTTTATGTTGTTTTTCTCCCAGACCCTGGAGACGTTGACAGCAGTATTAGGAGAATCTGATGTGACAAATTATTTCACATAAATGAAGACCTCAGCCTCTTAACTTTGCTCTCCTGCTTTTCTTCCTCTCATCTTGCTTTTTTCTCGATAGAGAGCCAGTTCAGCGATTAAATTGTCACTACAGTGTCAGACTTTGACAGGCTGCACTAATCCATGGTGCTGCTGCTCCTCTGCTGATTCAACCTGCTGGGCAAGACGTTCTCCAGGCTTAAAGCAAATGGTCCATGTCCACCCGCTTTCCCCATCTAGCAGCTGCATGAAAACTACACAATTGTAAATATGAGAGCAAAATTATCTTTAGGCAACAGTCCCAAAAAAAACCCAGATACCTGGTCTTGGATCTCGGCTCAACTTGTACATCAAGTTTGTAATTCAAAGAAAAGATGCGATCCAAGAGCTGTGGACTCAAATCATCAGTCAGGAGAAACTTGACAAATATGCAGCAATAATATTCAAGTTGTATTGTTGGTTTAATTTGATCAGATGGACTTGGAGCACTCAGTATGTGACAACATATCAGTAATAAGTTTGATAACTAGGATCAATTTGGAATGTATGTAATTGACTTGGAATCTGTTTGTATGATTGGACTGAAATGACGGTTTTTGTGAAGTGCCTTGAGACAACATTTGTGGTGAATCAGCGCTGCATAAATAAACTGAATTGAGTTAATTTAATGATACTGTATGTTTCAGAAATAATTAACACACCTTAAACTAGCACAGCATTTTAGGTTGAGGCCTGGACTGAACCATTGCAATATTTTGATAACATTTTTATTTTTTTAGTCATTTTTTCTATATTGCTATTATGTTTGGAATCATTGTGCGGTTGATGATCTGATGATTTTTTGCCAACTCTTAGCTGCAATATAGAACAGATGGTCATGCATTTTCACTCTAGAATACTTTGGTATGCAGTGGACTGACTACAAGGAACCTGTGTCTGAAAAACAAACTCGAAACATGATCCCTCCACTGCTATGCTTGAAAGTATGCTGATATGCTTTGTTTTGTTTCTTCTAACATGTTTTTGTTAGAACAAGCTCTTCAGTCTTAGACACCCAAAGATTATCTAATGCACCCATTCAGAATGGACATTTTTATTAATGCTTTCCTGTTGGGAATAACCTTTCTCACTGAAGAATGATGGACCTCAGATTGCTTGGAAATTACCTTAAAACAATTTCCAAAATGATAAGCAACAACAACTACATCTGTCAGATCATTGCTGATGTCTTTATAACCTGGCATCGTGTTAACAAAAATCAGTATGGTCCAGATTACTACACTGTTAAAACTGTTTGTTGCAGAGGTGGTCCATTGATCAACATGTAATTAAATGCATTTGTTTAGAAAGACATGGTTGTTTCACTTCTTTCATTCATTCAGGTTTAGGCAGGGACACCATCATTGCCCAGTACATACCCACTCTAGCCACTGTCTAATTTGGAGAGCCAATAGCTCTTTCTAATCAAACGTATGTTGAACAACACATCTAAGATCTTAAATCTTGTCCTCGAAATCTGGCTTTTGTACATTTTATGTTACATTTAACTGTTACATTTAAATTTGACCATGGCTTTACATAGAAACCAGGAGCTGTTTTTTATGTAGGGTCACTTTTGTACTGTCAAGCAAAACTAATCTTTGACCTGACACTTGAAACATTTGTTTTGTAATCAACTATGAATTCATGCATACTAATCCATCCACATGACTAATTTTTCCACCCATGCCTCTTTTTGTTATTAAAATTGCATAATGCATAAGTACCACCCATGCAAGGCAGATGTTAGAATGGATTGTCGATGCCGATATGCAGCAAACAAAGGCTTGTTTTTCATGCTATAAGACTTAATGGGCATGGGACGCACGTCAAGAAAATTTACTGGTCCTTTTCTGCTCTAAAGTTTCTGCTCATCTTCATAAGGAATCTGAGAAGACCTGACATTTTAACTCAGCTCTTAATTTAACATATACTTGTCCTATTAGTTGATTTTACAGAAAAAGCCTGAAAGTGTTTCAGTTCACAATACGGTGCCAAATACTTTTTTTCTTTTTTTTTTTTTTACCATACCTGTAAATCTGGAAAGTGGCAAAATGTTTTTTCACTGCACTGTGTGTGCAAGTGAAAAAGCTATGCACCACAAGAGGCTGAGGTCTTCATTTAATGTTTTAAATCCGATATCTGGGGGTAAATTTGTGCACAATTTTGTCTTCAAAGTTTAGGTGACACACAGGTGAGATGACAACAAACACATCACGCAACACCTCCCTCCACTCTCTCGTTGTCATATCAAACCAGCAAAGTAAATAGAGAGCATTTGATTGTAACCACCATGTACAGACTGGGTTGGACTTGAAGGCAGCAGCAGTCTTACTTACTTGCCTGCAGCACTTTACTTGTTATTTCATTGGTAGCTCAGCCTGTGAAGTATAACAGCTGCTTCTCATTACTGATGCTGTGGCTAAATGTTTTCTTTTTTTTTTTTTTTTTTGCAGTGAACATAGCAAGGCACATATAGATGAAGCATGTTTAAGCACAAAACATTACTTTGATATGTCTGAAGCTGGCTGCACACATGAAGATGGAGTCTCTGAAGGTTTCTGCTCTGTCATCAGGATCATTCTGAGGGGAGATGTACGTTTCACATATTGCATTATTTGTTGTTTATATTGAAATAAAGTAAAATACTTTGAGGATTCATTCTATATTGAAGCTTAAGTGGAGTGTAGATCATAAAATATAGTATTCACCTGAGAAAAAAGACCGTCACCTGTAATCCACCAGAGGGCGCTCTGTTAATTTCATTATTTAAGGGTTTTCCCAAAACGTGCTCTGTTTTTTCCGCATTTTCCTTAATGTTTCTCAGAGATTTCTGTTTGTCAAAACGTCTGTTCTCGTTGTAGCATCTGCATAGGCTTTAACCAGATGCAGCTTGTAGTATTGTATCTTCAGATGTTTCTTAAATAAAGTTAGATTGAATCTCACACTACGCACACAGGAGGACAGGGGGGAGTAAAAATAAAACAACACAACAGCATACTGAAAATGCAAAGCAGAACAGGGAATCTGTGATACTTTATTACCTAATGAAGTGGTCTAATTCTCAAGTTTTCTGATATATTCCTTCTATCTTTTCACTGGAGGGTTTTCTTTGATATTGCAGAGGGCATACATATCCATTTTTAATCATGGAGCAACCTTGAACTCAATTTGAAGTGCTGGATACATTTACAAATCAACAAGGAGCTTACTAGTATCCAGTAATTTTGATTCACAATTCATACACTGCTAGTGAACATATAGGAGATGTGGACTTAGTTCTGAGACTTGGATACTTAAGTCACCCAAACATAGACTCATAACTTCAACTCACTGCCCAAAGACAAGCCAGCATGTCAGCCACAGGCTGCAGCTCAGACATGTGGGGTTCCACAGGGATTGATTCTGGGTCCATTGTTATCTGCTTTTTACATGCTTCCTGTAGCAGGCATTATTCAATATTTTAATGACATTTCCTATTTCTTTTATGCAGATAACATTCATCTCTATATGTCTTTTTCAGCTGCAAAGGTTGTCCACCCTAGTCCACTGTTTATCTCGGATTAGTGATTAGCTTTCCAGCGACTACCTTGTTTTAAATGACAGAAACAGGAGCAAGACACTGTATGTGAGTCAAAGCCCAGAGAAGAGTCTAACTGCAACATATTTCATGCAACATATGTGTCATCACATTTAGATTATTGTAATTGCCTGTTTACTGGTTTGGATAAACCATTCCCTTTGCCTCCAAGCTGTACAAAATGCTGCGGCCAGACTACTTGCACACTCCAGCAAGCTCACATTACACTCATTTTGTACGCTTGTCATTGGCTACCAATATATTTTAGTATTCATTTTAAAATTCTCACACTACATACAGACTACACACTACACAGCCAGATCCCCGTTTACTTATCTGATCTGCTTAGAAAATATACTGCTGCTTGCAGTTTTCATTTTGAGGCTCAAAATTCCCTAGTTGTTCCACGCACCAGACTAACGACCAAGGGGGACAGAACCTTCCTCTCTGTAGCACGAAGGCTGTAGAGCAATCTAACTAGACAGCAACGTTTAGTTGATTCTGTGGACTCTTAAAAAGCAGTCAAAAACCTTCCTGTTTAACCAGGCTCTCTGTTGAATGCTTATTTTTATTGTGTGTTTTATTTTGTGTAATTTTATCTATTAATGCCACGTAACTTTTAAAAGTTATTTTATTGATTTTCCGTACTGCGCTTTCTGATGGCTTAACAAGCTTTACTAACTTACCAACATGGATGTGCTTTTGATTCAAAGGCCAAGGACATTCATGGAGTGTGGGCTGTTAATGGTTCATAAGAGTTCTTAATTCCAATGTCTGATTTTCTCACTTTTAAGACTAGCATCATTATAAAGACATTTTCAGCTCTCAAATTAAAAGAACAAAATAGCTTCAGATTTGATTTGACCCTTCCCCTCACAGACTTAACAGTTGTTTTGGATTTGACTTGAACCTGCCCCTCTATGACTTTAGACCTGACACTGACATCCCCATCAAAGATTTAAGACTTAACTTGGACTTGTTCCTCATAGACTTGCAGTTTGACTTGGGAAAATGACGTGTGATCTCTGGAACATGAAACCTTATCATGTTCTCTATGTGAAACTCCACCATCATTTATGTCAAAGAACCACCTTTGTTATATACTTTCAGAAACTCTTTCTAGAAACCAGTAACAAATCTTCTTTTGAGTCATGACAGTGCACTCTAAAGTTGGTTGTTTGAAAGACATGTAATATATTGTGTGCTATTTAATGATGCATTGTTGCTGGACGGTTTTTGTTGAGAGAAACTGGTAGACCAGCAAGATACTGATATCAGCATCAAGGCAGGGTGCTGTGTGTTTCTTTTTTTTTATAATTTAACATAACTCTGGGCTAGGACTGTAGGCTCAGTGGAGATGAAGTGTTAGCAGTCTGCCCTGTTCACATCTGCTACCATCTCCTTCAGAGTTTTGTGTTTTCTTACAAAATTAATCATCCATTTTCAAGGGAAAATTCTCCAAAGCTTAAACTTTAAAGTCATAGTGGGCTTATTGAGCTGCTGGACTAGCAATACATCAGAGAAAACCCTGATATTAAAAAGTAAGAAGTACAAACGGGTCACACTACAGCTCTGCACACTAGAGTCAAGGAGGTCAAAAAAACATGCACATAAAATATTTCTGAGGATGCTCTGCCAGATCAATGTCTCAAACCTGTCAAGCTTTCCATTGTGTCTCTTGATTTATAGAATATTGTGGCTTTGTGTTTAGTTTTGTTTTGCTGTATCTTAGCTTTATGGATAGTTAGAAACGTCACTTAATTTCCATTTTTCCCAGTCTGACATACTCTCTGCTGAAAAGATACCAGAATCCATTTTACTATTTAGCATACCACTGTTTAGTTTCTCATTACATCCCTGAATCTACATAAATGCAGGTTTTCTTTATCCTTCCATAGACTATTGCTAATATTTGGTTCATGTGCAGTACTGGACAATATCTCAGTCAATTCTACTCTCATATTTTATTTTATTTTTCTCATGGCTTTGCAACACATTTAGTTTTGTTCTCATCAATATAGTTCTCCTTTCACATCCTTTGTTTGTATTGGGTACCCTTGTACACATAGCCCTGACACCATACACATGGGCTTTTTTATGAATGAAACAATGCCAGGTTTACTTAAAAAAGCATACCTTTATTTGAAACAATTTGTCCTTGTAAACATGCCCAGATAAAAAGGGAGAGGCAAAAAATACACCTCTCCCTTTTTATCTGGCATTTCAGTAGCTGTCAGTAGTAGATTTTTATCAAGCAAACGTAATTAAATGTACCAATAGTGGCAATTTAAATGTCTGTTTAGTCAAAAGATGGCTCTAATATGAGCTTTGTTACTACAAGGGTGACTTTGTCCTTGATGATATTGATTGGAGCTATGTTAAAGTAGGACATATCATGTTAATTACTGTTTCTTAGTCAAGTCTTTATACTGGAAAATATATACACACTACCAGTCAAATGATCAAACACACCATCTTATTCAGTGGTTTGTCTTTTTTTTATTACCATTTCTAGGAACATTTTCAAGACTGTTGAAAAACCACTTCAGGTGACTACCTTGTAAAGCTCATTGGGAGAATGCCAAGAGTGTGCAAAGCAAAGGGGGGGGGGGGGGGGGGGACTATGTTTTGAAAAGATTATACAATGAACAAAACACATCCCTGCCAGTATGTTCATTTTAGTTAAGGAAGCTATGTATGATATGGAAGTATATTTTTGAAAAATCTTTGCTACAATTAACTGGTCATGAAGATTTTGCAGGAATGCATGACACTGATTACATGTTTTGAAATGGCTTCAAGATGTTACTTCGGCTGCTGAAACAGCTGATGCTCTGATACTAAGCTGTTTTGCTAAAACTACTAGATTCAGTCTTCTGTCTTCTTAAGAGGTCTCACCAACTTTGATTATGTGTTGCCATTGTGATTAGAACCACCAGTTTCAATAGTATGATATTTTAAAAAGAGGTATTTCTAGAATTCAGTTGTGCTTGTACAAGACTACGCATATTTCCCATTTCACATTAGGTGTTATCAGATAATTATTAAATCTTTAAAAATATACTTTAAAATAAATTAATATCCTAATTTTAAAGTGCATGTGCTAATAAATTAGAAAATAAAAATGCTCATGACCTCATCAGATACTACAACAAAACAACTGCAGGGATTATTGATATCAGACTTTCACTTCCCTGTACAGTGAAATGCAGTTTTGACAAAAATTCAGACTGAAAGACTCACCCTCACCACCTGCTCCATCCAATGACTCCTCCATGTGTCTCCCCTCCATCCAATCAGCGACAAGTCTGCATGCCTCTTCAGCCAATCACCCTCTGACGCTTCGCTTTTAAGGACCGCCAGTCATGGATCCCTCTTGCTCTTCAGCCGAGCTCGACCCTCCTTCACCCCATCTCCACCATCATCCTTCCAATCTCCTCCCGGTCTCCTCACTTCCTCTGGCATTCACCCCACCACCAGTCGGATCCCAGGGGGGAAGACATCTCTAGTCCTAAGCCTAAAATGTCCATTCAAGCTCATGATATTCTCAGCATTCCTGTCTTCCTCCAGGGTCCGAGTGGCAAAGAAATAATCATTTGCCAATAAACGTCTCTAATCGCCATCTTTGTGTTTCTTATTGTGAGTCTTTCCAGGTTGAAATATGAAAAACAACATGATAGCAGCAAATTTGACAACCCGGTGTTAAGCCATTAAAAAAGGGTAGCAAAACTCAAAGAAATTTGGCGGATTTTAAGCTGAAAAGTAATTCACCTTAATTCATGTGATAAAAATAGAAACTACACGTGGAATATTTATTTCACGCCAACACACATGACACCATATCTATGATCTTGTCAGCCTTATCTCCAGGGAAATGTACTGCCTCAATTAGCATGGCCATTTTTTCAATATTCGGCCTGTGTTTGCATGCCGAGATTCTAGAAGCAGAAGATTTACCAATAATGAGCAGGTAATGAAACTGCGTCGTCCCCAACAATCTGAAACTGTTTTGCCTGCTCTGGTCACTGTGACATTGGCCATTAAACTGTACAACAGTTAAAGCTGCTTGTTAAGTTTATGAAGGAAAAGAACAACCTTTGCTGACAACCCATTTCCTATACTGCCATGTATGCAAGGATTTAAAGAAAAAGTTCTCAAGGGTCTAAGTGTGAGAAAATATTTGGAATTTTGTGGAACATCAAGTCCTGTCAGTAGTTTCAGGTGTTTCAAGGTTTGATGTGCTCCTGTTGTGAACAGTTTGCTACACTAAAGATGGGGTAGAATTTATAGGGTTCAGTTGCCTCATTACTAGGTGCACCACTTTGTTGTTTTTCTTCTTTTTTATAATAAGAATTGACTGAATGCGAATTTCTACTAAGTGGTCACATAATTGTTTGCCGAATTAATCAGAGTAATTGGTGGCTTAAGTTTCACTTTCATTTTCAATCATCCCATGTCCCTGATGACTTAAAGCATCTGCCTAGCAATAGGAGAGAAAGTGATGTTGTTGGATCATTGACATTTGAATCAGTGTTGTTTCTGTAACATTGAAGCTCATGTGCTGTATACATCAATGTTTTCAACCCTGGTCATCATGGCACACTGCCCTGCATGTTTTTGACTGGGTGTCTTGTTTAACACAGCTGATTCAGATGCAGTTCAGCAAAGGCCTGTTAATCAGCCATTAATTGTAATCAGGTGTGCTGAAGCAGGAAAACATCAAAACATTCAGGGCAGTGTACCACAAGAACCAGGATTGAAAAACACTGGTATACATCTGAGGGCTGCAGCACTCGTGGCAGAATGTTTCAACATGACCAAAGAGGTTTTGTTTTTTGTTGTTGGCAGGCAATGTGGGAGCCATATTTTACCATAGCATTGTGTCTTATATTATCATTAAGACAAAAGTGAACCACACTAAAATATTTTATGAACTGCATTATCAATGAGTCATTTCAAAACAGAGAGGAAGCGGCTAGTATTAGCTTAGCATTTCAAGAAACGAGTGGAAATAATATCAACAGGAGTTTACTGAAGACTGTAACTGTTTGCATTGGCTCAGATATATCTTTGGAAACAATTCACTGTTTTACTGAGACTCTTCCCTTATGACCACATATCTGCTGATTCTGTGGTCATCATGGCATTGTTTATTCTTAAAATCCTGATTGGGGCATCCGACTTACAGTTAAAGATTTAAAAATTTTTTTAACTGCCTCATAAATAGCAAGCCTTGGTGTCTTTTCATTGGTATGCCTAGGGTGAAATTATTTTTTTTGCATGTCCTTTAAGGGTTTCTTAACCTTTTCTTAAGCCTACCTGGGCTTTCTCTTCATTTCCTTTAGAAAAGCATCACACATACACTTTGTAGAGATTTCCAGTGTTTTCAGAATCAGAATCAGCCTTATTTGTTTAGTTTGTGCACACAAACAAGGAAATTGACATTGGTTCCACTTTCCTGTCAATGAAGTCCGTTGTAATATAAATATATAAATGCTGAAAATAAATGAAAATACGTATGTCCAGGTCCTTCTCAAAATATTAGCATATTGTCATGATGAAAATTTAAGATTCATATATTTTAGATTCATTGCAGTCTAACTGAAATATTTCAGGTCTTTTATTGTCTTAATACGGATGATTTTGGCATACAGCTCATGAAAACCCAAAATTCCTATCTCACAAAATTAGCATATTTCATCCGACCAATAAAAGAAAAGTGTTTTTAATACAAAAAACGTCAACCTTCAAATAATCATGTACAGTTATGCACTCAATACTTGGTCAGGAATCCTTTTGCAGAAATGACTGCTTCAATGCGGCGTGGCATGGAGGCAATCAGCCTGTGGCACTGCTGAGGTCTTATGGAGGCCCAGGATGCTTCGATAGCGGCCTTTAGCTCATCCAGAGTGTTGGGTCTTGAGTCTCTCAACGTTCTCTTCACAATATCCCACAGATTCTCTATGGGGTTCAGGTCAGGAGAGTTGGCAGGCCAATTGAGCACAGTGATACCATGGTCAGTAAACCATTTACCAGTGGTTTTGGCACTGTGAGGTCGTGCTGAAAAATGAAATCTTCATCTCCATAAAGCTTTTCAGCAGATGGAAGCATGAAGTGCTCCAAAATCCTCTTCTCGTTGTGCACCGTTTTCTGCCACACTTTTTCCTTCCCACAGACTTCCCACTGAGGTGCCTTGATACAGCACTCTGGGAACAGCCTATTCGTACAGAAATTTATTTCTGTGTCTTACCCTCTTGCTTGAGGGTGTCAATAGTGGCCTTCTGGACAGCAGTCAGGTCGGCAGTCTTACCCATGATTGGGGTTTTGAGTGATGAACCAGGCTGGGAGTTTTAAAGGCCCCAGGAATCTTTTGCAGGGGTTTAGAGTTAACTCGTTGATTCAGATGATCAGGTTCATAGCTCGTTTAGAAACCCTTTTAATGATATGCTAATTTTGTGAAATAGGCATTTTGGGTTTTCATGAGCTGTATGCCAAAATCATCCGTATTAAGACAATAAAAGACCTGAAATATTTCAGTTAGTGTGCAATGAATCTAAAATATATGAATGTTAAATTTTCATCATGACATTATGGAAAATAATGAACTTTATCACAATATGCTAATATTTTGAGAAGGACCAGTATGCAGGGTTTGTTCAAAAGGCGAACAAGGTTGAATTAGTCCAAAACGTGCTCTGTTGCGCAAACCAGAAAGTAAAAGTCAAAACTTTTAGAATATCCCCGCATTCTCGAGACGCATAAAGGGTCAGAACAATTTTAAGGATTTGCCTTCTCCACAATAAAGCTGGCTAAGAAAAAGTTAATAATTTTCATTTCACACAAAGACAATTTTTTTTTCTTTCCTTTGCAAAGTTAAAATGGCTTTTAGAGAGAACAGAGAACTAATTACTTTCAACTAGGGATGGGCTGGTAACCACTATCAAGGTATGAGGTGGTAAAAAGTTATGGTTTCCATCATTTCGATCCTATGGCTTAAAGTCCTAAAGGACCACCATATGGTCCTGCTGGCCCCCTCAAGACAAGATTGACAGCATGCACTGGTTCGCAGCGTGTGAAGCTCCTGGGAAGAGGATCAGCTTCTCCAAGTCCGAGGCCATGGTTCTTGAACGGAAAAGGGTGGCATGCCCTATTCAGGTTGAGGGGTGCTCCTTCGTCAAGTGGAGGAGTTTAAGTATCTCGGGGACTTGTACACGAGTGAGGGGAGAATGGAGCGGGAGATCGACAGAAAGATTGGTGCAGCCGCCGCAGTGATGAGGACACTGTGCCATTCCATTGTGGTGAAGGGAGAGCTGAGCCGAAAAGAGAAACTCTTGATTTACCGGTCGGTCTACGTTCCTACCCTCACCAATGGGCATGAACTTTGGGCTATGACCGAAAGAACAAGATCCTGGATACAAGCAGCTGAAATGAGCTTTCTCTGCAGGGGGGCCCAGGCACTCCCTTAGAGATAGGGTAAGGAGCTCGGCCTTCCGGAAAGAGCTCGGGATGGAGACGCTTAAATTCTTGCCGGTACTTGGGGGCGGAGTTAAAGGGGGGGCCGGGGAGACACTGGGGGCATATATGCATGCATATATACTGTAGATCAGAAATGCCATGTAAAAATCTAATTAATATGCTAATGACTTAAGGAGATGAAACCAGAATTGAAAAATGTTTTTAGAAGGCTATCTATATATACATATATATATAATTTGTTTGTTTTTGTTAATTGTTACTCTCATCTGTGGCTCCCTCGAGATCTCTCTCTCTCTCAGCAAAGTCTAAACTCAAACTAATAACAATTTATCAATATTTTACTTTACTGTAGGCTTTCTGTATCAGGCAGAAATCAATTGACATTGTAGAATATATATACATATATTTCAATTGTTAAAGAACTGCCATGTATGAAACAATGATAAACCATTTTCTGATGCATAACTTTTCATCTTCAGTTTCCGTCTTTTCTTTTGAACAAAGCAGTTATTGTTCTATGCATGGTGGTCAAGTTTTGATTTCTTTTCAATTAAAAATTTGACAGTTCGGTTGTTTTCACAGTTTTTCTTTAAATGTCTGTAGATGGTAAGTGATTTATTGTTCGTCCTGTCCTAATGCAAGCGGCGGTTTTTTATGTCTGTGCGCCACCTGTGTAAAATCTCCCAGTCCATTAAATTGAAGGCACTGATCTCCTTGGCAACCGCTCTGTTTTGGAGGTAAGCGCGCATGCGCTCTCGTGTATGTGAAGTCTCTGGTCGTGTGGTGTTTTCGAGCTGTACTGTGTTGTTGTAATTTAGAAAAATTACATGATTCTCTCCCTTTGATTTTAACTGGGGTATTTTGCAGTGAGCAGACAGACATTAAACGTAGCGGTACACGTTTAAAGGCCGGCCGTTCACAAAAGTCTCGAGCTCCGAGGGGAGAGAAGGAAAGCAAGAGCATTGAGACTCCAGCATAGCACAAAGAGTTCAGAAACAATTTGGAATGAAGGGAAAAAGCTATATTTATAAACAGATTAAGTTTTGTTTTAGACTGCCTATTGGTAGTGGATCTGATCTTTGTGTAACTGGTTCTGGATGAAGGCTTCATAGCAGACAGCCGTTCTTCCTTCTTCCCAGTACTGCGTACCGGCGCAGAATCTTTTAGTGGTACGCAGTACCGGACGGTACTGGCTCACTTTCACCCCTGCATTTATATGACTGCACAACGCATTGCTTACACGTTTTGTACTCAGAAAATCTGAAGAAGATAAGAAAAAGCATGGCCAAAACCATTTTTCTGAATGTCTAGTAGCCTAAACAAAGTGTGGATAATTGAAACAAACATACAGTATTTTATAATTGCTGCATGCTGGCCAAAGCTGTGTTCAGTGTAGGTGAAAGTCATTTTAATTGAAGGAGCTCTTTTAATGCAAGCATTTCTACTTCAACAGTTGAGGAATCATTTTGCTAGGTAGCTAACATTACAGGCTACTATATGTCGAAGGCTGAATATAATGTTCTATGATAGAAAGCTGCCAATAAAAATGATGAAAAAAAAGGCAAAAGGTTACTTAGCTGTCTGTTTGATTTTTTTTTTAGTAAAATTATATACCAGTGTTAACATTAACTACGTAAAGAGGGTTTGTGATTTGAAACAAAATGTAGGCCTTAAGTTGAGCTACATGAAAGTGTGGTGAGGTATATTGATATTGGTAATGGTATATTATTAGTGCAATGCTACACCTGTGTCAGAAAACAGTCAAATTATGTTTAGTGTTTTCTCACCTGATTCACAAAGAATTTGGCAATGATGCCCATTTTTGACCTGAGCACCTGCCTCCAAAAATGGCTGCGCATGTTCTGACCAGCACCAGAACCAATTGAAATGTGGTGCGGGTCTGGTTTTCCCCCTTCAGCATTATGCTGTCTCTCAAAATCAAGTCAAAACTTCACAAAGTAAAGGCTGCACCTCTTTGAATATTGAATGAAGTCATAACAGCATTTTGGATCTTGACTAACCAATGAACATTGACAATGATTGATAATGTCAAGTTCGACAGATTCTCCTCTCGTCGTACTCGTTGTCCTCCGCTTTATCCGGGACCGGGTCCCGGGGGCAGCAGACTCAGCAGAGACGCCTAGATGTCGCTCTCCCCACACACCTCCTCTGGGGGGAGCCCAAGACGCTCCCAGGCCAATCGAGAGACATAGTCCCTCCAGCGTGTCCTGGGCCGTCCCCTGGGCCTCCTCCCGGTGGGACGTGCCTGGAACACCTCCCGAGGAAGGCATCCAGGAGGCATCCGGTATAGATGCCCGGTGACAGAGGGCAGCCCGGCCAGAGTCCAACATGCACCGGGAACAGGTCGGACTTAGTGTCGGCAATGCGGACCAAACTCCTACTCCTCTCCTCCAGGCTTTGCTACATCCGATAGCACAATCTACTTTGACCCGCAATGAATCATAGGATAGGGTGACCCATCCTTCATATCTGGGGAAAAGAAGGACGCATTTGTCGGCCCTATTTGGAGGAGCCTGCGAAGCTGTAGACTTCATTGCCTCACAATGACGTAATCGGCCAACAAATGCGTCCTTCAAAGAATGCAGCCCATCAATTTGGACACAGCAATAGTGAATGACATCCGTGAATATGTGTTTGATTAATCTGTGGCTTCAAGGACCCGGATATGTGACACAAAAAACTGAATTTTAGAACTGAAATTGAATTTTAGAACTGAAAGTAAAAGTAGTGAAACTGAATTTTCAGTTCAACAAAATACATTTTCAGAGCACATGAATTCAGTTTCAAACCATTAAATTCAGTTTCAATTAAGTGAAATTCATTTTCAAACCAATGCATTTCATTTCAAATTACTCAAATACAGATTCAGTCTGAGAAATTAAAATTCAGTTTCTGATGGCACAAGTTTCTTCCCATATGCAACCAGGTAGCTGGATGTCTAACAGATTTTTCAGTTTAATTGTAGAAAATCAATGACACATTAGGATTAAAAATGGTTTTAAATGATTTGTTGTGATTTTATTTTTCACATTACAAAAAACTGTCAATTTAACAACGCTGAATTAAATTTTAGGTAATGCAACATTATACAACTTTGCTTCTGAGACAGTTTGGGAAATCCAACTTTTTACAGCTAGTCAACTAATATACCTCCAATGAACAGAGTCAGCTGTGATTTTACCCTAGGTGTTTTTTTAATTTTAATTTTTTTGTATTGAACTGTTTTACCATGCACACACTCATTCATACACCTAAGGGCAATTTAGAGAGACCAATTTACCTAACAGTCATGTTTTTGGACTGTGGGAGGAAGCCGGAGTACCCGGTGAGAACCCACGCATGCATGGGGAGAACATGCAAACTCCATGCAGAAAGACCCCTGGCCGGGAATCGAACCCAGGACCTTCTTGCTGCAAGGCAACAGTGCTACCAACTGCAGCTTCCCCATGACCCACTATGGAATAAGCGGTAGAAAATGACTGACTGACTGACTGAACTGTTTTAGTCTTTTTGTCCCTCTGTCCCATCTTGGCTTTGCTAAATTAGCATTGCTTTAACACTGATAAATGAGTTGATCAAGGCTGAATGTGTAAGCTAGTTCCAACAAATTAATTATTATTAAGTAGTACTTAATCATAGTTCTACAATTATGGTCTCTTTCACTCACTCTCTCACCATGTTATTGAACACAATGTGAGAGATAATTTGGCAACCATGTTAACAAATAACTCAATAATTCAACCTTTTGTGAGAATTTGCATCATAGGCCATGGACATTCATAAGTAGCATATTGGGTTTTCAGCTGCAATTGGAGCACCCGTCTGGAAGGGTTGCAGGAGCTTTTATTAGGATTAGAGTTTTATATAAAAAAAATTTCACTCTGTAAAACATTTCCTAATGAAATTGAATCATATGAAAAAAAATCATGTTGCTGCAAGATTAGATCAAACCCTATTCTCTTCTAGGAGGCAAACCTTTCAGCTAGTTGTTGGTTACATCAGTTTTCTCTTGAACACAGACAGGCACCAAACGCAAGCACACCAGTGACGCCAATACCCCGGAAACTTCTAAAACCTGATACAGAGGGTTAAACTTTCTAATTGATGTCCTGAGCTTCTTAATCACTCCTTGTGCGAGAGAGCACAGACCTGCGAGACAGAGTTGCAGAGAGAAAGAGAGGGAGGCTCAGAGAGAGAGGAAGACGAGACTGTCTTCACAAGGAAAGCCTTTCAAGTTTGTAGGTTTGAAGTGCTAATGACATGCAAATTTGTGCAAATGAGTGTGCATCCACCCCCTAAAACTCTCAATGAATACTTAAGGCCTTGTGAAATTCTGGGAGGCTGTTTGTCTATAAATAGTTGGAGTTTAATCAAGTTTGGGTGTTTTAAACAATGGTAAAGTCAGAATCAGATCAAACACAAAACATGTCCCCTCTGTCTCAGAAACTAGGCCTCATTTGAAAAGTAAACTGTTTGTGAGATGTGTGTACAGGGATGACAAAATGTGTAAACATCCAGATGCATTACAATTATTGAAAATATCATTGGGAAATATGTTTATTTTAATTTTATTCAATTCGGAGAAAAACTCATGTATAGATTTAATTGTACACAAAGGTATATACTTAACTGTTGATTCATCTTAATTTGGTGAACCCAAAATATGGTTTCTCAGAAAATCTGAAAACAAGATTTTTATTATAGAAATGTGATATTACGGCCATGTTACAATCAAGGGAAGAACAGTTGATTTGAGAGTTGTGCAGCAGACAGTGTATGACACCTGTTTGTCAACAGAGGGAAGCAAGTGGCACATTGAACAACTTGTGATTGTCCCCTAAATTCTCGAATGGGTACACCAGTTTTTCCTTCCACACAACTTTCCATTCATATGCCTGGATACAGCACTCTGAACAGCCAATTTGTTTAGCGATAACCTTTAGTGACTTGCACTCCTAGTAGAGGCTGAAAATAGGGGGGTTTTGTGGACCCTAATATAGCCATATGATTTTTGCATTAAAATATGTATATTGGTTTTATTCAATATTCTAAATTATAATATTCTATAATTAGAAAATGATATATGCTATACACTCTTGAAATAAATTACTTTTTGTGTAATGAGTCTATAGAAAGTGTTACTTTCACATTTTGAATTATATTGATAGAATAAAAAAAATAGCTAGATAGATATTTGATTGACACTTATCATGTTTGAGTCAAGCTAATATGAACATACAGGAAACTCTAAAGAACGATATTATACTGACAACACATGACAGACAAGCTTCAAATACGTATAGCTAAACCTATTTGTTCAATACACAGAATGTATGATTCAGCAAAATCTACAGACCAATTACTTTTACCCCACGTGAAAAGACACATACAGGGATGGATGAACCAATCAATGATCCCATTACCTTACCTGACACACAAATCCATACACAGTGTGGAGAAAGACTGCAAACTAATCCATTTTTCAGCAGTTAATGGCTTTAATAAAACTTTGCTTGTAAAACAAAACAATTAACGACTGTGTGGCAAAATAACTGATAAGATTAATAATTGTGCCACACAGGAAAATAGACAGAGGTAATTTCACGGTAGATTGGGAAATACAGATGATTTTCAAAGTGCGAGGACGGTGTGAGTTCTGTTTTTCACCATCAGTCACAACAGAAAATTTACATGCTGTATGATTAGGGAAAGCAGAGAAGATGATCCTTCTTGGCTGCAGATCTTTCCCAGGCACAGTGACGTCAAGGCCTCTAGTCGCACACCATGCCCTGTGACAACATATGTGGTAATTTACACACTAATATGTATTATTATGCAGTGATAAATGGAACAACCAGCACAACAGAATTTACAGTGGCAGGTGAGAAACCCTGATCCATTTTTAAAGAACTCAGTCAAGCACTAAGACCCAACATTTCTCATATTATCAACTTGCTCAGAGCAGTCAGCGGATCAATTAGAGTGATTAAGATGATTGGATGAATTTGTAAGCCTTTTAATTCTAACAGATAATCTATCCTAACCGGCATTCCCGATCAAACCTCTAATAGGGATTTCACATTTGATTGTTAGGATGAATGAAGCTGATAGAAGTTGGCAGAAAGAGGCTACAGTCGGTGCCCAGCTGTATTTAGCAATTAAATGTCAGCGTAACAACATTTCTATGGCTCAAATGTCATCTTAAGAGTGGACAGATAAAAGCAGTCTCAGCTGTGTGGAGTGTGAGTTGGCAGAAACAAGGAGGAGGAGCTCTTAGCCTACTTTTAGAATGGTCTGCTGCCTTGGGGCTTAGCTGGTTTCTTCTAAAAAGGTCTATTAAATCAATTCTAAATGATATTTCTGCATTTCAGCAGTTACAAAATAGATACTAGTAAAAGTGCTGATCCTCTGCAAAAAACATTTTCATTTCTACTAATTCAGTCAAGTAAGTACATGCTCTTGTTATTATGGTATGCATGTTGTGCAATCCAAGCAGTTGTCTGAGTAAAATACCCCATTAATATTCAATGAAACTAGATAACACACTGAACCACCAATCTGCTCCCATAGAAGTACTTGTGGTTGGTAATCCTGCTTAAAAAATAATCACTGTTTAAATTTAGACATTTGTGCTAGAAAAAAAGAAAAAAACAAAGGTCTCTGATGAGGTGTGTAGTGCTCATTAACAGACTTTTTTCTAAATGAACTTTCATTAGCAAGCACATCTCATCACTTGAATCTCCAGCAGCAAATTTGTTTAGAGAGCAACAAAGGTGAGTCATGGTTAGGACTCTTCTTCCTGTCAAATTTCAGAAAGAAACTAGCCTTGTTTCTTGCCCTGAATAGAAATTAAGATGTCAGGTAACCATTACTAAAGTAAAATCCTCAATGTGTTAGTATATAAATAGAAAATTTAGCTCTGGTATCATGGCCAAAAAACAAGTAATGAGACATATATTCCTAGCCTGGTTGATGTTGAGCAGTGGTGTCCAAACATTTTGCCAGATGAAGTTGAAAGTTCCCCCCCGATCAAATTAGTTTTCAATGAAAAGCACGAAAACAATTTAAATAAAATTTGGCTCAACAATACACTAAACATACATTATTTTAATGAAATGAACAAAAGAAACCTGTGTTGCTGCTCAAGCTGTAATCTAGTGATTACCTCTGTGCGGTGCGTGATTGACGCACATCATTTCTTGCCATTTACACATTTTGGACTGGTTGTAGTAAAGTACACCAAGACCAGGCAGATCACTGGACTTCATCCAAGGGTCTTTCTTTTTGATAGCATTATTACTTTAAAATTACCTCTATAAAACAGATCTATAAATTAGATGCTTTGAACATTGCGATTTGTTTAACCCTTTAAATGGAGAGATGTCTGACACACATTTTAAGTGCTCTAAGTTGACCACACTCATTTTCACACTATACCTCCTTTGGTTCTGTGTACTGTTACGAACAACTTTAATTAAGAGAGCAGTTAATTTTTGTGGGTTTATGATGAACTGGTTTGTGGAAGCGGCAGTAGTGTGTGAGCACAGCAAAATGAAGGAGAGATGAAAGTTAAAGGAACTCTCATCCCAGGTATAACTTCCATCCCTGTGAATAGAATTAAAGCTAGGCAATGTCAGTCATTCTTAAATAAAAGATAGGCAGGTATTAACAAAAAAACACTTTAAAGTCAGACCCAAGCTGAAAAAGACCATTAGATACTACAAAGGAGAGAACAAACAGGGAAAATAGTCAGAGCTGGCGGAGACACCTGACTTTTAATGCTCAGAGATGAACAGATTACTTAAGATCTACTTTGAATCAACGGAAGCGCTAATTACTGCTGTTGTTTCTTTTCTTATTGTGTACTCCTTTCTTGACAAAGACTGAACTTAAAGAAGCTCATTAAGAACTAATAAGCTTAAAAAAGACAGATTAATGTCTAATTCTGAGCCTGCTAACCGCCTCTGAATCCAAGGCCTCGATGAATCTCCTGCCGACTGCCAAGCACAGTGAGGCTGAGCAGCTTTGACGTGACTCTTCGTTAGTTCTTATGTGCTTCTCAGCAAACTTCAGCTTGTTGGCTACTATTTCCCTTTTCAGAGCTGACTAATAAATCACTTTTATAAATGTGGTAGAGTTTAAAATTAGTTTTAGCAACTCAGATAGAAAAAAGCTTTGTTTGGCTGGGTTTTCTTCATCATGAGAATGCATCCAATATAAGGTATGAGAGTACAAATTGTCACTCTAATAATCAGTTATGCTGAACAACTGTTAAAAAAACATTATGAGTCATTCCAATACATTCCAATATCCTAACTCAATGACTGACAGTGTGATAATATGTATTGATTATAGTTCCTTACAATTTTGGAACAATACCCTCTGAAAAAAGGAACTCAAACTTCCCACTAGGGAATCAAACCCTGTCTCACTTTTAAAGTCCAGACTCATTTCTTCAGCACGGCACACAACCCACTTTGACTCCCAACTTGTCAAGGAGTCTGTTTTATCTGCTGATATGCAGTATATCTTTTAGTTGCCTCTACAGATGGTGCTGCACAGTGCAGCGCACACATAGAGTTGGCACTGATATGTGCACAGAGTCTCGCCAATTTGCTGGCACTTATAATTTCATTACATCTCCAGCCTAAATCACATATGACAGTTTTTGTTAGGCAGTAATTTAGAATTAAAGTGGTAAAGATATGTTTAGAAATTTACAGTATGTGCAAATTATGTGATAAGAACTCTTTATTGTGAACAAACTTCTTGACAAATGTTTGTCCAATGTGCAGCTAAATACTATCAGAAAGAAAAACAGTTGCTCCAGGTGTTGAGTGATAGCATTGGTTGTGGTTTGATTCATTGTTTCAGTAGGCTACTGACATTCCCAGTAGACTTCTGCTTGGGTGGGTGTATGATTTACTTACATAAGCGGTCTTATTTCTATCTCTCTAGGAGGAATTTTACTGCTGAGGTCAGTAGTTTATATTTGAGAATGGAAGTGCATGTCAGTTCACCTTCAGTGCATGTGTAGGTTTTTAAAGTGCTTCTTTGAAAATCAATCCAATTTCTTTTGAAATAATTTTGTCTTGAAAATGCTGTATTTGAAACAAACAATGGTTTCCCAAAAGTATTTCTACCCCTTGAATTGTTTTTGTACATTTTGCAAGGTTAAAACCAAAAAGTTCAATGTATTTTATTGGGATTTTGTTTGAAATAACAACAACAGGATATACTATATAAAGAAATAAAAGGCATTACTTTGCATCTAATCCCCTTACTCTGATACCCCTAAATAAAATCCAGTGCAATCAATTGTCTTCAGTAGTCCTCTAATTAGTAAGTGAATTCCAACTGTGTATAATTTAATCTCAGTATAATATGTTCTGTAAAGGGCTTAGAGGTTTGTTAGTGACCACTAATAAACAAACCACATTACACACTCCAAGGAACACACTCAGGGATAAAATTGTGGAGAGGTTTACAGTAGGATTAGGTTATAAAATAGTATCTTACGCTTTCAACATCTCACAGAGAGCTGCTCAAAGCATAATCCAAAAATAGGAAAGAGTTGTCACTGCTGGATATTATTGATACTGATTAACTTTGTCTGAAACCTGAAAAGTTTAATTACTGTGAGGCATTTGGCCAACCTAAAGGCAGATAGTAATCAGTCCAGCATCAAAGAGGTGCTGATGATAGCAATCAAAAAAGTGGCAAGACAGTAGATCGGTTTCAGGACCTTATCCAGGGAGAAAGGGCCACGAATAATTCAAACCAAAGACCCTGAATTCAGCGCAGGAAGTAATGGAGGAAATTGAAAAAGGGGTCAGTGTGGCGTTAAAGAAAAAAAAAAAAAACGTTGTCAACTTAGAGACAGAACCATGAAGAACCATGAAGATTGAGAGAGGTGAGAGGCATTAGAAGATAGGCAAGGAGAAAGAAGCAAGGAATTATTGGCTGAGATTAAAAGCAAAAGGGCCTGATAATAAATGAAGAGGGTTAAGTATCAGGTGAATTAAAGGAAGATAAGATGGTGTGAAATGGCATCACCAGAGACAAGTTATCAGACAAGTCAGATTTGAGTCAGTTTCTTACACCCGAATGTGTGCTCACTCAATTTGCACGGTTTCAGGCAGGAAAGAGCCGAGCAGATTGACAGGAAAGCATGGAGGAAAGAAGGTCAAAGAAGGTGGTTGGGCAGATATAGATTTAGTGTTGTCAGTGCACAAAAAGGGATGTCAAATAGGAATCATAGAGATTGGGTTAGACAAACGTTAAGAAGGACAGAAAGATACTACATACTGTTTTGCAGTGGGGTGATGGTGTGAAGCATGTTGTGGATATTGAATACAAGTATGTCGGATGTTTAATGGAGCAGAAAGCAGAGCATGCTGTGTAAGGTGGTTGTCAGAAGAGTTCATAGGAAAAAGTGAAAATTTGTCGGCCAATTTTACCGCTATCACCTCTCAATTTAACACTGCCCAAACTGTGCAGAAATGACTATCATTGGCACTGCAGAAAATTGACATTCAGAGTCAGTTTATTGTGTCATATTTTATTTCTGTGCTCAAGTACAAGCACAGGCAGGTTTGAAGAGCATTTTTTTAGTTACCTTCATAAAATGAACCATCAAAACTGTGCATTAAGAAATCCCTTGGTTCAAATTCCAGCATCAATGGCGGGAATGCAAACTCCATGCATTCCCGCCATTGATGTTGGGGTTTTCTCGCAAGCACAGTTCAATAACATGTGCCTTGAACCACTCTAGGCCACATTTAGTCCTGAGGTTTGAGTACGTGTATGCAGGTAATATTAATTGGTCTTTCTAAATTACCCATAAGTGTGTGGACTGGGACCAGTCCAGTGTGTACTCTGCCTCTCATTCATTGACTGCTGGAGATAGGCACCAACCTCTCTGTGACTCTACATGGCTAAACAAATTGCATGTCTTTTTTTTCTTGAATGTAAATATGATGTGACACAGATGCCCATTCCTTATAGCCACTGGAAGAGCACCTATATCTACCTTGGCACCATGCACAGTAAGGAATATGGCAAGGGACTTAAACAATAATTTTCAAAGCTTACCGTTGAAGAACTGTGCCGAAGTGTGGCATATAGTGGCACATTCAGTCTGTCTGTTTGTCTCAGAGTCATAAAATCTCCAGAACAACTATTAGATTTTTCTCTTGCTCTCGGTGGAAGACACATGCGTTTTCTCTCCCTCCCTCCCTGCTAATCCCTGCTTCTGCTTTTGTCTGTATTTTTCTAAGAGCCTCACTTTGCATATCCTCCAAACTTGTAAATTATGGATTTGGTCAGCTGGACTCTCAACGTAATTGGTCAGTTTTTTTTTTTTTTCCTACGAGAAGACAGGGTAAAGGAGACCCTCTTGTCCAGGTGGGACGTTCTTCTGTGGAAACACAATGGATTCTTGGCAGCAGTGGAAGATTGTGTGCCTGACTACAATGTCGGTCGCGGACATAGAAAATGTGTACATATTTGGACTTTGATAACAGGATTCCTGCTTTTTGGAGTGGGTGGTTACTTGGCTTATCAAGTGATTTGCAAAACATGGGCAGCTGTTCAAAGCATTCAAAGGCTGCCTGTGATGTTAGATGGAGTCTGTAGAGTAATCAACACTCAGACTGAAATGTTAAGAGAGCAGAATCGCAAGCTGGACACGATTCATGAACAGAATTGCAGCCTGGCAGCTGTTGGACTCAGAGGTTAAAGGATATAATCTTGGAGAAGTTGTACACTCCAGATCTGTGGAAAATACCAGAAATTTGGCTATTTGGATTCGCAATTGAGACATACCAGTAAAAACTCTTAAGGTGGTTGGAAATTCACAACTGCCTGAACCACAACATTTATTATTTTTCTAAATCTGGCTCCCCAATGTGGCCTTGGCAACTTCTACTAACTGGCTATCGACAAAATATCTCCTGGATGTTATATAAGGGATGTTATATGTTTTCATATCTTCCCCAGCACTCCCCTACCAGCTGTGTGCTGATAGGACTATGCAGCCAATTGATAAAACTTCCACCTCTCTTCTCAAGGACAACGGCTCTTCTATCAGTGTTGACAGTCTAATTCTTGCAAACACACTCAGACTCATATATATTCGCACCCTCAAGATTCCACCATACCCTTGCTAAATCTTTACTTATGTGTGTGTTGCTTACCCCTGCTGAGGTTTTTCTGTTTGATTTTTTTTCCGTCCTATCTTACTTTACCTAAATGTGTGATTTCATTACTTTTCATAGATTTTACCAGCGAAAACCAAACATTATTAGTAACTTGGACTTTAGCTGCTCTTACACCAATGACCCAGCTTTCTTAATTAGATTACTTAGTTCAAGTTCAGCACCAGTAAAAGCAATATATTATTAGCTCTTGAAAATGTGGATTAAAGCTGTTTTGTACCAGTGACTCAGCTTCACTAGTTAGAATTCAGTGGAATAATGAAACTTCTTAGCACAAGATGCTTTCCCCTACATAGAGGACTTAATGATATAATTACCCCTTTAGAAAGATTGGTTTAGAACCAGCTCTTACCAGTAAAACCCAAAGGATTATTAATGTTATCTGTATCATTGTAATATTGACCAGAGATTTTTTGATTTCTCAGAAGGATTTATAGATTTTTAGATTTCTTAGCATTTGATTTGTTTTTCTGTGTTCTTTGTGATTGTATTGTAATTGTATGTACAGCGCTTTGAGTGTCTCGTTACTGAAAAGCGCTATATAAATAAACTTACCTTACCTTACCTTACCTTACCTTACCTTAGATTTTGCCTACCTCCTGTCCTACCATTGTAAATGACTCTGTTGGGATTTTAACTGTTAACTATGTTTGGTCAGATTAGATTGAGACAGAGATTGTTTGGCACTAATCATCCCAGATGTGTTTATAGTAAAACAAAGAATAAACATGTGGAAACGCATCTCTGGCCTACTGTTAAGTAAAGTGTAGGATCTGTGATTCTGTGGGGCTGTTTCTCTTATTAAGTCTCTGGGAACTGTATTAGAATCCATGGTATCATGAACTTTGTTTAAATAACGAGAGATAAAAAAACAAAAAAACAAAACTGATGCCCTTTGCAAGAAAAACCAATAATTACATACTCATTGCGTCTTTCAGTGAAAATGTGATCCAATCCCAACAAGGGATTAATCTACACAAAAACAAACACAACTTTGGATGATCTGGAATCTTGATTGTTAAACTGAGGTACAAGTACTTACCACTGGTGGCAAAAGAATTCTAGCTACAAAGTGCAATTTGGGGGAGAGCTATAATCGTGCCAGTCTTTACCAGTGGAGCCAAAATAACTCTGTTTAAGGGCACAGGAAGTAAGCTGCAGCTTAATTACTGCAAACTCTTTCTAATAAGGTTGAGGGCTAAATAAAGTCAAATCAATTGAACCAATTGATTTTCCTTCAGATTTTTGCATATAAATATTCATAAACAGTATATCTGTCTCTTTCGCCTCAACGCTCCATCAACAGGCTAATTGTACAAAACCACAGGCTATTTCATCTGTGACTTGTGGATCCTGCATTCTGAACATATGCTTCAATCAAATGTTTATTTGTGCACTGCAAGCTATTTCAGTAGTGGAGACTTGTAGCATGAATTGTCTCCATACAAACTCTGCTTCAGCTCAGCGTCATGATAAAATGCTTGGTATTATCCAGGGCTTTTACTGTTAAAGAGCGATGAATGAAGGACACCATTTGTCACTGTTGCATAAACTGTATAAATGGCTTTAACCTTTAAATAATTGGAGGTAACTCTGAACAAATTGGAGCTCATTTAAGAAATAAATGCAATGTCTGTTGTCCTCACATGTATTTACTTTAGTTGTATAACTAGTATGCATTTCTGTAATCCAGGTGAATATTTTCTTTACAATAATGCACTGAGCATGTGCTCTTCAAACACATCTGTTATGTGCAGAACCTTCTTGCTGTCACTCTAGCAGCCACCATAAAAATTACCTTCTTTTACAAACAGAAATAAATTAAAGAGCACTGCAGCTATAGATGAAACTTTAACCAATAAACACAATAGCATGCCAACAGTATGGTGTAATTATCTTTGAGAAATGTCTTTGTAACAGTTTCTTAATTTCTGAACAGCTATTTTTCCAATGAACACTTCACTTCCATTTTTAACCCAGAAGAAAGCTTTGAGTTGTATCAAATTAACCTTGAAGATGACTTTATTGTATAAACTGGCAGAAAAAATACAGAGAAGAAGTTTCACAGCACAGATGCACAGTAATGTTTATAAGATCAGTTGAAAATGTTAGATCAAATGTTATTCCTAGTACAGGGAAAGAAAAAGCCTGGAAATTTTGTAAGTTTCCAGTTTGGACCCAGAGCTAAATACAATAGATAGGTCAAAAAACAGAAAGAAAAAACTATTTAAAGTGTTCTGGCAAGGTGTGGAGTCAACACTTAAATAGATATTTCCTGCTTTGGTGTTTTGATGAGAGTGGTACTCAAGAACCACATTAAGAACTATAGGTATAGCTCGAACAATTTGAGTATTGTGCTATATTTCTTGTCACTCATTTCAGAAAGTGAAAATCATATATAAAATAAGTTATTTACTACACCAATAAATAAATATTGATTCATTAAACATATAGTGAAATATTTCAAGCCTTTCTTTTGATAGTTGTGGCTTACAGATAATTAAAACCCAAAATGTAGTATCTCAGAAAATTTGAATATTACATGAAATCAATAAAAAAAATTATTTTAAGCAGAAAATGTCCATTTCTATGCACATAATATTTGTTGGGGCTCCTTTTGCATTAATTACTTCATAAATGTGTTGTGGCATATAGACAATCAGCCTGTGGTTCTGCTGAGGTGTAATGGAAGCCCAGGTTGCTTTAATAGTGGCATTCAGATCATTTGTATTGTTCGGGGTATCACACATATTTCACACATATCAGTATGTTCTGCAGAGGTATTGTGGTCTTCTGATTGTGTCCTACTGAGTTCATCACCCTGTCATCTGGTCTATATTTTTTATTTTTTTGTTCCTACAGAAGTTGCAGGCAGCTGCTAATGATCCCAGCCCTTCGCCATTTTATACCTTATTGGTTTTGGTCAACTTTCTCTTTCACAAAACAAAAGCTTCACTCATGTAAATTCATACCTGCCAGGAAGACATTTCCTGCCTGCTTTAAAGGCCAGTAGTTTACAGCTATTCTCTATCTTCCTCACATGGTCTTCTGTAAGTCTGTCTTTCGTTCTGCTCTACTGTGGTCTTTGCTTAAGGTTTCTTCCTGTTAAAGAGAGGCATTTCTTTCCACTGTTAATGCTCATGAGGATGGACTGCCCCAAGGTTAATGACTAAAATTGTATTGGGTTTGAGTAAAACAATTTGGCTGCCCTGTTTTACATTTAAGATCAGAACAGACTCTTTGTCATTGAATCTCCTTGTACGAATTTGATTTATTGTGTTTCCTTATAATTGGAAACAAAACATATTTTGTTGTAAACTGCATTGAGATAATATTGATGTGATTTAAATAAACTGGTTTTAAGTGTAAGTTTATGTGGTTTTATGATTCCAATAAATAATACATGTCACGAGGAGGATGTTCAGAGTCATTTTGGCCAGGAGGTCATATTCTGTCAAATTCTAGAGGTCCACAGTGGTGTACAGTAGCTGGTAGCACTGTTACCTTGCAACACTAAGGTCCTGGGTTCAGGACCCAGCCTGTGGTCTTTCTGCATGGAGTTTGCATGTGGATGTGTGGGTTCTCTCCAGGTATTCTGACTTCCTCGCACAGTCCAAAAACATGACTGTCAGGTTAATTGGTCTCTCTAAATTCCCCTTGTGTGTGTGTGTGTGTGTGTGAGTGTGTGTGTGTGTGTGTTCCTGTCTTGGCATCACAGTGAGAACCATTTTCCCGATTTCACCATCAAATTGAGGACCGTTTGTACCACAGTGAGGACCTTTTGCTGGTCCTCACGACCTATTTTGCTAACGGTTGGGTTTAGGACTAAGGTATGAATTGACTTTAAGTTAAGGTTAGGGTTAGGCATGCACTGGTAATGGTTAGGTTTAGGGTTATTGTCAGGGTTAGGGCATAGAAAGGGTTGAAAATGACTGAAAATCAATGGAAGTCAATGGGAGTCAACACATGGTCCTCACTACATATAGCAAAACAAGAGTGAGTGTGTGTGTGTGTGTGTTCCTGTCTTGGCATCACAGTGAGAACCATTTTCCCGATTTCACCATCAAATTGAGGACCGTTTGTACCACAGTGAGGACATTTTGCTGGTCCTCACGACCTATTTTGCTAACGGTTGGGTTTAGGACTAAGGTATGAATTGACTTTAAGTTAAGGTTAGGGTTAGGCATGCACTGGTAATGGTTAGGTTTAGGGTTATTGTCAGGGTTAGGGCATAGAAAGGGTTGAAAATGACTGAAAATCAATGGAAGTCAATGGGAGTCAACACATGGTCCTCACTACATATAGCAAAACAAGAGTGTGTGTGTGTGTGTGCGTGTGTGTGCATGGTTGTTTGTCCCGTGTGTCTCTGTGTTGCACTGTGATTGGCTGGCAACCTGTCAAGGGTGTAAAACCACCTCTTGCTCATGTCACCCCTACGACTGCTGGAGAGAGGCACCAGTCCTCCTGTGACCTTGCAAGGACAAGTGGCAAAAGGAACGTATGTGTATTAGATTGAGTTGCAATTGAATTGTGGGAAAGAATTGGTTTGAATTTATTAAACTGGTTTACCTTCACTGGTGCTGATTGTTTTTAGTACTGTATACTTTTCTGACATGACTTTTTCTTTCCATTGGTGCTGCAATATCAAGCTGAATTAGGCTAAATGGAATTCAAAGCCACATGAAATTTCTGGAATAAGTATCATTTAGGCAAAATATACTGCTGTGTCTGTGTACTGCAAATAAATAGATTTTCTCCACAGAGATCGTGTTACGTTAGTGTAATTGTTGTAAGTTATGTGAATTCAAATGTGAAAGGTTAGGAGTTTTTTGTTTTACAAAGCAAATAGCACTCTTCAGATATTTTACATAATTCCCTTAAGACAGACTATACAAACAGAAATCCTAAGTATTTTCTCTCAACAAGCTTCCAGCACACACACTAATGAGAAAGGTAACCTCTTCATCGACGGTGGCTTCTCAGAACATTGTAGGTCGACTCCTAAACATCTCACTTCATGTTAGTTGCTCTCTGTGGTCATTTGTTTTTTCTTTTTGTCATTCTCTCAAAGAAACCGTAAAGGGTCCTTTTGTGTGTAGGATGGGAGTACATAAAAAAAAGTGGGAGTAAGCCAATGTGCCTTCATTTCTGCTATGCTCCTGTTTGCTGCAATCATTCTTTTCAGTGATGCACTAGCAAATTGCAGCAGCTTTACAGCCGCTTTATCGCCTACCATTAGGAGGAGCGTCCTGCATTACCATGTCAGTGGTAGATCAATACAATGCAGGGGAGTTTGTACTGGCCACAGAGAGCCTCTTGATTCTTGCCATAAAATGTTTGTGATGTGGAGAGGCAGAAGCTGTTAACGCTAACCACAACAAGGGCAGAAAAACACTGACACTGCTTACCAACAGCTTTACCCACTGCTGACACTTTCCATTTATTAAAGTAAACTCATCTTACCTTATATTCAGTTGTTTGTCTAGGCTCAGGCGCGTAGTTAGACCTGGGCTTCCGGGGCTTCTGGCCTGGATGTTTTCTGAATAGCCCCAGACTTCTTGATAGAAGAAATTTATAAGTATTAAAAAGATGCAGCCACAAAATGGTATTGGACTTCACATTTTTAGTTAAAAACAATCAGATTTTTTCAATTGTGTTCCATATAATCACGTCCCGCTCCACCAAACCTAACAATGAGTTAAAAGGAGAAGACAAAAAATAGCTATTTGTGCACTCGCGGCAACGCTAATGCGCAACTACGCGCACAGCCAGAGACGCTTTCCATTCTGGAAAAGTTCAGAACAGCAGTTTACTCCAGGTCGACCTGCCTCCTTCATTACCTGAATAGTTACACTGAGCGCCTCAAACAGGGATCATTTCAGAGCAACCAGAGGAGCCAACCAGAGAGAGGGAGCCTGGTGGGTGTGTGTGTTCAGGAACAGGTGGAACCAGACGAAGATGGCGGTAAAACCTGAATGCTGACTCGGAATGGGCTAATTGTTAATTACAGCTAATCACTGATTCACCCAGCAAGACATGAGGTGGAGGTTCACTCTAATGAGCATCTTCAGGGTCATGATGAGGAACTTTCACCTGAGCTACAGGTGAAGTTAAATAATGTGGCTGTGATAGAAAACAGTAGCAACCTTCTTCTAGCTGGATTTGCATCATGATGTGAAAATATCTGGCCCTTCACTTCAGTCAAAATAAAAGCAATTAATCCTAACGTAGCTGAACACATTAAAAGTCCTTCAGATCAACACATTGATCTCATTGCTGCAACCAGTCTTACAGTCTAGTTCTACATGTTGACAGAAAAAAGTGTTGCTCAATAAACCAGGAAAATATCTCCTGGTTCCAGTAAGGCGTAGTAGAAAGTTCAAAAGTAAGCCTCCCTCTTCTCTTTCATATCTTCTGTGCTGATTCTAAACATAAACTTCTGGGTTTAAAGATGCAGTATAATTAAGAAATAAATCATAGCAATTAATCATAGGTGGACCATTGATTAGTTAACTATTTTATTTTTCTGAATTACACATGAAATATATAAACTAAACTAATTAAACAAAGATACAGTTTTACTGAAGGTGAGACATACATACCATATGTATACAGTTATTAATACCTGTAATATTAGTACTGATACGGTCCAGGATGAGGCTCTATGCTATATTCAAAACACCACAACTTAACACCCTTTCCTCTCAAAGTGTTTAATAGTAAGAACTGCACTATTGTCTCACATGTTCAGTGCAGAACAAAAGACTGTGTTGGAAAATGTTTCATTTATTATTTTTGGCAGGACAAATTTCTTCGGAAGTGGAATGAAGGGCTGAAAAGATGGCGATAAAAGAGAACAGGTTCATAAAAGAAGGAACAATTTTAATAAAATGCTTCGAAAGCCTGTTGCCTTGCAGCAAGAAGGTCCTGGGTTCGATTCCCGGCCTGGGGTCTTTCTGCATGGAGTTTGCATGTTCTCCCCGTGCATGCGTGGGTTCTCACCGGGTACTCCGGCTTCCTCCCACAGTCCAAAGACATGCCTGTTAGGTTAATTGGTCATTCTAAATTGCCCTTAGGTGTGTCCTTGGTTGTTTGTGTGTTGCCCTGCGATGGACTGGCGACCTGTCCAGGGTGTAGCCCGCCTCTCGCCCATAGACTGCTGGAGATGGGCACCAGCTCCCCCGCGACCCACTATGGAATAAGCGGTAGAAAATGACTGACTGACTGACTGTTTCGAAAGCTCTTGGCATAATAAAATAAATGTGTTTTAGGATTTTACCATTTGACTAAGATTTAGGAAAATCCACTTTATACCACTTTCCTTTTTTGAAATATAAGAATAAAGACAATGGAGCCTCAGGAGTGGAACACTATGATGAGAATGTAAAGTTTATAAGAGGTAATTTATGTAGATGACAAATAAGCACATTTATCTGGCCCATAGTAAACATCTCTGAGTTTAAGAAAAACTTTTGTCAGCAAAAATTCAGATTAAGTTCTTTTCTAAATACCTCAAAATGTGTCATTATTTGCTTCAGCAAAATGGTTTTTCATCAGGTTTAAACTCTGTTTCTCCTTGTCCTTCATTCAGCTTCTAACAAAAATAAAAAGTAAAATTATTGCAAACCTTTTTTGTCTGATTTACAATCATTTACATTCAGTCTAAAACCAGCCGAGACAGAGAACTGGGACAATATGTCCTATATTATTTTTATTTTAAATTACCTATAAATTGTCTTATTGAAATCAAAATATTCTGGATTTGGGCTAAAGCCCCCAATGTTTTGAGACCCTAAAAACGCCCCTGTCTAGGCTTATACAAGTTTAACTCATTAATTGTATTATTATAGCAATCCCATTTAAAAAGTGAAAATCATATAGATTTGTTACACACAGAGTAATATATTTTAAATATTTAGAATGTTAGAGTTAGAAAGCTGATAAACACAGACAAGTGTAAAATAAGACACAAGTGAACCAAGTAAGTTTGACTTGCAGAGATATGACAAAAAGGAAAAAGGGAGAGAAGGAGAAAAGAATAGAGGAGAGAAAGAAAGGTTAAGAGAATACAAGATAACACCCTAGAAGACTTCTTCCATACCTGCAGAAATATATGTAACAACAGCATTGTTGCCAAAAAGTGCACGGTACTAATTAATGCAAGATGTATTTAGTGGTAACTGCAGCTCAATATAGAACATCTGTGTATCTATTAAGATCTGAATCTCAATACCTGTAGGTGTAAGTGTGAGCAGGGAGTCTGGTGGGGAGTTTAGGCCCCAGATTAGATGGGGGGCCTAAACTGAACAGTCTGAAACAGTCCCAACCCCCCAATAATTTCCAATCTCAACCCCATGAGCCCCCCACCTCCCATAAATCCCAACATGAATCTCCCCACAGGGCCATCCCCGACCAGAACACAGATATTGAAAACATGACGTACCCAAACGCCATCAATCCCCTCCGCACAGGGGCACCCCTGCCCCCTGCCCTCCATCACACAGTCCCATTAGAGCTGCATTTGTCCCTGTTGCTTGTGCACCTTTGTATACTGCAGTTTTTCCATCCACTTAACTTTCTAATAATATGCTTGGAAACTGTGCCATGTGAACAGCCAGCTTCTTTAGTTTTTATCTCTTCCCCTCCTTGTGGAGGGTATAAGTAACTGTCTGCTGGGCAATTGTAAAGTCAGGAGTCTTGTTACGCCCATTGTGTTCATTCAGGTTTTCTGAGGATCTGAATTTTGGGTTTTTATTATCTGTTAGTCATATTAATAAACACTTATTCTGTGAGTAATAAATCAATATGGTTTTTATTTTTTGTGTTTTATTTTTTATTGTTAAAAACAAATTTGGTCATGGAGAATTTTGAGCACCTAATTTATCTCAGAGAACATTATATTTCTAACCAGATGTGGGCCTGGAAGTCTGTCCTTTCGTTTCTTTGCCTGCTATTTCTTTTATCTTACCACCATGTAATATCAGCATTTTTATTGTGTTGCTGGAATGAGATAGATAGCACCACATCCTAATCAGGATAATCTGGTTTCAGTCATTTCTGATATTGATGGTGTAGTATAACTGCAAGAAAAATCTGATTACACGCACTTCTGTTGATGAATTTATCCTGGCGTGACTGTACAAAAAGAAGACCGATTGAAAATCAGGTAACATAAACTTGGGGAAAAAGTAATTTAAATTCTCCCTATCTTCTTAGAGATTGTTCATCAGGTTTTGAGCATGCTTCAAAAAGCTTAGGATTTAGGAGAGGTTTAATAATTTTGACCCAGGTCAAATTTATTCTAAAGTCAGTTCCGCTGGTTAAGGACGTATCACTTTCTCTCCGCTCACTCTCGCCCAAATCAGAGGCACTGTTGGGGTTTGTCACTTCACTGAATTTAGGACACCAATGAGAATGCTTATCCTAATCTTTGCTGAGGAAGTATCAAAGTGGAGCAGAGTTTTCAAGTGCACTGAAAATTGACCCAAAATCTGTAGCTTCGAGTAACATCTGTGACCTTATCTCTTTGTTGAGCATATTTAGACTGAAGCATCTCAAATATTTATCAAATTCTCTGTAACAATGTTAATTTTAATGGTAAAGATGGTAATGTAGGGACTATTGCAAAATCCGTAAGTGTAGAAGGAAATATTCTTCGAAGGTACATCCCATCACGTAATGTCCTTGCCTTAGGTCATCTGCTGCTGTTATGTAATCTGGCAGGAGTCTGCCTCTTGGAGCCTACTTATTCTAGATGTGCAGTCTTGTTCTTTTCAGTTGGGACAGACAACAAACTAACTCTGCTCTTAGTGTACTGCAAAGTGCTAACTGGAGCTCGGAGTGCTGGTAATCAGGTGAAACAGTTAGCTCCACATGTCAAGTGGGAGATTTGTTAAAATCCTTTTAGATGTCAGACTGGAAATGATAGTAAAGACATGGTGGAATAATAACCAAATGCTAATAATCTTAGATTGCAGCATATTTCATGATTGCAGGAAGTTTAATCCTGCTTTATTTGCATAATGGTTAACATATTTTTCAAAACCTGAGCAAAATATAGACCTCCATTTCTGTAGGATTGTAGTATTATTTGCATTTTGTTTTGCAATTAGATGCCACAAGGCAGCTCCAGCCAGAATTTTATAAAGCATCTCATATTTCAAACTGTCCCTCCATGACGTTTCCATGACCCACTTTCGACAGAAACCAGAGTTGCTGGAAATAGTTCCCCTAATTATATTTACCTTCCTTAGATGACAGCTTGTAGACCTTCCCTTTGTCCACTAAAAGATGTTCTCAGTTTTTTTTTTTTTTATGACAAGATGGTCATCTGTGGACTCTGTAACCTAGAATGTCGGCATAAGGAGATTTGAGAAATAACTCTCTTCCCTCTCACATTTGTATTCTGCAGTGCATATGCAATGCTTCTCCATATTACCCTGGTATTTGTTGAGAACAAGACAAGCACAATGAAAAAATAATACATTAACATCTATCTTTCAGGAGGTGCTGTGAACCTTCAAGTTATGTCGTCTGAACTGCAGAATTTGTTAACATTTAAAGAGATGAGTTCATCTTAATAAAACAATAGGTCAAAAATGTGGAGGACTGCCCTGGCTTAATTCAATATTAACACCAAGGTGATGAAGTAAAATACAGCCAGGCAGTATAAATTGGTTTCAATTAAAATGTCCTCTAGTGTCTGCTAACTAAAATGTACTCAACAAACATTCCTTGTTTGAGGATCTTTTCAAAAGTTTGAAAGTCAGTCCCAGCAGTCTGTTTATAAATTATGTTTTTGAGGGTTTTTTTCTGCATTTGTTTTGAAATTTCTCATGTTCATCAATGGCTGTGCTGTTTAGGAAAAAAAACAAACGTAATGGATATGTTTAAAATTAATAGTTCAGGGCTCATGTCCACACAATATTCTTCTGAGATGAATGACAAATCCTTTCCATTGATATGTAAGTTGTAACATTCATTTTCTTGGAGGGCTTATGTGGATAGTCGGGTAGAACTATTGGTCCATCTTTAATCATACACTGCAAGATTGTGACCCACTTGGATGAATCTCTTTACTTTTGTGCCATCTCGAGTTGTTATTTTCATTTAGTAATATGTTTGCTGAGCTTTTTTACATAAAGAATACACATAAGATGTACTGTAATTATCAAAATCATAAACATTTACCAACTCTTAGGCTTCATATTCACAAACTTACTTAAAACAATAAAGCATATGAAGCAAAACGTTTTGAAACGTTTAAAATGCTGGTGTTGGAATATATACAGTTAAGCCCAAACGTATTCATACCCCTGGAAGATTTAGGTTCAGAGTTATATTTTAATGTTACCAATAAATGTCTTTTGACCTTCAGTAATCATAACGTTTTAAGTGGCCCAGCCAGGATTTCCACTTGAATCTGATAGGGAATCTGTGGAGGAGGCTGAAGATTAGTATATTGGCAAGGAAGCCTTCCAACTGCACAGAGCTCAAACTCATCACAAAGATAAATTGTCAAAACACCAGTAGAAGCATGCAGAAAGCTGCTCAGCAGTTCTAAGTATTTGATTGCTGTAATGACAACAGTGATATTTCCTTGCATTTTAAGAAGAGTATAACAAATTTCTGAAATTTTTACATTGGTTTATTATGTAAATTTCTATGTACCTTGGACGCAGGTAAAGTTGTGTGAAAAAATAATGGCCACAATGACCATTGCTGCATTTTGAGGTAAAAGTGGGAACTTTGTAAGCCTGAAAACACCGTACCCCAGGGGTGGCAGCGTCATGTTGTGTAGGTTTTTGGCTAAAGGAGGGATTGGTGCACTTCAAACTAAAATAAATGGGATCTTGAGAAAAGAACATAGTCTTAAGATATACAACCAACATTTTAAGGTAAAAGGCAGGAAGTTAAAGTTTGTACATGAAAAGAGGCTTAGGGACAACTAGGGATGGGTACCGAATTCAGTACTTTTATAGGTACCGACCAAATTCCGTCGGTACTACCGAGGACGGAATCATATAAAATCAAATGGTACCATGTTTTGGTACCAAGACGCATCATTGTGACTCTGAGGGAGTGGAAGAGTGGGCGATTTTCCATGCCGGACATGAACACAGCATTACACACACAGGAGTGTAATGACTGTAGTCAATGGTATAGTCAATAAAGTATGGCTTATAGAAAGCGCTCAAAAGTCTGACTCCACTTTTCAAATATGATGCAGATTATGCTTGCTGCAATATTTGGGACGCAAAGAGCAAGGCCAGTGACGGGAGTACTTCTAATCTGAGGAAGTACCTGGTTAATCACAACATTTGAAGAGTGCACAATTTTCGTCAGCCTCAGATCTACGGCTACAACTCCTGCATTCGGCCGTTAGCACACCTGCATCCGTAAAGCGACTTGAAGTCGGCAGCCAGCAATTTGGAGAAGAAATGTTTGAAACAACTGAGATGTTACAATACAAACAGCTGGATGTTGTTTTGATATATTTGTAAAACCTGTTATATTGAGAAGAAAAAGGTAAACTGAAACATTTTGAGATTTTATTATTAAATAAAATAAAATTTATTACCACATAAACACACAAAAAAGTACCAAAAACTGGTACCGTTGAGCATCAGTATCGATTCTAGATATCACTGCCATATCAGTTCAAACGTGAAAGGTCAGCAACCCTAGGGACACCAAAGTTAATATTTTGGAATGGCTCCGCAAAGCCCTTATCCCGGTCCAATAGAAAATATGTGGGCAGAGCTAAAAAACGGGGAGCAAATTGGTCTATCAAACTGTTTACTTGTTTTTTTTCTTTTTCTTTATTGTGATTTCTAAGATAACCTCTCTGACTTTAATTCCAGGTTAAAGGCTATGTGTTGCAGATCTCAAAGTGTGGTAAACACGCTTACTCCTCAAAACTTCTCTTAACAATCAGCATCCACATAAGCCTAAACCATAGTGTTGACAGGTAGCATTTTCCTTAGTTCATATTAGTGAGAAATAGTAGTTGAGGGAGAGGCTGACTTTGGATTAAAGCCTGCCCAAGAAAGGTTTTTTTTTTCAGAGGGAACAGCTAAAATAATAGTTGAATAGCAAAGTAAAACATTTGGCAGTAAAGGGCAATCAGATAGCTTTTGCAGACTCTGGGGCGACTCTACACTGCCACATCTGCACAAATACAGCATTCACAAATAAAATTTGAGATTTAACAGTTTCACAAGCTTGACTCAATTCATGTTGTTCCAAGAAATCTAAATAAAGTACAACACTTACAAAGAGCAGTTTTGAAAAATGGGCACAAATTTATGAGTAGAAAACTTCCAAATTCATGAGTGGATCAGTCATGCTTTTTTTGTCATGTTGCAACTAGTGAAATACCACAATATTGTATAAGCAATTGTCACAAGATCTACAAAACAGTAAGCAGACAAGAGGATTGCTTCTATAATGAGATAATAACAGCAACACTGATCTGTTGAAATCTGTGAATAGATTTTGCAAAGAGTGATAGTGCATGTAAGCCAGACAAAGGATCTCAATGAGAAATGAAAGAGTTTTAAAGAAGGAATAGAGAGAACATCCTACAGCGTAGCTCCACAATTTACCTTATTTGTGTTACACTTGTCGAAGAGGAGTACTATCAAGTAACCGAAATACAGATTGCCAAAACTAGGCCACAAGAACCAAATACAAAGTCAAGACCAAAATTCAAATATAGATTAATGGATGGATGGATGGATGGATTTATAGAAATATTTTAAGGTAGAGCTTTATGCACTTTGTGGTTTAATAGTCACTACGTTTGCTTTAATTTGATAGGTATTTTTACTGGGGCAAAGAAGAAATACATTCTTGAGCTCATACTCCAGTAAAATATGTCTGACAACTAATATGATATTAGCTGTCTTTAAAAAAAAATATGTCTTTAACTATATGCCTTTTGGAAATCAGGACATCTTTTGGTTATTACAGCAAGTTATTATCTCAGTAAATCATAACTGTTTACTATGGCTTCAGAACTAATAGAATTCCCCCTCGTGACACAATACCTCAAACTAGACAAAGGAGAAAATTAATTTTCAGTAGGTGAGCGTGGTCAGATGGAATTACATTCTATTATTGTTTTGAACAAGACAATAAAAGGGTTAGAGACATAAGCAATAATTTAATCAAGTTTTTTTTATATTAAAAATGTAAGCATCATTGTGCACTACATTTTTCTTCATCTTCTCACTTCACATATGTTTGACATATGTTTGTCATTTTTTCAACAGAGGTTTCTTTGCATGGTATGAAATTAGGAACCAAAAAAAAAGGAAATTATATTTTTACCCTGTAGGTTTATCAGTAAGTATGAGTCTGAAATTAGTTTTTGTGGAGTTTCAGTGAGTGCTTACAGGTCCTTCTCAAAATATTAGCATATTGTGATAAAGTTCATTATTTTCCATAATGTCATGATGAAAATTTAACATTCATATATTTTAGATTAATTGCACACTAACTGAAATATTTCAGGTCTTTTATTGTCTTAATACGGATGATTTTGGCATACAGCTCATGAAAACCCAAAATTCCTATCTCACAAAATTAGCATATCATTAAAAGGGTTTCTAAACGAGCTATGAACCTAATCATCTGAATCAACGAGTTAACTCTAAACACCTGCAAAAGATTCCTGAGGCCTTTAAAACTCCCAGCCTGGTTCATCACTCAAAACCCCAATCATGGGTAAGACTGCCGACCTGACTGCTGTCCAGAAGGCCACTATTGACACCCTCAAGCAAGAGGGTAAGACACAGAAAGAAATTTCTGAACGAATAGGCTGTTCCCAGAGTGCTGTATCAAGGCACCTCAGTGGGAAGTCTGTGGGAAGGAAAAAGTGTGACAGAAAACGCTGCACAACGAGAAGAGGTGACCGGACCCTGAGGAAGATTGTGGAGAAGGGCCGATTCCAGACCTTGGGGGACCTGCGGAAGCAGTGGACTGAGTCTGGAGTAGAAACATCCAGAGCCACCGTGCACAGGCGTGTGCAGGAAATGGGCTACAGGGGCCAGGTCAAGCCACTTTTGAACCAAAAACAGCGGCAGAAACGCCTGACCTGGGCTACAGAGAAGCAGCACTAGACTGTTGCTCAGTGGTCCAAAGTACTTTTTTCGGATGAAAGCAAATTCTGCATGTCATTCAGAAATCAAGGTGCCAGAGTCTGGAGGAAGACTGGGGAGAAGGAAATGCCAAAATGCCAGAAGTCCAGTGTCAAGTACCCACAGTCAGTGATGGTCTGGGGTGCCGTGTCAGCTGCTGGTGTTGGTCCACTGTGTTTTATCAAGGGCAGGGTCAATGCAGCTAGCTATCAGGAGATTTTGGAGCACTTCATGCTTCCATCTGCTGAAAAGCTTTATGGAGATGGAGATTTCATTTTTCAGCACAACCTGGCACCTGCTCACAGTGCCAAAACCACTGGTAAATGGTTTACTGACCATGGTATCACTGTGCTCAATTGGCCTGCCAACTCTCCTGACCTGAACCCCATAGAGAATCTGTGGGATATTGTGAAGAGACCGTTGAGAGACTCAAGACCCAACACTCTGGATGAGCTAAAGGCCGCTATCGAAGCATCCTGGGCCTCCATAAGACCTCAGCAGTACCACAGGCTGATTGCCTCCATGCCACGCCGCATGGAAGCAGTCATTTCTGCAAAAGGATTCCTGACCAAGTATTGAGTGCATAACTGTACATGATTATTTGAAGGTTGACGTTTTTTGTATTAAAAACACTTTTCTTTTATTGGTCGGATGAAATATGCTAATTTTGTGAGATAGGAATTTTGGGTTTTCATGAGCTGTATGCCAAAATCATCCGTATTAAGACAATAAAAGACCTGAAATATTTCAGTTAGTGTGCAATGAATCTAAAATATATGAACGTTAAATTTTCATCATGACATTATGGAAAATAATGAACTTTATCACAATATACTAATATTTTGAGAAGGACTTGTAAAGGAAGGGTCTACAAATCATGAACAAACACTCATGTTTGGGCAGCAGTGCCCTGTAGTTCTTTATCTTTTCCCAAGAAAACTTGCACTTTGTGTTTTAGTGTCAAGTGTGGCAGAAGAAACATTTTTAAATGATCTTTAGCTGGGTAAGGGTTACAGTTGGTGAAATGTGTTTTCTGTAAATGGTTTAAGCTGGGTCAGTACAAAATTTTATGAATATTCCACTCTGACCAAAAGAACAGAAAAAGCAACACTACATCAAAGATTGATGTTTGAAATAGAGAAGCAAAAAACTATTGATGCCCTAACATTAATGAATATTAACTGTGTCCAACATATTGTAGTTTTTTCTTTCCTCTATTTGAATATTACCACTACAACTAAAAGTGGAGCTAAAGAATTGAATATTTTTTCCACTACAGTAATTTATTATTTACAAATTAATATGAGATCTGCTTAGGCTGCTGTCGCCGTGACCCGATCCCAGATAGGCAGAAGACAATGGATGGATAGATTAATAAGAAATTATACCAACTTTAAAATAAAATATGCACAGGGATTTGTTATCATTTCTGTGTACTTTTAAGAAGTTCATATATTAATTACATTAGTTCAGCTCCTTTTGTTTTCTGCATTTAACCTCCAAACCATGGAGAACGAGAACACAAGAACACAGGGATTTTTTTTACTGAAAGGTGCAAATTAAATTTAAAACAACAAAGCCCAAGGTGAATGGCAAACAATATTTTTGAATTTCACAAAAAATAGGAATATACACAAAGGATTATATTCAACCCCAAGAACACTAAGAAAAATAACAAAAGAGGAGGTTTGAATTGATTAACAAAGACAATATGGCAGATTCCTTTAAACTGGAAATGTGCGAAGCTGGAAAAGGGCTGGATATGAAGAAAATCTTAGTAGCAATATAACAATGCAAATTACAGCCTTTTTATTAAACAACCAACACTATGTTAACATATAATCTTGTGCCATTTGCTCTCACATGAAATTAAAGGGGCTACGATTTCAGATTGTGTGTCTGTCATTTGTCAATTATTCTCACCAATGGGTGCCCTTGCTTTTGTTCCTCAATGTTTCTCTCTATAGCATCATCCCTATATCTGTTCCCTGTCTTGCTTTTCTCCGCTTAATCTCACATAGAAACAGTGAGATTGCAGTTTAAAACTGCAAGTCTCAGTTTGATACCTGCAATTTGTACTGCAAAGACTTGCAAACTGAATCCACCCATACTTGCAACTGTACAAACCTCCCTCCCCGAACCCCACCCACATTCAAACATATATGGTGATAAGTGAGAGGTGGGGTGAAGAGAAAGAGGAAGTACAAATTAACCTGCACAATGGCAAAAACCTTCAACGTAAATCAACACAAACACAACGGAAAAATTACAGCTGTAATGGAATTGTTCATATATTTAGTATGTATATGCTTTGCCACTTTATCAGGCACATCCTTCAGAACTATGCCTATTCTTTGTGGCATGCATACAACCAGTGTATATTGACAAGATGCCATCATGCAGTTGCTGCAGATTCGCACCCCCATGAAGCAAATATTTAGTTCCACAACATCCTGTTGAAAAGAGTTCTGGGGACTGTGGTGGCCAAAGGAGTACAGTCAACTCATAATAATGTACAAAAAAAAACAGAATGAGATGATCTAAGCTTTGTGACATGGTGCATTATGCTGCTGCAAGTAGCTATCACAAGATGGGTACATTGTGGTAAAAAATGGTACCCCCTTTCCATTATTTAGTCCGCTATATTATGGAAAAAGCGGTCAGTAAGTCAACATTTCAAACATAGCTATTGTCAAAACCCCAGCTACTGTATGTCATTTAGAAAGGCAACTGTTAGCAACACAACTACCAGACTGATAGAAAAATTTGACAAGAAAGTAGAGCTAAACGTAATATTTAAAAAAGTGGATGTTTGAGCTTTCTCACAGCAACCTTTGAGCATTTTTCCTATTTTACCAGTCTGTAAAGTCTGTAGCAAAATTTCAGCAAACCCATATCCACACAATCATGTAAAATAAAAATGGCGCAATACTCCCCCAACAAAACAAACAGTATTTATTTAATATACTCTTATATAAGGTATATCTCATGTGATAGATGTTCTTTTCAAATTCAACCTCCGAACATTGTTTGCATTATTGAATAACAATACTCCAAAACATTTGCTTTCTTATTTCATTACTCATTGAGAGACATTGAGAGACTAAGAGCTTCCAAACCCAAGGTTCACACTGTTAAGAAGTGGACTGAGGAATCAAAGCAGATGCTACAGGCCTGCTTTGAATGCACAGACTGGACTGTTTTTGAAACTTCAACCACTGACCTAAACCAACTAACTGATGTGGTGACATCATACATCAGTTTCTGTGAGGACATGTGTGTGCAGACCAAGACCTTCTGCACATTTGGGAACAATAAGCCATGGTTTACTCCACACCTCAGGAATCTGCGCAGGGAAAAGAAAGAAGCTCACAGCAGTGGAGATTGGGCGCGGTACAGGCAGGCCAGGAACAAACTAACAAAAGAGATCAAAGCAGCTAAGAGAAGCTATAGTGAGAAGCTTAAGAACAGCCTTTCTACTGGTGATACTTCAGCTGTATGGACCGGTATGAGAAACCTGACTGCCTACAAGAGCCCCTCCACCCATCCTGAACAGAGTCGTCTCCTGGCCAACCGTCTGAATGGCTTCTACTGCAGACATGACAAGAAGCCATTCACACCTCAAATCATCCCCTCTACATCCCATTCAGGAACAAATTCCTCCCATAAAGCAACCAACCCCCCACCATCAGATCCTCTGCCTGCACTAAAGATCTCAGAGGAAGAGGTAAACAGGCTCTTTCAGCGCATGAAAACAAAGAAAGCTGGAGGACCTGATAACGTCTCCCCATCATGCCTGAAAGCCTGCGCACATCAACTTGCTCCGATCTTCACAAGGATCTTCAACAAGTCACTGGAGACGTGTGAGGTCCCCTCCTGCCTCAAACGATCCACCATCATCCCGGTGCCCAAGAAACCCACCATCCTAGGATTAAATGACCTGTAGCCCTGACGTCTGTGATCATGAAGTCCTTTGAGCGGCTGGTGTTGAAGCACCTGAAAGACATCACAGGCCCCCTGCTGGACCCCCTGCAATTTGCTTACCGAGCAAACAGGTCGGCAGTTGATGTTGTTAACTTAGGTCTACACTTCATCCTGCAACACCTCGACCACCCAGGGACGTACGCCAGGATCCTGTTTGTAGACTTCAGCTTGGCCTTCAACACCATCATACCAATCATCCTCCACCAGAAGCTCACACAGCTCAACGTCCCAGCCTCCACCTGTCAGTGGATCAACAGCTTCCTGACAGACAGCAGGTGAGACTGGGGAGCATCTTCTCCCGATCCAGATCAATGCAATAAGTACTGGTGCCCCTCAGGGGTGTGTTCTATCCCCACTCCTCTTCTCTCTGTACACAAATGACTGCACCTCATCGGACTCGTCCGTGAAACTCCTTAAGTTTGCAGATGACACCACTGTCATTGGACTGATCCAGGACGGTGATGAGTCTGCATACAGACAGCAGGTGGATCGGCTGGTACACTGGTGCAGTCAGAACTACCTTGAACTGAACCCACTCAAGACTGTGGAAATGGTGGTGGACTTTCGAAGAACACCACCCCCATACTCCCCCCTCACCATCCTCAACAACACTGTATTGGCCGTGGACCACTTCAGGTTCTTAGGAACCACCATCTCTGAGGACCTGAGATGGTCTTCACACATAGACAATGTTCGAAAGAAGGCCCAGCAGAGACTGTACTTCCTGAGGCAACTCAAGAAGTTCAACCTTCCACAGGAGCTGTTGGTCATCTTCTACACTGCCATCATTCAGTCTGTCCTGTCTTCATCCATCTCAGTGTGGTTTGGCTCATCCACAAAACAGGACAGGTCCAGACTGCAACGAATAATCAGGACTGCAGAGAGATGTTGGGACCACAGAGCCATGGGTTTTCAACACTAAAACTCCGGTACATACTTTCCTGGAACCTTTCAAAATAAAGTGCATTAACCTTCTTCCAGCACAGCCAGGAAAGGGGGTAACTGCGGACTTCCTTTGGCGCCAATACCCAAATAAAAGCCCCACCTTTCCACAAGTCTTTCTCTTCCATACAGCCTCCCAGAGGGACCGGTCAGGAGGGAACAAAGCGCGCTGAATGTCTTTTGCTGGTAAAAAGACATCAATTCAACTGGATCCAAGGACCGATCACCGATCATATGCAAAAGTTAAGTAGAATGAAATACTGTCTGTGTATCCGGTATTTTCATTCATGAACGGGGAAATTAAGGTGTAAGAGTTGCTTACATTTTCTCTTCGAGGCCCCACAGAAGCAAACGGTGTTCCGAGAGAAGCCGGTGGAGAAGCTGTTTCGACAAGCCGAGTCTGGGGGAAAGACGACGGCCGCAACCGTGTTACGGTAACGAACAGCTGGTCACCTTCTGATTGGGAGAAACTGAGGAAGTTAGCGGGAAGCTAACCTTTGTTCACAGAACAAACGCACCTTCGGATCGGAAGAAACTGAAGAAGTTAGCGGGAAGCTAACCTTTGTTCACAGAACAAACGCACCTTCGGATCGGAAGAAACTGAAGAAGTTAGCGGGAAGCTAACTATGTTCACGACGGATATCTTCTTCAAACTTCGCCCTTGGACAAAATTCCCTCAACAAGTTCAGAGGTTGGGTTTTGGGCAGATTAACAGATTGGTTTAGGATGAAATGATCTAAACGTTTTCATGTTATGAAGTTTGTTTTGTGGAACTCGGCTATCTTGGTGCTAGCATGCTACCTGTAGCACCCAGGCCGGTTTGTGTTCTTTGTATGTTTTGAAGCTAAGATAAACTTTATTTAAAGGGTGGTTTTAACCAGAACATTGCTCATAACGCGCCGTCAGCGCTTATGCATTTCAACCCTGGTATTTTAAAGGTATGTGTTGATTCTGGCGCTAAGCTATCTCTAGCTTAGCACTTTAGCTAGCTTCTTTGTTAGCCCAACGGCCAGCCGGTAAGAACCCGTGTGCTAGCATTAAGGCTAGTCAACAGAAAGGTTGTTAGTTTTCAAGCTAGTGAATAATAGTCCCTGAACATCATTTGCTAGAGTTGATAACTAAGTAAACACAATTAAGCCCCATTTCTCCAGAAAGATTTGGCTCTTTTCCAAAATACTCAATGATATTTCTTCAAATATTATTTTAATAAATAAAGGCAGTTAATTAGACACCGTTGAGAATTAGTCATCCAGGAGGTTGGTTTTATTCAGCAGATCATTATTTAAAACATTATTTTATTAAAATAATATTTAATCTGATCTTGCATTGTGAAGGGTTGTCTAAAGGTTGCTGATTATTTTCTAAGTTAGTTCAAAAACTAACTTAACTTCACTTCCAGATTCTTCAAGATAATCCTTGGTTCTCAAACATAAACATTGCATGGTAATGTTGCATCACTCTTTTTGGTCATGATTTCTAATCATCTTTAATCAACTTGTTTATATTGTACATAGTCCGTTAGTCTTCATTATTCTTTAATTCTGCTTGGTAGTTTAGTTGGATTGTTTTAGCATAGTAAAGAGTTTGTTGATTGAAATATGTTTGACTTTGAGTTGACTTATTTTTGTTAATAAATTCTTGTATTTTAAGAAATTGTGTGAATTCATTCCATATATGTGCAGAGTTTATGCTGTTCAATAATGCCAGAGCTCGTCTCACACCTTTCTATTCTGTCCTAATACCATTGCCTTAATGGGGCTGGTATTCACAGGACAATCCTTAACAGACCGGAATATTATTTGTTAAAATATTAATATTAAATAATATTCTCAGATTCATATTTACAACAGAGAATAATAAGAGCTGACCTTCCCTCCATCCAGGACTTATACAGGTCTAGGGTCAAGAAATGAGCTGCCAAAATCTCTGCCGACCCCACACACCCTGCACATAAACTGTTTAGAGTTTTACCTTCAGGCCGCCGCTACAGAGCACTGTTTACTAAAACCAGCCGCCACAGAGACAGTTTCTTCCCCCAGGCTGTTTCTCTGATGAACATTCAATAGAGTACAGAACAACAGCATACAGATGTTGCAAATGCACCTTTTTCATTAGATATGTATATGTTGTACATTGTAAATTTGTATATTCTGTAATGCAAAAACAGAACAAAAGAGCAAAGTGTACCGGAGACAAATTCCTTGTTTGTATGTACAAACTTGGCAATAAAGCTGATTCTGATTCTGATTTCACTTGATGTCAACATTAATGCCCAGCACAGCCCTGGGGTGGAGATAAAAGTGTTTTTATGTACACGCACAGTGAATCTATGTATGCAGAGCTTACGAGGAACATTGCCAGGACAGGCAGATACACTGCCAATAATATTAAGAAGTGCCTTAAACCTCTACCCACCCTCTCGCCTCTAAAGTATGAGAGCAGCTGTGTGTTTGGCACTGCAATGCAAGGCTTCTCACTCATTTGTATCAGTCTGGAAAGGTATTCGCATAGAAAAAAAAAAGATTCCTTACAATAAATTAAATGGGTGGTGTTTTTTTCTGCTGAATTTGCTGGGAGTCTCATGCCGTCATTTCAGCTTTCTGATAGCAGTATGGGCACAAATTAATGACACCAATGAGGCATCCTCCAGACGGCACAGAGGTTCAGTGACTCGTCTTTAAACATTCATGTGTTCCCGAAACAATTTTCTCTGTCTAATCTGAAAACGTTAGCAGCACTGTAAATTATTCATTAGCAGGTCATCTGCCTGTGAAAGGGAAGATGTGAAAAAGGAAGATCAGTCGTGATGGTTGCGGGCACATCAGCACATAGTGATACACAAGCCCAATGTCAGGTCTATGCATGCAATTTTAGCCAAGCAGAACCACACCCACAGCTGTGAGAAGAAATGACTAATGGTGTTTTTGGCTTAAACTCTTCTGCCACAAATCTGATTGACGATATGTGCCAAAACAGGTTTGATTCACTCAGCATTAGTGAGTCAAGAGTAATTTAAGAGATTTTTGATTTTTCTTCAACTTCTAATACATGTAATAGATATTCCTGTCTGTGTATGGTTCATAGTGAGTGCCCTTTTCATGTAGGTATAGCATATTCACTTTGATCTCATGATAAGCTGTATTCAAACATCACCCAGATGTCACTTTGCCATGAACCTTTTGATTTTTGTCAGTTCTGAAGATAAAATGTCCAAAATGCACATCTTTTAAAATGTTTTTCCTGTCTTTTTCACTCTGCTTTGAGTTGTCATATTACTTAATGATTATGACAGCAGAACATTGCATTAGACATCATTAGGTGCACCTGTTCAATTGCTTGTTAACACAAATAGCAGATAATCTAATCAAGTGGCAGCAGCTTAATGCACTTACGTATCTACATGTGGTGAAGATGACTTTCCTGAAGTCTGAATTTCAAATCATGCATCAGAATGGGAAAAAAAATATAATTTAACTATCTGAACATGGCACTCCTCTTAGGTCTCTTTTAAATCAGGGTTAAAAACCCATTTGATTAGAGTTGACTGCTTTATTTAAACTACTAAGTGAAACATAATTATTGTCAGTCCAACCATCCCTTTATTATGCCACTGCAATGTACTTTTTTATGATTTTATTCCTAATGTTTTCATCATGTTCAGCACTGAAATTGTCTTGCTGCTGAATATGCTGTATAACTTACCTTGCCTTACATTAGCTAAGAACAATAAACTGAGGCTACAATTTATTAAGTCTCACCAAAGTTGAACAATAACAGATTGGAAAAATGTTGCCTGCTTGATGAGTCTTGATTTCAGCTGCATTATTCAGATGGTAGAGTGAGAATTTGGCATAAAAAATAAAAAGCATGAATCCATCCTGCCTTGCATCAATGGTTCAGGTTGGTGATGGTGGTGTAATGGTGTGGGGGTACCTTCTTGGTACATTTTGGGTCACTTAGTACAATTTAAAATAAATTTCACTGCTTACCTGAGTATTGTTGCTGACTATGTTAATCCCTTTATGACCCATCTTGCACCAATCTGATGATGGCCACTCAAAGGAGGATTATGCACAATGTCACAAATTTCAAATCAGCCAGACTGGTTTGTTAAACATGACAATAACTTTGCATGGACATTTCTGGCAGACGTCCGCCTTGAGCTCACACAAATGTCTGCATATGTGGGAGTGACTATGTGGGAGCCTTTAGGAATGTTTCTGAGACCTTATTTAATAAATGCCATTATAAATTAAGGCAGTTTTGGAGGCAAAAATTAATCCAACCAAGTACAAGCAAGGTGTACCTAATAAAGTGGTCAGTCTGTGTATATATAGTAGAGAATTTATTTGTACCCAGACGCTGTAGATATGTAGATCTACGTAGCTACTTCTTTTATATTTTCCTGCTTTAGTATAACTGATTTAAATTAATTAATTGTATGATCAACATGCTAGCAGAATTCTGTTAATGAACAATTTATTTATATCAGGTGAACTGAAACAAGGCAAACTTTAAAATATGCAGTGGCAGAAGGTCATGAGGAGAGGGACAGGAAAAATACTTATCAAATTTATAAATCAGGGATTCTGGAAAAACCAGCAATGATGGATCATTGGCATAATGATCTATAATGATCTGTAATGATCTGTAAACCACACCATGGAATCACCTTCAAGGTTCTTCCTAGAAGCCTAAAATGTCCAAAATAATTCCTGGTTGACTGTTTTGACTTTGGACATGATAAAACACATTGACCAACACTAGTAGATGAAATGGCACACCAAATCATTGCTGGACCTCAGGCAACTTGGAATATGTGCCTCTTCACTCTTCATCTTTGCTCTGGGACCCTGATTTCCCTAAGATGTAAGAAATTTTTCTTTCATCTAAAAAAAGGAAGACTTATGATGTCTGAGCAATATTCCAGTCCTTCTCCTAAGCCCAAGTGGCCTGGTTCTGACATTATCTCTGGTTTAGCCAGATAAGTTAAAACAAGGAACATGACAGTTGTAGCCCATGCTCTGGATGTGTCTGTGTGGTGGCTCTTGAAGCACCAACTGCAGCCGCAGTCCTCGCTCTGTAAATCTTCCTCAAACTTCAGAACATGCTTTGCGTCAGAATCCTTACAGCACTGCACTGTTGCCTGTGCGCCTTTTTCTACCACAGTTTTTCCCATGTTTTTGATTAATATGCTTAGATAACACACTAGGAACAGACAGTTTCTTTAGCAATTAGCATTTGTGGCTTATCCTCCATGTGGAGGCTGTCATTGACTGCTGGGCAACTGTCAAGTCAGCATTCGTACCTATGATTGTTTAGGTCTTAGCATAAAATGTATTTGTTAAAATTAGTTTTTATAGGGCTTATGGAATATTTTAACTTTCTGAGAAACAGAATTTGGGATCTTCATTAGCTGTAAGACATATTTATCAAAGTAATAGAAATAGAAACACTTGATATTTATCACTGTGTATGACGTTCTGTGGGTGCCGTGGTTTTTCTAAGCCTCCTCTATGTACTGCTTCTTAAAAAGCACAGGCAAACCACTGCTGACTAAAACAAAATGCATCAATATAATTGCATCATTAAAAAACCAAAAGATATTTAGGCTTAATGAAAACTGCTAACTTTTTTTGGAAAGAAAATAAATGTACAGGTTGAAAGAAAATCAGTAATATGGAAGAACAAAGCTGAAGGTTTCAGCATCATTTAGTCTGTTTCTCATTATTTATCAGCCAAATGGAGAAGCTATATTTTCTTGGCTTTTTGTTTCTCTGAGCAGAATGCTCTTCAGGTTATTCAGTGACACTTTCGGCAGTATGCCATGCATGGCAAGGTGACTAAGAGGTTTGTATCCATACTGCAGCCTGGCAAGAGGATGTGTTAGGCTGCTGATAAGAGCTACTTAGACACCCTTTGCTCATTGAGTAGATGAAGAGGATGTTTGTGTCGCCTCCTGGACAACAAGACATTAATTTTGGACGGTTTGTGCTCCCTTAGTGAGACAAAAATGAGAAAAATCAACACGTGCTCAGATTACACATTACTGCTCTCTCTCTGGTAAGATACAAAAAAATTACATATTCAAGGTTTGACCCCAAAAAAGGTAATATCTAAGGGACTTTTATCACTCTTTAGGTTTGTCTTGTATCTCAATTGTTTTCTTTCTCATCATCCGACCTACGTAGAGGATGTCCTGATTGTAGTTAAAAGAATTCAACATTTTTGTCATCGTTCCTGTCAAAATGAGCCTTTGTCAAGGATTGTTTTTTGTATTCTAAATTCTGCATTCCTTTTTCTCCCACTGACACAATATAACTTACTCGGCTCCATTTCTGTTTCCATGTCATTTTCTTACAAGTTCCTCAGCATCTGTTTTCACAAAATGCCTTTTTGCGTGGCGTTTTTCTTCTCCACTGGTCTGTCAAGGCCAGAATGGAGCCTGCCTCAGCTTTGTCAGGTGCATAGAAAATCAGTGTGGTGGGTGTTAAATATGCACAACTCAATTTGCATAATTATTTTATTTGTCATCACCTGTGCTGCACCACCTGAATAAAGATACCTGTAGCAGATCCTATAGTTGCCATAGTAACCCAATTCTACTTATCAGGTCATAGATAAGGCACAGCTTAAGATATGTTTTTTCCTCAACATAACGGGTGATTGTCAAACACATCAAAATATCCTTTGTGGTTTTTTCACTTTAACTACAAGGGCGTTTTTAAAGCAATACAACTGCAGTATTTTAAAGACCATAAGAAAAGATAGCATGAATCAAATAAGCAATGTGCTTTAAAGATGCAGTAATTTGGGGCTTTGTGAGTTTGTGATACACTAATGGTTTTACTTATAGATTCAGTATATTTATACTGTTGACAGATATGATGTTAACATTTATTTTAAGCTGTGGTACCCAGAATATGTAAAGTAAGTTGTCTCTTTAAAGCTCTTTTGGTCTTTACCCTAACTCCCAGGTTTTTAGACAGAACAAGTTTTGAAAAGAAATCACATTCTGTGCTTAAGAGAATATCATTGGATGTCATTAGCTACTCAAACACCCTTTTGGTTTTTCAAATATCTTAATCTGTAACTGGCACATATTTTGTGTAATATGAATTAGCTAAGATAGACTCTGGCAGAAAAAAGGGGAACTAGAAAGTAATGCTTGAAATCTAACAGGGCTAAGGCCCTGTGGACCAAATGCATTGACTTACTGTTGATGAGTGAAGTTGACATTCTTTAAATGGCAGTCTATTGAAACCAGGACTTTGAAGCCCCCCCTGCTCCACACTGCAAAGCCATGTTCTTGCTGACTTTTTCTGATTGCTGTTTGGTGTTCGGCAGGTAGAGTTTTTTTAAACCAGTTCTTTCAGTTTTTTTTACTTTAGCAGAAACATTAGCTGTGACTTTCCTAAAGCCTGAGGTAAAATCATGTCTTGGTCAGTCATTTTCTTTACTGCTTCTTCCATAGTGAGTCGCAGGGAAACTGATGCATATCTCCAGCAGTCTATGGGCAGGAGGCGGGGTACACCCTGGACAGGTTGCCAGTCCATCACAGGGCAACACACAAACAACCATGCACACACTCATTCACACACCTAAGGGCAATTTAGATGGACCAATTAACCCAACAGGCATGTCTTTGGGCTCTGGGAGAAAGCCGGAGTACCCGGTGAGAACCCACGCATGCATGGGGAGAACATGCAAACTCCATGCAGAAAGAACTGTAGGTATTTTTTTGGATAGCACCGCTCATAGACAAGGTAATTTAAAGAGCTTTTTAGTAAAATTAAGGAGCAGATGCAAATAAATTGCATTAAAACAAGGAATAAATTAAAAGAAAAATATACATTTAAGCAACTAATAGACTTTTCAAGCATTACTAAGACAATATAAAAATTAAATACTAATATGATTGTTGACCTTTAATTGTAAAGCTGCTGTACAAATAGCTTTTTAGTCCTGATTTAAAGGAACCAATATTTTCTGCACATTTCATTTTTTAAGAGAGTTTGTTCCCGACCTCAGGAGCATAGAAGCTCAACACCCCCTTATCTTATTAAGCTGATTCTGGGAACACTAAGTGAGATGATGAGATGTAGATTTGCCCGAGACCATTTATTGCTCTGTAGACCAATAATACGATTTTAAAATCTGTGTTGTGACAAACAGGGAGACAATCCACTCATTGAAATTTTGGACACACTTAAAAACTGTAAGGGACACTGGTGAAATGGTGACACAAAACTATTAAATTGTGTGTCATGAGCACGCATGTGGTAAGAAATGGTGCAACACTCAATTATCTGAGCTAGGAGAAATGTATTGAAACAAAGTGGCCAGAGAATAAAGCTTAGATGGACCCGACATGTTGGCAAATGACACAAAGTACTCCCAGGGTGCCCAGTAAGATCAAACGCAAAATTTTAAGTATTTAATGTGACTATTTTACAATAATCTAAATTAAACGATGTCAGGTCTATAGTGGTGCTGCCAATCCTGTGCTTTAAGACTACACCACAGGGATCAGTGGTTTGCACCTATTTTTCTGGTCACTGGTAGCTCAGAAATTGTATTACCTTTGACAAAGCTCAAATCCAGTTAATGACATGTACTATTAACCACATACTGTGCCTTGGCTTATCCTGAGGTCCCCATTAAATTCAGAAACTTTCAACTTGACATTTTGCAAATTTCATATAAAATTATTTCAATACACAGTTCAATTTTAATACACACGGGATTGCAGACTTGGAAAAGCCTATAGCAAAATAAGGTGGTGATAACTGTGAAAAAGTATTGGTTTATTTTCCAAATTCTGTTGGCAGATTGTACGGTCAAGCTAATAAAAAAACATGATAGAAGTAAGAACAGATGTTTCAGTAATCCTTATTAGGTCCCCGTAACTCATTAAATCACCATCCCTTATTGCTTTTTTAGATCGTCATTGATTTGTAGTCAGTGTCCGTAAAGCAAAGATGAACAACTAGATTAATTGGCTGGTCTATATATACAGTATGTCAGTGACAAAGTAAAAGATGGGTAGCTGCTGTCATTATTTGGCACAGATCTATTTTTGCACACTAACCAATTAGACTTTGAAACAGTCTGTCTTGCACACTGAATGCAGGTTTAGGAGGCCTTTGAGATTTACGTATTAGCTGTGTAAACAATGTTGTAGTGTATCTGTTAACAGCTCAGAAATGTTAATGATTTGTGTAGCATCATTAGATGTGTGCATAAATTATTTGCACAGAAACACATTTACAGAACATACAGTGCATTACAATTGGCTGGTGCATTACAATTATGCAATGTTATTCTTATTTTATACCTTAGCCACCGCCACGAGTATGTTGAAACAGAGGAGCCAGAGTGTTATGTGTGTGTTGATGCTACAGGTAATTCTGGATTTTGCTATTTTCTCTGTTTTCTATCCTCGTGGTTGGAACCACCACAACTGGACTACACATTCAGACCATGAGAATTTCTGTGCTTACCTGTGAGTCATACACTAGACTATTCATCAGAAATAAAGCAGATCGCTGTTTTTGCTGCAGTTTCTTTAGCTCAGAGAAGCTGACATATAAGAACACGAGGGTAAAGCAGACAGCTCATGAAAATCAAAGAGCTCATTTTAGAAACCGCAAAAAATTTACTCATTTAGAGGTTCTGACGTAAAATGAATGAATCACTGTATGAAACCCCAAGACATTGTGATAGCTTTAATGTTCCTTAGAGCAGTATGCAAAGTAGTAGCAATGACTATGTAGTTTTGATACAACCATACTTTCTAAGCTTTTAGTGCACTCTAGCATTCAGACATACAGGGTATTTTCTAAGGGCTGATGTTTTAAAAGGGGACCAATTGGGCCAAGCGGTTCACTATAACCATTAATCATTGAAGTGATTCCAGCAAATCTTCCTTTTACACTTCAAAGGCTTCATCCTTCAGTAAGTCCCTTAGATCTGTCTTAGGGTACTTCATTAATGTTCAAATAAACCAGGAGGGCATGTAACGTCAAAAAATTGCCTTTATACAAGGTGTCTTGCAAAAGTCGCCCACCCCCCCTTGAACCTTTTCACATTTTGTGATGTTAAAACGGCAGATTTCTAAGTATTTTATTGGAACTTTATATGGATTATCTGTACAAAATGAGGTGCATATTTCTGAAGTTGAAATGAAGGTATACATGTTTTTACATTTAAAAAAAAAAGTGTAGTCTGGTTAAGTATTAAGCATCTCTGAGTCAATTCTTTGAAGAACCACCTTTCGCTGCAATTGCAGCTAGAAATCTTAATGGGTTTGTCTCTACCAGCCTTAGCACATGTAGAGACTGACATTTTTGCCTATTGGTCATTGCAAAATAGCTTAAACTCAGTCAGATTGAATAAAGAGCATCTGCAAACATCAATTATAAGCATGCCCAAAGCCTGATGCTGCCACCAATATGTGTCATTGTGGGGATGGTGTGTTCAGGGCGATGTGCATTGTTAGTTTTCCAGAGCACATAGCATGTTAAATATAGGTCAGAAAGGTAATTTGGTCTCATCTCACAAGGCACATTCATTCATATTGTTGCTCTGCTACTTTCATCGCTTGTGGCTTTCTTTCAAGAATGACTTTCTGTGTGCTAGTGTTTTATAAAGGCCAGATTTGTGGAATGCAGCACTAATAGCTGTCCTTTCACCAGATTCTTCCATTTGAGGTGTTAGAACTCTGCAGCTCATGAATGCTAAATGTGCCTCTTGGCTGCTTCTCTGATTAATGCACTATTCTTGTTCCATTTTTGAAGATGAACTAAACAGTTCTCTACGAGATGTTCAAAGCTATAGATTTTGTTTTATAACCTATACAATCCTACCAAATATTTCCTTTTTTGATGAAGGGAACTGTGGGATATTGTTTTATAAACCCAATCCTGTTTTAAACTTCTTCTTCTGACTGGTGATCAATGTTTTCTAACATAACTACTTGGCCTGCACAGAACAGTTGCATTTTTATAATGATGTTTTTAAAATATACACTGGACTGTATTTATGTATTACTTCTGAAGGCAACTTCTTGCAGTCGATTTTAATTAAAGGGTTTAGAACAACGCGGTCTAAATATGTATGGATACAAAACATTTGGGATTTTCTCTTTTTTTATTTTGAAAACCATGTATCTTTTTTTCTTACATTTTCAGTTATGTGCATCCAGTATAATACATTGAAGTTTGTGGTTGTAACACGAAAAAGGCTTTTGCAAGGTCCTGTTTATATTTTGTTTGGTTCTAGCTGGTAACAGGTCCACCCAAGGAATTCTTGTTATGAATGTTTGCAGTATGAAAATGTGATACATTAAAGTCTCCTGTGGTGGCCTTTGCTACACTTTGGATCAAAATATGGCTCCAGCTGCATGTCTAAAAAGAGGGCATTTTGTGTTCGTAGAGAAAAATCTGTTCAAGTAAGAATTTGCTTACAGTAGCTCCTTTGAGCTTTCTATATTTCATGTGCTGCATGTGGTGAGGTTATGTAAAAAAAGAGAGATCACAAAGTCACAAGTTAACAATGAATAAAGGAAGAAGTGCTAAAACAGAAAAGGAAACAAGCTTAGGACCTGCAAAAGCAAGAGATGGAACCGTAGCCAGGCTCCCAGCCTCACTGTAAGAATATGTCTGATTGTTGCCTCCTGGATGAAATCAACTACTGCATACCTTGATTCCTTCAGTGAATTCCAAATTGTAATATGTTTGGATTTACTTTGTAACTACTAAAACATACTAAAAATGCTTTTAAATTATGTTCCAACCAAATTCCTATTAGTATAGATTGTTGCGAATATATCTATAGATTACTAATTGACAAATTTAAGTGTGCTGGACAAAAAGATGGAACCCGTTAAAAATCATCAAATTACAAATAAATTATGCTCTTGTTAAGCATCATCTGGGTTGTGGCTATGTTTCAGCATGAAATAAAATAATATTTTTTCTGTTTTCACAACAGCTCAGGTGCATTTACTTGGTTGAAATTAATTTAGTGTCCAAATGTTTAATTTAACCCAGTCAAGTAGAAAAGAATTAGTTAAATTTAATAGGACTATAAAAAAACAAATACAATTTCAAGAAAGATTAACCTCTTGATAGTAATAATCCCAACTGGTAAAGTATCACTAATTTATATAGTCATTAAGTCATTTGCATCAATTACCCAGATAATTAGCTTGTAGTATCTAAGATGGTCCAAGCAGACTTTTTCTTAGGGCTTGACCTTTCTGAAATGGTAATGTGACAGCTTGAAGCAAGGGTATTGGGAGGAGGGCAGTAATGTAATCTGATCTCTAGAGATGTGAGTGTTTTTTCCCAAAAACACTGAAATATTCTTTTATCTGTAACATTTTGGGATATTAATATTATTATTGGATATATTACTGCAGTCATTTAAATTTTTAACAATTTTGTGAGACTAATTAACAAATCTTAATGCAGCTTTCATTCTGTGATATGTTGTCTCCAGTTGTGTAATTGCAACAATATTAAAGCTAATAACTCTTGGCTGAACAAGCTAAACAATAATAGGAAAAAATACTGTATGAAAGAGACCTATGTCAAAACAAATCAGTCTAACACAGCTAAGTGGACTTTAAAGTGCACCTGATTTCTTTATTGTTGGTCTAAAAAGACTGGACCTAAAGGAGACAGAGACTTCAGTATAGCAGATATACCAAAATTACATGCTCTTGGGTTTAAATAACCAGTCCTTTGCAAAGCTACTCATACAATTTAGCTGTTTGCAGTTTTAAGCATTTTCTGAAATAGAATCCCGAAAGTGTTATTTATTGACATTTATTTGATAGATAAACTCAGATGTGTGCATAATAATTGTACTGTGCATTTGTATTCATCTTCCTGAGTAATATCTTTACATGACCAGAATTCAAAGGAAATACAGCTGCAACTCTTTAGAGGATTGTCTCTAAGAGATTTACACATTTATAGACTGAAATTTGTGATCATTCAAAGACTCACTCTGTAAAAAAACTAAAATAAACATAACATTATGCTGAATTAATACCTATACAGTTTCTGCCATTCAAATTATATTTGTGAATTTTGACATTCGACATGCAAGAAGAGTGCAAATGTATTACTTGGTACTATTCACCAGCCACATGCTCTATGCCCGGCAGAATAAAGCCCCCAGTTCAGTTCTCTTTTTCAATAGTTTAGTCATCGCACCAATTTGCACATTTCCCTGTATTTGATGAGAACAGCTTTCATGATAGCATCGCTGAATGTCAAATGAGTTGGGAAAACCGTGTTCTTTAGCTCCTGAGCAGAGGGTGCCGTCGATGTATAGATCAGCCACGTGACAAGGGGCTGTGACTCATTTCCAGCTCCCTGGCATTAACAAGCGGTGCCCTTTCTGCTGGGAAGCACAGTGTGGGAGCAGGCAAGCTGGCTTGACAGTGTGATAAGAGGGAAGGGAGTGAGAAGATTCCTGCTGGTTTCATCAAAGTGAAGTCAAGAGTGGATTACATATACGAGCACAATTCTGCCCAGATAATGGCCTCGATAAAAACTTTTTTTTTCATTTTGCTTAACTGTATAAACTATGCTGTCCTGAAGGTATTAAGGAAACCAAGAAGCCAAGAAATCTAAGGCTAAAGCCTACGTTGAAACGAATGAAATGTGAAGGCCAATATAACTGATGTGGTTGGATATTTATCAGTTATTTCTTTTTTTATTGTAGCTTTATATTTCCATTTCTTGTTAGGCTTCTCAAAGACATGTACAATCATTTTTCTAGTGTCATGTACTGCATATGTTTATATTTATGAGATACAAGACAAACAATGGAGTCTGTGTGTAGTTGATCTATAACCGGGGTCTCGAGTCATTCCTCTGAAGGCTCAAAAGAACAGGGGATGCTGCAGCCGAATTGTGAATCAGTGCTTTTACAACCCAAAGCTGCATTTTGTTTTCTTTCTTTCATCAGAATGGTGTACCGTTATTTTTCCTGATTACAAGAGGTTTGTTTTTTTTTCCCTTTCCGTCCTTGTAAGGGTTTATCTTGGCCTGAAAAGCATCGGTAATAGGTAGAAGGAACAAAGATATTTTTTGTCAGTTTGGTGAAGACAGGGCTTCGCTGTGTGGTTTTGTTTAACATTTTATTTTTTGCTCCACTTTAGTCCCTTAGACTTTTTTAATTAATACCATTAATAGCTCCAATTCTAAACATATGTAACAAATAAAAATTTATATTCTTAGTTTTTAACCCTGAAAGGCCAGTTTTAACAGTCTCCATTTTCTTTAAAAAAAAAAAAAAAAATTTTCACATTTGCATTTTTTTTTTTTTTTAATTGCGCTAGAAGTATTATGTCTCTACATATATCTTATGTTCTTAAAAAATACGAATATTAACTTTGGTCTTTACCAAACATAACAAATAGTCATTATTTTTTAGTTAATCAAAAAATATCTCTACCTAGTATATTTAAGCAAATCATTCACTTTTTGGAAGGATTTTAACACCAGAAGATGAAAAAAAATCTACTAAGATTTGAAATGCAAAGGTAGTGTTTTAAAAAAGAGCATATCTTGAATGGGAGTCAAAAACACTAAACAAAAAAGTCCAGGGACCCACTTTGGTGTTCTTGTACCTCATGCCCAGTTTGTTGTTTGCATTTATTTGGTTGCTTCTAGTCAGAAGTAGGCAAATTAAAGGAGTTTCAAATCAACTAGAATCCAATCCTTTTTTTCAAAAATCACCAGCTTTGATGCACCCTATTTAAGGAATGGAGCATGAACTACTTTGTGTCCATCTTGTTTTTCCCTTGATGATAATTATACTTGAGTTAAATTTGATATATATTCCATTTTTAATTTATTCCAATTAACCATAATGAGAATCTCACTGTATGATAACATTCAATAAAAATGCCACAGTTTCACAGTATCACTGTATTTACACAAAGTTCCAAAACAAACATAACGGGATCTGTTATATTTAAAATAGAAAAGTATAAATTATTTCTTTCTGCTGCAAAAACAATTAGATATTCATTATTATAGTTTTAATAATGTCACATGTAACATTTATTTATTTTTATTTTGATTTGAATGAAAACAGTTTACAAAATATATAGAATAAACACGATAAATGCTATACTTTAGACTTACCTTTTCATTGTTCTACTCTTCATAGTGTAATAAAGGACCACTGATTGATTAACAAGCTGATATTAGACATCAGGCTTTCTGCTCAGGTAGCCAGCTTGCAGTTTGCAGTTTAACAGACAGGCTATTTATAGCTTTACAATAGTAGTTTCAAACTTTAATAGTCGATATTTTTGTGCATTTTTTTATATTTTCTGTTCAAGGTTTTTGAGACTGGAAATATTTCCAAAACGTGCACATCTGACCTGCATTCCACAGCAACATGTGGGTGAGGGACAGTGTGGCTTTTCTCTATGAAACAGCAGTTTGCAGCATTTAAAAAATGCAATCTAGTTACTGAACATGTCTCTGTATGAATCACCACAAAATCTCCTCAAGGGTTTCCATGTTTTTGATGAGACTAACACAACATTTGAGACTGTTTCATCTGTTATCTTGATTGTTGGCATTATTGTTACTGCCTTATACTGCATAGATCATTGTCATATATGTATTGACTGGACCAAACAAAGATACCAACAGCTATTTTTTTCTAGCCTTTGAGGAAGGCCAAAAAACCTAAGGCTAAAGCCAAAGAAGGTTGTTATGTTATTAGAAGTCGCAGACATTGAAAAGAATGAAATGTGAAGGTAAAAGTGAAATGTCTTTTACCAATAGAACTGATGTAGCCATTCTAAACCCTGGTGGATAAAAACTAAAGTTGACTTTTCTGAGACCTGAGACAAGGTGAGATCTTACAACAGACGTGTCAATATTTGTTTCAACCTTAAGCAAGATGCTAAACCAAATATTGTAATACTCTGCTCATCTCTGCTACAAAGTTCTTACATCACTGCATTTGATGCATTGCCACTTGTAAAGCAGGGAAACACATTTTACTTTACTATAGAAAACCAAATCTAAAATCAAACCAAAGAAAAAAGACTTGAAAGTGATTTGAGTATTAATAAGCTGAGGCAGCTGGCTGGGCTCCGCTACAGGTGACTAAGTTGCTGCCAGAGGTTCAGAGAAGCAGGAGGATTAAACAGTGAAGGTTATCTGTCATCCCTCTGCGATGTGATCTCATCATTGCCTCTTCAAAGCAAAAGACAGAACAAGGATCGGTGTTCAGCCTCTTTCTAATTTGTCAGGAATCATCGGTATTCCCCTCAAATCACATTTTTAAAAAAACTCTTTCTCTTTATATTATTCGGAAAATACAATTTACTGGAATTTGGTGACTGATGTCATTATTGTATGTACAACTTCACACAAATCCAGCAATACACATACTGTCACTGGTGGTTGAGACAAAACTAATTCCTATTACACGAGTAGGTAAGCTGGAGCTAGATGAACCACTTTGAATACCAAATATGTGAATTATGTTGTTAGCAACAGCTGTAGATGAAAATAGAGTTCAAATATAAAACAAACTCCTGAAAACTGCTCTTGATGTCAAGTAGAGCTTATAAACAAATACATGGTGTATGTCAACAAGTTGGTATATCATCAAAATGTCATGGCCTACACAATCATGGGGAAGAGTGCTGACTTGATAGTTGTCCAAACGACAGTCAATGACACCCTCCACAAGGGAGAGTAAGCCATAAAAGGTAATGGCTAAATAAACTGGTTGTCCACAGAATGCTGAATCCACGCATGGTAATAAAAAGTTGAGTAGAAGGAGAAATTTACAATGTGTGGACTGTAGCTGGATTCAGTGCTTTAAGATCCATCACATTTGGAAGTATCCTGGACATGGACCTCAAGTGTCACATTCCTTGTGTTTAGCCACAACCGAAACTAGAAACGTCAGAAGTGGCTCACCCAGGCTAAGGAGCAAACGGACTAGATTGTAGCTGAGTAGTCTAATATCCTCTTTCTAGACATAAAAAACTTTTAATTTCATTCAAAATAAAGATCCCAGACTTTGGAGGAAGACTTGAGGTCTAGTGTGAAGTTTCTACAGTCTGATGATTTTAAGAGCCATGTCGTCTCAAGGAGTTGGTCCATTGTGTTTTACCAAGTCCAAATTTAGGACATCTTTGTTTATCACTCTGTGTGTACTGATTTATTATTTAGCTTTTGAATGGAATTACTCTATTAAAAATAACTTAAGAATAAATTATTCCAATTTATTTAGATGCTATTGTTTTTGTGTTAAACAATGCTTAAATATCATTCTTCAACATGTTTTTAGTTTAATCTATTTTATTTCACTTTCTGTAATCTTATTTATCCTCATTAATATCAATAGAAAGAAGAAGCCAAATGACCTCTGTGCTCTGCTGCATCTTGGGATCAAAGTAAAAATTTGATTCATGCCAAGAGGAATGCAAGTAAAGATTTTTAGTCTTTCCTCACTGCTGCTACTTATTGGTTGGAAGGCTGCAAGAAAGCCTGTGTGCATCAGTATGTAGTGCATCATGCATGACAGATTATTAAATCCTTTGGAGCTCATCTTTAGCTAAATTCCTTCAAAACATTCAAAACACTGTTTGCAACATGAGGGTCAATCAGGGCATGATTATTGAGGAGAGGAGTGTTTTAGGATAAACATCAGCTGGGTTGCAGATTGCTCCCACAGACACAGAAACAGACTGGATGGATTTCTGTTTTTACATCGTTGTAGGTTTACATGTTTAAATTGATGTAAATATGAGTACATTATTGATCTCTTTTTTTCTGGAGCAAAACATGTTGGTAAACTGACAGACAGGAAATAAAATGTGCAAATACAGCTTAACTATTTGAATCCCTTTAATATACAGTAGTTCACCCAAACAGACGTATATCTATATATAAACATAAGTTGTTTAATCCAGGTAATGTAGCTGATAAGTTTGGCTAAACAAGAGATGTTAAAGTCATTCCAATTACTGAAGAGTTTAATACCAGAACTGCCAAGGGGTCAATTTATACAGTGGCCAATGGATGCAAATGCACAACAAATCGTGCCACAAACAGCAAAACACACTGCAAACACATAAATGGTGCAAACTGAAAAACACACAAAAAACACTAATGCAACCGAAATAAACCAGCAAAAGAAAAATGCGGCAATCACAGAAAATGGACACACTATACGAAGCAGGGGCACATCAAAAGCAACACATGAACTTTATTGACATGCTTCGTTCTTTTTGGTTTAGACCTTTTTTTTTTTTTTTTTTTAGATATATAACATAATGTACATTACAAATAACAAGGTAAGAATGACTATGACAGCAGCTAAGGTTGGACCTCACTGTTTTCTTTCCATTTTGTTTACTATCTAAAATAGGTATGTGAATCAATAATTTTAGGTAGTGAAATAATAACTATTTACGCTGCAGACACATTGTTTCCTATGTTTTCTATCATGCTCAAAAACGTTTTTATGCAGCTCTATATATAATGAACTGAACCAGATTTTGTGGTATATAAATTTTTGGCCATGCCTGTGAAGTAAATGTGTCACTTTTAAAGCCCTACCAGCTTAAATAGTACATATGTATTAGGATCAAGAGTGATGTCTGAACAAGGCATTTTTGTTTTCAGCGATGTCTTCTTCTCATATTTGTTCATATTTAATGATTACCTTACCATCTTGTAATTAAATGTCAATGTACCATAAGTTTTCCCCAAGTAGTCATACCTTATTATTAGCTCCATAATCATAAAGTAGGTAATAAAAGCATCTGCCATTCTGAAGTGTGTGAATCCTTAATAGCACAAAGTGTTTGCACAGATGAGTGCTGCAATATTTGACTAACAGTGAATGTTGTACCATTGGCACATGTGGCACAGGTGAAACATATATGACATGCGAGAGATGGGGGGTTCATGCAACAGATCCTTTTTTGACTTATCCAAAAATCTCTGGTTGGCATTGGTTTGGCTGGTGAAGTGCAAGGTAAATATCCAATAACATGACAGGGGTATTTGCGTTTCCTTTATTCAGCTTCACAAACTTTGACTCATACCAGCTGGCGAATGTCTGGACCCCCCATTTGTGAACCAGGTCATCACCCTGATGAACGAGATCCATTTGTGTTGTACTGATATCTTAGAACTCTCCTTTAGTCAAATGCTGCCATCACATTGTGTTTTTGATAGGAATAAGTCTCCAACCATTCATTTTTCCCTCCAATGAATCTGCCATTTCATGCAAGCTAAACATGAATCTGTAACATCATCCATTATCATCTACTAAAATCTCATTAGTGAGCATAGCAACTGTCTTTGTTGACAGTGTGATTACTATATGTCATCTGGCTATTGAGTTGCAAAATTTTTCTCCCTATCAGAATGATTTGTTGAGCGCAGGGAAATCTAATTAGAAACATTCACTAGAGATTGAGCTTGAATGGCTTTGTTGCACTCCACATCGGTTTCCTTCTCCTAATTTTCCTAGTCGCCCACCCTCTATTCTAATTTGTTTTACCCATCACATCCCTGTTTATTGTCTTACCTGTGATTTTAAACTCTGACAGAGACAAATTGGACTGAGTGTAACTAAATGCTAAGCATGGAAAGGTATGCTCTGACAGCTTTATTACTGCAGCACTGCTTCCATTAGACAGACTCTCTATTTAGGATTATTCAGCTTGTGCTTTCGGACAGTGAAACAAATAGGAAAGAAATCAATCGTGGTCTCGCTGTTGTATTTTTCCTTCCTCTAAAATGCTTCAGTCTCCGTGTAAAGTATCCCAGATCCGCTATATTGTTTTTGAAGGTAAATTACTAGTAATCTATTGTTTTTTAATGACTGGTAATCTCTTACTTCATGTGGTAAAAAGACTGGAATAGAGGGTAATTAAGGCTCAAGTCATCTGTCTTGCTGCCCGAGCTGTATTGGTCCAGGCAGTGCGGTACATCTCTGCCTCTGCTGGCCATAACACTGAAGCCAGAGGAATTGAATTAGAATTTAATCAATACCAATTTATTGCTGTCCACAGCCTAAGAAATTGCCTTTACTCTCACAAAAAACTCACCAATAAGTAAATCATAAAGTATTGGTGTATTTAGAATGTATACAAAATATAGATCACTGTCCACCCAGAAAAAAAAAATCTATAGGGTTGGCATAAGCAAAGAGACTCTGAAGTTATTTCTCAAGTTCTTTTCTCTCCCAATTAACATTGTAGCTACAACTATGCTCTACTGCCTCGTTTTTCAATTGTAAATCCATTTCTTAAATCTTTTATAAGGATTTTGTTATTTAACCGTCTAAGGACTCCATTTGTTATGTGTTCCAGCTGGATCTAAGAGTTCTGATTTCTTTTTTTTCTCAGCCAAAGCATTGACCTTGTTATAATGTGCTTACATTTAAATGTGCAGGTATATTGTAATGATAACAATGTTTTTGGTATTTGGAGCTATTTTAAACAGTAAATATGAAGGATGCTAAGTGAACTGTCTAAATAATGAAGGCGCATCTGCTCTAAAACAAAAAGCAAACTCACTTGTCACTCAAAACCTCTATGCTATTTGTAAAGTTGACTGTGTAATGTTGAAATATTTTTTTTTTCAGCCTGACACTGGGTTGATTTGATGCAACACAATAGGTTAGGGTTTCAACCCCCCAAAAATGGATTCAACAGCATAAAGGGCTCATCAATAGATTCACTGTTGGTGCCCTAAAAATGCATGTTTCTTTTATGCATGCAAATAGCAATGGATTAATAGTTAAGTACAAATATTTTTAAGGTTTTCAGGCCTTGTCCACATGAAAAAAAATGAGTCTTTCTGATTTAACTTTGTATTTGTCCCTTCTAAAAAGTTCCTTATAACAGAGTAGCCCAGTCACTAAAATACAACATAGAATATACAACAAGAACATACTGTATGTTTGGATCATGCATCTGGGATTAGATCAGAGATGGGGCTATGACGGTATCATTTTCAGTTATTTGCCTTTTGGTTTTCTGCATGAAAATTAAACAAGTTTAAACACATTGCCTGGTATGGGCTTATAAAAAATCTTTTTCGAAACATGGAATCTAGTATTTGCAAGGCATCTACTCCATCAAAAAAATAAATAACAATATATTTCTGGTCCCCAGGCAACTGTCCATGGACCCTATCTAAACAACAGCTCATTTTGAAGTGTTTAATGCTTAACATTAAAGCTACCAAAAAGTGGATTGAAAAGAAAAACGCATGACCTGGAATACAAGTATACATAGGGTCAAAACTAATTCATTATCCATTCATTCATTCATCCATCTTATCATGTGGAGATGCACAGTATTGATGGGGGCTAGTACCAGTCTCCATCAATAAGTGAGGAAGAGGGAGACTCTGGCCAGCCCAACCACTCATATGGGGGTCATATGGGTAGAAAAGGGGCTGGAAATGGACCAGATAAGGCATTGCCCATAATGGCCCTATGTTAAATGCCTATATAGGTTTAATGAAAGACAACTATAGGTGCAATGGGAGCCCCATGGGTACAGTGCTACTCAATTTGAACTGATTTTCTTAATACCTATTTGAGAGGTACATAGGGTGTCCCACTGGCCTTGCTGATATGGACGATATTTAGGCAACTCAAAAGGGTTCCACATAAGCCAACTGACATTACACTAACTGCAAGATTCCTCCACCCACGTGGAAATGTAATCCAGGGAGAACTAACCTCTGACTGCACAGAATAGCTTTATTGGGGGAGATGGCACAGATGATTGGAAAAAAAAATTAATCGTATGTCAGGTCAGTGAAGTTAATTTAAGGCAACCACAGACAAATTGACATTAAATCCCAAGTCTTCCACATCATACAAAACACATATAAACAAAGCACAACTAATTTTAGGCATTAACCAATATTTTAACTATTCAGCATACAGTGTAATTATGACAGGAAATGGAAGATTTGCTTGCAATTACCTTTGTACATGTGGTAGTTCCTGTCGATCACTGTTGTGTTCAACTGCTCATGAGGTTAGCTGCTGGCCCTTATCCATCTTTGACACTTTTCAAGACTCCCTTTAGGTTTTGGGAATGGATTAAGCTGTGTTTTACCCTCTAAACGCTCAGGGTAATGCGTGTCTGAATTGCATGTCCCTCCACTGACAACATATATTTGTAATTCAAAATCCTGATAATGTCAGGAAAAGGGGATGCTGTTGTTGCAGGTAAGGGGCATTTCACTTCGGAACAAATTGTGACCATCGATTAGTCAGTTTCTGACATGCCTACTGGATTGATTGACAGGTCAAGTCATATCAGTTATGGGTCCTATCTTCCAACTTACAACTTTGTAAACCTCCAACTTGAGCAAAATCCTATAGTGCCCATAAAAACACAAAAATCTTTTGGTAGGAGGGAAAAATCCACATATGTGGAAGGGAAAACATCAGACAACAAGGAGAACCCAGGCCCTTCTTGCTGCAGGAACACAGTGGTAATAACTGCTGTACCATGCAGCCCTGAATGACTTTGTCTTTTATGTATAAAACATTGTTGTTTAAAAATGATCAAATTAACCAAAACGACGTCATAATGTCTAAAACTAACAATCAAATTAAAATAAAATAAATCCAGGCTGATATATATATAACACTGTATAAAATATTAGCTGTCTATATTGATGAGCATTTTTTTTTCAAAATGTGAATGCTGAAAATAGCCAGCTCTAGTTTGCACTAACCAATTAGCAGGTTAAAATCTAATGTTATCTGAGATAAACAAAAATATTCTATAGTGTAAACTAAAGTCATTAACACAACAATTAACATTGTAATACAGCACAATTTTATCATCTTACCATTTGTTATTTCATCCTACATTCAGGTATCTTTCAAAGCAGCAGTCTGTGAGGAATGATGAGGTTCGCTCTAGTTTCTTTCCTAACCCAATAAACTAGGGCATGTCGTCTTCCCAGTAGTTCGCTAAAACTACCCTAAAACTGCTCTCTTAACAGCATAAATAAAGCTAGCATTTGAATAAAAGAACTAACCCAACAGATTTCTTTACTTTAAGTATATCCAAATAGCTAAAGTAGATTTCTTATTTTGTTTGCCAGGGGTTTCAGTGATCTGCAAGCTCACACTAGTATGAAACAGTATAAATACAAACTTATTCAAATCAATTTGTTTACAAAGCTGAGGTAAGATTGCAAAATGTATTACTGATATTACTCATGGATGTGTGTGGTGAATCCATAAAGTCTATTATGCATTATTATGGTATGGCATTATGTTAATTGTTGCAGAAATAATCTTTGTCAAGAGTAACCTATTGGGTTAATCATGTGTCAGTGTTTCTATTTGTGGATTTCTGAATGAGAGAGATTCTTTTGGTTGGCCTAGCTCTGGTATAATTCTCAATATCACTCATAATTCTTCATTTTCGAAACTTCAATCTTTGCTATCTTTCCAGTCTGTCGCTTTGAAACGGTTCAGAGACACAGAGCTCTTGCCTTTTCCTTGATATAAGCTCTTTTATTCATCTTTATCGGGCAGTGTTTTCATGCTGTTAGGGCTCTTAAAGTTTCTGTGATGGCCCTGGCAGATATCAGTTTGTGATAACTATAATTCCCACTGCGTGATTGCAGCAATCAGTCATTGGACTGTGACAGCATTTTCTAAACCCCGGCATCGAAACGCAGCTGAAATTCAGGTAACTGCAACTGTGCTAAGGAAAAAAAATAATATTTTCCTGTACTTAATATATTGACTTATAATAACTCAAGAAAGTATTGTCTATTGATTTATTTAATTGACAATTATAAAGACATTAAAATCAATAATGATTCTAAATGGTAGACTTAAAGCTTCTCTTCTTTGTGTATGAAAGTGTATTACGCAGAGGTGTCTCTAAATGTTAAAGAAACGTTACCATCTCTTTGAGGCTGATTGTGTGAGGCATTTGGATTGATCACACTGGGAGCAATCTCATTTTTTTCTCCCCAAAGCTTGTCTGGCGTCTGCTAGAAAGCAGTGTAAGCTGTTCCAGTTGTCTCTCTCAAAGCACACTCCTCTAAATCTCTCACACTTATGGGCAACTTTCAGAAGTAAACATACCACATTGAAGCACAGGAGGCACAGTGGCTGTGTTCAGTCAGTTTAAGACGTGCCTTCTCCTATCGAGCACACCCACACACACATTCACCTCATTACATTGTGCCCTAGCATGGGAGTAGTTATAGAAGAACCTAATCCATCTTTTACAGCTGATACTGAAGCTTAGCCAGAAGGTTTGACTTCAAGAAAGCTCATCTACAGGGAAAGCTCTGCTTTGACACTGCACAGTCTGTGTGTTTGTGGCTGAATATTTGTTTATTGTACATGTGTTTGTAAAGGCCCTTTAGAGATGTGCTGAGGGTAGTTAACATCTTTGCTAAAGATAATTTTCAGAAACCAGCTAGAAAAAACATTCTGCTCTCATCTTACTCATGCATAAGTAGGTCTGCACTAGGAGTGAAAATTTGGACTGCTGGCCAATGACCGTACATGTATGAAGTGAGATGTACATTTGATTTACTTACAAGCAGGGGTGAAAGTGAGCTGGTACGGTCCGGTACTACGTACCACTAAAGGATTCTGCGCCGGTACGCAGTACCGGGAAGAGGGAAGAACGGCTGTCTGCTATTGTTGGTTTGCGACAAAAAAAATCAGACAGAATCCAGGAATTGTAGAGCTCTGACTTTTTTTTATGCCGTTCTTCAAACATTTCATTCCAGTTCACAGCATCACATACATTCCAACCACAGGAGGGAGAGCTTCCTCACTGATCTAACACACCTGGTGTTTAAAGCATTGGCTCATACCTGGACTAATTAAGGGGTGGAGTCAACCTTTACATTTCCAGATAGAAAAACATTTGTACTAAACTATATTCCTAGAAAAATATTTACATAATTACAAATAACAACTTCAAAACTAAAACAAAAACAATCTGGGCCCAATCAAAATCCAGAAAACATCTCCCCTCTCTCTCAAACAATGGATTTTCCCATTGAGGCTGATTGAAAACACCAGGTCCTTGTCAGCACTGCTCATGGGCGCGCTTCCATGGCAACACAAGACCAGGTGACCTCAAAGAGAAGAGAGAATGATTAAAACAAAATATTAAATAAAGCAAATAACTTCCTCCCAACAAAGCAATACATTTACCAACTAAAGAAGAATATTGGAAGTACAAAAAACAGCACCTGTTAGGGAGGGGGTAAATCCCTCACACTTCCCTCCCCTTCAGGAGACTCGCTGCGGTTCACAGCGAGACAAAAAGTCTGCGACTCTGTTCTCTTTTCCTGGAATGTAGCCTATCTTAAACCAATAAGGTTGAAGAGACAGAAACCATCGTATACTCTTTAATGTCCTGTTGTACCTCTCCACCAGCCCATCAGTCTGTGGATGGTAGGGGGTGGTCCGAATACCCTTTATGCCCAACAATCTGTATACCTGCTTAAGATTGTTTGACAAAAAGTTAGTACCTTGGTCAGTAAGTACTTCTGATGGAATCCCCACCCTAGAGAACAACTGGAGTAAAGCATAAGCTATCTGTTTAGCTGTTATATCTCTAAGGGGAAAAGCCTCTGGATAGCGCATGCTATAGTCGCATACCACCAGGATAAACCGATTTCCTGCCTGGGTCCGTTCAAGTGGTCCCACAATGTCCATACCTATTCTGCTGAAAGGAACATCAATAATAGGTAAGGACTGCAGTGGATATTTTGGGACATTTTTTCCTCCTGACAACTGACACACTGAACATGAATTGCAGTACTCTTTTATTTGATTATAAAGACCTGGCCAATAAAACCTGGCATAAATCCTATCATAGGTCTTTTTAAAACCCAAATGCCCTGCCCATGGAGCACCATGACCCAAATTTAGCACTTGATCCCTTAGACTTTGTGGAACCACCAGTTTTTTCTGAACCTGGTTTCCCCCCATGAAGATAAAGCAATCCATCCCTAAGGATATAATCACCCCCATCAGGCTGTTTACCCACTTCTCCATCAGTGATATAAATTGCTTGATCAAAAAGACCCTTCAGTGATTCATCAGACTGTTGTAATCTCTGGAAGTCAACTTGTGAACCCACAATGTCCCCCTCAAGATCCGGCAATCCCAATGATGTTTGCCTAACTGTCCCTCCCATTTTCTGAAGCCTTCTTTGTTGTTTACTTTTCCTCACTTTAACCACACTCTCAAAAGGAAGATTAACATTAAAGGGCAGTTCTTGCAGAAGATTTAGTTCACCAGTAGTCTCAAAGTTTATTTGCTGGCCTTCCTCCACAGCCTCAGGTGCAGGTTCAGAATCCTCCTCCCTAGCTAATTGTTTAGCTTGTGTTTGTGATCTGGTTACAACATACACTGACTTACAAGCCTGGATCAGTTCTGGTAAGACTGGAATATCCTGACCCAAAATAACTTTATATGCAAGACCTTCCACCACACCAACACTTAAAAGATAAGTTTGGTTTGCCACCTCTAGATACACTGTAGCAGTGGGGTAAGTTTTGTGATCACCATGCACACAGAAAATATCAAGGCCTGGGCCCCCTAAGTAGCATTCCTTTCTCAAAATAGTGTACAGACTAAGGTCTGTACACTTCCTGTATCCAAAAGAGCAATGGATGGCTTTCCATTTACTCTAACCTCCATGACTTGTTTCTTACCTTCAAATTTGTTTTTGGCAAACCCTGTCCTTGGTACAGTGCAAAAATATGCTGATTTAGCTTTTCTCAATGGGCAGTCTGGTTTTATATGCCCCTCTTGACCACAGAAATAGCAGACAATCGGTTTTGCTTCCGACTTAGGCTTATATGAGAATGTTTTCCCCCTTTGCTTCTCTACACCTGTCATCTGACCTGGACCACCACCCAAACCAAATCCCACTCCTGACACCAAGTGTTGGTTTGCAACGAAAAAAATCAGACAGAATCCAGGAATTGTAGAGCTCTGACTTTTTTTTATGCCGTTCTTCAAACATTTCATTCCAGTTCACAGCATCACATACATTCCAACCACAGGAGGGAGAGCTTCCTCACTGATCTAACACACCTGGTGTTTAAAGCATTGGCTCATACCTGGACTAATTAAGGGGTGGAGTCAACCTTTACATTTCCAGATAGAAAAACATTTGTACTAAACTATATTCCTAGAAAAATATTTACATAATTACAAATAACTTCAAAACTAAAACAAAAACAATCTGGGCCCAATCAAAATCCAGAAAACATATCCCCTCTCTCTCAAACAATGGATTTTCCCATTGAGGCTGATTGAAAACACCAGGTCCTTGTCAGCACTGCTCATGGGCGCGCTTCCATGGCAACACAAGACCAGGTGACCTCAAAGAGAAGAGAGAATGATTAAAACCAAATATTAAATAAAGCAAATAACTTCCTCCCAACAAAGCAATACATTTACCAACTAAATAAGAATATTGGAAGTACAAAAAACAGCACCTGTTAGGGAGGGGGTAAATCCCTCACAGCTATGAAGCCGTCACTAAACAGAAGATTGGGGTTTCATTTTGACAACTGACCTGTCGGGGGCAGCAATGTGCTGGAGCTACCTCTAGACTGCAGCAAACACTATTATCAGTCAAAGAGGAACATAATAGCAATGTGGCATCCTGGTGTAAAGTGAATGGCAGAAACCATCGTATTTTTTTCAAAACAGCCTTATTTATGAACCTTAATTGATGTATTTATATTAAGAGGTGAGAAAGAATTGACAATGGAGACTTATGTAACTGGCGAGTGTTTGACTGGAGAAGCCAGTCGATGTTTTGTGCCCATTGCCGCTAGCACACTCCTGCCAGAATCAGTATGTGCCAACACTGCTAGTACACAATGATTTCCATGATACTGAAAACATCTGTAGAATCACAAAATTGGACAATTTCATGGAATCCATTTTAAGATCTGAAATAGTTTAGAATTCAGTAATATGAATTTTATCCAGTCTGTGTTTTTGCAATAAACTGTCAGTGAAGTCTTCAAAGTGATGTTCTCAGTGAAAGAGCACTAATACAGTACGTGTGGTAGTCCCTGTAGCTCTGTTCGTTTGATATAACCCTAACAGGTGAGGCTCATCTCAGCTTATGATCAACCGCCAAGTTAAAAACACCTGAGAACAACATAGCATGTTGCTTTCAAACTAGACATTAGGAATCGCAACGCTCAAAATAAATTACTTTGTTTATGTAGTAGGGGAAAAACTCATTGCATAAATTTTGTTTATAGACCTGAAAGCATAGAGAAAACATGTTACATGTTTATGTTGAACTATCAAGGAGTCATATCAAAAAAGAAGAAAAGGTCTAGTCTTAGGCTGCTGTTTCTGCAAACTCTCCTGTGTGCAAAGATTCTTTAGAAGAGCTGAGAAATGCATTTACTGAAAATTTTGACCAGCAAATTAGAGAGAATGCTAAGATTGCTTTAGGTGTAAGGTTGTTAGAGTATTATAACAGCTGTCTAGAAACCAATTAAAACAATGTTGGATCAATTGAGGCTATTCAGAAACTATGTATGAGACTAAATATTGTCAAACAAACAAATCAGATTATACACAATGAAATACTAATGTATACATTTTAATTATTGCACGAGGCTATCCTTGAACTGTTTCATTACGTTCACAATGAAAATATGTGACACTTTTTAATTACAAAAATACTTATTTCATAAAAGCTTTGCACAAAAAATATATATATATATTAAAATTTGGGATATTCCTCTGAACAGTTAGCATTTCATTCATTAACGAGATGATTACAGGAACTTAAATAAAATATTGGGTTTACATTGTAAAAAAAATAGAATGGATTTTGTAGGGCCCTTAAGTACTCATACATAGTGTATTGTTACATTTCATTTACAAGAAAGCCATTTTAGCAGATTTATCGGCAGATCGGGTAGGTTTTAATAGGAAAAATGTTACACAAAAATGCCTGGGTTTAGTTTTTTGTTGGGTGGTAAATATTTTCTTTAACAATTTTAATTTCCACCCCTGGTGCTCACCCAAAATAAAGAAAGGTTACCTGATATATTGCCAGACAAAAAGTTAACTCAATACAGCTCCTTTGATTAGCTGCTAATCATTGATCTTCTCCATCTGGAGCTATGTGACTGCTCTCTATCATGCAACAGAGAACACAAATGAATCCCCACATGATTTAAAACTAATTCCATTGCTGTTTATGGTGAGAATCATAGCATGATCTCGAGTGTACAATAGTGTTCACTGCACCCCTTGAGGTCTCCAGTCCGGCATAGATTTTCACATATTTCTATGTGAAAATTCTGAATACAAGATGTTAAACATGTTGACTTTAAATGTCACTATTTTTGTTGGGGTAAGCAAAGTACAGTTATTTACAAGAAAGAGGATAAAACCAATGTGAGCATGCACTTAATTTGATGACATTTGTACATTTAAGATCAAATTAATTCAATTCATTGAAAAATAAACACACACAAAATCACCTGTGTGTGTTTTGGGGGGCCTCCTTTTGTCTTTTGAAAAATCCATGTTCAACCACCACAAAATAACCATGTCGTTTTAATTAGTAAATGTCTCAGCAGTGTTTATAATTGGTGATTTATTACATTCTCATATTAATTAAAAATATCTCTGTTTATACTGAGTTCATTTTTTATGCTAGGGATGCAGCTAATGATGTTCATAATAAATCATTTGCAGATTTCTTTCTTAATTAACTACTACGTTTTAAGTTTCAACCGCCATATTTACCCAGTTCCTTAATTTTGGATATAATTAGATACTTTTAAGTGTCTCACTTAAAAGTATCACTTACTAAAGCAGGCAGTAACCCAAAAAGCAAAAACGTCTAAACTTTATCTGAACTCTTAAGCTATCCTCTTCATTTATATGTGATTTGGTGGATACTTTTAGGTCTTAATTATTGGGATTCAGGCATTTTTATTTTACTGACTAACACTTTTCATTTGACTGACAATAAATTAATAGACCTGTATAAATAAATGAAATACATTTGATTTTGTGGTCTCTAACATCACCTCAACCTCACATTCTGAACAGATTTATTTATCATTTTAATTATTTTGCTTACAATTCTTGGAATCACTTTTAGTCTAGTTTTGTTGAAATACATTATTATGTATCTTTAATTTTACTCTTGTTCTTCACAGACTGCTAATTTTGATCAGCAGATTAACACTGTATTTCAGGGTATTTTATTGCTTTTGTTTAGAGAACAAAAGCTCACTTTTCTCCAAGAGCTTTTGTCTTGAAATCGAGATATTTTTCATATTTTAATGGCAAGTCTTCTTGTCTAGAACAGGATTGTAAATAGTGTATCATTGTTCTTATTCTGTGCAACAAAAAGTGCCTTTGCTTTACATAATTTACCTTTATTTGACCTTCACAATTATTTGCACCACTGATAAACATGTGTAAAAATTCTTCTTATGGAGACTTGGTGACCATAAAATGCTTGGTTTTGCTGCAAGCGCTTTGTAGTAAACGTTTGAAACATTTGATCTACTCAGACTCAGCTTAGTTTATTTATATGGCACCAATTAATTTCAGGGCTAACAAGTATGCCAATTCATATTTTGAAATACATAATTACACCAATCCAATAATATAGGCACATTTAGGTACAACTACATGTATTCCAGTTGTATTCTTGTTATAATATAATGTAGTCACATTATGTTTTTAGTGATTAACATGGAAAATCAATCAGTCAGATGTATTGAGTCATTAACTTTACAGCAGTCTCTCATCCTAAACAAGTATGTGGATACACTGGAAAGTATGAACTCCCTTTTAACAGGAAGACACCTCCAGCAGAACTAGCTGCTAGCTCTGTTTGTTACTTTTACTAGGAGTTAACTCACCTCATAGCTGATATTTATTTGCTTATGAAAATCAACACACATTTAATTTTGGCACAGGTTAAAGCATTATTAATTCATTACATTTAAAATGTAAACGTTTTTTTATTACACTCAATAAGAATTAGTTTGCATTCCTCTATGATTTGTTCAATAGATAGCCTTATAAAAACATTTTTTAATTCTGGTTTCATTTCCTTAAGTCATTTAGCATATTGTTAGATTTTTACATGGCATGTATTATTGCCAATGTATATTATAATATCTATATTCACTTAAACTGTATTTAATTTAGTGAAATCTACAAAGGAAGTAGTTTTTTTTTCTATTTTTTACAACCATGATGGAAAATGTTTCCTTCTTTCAAAGGAAGGGCACAATTGAGGAAATTTAAAGCAAAAGCCTGAAAAATTTACAAACCCTCTTTCTGCTGTCTTAAACATCTTCATTGCATTGAAGATTTATAGGCACTCATGTAATTTCCTTTTATATAAAATGCATCTACAATATTTGTATTGACGACTCAAAGACAAAAAGCTTTAATTTTCTCTGATGTGTCTAGACGATACAATTATTTTACACACATGTTCACCTTCCCATAACCAGCAGGAAGTAAATTATTTAAGCCCTCCTCCCTTTTTATGTCAATTCTTTGCACTTTTAGTAAATGCGTGTTTAACATATTTATCACAAATACAAATGTAACTCAGGCGTTAATGACAATTCATGTTACTTTTTTACCTGTTAGAGTTTTAAATTAATCAGTTGATGGTAATTAGGTTTCAATCTCCATCTGTCCTGAAGGGCCATGAAAATAATATCAAGGTTGGTAAGCTTTTACACACCTCGTTGACAATCAGGAGCTCTAGTGGGCTTCATCCTCTCTCTTGTCATCCTTCATAATCACATTATGTCCTCTCAAGGTACAGTTGAAACACACTTGCTAAATGTGTAATGCACTGCATCATAGTGGAGGCAGCCAGCACAGTGTGTTGTGGATGTCTGTCATTGGTAGTTGTTTTCCCAAAGAAGTCTAATGAATAATACAATTCCCTGAAACATCTCAGGTGGTTCAAGAAGATGTTGCTGTGATGGCCCTCACTTGCTCTTTGATATTTTTGGGGCAGCAATGACACTCTTGGCTGAAGATGGCATTTTACTTATCTCATTTAAAGTGTCTTTCTAGAAATCAATTCTGCCTTATAAATAATACTCAATGTCAAAATTTAAATTCGGCATTTTTTTCTTGCTATACACTAGCTAACCTTACAAAGAAAAAAAAACAAAAACGGTTTAAATTACCTCAACTATTTCTACTTTCATTTAAATAGATTTAATGGATGTGGGGGAAAATACTTTAAAAGATGATTGTTCACTTATTGTGAGCTTTAACAATTTCTATAAAAAATGAACCCAGTTAATCAGACTTTTCAAGAATTTTAATCGGTAATCCATTACTACTTGTTTCACTTGGGTAAAAATATGATTTGACACAAAAGGCCAGTTTCTTTTAGCAACTCTTCAAAATGGGAAAGACAAGAAAACATGATAGTTAAGTTAGGAAGATGTGTGCTGTAACACTGTTTCCTACAATGCATGTTGCCATAAACATATTTTAAATAGGTCTAATATGAGGAAATGCATTGCATGCTGGGCATTACTCCATCCCCCCTCATACTAAAGGATCAATTGGCCATTTAGGGATGAACGTTTATGGCTTTACCAGTGACCCCAAGTGGATGAACATTTATTAGCTTAATAATCCATAAGTAAGTCAGACTGTTGTCAACTCAAGCATTTAGCATCATCAGCACAGACAGAGCATCTGCATTGCATAGCATCTGCATTACCTAATGTTATTATTAGGTCAAAATTTGGTAAGCACTGGCATGACTCATATGTGCAGTATATATGGAGTCACGGATTTAGAAAGCCCACGTTGCTGCAGTGCACATCAGTGCATCAGTTGGCATGTTTAACACACTATACAAGCATCATGCTGTAGTGTCCTAAGACAGTAGAGATGTGGATATTTTTTATCAGAAGCATTAAAGCTCCTGAAAAGAAATGCAAATGGAAGGTTTAAAAAGGATCGCTGACCGCTGTGCCCTGTAGAATTCATGTTTGGTCAGATGCCAATGGAGGGGATGGTTTCACAGAAAATATGAAGGTGTACCTTTTGAAGGGGGCCTGACACCAATGGTGTGCATTGCTCTGTAGCTGGTGATTGAATTGACTGTATTTGTTTGCATAGGGACAAATTTTAAGCATTAACAAATACCATACGCTTCAACATTTATAGCCTTAGCTATGTTAGCTAATCCGTCCTGTTTGCATTGCAACAATACATATAAAGACTGACTGCATGGTGGTAAAGTATGTCTTCATCCAAATAGCAGAGTATATCCACATATATCAAAGATCATGTTGTAAAAACTAAAATATATCACAGATTTGAGCATAAAATAAATGTGAATTTGATGTAAATTGTAATTTTTCCTAAGCTTAACATGCATATTAACTAAACAAATTACTATTAAAATGTTCTTTTAGGAGCCTAAGGTGATATTCTCTTCAAAACTGAAAAAAACTTTCTCAGTTTGACTGTGTTGTTTTAGGATTGCATGCATATGCTCACACAAACACACACATCCAGCTAGAGAGTGCAAAAAAAATCTCTGAAGATGAAGGGGAATATATCTCCTTCAGTGGCATCCCACCTCTCTCACTGTGTCCATCTCCCATGAGCTCTTTCTTCCTCTCTGTTATCTCTAGTCCTTTGAAACGGCACCTGTTACGGCCTCCTATCGTAGAAGCTCTGTCCTGATGCAGTGCGCACGCCTATGTGATAAAGAGCCAGCTCCCATTTTTAAGTTCAACCCCGCTGCTGATGTGTAAGACAAATAAGCTTCGAAGTCTTAATCCTCCAAGACCCTAATGACTTTTTTAAAGCATTTTGGAAAGGAGACACCAGACTACAACACTGCATGCTGTGTTTTTCGTTTTTTACTGTGCGCCCACCCAAATATTTTATTCAGTTAGTTATTTCAGATGACATTTGATAGGGAGATTGTCTGTGTATCTTTTTTATTGATGAATGGAAGGGCTGCAACCAGGTTGTTTACTGTCTTAGCTGATGAAAATCTCATGATCCCTGTACGAAATGGGGACACCACAGCAGCAATTACACCATAGTGGAGCCAAACAAAATACAATGTACTGTTAAGACTATGAATATAAAAAGCATACAGGACTAGATGAGGTTCAAAAGAAATGAGGGCAGTATTACCCTACATAATGCTATTACTTCTGCCACATTTTTGCATGCTCATTAGTTAAAACCTTAATGCATCTCTAATCTACAATAGTCACATGCAAACATGACTTTTCTTTGACACTTTTATTATGGTAATCACATAAACTAGCTCAGTACAAAATCCCATAACCCTTTCTGTGTCCTTTTTATGTTGTCAGCAAATAAAATACTTTATAAAAAGGTTAGTCCACAAAATAATTGATGCTGAACTATGTATTCAGCTACTCTGTCAACACACTTATATCCACTTTTATTACTTCAGTAAAAATATGTCATGAACACCTCAGATTTGACCCTTCACCTACAAAAACTGTATTCTACAGGTCCCTTCAAAATGTCCTTACCAAACCACATGTCTGGTGAGATAACCTTTTATTCTACAAAGAACTTGAAAATATAAAAACATCAGTTGTAAGGCTCAAAAAAGTTTTGTCTGAATGCCTGTGAATACGTCGTATACTTGTTTATGAATATTTGTTTTGGCCAAATTACAAATTAGGAAGACTGATCCATCATTAGCTGTAACTTTACATGTTAATTGTTGACTGCATTAAATTCTAAATGTGAAATGTGAATGCAGTCTGTCATTCAGGGATATGATTGCGTTTAAAACTTGTTGTAATTTGACTGTAGTGATAGGTTGTTGACATTTTTGTGACTTTGAGAGGTCTCTCTCAGTCTAAAATATGAGATTTAAGATAACTCTGGTGTGGCCTCAAGCCCTCTACCAGTTGGTTGATCAGACCCTCGTGACATCACATCCCCTGGAAGCTCTGGCTGCCTTGAGAGGAGCTCGGTTTATACTCAACAAGGGCGACTCTTTTAATCCATCAAGAATCTGATAAAGTCAAACTCTATAGCATTGATTACTTTGTTTGAATCTTATGCTACGCTATGTTTTTGTTTAAAGATCTGGAAAATTTTACTTCCACACATTGTGCATAGCATCCCTTCTCCAACATACATTAAAAAACTGAATGGCTCGTTACCAGGCCTCTGCAAAGCTGAATGACATGCTGATGGAATTCAAATTCAGCCATTTGATGTAGCCTGTGTCCAAGCAAGTATGAATCAATAACTGGCAGTATAGTAGCTCTCAAGAACTGGACTTGGTTCTAGCCGATTCAAACTGCTGTATAAGTGACATTTGTCCTTCAACCAAGCTGAGAGATAAGGAGTTGGAATTGCCCACATGAAGCGGACCAATGGTTTCGGATTCAGGAAGGCACTAAATTCATTTTTAGGTCGGGCTTCTGGTGCTGAGAACAGATGGATCCATGTGGTTCCACAACTTTTAATTCATTGTCCATTTTTGCTTCTCCTTCTGATATTAAAATAAATGTTAGATTTAGAATTAGGCCATACAAAGCCGTCTGTTCAAGTTCCTGAGAGACTGACAAACTGTTGATCAACGATAGAACTTTAATCAATTTAGATAATATTGTTTTGAACATTCATTCCCTAGTTTAAGTGACCCTTTTTAATTGTAGCTTGTAGAGTAGAACAAGCGATAGTATCTTTTTTTGTTAGATGTCTATTTGTTTGTGTTGCTTGCGCCAAGTGAATCATTAGTTAAAATGTATTAATTTAATGAAACATTAATTTATTTCTTGATTACGTTGAATACTAGTTCTTTCTTATTTTTGTTATGTGGTTAAATTGAAATGTTAATTTTATCTTGAAAATTGATTCTAAATTAGTCCTAATCCTTGGAAAGATACAGAAATCTTCTGATGCTTCTGATAAAGATTGCTCATTGGGAAGGTCAAGAATTTAACCTTTACGTTGATTTTAAAACTTGGATGATTATAGATTGCGAGGCTGACTGATTAATACTATTAATTTTCCTTAGTTTGCACGTTTTGTTAACTTTGAAATAATCATTGCAGGCAATTCATATTGCCTCATCAATAACAGATTCAAAGATGGGATTAACTGATAAAAGGAAATCAGAGACAGCAGTTATGCATACATTTGTTTGTGCACAAGATGCTGAGGATATGTGTTTGTATGTTTCTAATCATAAAGATAAGTCCATAACTTGAGTAAAGGAAGTTTTACACCATTAAGAAGAGAAGATTTTAGCAATTCATATTGACCATCCCAATGGTATAAATTAGTCTGCAGTGGAAAGGAAATGCATCCTCAATCAGCCCCAGACCTTGTACTACACTGTATTCATGCACAAGGTGTATCGCTGACTGTAACAGGTGGCGCTTTTCAAAAATGACCAAAGTGAAATAATACAACATTCACCAAACCCTCTGTGAATGAAGTCCAAATTATTTGTATTAATACTTGATGATTTATATAATCCCATATCGCACCTGTGCTTCTGTACATATGCAAATTTTCATTTATTATGAATGACTTGTAGGTCAAGCAATGGAAATGAATGGTAACGGCCATTTCAGTGATACTTCACCACATGACTGGTGTCAGTTGGCATGCCTTTTAAAACATGGCAGTAAGTCAAAAGACTTGGTGTGGGTGGAAAAATGCGTGGTGAGGACCCCCCGCTGCCAGATAATGACTGGCTCTGATAGTGAGGCTGAAGAAAGTCATTTTCTCAGATTTAAACAATTAGGAAAAAACTCACTTGGTCCAACAATATTTATATTTCACGGTAATTACAGATACTATAAGCATCAAAGTCACAGTGCACTGATTCAATGAAGCACCAGAGTTTACTGACATGCAATGATTTGATTTTAAAAGTTATTCTTTACCCTCCAATGCCTTAAAAACCAAGACTCCATCATATTTATGAGCTGTTTTCCGAAAACACGTGGCCTACACGTAAAGATTCTCCTTTTCTTCTTCAAAAGCCCACAACCATCATAATTTATACTTTCTATCTGAAAACCCATATTTTTAGCCTGAACTATTCTGTATGATTTACCTGTATGACTCCAGCATTTGGAAATCCAGTATCACTAAAACATGGATGCAAGGTCAATGTACCATTCTACATGGGACTTTAACGCTACTGGAGATTTTCAGAGAGTTATTACTTTTTTGTTTAAGTGATTTCTTTTTATTACCATTTTCTTTTTTCAAAATTATAAAATATCAATGGGTTTAGTTCAGTTCAGTCAATCTATAGTTTTTGTGCAGGTCATATGTGCCCTATCACATTCCTGATAAATGGTGTAAGCGGGTTCAGCTCTTTTGTTTTATTGTTAAAGCTAATAGGTCTGCATTATGCAATATTAAAAAAAAAGAAGGCCCTAAAAAGATGAAGTTTTTTTCTGCTATGGTTTACAAATCTCCAAAGTAGAAAATCTTGAAATTGTATTATTATTATTGCAAACAAACAAACATAAGAAAATGGCAAAATATGGCAAAAGTAGTCATAAATAGTTAATAAAAGTATAAGTATTGGTTCAAATAAGGATGTTTGTGTCATTTTTAGGCAGTTCTCTGTTTTTGGATTGACATGGTCATCTCTCTACACTAGGGGTGAATTCTTGCCAGTTTTGTGGAACGATCCCGTCCTCCTTTCACAGAGTTGGTTCAGAAGCTTCTTAATGATACATTCATTTCAAGCTTGGAAACATCTAAAATATGCAACAACTTCAGTCACCGAGGATCGGAACTCCGTTCCACTGCTGTAGAGTGTACACTTTAATTAAACATTAAGACATTTTTTATTTTAAATTTGTACTGTATTTTCTAGTGAAATAGTTAACAAAATGTATAAAAATAATAAAGAAACACTTGATGGGTATAGAAAAAAAATGTAAACCTACAGCTGCAGCTTCATAATATTTTTGCAATGTTTAGCACTAGATTAATGGAAAAGTAAAGTTGTGCTATTGTGCTAAGGGGGTTAAGATCAGGGTTACTGTATGTCAAACGTTTCTGGTTAATTTGCTATTTTTTCAAACTTATGGTATTTTGACTTTTTATCTGATTTTGTTCTTTTCTTCTATCTTTCTCCATCACACTGTCTCTAAACAGAAGCATGTCGTGCAAGCTCTATAGCTGTCAAACACAGTGACCCTTGAGCAGCCTGGTGTGCCAATACATCCTTAGAATATGAAGAGATTTTTGCTGTAGTTATAGGGAAACTAAAAATCTCTTTTTTATTGAGAATAAAATTTACAAATCAAAAGCTGTCTTTTAAATTAAATGTAGTTAGTATAGAATAGTGTCCCTGCTCAGTGTAGAGATATATTTACATTTTTAAGCAGTGTAAGTATTCTAGATTATAAACTAGAAATGATCTACTACAATCTTGACTTATTAAAAAAAGTGAAATAGCCCTTTAGCTTAGTGCAAATAGGAAGCACTGAAGCAGACACCAACTTTAGCAATATTAGCTCCTAACAATTAGCATGTTCTCACAATACTTACAAATCATTTGTATCATGTCTGTCACTATTTCTTTTTTAAAACCAACTTGATCGTGAGCCAGCCAGGCGTTTTCGCTTTCTTGACTTCGTTTAGCATTCATACTAGACAAACACTGAGAACAGCTGGTATGTGGTTTAAAAATAAGAGAAAAAAATTTAACCAAGGAACAGCTGCTTCCAAAGTTGTTGTGTGTTCAGATTAAATCTAATGTCATTGTTAGGACACCCTAAGCCATGAAAAACACAAAATTATTGCAACTGTAAGAAATATATACTTTTTAGTTATTAAGACATTATGTGCATCCAGAAATAGTTGCAAAGCACTGAGTGAGTCAAAATTTCAACCCTTCCACTGAAAGCAATTTCCCTGTGCCTTGCTAGCTAAAGTATATGGAGATATTTTACAGCTAATTTGCATGTACGTTAGAAGGTAAATGAAGGTTTGGGTAACACGATCACATCACCTTCCCTTGTTTCCTCTTTGTACATATTTTTTCTCCCCCTGCAGTCAAACTATCCTCAATTTTTTTCCCTGCACTAATTAACTGGCAGGATGGTGATTTGTCATGAGACAGAGCTGCCCACCCCTCCATCACCCTCCAGACTCAGAGGTGTGATTGGAACATGTGTTAAAAGCAGCAAGCAGTAACAAACAGCTCTGGAACAGTAGGAGGGAAAACACATGACAGGATATAAACCCACACACGAGAGAAAGCATCATATATGTGCCTCAATCCACACAGACATCTGGGTTCACTATGACGTGTTCTTCCCCCACAACCTCACTAGAAACATACATACGCATAAACACAAGATAAGGCTTTCCTGCTACCCTCTTCAGAGAGACAAACCAAACATGTTCACCTAAAAGCATGCCGTTTATCTCGTATTGTTTATCGCCCATTCAGTCATTCAGCGCAGTGTTCATTGAAACACATTTACAAAACATTCTTAGTATCTCATTGAGCAATGACTAAGCTTATTTTACAGTGGCACAAAGATGGGGATTGCGGGCCGATGGGGGGGATCAAGACGTAGACAAACAGAAAGCAACCCCAGACGTAAACAGATTGCCAGGCAGGCATCCTGCCTTTGGGTTTGTTATTTAGAATACTAACAAGGCATCTGTGCTCACACCAAGGGATACAAGGTGTGATGTAGGGCAGAGCAGAGAACCAATGAGGGAGGGCTGGCTTACCCTTGAAATCTGACTGTCTGTCTTAAGGGCCTGCTCTGAATTTTTTGCGGCACATCATTGCAATTTGCCTGATTGTTTGTTATATTTTTTCTACTGACTCAGAATAAAGGAGTAGTGCTTGGGACTTAATCAAATATTAGATTTTTAAATGAAACCCCAGGGATTTTCAGAGTTTATATGTGGTTGCTGAGAATGTAAGAGAATCCTTAATCTCTCCCACCAAGGCTCCCATATCTTATCCCATAAAAAGTAGTTTAGCATGTGATTATTAATCCAATTCCTCTGCTGTCAGTTGGACTAGTGCTTCAAGCAGCTTGTGGCATCTTTTAAGTCAAATTAAAATGCTCAATCAGATTTAAGGATCTCCAATTATCATCTCCATGGTGATTAGACCTCATTTTATGAAAACTCTTCATATAATTACCAGAGAGATGGCTTTTGTGTATTTTTCCAATAAAATACCTTTCAGTGCACATTCTGAAAAGCAGAACGAACAATGATAAAAAATGTACAGGTCCTTCTCAAAATATTAGCATATTGTGATAAAGTTCATTATTTTCCATAATGTAATGATGAAAATTTAACATTCATATATCTTAGATTCATTGCACACTAACTGAAATATTTCAGGTCTTTTATTGTCTTAATATGGATGATTGTGGCATACAGCTCATGAAAACCCAAAATTCCTATCTCACAAAATTAGCATATTTCATCCGACCAATAAAAGAAAAGTGTTTTTAATACAAAAAACGTCAACCTTCAAATAATCATGTACAGTTATGCACTCAATACTTGGTCGGGAATCCTTTTGCAGAAATGACTGCTTCAATGCGGCGCGGCATGGAGGCAATCAGCCTGTGGCACTGCTGAGGTCTTATGGAGGCCCAGGATGCTTCGATAGCGGCATTTAGCTCATCCAGAGTGTTGGGTCTTGAGTCTCTCAACGTTCTCTTCACAATATCCCACAGATTCTCTATGGGGTTCAGGTCAGGAGAGTTGGCAGGCCAATTGAGCACAGTGATACCATGGTCAGTAAACCATTTATCAGTGGTTTTGGCACTGTGAGCAGGTGCCAGGTTGTGCTGAAAAATGAAATCTTCATCTCCATAAAGCTTTTCAGCAGATGGAAGCATTGAGTGCTCCAAAATCTCCTGATAGCTAGCTGCATTGACCCTGCCCTTGATAAAACACAGTGGACCAACACCAGCAGCTGACACGGCACGCCAGACCATCACTGACTGTGGGTACTTGACACTGGACTTCTGGCATTTTGGCATTTCCTTCTCCCCAGTCTTCCTCCAGACTCTGGCACCTTGATTTCCGGATGACATGCAGAATTTGCTTTCATTCGAAAAAAGTACTTTGGACCACTGAGCAACAGTCCAGTGCTGCTTGTCTGTAGCCCAGGTCAGGCGCTTCTGCCGCTGTTTCTGGTTCAAAAGTGGCTTGACCTGGGGAATGCGGCACCTGTAGCCCATTTCCTGCACACGCCTGTGCAAGGTGGCTCTGGATGTTTCTACTCCAGTCTCAGTCCACTGCTTCCGCAGGTCCCCCAAGGTCTGGATTCGGCCCTTCTCCACAATCTTCCTCAGGGTCCGGTCATCTCTTCTCGTTGTGCAGCGTTTTCTGCCACACTTTTTCCTTCCCACAGACTTCCCACTGAGGTGCCTTGATACAGCACTCTGGGAACAGCCTATTCGTTCAGAAATTTCTTTCTGTGTCTTACCCTCTTGCTTGAGGGTGTCAATAGTGGCCTTCTGGACAGCAGTCAGGTCGGCAGTCTTACCCATGATTGGGGTTTTGAGTGATGAACAAGGCTGGGAGTTTTAAAGGCCTCAGGAATCTTTTGCAGGTGTTTAGAGTTAACTCGTTGATTCAGATGATTAGGTTCATAGCTCGTTTAGAGACCCTTTTAATGATATGCTAATTTTGTGAGATAGGAATTTTGGGTTTTCATGAGCTGTATGCCACAATCATCCGTATTAAGACAATAAAAGACCTGAAATAGTTCAGTTAGTGTGCAATGAATCTAAAATATATGAATGTTAAATTTTCATCATGACATTATGGAAAGTAATGAACTTTATCATAATATGTTAATTTTACGAGAAGGACCTGTACATTATGCTTTTTAGTACATAGGATTATTGTTCTGGTAATAATTAAGAAAAATAATAATTATTTATTTGTATAGCCCTTTACAAAACCCACTAGGTTAACCGATTTGCCTTACCAGTGTAAAATAAAATAAAACACATTAAAAACAATCAATAAAACTGTGTTAGAGTGAAAAAAAGTAAGACACCAATTGATTTTCAGTTAGTTTTTAGTATTTTCCTGGCTGAACAATCAATTATTTAAAGTTTTGTTACACTGTAAAATATCCATCATTTTGTGGAAGACAGGAAGTCGTCTGTCTGCAAAAACTATAGTCTGTATCATCAACAAAGTGTGGATTAGGTTTCAGAATCTCACATATTTCTAAAATAAAGCTCTAGTGTATTTCAGACCTTTATGATATTGGTTGTTTCAGACCAGACTTTTTTAAGTCCACCACAAGACTTCTCATACCAATCATGAGCCAATCCAAAGTCACTTTCGGGACCTTTCATACTCACTTGGACAACTGATCATTTAAAGAAATTTTTCATGATCTGCTTTTAATTTGCCATATAGATATGCAGCTGAAATCAATAACTACAACCAGCAGGAGGTTGCTCACAGTTTTTTGATTGGATTAAGGGTCACAAACTCTCAGATTTCATGAGTCAACTGACTCATACTGTCAATTTGTCTGTTGCCGATTTGTCCCACATGCAGAATACACTCAAAAAGATTATAAAGTTTAAAGCGATTATTTTATCACAGGATTGTGGAAGGCATGGTCTGGAACAGGAACTCCTCGGCTGCATGGAGAGGTAACAGGTAAGTGGAGGATTGTAACAGTTAGGATTTGCTGTGTAATGTATCTTACAATTGTAGGTGTGGATGACTCACTGGAGGAGATAAGGTTCCGGGTCTGGTAAGCTTGGTAAACCTGGTTACGTAGGTTTGACTGATCCTTCCCAACGATCAGAACTTCGGTTTGGTGCGTTCTTTCAGATGGAGTCCAGAGGTGCCGCTCGTTGGAGGGTGGATAGGGTTTGCTCGGAGGAAGCTGAGGTTATGGAGTCCGGTTGCTACCAGCGGAGTTTGACGGAATATCCAAATTCGAATTCTTGGCATGAAAAAGCAAAGGCAGGTAGGTTCTTCAAAGGAACTTGAGCTGTGTCCAAAACTGAACCTGGGAACAAGTAAGAACAAGATCAATAAGTCTAAGCTTAGCATAAACATGGAGTTTGTTTACTTTGGCCAGTTGAATGTACCACAGAGGCAAAACACTCAGGCGTCGAAGTGCTGGCAACATGGTCCTGTTAAACCTCCCAGGTGATCACGGAGATGGAAAACACCTGTCCTTAACCCAACAGAGCACAAGCGGCACCTAGGGGTGAAGCACAATTAATAGCAGGCACAAAATAAAGTCAGCAACTCCTAGAACCCGACATCATCCACCCCTCAACAGCTGCCGCCTGGCGGCCCAGAGAACCAAGAGAAGCACAATAGTCACCTATTAAAGAAGGGATAAACGACCGAGGCACCCAAGAACGGTCCTCAGGAGCATAACCCTCCCAATCCACGAGATATTGCCAGCCCCTACCCCGCCGACGGGAGACCAATATGTGGCGAACCGAATAAACAGGATGTCCCTGAAAGTCCCAGGCGGGTGGAGGGGTTTGGTCGGAGGGGAACAAAACCTGCTGGTGGACACTGGTTTGAGCTGGGACACATGAAAAGTGGGATGAATCCGGAAACTGGGCGGGAGACGGAGGCGAACAGTGCTGGGACTAATAACAGACAATATCTCATAAGGACCAATGAAACTAAGAGAGAGTTTCCTGGAGAGAGACTTAAGTGGGATGTCCCGGGATGAGAGCCAGACCTTTTGACCAGGTTGATATAGAGGCGCCGGCAGGCGCCGTCTATCAGCAAAGTGTTTGTTTTGGAGTGCGGTTCTTTGCAGGGCCCTGACCATGGAATCCCAAATCCGTTTACAGCGACGAATGTGATGTCTGATGGATGGAACAGCTATCTCCTTCTGGTCAGCGGGGAACAATGGTGGCTGATAGCCCAGCGAAACCTCAAACGGGGAACGACCTGTTGCAGATGAGATATGTGCATTATGTGCGTACTCCACCCAAGGTAAAAAATTACTCCAGTCTATGGGGTTAGAGGAAGTCAAACATCTAAGGATGCTCTCTAGTTCCTGATTCATGCGCTCTGTTTGACCGTTGGACTGTGGGTGGTAACCTGAAGTCAGGGAAACTTTGGCTTCTAAAGCTGCACAAAATTGTCTCCACACTTGGGAGGTGAATTGGGGACCACGATCAGAGAGGATTTCTTGTGGTATCCCATGAAGCTGAAATACATGTTTAACTAGTAGTTTTGCAGTTTGGAATGCAGAGGGTAATTTCTTTAAAGGAATGATGGAGAAGCGGTCTATGATAGTGAGGATTGTGGTCATTCCATGAGAGTTAGGCAGTCCAGTAACAAAATCTAGGGCAATGTGAGACCAAGGGCATGCAGGGATACTGAGGGGCTGGAGCAAACCTGCTGGGGGCTGGTTAGTTGGCTTATTTCAAGCGCATGTGGCGCACGCTTTGACGTATTCAGTCACGTCCTTGTGTAGCGACGGCCACCAGAATCTCCTGAAGATCAAAGCCACTGTCTGACTGGTTCCGGGGTGAGTTGAAAACTTGGTTGAATGGAACCAGTGGATAAGTTGCGCTCGAACAGAGGTGGGAACAAAAGTACGGTTAGGTGGTCCAGTCTTAGGGTCAGGTTCATGTTGTTGAGCTTGTTGGACTATACTCTCAATCTCCCAAGTCAGTGAACCTACTATGCAGCTGGAAGGTAAGATGGGTGCAGGTTGTTTTTCAGAATCAGAATCAGAATCAGAATCAGAAAAGCTTTATTGCCAAGTACGTTTTTGGACATACAAGGAATTTGTTTTGGCATAGTCAGTGCAATACAATACAAATTAAACAGTATAAACATATCTACAATATAATATAAATATATGTGCACAATTTTAAGTGAGTGAGAGTAAATATAGAGCAGTATAAGATGCAAGAGCAATACAACAGTGCAGGTGATCATTGTGCAAGTATGGCAGTGCAAGTAAAGCAGGAGTCCAAGCTGAGCGTTAATGTAACGCATAGAGTTACAGGTGTCCTGTCAGCAAAAAAAAAGGGGGGGTGTGGGGGAAAGGGAGAGTGTCAGGGTGGTTTCCGGGCTTTGTTAACAAGGCTGGTGGCAGATGGGAAAAAACTGTTCTTGTGGCGTGAGGTTTTGGTCCGGATGGACCACAGCCTCCTGCCAGAGGGGAGAGTCTCAAAGAGTCTGTGACCGGGGTGGGAGGGATCAGCCAGAATCTTCCCTGCCCGCTTCAGGGTCCTGGAGGTGTACAGTTCCTGGAGCGACAGTAGACTGCAGCCAATCACCTTCTCAGCAGACCGAATGACACGCTGCAGCCTGCCCTTATCCTTGGCTGTAGCAGCGGCGTACCAGATGGTGATGGAGGAGGTGAGGATGGACTCAATGATGGCTGTGTAGAAGTGCACCATCATAGTCTTTGGCAGGTTGAATTTCTTCAGCTGCCGCAGGAAGAACATCCTCTGCTGGGCTTTCTTGATGAGGGAGCTGATGTTTGGCTCCCACTTGAGATCCTGGGAGATGATGGTTCCCAGGAAGCGGAAAGATTCCACAGTGTCAATTGTGGAGTCACAGAGGGTGATGGGGGCAGGTGGGGCTGGGTTCTGCCTGAAGTCCACAACCATCTCCACTGTCTTTAGAGCGTTGAGCTCAAGGTTGTTCTGGCTGCACCAGTCCAACAGATGGTCCACCTCCCATCTGTACGCGGACTCGTCACCATCAGAGATGAGTCCGATCAGGGTGGTGTCGTCCGCAAACTTCAGAAGCTTGACAGACTGGTGACTGGAGGTGCAGCTGTTGGTGTACAGGGAGAAGAGCAGAGGAGAGAGAACACAGCTTTGGGGGGAACCGGTGCTGATGGTCAGGGAGTCCCAGACGTGCTTCCCCAGCCTCACGCGCTGCTTCCTGTCAGACAGGAAGTCAGTGATCCACCTGCAGGTGGAGTCGGGCACACTCAGCTGGGAGAGCTTCTCCTGTAGCAGAACTGGGACGATGGTGTTGAAGGCAGAGCTGATATCCACAAACAGGATCCTGGCATAGGTTCCTGTGGAGTCCAGGTGCCGGAGGATGAAGTGAAGGGCCAGGTTGACTGGTCCGACCCAAAATCCCTCTTCGACACTTGGAAGAAGCTAATCCAGTTAGAGGAGCAGCAGTTTGGCTGTAGTTGCAGATAAATCTCCGATAGAAATGTGTAAATCCAAGGAATCTCTGGAGCTGTTTGCGTGAATTTGGGAGTGGCCATTCCAGGACTGCTTTCATTTTGTCCGGATCTGAGCGAACCTGTCCACCCTCTAGAATGAACCCTAGGAAGGAGACTGAACTCTTATGAACTCGCATTTTTCTGCTTTAACGAAAAGCCGATTTTCCAAGAGACGTTGCAGGACTTGACTGACATGGTGGCGATGTTCGATGATGTTCTTAGAATAAATGAGAATGTCATCTAAGTAAACAAAAACAAATGTACTCAAAACATCTCTCAGCACATTGTTCACTAATGCCTGAAACACTGCAGGCGCATTGCTAAGTCCAAATGGCATAACCAAATATTCAAAATGCCCTAGGGGCATCTTAAATGTTGTCTTCCACTCGTCTCTCTTGTGAATCCGGACGAGGTGGTAAGCATTTCGTAAGTCTAACTTAGTGAACACAGTGAAACCATGGACTGGTTCCAAAGCAGATGAGATTAATGGTAAGGGATATTTATTCTTAACTGTGATTTGATTAAGTCCACGGTAATCAATCCATGGGCGTAATGATCCATCCTTTTTGCCGACAGAGAAAAACCCAGCACCAAGTGGAGAGGATGATGGGCGGATGATTGCAGCTGCCAGAGACTCAGAAATATATTTCTCCATGGTAATCCGTTCAGGCTGAGAAATATTATATAGCCGACTTGATGGTAAAGGTGCTCCAGGAAGAAGATCAATTGCACAGTCATAGGGCCGGTGAGGAGGGAGAGAGAAGGCCCTGGATTTGCTGAAAACCATTTTCAGGTCATGATATTCAAAGGGAACTTGAGTGAGATCTGAAGGCTCCTCCCCCTTATGGTCCATAACCGGGATGTTAGGTGAAACAGCTGACTGTAAACAAAGAGACAAACATTTAGATGACCAGGATTCGACTCAAACTTTTGCCCAGTTAAGATGAGGATTATGAATCTGCAGCCAGGGAAAGCCTAGGACTACAGATCTCTGTGAAATGGGAAAAAGAAGAAGCGAAATATATTCTCTGTGATTACCTGATATTATCAGTTCGAGTGATTTCGTCTGGTGGGTAATGCTGTAGAGAGAATTTCCATCCAGAGCTTGGACATGACGTGACACAGGGAGAGGTTCCGTTTAAATTTGATATTTACTGACTAGGGTTTGATCATTTCAATTTTGATCACTACCAGAATCGATTAGGGCTGACAGGGTGGTAAGTTCATTATTAAATAACAAGGTGACAGGCAAGGTAAATCTAGGGGTCTTGGAGCTACAAAGTCGGTCCGCCGGCTTCCCCTTCACAGTTGACTGACCACCCCTTTTGGCCGAAGAGGGCAGGTAAACACAAAACGATCAGCTGGACCACAATAGAAGCACCGATTAGCCTCTTTTCGATGCTGTCGCTCATCAGAAGTAAACCTGGTCCTCCCTAGTTGCATGGGTTCTGGTTCTGCGGAACAGAGCGGCTGAGGTGTTGCAGAAGTAGATCTAGAGCCTGAGGGTGATTGTGATTTATTTACCAGTCGACCAGACTGGTCGACCAGACTTTTTCTTTCTCTCATTCGTGAATCAAATCTTATAGCTAGGGCAATGAAATCATTTAATTCTTTAGGCTCATCCAACAGGACTAACTCGTCCTTTACGGCCTCGTCCAACGACTGAAAAAATGCGGCTTTAAGAGCCGGCTGATCCCAACCTGAAGCTGCTGCCAATGTGCAGAAATCTATGGAGAACTCAGTTAAAGGTTTGTTCTGTTGTTGTAGTGCCCACAGGCGGCGTGAAATGTGAGTCTGATCAGTCTCTTGAGCAAATGTTTGTTTAAACTCTTTGATATATTCATCATAGGTGCATCCAAACTGATAACAATCAGTAAATCTAGATTCTACCCACCGAAGGGCTTTTCCAGTTAATAACCCGGACATATGAAATCTTGACATCATCGTGAGGAAAAGATTGAGGTGACTGGTTGAACACCAGCTTACACTGTAGCAGAAACCCTCCACAGTCTCTGATTTCTCCAGAAAATGTCTCCGGATTAGGGGAAGTTACGTCATGTCCAGGAAGTAATTGTTGAGACAGCGGAGTTTCGGTAGCGCCACCAGGCAAAGGGGAGTCCTTGGTACTGAGGATATGCTGCAAGAGAGAGGAGATTTGTTCAAGCTGCTGGTTAGTTTGTTTCTGTTGTTCGTGGAGTGAGCGGAGAGATGAACCTTGAGCCTGAATTTGGTGACTATGTTTGGAAAGAGTCCTTTTAAGTGTCTCTGCTGGGTCGGCTTGGCCTGAGTGTTCTGTCATTTTGTTTGTTGCCAATTTGACCCACATGAAGAAAACACTCAAAAAGATTGTAAAGTTTAAAGCGACTATTTTATCACATGATCGTGGAAGGCGTGGTCCGGAACAGGAACTCCTCGGCTGCATGGAGAGGTAACAGGTAAGTGGAGGATTGTAACAGTCAGGATTTGCTGTGTAATGTATCTTACAATTGTAGGTGTGGATGGCTCACTGGAGGAGATAAGGTTCCGGGTCTGGTAAGCTTGGTAAACCTGGTTACGTAGGTTTGACTGATCCTTCCCAAGGATCAGAACTTTGGTTTGGTGCGTTCTTTCAGATGGAGTCCAGAGGTGCCGCTCGTTGGAGGGTGGACAGGGTTCACTCGGAGGAAGCTGAGGTTATGGAGTCCGGTTGCTGCCAGCAGAGCTTGAGGGAATATCCAAACTCAAATTCTTGGCATGAAAAGGCAAAGGCAGGTAGGTTCTTCAAAGGAACTTGAGCTGTGTCCAAAACTGAACCTGGAAGCAAATAAGGACAAGATTAATAAGTCTAAGCTTAGCATAAACATGGAGTTCATTTACTTTGGCCAGTTGAATGTACCACAGAGGCAAAACACTCAGGTGTCGAAGTGCTGGCAGCATGGTCCTTTTAAACCTCCCAGCTGATCACGGAGATGGAAAACACCTGTCCTTAACCCAACAGAGCACAAGCGGCACCTAGGGGTGAAGCACAATTAATAGCAGGCACAAAATAAAGTCAGCAACTCTCAGAACCCAACACATACAGGGAACAGAAACACAATCGATGGAAATAGAACGTGATATAAAATGAGGAAATATTACAATACAAAGTTAATTTTTACTATTTTTCTAATAACTCATCAAGATAACACAGTGCTGGTGTACAAAAAACAAACAAGGAGACATACAGTTTCAAACTATCCCTCTTGTTTTCATCCATAACCTTTTCAGTTTATACCATCGTTAAGCAGGTCCTTACCTAACAGATGCTATTAGCAACATACTGAATTGGCTCCTAATGTTTAAAAAAAACACCTTTTTGATTGAATAACAGGAGCTTATTGTTTTAAATTCATTTTTATTTGACTACAGACAAATGATTTATTGTTAGTCAGATACATTAGAATTTGTAATAACAAAACATTTACTATCCTAAAGTTCATATATCACATGTTTATTGCTTTTTGTACCCATTGTATTAATGGTCTCAATACTGGGCCTCACTTTTTTTACTACAAAAATACTCATTCTATTCCTGTCATAAACTTTACTGACAGCAAAACGATGCTATTTCATTCCTGTCATAAATGTCTATGACCTTTTATCAATCTTTATGATCCTGAGCAGGAAAGGGTGGGAGCCATTAATCAGCATTTCTCTTTTCATTTCTGTCTTCCCATTTCTTCTCATTTGTGATTTTGCTCTTACTAAGATAAATAAACTAAGGCGCAAAGGTTAAGCAGGCTCTGGGTCAGATCATCCCTTCACTAATTCGTACCCCCATTATGTTGCTGAAAGTAATATTAAAAGAAAGACGATAGCAATAAATCAATTGGGGCAGGGTCATTACTGGATGCTTCTTATTGTTTTATTCTTACAATATTTATTTTCATTTTGTTTTCAGCAGCATTTTGAGTTAAGTTTTGGTATGATTTCTACTGACTATTGTCTATTTATCACAATCCTGTCCTGTAAATCTTTTTAAACAGATAACTCTTGATAATTAGACCTTGATCCTCAATATGTTTTACCTGTTTAAATAAAGGTGAGAAGATCTATACAGTTTAGAAAAAATACTTCTATTTTGTACTTTTAAAAGCAAACCATATGAAGAAAAAACATACAATCTTGAGTTTTTCCTTTAACATTGGGTTTAACACTGAGAAATTGGGTGCAGAGTGTCAGACTTGTAGGCTTTTCATAAGGATGAGTCTTCAATGTCTTCTACATTCCAGTAGAAGAATACAAAAAGGCCTGTAGGTTAAAGATACCATTCATCTTTAAACTTTAAGAGTAAGAAAAAGGCAAAGATAAATCACTATGGCTGCTGTTGGTTTCTACTGTTTTAAGACAGAAACCAACATGACCAGCTGTTAATGCATGGATATAAAGGACATTTTGTAAGAGATCTCAGAAAATCTCCATTGGTTTTGCATTAGTCATTTTTCAGGCTTATTAAGCAGAGAACGTCTGAAAGAGAGTAACAATGACAAGAGAGAAGTCTTTATCCCCCTTTGGTTACCTGAGCACAAAACTATAAAGGATTTTTTATATGTGGCTTATTATTGCAGAAATGAAATGACACAAAGCGTTTGAGGTTTAGGAAATTGAAGTTTATTTCTAGTATATTTTTCACGCAAGATTTAAAAAGTAATGGGCCTGACAATTTGAAAGTGCAGTTATGGATTTATATAAAGAGACCGTTTTAGTGCTCTCAAACTACCCAGATGGAGGTTTTCCTCACACCAACGGGCACAAGCACTTCAAAACTTTATTTATTTTTTTTAGTTCCCCCATTATTCAAAGAGGTCTACTTGTAATTCTATAGAACATTTAGTTGCTGTTCACAAGTGGTTCCTGTTAGACAACAAGCTAATGCAAAGGTTAACCAAACATAAACATGGCCATGTTGCAACAGGACTCACACCCCAAGCAACTTTACAATTGTTTTTCAAATAAAAGTGCTGGGGTGTCCAGCAAGTGAATTTCCTACATGTTGTCATATATAAAATGTTTTTTTTTTTAATACTCCCTTTTCAGTAAGGTATTTTAAATTAAAAGAGCTTATATTACTTGCAGATTTCTTATCTAAATAACTAGTAAAATAAGTACAGCTTTATTGAGTTATCTCGTCTCTGGACAGTTTTAATGTGAAAAATATGGTTTCTGTCATCAAACTATACAAGTGAGTGCAGTAGGGCAACAAGCATTGAAAATACTCATTTGGTTGTTGTTGTTTTTATGAATATAATAAGTGTTTTTTAATTCTAAAGCTTTGTTTGAGTCCATGTTCAGGGTATCATTATTAGGTTCAACTTTGAAAACTTTAACAGTTTTTTAATAAAAATGTGAAATAGCCCTTAAGTTTGAACCCCTGTCCCATCTGCTCATGTAGACACTGTTTTCTATCACTTTCTAACCTTATACGTTTTAAACATTAAACTTTTTCTAAAAACTATATTTGTTTGTGTTGAAATTAAATACAAGAACCTTTCAAATCATCCAAACACTTTGAGCCCTTTCAAGACTAACTTCTTCTACATACTTTAAGCTAGAGAGAACAATCAACCTCTAAATAGGTTGGTCACAAGACACTTTGCTTCAAATATTTCAGCTTTTTAATATCGTTTACTGTTCTTAGTAAATTGCAGTTAATGTTTTAAGTTTAAAGTTGCAGTTCAGTTTTTATTTGACAAGCTACTAATAATTTGTCAGCTGTAGAGTGATAAGTCTAACATGACAGGCGCAAAGATGGAACACCATTGTCTGTGTTTCTTGCAAGGGTGACATGGTGTGTCCTTCTGTCGACTAGCTGACCAGGAGAACACGGCAACAGGTCGAACTTTAAACCGTTGGAACAGTATGATAGAAAATGTTATGGATCTTTAAACAGTATATTTAAAAAAAACATGATATGCATTAATACCAGTGTAACAGGCCCATACCTGTTAGGAAGATAAGACATTTTTAAACAAATCATTTGACACTTTAATATTATGCATAGGTGCTTTTGGATAATACGGACCAAATAAATAAAAAGAAACCTTATAAAATGGCTGATTTAAAACAAAATATATTTTATCTTCCACACACAACTGTATTTTAAGATGCTGTAAACTCTAGGAATTAGATATATAAACGGTCACAATTATTTAATTGCAGTTTTCATGCAGAAACAACTCCCCATCTCCACACCTGCTCCTTTTATTCTTTACTGCTCACTTTTTTGTTTCTCCGTGTTGCTTTTTCTCTCAGTTTAAACCTGTTGCTTGTCGCTTATGTGGTGTGTTACCCTGAATGTGAGTCTTTCCATATCAGTAGAACATTGCAAACAGGTGTCAATTGAAAGCATGTGTACAGTGAGCTGATGGCATTGAAAAAATACATACACTACCAATAATTAATAGCTCACCTGTGTGCAAGAGTTTGTTGAAATGGGCACGTCAAGAGAAATCTCTCAAGTGCCTCGGCTAAGCTTTGAAAAAGTGCAGGGGGACTGAGCCCTTCGGATATGCTCACATTATGGCCACTGTTTAAGGCAACAATAAAACTGCCTAAATCTCGCAAGGACAGGAAGTATTCAAAAGGTTTTTCTCAAACACTGTGTAAAGGCAGACGCTTTAAACTATAATTTACTCGTAAATGTTTTGTTTAAGATTTGATGACAGTTTTGGAAGAGAAACGAGCAATAATTATCATACATTAAAACAGTTTCATTACAGTCTTTTAAAAACTACAGTAATTGCATCTTAAATAGCCTAACATAGAATAACATATTTTCAGAGTGAATATCTATGATAGTAGCAGGGAAATCTGTAGGCATCAACAGTGCTTGCATATTTATTTAGTGATGAAGAAAAATATTTGGATGGAGCTTGAACTGTGTTTATTTAAGTGCTCCAGCTATGGCAGTCTTCCTTTAGCTGCAGATCATATGGCGCCTGAATCATGCCAAGAGCTCTTCAGCCCCTTTTCTTCCACCGGGACCTGGCATTCCTGTCTGTCATGTGCTATCAGTAAGGCTGCAGGCGCTGCTCGGTCCTGCCCAACTCCCTTCCCCTTTCTCTCTTTCTTCCCATTTCACCCCTATTCTACACCGTCTCTGTGTCTTTCCCCCTCTGCCATCCCAGCTCACAGCAAGCCATCTGCTTTGTACCGTTCATCCCTTCATCTGTCTAGGTTTCCCTCGTCTAAACTTGCCTCATCTCAAAGCCTCCTAAGATGATGTTTCCCTGCTGGGCTTTGGTGCTTTTTGGTTGGATTGCCTCTATTCAGATGTTAAGTCACACTATTTAACTTTTTTCTTGCCTTCTTTTTGTCTCACAGATGTAAAGAGGGCTACCATGGACTGCGCTGTGACCAGTTTGTACCCAAGTCTGACGCCATCTTGTCTGATCCAAGTATGATTTCCATTATGTTTCTTTTTATTCACTTTTTTGTATGGTGTCTTGATGTACAGTACCATGAAAAGTGTTTACCTCTTTACAGAAATCTTCAATTTTTGCTTTTTTGTCACACGTAAATGTTGTGGATTATGAAAACAAAATGTATTATCAGCCTGGGTTTATACAAAAATTTGTCTTCAAATGAGGACTTCAATATGAAGGAGAAAAATTCCTTAAGTCTAAAGTCGAAAAGAAATTGCACCCATGAATAATTAATTGAATATTATTCCCCACAAACTTTAGTTACATTTTATTAGTCACAACCAGGCCTGAAACCGAGCAGGCAACCTGAAGTAGGCTAATAGCTCTCAAAAAGTCACTGACTTCTTTCACTCTGGAGAGGACTACAAAGCCATTTTCAACGCATTGGGATATCAACAAACACAATGAGAGCTTTTATCTACAAACGGAGAGAACATGAACAGTGGTGAACCCCAGGAGTGCTAAACTTTTCAAAATCACTCCAAACATTAATCAATGATTCATCAATGAAGGCTCCAAAATACCCAGAACAACATCTGAAACAATTCAGGCATCACGTTCCTCAGTGTTCATGATTCAACAAGAGAAAGAAGATTAGTCAAAAATTTAGGAGTTCTAAGATTAAAAACACTAATGACTACAAAAATCACAAAGGCTCGTCTTACATTACCCAAAAAACATCTTTATGATTCCCAAGAATTTTAGTAAATTTCTCTATAAACTGATAAGACAATAGATAGGGTTAGGGTAAGGTTATTTGTTTTTAGAAGGTGTCAGACCTGTTATAACTGGCATAAAAAAAGCACAGCATTTCAGGAAAAAAACATTATATTGACAGTCAAGGATGGTGGTGACAATGTGATGGTCTGGGGCTGCTTTAGGGCCCAGGTGGGTTTCAGTAATTGACTGAACCATGAATTCCCTCTCTCTACCAGAAAACCTTAAAGGAGAATGTGCGGCTACCGGTTTGTGACTTTCAGCTAAAGCGGACTTGGGTTACTCAGCAGGACAATGATCAGAAGCAAAACCAGCATGTCCACCTCTAAAGGCTAAAAAATCCAAAACAAAATAAGGTCAGATGTGTGCAACACAGAAATCATAACAGAGAGGAAAGAGGGTTGAAATTCCTCCACAAAGATATAAAATACCTATTGCCAGTTATTGCGCTTGATGGCAGTCACTGCTGCCAAGAGGGACACAAGCAGATATTAGGTATATGAGGGGATCTCTTTTTTACATAGGGCCACATTTCTTTGGACAGCTTTTTTCGCTTAGTAAAATAAATAATTGTTTCAAAATTATTCAGACCACTTTTTTTTAAAACAAAAACGAAGAACAATCACATGCTGCATGCCTTAAGCAAATCACAAACTGAACTCAATTTGTAACCACAAATAACACATATATTAAACATGCAAAACATAAATAAATACTATATTTATGCTCTCACCACTCTTCTATGTTGATCCATTTGCTTTAACATCTTAAATTTTTTGGCTGTAGTCACTTCTTATCTCTACTTCAGTAGATTGTTTCGTATTTGGAAACAATTAATACCTAAATGTGAGCACAATAAAGGGCCACCTAAGTACCACCGGTGGTTGTCCCAGAGTTTGATTGCCATGGTCTTGAGGATTACATAATTCCATTGGAGTCTCTATGTCCTAGTGAAAGCTCTGCAGTTTAGTTAAGAAATACATCAGACATCAGATGTACAAAGAGAAGAAATCATAGACCCTAAGCCTCTCCCACTGGGCTGTGAACTTCACAAACTCACACTGTTTCAGGGAGTGACTTGGCTCCTCTGTTCAGTGCATCAGAGAGAAAAGTTGAGGCTTTGGCTTTCTGCTTCCACTGTGCCCTTCGAGAGTCCATTAAGGGGGTCACAAGCTATTGCCATGAAGCATGTTTTATACCCTCACATGGCCCACAATTGTCACTCTGGGACCCATTTTATTTTCTATAGGAGGATGTCAATTTTCCTGTTTAACAGGCTTGGGAGCATTTATGTTTTCTTAAGAAAAGCCAAAACTTACTGGCTTTTGGACAAATAGAGACACATATGGAGTTTATACACACATTAAGTTTATTTAGATGCAAAATTGTGTTACTTTCTGTTGATCCAAAACCTAAAATCTCAATAAATTACACTGAAGTTTCTGGTTTTAACACGACATCATGTGAAAAAGTGCATTGAACACTGATACTTTTTTTATCCACATGTGGGAAATGCAAGATAACGTAAGCAAAATGTTTTACACAACCGCAGTAACCAAGAGCTACAAAACTGCATTTGAACTGTAGCAGCAAAAACTCTATTAGTGGTGTTGCAGCTGCATTAGTTTGATTTAGTAATTACCTACCTTTCCATCCATTGGCGCAATAAAACAATGGGAAGAGGTATTAGGAGGCTATCATGCACATTTAGGAAGTGTGGTCAACAAGGCAAATTGTCGCTATTTCTCACACTGAGGTCCTAAATTATTTTTAGCAACCTGTTGTATGCTGACAGGCACAGAAAATTCTGAACACATTTTTTTTCATGTGTGTGAGTTATTTAATTGCCATGATTTATCACATAATATGTTGTGAATAGTAAAATTATTCAGTTGTTTCAACCGAAATGTCTGTTTGTTGATTGCAGAACATAACGTGACTACACATTATGAAGCCTAGATAAACAAAAAAAATAATGATGCATTCAGATGTGGCGACTAACACAAAGCCCATTTTACTAACAGTTCTTTTATTTGCTTAGTAACCAAATTTTTCATCTCCTATTTTGAGACAAGATTGGTGTTGTTGTTTAAAGCAAATACATTTGGGTTGTAAGATTTTTTGTCTATTCACACAAAACTGTACATCTGCAATTTTTTCTATTCAGTTTTGATTGGATCAAATTTGTAGAAGCAGCCTACATGCATAGATGCTGGATTTTTCAGACCTCTGACAATGGAAGCCATTGAAACATTTTAATTCAATAATTTAGAGAAGTGAGTAAATAATCATACAGGTCCTTCTCAAAATATTAGCATATTGTGATAAAGTTCATTATTTTCCATAATGTCATGATGAAAATTTAACATTCATATATTTTAGATTCATTGCACACTAACTGAAATATTTCAGGTCTTTTATTGTCTTAATACGGATGATTTTGGCATACAGTTCATGAAAACCCAAAATTCCTATCTCATAAAATTAGCATATTTCATCCGACCAATAAAAGAAAAGTGTTTTTAATACAAAAAACGTCAACCTTCAAATAATCATGTACAGTTATGCACTCAATACTTGGTCGGGAATCCTTTTGCAGAAATGACTGCTTCAATGCGGCGTGGCATGGAGGCAATCAGCCTGTGGCACTGCTGAGGTCTTATGGAGGCCCAGGATGCTTCGATAGCGGCCTTTAGCTCATCCAGAGTGTTGGGTCTTGAGTCTCTCAACGTTCTCTTCACAATATCCCACAGATTCTCTATGGGGTTCAGGTCAGAGAGTTGGCAGGCCAATTGAGCACAGTGATACCATGGTCAGTAAACCATTTACCAGTGGTTTTGGCACTGTGAGCAGGTGCCAGGTCATGCTAAAAAATGAAATCTTCATCTCCATAAAGCTTTTCAGCAGATGGAAGCATGAAGTGCTCCAAAATCTCCTGATAGCTAGCTGCATTGACCCTGCCCTTGATAAAACACAGTGGACCAACACCAGCAGCTGACACGGCACCCCAGACCATCACTGACTGTGGGTACTTGACACTGGACTTCTGGCATTTTGGCATTTCCTTCTCCCCAGTCTTCCTCCAGACTCTGGCACCTTGATTTCAGAATGACATGCAGAATTTGCTTTCATCCGAAAAAAGTACTTTGGACCACTGAGCAACAGTCTAGTGCTGCTTCTCTGTAGCCCAGGTCAGGCACTTCTGCCGCTGTTTCTGGTTCAAAAGTGGCTTGACCTGGGGAATGCGGCACCTGTAGCCCATTTCCTGCACACGCCTGTGCACGGTGGCTCTGGATGTTTCTACTCCAGACTCAGTTCACTGCTTCCGCAGGTCCCCCAAGGTCTGGAATCGGCCCTTCTCCACAATCTTCCTCAGGGTCCAGTCACCTCTTCTCGTTGTGCAGCGTTTTCTGCCACACTTTTTCCTTCCCAGACTTCCCACTGAGGTGCCTTGATACAGCACTCTGGGAACAGCCTATTCGTTCAGAAATGTCTTTCTGTGTCTTACCCTCTTGCTTGAGGGTGTCAATAGTGGCCTTCTGGACAGCAGTCAGGTCGGCAGTCTTACCCATGATTAGGGTTTTGAGTGATGAACCAGGCTGGGAGTTTTAAAGGCCTCAGGAATCTTTTGCAGGTGTTTAGAGTTAACTCGTTGATTCAGATGATTAGGTTCATAGCTCGTTTAGAGACCCTTTTAATGATATGCTAATTTTGTGAGATAGGAATTTTGGGTTTTCATGAGCTGTATGCCACAATCATCCGTATTAAGACAATAAAAGACCTGAAATATTTCAGTTAGTGTGCAATGAATCTAAAATATATGAATGTTAAATTTTCATCATGACATTATGGAAAATAATGAACTTTATCACAATATGCTAATATTTTGAGAAGGACCTGTAGCTACACCTTTATCTTTCAACAATTGAGTGGATAATGCAAATAAATGGGCTCTGATTAACTACATTATCTAAATGGTACTGATGTAGATAATGCTAATGTAGGTAAAATCTTGATTTAATTTTTGGATTGAGCTGGCATTTTCTATCCCTTTTTTATGCTGAGAGCTTATTAATTGTGCCTTTGGTTATCTTTGGTGTGAATTTTGTGCTGTAGGCCAAGAATATCATCATGGATAGAAAGAAAATCATTGTCAGTCATAAAACATAAGTAATTTACCTTTTATTTCCTAAACCCAATGTGTAATAGCTTTCACCAAAAGTCCAAAGGATTAACAGGAAATATTTTAGAGAGCAATGAGGCCTGTTTGGATCCATATTGATGGAGATTGATCTAAAATGTACCCAGATTAACAAGGGTTTGGAGGATAATCCGGCTTTCTATAGCCAAATCATGTAATAACATACACACACATGCACACACACACAAAACAACAAATACAAGAAATTTCCAGTGAAATCCAGTTCATGTGTGTCTGTTTTTATATGGGAAAGGTTTCATTTTCTTACTAATTGGAATGACGGCATTAGACACAAATCATACCATGGGTTGAGAAAAAAAGTTCTATCTGATTCTATCCTCTTCAGCACTTAGCTTTATTTTTTTCTAAATCAATATATGTGCCTCTTACAGACACAAATCGCCCCTTGCTCCTTATCCTTTATCTTTGTATTGATTGGAAAAAGACTCAAAAGAGCAGTCTGGACCATTTTTGTACCCAATGCCGCTGTGTCATTCTCAGATCTTTACAGAAGGGTGAAAAACAGAAACTGTCATGCACGTAACAGAAACACAGGGACAAAAGGAGGAAGAGAACTTCAGTTTAAGAGCTTTGAACTCAGCTGAAATTAGTTTTGAGGAGAGTGCCAGGCTCTAACACATCGGTGCACAAGGAGGAAGTGGTGGGGTCTTTAATTGGAGACGTTGCAGTGTAGGAAGACAGCAATTTATTTTGTGCTTGGTAAACAACCTGAACAAGTTTCTTTTTTAACTATGGGAGGGTTTAGGGTTTGCCACTGGTGAAACTGGATAGGAAGAACCTCAGGGAGATTTTAATTTTACGTAGTAGATTTAAAAAGAAGAAAGCACTAATTTGAAGCATTTTTCTAATATTGATATTAGGCCGGGAGTAAGAATCCACAAAGGATATTGAGTTCGGCAACACACACACATCAACACACGTTGGTTTATTAGTACCTTGCTCACCCAAGAAAAGAAGGAAATTAAGAATTGTATTCACTCATTTTAGTGTCTCTTGACCAGCTTGCTACTTCCTAATTGGGCCAAAAATGACATGGTGCACAGATATTCTCCAAGCTTGGTCAAGGCTCCCACAAGATGCCACAAATTCTTCCCCAGGGTGCTTTGAATTGCCTTTGCGATGTATTTTAGAGCTCGCACGTACCATGATTGGTGAATTTCCACAGTCGAGGCAGCGCCAGAGGAAGGGACCTGCATCAGCGTTGTAATGACATCATCTGCAGAGGCTGTGATAATCAAGGCAATTTAGAGAGGAACAATGTAGGCTGTTGCCTGAAAAAAATGGCTAAATGGATAATATGGATCAGGTAGCATCAGGAAGATACTGTGTTCACTTATTTGGCCTGGCCAAGTACTTGTTGCATTAAAACAGTGAGTAGCTATTGTAAGAACAATGCAGCCATGCCTTGAATATATACAGTAATATCTATTTTTTTCTCAAAGGTAAAATAAGAATTTGTACTGTTAAGGTTTAATTGCTCGTAACAATTTTAAATGTGAGTAGGATCCAGGAGAAGGGTTTAATAAATGCTGCTGAAAGTGTAAAACAAATCCTTAAGGCTTATAAAGGAAAATGTAAGCACTGTTTTAGAAAGCCTGAAAAACTGTTGTTTTCTTTCTTTACTAATCAGTTCATTTGCATTTGGTCAGGCTTATAGCATATATTTATATTTATTTTGGCACCACCAGTAAAGTTGTGAAAAAAATGGATTGATCTTTTGTTGCAGAATTCAAATTTAAAAGATTTTATCATTTTTAATTTAATTCAACTTATAAGATGGAGAAAACAAATCTACAGAAAATCATAGTTTTGATACCCCCTGGTGCCCCTGTCGTTAATATGTGGTGCTGGCGGATTAAGAGAGAAAGATTTTGACCAATTCTACTTATACATTTTCTATAGGTTTTCCAGAGTCGGGGGTGATTTCTCATGCAATTTACTCTTTAGCTTTTTATTGGATTTAGGTCAAGGGGCTGATATTAATTTTGTGTCTAGTGAACAATTTGTTGATATATTTTTTATCTATATCCTGCTTACAGACCCAGTGACAATGTAGTTTCAGTTACTTGCAGATGCCGCCAGGTTTTTTTATTCAAAAAACTTAAAGTGTGCATGATGCCATAGGTTCTAACAAAGGTCCTAGAAAGCTCAATCAAAGTCTGATCTGACCAAAAATCATCGTTCCAATTAAATATCCAGAAATATAACTTTTCATGTTATTGTATGTGTATGCTTGTGATAGTAGAACAAACAAAGCTTTTTCCTGGCATGTAAAAACTGTCTAATGGATATTATGCACACTTGGTGACCTCAAGATGCTACTCTTTACTGCAGTTCTCTAACAGTGAGCTAATAGTGCCTAGATAAGCATGGTCCATCTTCAGCCTTTGTTGGTTTTATCAGCAATAAAACATTATTTTTTTTTTTACACTTAGAAACCTTTACTAAATAAATCAGTGTAACATCTTTAAATTTAATGCTTTTTAAAACATATTTAAAAAGGGAAGTTTACCACAAAATCAAGTATTTCCCTGCTTGCTCCAGATTTTTCTTTCATTAATTTCTTATAATGTGCCAAGTTGTTGAAACAATGACCAAAGAACTCTCTGCCAAGGGATTACAACTTGGTTAATGCATATTTGTGTTCTGTACAGTGTGACTACATACAGTAGCTTGCACTTTCTACGTCCTTTTTACATTTTGGTATTTTATCTGACAGACCAATAAAAAAAGTAATGCAAATGGTAAAGTGTGATGAAAAGTATTCCTGGTTTCAAACATTTTTGATAATATAAAATGTAAAGATGTTACCTGCATATGTATTCACCCAATCTACTCTGACACCCCTAAAAGAGTTTGAGTTACCTTATTAGTAAAATAAGTATAGTTATAGCTGTTCTGTCAAGGCCTCAGGGGTTTGTTAGACAACATCAGTCAACAAACCGTGTCATAAATACCAAGAAACAAAGCAGTCATAAATTTGTTTAGAACTTTAAGCAGGGTTAGATTATAAAACAATATCCCAAACTTCTCAAGGCCCTCTGATCAATCTGTCATCTGGAAAGAGTAAGAGACAAAAGCAAACCTACCAAGACCCGAATGTCCACCTAAACTTACAGACATGCTAGGAGAACACTATTTAGAAGCAACCAAAATGCCTGTGTTGTTTTGTCTCTATCGAGATCCAAGCTTCAGGTAGGAGAATATTTCAGCACAACAACTATTAGCCACACAATCTTTATATCTGGTATTTGTGAAATAAGAAAGCCATTGTTCAAAGAAAGCCATAAGAAGAACACACTATCCCTACAGTGAAACATGGTGTTGGCAGCATCATGCTGTGCAATGCTTTTCTTAAACAAAGAAGCTGATCATAGTTATTGGGAATATGGATGGAGGTAAATAAAGGGCAATCCTCCCAGAATACATGTTAGGGCCTGAAATTTCTCCAATGCTCTCGAGACACAGCAAACCTTTTGGGGAATGGCACGTATTGATTGATGGAGTTGGAGTGCAACCTCCGTGGGGTACAGGTATCGCCTTATGGTCCCAGTAGTGGCACTGACCCTGGTCAAATGCAAAACTACTGAAAAGCAGTAAAAAAAAATGTGGCCTCCACCAGCAAAACTATTCCTGGTTTTCGGGTTGTCTCATTGTTGCCGCTTTAGTGCACCTATTGTTAATTTAATAAACACCTAAACAATTGACACTGATTAACAATCCCTGACACTACTTAACTGACCAGATCAATATACCACAAGTTTAACAGACTTGATATTATACTCTGATTAAAGAGTGTTTCTTTATATTTATTTTAGCACTTTATATAAAAAAAATTTGAGTATCTACAGTATTTCATGCATGGTCGGTAAGTTGGTAGGTTAGCCACCAACCACTTCAGCTAAAGGCCTGGCTCACAATAGGGCCATTAATTTCTCCATCCACAAATACAGTTGCAGGTACACATTTTGAATTCTGGCCAGATTAATGACTCTTTGTAACAGATTTGTAGTTTACTAGTTACTTTGGTTGGTAGTTGCAACTGATAGGGAACAGTAATGGGTTTCTACAGTAACCAGGTGATGATTTCTGAATGGAAATCTATGCTTGGAGTACTATATATATTCTGATAACTGTTTTTCTGTCAGTCTGATAACTGTGTTTCAGATTTCAACAGCCACTTTTAAAAGAACTATCAAAGTAGTCCCACACTTCAATGCAGTGGCTTATCCATTTGCTCAGATTTCACAGTTTTGACAGATTTCCAAAATTTTCATTCTGATTGGCTGCTTTCTTTTACATACCCAGCACTTAATCTGCCAAGGCTTGACAAGCCTCGCTCTACTTAAAACTCTGACCACCTCTGTCGGAAAAGCAATTACTAGTGAGGGCTTCATTTTAATTTAAATAAGATTACATTACAGTGACATGAAAAAGGGGCACTGTCAGGATGGGAAGAACATGAGTGCTCCCTTTTATCTGTTTCCCCAGCACTGGGATTGTGGGACAGGACTTAGCTGCATAAAGAAAGACTGTGTGTGTCTGAGAGTGAGACAGAGGGAATAGGGACAAAGAGTGTTTGTGGAAGTATATCTGTTGTAGACAAAGAATAGTAGCCAAGTATTACATGCTGCGTGGATGCACATGTATGTATCGTAATTTGGTGGGATCCATTCTTAAGCAGCCAGCTTGTGAAGAGAACAATTATTGCACTGCCTCAGGCACAAATCAACATAAAAGGACTGTGCAAAGAGGCACAAGTATCATAAAGCTGTATAATATGTAATTTTTAACTGTTATTTTCACAATCTCTCGCCTAATCTTCTTTTCCCCTTATCTCTGCTGGTTTCTGTCTCCTTTTTGAGGCTACTGCATGCTGGTCAATTCAGCAGGTCATGCTGAAGCATTTTAAGCTTACTGGCTCTTTATAAAGTACAAAGAAGAAGTCATTTGGGAGAAGGTTATGGTTGGCTTGCAACATATGCCTATACCTATATGACAAATTCTGAGTAGCGAGGTTTTGTCTGCAAAAAACCTTTCTGAGGTACCAGGGCCACTTCATCCCTTGTCCCTTATTTTTGAGTTTTTACTACAGTGGGGTGTCATAGTTGTTTCTGTGGTGTAGAGGGAGGGTATAGGGATATTACTTTAACAGCTCGTGACCGCAAAGAATAGGGTGGAATCTGTTCTTGCGAAAGACAAAAATGTAAATGTTTCTTCTATTATTATTATTTAGTTTTTGACATCATTTACCACTTTGTCGTCTGCTTTGAATTTTTTTCTGATATGTTTGGAATGACATATTATTTATCTTTAATAAGAGTAAGCAAATATGTAAAATGCAATGCCATTACAATTATTATTACTAACAATTATTACGATGTGTATACCAATATATTATGCTTATTTTTTTTTTATTGCTTTGTTTTCATCTATTTAACATACAAAATGCATATTTTGATGATAGCAAACAAGAACAACTGTACTGTCTAATTTAATTTATTCTGATGTATTTCATTTGGTATTATAGTTTTGTTGTTTTTCAACAAGCATACAAATGATCTCTGCTGTCGACTGGTTGGACTAATAACCGCTCAACACAAAGGGGCATTTTAATATATATTCAAATATATTTACCTATAAAATATCAAGATCTTTAAGTGTTTATATTTTAGTTGAATACTTTACCCCTGACCTAAATTAAGTGCAGGGGATAAGGGGCTTAGCAGAGAGCATGGGTAACCCTAGAACTTGAGATACCTCTCCACTGACGACTAATCTCAGATTCTTTTTTAACTTTTTTATTACTAATCCAGGTGATGTGTCCTTAGCTGGTTAAAGCTGCTTGAATGACAAAGTCGAAATGTTGGGTTCACAGACAAAAACAAGCATTCTGGTTGTTCAAGTTATAGTGGACTTTGCTGTAGTTCACATCCTGGTTTTATTCCTTTTAAGCTGCTCTCTAAGGCGGCAGGACTATAGGAGTGCCGTACTGACGAGAAACTACATACGTCAGTAGACTTAATTGGGCATTTCTACCCTGTCTACAGACTTTAGTGGAGAAGCACCAGACCATGGCTAACAGGCTGTGGCTGTGAAGGTTCCTGAAAATAATGTCCAGGGAGAGTAGGGTTCAACTGAATACAGCTGATTTAAATTTGTAGTAACAGTTTTTTTTTTTGTTCTGTCTTTCCTTTTCTCACTCTCTCTCCACATCTCCATTCATCCTGTTTACGATCTGACTTCCAATGGAGCAGCAGACGAACTTGGGATCGAGTTCATGGGTGAGACAACTTTTTTTTAATTGACTTTCCAGAGAACTTAGCCTTTCATCTGCCTCACAACTGCGAAATGTCTCATACAAAACACATAGTTCGGCACAACAAGGCCGCTCACCTTGGACAAATTAATGTGGGCCAGTTACCATGGCAACAGTGTGGTGGTAAATTAGGTGTATTCTGTTTGCATGAAGAACAGAGCTGTTAGGGGAAGAGTGATTTAATGAGCGTGGAGCTAAGACAAATGGCTCTGCTTCTTGTTTACTTGTCTTCCGTATGTTTGAAGATTCAAAATGTTAGAATAGTGGACTGACTGCTTGTGTAATGGTTTAATGCACAAAAAGTTAACACAAGAGGTTTGAAGAAGTGAATAAGCAAACTGAAAGTGTCTTATTATTTTTGTACCAAGCATGTCATCTGAACCATCATCTTTATTATTGAGACACTGATTTTGATGTAGAAGAAATAAAAACTGATGCATATACACATAGCCACACTTTTTCATTTCCCCGTTGCTGTCAGTACACCTTCTCCTTGCTCTTTGTCTTGCTTTCAATGCATAATACCGAAGCTTTAAAGATTTACGTTGGTATTGCCTCATACACAGCTGCCACATCACACACTTGTTCAAGAAAAAAGATGAAATCAGGAGGAAAAGGCTGGTCTGCACACAACATTCGTCTTTTCAGTGATTTTTAATGTGGGGACTAAATTAGTTCAGAATACTTCTGCAGGTTAGTAGATTTGGTATGGAAATACAACGAAGACTGATAATTGATAGAGGATTTTTCATAATCCTGAAATAAACATGATGACATAATTTCTCTTCAGATTTACCAGTGGATCTTTAAATACTTGTGCAAATTCTATGAGTGCTGATGCAAAGCATATAGTCAGAATAAAGGAGAGCCATGTTTTATGTAGGGTGGAGCACTCTAAATATGATTTTCTTGTACTCTTTAGTCCAGCCTCTCAAGCTTCGCATGTCTCACTAGTTCACTCTGATGTATTTCAGGCTGAATACCTCCTTTTGTCATGGATACTTTAGCACGGTTTTCATTATGCAGTTTCATCAAAGCCAAATGTAGAGTGATTGTATTGCTGGCCATACGGGACTGTCTTGCCTTTGTGTCAATATAACATAGTTTTGCTAGTATTGCTTGGGCTGTTCACTTTGTCCCGTTTCCTAACATGTTCTTGCATATAATTTCAAGAGTGCCTCATAGGCATCCAGCATGAAAGGCCTGTAATGGCTTTACATACAGACTGCATGTCGGTTTTTGCCTTACAGGCATTTAGCACAGCTCTGCACCCAACACTTTTTATGTCTGATTTCAGAAAAGCCCATTTCATCCATCAAAAAAATGAGGCGGAGGTTGGTCTCAGGTGGCGCTCCGCATGAGCACTGATGATGCAGCAGCAGGGAAAGACATTCCCTGTGTTTCACTTGTCCAGCCATTGCGAGGTCATTTCATTGATGGCAAAGGCCGGAGGGTTTACAGGAGCTCTGGTATGCAAATGGTACATTTAAGTCATTGCATATCCTGCTGTTCATTTTTTTTAAATAGGGTATTTGATCCCACACTGGAAACATTCAGGAACAAACTGGAAGTTAAGCACATGCTAAAAGTTCAGACTATTAAAGGTGCTATAACGACACTGTTATAATATGGTAAAGTTAAATAAGCTGTGACTGCAGCTTTTTATGTTAAAGCAGTAGATTTTTTCTTGTACAGCTAACATGTTGGCAAATACTTTCAAAAATATTGGAAAACAGGTGTCGATCCAAGTCATTTAACATTAAGCATCCATCCATTTTCTATACCCGCTTCTTCCGTACAGGGTCACAGGGGAGCTGGTGCCTATCTCCAGCAGTTTACGGGCGAGAGGCGGGATACACCTGGGACAGTTTGCCAGTCCATCGCAGGGCAACACAGGACAAACAACCATGCACACACCCGTTCATACCTAAGAGCAACGTAGAGAGACCAATTAACTTAACAGTCATGTTTTTTGGACTGTGGGAGGAAACTGGAGTACCCGGAAAGAACTCACGGATGCATGGGGAGAACATGTGAACTCTATGCAGAAAGACCCCTGGCCTGGAGTTGAATCCAGGACCTTGTTACTGCAAGGCAACAATGCTACCAACTGCCCCGCCATTCAGCCCATGTTAAGCATTGGACTATATAATCCCAGGGCAATATTACACTTAAAACAATCAATGCCATGTGTATGCTTGAAAACCTGGTGGCTTTAAAGTCCAAGATAACAGATTGCATGTCAACTGTATAACAATTACTAATCAGTGACATTTAGGGTGCCACACTCTCCACTATTTATTTTCCTAACAGCAACAAGCCCAAAGAAACCCCACAGAAAACTCATGATCTCATGATCGCACAACCAAATTGACTAACTTGCAACACATTCAATTGAAGAATTGGATGCCATCCCACAGCAGTGCGTGACCAAACTGGTGAGTAACATGAGAAGGGGCTACCAGGCTGTTGTGGCTGTGCAGTTTTTCCTCACCCCTGTTTATTAAATTAATAAATGGCCAATGTGTTGTCTTTCTTTAACCATCATTTATCCAATCCAATAAAAAAATCCAAACTAGAGTCAATAGCAGCATGATATATTTGGCAATGGCAGAGAGGATCTGGCAAATTTTTCATAGGCGCTACATACCCAACCTATAAATGCATTTTCCTTACACATGTGGCACCATTATAACGAAATAGACAAGATTTCCAAGGATATAAGATTCATTGCCAGGAACTATTGTTAAACCTTAGAAATAATCAAACAAAGATATATTTCATTGTTTTATCTGCTTTTCACATGCTTCTAAAGAAACCCACAAGTGCCTGACACTGTTCTAATGGCTTAATAATAAAGAACTACACCTGTGTATAAGAAACAAGTCATGAAATCAAGAGAATTGTCTGCAGACCAGTGTGATGGATTGTACTTAAAAGTTCCTTTTAAAATTTAATCTTTGAAAACAACAGCATCTATTGTCCTGTTAATCGTAATAATTTGAAAAGAATCCTGAGACAGGTGACCAATAACCGGCAACCACTAGGTTGCCGGTTATTTGTTACAATGAAAGTGACTCTGTAGTTAAGGTCATGCACAAACTCTGTTTTTCACCAATTAGGTATTTATTGTGGAGTGGCTAGACAGGACCCATAACTCATTGAAAGGTGCATGACAATCAGCTGGGACTTTAATGAAAGAAATGTGAATTAGTCTTGGCCCTAAAAACATCACCTGATGAAACAACCTGAACGGTACAGCCAGAATTCTCAAAGGTATTTGTATGAATGCAGACTTTGTGCACTGGCTTATTAATACCAACCCAACAGGCAAACAGGATAACAGCATCCTGCTGTGGGAAGGATTTTATGGTCGCAAAAACAGAGAGTATACACAGAGAAAGATGGATGTGGAAAAGTATACAGAGTTATTTCAGCACGACAGTACATCCAAGCATAACACCAATAATACAAGGATGTGCCTTCAATAAAGCTACAGAAGTTAAACTAGAACATCTCTGCAAGAATTGTAGAATCTGCCTAATTAAAGGTATGAAGGAAATAAATGAAAAACAAATACAATGTTTTTGTTTGTACTCAATTTGCCAAACACATCAAGCCACTGTGTTTACTTTATGATTACTATTATGTACTGGGATTCATTGATTAAAATTAATTTATTCACCAAATCGTAGAACTTTTAAATTGCCGTTGTCAAAGCTAGGATAAACACCCCCTGGCACGCAAAAATTAACACACGGTACTAAATGTTTTGATAACTTTGTTATACTCAAAGGTCAGGTGCACAACAACCCAAACTGTAAAGGTATGAAATAGTGAATGGGGCAAACCGGTGTCTTTTGATACAGGGTGCTGGATGAGTAAATAACCATCTAACATTGCTTTGCCACTGGGTTTTTGAGCATATTGTTCACAACTCATACAAACATGCAGCACTGCTAAGAAATTTCAGTTAATGCCACGCAAATGTCCTAATTATGACATTTCTTACTGACATGGTATGATGTGCAGATGCCAAACAATCTAAACTGATAAAGATTTTCTCATCTCAGTTGACTTTTTTAAATTACTCTGTCCTTATGCAGTACCACACTGTGCGATTTACACCCTTCATTCCAACACAAGTGCAGTACTGATGGTGCATTTTGAACAAAACACATTTTTCAAAGACATTACAGGTCTTGATGTAAATTTTTTTATGTTTGAACCTATAAAAAGTTTTGTAGATACTGCGACAGATGTGGCAACAAATAAACTGACTTCAGCTAGTTCACGACACAAATCTCATGCAGAGGAACATAATGAGAAAAAAAATTGTAACATGCAGTGTTTTGTTGCACACTAGTGCTGAGTATAAACAGTTACAGTCCCTGTTTGCAAGGAAGATGATAAAATGGGGCAGACGAGCACAGATGAGGGCCTCCCTGGACAATTCTTTGTTGACAGCATCATGAGCCACAGAGAAGGGTCATGAAAAGGTTTCATAGATTTTTATTCTGCACCTTTTCCTGCAGTTGTTAGTGTGTTGAAATTAGAACTCATTGTTTGTAGTTCTTCAGTTAAGTCACAAGAGCTTGTCTTGATGGTTATGAGTTACAGACAGCAGAAAACTACACCTAGATTTTAGCAATACTGGTAGATGTATGATACAGCACCCTTTAGGCTTTGCAATGTGGGCATTTTTATCCCAAGACTGTACAGTCATGAGACATTTAAATAAGCCAGTGCATGCACCAGTTACAACCCTGCATTATGTGCTGTGGCAAGCAGTGCAGCTGTACAGTGAGAGAGATATCTTCTGGGATCAACTGCCACTTGTCCCAGCTGCTTCTGACTTTACGACTCTGCTTCTGATGTGTAGAGTTCTGACAAGGAGCTCCGGGAGCATTCATTTGCTACTAATTCCCTGTCACCATCAGTCCTAGAAAGCCTAAGCACAAACGCAGATGATGCACTGACATGCACACACACTTACTGAGGGTTTTTCCCATGCAGACAATCCATTGGTGTGCCCTGCTTGGTTTTTCTGAATAAAATGATTATCACACTTCATTTATCACATGTCATTGAGCCCTACCTGTGTCTGCCATGTCCCTATCCCATGTTCAAATACTGACGTAAACTGACAGCAACATTGGTTGCTTCATGCTCATTCAGATAGTTGGGGGATAACTGTGATTCATGTATTAATTCAGAATGTATCTTCTACCTGTTATGCACTCCTTTGGGTCACAGTTGATATTCATTGTCTGAAATCTAATTCTTCCTTTTCTGCAGAGAGTGGTGACACCTACCAGAGGCAGGTGCTGTCCATCTTCAGCATTGCCTCAGGGATCTGTCTTCTTGGAGTGGCATGCATGGCTCTCTACCGCCGCAACAAGTGAGTGATTGCAGCCAGAACCACATTAGCAGAGTATGCCCCGAGCTGAGCAGAAAGACGCACTTTATTCTCATCGCACAGAGCCCACTGTGTGAGTCAGCTGGAGGATTTTTCTGAGTTCAGCATCAAATCCAAATTGTGTGGGATGCTTTTGGGACAGATACTCATGTAAGATTTATCTGTGAAGTGGTTTTAGCAAGCAGGTGTCTCACAAACAATTTGCGTAAAACTAAGTACACGTATACTGCAGACAATGTTGCAGAGTCATAAACATGATAAAAGCGAATGTATTCCTATTCCTTTTTTTCACATTACATGTCATCACTATGCATTTCAGTGTGTTTTTTAGGATCTTATGAGGCAGACAAAAACAAAGTAGTGTAATTCTGAGGAAAAGATGGGTTTCAAACTGTTTTAAAAATAAAATCTGTAAGGTGTAGTATATATTTATATTAAGAGCCCTTAACTTTGATACCTATAAATTCATCTGAATTCAGTTTAGTTTATTTATATAGCACCAATTCACAGCATCTGACATCTCAAGCCTCTTTATTAGAAATTACTGTTCATTTCTAATTATACAGAATTACACAATAAATCGAATTCATAACAAAACAATATAGTCATTTAGAAAGATTAGATTCAATGACACGATATATTAAATAAGCAGTCTAATTTAAATTAATTCCTGCACAAACAACTGTCCCTAATTAGTAAATAGTGTCTATCTTTGAGTAATCTAATCTAAGTGTAAATCCAGTTTATCTGTTCTGTTCGATGCATCACTGAGTATGGCACAACTGCAGGCATACTAGGACAAAGCTCTCCACAGCAACATGTGGAAGAAGGTGCTATGGTCAGATGAAATAAAAATGTAACTTTTTGGTCTGCATCAAAAACACTTTGTATGGTTGAAAACTAAAAATGCACACAACACTAAACACACCACTCTCATGGTGAAACATAGTGGTGACAGCACCATGCTTTGGCGATTGTAGGAAAGGAGAAATAAGTCTCTCACAGAGGCCTCTATAAGAGACTTGAGCCAAACATACAGCTACTATATAACGGTGTAGATCGAAGCATATTCATGTTTTAGAATAGCCCAGTTAAAGTTCAGACCTAAATCAAATTGAGAATCTGTGACAAGAATTTAAAGTTGTTGTTTACAGACACTATCCATTCAGTATGTCTAAACTTGAAACATTTTGAGAAGAACAAAGGGCATAAATTTCAGTTTGCACATGTGCAAAAGTGGTAGAAACATACCTCAAAAGACTTAGAGCAGAAATAGCATTGAAGAATGCTTATACAAATGATTGACTAATAGGTACACAATAAAAATGCATGCCATATTATATACTATGCCATATTATTTGGAAACATTTAACAAAGGTCTAATTTGCCTTCTACTTCACAATTATACACCATTTTATTTTGGGCAATTATATAAACTCCCAATAAAATACATCCAAGTTTGTGGTTGTAACATTATGATATGTGAAAACGTTCAAGGGGTAAGAATATTTTTGCTGGGGACTGTGTGAGAGCGTTAAAAGGAGTCTACCGCTAAATATACATGCATACAACCAAACTCAATCACTATTTAGCAGCCAATAAGTAGGGTAATGTACACAAAGTAAGGTGAACCACAGAGAACAAAGAAAGTCTCAACAGAGGCTGTGTTGATTGAATTGGTCTTGATAAACTAAAGTGTTTTCCTCTGTTTTCTTTTCTTCACCACAGCAGTAGTCTAAGTAGCACAGTGCCCTATCAGTCAGCGTGACCAACCACTCACCAGGAGGTCCAATGTACTACAAATGATCTAAACCCACATATGTTGTTGAACTAGTTCCCCTTAACTCAAATGTTGCAGGAGTCTGGATCTAGGATAACTGTATTTTCTTTTTAATGCTGAAGGTGATTTTGTTCTTCAGTAAAAAAGGTGATTTTAAATGATGCATTGAACCATTAGTTATCCAGGGTTGAATAATTTCTATTGCACACAGTCTCTAAATTATACAAGCAGGCTTATACTTATATTTAAAAAGCTGTCATAGCAGGTTGTGCCTTGACTAAAACTTTCAAACCTAAGAACATTGTTGCCAAGCATGGTGGTGAGGAACCTGGTTTGCTACCAGTGATACTGGTGCATTGACCTGGGTAAACAAAATAATGAAGAAGTAGGACTACCTCCAAGTTCTTTAATATGGGGTCCATACCAGGAAACCAGGAATATGAACTCTACAAAGTTTGCAGAGAAAAGTGGTTCAATATCCAGCCATGACTGTGCCAGAAGTGTGTTGATGGCTGCTTCAATTAATGGAGATATATGTTTTCATTTGAGCTTGTAAAAGTTGACTCTGACTAGATTAGAGAAAATCTACAATAAATTCAAATTTATGCACCCAGTTATTGTTTTAAAATTCATTGAAGTTGTTTGTTTTATTATCAATTTGCCCCTGTCACAAGTATGGTTCCCATAAACATTCAAGATGGTAAAATAAATATATAATACATTTATACCTGTGATGAGTGCATGTAAACTTGCAACCAGAACTCTATGTTTTATGAACAGTATGATGCACTAGGCTGTGCACTTGCTGAACATGCTTTAATTCAAACAAACACAACAATACATATGTGTTTTACTGCTCCCTTGGTATATGCCCTGCTTTCATCTGGTTTAATTAGGCTAATTACTTCCTAAACATAGGTCTTTGCGTAAGTCCTTTCAAATCTGTAGCAGTAAAGTTTGTTATTATGTGCATAAGCTTTAGTCAGCTGTTTTAAATATTAAGAGAAAAGAAAAAAGTCACTGTGATGGAAATACAATTACATTTAGTCTATTGTATTTATAGACTGCCTTTTCACAAAAGCATTCATATCCGATGAATAGAATTAAATTCTGTCCAAGATAAAATCAAATTATTTTGATTCATTCCAATTCAGTGATATTGTCAGATTTAGATGTTACACAGAGACTAGTGCAATCCTAATTATCACACAATGCAGTCAAATCCAGTAGATTCTATAATGTCAGTTGTTAAAAGTTATTTTCTGTAACTAAGGAGGCTTTTCTAATTGAATAGAATGGTTGACATTAGAGCTATCCCTCCTTCTGAGCAAGCATGTACCAACAGTGGGAAAACAAAATTCCCATTTAGCTATAAGAAACCTCCAGAAAATCCAAGTGAGTAGCTAGGAATGGAAGAGGGCAAACAACAAACACAGATGCACTGGTTCAGGGGTACTTTCTATGAAAAAGAAAAGCAGTACAAAAGAGTAGTAAAATAAAGAGTACACAGAGTTAATAGCACCAATAGCCCTGTTTGAGAATTGGGCCAGAAAAGAAACGCCAGCTAATGCAGAAGCAAGTGACCAGGGCTACGTTCTATAGGAAAGAAAAACAAGAACAACAGAGAATGGCAGCAAGGCTTGGTATTTACCCACTGTACAAATGAAATTGACTTATGTACAGAAGCACTGGGACTAGTTAACTTTCTATAGGAAAAAAATAACAAAGAATACAAAGTCTTAATAGGAACTGACAATAGAGTAGTCCAGGAAGGAAACACTGCTAAATTCAGAAACACCGGACTAAGGGTATTTTATATGGGAAAGAAAAATAATGCTAGTACACATAGTTCATGGCAGCTGTAGCTTGGCTTTGTACAGGTAACAAACACAGCTAAGCACAGATGCAGTGGCCCAGGGATACTTTCTATAGGAGAGAAGAATGTAGAGGAAACAAAGTTTAATACAGAAGTGCTGGGCCAGGTATATATTGTGTATAGGAGAAAGACACAATGGTAATAACAAACTGAGGATGAAAAATAAAACTGAGTCGGTCACAACGAAAATACCACATTAATTTGATGAGAAAATTTGATACAACAATAATTGTATATCAAATATAAAAAAGTAAATGGTTAATTAAAATGACAAACATAACACATTAAAGCAAAGCAAGTAAGAAACACGAAAGCTATTGAAAGATAATACAAGTGAATCAGGCGAGACAAGAACAGCTGGAGCTTAATCAAGACAAAAGTGAGACCTTAAATCGCTCCAATTACGAAAATGAGTCAGGCTTTAGATTGCCCTCCAAGTTATTACAGGTTGCAGTTTCACTGTAACTAACGCTCTATTTTCCAGGCTTAGTGAAAACAGATTGTAGCTGTAATATAATCTAATTAGTTGAGCATATTATATAAAGTGATATGTTAAATAAGTTGATAAAACACAGGAGTCTATCTTGCATTACAGTAAGAAAGCAACACCCAACCTAAACGTACACTACGTGCCCCAATGACGTATTATGCCCATGACTACTGTTGTAAGCGACAAGGTAATAAATAGCATGCAGCAGCTTTGCAGATGGATCAATTAACACCTGCCTAATGTTTTTAAAGAGGATTTACTGAGTTTTTCGATTTGTTGTTTGTTTCACCATACTTTCTCGTCTAGCTTTCCAGTATACAAAATGCTCCATTCTCAGTTTTTGTCTTGTTTTTTTCATACTTTTACTAGAATAATAGCATGCAGCCGTGTAATGGATGTTTCACAGTACACTGCTATGATTAAAATTTTTCATGTGCAAGACATCATCTCTCTTAAAGCTATCCCCTTTTCCTTAACACTATCATCAAACCCTTCAGCTACAACTTTGGAAAGAAAAGCCTGTTTGTGAGTGACATATCTCTCTCGTGTTCACTTTGTTGCTTTGACCTTTGACAGCGCTTGAAGACATCCAGCCCGGAACGAATGTTGTCGTATCTTGTAGTCACAAAAGTCTTCAGTTGTCAGAAGACCTCTTAATCACTAAGTGGCATGATTACATGATCTCATGGCATTGTGTATAAATAACATGCTGCTGCAGGCACATGCTGCTTACCTTCTATCTACCCTTTTCGCCTGTCAGTTTAGGGCATTAAATTACATACAGAGTGGTTAGGGTGAATAAATTAACATCCAGGCATAAAATTACAGCGAAATGTTTATGTACATGACTGTCAGATGTGGGGCTTTTAATGAAGTATTTGAACACTTTAGTTTAGGGAGAAATGATTATGGAACAAACAATATCTTACATACAGGCTTAAATATAAGCATACACCCCTACTTACACTGTGTTGGGTAAGTTGCTTTAGAAATGTAACTGTTCACATTTAAAAGGTACTCTAGTTAAGATGTAATAGTGTAACTATTTCAATTGCCTCAACACAGTACATAACTAAACAGATATAACTCATTAATATTTTTTTCATCATCAGAACATGCTGCTGGATTTTCTTTGGCTCAAACCTATACTCATACTTTCCTCTAATACTGTTCTAAATGGTACAAAGAAAACTAAAAATATTCTAAAGAAAATTATTTTATGTCGTTCCATAGTTATAAGTGGCAATCCTCTCAGTGTGACTGTTACATTTTTACTCTAATATTCCTAAAAGTAGGGCAGAGTGATGCTGGCCATGAGAAAATAAACACATCACTTCCTTTAGGTAAAGATGCCAGAACCAACACTTTAACGTGTTTATGAAACATTCTAGATTTGGTTGTTTTCTTTCTTTCACTCTCTTTCTTTTCACTTAATCTAGAAAAATCGTTACATCATTTCATTTTAGTAGTGCCGTGACTTTACATCCCCTACATAACACGCATCACCATCCAGTGTAGTTGCTACATTGTAATAAGAAATGAGGAAAAAAACAGAGTATTTTGTCTTTTGAGGTTTGAGGTTTCATATTGAGGTTGTCAAGATGTCATCACATGTAGAAATAATCCGCTGTCTGTGGCAGTGTCCTCTCGTTATAATAGGATGGCTCATGCCACTGCAGGTATTTTCTGGCTTTTGCTTACAAATATTAATGCCCTAATATTTACTATCAAGAGACTCTACTCACAATAATGCTGTTCAAGTTTACTTACACATGTTTATCCAGTGCTGTTTAATCGTGGAACAGCAGTGCTCTCAATGCATCACCAGTGTCCACCATGCTGGTAGCTTCATATTTTAGCTGAAGGGGTGAGCTTTGGAGAATGGGCTTCTTTCTTGATCAGTCCCGTTCTAGCTCTTGTTGATATAAAACTGCCTTAATCATAGGCAGTCACATTAGTGTTTCAGCTGTTTTCAGCTGATAGCAGTTGGTGGATTCTAGGTTATTCCTGAACCATTTTCCTTTTTTCTGGCATCCAAACTGATTTTGATATAAGCAGGCTCACATTAAACTTCTAGAATAGTGTTCAAAAAGCCCTGATATCAACCATATCAAAAATCTGTGAAGAATGTTTAAACGCTGATTTTGTAGCAGAAGACCATCAAATTTAAATTAACTCAATTCTGTCAAGAGGATCAGTCTTTTTTCCAGCCAGACTTTTACAACTTTGTTGATGGCCACAGAAAACCATGTGGTCGAGGTGCAACTTTCAACTACTAGTGGAGGTGTATGTATATATTTGACTGCATGATTTTGAACTTGAGAAATTTTTTTTAAATATTTTGTTTTTGAAACCGATTGAAATTATTGTATAAGGATTCCTTCCTGAGAAAATGAACAGTTCATATACAGTCATATGTAATAAAGTAGAATATATGCGTTCCGATAAGGCTTATTTGTCAGATTAAAAGTACCTTTTTGAAAATAAAACCTTTAAGCAGGTATGAAACGTATGTTTCATTAAGCCCACATTTCTTTATTAACATTATTTTTGTATTGGTCTGTTGTAATATTCTAATCTTATATGTTTTGTATTAGCTCTAAGTGGAAATTAATCATAATTAACAGAAATAAGGGCTTTCCAGAGATGATATAAACTTTTTACTGACGCTGTAAATTGTGACAAGACCTTATTTCCCTTTGTTTTTATTTAAAAGAAGAAGATTCAGTAGACATAATAAGGCAATCAAAGGGCAACTATGATAGAATTAAAGCTTAAAATGACAATAACAAGGAAAATCAGTCCAGACCTCCTTGTGAAATAGGGAACGGCTGACGTGATCTTCTCATGGTATTAAAACCTTGATCAAAAGTACCACTATTTAGCGGCATTTATAAAAAAAATGTAAATAAAATTATGTTACTGTTTTTTTTTTTTTTATTATGACTGCTTCTGCTAAAATAACAAGACATTTAATTTGTTACAGCACATAATAAAATTTTTGCAGTAACAACTATTATTGCCTTTTAAACTTTGAAACATAAATTTGAAAAAAGAAAAAAACTGAGAGGTAGTTTTAAAGAAAAAAAAATATTTTCCACAGAATGCTGTCTCTTTTTGCTGTTTTGTTTGTTAGAAAGTAACTCCTATATTTTAACCCGTTACAACTTGAATACTTTTTCACAGCACTGCATATCTTGATCCTGGTAAATGGCATTTCTCATCTTGTATAAACACACCCTTAAGTACACTGATTATATCTTAATTGTGACCATAATCTGGCAATCATTCTTTTTTCTAACACGGGTGTGTCGTCCTCTACAGAAGACACCGGGAAAAACTCCAGGCTCACTTCTCCGACAGCCGCAGCTTGAGAGAGTGCAGTGTCAACGCCTCTGGCCTCATGTCCAAGTCCGCTCCCAGGACTCAATACAGCCTCCATCTTCAAAACGTAAGTCCTTTAGCCACCATCGATTTTATTTCCAGTGGCCCCTTAATCATCATTATTGCCATTTCATCTTTGTATAAGCAGTGTTCATATACAATACAGAGTTCAGAGTGCCTGTCAGGATGATCTATGATGTATGTCCTAATAACCTCTCTGCTGACTGAAGCCCTTTGTTCAGACTTCTATCTAACATGGGATGAGAGGCAGCGGGAATATAATAGTTTAAAATAAATGCGCCGTGCATTATACAGGAAAAATCTGCCTGTTGTGTTCACTGTGACAGATTCCTGTGTCACACCACGGATTGGAATATATAATTGTTGTTGATTTGGAGAATCCCTGAATATAGACTGAGGGTGCCGCGATGCGGGGAAAGCCAAAAGGATTCAGTTCAAAGAGTCCACATTGTGGTAAATATTTGATCTGAATCAGAAAAGGAATAAAAAAGGGTGCTAAAATCTGTTGATGAGTGAATAAAATCAGAGCACTAAGACTTTTTGGAGAGAGAAACAGCATTAGTAAGATATGTCCCATTTTTCATAAGAAATAAAGAAAAATACAGTGCAGGGTGCTAGCATCAGAGAAAAAGTAGCTATAAACCAGAGAGAGAAGTGACCTCCAAAGCACCAGGGGGTTGCACATGCTAAAGCTTCACAGAAAGGTAATTGCACTCTAATGCACACTTGCAAAGGTTTCATCAAAAGAGTGCAATCACACACTGTAATGCAGCTGCAATTTGTGAATTCCCCCTTCATTTTTATTACTGTTTTTGACATTTTTCATAACTAGAATGTTTTTTTCTTTACTTTTAAAATTGGCTCTATTATTTTCAGCTGAACCACTACTTTTTCATCACACTATATTCCTTAACACCTTCCCCTAGATTAGGTAGGGGTGAGATTTATCCATCTTTTGCATCCTCTGAAATACACAGGACTTCAAGGGTAGGGTAGAGCATGATTCGCTGATAGCACACAAGACCATGGCATTAAGTACTTCTCAATAATCAGCAAGCATGAATTGAAGCACCCAAAGTAAAAAAAAAAAAGATTAAATTTGAGTAAATTTATCAAGTAAGGGAAAAAAATTTAAGTTAAGAAATAACTGTTTAACAAAATAGCCGGTGGCACAGTTAATACAAAGAATCAACCAATTTTATTTCTATTATTGGAATGTAGACCCAAGCAATACATTGAACTATTACAAGGGAAGAATGAGGTCACTTGAGTGAGTTCGTCCCAAATGTGTATGGAATATAAAGAAAAAATGGGTAGCATGCTTAGAAAATAATGCACATAATTTGCAGCTCACCCCACAGGTTTCTGTTGGTCGGTGGACTGAGACGAACATATACTTTGTTTTCAATAATTATACTACTATTATAGCTTAGAAGATTTTAAAGAGACTGTTAGGGGTAACAATAATTGTGCCACAGGTAATTTTATCATAAACAATTTTCTCATAACTCATATTTTTTGTTTTCTTTCACTAAATAAATGCACTGAAGTAAAAAATTGTACTTTTAACATCTTTTAGGGAGAAATTATGCTTTTGCAATAAAATATGAGTTTTTTTACACCTCTTTACCAGGAATAGTGATAAATGTGTATTTCTTGCAAGAGGTTCCTCATCTGTAGTCAGCCTGAGTGTGTACTGAAGCTCCTTCATTATTTAACAGTGTCTTGTGTCAACCACTAGAAACTAACACCCCTCAGGCTAGCTCCTCCCACAGAACTGCAGCTCGCAGAATCTGAAAGCTTTTCCCCCCATGTCAGTTGAAAATCCAAGCACAGATTAGTTTACAACTAAAAGGAGAAACACTGTTAGGTCTATATGTTTAAATTTGTTAATTTCCTTTGTTACTTAACCATAACATGTACTAACAACAAATGTCAGTACCAGGAATTTAAAGTTGTGACTGGAATGTATAAGGCACAGCAGAGAGAGAATATCTGTATCCAGCCATAAAATATGGTGACTGCTGGACACAGGAAGAAAAGCCAGGAGAAGGGCAAATTCAGATATAAAACATAATAATAATGCAACAACACAGTAACAAAAAAAAGCTATTTTTGAACACTGTGAAGGAAGCTTAAGGAGGGATGTGAAAAATCACCGGCTATAAACACCCAGGAGGGGGCATGAGCTGAACAGAAGAAGAAAAGATTAGGAAGAGAAAGCCATTTTTTCCACAGATTTGACACAGAGACCCCCAGACCACTGCATCTCACCTCCCACTCCCACAGCTTGAAACCATCCAGGGAGAGAACATACTCTGTGGGTGGTGCAGTCCAACCAGTTCCCTTTTTCTTTTAAGTTTGCAAGAACAAAATGAAACAAATCTGCAAGGAGGAACAGCATGCTCTTTGAGGAGGCTCAGACACATCTGCTGCATAACTCAGCGTAAGAACACAATGGATGGTTTTTGGTTTTTTTTCTCTCTGTGCATTTTAAGCAGTTTTCTGGGAGATGAGACCAACGAGGCAGAAATAAAGAGTTGGATCTGCTGAGATGCAGCGGAAAGAATAAAACCAATGTCCATTTTGGTCATTGTCCTCTGTGATAAATGATGTGGTGTTCCATTTTTCTTTTTTGCCCCCAGAAATTTGTCACTGCATGAACTAAGGTATTTTTGACAAATATATTTTTATCTTAAGGTTTGTTGTGTTATAATCCCAAACCTCTCAGTGCAATGCGGTACCTTGACATGACTTTGACATAATAATAACCGGGGCAGTGCTCCAAGTCTGGGAGACATAAAGGTTAGTAAACCCAAGATACTTTCCTTAAATAGACACCTGGTCGTCGGCCATGCCTTTATAAAAGCGTAATTTAATCCCTGTCTACCTCACCTAACGCCTGGATGTCATGGATTTGTCTATGAAGAAATTATGTGAAATAATGTAAAACTTCTGAAAAGCTCAGTGATTTCTTTCCTGCTTTGATTGCTTTAATCAGCAGATTAGAATGAGTGTGGTTCTGCGCTGTGATGAAACACTGACGGTATTTTCAACTTAAAATATCTTTCTGAATGTCTTATTTAATCAAGAACACTTTTCTACCTAAACAAAGAATGTTTACATTTTTCAAATTGTCACTCTAACTACGTTTCACTTTCTTGCAACCAATTTTTTTGTTTCTGCTTGAAAGTTTGTTCCTAAGCTGTTTTGAAGAGAAATGTTGGCAAAATGTACAACTTTGGGTTCCTGAAAAACAGTAAGTGACCCTATTTATGATATAATAGAATAGAATAGAATAGAATAGAATAGAATAACCTTTATTGTCCCTCAGTGGGAAAATTCAGGAGTAGCAGCGGCAAAGTGACAGGCAAGTTGAAGCATGTAGATTAACACACAGTTAAAAGAGAGTAAGAATAAGAGACTGTACAGTTAGGGCAAATGTAAAGCATATCAAAAAATACTCTGCAATTATTCAAAATAGAACACGCAGATTCAAAGATCAAAAATCTGCAACTGGGTAGGATTATTTAAAAATCTACATTTGCAAGTTTCTTTGTGCTTAAAAAAACAACAGAATATTTACAAGAAATTGTACAAATAACAGCAGGGATGTAAATACTTATTGAGTTTGTTGGGAGCACTGATGGTTATGAAGTCTAACAGTGCCTAGGAGGAAGAACCTGTGATTACACTTCTTTGTGCAATGAGGATGCAGCAGTCTGTCACTGAAGGAGCTCTCCAGTTCTTAAACAGCTTCATGGATGGGTGGGAGACATGGTCCAACAGTGATGTTATTTTTGCCAGAGTTCTTCTGTCTCCCACCACCTGCACTTAGTCACAGGGGCATCCTCAACAGAGCTGGCCTTCCTGATGAGCTTATCTAACCGCTTCCTCTCAGCTGTAGATAAACTATGTCTCCAACAAACTACAACATAGAAGATAACTGATGCCACCACAGTCAAAAAGGGGTATTCAGGAGCGCCCCCTGCATTCCAAAAGACCTCAGTCTCCTCAGCAGGTAGAGTCTGCTTTGACTCTTCCTGTGAAGAGCATCAGTGTTGTGACTCCAGTCTAGTTTATTGTTGAGGTGAATGCCCACTATTAACAACAGTTCCTTGGATGTTTACCTGTGTCAGTGTGGTGGATCTGCTTCTGCGGAAATCCACCACCTACTTCTTGCTTTGCCCTTCGTTGATCATGAGGTGGTTGCACTAATAACAGTCCGCAAAGTCCTGTGTCCACATTCTGTACTTCCAGTTGTCCTCACTTGTGATGAGCCATACTATTGCAGAGGGTAAACAAGAACAGTCCACTAAAGTTTTCTGTGGGGCCCCTGTACTGCAGACCAGCATACCAGAAAGACAGTCTTGTGTTCCCACATAATGCAGGTGGCCAGTGAGGGAGTCCAGTATCCACCAGAACAGGTGGTGGTCCACTCCCAACAGCTTCAGGCTGACTCTCAGAAGTCCCAGCAGAGTGGTAGTAAAAGCACTGGAGAAATCAAAGAACACGATCCTTACAGTACTGCCAGGCTTCTCTAGGTCATTCAGAGCTCGGTGCTAGGCAGCAAAGATGGTTGAGGACCAATATCTCCAGGGTCTTCATTAGATGCAAGGTCAGTGCTATCAGCCTATAGCTTTGTGGTCTGACACTGGTACCACACAGAAGGTCATGCGGAGCTTTGGTACTTTTCCCAGCTTCAGGCTGAACATGTATCCCATGATGCCACAAATTTCATCTGTTTGGCACATCAGGAGCCATGGGCCTCTTGGCTGTTTCTCTGATTAATGCTCTCCTTGCCTGGCATGTTGGTTTAGGTGGATGGCCATGTCTTGGTATGTTTGGAGTTGTGCGTTACTCTTTCCATATTTAGATAATGGATTTGAACATGAATTTGTGACTTGATATTCTTGCCATACTGCCCCAGCCCTACAGTTTAGCATGATGTAATTAGGCATTTTATAATATAACCATAACATGTTTACTCATCACAGAACATTTTCTGCAAATCTATTAATCTATAATTATTATTATATCTATAATTCTGGCTTTGAGTACCATCTGAATATGACACATTAATGCACTTCACTGCAAGCAGAAACTTGCGAGCGGCAGATAATTCAAGTTAACAACGGATGAATGTACATCACCAAATAGTTCTCGTTTCAAAGTACTTTTAAAAACAACAGGGGAATCAATAGTAATATGTGTGTGCTCTTGAACAGATTGTGCATCATTTCTAAATAAACAATTGGGGTGTTAAAGCTGTGTCTCAAATAATAACAGAGCCATAGGATGCAGTGCGCTGAAACAAACAAGCAAAACTATGAGAGAGTAAGCTTGAAGGAACCCTCTGTTCCAAACAGCTGGAAGTTAAAGAGGTGCTAACTAGGTGTCTCAGACTTCTTGTTAGAAAACACGTTATATATGAATTGGGTTTTCCTGACTAAATAAGTAAAATAATGAGGATCAGTGTAAGTCACTCTCAGGAGTGAGCATAAAGCATGAATACTTCATGGAGAAAGGCAAAAGTAAGAACACCAAAGTAAAGTTCAGTCTTCTAAAATTTGTAGAAATATGAATTTAGAAAATTCTTCAGGGCAATGTTCTCCTACACAAAGGGAAATCTCTTAAAAATATTGAATATATTTTTGAAATTCCAATATGAGTAAATTAATTTAGCTGTGGAAAAATCCAGAAGAAGGAAATAATTGTTTTCAACAAAATAATAGTTTAAAATCCCAATTATTGCTACTCATCCTGTTAATACATTGTACAGCCTTCTCTTCCAAGTAGGACTGAACTCTCATTTCAGAAGGCTGCAGCATACAGAGATAGATCTTTTACCTTTTATTTTGCACAATCTTTGTAGATCGTGCAGAGTCCTTGGTGTTTTCTTCTGCTCTCTTGTCTTCAACTCACCCCACAGGTTGTCTACACCATCTAGATCTGGGAACTAACATGGTCACAGCAAAGGGTCGATTTTGTGTCTGAGGAGCCATTTCTGTGTTGATCTAACCATCTTTTATGTGTCATTATCTTTAAAAAGAAATGTTGTGCAGTCTAACAAATTTCTATTATTGTGCTTGACGTACATTTTTCAGGTTCTGGTACATTTTCAGTCAGTATTAACCAGTTAGCCAATATAATAATAAAATACTTTCACTGGCCACTTTACTAGGTAGAACGGGGAAGAAAGAGGATTTTAAGTGAAGTGGCATGGTTTACCAGTCCTTATAGACCAGACAGGTGGTTATGGGTGACTGACAGCTATCTCTCTGATTTACATGGAATGGTACAAAAAAGAAAATATCCAATGAGCTGCACTGGTGCGAATGAAAATTCCTTTGTAATGTAAGATGTCAGCGTAGCTCAAGATGATAGGAAGTCAGCAGTCAATGAGCTACAGCAGCACCATGTGTCTCTCTTGTCAGCTAAGAACAGGAAAATGAGGTTAGCATTCACACAGGCGGACCGAAATTGGATAATAACAGATCGGAAAAATGTTGCCTGGTCTAACGAGATTTGATTCAGCTGTAACATTAAGACAGTAGGGTCAGAATTAAATAATTAATTGAAACAACATGAAAGTGTGAATAGATTTAATCACCAGTTAAGGCTGGTCGTGGTGGTGTAATGCTGTGAGGGATATTTCCTCAGCAGATGTTTGGCCCCTTAGTGCCAGTTGGGCATAGTTTAAACACCACAACCTATTTGAGCATTGTTGCGGACCATAATAATTTTAATTTAATTTCCCTTTGGGATGAATAAAGTATTTTTGAATTGAATTGAATTGAATTGAATTGAATTGAATTGAATTGAATATCAAACCCTTTAAGACCACAGTTTACCCATCTTCTGATGGCTATATTTAACAGGATAATACACCATGTCACACAACTCAAATCATCTCAAAGTGATTTCTTGAACATGACAATTTACTGCACTCCAGTGGCCTCCACAGTCACCATATCTTAATCCAATGGATCACCTTTGGACTGTGAGGATGTGGGAGCTTCACTTCACAGACATGCAGTCGACAAACCTACAACATCTGAGTATCAGGTATCGGGGACCAAAATCTCAGAGGATGGTTTTTAAATCCTTGTTGAATTTTAACCACTAAGAATTAAAGCAGTTTAAAGATAAAAGTGGGTCTTACACAGTATTAGCAAGAAATACCTAATAAAGCCTAATAAAGTCATCTGGGGTTGATGGGATCTACACTAGGAAATAACAAACTGATGCAGCTTGAATAATGTGGCCAACCCTAAGCCTTAAGCCTATGTGCATGTCACTTTCCATCTCTAAAATAACTGATTAACATTTTAAAAAGAGCCAAAATTGTGTTTCCTGTCAGCATTAGTCACATCCTTGCAGGTGCAGCTGACATATGCTCAGTGTTTGCTATAATATTTTGTGTTGATTTATGCTGTTGACACAGTGACCATCCTTGTTAAGGAATGGGCAAACATCCTATTATGCCCAGTTCAGGACCTGCGATTCAATAGTAATCCATGAAAGATTATAGCTGCTCTGAATACATAGGTTTGTCCACTTGTTATTATTTCTGTGACAGTCAACATATTGATGGATTTCAGGGTTCCTCTTTCAGGCTCCCGCATTCTCTGTTTGTCTCAGCTTTTAAAAGAATCCAAAATGTGCCGTTTATCGAATGCTTTCACAAGTGGCACACAAAAAGACAAAAAGCTAGATTGGAGGGAACAAGCGAAATGGGTTGTGGAATGCGGGTCTGCAATTGTTTGCCACAAGCTATTTATTTTATCCCCTGACATAGATATCATCCTGCAGGAAACTTTGCCGTGGCAATTGTCTCAGAAAGTGAAGTATTTTCCACCCGTGGGGCATATAAGAGGGTGGTCGAAATTATGCTATTTTCCTGCACAACCGGTGTGCAGCATTAACAGCTCCCCCTGGGAGTCTGAACTGTAAGGGGAGGAAAAAGGGGGCTTATCAGGAATGAGAGCCTCCACACCAGCTCTAAGTCACATGCAACTGCTTTAATACCACACCATCAGACAGAGAGAGAAAGAGGGCAACTCAGGATGTACTGTAATGAGAATAACAGAATTATCTCAAGACTTTACAAAGGAGTTCTTGGGGCATCTGTGACTGCGGTGCCTGAGCTCTGACTGTGGCCTGTTGTAAGATAATGGTGTTAATTCTGATAAGAATAAAGCGCAAGAATTAAAGGGAGGAAGCTATTAATGTAATCTCATGTTGGATTAATTCTTGAGAGTTGCAGAAGTGCTGTAAGGGCCAGCGTGAGGTTTATGCTTACAGTGCTGCCCCACTCCTCTTAATCTGTATTTCAAAATGTAATTAAAGACACTTTGCCTGAGTGAGTTAGAAAACATCAGCAAGAGAATATCTTCCACTTGACTAGACTTCAGCTAAGCCACAGACATAATTAGCGTTATTTACAAAAACATTTTCTGTATTTTATGTGTATTTTTAGGTTTGTTTACTATATTTTGTTAGTAGCAGCTGTCCCTCATCTGCTCATTAACTCACCTGTCTAACATTCCAAGAATTAGACTCCCCAGTGTAAATAGTTCCTCAGTTTTCTCAGTCAGGTTGATATTTTCTGTTGATGCTACCAGTCTGTTTTGTTATTTTCCTGACTGCATTTACTATTAAAACAAGTTATCTGCACTGCCAGTATTTGTGTTTGGGTCCTCAACATCAATTGATCACATTATTTGTACAATTGCAACCAGGAGTATATATTTACTGTTCGAAATGATGCATAACTTTTTTTCCTATTCAGACATACATTTCCTTAGTAGTATTGCATTTAAACTGTAAGCTGGCTCAAATATTTTGAGGAACCTTCCACAACATTTTAACAATGGTTTGTTGGAATTTTGGCCCATTTTTCCTGACAGATTTGAATTGAGTTTGTAGGCTGCCTTGCTCACCAACAACCTTTCAGCACTGTCCATGTTTTTTTCTGTGTGACTGACATGAGGGCTTTGTGATCGGCAATGCAAACCATTAACTTTGTTGTCCATAAAACATTTTGTATTTAATTTGGAAGTATTCTTAGGTCATTGTCCATTTGAATGACCCATTTGTGAACAAGCCTCAACTTCATGGCCGATGTCTTGAGATTAGTGTTTTAATACTTTCATATAAAGTTCTCTCCTCACAATGCCATCTGCTTAGTGAAGTGCAACTGTCCGTCCTGCAGAAAAACATCCCCACAACATGAAGCTACTACCTCCAAACATCACAGTTGGGATGGTTCCCCCTTTTCCCAAAAGTAATCTTGGTTATTACTCCCAAGAACTTTAATTTTACTGTCATCATACCACAGGACATGTCTTCAGAATCATGTTTTTTTTCCCACTGGGTGCACTTGCAAATTGTAACATGGCTCTTGAGGTAATGGCTTCTTCTTCTTTTAGTGACATTTCAGTCAGTGTCAGTACAGGTTGAATGCCTGCATTTTCACAAGGTCTTTAGCTTCTTTGAAACACACTTTTTTGCTCCAAAATGCATTCATCTGTTTCCTAAATGTTCGGGGACATTCCCAAGGTGTTTATCCTTGCATATAATTGTTTTAATGGATGAAAGCAGTACCTTTAGGCATCTGTAAATTCAATCAATCAGACTTTGGAAGGTCCACAGATCTTTTCTTGATATCTTTCCTGATTTCTTTAGTTTTTTTCATGATGTCACATAGGAAAGCAGTGTGTTTGAGGTGCTGTCCTGAAATACATCCACTGGTGTGCTTCCATTTCACTCAAATGTTGTGAATCAACCCATCACAATCTTACACAGCTACAACATTATGATCTTGACATATTCCTCCTTTCATACCTTAATTGTCTAATATCTGCTTATCCTTGTGAGTCGTTTGGAGGTTGGTGCCAATCTCAAAATCTCATTGGGCGAAAGGAGGGTTTTGTCTTGAACACATTGCTATTCTATCACAGAGCAACACAGAGAGATACAGGGCAAATAACTAAGCATACACACATATCCCTAAGGGCAATTTAGTGTGAGCCATTAACCTAACAGTCATGATTTGGACTCTGGGAGGAAACTGGAGTACCTGGAGAGAAACCATGCATGCTCAAGGAGAAAACATCCAGAATTAATGCAGAAGGACCCCAGGCTGGGATTCCAAACCATGACCTTCTTGCTGCAAGGCAACAGTGCTAACACCTGAACCACCATGCTGCCCAAAACGTATTGTGGCATTTATTAATTTAGAACTGATATTTGTAGTTCTAATTGACATAAGGTAGGAAACATTTATTCTTTTTTTAACGTCAGTGAGGAAATGGGTCTTTCTTTATGATGTATGTAAATACCTGGTTTAGCCAGTATGTTTTGTCATTTACCAAATTTTTCTTCATCCATGCAGGTTTGCAGCTCTCATGGATCATCTCTTGAGGGCAACAGTATGGCACCAGGCTCATCCACAGTCACCCCACCTATTCTGAGCAAAGCGCTGTCGAAAGGGAAATGCTTCAGGTGAAAATATGGCATACCCTTATTGCCTGCCCTGTTTCATATCTTCCTCAGCCCGTATCGAAATATAAGAGGCAGCCAAGTGAGAACTTTAATCAACCCAGCAATATGATATAATAAATGGGCTTCCAAATAATAAACAGATCATTTGTTGCAGGAGAAACATCTTAGAAGGATTTATGAAGATTATAAATGAGAGCAACTGTGGTGGTTCATTTCTCAGATGCATTGCCAACTAGACAAGTAGTTTTTTTTTTTCTTTATAGGAGAGTTCTCTGGTTCAGATAGTTTGATCAAATAAATAGCAGAGTGTGCTTGAAATAACTTGGAATGCAAATATATTAATAAACATGCCACTTTATAGACTGCTTTATTAAAGATTTTGCTTGGAAGATTCTTCAGTTGCCACATGTACATTGTATTTATGAGGATTTTATGTAAACAGCCCAAGTAGTGCCTAATTTTCAAGGGGCACAGAAATGTTGCATGATTGTCAGTATTTGTATTTGCAGAACCACCTTTCACCATAATTACAGCTGTAAGTCTTTAAGGGTATGTCTCTACCATCTTTGACCATTCTTTTTTACAAAATAGCTTAAGCCCAGTCAGGTTGGATGAAGAACATACAGGTCCTTCTCAAAATATTAGCATATTGTGATAAAGTTCATTATTTTCCATAATGTCATGATGAAAATTTAACATTCATATATTTTAGATTCATTGCACACTAACTGAAATATTTCAGGTCTTTTATTGTCTTAATACGGATGATTGTGGCATACAGCTCATGAAAACCCAAAATTCCTATCTCACAGAATTAGCATATTTCATCCGACCAATAAAAGAAAAGTGTTTTTAATACAAAAAACGTCAACCTTCAAATAATCATGTACAGTTATGCACTCAATACTTGGTTGGGAATCCTTTTGCAGAAATGACTGCTTCAATGTGGCGTGTCATGGAGGCAATCAGCCTGTGGCACTGCTGAGGTCTTATGAAGGCCCGGGATGCTTCGATAGCGGCCTTTAGCTCATCCAGAGTGTTGGGTCTTGAGTCTCTCAATGTTCTCTTCACAATATCCCACAGATTCTCTACGGGGTTCAGGTCAGGAGCGTTGGCAGGCCAATTGAGCACAGTGATACCATGGTCAGTAAACCATTTACCAGTGGTTTTGGCACTGTGAGCAGGTGCCGGGTCGTGCTGAAAAATGAAATCTTCATCTCCATAAAGCTTTTCAGCAGATGGAAGTATGAAGTGCTCCAAAATCTCCTGATAGCTAGCTGCATTGACCCTGCCCTTGATAAAACACAGTGGACCAACACCAGCAGCTGACACGGCACCCCAGACCATCACTGACTGTGGGTACTTGACACTGGACTTCTGGCATTTTGGCATTTCCTTCTCCCCAGTCTTCCTTCAGACTCTGGCACCTTGATTTCCGAATGACATGCAGAATTTGCTTTCATCCTAAAAAAGTACTTTGGACCACTGAGCAACAGTCCAGTGCTGCTTCTCTGTAGCCCAGGTCAGGCGCTTCTGCCGCTGTTTCTGGTTCAAAAGTGGCTTGACCTGGGGAATGCGGCACCTGTAGCTCATTTCCTGCACACGCCTGTGCACGGTGGCTCTGGATGTTTCTACTCCAGACTCAGTCCACTGCTTCCACAGGTCCCCCAAGGTCTGGAATCGGCCCTTCTCCACAATCTTCCTCAGGGTCCGGTCACCTCTTCTCGTTGTGCAGCGTTTTCTGCCACACTTTTTCCTTCCCACAGACTTCCCACTGAGGTGCCTTGATACAGCACTCTGGGAACAGCCAGACATTTCTTTCTGTGTCTTACCCTCTTGCTTGAGGGTGTCAATAGTGGCCTTCTGGACAGCAGTCAGGTCGGCAGTCTTACCCATGATTGGGGTTTTGAGTGATGAACCAGGCTGGGAGTTTTAAAGGCCTCAGGAATCTTTTGCAGGTGTTTAGAGTTAACTCGTTGATTCAGATGATTAGGTTCATAGCTCGTTTAGAGACCCTTTTAATGATATGCTAATTTTGTGAGATAGGAATTTTGGGTTTTCATGAGCTGTATGCCAAAATCATCCGTATTAAGACAATAAAAGACCTGAAATATTTCAGTTAGTGTGCAATGAATCTAAAATATATGAATGTTAAATTTTCATCATGACATTATGGAAAATAATGAACTTTATCACAATATGCTAATATTTTGAGAAGGACCTGTATGTGACCATGAGGTTTTAAGTCTTGCCACAGATTCTTAATTTAATTTGGATCTGAACAATTGACTATGCCATTCTTACACAGAGATATGCATCCAGATGTTCAAAAGTTGTAAAAAGGCTTACATATAATAATTGAATTTGTAGGGATTTAAAGGTCCTAAATGTGCCAAAATGTTCCACACTAGGTCTTCAACTAACTTTCTTAGCTTTTTCTTAAATTTGTTCATTTATTCCATCTTCTATCAACTTTATTTTCCCTTTTTTTGAGAAATGAGCTAGCTGCATTTGTTTGTTCTGTTATTTCTAGCTCTGGCTAAGGAATTCAGGTGTTAATATGCTATGATAAAACTACAAATCCCAATGATGCATGTAATCAATAGGCCCTGTTAAAAGGAATTTATCCCCTGATATTCAGCTTTCCCTGCAGCCTGAAACTGTCTTAGTGACTGCAAGATGATTCATCACTGGCAGGTTTTTATTTAGAGGTTTGGCTTGAAAACAGAGACTATAGTTGGCTGAAGCTGTTATAGAAATATATGATTTTGAAACCCAAAGGAATTCCCTAATCCCTGTTCACCGTATTATTTCACCTCAAGCCTGAAAAAAGATAAAAATAACTTTATTAATTTGTTGATGTTTTCATGAACTTTGGATGTGAATTCCTGATCTAAAATGATTAGATATCGGTGTTGTTGCTCATGACACACAAGTGGTTTTAACTATTAATATAGTTTTGGCACATTGCACTATGTTGATCCTCAGTGGCTTGGAGGGCTTGGACAGTGACCTTTTAAGTGGCAGATCCCTACTTCAAACCTCAGTGAATTCAAACTTTTTCATGAGTTTTTACTGTCTGTTATAACTTGATTTAATAAGCCTGTTCAAAGAGTTTAAATCTAGATTAAATTTAAAAAATAGTCAATGGGATACTGTTTCTAAGAGGCAACTGCATTATACCTGCATCTGATTTGCATGCCGCTGCTGAAGATGACATTGTTGCAGTCTCCACCTGGGGTAAAAAAAGCAGCATCTCCATAGACCTGTCAGCAGAAGGAAGCATGAAGTGCTTTAAAATGACCTAGATGGCTGTGTTGACTGTGGACTTCAGAAAACACAGTGGACCAACACCAGCAGATGACATAGCACCCCAAATATTTACTGCACTGTGGAAACTTCACACTGGACTTCAAGGGAGGTGGATTCAGATTATGCTCTTCCTCCAGATTATGGGGCATTGATTTCCAAATGAAATGCAAACTTTCCTTTTTTTTGAGTGAGGACTTTGGACCAATGGAAAACAGTCCAGTTCTTTTTCTCATTAGCCCAGGTAAGATTCTGATGTTGTCGCTGGTGTAAGAGTGGGACATTTGTAGCCTATGTTTAGGATTTGTCTGTGAGTAAAGGGGCTTTAAATATTTCATTCTATATGTAATGATCTATATAATGAGTTGGTGGAGGAGGGTAGAACTAATAGCAATTATTTGTAGTATTTTTTTTATATTATATTTTTTTCTTGTTAAAAAAGTATAATGAGAAATAAAGACTAGAATCATAGTTATTTGGGTCCAAATATGAGTAAGTGAAAACATAAGTTTGTTCGCTCTTTTTTTAAAAAGGCGGAGCTGTTGCTCCGCTTGCTCTAATGCTCAGGGTTCTTTGGCTCTTTTTTTTTTTTTTTACTATGTCCTGTCCAGCAGAGTAGCACTTAGAATTGTTGTCTGAGTGCCAAGAAAAGGCCCAACAGATTTACTTTCACAAGTGGAGCATTACAGCTAACGCTTTAAAGCTCTGCTTGATATTTATAAAATAAACTTTATTAGAAACTGCTTTAAGATTATTTCAATTGTTATGGACACGGAGACAAAAACGAAAAAAAGGAGAAGCACGAAAGAGAGAAAGGTGGGGCAAAAAGTAAAAGGGGAGAGAAGGGGAAAAGAATGGAGGAGAGAAAGAAGAATGAAGAGAATACAAGATAACACCCTGTTTGCTTCTACACCTGCAGAAACATTCATGCTAACAGCTTTTTTACCAAAGAGTGCACAGTAATTATGGATCTAAGATGTATTTAGTGGTAAATGTGAAGGATCTCAGCTCCTCTCCTCCTGGTTGGTTCTGGCAGCTCGTTATCAGCAGCTGCAACTCATCTCCTGATGAGCTCACGGGGCTTCTTAAGGCAGCTGCTGGTACAGGCCTTTGCTGGAACATAACCTCTGTTATGTGGACTGCCTGTCTGCCTACCTGCCCGGCTACCTACCTACCTGCCTGTCTACCTGTCGACCTGCCTATCTGCCTATCTGCCTACCTGCCTGCCTGCACCTGGTAATATTCCCTCCTAAGGACTGCACTGTAAATATACTCACCATCAGCACTCTCTCCTTGGATTCCTGGATTCCGGCCTCCTCCCCTGGTTCCTGGACTACTCCAACTTAGTTTCCTAGGCAAGCCTACCCTAGAAATAAACCTCACTTACCGTCTATATCCTGTGTGTTGAGTCTGTTTTCATCCTCTGGTTTGTTCTACTTTGACTACCTAAGTGATTCATGATAGTATGTTCCAGCCATCTAACATGTCAAAGAACAATTCAGATGATGAACAGACTCCCATTAAAGAACTCTTACAATCAAATGAAACCATGCTCCATGCGGCTAAGAGAATACTCACCCTCAAACAGGGAAGGAGAGCGTTGGCGGAGTTCGCCATCGACTTCCGGGTGGCAGCGCAGGAGGTGGGTTGGGATGAAGCGGCACTCAAGGGTATTTTTGTTAACTCCCTTGCAGATCAAATAAAGGACCAGTTGGTTTTGAGAGATGAACCCGAAAGACTGGATTAATTAATCTACCTATCGATCCACATTGACAACCGTCTGAGGGAGAGACGAACAGAAAAGGACTACAATTCCCAGTGGCATCACTTTGGCACCTCGAACCACTTTCCTTGACGCACCCACTTCCGTTCAAGCTACAGAGGGGTCTACAGAACCGGAGCCGATGCAGATTGGCCACACTCGACTCTCCCCAGAGGAACGACAACGACGCTTTGAGGCTGGTCTTTGTTTATATTGTGGACAAAGAGGACATTTCATCGCAAGATGCCCTAAGAAGGGAAAAGAGAGAGCTCGTCAATAAGACAGGGGACGTTGATGAGCATATCCCATTCTTCCCCTGTCCCCCGTCTGTGTTTTCCCGCCACTATTATTGTCGGCCAAGAGAAGTTTCCTGTTGACGCTTTTATTGATTCTGGTGCTGAACAGAATCTTATTTCCTCGGACCTGGTTAATAAACTTCAAATACCCTCTCAGCCTCTCAACCACTCCATTTATGTCACTGGCATCACTGGTCAAACCATGTCTCAAGTGAGATTTAAAGTTCCTCAGCTTCACATCATCACCTCTGGTAATCATCATGAAAAGGGTGAGTTCTTTATTATCTCTTCCATCTCTCCACAATTAGTTTTGGGGTTTCCTTGGTTGCAGAAACATAATCCCACTATTAATTGAGTGGAGGGCAGAGTAGAAAGATGGAGTAATTTCTGTCTCCAGAATTGTTTAAGAACTGCCATCTCTCACTCTACTAAACAACTCGAACCTCCTGTGCCTGTTGATTTATCCAAAGTTCCACCTGAATACCATAATCTCGCACCTGTGTTTAGTAAACAAGGGGCTCTTTCTCTACTTCCGCATCGCCCCTATGACTGCTCTATTGATCTCCTCCCAGGTGCTCCACTACCATCCAGCAGACTCTATAATCTCTCCGGACCCGAGAAAGAGGTCATGAAAGAATACATTGAGGATTCTTTAGCTTCTGGGATCATTCGTCCGTCCACCTCCCCTGTTGGTGCCGGATTTGTCTTCGTGGGTAAGAAGGACGGCACGTTAAGACCTTGCATTGATTATAGAGGGTTGAACCAAATTACTATTAAAAATAAATACCCACTACCACTTATTGATTCCATACATGAACAATTACATTCTGCCAAGATCTTCACTAAACTCGACCTGCGCAATGCTTACCATTTGGTCCGGATCCGTGAGGGTGATGAGTGGAAAACAGCTTTCAAAACCCCCCTAAGACATTTTGAGTATCTGGTCATGCCTTTCGGTTTGACTAATGCACCCGCTGTTTTTCAGGCTCTCATTAATGATGTTCTTCGTGATTTCCTCAACCTCTTTGTTTTCGTTTATCTGGATGACATGGAGACAGGCAGACCGCCCCAGCACCTGAACCTGGGCTGGGCTAGCTTGGGCTGGTGCCTGAACCTGAGCGACCTTGGCCCTGACCCCGGCCCCCCACCCCGACCTAAGTAGCCAATCCTCATCCAGAGAGAGGGCCATGTACAAAAGAGGGGTCTACATGGTCCAAACCAGCCTGCCAACCAGAGACACCACAGGATGAAACAGTCCCAACCCCCCAATGAACCCCAACATGAATTTCCCCACAGGGCCAACCCCAACCAGGACACACGTATCGTACACATGCCCCCGAACCCAAATGCCATGAATCCCCTCCCCTCCCCACAGCACGGGCACACCCCCACAGGTGAGCTCCATCCCTGAAAAGCTGACGAAGCAACACTCACAGCGCAAGCTCAACATACAGCACCGTTCCAAGCACCCCCGCCGCATCCTGCCCCCCACCAACAGGGCATGGCAAGGGCCCAGCGCAATGCTATCTAGCCCCCACACATCAGCGCAACAGGGCAGACACCACCGAGCACTCCTGCTTTTTTTGCTCTTTCATTTAAGGAGATTTTGAAGAAACGTAATATGGTAAAAACACTTAAGTCACATCCCAGTACTGGAAGAACACTACCGTATTTTCCGCACTATAAGGCGCACTTAAAAACCATTAATTTTCTCAATAAATGACAGTGCGCCTTGTAATCCGGAGCGCCTTATATATGGATCAATTGGTTAATTGGTTGATCCATACTGGTTGTACACGGCGCTCTGTCAAAATGTTTCAGTACGACTGGTAAACTACAAAGCCGCACTGCTTGCAGCATTACGGCTACCGTAGTCAGGGGTGTCGCCGAAGTAATAGCGGTAAACACCTGTACTGTGCTTACTTCTAGTCCAACACCACTTGTGTGTGTATAATGACCCCAAAATTGCACCTTTCAAGAGACACGCTTACGATGCTGAGTTCAAACTCAAGGCTGTCAGCTACGCAGTCGAACATGGGAATAGAGCAGCAGCGAAAGAATTCAACAGTTAACGCTACTATATTGTGAATGTACTAACGTTTGATTTAGTGCATCAAACTGTTTCTTTTATGTGTTTACTGAATCAGGGAAAAGTTCCCTTTCACGTTTTAACTAACGTTTGATTTCAACTTCATAGACTCCAATGCATTCCTAACGTGCGGTTGGCTCTATTTAATAGAATTCTATGTAGAGGAGACCTTACCATGGGAGTGAATGAAGTTATCAGAACGCTGGTTTGTAGTGTATTAATAAAGTTTGACTGACTGACTTATCTGACTGTTTTGTTGACATTCTCTTTAGCACAGCTCCATCTAGTGGATGCATAACGCAACCCCAGTCAAACGTTTGACTGCAGTAGCTTCTATTCTATGCGCCTTATAATCCGGTGCGCCCTATATATGAAAAACGTTCTAAAATAGGCCATTTATTGAAGGTGCGCCTTATAATCCGGTGCGCCTTATAGTGCGGAAAATACGGTACTTAAAATTGAGAATGTTTTATTTACCTTGCTTAAGTTGCATATTAGTACCTAAGTAAATATTTCTTTATGTATGTCTTTAATTTAAATATCAGTGGTCTTAAAAGTTCTTCATTTGAACTAATTGAATCTTAAACAAATCCTATCAGAGCTTCCTTACAGAACAATTGCATTTACAATGAGATCACACTTAGATGGACTGTATTTTAAAAAGTATGCATCTTCTTTAGGCTCTTCTGAATTATATTTAAGGAGATCAGCCTGAAACGGGCTGATTACAAATACAGATTGAACTTTTAAGGGTTTTTAGTTTAAAAAAAAAAAACAGTGTATTATTTTCCTTCCACTTCACAATAATTTACTACTGCATGTACTACTGCATGTTGGTCTATCACAACATGCAACTAAATTATAATACAATACGTGGTAGCTTATGGCTGTAACTGGACATAATGTATACAGCATGCTACAACAGCCCTGTATGTAATGTTCACAGACAATTTTCACTTCCTTTGATGATATGGTCACACTTTGAGAGCTAAAGTACCTTTATTATCCCAACCTACAATAACTCTTACTATACTATATACTTGTTTATTTGTTCCCTTAGCTACAAATATTTTTTTATGACAAATTAGACATAGATAAATTGCTGAAAGCCTTTGATAGCTCTTAAATGCCGGCACAGATAACCCTGCTGTAGTTGTGTCTTATAATCACATATGATAGAGGTCAGGTTATACCTTCCACACATTTGTGTAAACCATCATTAAATTTGAGATTTTCTGTTTTGAGTTGAGGATGTGGCATGGAGAAGCCTCGGTGATGAAAGAAGCTGTGTCTCTCGGGGGGTGATGTTCAGCTCAAAAATTGCATGTACAGACAGTAAGAGTTTTTCCAGGTCTGGTAGACAATGGTGACAAGCCCCACTGTGGAGCAGTTGTGCTGTGTTTTAATGGACCAGTGGTGTGTCACAGAAGGAAGTTTATCTATTTTTTCCTCTTTCTGAAAGGCCGTTATGTGTTGCTGCAGGGACAGTGCCAACACCTCCCGGCTTTTTCTCTTCAGTGTGGTGCTATAGAGGTGTCTCATGAAGGGCAGCTGACAGTCAATCACCTATTCGGATGGTTCTCTGAGCCTGTGGAGGCAGGGGAGAGCTAGACTGTGATGGATGATGTTGAAATGCTTTCAGCTATTGACCTAAAAGACTGGACCACATTGTGAGCTATCAGAAGAAATGCCCCATAAAAAAATGTCAATATGGCCCCCATCAATAATACGGCAAATGTTTACCTGTGTGTCAGAGGCTTATCCATGGGCATGAGGAGGCACAGTGCAGGTTGATTCACTTATTTGAAAGCAGATCTGCTTCTGTTGAGCTGGGATTTTGCCTCAACAATTTAGATATCACTAAAAAACACCTGTGGCCCCTCTCTGACCAGGACAAATCTGCAATCACACGAGGGGCTTTGTAAAGATGAACCCAAGCGGAACAGTTGCTTTGTGGTTAGCACAATGTATGCTTAAAATGATCATATAGGACTTGTACATGTCACGCTGATTTATCTTGAGATTAAAACATCTTTACAGTAAGCCATATCCATATAATGCAAGCTTTCTCTATGACATATGTCATACAGAATTTCATGTGCTAGGAGAATCCCATTACAAACAGCTGTCAGAGGTTGTAAGTCGAACAAGGAAGTGGAAGTGCTCAAGACTGGAAATAAATGGACAATAGTAAGAAAGACGCAGGTATACGAAGCAATTTTCAAACAGATATCGACCATTGCAGGATATTTGCTAGAGTACATCTTTAATTTTCAGCAGTTGTGAGCAGGTATTCATAAAAGTACATGTATTAATTTTGAACCATCATGGTACAAAGATGAAAGTCCAGCATGTGCAATAAGATGAAGACTACATAAGTCGCACTTATAAATTTGATTTTGTTTAGATGTCACAGCAAAAAAATAGTTTAAGCAATCACCTGAAGCATTCCACACCAATTAAATGCAAGGATTGATGTTAATAATGACATACTAGACATTGTGGACACACCTGCTTGTTTTTTTTTGTTTGTTTTCTGTTATTTAGTGTGTCACTAGTTGAAAAGACATTCAGCAAATCACTTTGGGACAGGACTCTGTGGTGTCAATGTTTAACATCAATGATATGCCGGTTTTACTGTTGAGCCTCCCAGCACTTCACTTTTTTTTTTTATTTATCAGCAGCAAAGTAGCTACAGATAAATAAGAAAGGTAACTTTTTTGAGCACGCCATCTTTATTCATATGAGGATGAAAGCATTGTATGGCAAAACACAAAAAACATGTTTCTAAAACAGAGCTTTCCCGCTGAAGCAAGTTAAATAAAACATTCAACATCTTTCCTTCATCTTCACCTTTATGCCACGGTAGTCTGCTCATTTCTATTGGCCACACCTGCACTGAAACAGACATTTGTTTGACCTAGTGACAAACCACTTCTATAAGGTTTGTAAGCTGGTAAAAATTAAGGATTTCTGAGTGCCATTATGCCATTACCACGTAGGATCTGAAAGGGCTTGTAAAAGTAATACTAACTGTAATGTTCAAGCCAATATTATCAAAAAAAATATATAGATTTTTCCATTAGAGGTGTTTTCAATAAACCTTAATGCACAGCTCACCCTTTTCCCATAAAACAGTATCTCACAAGGAGGAAATTTTGTTTTAAGTTTGCTGTGGCAGGACTGACTCAATCCTAAATGCTATCGTAACTGAATTATTAGAAATCTATGGAATGTAGGCTAATCAATTTCTTAAATCAGCCACCGAGATTTAGTTTTTCCACATACTGAGAAGAAAACACAGTGAACATCAGGAGTGCTATTCTGTGTGGGTGTATCCTGCTGGTTCTGTGGAAATCGGTGTTTTTCGCTGTTTATGTGTCTCACCGTTTCAAGCTCAGTTCAGGTCCTTTGTCACACGCTGCTCCCCCTCAGTCTGTCGCTCCTCTATGCTCTTCTTCAATAAGCCAAGTAAATGCATAAACAGTGAGAGGAACTGGTTAATTTACAGGCTGCCATTCTCTCTCTGCAAAGCTTTTTCGGGGTAAGTGAGCTTTTGATTAAATTCAGAGATGGGCAACTCTCTTCTCGGTTTTAGACCTCTATAATTTCAGTAATTTATCAGGCTGTACTATTTCTAATAAAACACATTATCATTTTCCTGCTTTCAGTTAATTCTAATTCGAAAATAAGCATGGTCATAGACAACAATTTGCTACGATTCAGCCTTATTCACATTAGTTCCTAAAACATCTGATACAAAGATGCAAAGTACAGAGTTGACTGGCATTTACTTATTGTTCCAAAACCACTAATATCATCAAACTATTCCCACTGTATCAGTCAAATGCTTATTTAAAACCTAGATATTGTAAAGATTATGATTATTGCTTAATTAATATTTATCTAAAATCATAATTAAATGTGCAATGTGCAATTTGGGTTAACTTGGAAAGAGAATCCCTCCTGTTGTGCTGATGTCTCGATTGGTGGCTGAGCCTTTAGCCACTAGCAGCTGATTGCCCCAAATCTCGAACAAAGGGTCATAAAACCCTGAGGCAGTAACTCAGTAGAAAAACTCCAGTAATTAAACTGGGACAAAGGAGTGGTCAGGCCATGAGGCCCAGACCGCAGCTACTTTGAATGAAAATCTTGAAAAGTCCAACTTCTAACTCCTGGCTGATTTGGGATCAGCTGGACAAAAACACACAACTTGCTAATCGCATCCACACTTCAATCAGTATTGCATGCAACAAGTTGATACCTTGGATTAACTACTGCTGATTCTAGATCACCTTAACTATGCCTCATCCTGCCCAGACCTCTAAATGCACCTATCCAATTTAATATAAAAAAAGAATGAAATTACATTGACGTTGATTTCTTCTCTCCACCGGTTAAACGATGGGTCAGGCCTGAAAAAACTGTAAACTTCTCATCCGTCCAAAACTGGAAATTGTGAAGAACTGTTTAGTTGACTCAATCACAAGGAGGAAAACTCGTCTCCTTGGAAATAAAACCTCTGTGGGTTTCCACCTGCAACAGAGTGTCGGCGGGGTCTTCGATCGGTATATGAATCTTCTGACCTTCTTGTATCAGACAGATTTCCAACTTTCAAGCTCTTCCGGGAAACTGGACGACCCCAACAATATTATACTGTATTATATTATACTGTACTAAGTAAATTAGTGAACATTAGTAGACAAACAACACCATGAAGACCAAGGAACACACAAGACAGGCTAGATATTAGGTTGGCTAGTCGTTTAAAACTGGCTTTTGTTGAAAGGAAGCCATAAGAAGTCCCATTTGTAGTTTCTCACAAACCAGGTAGTAGGCCGCACCCATTTGAAAGAAGGTTCTCTGCTCAGATGAGACCAAATAGTAAAATATTATTTGTGCGGGAATACTAACTCCTTGTACACACCATTCTCACCATGGCAGTGGCAGCATCATACTGTAGTAAGGCTTTTGTCCAGAAAGATTTAGGTGACTGTGGCTCAGTAGGAAGAGTAGTTGTCTTGCAATCAGAAGGTTTTGGGTTCGATTCCAGCTTGTCATATGTTTTGCATATGACATGTTTTACCCTTGGCCCTTGTGCACATCGACATATGGCAAGACTTTACCTCAAGTTGCCTTTTTGTAAAACTTTACCTCAAGTTGCCCATCGATCTGCGTATGAATGTGTGAGCGTTAGTGAATGTAATTCGGTGAATGTGGCTCTAGTGTAAAGCGCTTTGAGTGGTCTGTATGACTGGAAAGGCTATACAGGTCCTTCTCAAAATATTAGCATATTGTAATAAAGTTCATTATTTTCCATAATATCATGATGTAAATTTAACATTCATATATTTTAGATTCATTGCACACTAACTGAAATATTTCAGGTCTTTTATTGTCTTAATACGGATTATTTTGGCATACAGCTCATGAAAACCCAAAATTCCTATCTCACAAAATTTGCATATTTCATCTGACCAATAAAAGAAAAGTGTTTTTAATACAGAAAACGTCAACCTTCAAATAATCATGTACAGTTATGCACTCAATACTTGTTCGGGAATCCTTTGGCAGAAATGACTGCTTCAATGCGGCGTGGCATGGAGGCAGTCAGCCTGAGGCACTGCTGAGGTCTTATGGAGGCCCAGGATGCTTCGATAGCGGCCTTTAACTCATCCAGAGTGTTGGGTCTTGAGTCTCTCAACGTTCTCTTCACAATATCCCACAGATTCTCTATGGGGTTCAGGTCAGGAGAGTTGGCAGGCCAATTGAGCACAGTGATACCATGGTCAGTAAACCATTTACCAGTGGTTTTGGCACTGTGAGCAGGTGCCAGGTCGTGCTGAAAAATGAAATCTTCATCTCCATAAAGCTTTTCAGCAGATGGAAGCATGAAGTGCTCCAAAATCTCCTGATAGCTAGCTGCATTGACCCTGCCCTTGATAAAACACAGTGGACCAACACCAGCAGCTGACACGGCACCCCGGACCATTACTGACTGTGGGTACTTGACACTGGACTTCTGGCATTTTGGCATTTCCTTCTCCCCAGTCTTCCTCCAGACTCTGGCACCTTGATTTCTGAATGACATGCAGAATTTGCTTTCATCCGAAAAAAGTACTTTGGACCACTGAGCAACAGTCCAGTGCTGCTTCTCTGTAGCCCAGGTCAGGCGCTTCTGCCGCTGTTTCTGGTTCAAAGGTGGCTTGACCTGGGGAATGCGGCACCTGTAGCCCATTTCCTGCACACGCCTGTGCACGGTGGCTCTGGATGTTTCTACTCCAGACTCAGTCCACTGCTTCCGCAGGTCCCCCAAGGTCTGGAATCGGCCCTTCTCCACAATCTTCCTCAGGGTCCGGTCACCTATTCTTGTTGTGCACCGTTTTCTGCCACACTTTTTCCTTCCCACAGACTTCCCACTGAGGTGCCTTGATACAGCACTCTGGGAACAGCCTATTTGTTCAGAAATTTCTTTCTGTGTCTTACCCTCTTGCTTGAGGGTGTCAATAGTGGCCTTCTGGACAGCAGTCAGGTCGGCAGTCTTACCCATGATTGGGGTTTTGAGTGATGAACCAGGCTGGGAGTTTTAAAGGCCCCAGGGATCTTTTGCAGGTGTTTAGAGTTAACTCGTTGATTCAGATGATTAGGTTCATAGCTCGTTTAGAGACCCTTTTAATGATATGCTAATTTTGTGAGATAGGAATTTTGGGTTTTCATGAGCTGTATGCCAAAATCATCCGTATTAAGACAATAAAAGACCTGAAATATTTCAGTTAGTGTGCAATGAATCTAAAATATATGAATGTTAAATTTTCATCATGACATTATGGAAAATAATGAACTTTATCACTATATGCTAATATTTTGAGAAGGACCAGTATAAGTTCAGTTCATTTACCTTTTAAGTAGCTGTTCGGAGTTGATAGAAAGATGAATGAAGCTAAATATATTGCAATCCTGGAAGAAGACCAGCTAGCGGCCTCGAAAGCCTTAAGGGGGGGGGTTTTGGTTCTCCTTCCAGCAGAAAAATGAACATCACCATAACCAGAACATCAATGAATGGCTCAGATCAAAGCATATACATGTGTTACAATGAGCCAGTCAAAGTGCAGACATAAATTACATACATACATTGATAATCTGTGTCAAGATTTGAAACGTGGTGTTCATACACCGACAGACTTGTAGCAAATGGTGCTTGCAAGTTTTGATTTAGTTGATTTAGTTATCTTATTATCTGTGTATACTTTTCTGTCCATTTCACAATTAGATATATACACTTTTTTGGTCAATTGCATACATTCCTTTTTAATGAAGTGAAAAAAGTTTAAATGTATGACAACCTTTTCATGGCATTCTAAAGCTTTAGATTTCTATTTAAAGACTAACACAAACAAACTCCGAAAAGCTCCCTTTATGCCCATTCTACTTCCATGCTGGTTCTGACCCAGTCATTTAATTTACAGATATATAATAATAAACTGTGGTTATGCAGGGATCCTTAAGGATTAAAATATAAATATAATCTTAGGGTGTATGATGTGGGCCTGTATACAATGAAACAGTTTGTCTCTATGGCATAATTTCATATTAGCTTGGAATACAAATTGTACAACTGTGTTCGATATCTTTAATTTACATCTGATGTTGCTTCTTTACTGCTACAGACACAGAGAGATTGCTTTTAACTAGGTCACTTACTGTGCTCTGAAAAAAATTTAAAACAGCTTGCCTATAAAAAAAGAAAGCTGCGTCCATCACTTGACAGCTCTGGGAGATCCGGGTTCCTTCAATGTTTCCAGGATATAGCAAAGCTGATGCAATTCAAGGTTCACTGAAAAAGAAGCTACATGTATCATCGATGTATTCCTGTTATACTATATAGCTGTGCTTGTGGCTGAGTGAAAGAAAGTGGGACTCTGTTAGTCAAACAGTATGGTTTCACTGTCCAAATTAGCATATTACCTTTAAAGTAATCACTCAAGGGTGCCAGGGATGAACCGCAATAGAGAGTAGTTAGTATAAGCATTCATATTAAGTATACCTGAAATATACCTGATTTATTGCCTAAAGACAAAACAAAAACCAAAAAAATTGACAAAAATAAAATGATTGCTAAATGCACATTAGTATCAATTTGATCAGAAACAATTTTTAACTCCTGAAGAAAAGAAGGCAATTTCAGTTAAAGCAAATATTTTTATTTACAGTAATTAAAATAAAACAGCCCTTATTTAGAAGAGTGTTAAGCATGAGATAAGAAACTGTTATAAACACTGTAAAATATGTGTTCTTTAGAATAAACCAATAGCACCTAAAGTGGTCTTGAAGTAAAGAGAAAGGTATGCTTTTATCAAAACCTAAACCATTAGTGCTAGATGTAGGTGGCCAAGGGATATTGTGAGTTAATTCAGCAGAAACTCCATGTAAATAAATGCATATGTAAAAATAATCATCACATTTTCAAGAAGCTGTTCATGCCGAATTTGTGATGTTGGTCAAAGTTAAATCTTTACTGTCTTAATCATTTTTGAGATGCTAAAAAATGTTAAGATAAGCACTAGTAAACTAACACAGCCCAGATTGGGTCTCTACTTGTTCCATGTGTTTAGGTACAAGCTAGCATTCACCATGCAGCACAATTAGCCGTTGTAGGAAGCTAGAAACGTAGTTAATTAAAAATGACTATAGTTTTACTGCAGTGAGTATGTTCTGTAGTTTTCAGTCTTGATGTTGTCATGATACTGGTGATTAATAGCCACCAAGAAAAATGTTCTCCTAGAATTACATTTTAATAGGATAAGCAAAGCAAAAACAGAAATATATAAGACGTTCTTTGTGCAAGTAGTTATTAGTGTCCTTTCCTGCTTTTGCACACAGCGTGGTGGGACTGGTTGCCTTGCAATGTCATTGGCAGACTTGTTTTACAAAAAGGAAAAATAGGAATTTCCCCCTTCTACACAGTTGACTGTATTAAATAAATAGCATTACAGGCTATATCTGTTTTTAGGCAGTAAATTGGATAGGCTATGCCAATTATAAAGAGACAAAGGTAACAAGGATAGAGAGGAAACACAATAAAGGGGAGGGGGAACCCAGGGAAATGACAGCATCTATGATCAAATTATTTAGGTGCTGCATGCTCCTTGTGTGTGAATGTGATGGTTTGAATGCACCTGCTTCTCTGTTTACATGTTTTTTAAGTGTGTGTGTGTGTGTGTGTGTGTATATTTGTATTCATTTTAACAGCACTTAGCACAGGCCAGCGCTGTCAAGTTTGGGCCTGTTTCATTCAATCACACCTCAGGAAAAATGATTAACCTGAAGTTTCAAGAAAATTGCCACAAAGATTTCTTCTTATTTCTCCTCATACATAAAAAGCCTGACATATAAAGGAGCACTTGTAGATACTAGAAGCACGCTGTGGGCCTAATTACAGTTTAATGCTTCAGCAGGTAGGCAGTAAGAGGAATTCAAATGGAAGGTGTTTTTAGTGTTATTATTTTGACAGTACAGAAACAAATTTTCACAGCTTTATGTCGAAGGAGATATAAATGGTTATGTGTTGAGAATGTGGCGTAATATACAGTACAGCAATAACTGATCAGCAACTTAGATCACAGTTGTGCACAAAAAGCTGCTGCTGGAAAATTTCTAAATGTTTTACAATTCAAGTCCTTTTGTTTTAACCATAACAAATAGTTTCTTTCAAATGCAGACTTTGTTGCTCATTTGTACATTTTTCATTTTGCATATAACTAGTAGTAATTGTTACATGCTTAAATGCACATACTTTTTGGTCAACTGCTTATATCTCAGAAATGCAGTACATTTCACATCAACCAATACAGAACAAGACATATATATATATATGACAATACAAAGCAGTTTCAGCTTGTGATAAGATATATATATATATATATACTGTTTCCCTTCCTGTTGCAGGAGTAGTTCCCTATCACTCAGCCCAGCCAAACAGCGAAGAGAGGTCAACCACTTCAGGACCCCACCCATTTCCAGAGAGAAACACAAAATATCGACAAGTCTAATTGACAGCTCCAGGGTGGCTGGGCATGTCTACAAACACCTGCAGGAGGATGACTCCAGAGACATGGAGCCCATAAGAAGGTATTTCTCTCTGTTGTTACTTTCATCATATTTTTTTGATCCTAAAAGAGGAAATTCCCGCTGCCTCTTTCCACACTGGGGCCACATAATCAGTTTAGTTGCACAAAGCTCTGGACTAACTGAGGTTAAGTTGTTGTTGCGGCCAGAGGACTTTGGGAGAAATTAGTCTGCGACTGTAATAGTCAGTTCAAATCCACAGACTATCCTCAGAAAGCTGATCCAAGGAGATAAATGAGATATGCCATGCCCTCATTCAGCTCAGACTGCCACTATTAATTTGAAGAACACACTTGATCCCAAATCCTCAGCCACATCATGCTACTGAGGAAGATATGAGCGTAAGTCTAATCCGTCTTACAGATGCCACTAGGCGGCTCATATAAGAGCAAAATTGTTTTATCTGACTTCCTAGGACAGCATAACAATGCTAATTGGGAAATCATGCACAGATCCCCATTTCCAACAGTGTTCATGGTTCATATGTCAATGAAATCATTTATCTTCCATTTTTTTTCTCTAAGTAGCCAAATTAGACAACTGTTGAACAAACCAACACCGCATTTGAATATAGTGCTTCACAAAAGGTTTCATACATCTTGAACTTTTTCACATTTGCTTATTTTGTAAAAACATACTTTGATGTATTTTATGTGATAGACTACAACATAGATTGTGAAGGAGAAGAAAAAAAACGGAAAATGTGGGATTTATTTGTATTCACTACCCCCTGAGAAAGTGTTTTTAGAATAGAATTTAAAATTCTGTTTCTTACCTATCCCTTATTAATCAAGCTACATCATACATTTGAGATCTGATTGTTCCATATGTTCCTAACAGAGCACTTTGCCCTCATACTGCAGGCTTACTGGTGGTTCCTAGAGTTTCTAACAGTAAACCGGGAATCCGATCTTTTAGTTATCAGGCTTCTGTCTTGTGGAACCAGCTCCCACTCTTAGTCTGTGAGGCAGACACCCTGTCTTGACATGGCTATTACTTGAGCTTTTATTGCTACTAACTGTATGTGCTCTACTTTATCCTATAGACTTGAAAACTGGGTCAGACCTTATCTGCTTAGCCGTTTCTCTCCTAGATGAAATCACTAAAGGAGCTACTACTGTCATTAACATCGTACTTTTCTTTGACATAGAAAGTACTCCTGGATCAGTGCTTATCCAGGGACAAGTCAAAACAGTCTCCAGGGTGTGTGGGGCCTGCAGTGATGTTGGCCTAACTCTGCTTTAAACTTCCTTGTTCTTCATGATGCATTTTTTTTCAATAATGTTCTCAAACAAACCTCTGACACCTTCACGGACAGCTGTATTTATACTTACAGTAGGTTAAATTACACACAAGTGGATACTCTTTCTTTATTATAAGTGACTTCTAAAAGCAACTGGTTGCACTGGTTTCTTAAATGAGTATCATAGTAAATTGGGCTTAATGAAAATACAGGTTATAATGAAAACCCTGTATCTTTTGCATCTGCACAATTAGGCACTACTTTGTGTTGATGTAACACATAAAATTCCAGTAAAACATATGGAAATTTGTGCTTAAATGAGACAAAATATGAAAAAACATAAGAGGTGTGACTATTTTGACAGACATCTTTGATTTCCCCTGTGCTAATCAGCATTATAAGGAAGGGCAGCAAGTTGATCTGTCTTGACATGAATTATCAGACACTGGATCCTTGGATTTCAAGTTGGATGAAAAACAAAGCATGCTTTTGGCAGTGTCGTCTCACACCAGTTAGCTATCTGGAGACTTAAACAGGTTTCAAAAGCAGAGTCTGATCATCCTCCTAACTGGCATGCATTCAAAGGAGTCAAATCTCTGAAACATTTGTTATCAAAGAGGCAATATTTGTCCAGTGTCCTCAAGGAGAGAATGGATTATATTAATACAAACAAAGCTGTTCAGAATGATTGTTGCACAGCAGCTTCCAAGACTGCAAAACTACTTATCTCCTGCTGGTCCTTGAGGTACACATTTTCGAAAGTATATTTATTCATACTGTCAGGCTCCTTCACAGTCATTTGTTCTTTTATAAAGTCATTCTGAAAACATGAAATAATTTCATGTTTTTATTTACAAACACAGATATAAGCATGTGTAGGTGTAAATAACCATCCTGGTTAGCATATAACTCAAATAACAAAACAACAACCAAAAACAAATGCCTAATTTGCTGTTGGCGAGTGCAGCTGAAGCGATGACACTGTTAACAGATACGTCTGTCATTAAAACAGCGGTGTCTCCCTCGTGTATTCCCCACACTCAAAAGAGCACAGCGATGTTCCTATTAGCAAGCCATCCTGACTGAGCATTTCAGTGACTTGTAGGATACTGTACGTGCTGCCAAACTCTTTTTGTGACCTATTTCCATAATTTAAATTTTTAAACAAAGCTTTGTGGAGCCTGTCAGATGGGTTGTGTTGGGAAGAGATCCTCCAGGAGTCATTTCCCCTACTAAACAGACACTCAGAGATGTGCACACACTCTTCCCCTGAATAACAAACAAACTAATAAAGAAACTAATGAGAAATATCTCTTCTTTTTTTGTTTTTTTCTAAAATCACATAGGAAAAATCTGTAAGCAGTAGGCAATTAACTCTTACACACATTCTCCTAATGGTTAGGAGAAAAGCTGAAATAAGAAGGCTTCTCATCCTCTTTGGGATATGAGTGCATTTGTACAATTAGACAACTTAGATATTATTATCCATTGATACATTTCTTCCAGGTTTGTTTTTGCATATGCAGCTGAAACCAGATACTTAGATACAATACACTGTATAAGAAGACACATAACCTTTTTTTTAATTCTCACTTTTTACCTGTTAAAATGTTTCCTGTTTTAGATCAGTTAGAATTACCAACATTATTTTTATTGGCTAAATGCCAGAATAATGAGAGAGAGAATTTTGTAATTTTTATTATTTCATCAAAGTTAGATGTTTAGATACATATCCTTCATATTAGGTAGGATTGCCTTTTAAACTGTAGGATATTGGTCAAACATTTTGGGTATCCTTCCATAACAGTCTCACTATAGATATGGGAATTTGGCCCATTCCTTCTGACAGAACTGTTGTTATTCATTCAGGTTTGTAGGCCATTTTGCTTACATATACAGTACCTTCTGCCTAAAAATCTTCTAGGATAAAAGGGTAGAGATAAGGGCTTTGTGATGGCCACTCCAAAATACTGCCTTTGTTGTCTTTAAGACATTTTTCACTAATCTAGCCATTTGTTCTGGGTTATTGTTCACTTGTAAGACCCATTTGTTTACAGGCTCTAATTTCTTCGCTTATGTCTTGAAATTATGCTTGACATTCTCCATTTATTGTTCTTACCTCATGATGCTATTTATTTTCTGAAGTACACCAGCCTCAGCAAAACATAGCCACACCAATAATGCTGCCACCTCCATACTTGAGATGGTTCTCTGAAGCGTGCAAGTTTCCCCCTTTTTACCCCAAATGAAATGCTGAGCATTATGGCAAAACACTTCAGTTTTAGTTTCAATTCATGTTAAGTCTTTGTCTCTGAGTGGCTATGCAAACTGTTATCTGGCTTTAGTGGCTTTTTGAGAAATGGCTTCTTCCATGCTGAGTGGCCTTTTGTGTCAGTACAGGATTTGCTTCAACATGGATCAAGATACTCTCTAACCAGCTTCGGCCAACCTCTTCAGCCATAATTCTCTTTCTGATATTTTCACCAATTTCTTTTGACTTTTCCACGAAGTCACACAGGGAAGCAGTATGTTTCAGGCGTCACCTTAAAGTACATGCACAGTTGCACCTCCACTAAACTCAAAAATTGTGCATTAATCTATCAGAAGCTTATAAACCCATGCCATAAATAACTGGATTTTCTAAATTGTTTAAAGCCATAAATCCTAGTGTGTATAAACTTCGCTTTTGAAGAAAGTCATTAAAAATGATCTCCTATTATTGTGGCATATAGCAAAAATGTATTATTTTGGTAACCCTAACTGACCAAAAACAGGAAAAGTTTAGTCTGATTCAACGTTAGGTGGTAAGAAAAAAAGCAACAACATGTTTTTGTATGGTTGATCTAAATATCTGGTTTTAACTGTATGCCTCCTTTTGGTTTTACGAGGCAAAAAATGACCTATTTTTCAACTTAAGAGTCACACAACAGCAAGCTCACCGGCCCCTCTCCCTCTCTCTCCTCCTCAGCCCCCTCATCTCCCATGTTGCCATGGATACACCCTCTCATTTCTGCAAATGAGAAGAGGCGAAAAGGAGAACGAGTGAGGGGGGGGGAAGTGAGGACAGGAAAACGACTGGGCAGAGATGATGTGAGCAGAGAGGAGTAAAGATGGAGGCAACAAAAACTGAAAAAAAGCAGATAGAGTCGAAGACGGCAAACAAATACAAGAATACTCTTCTGTGTTTTCCATTATCCCCAACAAATCCCCACAGTCAGTTTTATTATCCGGTGTCAAAACATTTACCCGTCGCAGAGTGGGATGGCGTTGGAGTCAAATTCGCTGTGGGAGTTATTTTTAGATATGTTTTGATCCGACATATTTACCTCCAGCTTGCATTCGTCCTTCTTATACCAATAAGGGAGTGAGAAAAGTAATTCAATTTTTTAAACTCGGTTATGCTACAAACAGCCTCAGAAGGCTGAGAATAACACTGACTGTCCCCTAAAGCTAAAGCAATATTAACTGTTTTGTGCAAATACACAGAAATTCAACTACTTGACTCTTGATAAGTTTCTTTAAAGCGCCGCGTTTCCAACTTTTTACTCCTCTGGGAACCTGCAACAGGATGCATCACCATTAAAAAAATGCACCTGATGGGAAATCTCACACTCACATGTAGGCTCCTTTTTGCCATAAATGTTACATAGAAAGCTTGTCAGAGAAAGTGTAATGAGCCTTGGCTTCTAAACCAAAACTAGAGCAAAGTGCTGTGTGTACAACATGTTCATGTACATATCTACACCAGCCGGGGTAAGGAACCCAGCTGCTGCGTTGCTGGAGCCTTTAAACTTTGATAAGGCAGACTAGGCAGTCATAAGAGAATAGATTTCTTGGTTAAACATTTATCCAGTAACAAACAAGGCTGCTCATGCTGAGGATTATGAATAATTAGTCAAAGATTACGCAAGAACAATAACTAAATAATAATAATGTTGGTGAAAGATTTTTTTTTTCCTGTGAAAATGGAGTAAAATGTAAAACACATGAGAATTGTATTTTTATCTGTAAGTTAATTTTCAAACATTTTGTTTTATTTACTAGGCGCAAAAGAGCGCCTTCAATTAAAAAAAGTTGACATACACATTCCTAAAGTAATCATGCCCCTTGAACTCTTCCACATTTTGTCATATTATAATCACACACTTCAATCTGTTTCATTGGAATTTTATGTGATAAAATCCCAATGTGGTAACGCAAAGTAGCACATAATCACAAAGCAGAAAAGTGTGGTTGGTATTGCATATCTGATAACTGGCTCGGATGAGCCCCCTGTCCCTGCTGAAGCATGATGCTGCTCCCATCATGCTTTACCATGGGGATAGTGTGCTCAGGGTTGAATATAGCTTTTTGCATCACCGGAAAGTTCAGTTTTGGTCTCATCTGAGCAGAACCCATTCTTTCATATGTTTACTGTGTCCCGTAAATGGCTTTTGGAAAACTACTAATAAGGCCAATTATGACTTTATTTAGCAATTGCCTTCTTTTTTCCATCCTTTTGTAAAGGTCAGATTTTATAAATTTGGAAGTAGTTGTCCTGTCTCCAAAACCTCTGCAGCTAATCCACAGTTAGCTTGTGCTATTGAGGTGTTTAATTAAATATTAGGTTGACTCTATTTATTTAAGGTCATTTCAGAAGGTAAGGTAAGGTAAGTTTATTTATATAGCGCCTTTTAGCAATGAGACACTCAAAGCGATGTACATACAATTACAAAGCAAATAAACACAGATACAGACACAGAAAAACTAATCAAATGGTAAAATCAAACAACAGAGGTAATTTAAAAAAGTAAAATAAAATAAAATAAAGAGAATAGAATGATGGACAAGAAAATGAAAGGAAAATTGGACTGAAAACACAACTAATCATGCCTAAATGGCACAGTCAAAGGCCACTCTAAACAAATAAGTTTTTAATCTTGATTTAAAGCAACTTAGGGTTTCGGCGCTTTTACAGTTTTCTGGCAGCTTATTCCAGATTAGTGGAGCATAAGAACTAAAAGCTGCTTCTCCATGTTTGGTTCTGGTTCTGGGTATGCAGAGTAGATTTGAGCCAGAAGACCTGAGAGGTCTGGGTGGTTTATACACTGACAACAAGTCTGTAATATACAGGTCCTTCTCAAAATATTAGCATATTGTGATAAAGTTCATTATTTTCCATAATGTCATGATGAAAATTTAACATTCATATATTTTAGATTCATTGCACAGTAACTGAAATATTTCAGGTCTTTTATTGTCTTAATACGGATGATTGTGGCATACAGCTCATGAAAACCCCAAATTCCTATCTCACAAAATTAGCATATTTCATCCGACCAATAAAAGAAAAGTGTTTTTAATACAAAAAACGTCAACCTTCAAATAATCATGTACAGTTATGCACTCAATACTTGGTCGGGAATCCTTGCAGAAATGACTGTTTCAATGCGGCGTGGCATGGAGGCAATCAGCCTGTGGCACAGCAGAGGTCTTATGGAGGCCCAGGATGCTTCGATAGCGGCCTTTAGCTCATCCAGAGTGTTGGGTCTCTCAACGTTCTCTTCACAATATCCCACAGATTCTCTATGGGGTTCAGGTCAGGAGAGTTGGCAGGCCAATTGAGCACAGTGATACCATGGTCAGTAAACCATTTACCAGTGGTTTTGGCACTGTGAGCAGGTGCCAGGTCGTGCTGAAAAATGGAATCTTCATCTCCATAAAGCTTTTCAGCAGATGGAAGTGCTCCAAAATCTCCTGATAGCTAGCTGCATTGACCCTGCCCTTGATAAAACACAGTGGACCAACACCAGCAGCTGTCACGGCACCCCAGACAATCACTGACTGTGGGTACTTGACACTGGACGTCTGGCATTTCCTTCTCCCCAGTCTTCCTCCAGACTCTGGCAACTTGATTTCCGAATGACATGCAGAATTTGCTTTCATCCGAAAAAAGTACTTTGGACCACTGAGCAACAGTCCAGTGCTCCTTCTCTGTAGCCCAGGTCAAGCGCTTCTGCCGCTGTTTCTGGTTCAAAAGTGGCTTGACCTGGGGAATGCGGCACCTGTAGCCCATTTCCTGCACACGCCTGTGCACGGTGGCTCTGGATGTTTCTACTCCAGACTCAGTCCACTGCTTCCGCAGGTCCCCCAAGGTCTGGAATCGACCCTTCTCCACAATCTTCCTCAGGGTCCGGTCACCTTTTCTCGTTGTGCAGCGTTTTCTGCCACACTTTTTCCTTCCCACAGACTTCCCACTGAGGTGCCTTGATACAGCACTCTGGGAACAGCCTATTCGTTCAGAAATTTCTTTCTGTGTCTTACCCTCTTGCTTGAGGGTGTCAATAGTGGCCTTCTGGACAGCAGTCAGGTCGGCAGTCTTACCCATGATTGGGGTTTTGAGTGATGAACCAGGCTGGGAGTTTTAAAGGCCTCAGGAATCATTTGCAGGTGTTTAGAGTTAACTCGTTGATTCAGATGATTAGGTTCATAGCTCGTTTAGAGACCCTTTTAATGATATGCTAATTTTGTGAAATAGGAATTTTGGGTTTTCATGAGCTGTATGCCAAAATCATCCGTATTAAGACAATAAAAGACCCGAAATATTTCAGTTAGTGTGCAATGAATCTAAAATATATGAATGTTAAATTTTCATCATGACGTTATGGAAAATAATGAACTTTATCACAATATGCTAATATTTTGAGAAGGACCTGTATTTTGGTGCTAAGCCATTCAGTGATTTATAGACTAACAGAAGTATTTTAAAGTCTATTCTCTGAGCTACAGGGAGCCAGTGTAGGGACTTTAGAACCGGGGTGATGTGCTCCACTTTCTTAGTTCTAGTGAGGATGCAGGCAGCAGCGTTCTGGATCAACTGCAGCTGTCTGATCGACTTTTTAGGCAGACCTGTGAAGACACCGTTGCAGTAAACAATTCTACTAAAGATGAATGCATGAATTAGTTTTTCAAGGTCCTGCTGAGACATTAGTCCTTTAATCCTGGAGATGTTCTTTAGGTGATAGAAGGCCGACCTTGTTATTGTCTTTACGTGTCTCTGTTATGATTTGGGGTTGTTTGGTTTTTGTTTTCGGGTTTTTTCTTATGTTTTTCACAGTTAAGGTTTTGACTCATTCTTTTGTTTATTATTATTTATTATTATTATTCTTAGATTTTGAATCATGCTTCTGTTATTTTTCTGGTCATGTTTTAGTCTTGTTCATGTTTTGTCAAGTTTGGTTTTGTTTGTATATTGGAGTCTCTGTTTTTGCCGCAGCCACATTTTGTTCTGTCTGTCAATTAAGTTTATTTGGTTCACCTGCTCAAAGTTAATCTGTCTCCTTGCTCCACCTGGTTTTCACTCCATATATACACACCTGTTCAGTTAGTCATCGCAGAAACATTTCTTAAAAAAGTCTTGTTTTTGATCATGCCATTCCTGTCTCGCCTGCCCGTTAGATGTTTTGTTCCTGCCTCCTGCTGTGAGTGAGTTTTTGTTATTAAACCTTTTTACTTACCGACATGCTGCCTTCTAGTCTGCATTCTGGGGTCCTATATCTCGCAAGCCGTAACATTCTCTGAATGTTCAGGTCTGAGTCCATCACTACACCCAGGTTTCGAGCCTGACTGGTGGTTTCTAGCTGTATTAACGGAAGCTGTGTGCTAACTTTTAAACGCTCTTCCTTTGGTCCAAAGATTATTACTTCAGTTTTGTTTTGATTCAGCTGAAGAACATTTAGGGCCATCCATGCATTGATTTCTTCTAAGCATTTACCCAGCGCTTGAATGGGTTCATGGTCACCTGGTGACATCGTAACATATAGCTGTGTGTCGTCTGCATAGTTATGATAACTTACGTTAATGTTTATTAAAATCTGAGTTAGGGGGAACATGTAGATATTAAATAGGAGGGGCCCTGAGATGGACCCTTTGGGAACGCCACATGTGATGTTTGTGGTCTTTGATGTAAAGTTACCTACTGACACAAAAAAGTCCCTGTCCTTCAAGTAGGATTTATACCAGTTGAGTGCGGTACCAGAAAGGCCGACCCAGTTTTCCAGGCGCTCTAATAAAATGAAGTTATCAAAAGTGTTGAATGCTGCACTAAGGTCCAATAATACCAGCACTGTGGTTGTTCCACAGTGTGCATTTATATGGATGTCATTGAACACCTTGACAAGAGCCGTCTCTGTACTGTGCTGGGCACGGAAGCCTGACTGGAAGACATCGAAGCGGTTGGTCGTTGTTAGGAAGTTGTTTAACTGCTGAAACACAGCTTTTTCAATAATCTTACTGATGAAGGGGAGGTTTGATATAGGCCTGTAGTTCTGTAGTAGCAGCTTGTCCAAGTTGCTCTTTTTCAATAGAGGTTTGATAATTGCTGTTTTTAGGGCGTGGGGGAAAACACCTGACAAAAGGGACGCGTTTATTATTTGTGTTAAATCAGATGTTATTACAGGCAAAGCTTTCTTAAGGAAAGCTGTGGGTAAAAGATCGAGACAGCAGGAAGAAGAGCTTAGTTGCTGTACGATTTCTTCTAAGATTTTGCAGTTTATTTGGTGAAATTGGGAAATTTTGTCAAAATCGGTTCTAGTTGGAGACAACTTTGGTACTGGAGTTGATGTGGATGTGCTGACTGCCCCTCTGATCTTTTGGGTTTTTTCAGTAAAGAATTTAGCAAATTCATTGCAGGCCCTGGTAGAGTGGAGTTCAGATGCTACAGTTACAGGAGGGTTTGTTAACCTTTCGACCGCAAATGATGCACGAGCATTGTTAATGTTTTTGCTGATGATCTCAGAAAAGAAAGATTCCCTTGCATTTTTCAGTTGTAGGTTATATCTGTATAGTCTCTCTTTATAGATAATAAAGTGAACTTGGAGTCCAGTCTTTCTCCACCTGCGTTCAGCTTTTCGACACTCCTTTTTTCACTTCTGACTGGTGGAGCAATTCTCCATGGAGACATTTTCTTCCCAGAAACGACTTTCACTTTAATTGAAGCAATTGAATCAATGATGTCTGACATTTTAGAATGAAAGTTATCTACGAGCTCATCTACAGTGTTACAGGGCAAAGTGGAGGTAGAAGAGTAAATCTGGTTAAAGGTTTCAGCAGCACTGTCCTTACAGATGCGTTTTCTTATCATGTTTCTTTGGCAAACTGAGTCATTGCAGATGATGTAACATCAGTTACAGACACATTGGACATTTTTAGACCCTTAGTGATGATCAAGTCCAAAATATGTCCCTGTTTGTGCGTTTGCTGTTTAACATGTTGAGTCAAACCAAACTTTCTAAGAGTGTCACATAGATCTATTTTACTTCTGTCTTCAGGATTGTCCATGTGAATGTTGAAGTCTCCCACAATAATTAAACAGTCATAATAAACACAAATCACAGATACAAGTTCATTAAAATCACTGATAAAGTTTGTTTTGGACTTAGGAGGTCTGTAAATATTCAAGAACATGGTTTGGACCGGGCTCTTTACCCAGAGAGCCAAATATTCAAAAGAGTCAAATTTGCCCAGAAATACTTTTTTACACTCTAATAAATCTTAAAAAAAAAGTGGCCACCCCTCCACCTTTTCTTTGCTGTCTGCTCTCACAAAGAAAATTGTAGTTCGGAGGCGTCGCCTCTATCAGAATGGGAGCTTCATTAAATTCATGTAACCATGTTTCTGTTAAATACATCGAGATCGTGGTCAGTAATGAAGTCATTAATTAAAACTGATTTTCCTGACAGAGATCTAATGTTCAGTAAAGCCAGTTTATATGACTTAGTTGTTGATATTAACTGTATGTGGTTGTACCTGACAGTTTAGGGCTTTTGTTGATTGTTTATTACTGTCTCTTATCCTTTTGGCTTTGTTCTTTCTGTCATGTATAAGCACAGAGATTTTACAACTATCTCCTATTAGGGGCCCAGGTTTTTCCTGGACATGCTCATTTCTGATAGAGTTACCACTGGGGCCCAGACTGTATCACAGAGAAGTGATTTGAAGGTCCTGATTAGGAGGAGATAGATTAGGAGGTGGTGGAGGTCTGCGGCATTTGGAAGATGTTGGTTTAGTAGCAGGGCTTCGGCCACGGGGGATGTTGAATGGAGAAGATGTCAGAGCCATTTGGGTCCCGATTTTAAGAGCTCCTTTCATGTTATCAGAATCCAGTAAAGCAAAAAGCGGGCTCAGTGGGGAGATGGGAGAGTTCTGTGCGGTCTGGGTCAGGGTCTGGGTTGAGGGGGGTTTACCGGGGGTGTCGGTCTGGGTCTGGGTTGGGGGGATGGGGGTATAATGGGGGTTCCACTTGTCCTGTGGATTTCGATGGGGAGACGTTTTGTGATGACCTCTCTTTCTCAGCCAACTGGCTGATTGTTTCTGCTGGAGCTGTTGGAGGCAGCGTTATCATTGTTGTTGATACTCCATGTTCTCTGCTGAAGGTCGAAGCTGCTGGCAGATTATTTACTGAATAGAAGAAATTAGATGTGAGACGTCTGGCCCCTGGCTTGTTCAAACAGAAACCATCTTGCTTGAAAAGGTGTCGTTTTTCCCAAAAAATATTAAAGTTGTCGATGAAGTTCACAGGTGTGGTGGCACATGTTTTTTTCAACCACTTATTAATCATCAGAAGTCTCAAAAAAATCTCATCTCCACAGAAAATTGGTGCAAAGGGTCTACTGAGAAATACCTTGATATTGAGACCTCCAACAATATTCAGAAGACGAGTGAAATCCTCCTTCAGTCTTTCTGATTTTTTCTTAGCCACGTCATCCATGGCTCCACAGTGTATAATAAGGTTTTCTAGAGACGGGCGTTTTCGGTGATTGCAAGAATATTCTCTGAGATATCAGAGACCACGTTACTGGTACCAATCATAACTTCTGTGTTTTTCTTGTTGCAGAAGTTTTTAATCCCATCCACAGCTGTGTTGCCCACTATTAGGGTTCTTGGTCCGGTGGGGCGCTTTTTCTCTGGCAATTTAGGAGAAGACTGTTTAGAATGAAGGTTGTTCTCAAACCTTTTATTGTTCTCAGAAGATGGATCATTTTCCTTGTTTTCATTCTGTAGTGGAGCAAATCTGTTTTGGAGGGGAATTACATTATTTCCAGCTGTCTCACTCCTATCAGTTGTTGTGACAGCATCTCGCTGTCGAAGTCTCCTATTCCCAGGGGAAACGGGGGCATTTCTCCTTAATTCTGGCCATTCTAATTGATTTAATTGCTGAGATCTTCCAGTGAGTTGTCCACCTTGATTTTTTGGGCATGCCCCTAAAACATGCCAGGGGGGACTGCCGGTAGGTTTATTCTAAGTGTTCTGATTGCCGGCTGAGTTGTTGAGCTGGCTGTCACTGTTTGGGATCACAGGCAGAGTTGAATCATCGTTGTACCCCATATTCACCTCCACATTCACTTCTAGTCGGCGGATTTTCATCTCCAAAACAGCCAATTTCTGTAAACGTTTGTCGAAGTCCTCTGTGGTGAAGGGAGGCATTTTGTGCTGATTAGCTGCTGTCAACTTGTCCTGCTTTCGAGTTCGATTATAAAAACATCAAAGTCCTTTAAAAAATAAAAATAATAATAATAATCCTTGGGAGTCGCTGGTAAGAAGTTGTTTTAGTCCAATATTTCCGTAATTTTGGCTAAGAGATAAAAACTTAGGAGTAAAAGAATGCAAGCAAGCAGGGAGCTTAGGAGAAAATCGTCTGAGCAGGCAGAGAGGCGGAAGTGGAAAAAAGAAGGTAATAGGTTGCTTAGAATTTTACTTAAGAGTGTAAGAGTAAGTGTAAGAGTAAATTTCCATTTTCCTTCCTCTTCACAGTTATCTACTTCTTTGTGTTGCTTTCTCACATAAAATCCAAATAAAATACATTGAAGTTCAAGGTTATATTGTGAAAAATTCAAGAGATATGACTACTTTTAATATGCATTGTAAATGCATTGGACTCTTATTCACAAGGTGTCATTTTTGTTCTCTCTTCTGCCCAAAGGTGTGATTCAGCTAGCAGAAGGGTTGGCACACTCCTCAGTAGGACCTCTCTTGCTAACATTACTGCCAGAAAAGGATGGACCGAGGTCCCGTGCACCCGACTGGACAAGGGGACAACATTCCTGCCACATTCCCTGCGTGCTCGTTCTGTGCCTATCATCCCATCACTCCAAGCATGTGACCCTGAGGCCGAACCTGCTCACACAAATAAGCGGAACCAACCAGGGCTCCTAAAGTGGCACCCGGCGCTGTCAGGGGAGCTGGCAAAGCCCACCAGCAATTCTCCCCCTCCGCTTGGGAATGTCTTGTTGGAGACAGACATTTCAGCCTGCAGCAATATCCTCCCTGCCGCCACACGTGCTCTGCTGGGATCTGAGAAGAATCTTGCAAAGGCATCCTGCTCTGCTGAGTTCACAGCAGAAATTGTGCAAGATTTGAAGCAGAAAAGCCTTTCTAGCCTACAGAAAATGTCTGGATCTCACAGTAAGGGCCATCACGATAGCACAAACACTCTTGAGGCTGAGGTGGAGACTGTACCGGAGTCAGAGGGAAAAGGTATTAAATATTTAGCAGGAGCTGTGCACACGGGAAGTGAAACCAGAGGTGTGAAGGTAGTGGGCCAAAGAGAAGTCCCGGGAAAGTGCCAAGGTCAGACATCTCTCCCAAACAGAAGGGCAAGCAGCTTTCTGGCCACCAATGGAACCAGCTGCAGAGGAACTGGAAACACTTATGCCAAGCCCTCTCCGAGCTGATTGGATTAACGTTCTAAAGCTTCAAAGACACCATTTCTAATAACTGGATACCTTTGCTTGTGGCTCGGGATGGGTAGACTGTGGGACCATCTGTGTGGCCACATGGACCAGCAACAGATGGTGATAAATTCTGATGGAAGATTAACAGAGTGAATTGTTGTTGAGATTAAACAAATGAAGAAAAACTTGACATAAAAGACATGAAACCACAAGGAGACAAACAAACACACATTGTGAATAAATGTGACTCAATAAGAAAAACTAAAGCGGGACTCGAGTGGAAGCTTGATTTAAACAGTGTTATGAAAAAAAAATCACTATTTAAAAGAGCTTCTACTTAGAAACCAAAATAGTGTGTCATCTCTATGTTGTTTCTCTATTGTAAAGAAATGAAATTATATATGTCATATAATATATGTCATATAGGCGTATATATATTTGACATACAATTGTGACAAAATAAAGAATAAGATAACAGTGTTAACTAAGAGCTTTTTTCATCTATTTCATTATTTGGTAATTTCATTATTTATATAAGGTATTAGATAAATATACCCTTACAGAAAAAACATGATTTTACATGTGATTGCATGTAAAAACATGTGATACACAGTTGTACTCCTATGGTTTTCACGATTACATTAGCATCACACGAAATTCATGAGCTTCGCACAGGCTTTCAAAAACATTTTAGAAGTAATCCAATGGGTTTTACATAGGCTTCACGTGTAATGTATGGGTTTCACATGTACTTCCATGCCTATCACATGTAGATGATATGCAGTGGTTTTACATTGTTGTCACATATTAATTATCGGTTTCACATGGACATAACAAATAACATGAGTTTCACATGGCCTTAGATTTTATATGGGCATCACAAGTATTTCCCATAAGCATGTAATGTAATTTAGTCTTACATGGGCTTCAGATTCAGTGTATGGGTTTCACACGGGCTTCACATTTAGTTTTTGGGTATCACATGTAATTTATGTGTTCCCCCTGAGCATTTTGTGTAATTCATGAGTGTCACATGCATTTCACTTGTAATCCTATTGGTTTTGCATTGGCATTGCATTTAAATTATGGGTGTTAAATCAGCACCACACATAAGTTAAGGTTTCTAATGGGCTTCAAATTCAAGTTGTAGGTTTCACATGAGCATTAAATGATGTTTAAAAGTAGTCTCATATGCGCCACATGAATGCCACCTGAGGTTTATGTGTTTTAAATAGACTTCAAATGCACATCACAAGTAGCCCCACTATTTTTTACTGGGGTGCTACATCAAATTTATTAGTTTACAAGGGCTTTACATGTAATTTATGCATTTCACATGTGATTCATGGTTTTTTATGTGAGTATTTCATATAATTTGGGTTTAACATGGGCTTTACATACATATCACACGTAATTTATAGGTTTTGCATGATTTTTCACATGGGCATATGTAATGCCTGTGTTATATGGAGATAGCGTGGGTTTAACATAAGCAACACATGCGCTAAATTGTAGTTAATGACATTCACATGTTCTCACATGTAATCTTCCATATGTGTAGTTCATGTATATTTTTCTGTAAGGGTTTACAAACTGTTTCTTTACATTATACTTCTAAATAACCAGACTTAGTAAACTGATCTGGATCAAGAAAGTTCTCCGACCTTCCTAAAGATCTTTGTAATCCAGTGATACAGCTTCAGCGACTTTTTAATACAGTGACTATCACAATCTACAGCAGATGTACAGACTGTGAAAATCGTTCCTTAAAGAAATAGAAAAATGACCAGGAAACATGTAAGACAAGAGGTGAGAGACACATTATCCTTCATTGTTGCATGCCAAGTTGCAGCGAAAAGCTCTGTGGGAATCAGTATGTTGGTCTCTAACTCTTGTGGTGTGTCAAGCAGTTATATTTGGAATAGATTTAACAGGCTGATAAAAACAATCATTTTAAATTTCTTAAGAATTCTGTTATGATTTTTTCACACCGTGTCTTTTCTGGAATTAAGATTACGTCTTATGCCTCAGAAAGTATTAAATGCAAATATCTTAAAACAAACAATAGGGAAACACTCTTCAAGAGTACTTTAAAATGTTACAGCTCAATATGGCTTTTTAGAAGCAAAATATGAAGAAATGAAGGCTAACACAGGGTTTTGCACAGTGTTTTTACTACCAAGGTTGCTAATCGAACAGAAAACTTTCATTTTTGCAGAAACTGTTTTAACAACTGTAATATTAATAACATAGCCTGATATATTCATACACTCAACATATAAACTGAGCAAAAAAGCGGTTAAAGGCTAAGTAACTGAATTATTATGCATGGTGTAAGTTCTCACTGATTAGAAAATGAAACATTTTGTTCATGTTTCCAATAGAGAAAGCTTTCAGTATATCCCTAATCTCCAAATGGAAAAGAAGTCCTTGTTCACCGTGCTGAAGCCCAACAATAGCCATGAAGCTTGTGGATTGCAATGAAGCATAGCAGCAAACAAGCTGGTTGCAATTCTTTATTCATGGCTTATTTGTGTTATGTTCAATGTATTTCATTTCCCTCACTTTCAGGTTCACAGTGACTGCTGGCAAGGTGGGTCTTAGAGGATTTACAATTGGGTATTACTGTGATTTCTTCATAACTTCTCTGCTGAATAAAACTGTCTTAAGTCTGTAAGAAGGTTTTGTAGAGATTAAAATGAACTTCATTGATCCCTGAGGGGAAATGCAGCCAAGGCAGCTGCAAAACTCAGATACAATTTCCATAAATATAAAATATTTTTTGTATATTAAATTCAACAATTTTAACTGCTGGTTAGAATTCAAAATAATTTCTAGGACTTTTAAAAATATTTACAGATCTGAATACCTGTGATCACAAAAGGCAAGTTTGAAAAAGGTGCTGAGTGAAATGTTAATGTGGAATTGACAATATTACCGTATTTTCCGCACTATAAGGCGCACCGGATTATAAGGCGCACCTTCAATGAATGGCCTATTTTAGAACTTTTTTCATATATAGGGCGCACCGGATTATAAGGCGCATAGAATAGAAGCTACTGCAGTCAAACGTTTGACTGGGGTTGCGTTATGCATCCACTAGATGGAGCTGTGCTAAAGAGAATGTCAACAAAACAGTCAGATAAGTCAGTCAGTCAAACTTTATTAATACACTACAAAGCAGCGTTCTGATAACTTCATTCACTCTCATGGTAAGGTCTCCTCTACATAGAATTCTATTGAATAGAGCCAACCGCACGTTAGGAATGCATTGGAGTCTATGAAGTTGAAGTTGAAATCAAACGTTAGTTAAAACGTGAAAGGGAACTTTTCTTTGATTCAGTAAACACGTAAAAGTAACAGTTTGATGAACTAAATCAAACGTTAGTACTGTTAACCTTTCCTGTTTCTGTCCCCTGACCGTAGTCTGATGACACAGGGGAGACGCTTTCTCCAGGGCCGAAGTTACTAGTTTCCTCGGGGTTAACTCCCTCACTCATACGTTGCTGAGTTGAGCATGAAGAAACAGCATCAAAACACTGAGTTGTTGACGAGATTCGGGGTTCTTTTTAATGACTTTGCAGCACGTAAAAACACAGGGCTTACAGACTCATACACCGCTGCTCCGGTCGCCGTCTCTACCCACCCCACACACACAATAATACCGACGTCACTCCTTCACTCTTGATTCTCAGCTACGGCAGCACACAGCGCCACCTCTGTCCGGAGGAGTAATGTCAACATCTTCCATACACACACACGAAACATACACCCCACACACTGAGCTTCTAATCCCATATAGTTCAGGCAATTCCTGCAACAGTACATTCAAACGTTATACACACACAAGTGGTGTTGGACTAGGAGTAAGCACAGTACAGGTGTTTACCGCTATTACTTCGGCGACACCCCTGACTACGGTAGCCGTAATGCTGCAAGTGGTGCGGCTTTGTAGTTTACCAGTCGTACTGAAACATTTTGACAGAGCGCCGTGTACAACCAGTATGGATCAACCAATTAACCAATTGATCCATATATAAGGTGCTCCGGATTACAAGGCGCACTGTAATTTTTTGAAAAAATTAAAGGTATAGTGCGGAAAATACTGTAACTAGTACACACCATTATTAAATAAAAAATATAAGGCAGTTATTTAAAACAAATATTTTGCCCCTAGAGATTTCCTATGATTTTAGACAAAAATAACTCAGAAATACAAACACAATTTTAAAATGCTGATTTATTGAATTTATTAAAAACATCTGTCCTTACCAAACAGGCCCCATGTGAAAAGTAATTGTCCCCTTGTTAAATCACCAAGTAACTTCAATTAAACACATTTTGTGGAAAACTAGCTTCAGTTTCACTAGCCACACTGAGACCTGAATACTACAAGACCTATGGAATCAAGAAACAAATTATATAGCACATGTATGACAACATGAAGCAGGCTCAAAGATCTTGAAAAACAACACATCATGCCCTTTTATTACATGCATTTAAGGTATGCTGGCTGAATAGCAGAATATTTTTACAGTAGGTTTAGGAAAGTTTTTGAACATATATGTTCTATCCTTTAGATCTTGAGCATGATATTCTTTTAAAAATCTCGTACTCGTACTTGTCGTCTTCCGCTTATCCGGGACCGGGTCGCGGGGGCAGCAGACTCAGCAGAGACGCCCAGACGTCCCTCTCTCCAGACACCTCCTCCAGCTCCTCCAGGGGGAGCCCAAGGCGTTCCCAGGCCAGCCGAGAGACATAGTCCCTCCAGCGTGTCCTGGGCCGTCCCCTGGGCCTCCTCCTGGTGGGACGTGCCTGGAACAATTCCCGGGGAAGGCGCCCAGGAGGCATCCGGTATAGATGCCCGAGCCACCTCAACTGGGTCCTCTCGATGTGGAGGAGCAGCGGCTCTACTCCGAGCCCCTCCCGGATGGCCGAGCTCCTCACACTATCTCTAAAGGAGTGCCCGGCCACCCTACGGAGGAAGCTCATTTCAGCCGCTTGTATCCGTGATCTCGTTCTTTCGGTCATGACCCAAAGTTCATGGCCATAGGTGAGGGTAGGAACGTAGACCGACCAGTAAATTGAGAGCTTTGCTTTTCGGCTCAGCTCTCTCTTCACCACAACGGACTGGCACAGTGCCCCCATTACTGTGGCAGCCGCACCGATCCGTCTGTCGATCTCCCGCTCTATTCTTCCCTCACTCGTGAACAAGACCCAGAGATACTTAAACTCCTCCACTAGAGGACAAGCCACCCTTTTCCGGTCGAGTACCATGGCCTCGGACTTGGAGGAGCTGATCCTCATCCCAGCCGCTTCACAGTCGGCTGCGAACCACCACAACGCATGCTGTATGTCTTGGCTAGAGGGGGCCAGCAGGACCACGTCATCCGCAAAAAGAAGAGACGAAATCCACTGGTTCCCAAACCAGACCCCCCCCCGGCCCTTGGCTGCGTCTAGAAATCCTGTCCATAAAAGTTATGAACAAAGGGCAGCCCTGCCGGAGTCCAACATGCACCGGGAACAGGTCCGACTTAGTGCCGGCAATGCGGACCAAACTCCTGCTCCGCTCATACAGGGACCGGGTGGCCCCTAATAAAGGGCCCCCGATTCTATACTCCTGGAGCACCCCCCACAGGGCATCACGAGGGACACAGTCGAATGCCTTCTCCAGGTCCACAAAACACATGTGAACCGGTTGGGCAAACTCCCATGAACCCTCGAGCACCCTGAAGAGGGTATAGAGCTGATCCAGTGTTCCACGGCCGGGACGAAAACCACACTGCTCCTCCTGAAGCCGAGGTTTGACTATCGGTCGGACTCTCCTCTCCAATACCCTGGCGTAGGCCTTACCAGGGAGGCTGAGGAGTGTGATCCCCCTGTAGTTGGAACACACCCTCCGGTCCCCCTTCTTATGAAGGGGGACCACCACCCCAGTCTGCCAGTCCAGAGGCACTGTCCCCGACCGCCACGCAATGTTGAAGAGGCGTGTCAACCATGACAGCCATACAACATCCAGAGACTTGAGGTACTCAGGTCGGATCTCATCCACCCCCGAAGCCGTGCCACCGCGGAGCTTTTTAACCACCTCGGTGACTTCAGCCTGGGTGATGAAAGAGTCCAACCCCGAGTCACCAGCCTCTGTTTCCATCACGGAATGCGTGATGGCAGGATTGAGGAGATCCTCAAAGTACTCCTTCCACTGCCCGATAATGTCCCTAGTCAAGGTCGGCAGTCTCCCACCCCCACTATATACAGTGTTGGCGAAGCACTGCTTCCCCCTCCTGAGGCGCCGGACGGTTTGCCAGAATCGCTTCGAGGCCAACCGGTAGTCCTTCTCCATGGCCTCACCGAACTCCTCCCAGGCCCGAGTTTTTGCCTCTGCCACAGCCCGGGTGGCAGCACGCTTGGCCTCACGGTACCCGTCAGCCACCTGAGGAGTCCCACAAGCCAACCACAGCCGATAGGACTCCTTCTTCAGCTTGACAGCATCCCTTACTGCTGGTGTCCACCACCGGGTTCTGGGATTGGCGCCGCGACAGGCACCGCAGACCTTACGGCCGCAGCTACGGGCAGCAGCATCGACAATAGATGCGGAGAACATGGTCCACTCGGACTCTATGTCTCCAATATCCCCCGGGATCTGGTTGAAGCTCTCCCGGAGGTGGAAGTTGAATACATCCCTGGCCGAGGGCTCCACCAGACGTTCCCAGCAGACCCTCACTATGCACTTGGGCCTGCCAAGTCTGTCCGGCTTTCTCCTCCTCCAGCGGATCCAACTCACCACCAGGTGATGATCAGTGGACAGCTCAACAAAGTCGATCATCGACCTCCTGCCTAGGGTGTCCTGGTGCCAAGTGCACTGATGGACACCCTTATGTTTGAACATGGTGTTCGTTATGGACAATCCGTGACTAGCACAGAAGTCCAATAACAAAACACCACTCGGATTCAGATCGGGGAGGCCATTCCTCCCGATCACGCCTCTCCAGGTGTCACTGTCGTTCCCCACATGGGCGTTGAAGTCCCCCAGCAGAATAATGGAGTCCCCGGGAGGGGCACTATCCAGTACCCCCGACAGGGACGCCAAGAAGGCCGGGTACTCTGCACTACCACTCGGCCTGTAGGCTGAAATGATAGTCAGAGACCTCTCCCCAACCCGAAGGCGCAGGGATACGACCCTCTCATCCACTGGGGTAAACCCCAACACAAGACGGCTGAGGTGGGGGGCAACAAGCAAACCCACACCAGCCCGCCGCCTCTCCCCGTGGGCCACTCCAGAGTAGAAGAGAGTCCAACCCCTCTCAAGGAATTTTATTTAAGATCAATTCAGACTCGAGTAGTTTTTCATTGCTTTCTTTCCGGTTTTTGACACTGAAAAGCTGTTTGTAACCAAACAAAAGTACTTCTTTAAAAATGTTTATATGAAGAAATATGTGTCTTCATCCCTCAACTAACACTAAACTAATGCTGAACTCAGTTTGTATTGGAAAAAAACCCAAAGTTCGAATTTGCACTGCTGAAACATAAACAGGAATGCCCACCAACGTGAGAACTATGACTACTTAAAATCCAATATCGCTGCCTGATTTCTTCTGTGCTAACTACTGTTTAATCTTATTATAGGACATGCTGCTGCAGTGTTTCAGTGCATAAAATGTGGAAAAATCCATTGTTATGAACTTTTAGCAACACACTAAGCATTGCAATTAGCTTTGCAAGTAGGCAGTCTAACAGGCTTAATTAGGACATAATTAAACTTGGTGTGATGTCATTTCCTTGACCTAAGTTTTGACTTTGACTGAATCAAAACTTAAAACCAAAGCTCCAAATCCCTTTCATTCATTTTTTTTTCCAGGAAATTTACCAGTTCCTTGACATATTTACTGTAAAAGCTTCAAATTACCTGTTTGTTTTTGCTAAGTAACTATGTACATGATATTCAACAAGTAAACTATCAGCACATTCTTTCTTTAAGTACATAGTAATCAAATTCATAAAGATACAAATGGTGATACTTTAATAGAATCCTGACAGGGAAGTGTCTACACACTGAGGCACTAATGAGAGGCCATGTGGAGCTGACAGGAAGGGATCAGTCTTTAATCACAGCTCACACTGAATACTCAAAACACTGCTCAAAGCATCATTTGAAAGGATCTCAGTCTCAATATTTGCTGATAGAGTTCTCAAAAAAATAAGAAACAAGAAAGACTGAGAAAGAATGAAGGAAATCACCTGGGGGAAGCATTATTTTGTCAATATCAGAGACACATTTAAGTCCGTGCTTAACAAAAGCATTGAGTCACTACTCCTGGGTCCATTTGTGGACAACATTGGAGGATGCGGACATGTTGAAAGGGCTGCTCCTCATTGTTATCCTGAGCTGAGTGCAGCTCAGGATAACAATAAGAAGAGTCTTCTCATTACCTGAAATGAGTCAGATTTTTCCAAGGTGTGCACTCTAACTGCTCATTTAATCCTCAGTAGTGTTGACTCTTTTGTGTTTTAGAGAAATGTCACACCCAATGCTCTTTTCCAGTCTGTGAAAGAGGAATACTAATTAACCAAGGTGGCAGAGAAACAGTGTTTCAAGTTTTCTCCAGATGGCATGGAGATATGATGAGAGCAGGCCTGCATGTCGGCCTGCACTACCAGAGTGGATAACTGCTAATAGCTCCCTCACATCATGTAATATTTAACAATGTCAATGGCCAGTCTGCAGATGAAACATGCTTCGTTTTCTTTGTAAGTAGCAGCAGCTGATATTGTAAATACCACACATTCTCAGCTAAGGTCTGCAAAAATTTGCCTTTTCAGAAGGGCAGCATCGCAAAACCTGAGACTTTGTTTGTCCAGTGCCTTGAAAAAGTATTCAGACCCCATGAACGTCCCAACATTTGTTCGCAGTACAACTGAATACATCAATGTTTTATTTGGATTTTATGCGATGGACCAACACAAAGAAATGCCTAATTGTGAAGTAGAAGAAAAAGCATCTATTTTTTCAAATGTTACAAATAAAATTCTAAATGGCATACATTTATATTATACCCCAAATTACTATACCTCCTAATAAAATTCATTGCAACTAGTTGGTCTACACATAAACTCTATGTGTGGCAGAACACTAACAATGTACATAATGTTGACCACACCATCTCCATGGTGTAATATGGTGAGGGCAGCATCATGCTGTGGGGATGCTTTTTTTTTTTAAAAGGGATAAGGAAGCTGGTTGGAGTTGATGGAAAGAGGATGAATCTCAATATGGGGCAGTGGTGGAAGAAATCATGTTAGAGGCAGCAAAAGGCTGGAGACTTTGTTCATCTCCCAGCAGGACAATGACTCTTAATATTCCACTAGATCTACAAAGGAATGCTTTAGATTCTTACTTTGGTATGGTCTAGTCAAACTCCAGGCTTAAATAGAAGTAAGAATAATATTTTTTGCATGGTAGGTTAAACAATCTATCTTGATAATCAATCCATCAAACCTTTCTCCACAGGATTTCTATTGGATTTAGCTCTGAGCACTGGCATGGTCATATAAGAAGGCTGATTTTGTGTCTGGTGAACCATTTTTATGTTTATTTGGTCATATGTTTTGGGACATTATCCTGTTCAAAGACCCATTGGTGACCCATTTGCTGAGTAATAGTAGAGTCTATCAGATTTTGTTTTGTAATATTCCACTAGATCTACAAAGGAATGCTTTAGATACTTACTTTGGTATGGTCTAGTCAAACTCCAGCCTTTAATAGAAGTAAAAATACTAATTTCTGCATAGAAGAATGGACAAAAACTTTGTAGGCATGTAAAGCAGGAAGGGATTTACCCTAAGAACACTGAGTAACTGAAGTGAAAGGTGGTTCCCGAAACTATTGACGATGAATGCAGGCATCTCTTTCCATTTTTTTTATTAAAAAAAAGAATCTATAGATTTTGTTTACTGAAGTGATTTCTCTGTTCTCTCAGAGCAACTGGACTATAAAAGGCTTTTGTAAATGTAAAATTGGCTTTATGGACAATGTTAGGCAAATTAATTATTCACAACTGCCAGACGAAAGATGATGTATTCATTTTATTGACCATGCTAAAACACTTTCAATCAATAAAAAAGTGTTGTTTTTTTTTTTTTAAATCTCTTCATTAACGTTGTGTTAATTCACACTTAAGTGCTGCAGACCTGCAATCTGATGCTGATTTTGCTGGTACAGAGTTGTTCACACTAGCTGATAATCAGTTAATCAAGTGCATTTGATTTATAGCACCTGGCTGCTCTTTAGCCTTTTGATTACTAATTCCTAGGGGGCAATTTGTTGTTTACTCGCAGATGCTGCATTTGTCCTTACTCATGTGTTACACACTGCATTAGTTATTATAACTGATGGCCTATCAATCACTTTTAAGGGAAACTTTGCCTATGAATTTCTAATACGAACATATTAGCAAAATAAAAATTATGATTTTACAAAAAAAAAAAAAAGATGACTCGTTGCCTTTTTGTAGGCCATGGCTCACCAGAGTTTAAAACTGCTACTTTTCTAACTTTCTATTGCAGGTAGTTGTGCTAGTGCTAGCTTGTTTGTAAACAGTGATATGAAAAGGAAAGTCCAAGTAGGTACATTTTTAGTCATTTATTTATTTTACCCTTTAACTGTATAACTAAGAACAATGACACTTTTTTTTAGCATCACCATTTATGAAAGCAAAGTTAAGATGAACCAATGCCAATTCACTGACACGTATATGACTCAAGTGCAATTCTAAAGCAGTTTTTGTTTGAAATCTTGATGTTTACCGTTTTTAACAGCTTGGATCATTAAAACAAAGTTTTTCAAATAAAGATGAAGACTGCACTTGTAAATTAACAAGAGTCGGGTTCTTTATCTGCTGCCATTCCAGGTATGCAACAACATTATTTTTTTAAGTAGCCACTCCTACTGTTTAAGAGGACAGCTCTATGTGTATGTGATTTTTAATATGGTGTATTTAAATGTACTTATATTTCGGACAGCATTCCTACTCATGTTTTGAAGTGAATGTATATAGCAGGTACTTTCAAACTCAATTTTATAGCTGCTCACTCCTACATTTGATAGAGCTTAATTTTTTTTTTTCTTTTAGATTTTTTTAAAAGAAACTCTAATTTATATACATCTAATATACTTCCAAATCTGAGACCAATTATCAATATGAATAAGACAATTCTTTTTTTTTTCTTTGACTCATTTGCAAAGCTTCATTTCATAGATTTTTCTATCCATGCATGGTTAGAACAAACAATATACAGTGTTTAACCCAGCTAGTTTATCAGCATAGAATTACTGTGATCCAACAAAATTTAACAATAGTCCATCTGCTTCTCCTTGCCACGAGGCTACCCAGACATTGTGGGCTAGAATCAATGCACAAATATTTACAACTCAACAAAGCCCTTGAATACCTCACAGTACTGGCAAAAACAGTTTCTCTGGTTTGAAATAACAAATCAGATAGATGGATAAATGAATGTATCTTACCAATTTTTCATTTTGTTCCCAAAGAATTAACAAGGCACCACAGTTTGTTACTGCTCCCACATACTGTACATGATGGAGAAAAACAAAATGTAGGCAGCACACAGTAGGAAATGCATGATCTTAAGCATCAGACCTCCTCTGTTGATACAAGGGCAGAATCAAGTGTCAGTAAAACCAGCAGGCTTGTTTTTACGAGGCTTTGAAAATGACAGTTTACCCATTTTGAAGCACGCTCTTGTCATTAAACACACTATTAGAAGCCACATCTCATATGCCTGCTTAATGGCCGGACCCAGACATATTGATGAGGGAGAACTAATTAAAACATCCGAAGGGGGCCTGTAAAATGATTTGGATGGTCACTGCTACATCTTCAAGGAAGACAATTTTAGATTTCCTGATTGCAAAGTAGTGTTTGACTCTTTTTGAATCATTACAATCATGATGAGTCGCTATTGTTTTGATGTAACTCTACCCACCGTCAACCACCCCGTAGTAAAGATAAAATGACGAAACAGCAACTTGATTTCATATATATAAAATTTGTGACAAAAAAGCAAAATATGATTTATTCTCATATCAGAAACATGTTTTTGAAAGGTACCCTATAAGCAGCCAATAAGCACAGGAAAAACATTGGGTTGCATCTTGTATTGCTTCCAGATTTTTTAATTTAGGGATAATAATGCCACCTATACCAAAACAGTCATACAGACATATAAAGGAACGTATTTTAAGTGGTTGCGATAAAAAAAAACATGAACCCATGCACTGCAAAAACCTTAACTTAAAACGTAAATGTTTTCTTGTATTTAGCTTCATAGATAAAGTCAGTGTGACAGGTTTGAAGCATATGGGTGGGCAAGCATCATCTGTTATGTGGCACTCAGGGTCAAAATGTTTAGGTCACAAGCAGAACAGTAAGAGTGAGCCAAAATATATTTCCCTGAGGTGTGATGCAAATATTTCCACAGAGGAGGACAGATTTCTTGGCATACCTGGTATGAGTTAAAGTGTTTAAATAAATAAATGTTTGATTAATTACAATATCATAATCTCACACTGATTTACTGTATTGTTTGATTTTGTTTTATTGGAAAATTTAAGCTTTTAATTTGAGTGCATTTACTCAGTGGGTGAAAAAACATTACACGACAAGAAAGAACTGTTTTTAACAAAATTACTGCTCTCCCTGGTGTTAATGCTTTTTAGAACCCCCTATTTGCAGACAAGCCAGCATTTAGTCATTTGTAACTTTAACAAGATTGAAGGATAGAGTTAATCTTTAAACAATCTATCTTGATCATCAATCCATCAAACTTTTCTCCACAGGATTTCTATTGGATTTAGCTGTGAGCACTGGGATGGTCATGTAAGATGGCTGATTTTTGTGTCTGGTGAACCATTTCTATGTTTATTTGGTCATATGTTTTGGAACATTATCCTGTTCAAAACCCATTTGTAACCCATTTGCAGAGTAATAGAGTCTACCAGATTTTGTTGTTGGGACCCACAGCCATGGATTGCAACATGAAAACTCCAGTACAAACTTTTCTGGAACTTTCAAAATAAATTGCAATTAACCGACTTCCAGCACAACTTCAGAAGGGGAAGGGGGGTAACAGCGGACTTCCCATGATGCCGCTGCCCGTATAAAAAACCCCACCTTGCCAATGGTCCGATCTCTTCCACCCGGACTCCGTGCGAGGCTGGCAAACAGACATAACTCTTCAACTGGATCCAAGAGTGTCATACGATCACACAATCATATGCACAAGTTAAGTAGGAATGAATCACAGTTTGTGTACCCGGTATTCATTCATAAAACGGGTAATTAAGGTACAAGCGTTGCTTGACTTTCTCTCTGAGGCCTGCAGAAGCAAACTGTGTTCCAGAAAGTTCCCTGCAGAGACACTGTCTCTACGAAGCCAAGTGGAGCGGTTTCCCAGTCAACAGGACAACAGGAGCCGCATCACTGTGGCAACGTGCAGCTTGGTCGGCCCGACAGCGAGGCCCCCCCCCCCCCCCCCAACAGCTTCGGAGGTTAGCTGAAGCTAACCTTCGTTCAAAGTGGATGTTTCTTCAAACTTCGTCGCCGCCCGGACGGCTCCTCCTCAGCACAGTTCATGAGGTTAGGTTTGGGCAGAGAAAGATATTTAGGGTGAAATGATCTGAACGTTTTCATTTTATGAAGTTTGGTTTTGTTTGTGTTGAACTCAGCTATCTTAGTGCTAGCAGGCTATCTGCAGCACACGTGCTCAGTTTGTGTTCTGTGTTTGTGTGTTTTTAACGTTCAGACAAACTTTATTTAAAGGGGTGATTTTAACACAGAAGATTGATCATAACCCGTCGTCCGCGCTTACGCATTTTAACCCTTTTATTGATGGTATTTTAAAGGTGTGTGTTTGATTCTGGTGCTAAGCTATCAGCTTCTTTTGTTAGCTTTAACTGCTAACAGGTAAGAACATGTGCTTGTTGCTGAAAAATATTTACCCAGAAAGGTTGTTAGCTTTCAATCCAGTAAATAATATTTCCCTAACATTATTTTACTAAATTTGATAATTTTAAGTAAACACCATTAAGCCCCATTTCTCCAGAAAGATTTGGCTCTTTTCCAAAATATTTCCTTAAATATTTTACCACTTCCTTAATAATATTTGTTTAAATATTATTTTAATAAACAAAGGCAGCTATTGTGACACCGTTGAGAATTAGTCATCCAGAAGGTTGGTTTTATTCAGCAGATCATTCTTTAAAACATTATTTTGTTAAAATAACATTTTATCTGATCTTGCATTGTGAATGGTTGTCTGAACATTTGCTGATTATTGCCTAAGTTGGTTCCCAGACTAACTTAACTTCACTTCCACATTCTTCAAGATAATCCTTGGTTCTCAAGTATAAATAACATTGCATGGTAATGTTGCATCACTCTTTTGGTCATGATTTTCAATCATTTTCAATAATTTGTTTTATATGGTACATAGCCCATTATTCTTCCTTATTCTTTAATTCTGCTTGGTAGTTTAGTTGGATTGTTTTAGCATAGTAAAGAGTTTGTTGATTGAAATATGTTTGACTTTGAGTTGACTTATTTTTGTTAATAAATTCTTGTATTTTAAGAAATTGTGTGAATTCATTCCATATATGTGCAGTTTATGCTGTTCAATAATGTCAGAGCTCGTCTCACACCTTTCTATTTTGTCCTAATACCATCGCCTTACTGGGCTGGTATTCACAGGACAACCCTTAACAGACCGAAATATTATTTGATAAAATATTAAAGTATTAATATTAAATATTAAATAATATTTTTAGATTCATAGTCACAACATTGTTTATAAATATGCATAGTATTTCTATAAATTTTTTCCTTTAAAAAATGAAACCTGGGAATATTATTGTTTGCCTATACCCAACATTCATTGGAAAAAAATAATGTGTTGTTCTATTGTGATAAATTTTTCATATTGTGCCTCCAGATGTGTTCATCTTAGGTTTTGAGCTGTATTTTAGGACCTCTGTCCAACAGTCTTGTTTTCATCTTTAGTCTTATGAATAGATTGTCCTAACTGTGGAATATTCCCAAGTTTAAGACTGTAAAACAAAATCAGTGTTCTTTTCATGAAACGCTCCATCTTTTCATTCCAACAACTGGCTTTTCAAATTTCATTGGATTACTGCACATTTCCTTAAAATGCCATAAGTGTGATTATCAGAAACTCTTTGAAAATCAGTTTTAAGGTAAGGTGAAGCTGTCATCAAAACTTTTTCACGAGTTTTGTTTGTGGAGGTACTCTGGTGCAGGAGAAGATTACATTTCAGAGGTTGATTAACCCCCTGTGGGCATGTTGTAGTTTTATCGTTCACCTTTCTAGAAAGTCTATAAGCCATTATCTGTAAGGTTTTTGTGGCATTCTGTGACCACTGTTTTAGCCTTGTGTTGACTTTCGCTTCTACCACCTCAGGTAAACCTTAACCTGAGAAGACTTTGCTACCTGCTCATGCTTCTTTCCTGCTTTATGGTGGCTAACTATTTTAATTTTCAAAATATCAGGCAGCTGCCTAGAGGAGCCAGTGATTGGTGATTGTTTGGATGAGGTCTGAGGATTCAGAATTAATAAAGGATTCAAATTTGCATCACCTGGCATTTCCTTACTAATTAACACCTGACACCTTAGTAAATGTTATCTCAGACCCCTTCTACGCTACTCTGTATATATTCTTTTTTTAAATTGATATTTCTTTTCAGTTGTTGAAATAAACTATGTCTACAAACACATCCCAACTAAGCCATGCCAGCAGGCAGCAATATTGTCATCATCAAAGTTCAAAGGAAGGCCATCCTGAGGTTGGCCAAAGAAACTTTCTTTGAGACTGTTTAGAGGCATTAAATACATTTGACTTACGAGAGGAGACACATTACTAGGTTCACAAGAACCAGATGACGATTTTTGGGTAAAGTAAGAATCCATCTATCTTTAGCAGAAATAGAATCAAACTGAAAAAAATGACTTGTTAGAGCACATTCCTCTTTGCTTCAAGAAGAAACTACTCAAAAGAAAAGTGCAATGGAGAATATCTCAAAAACTCTCAGGATAAACGGAAGTGAGCAACTTATGTACAGTGACAGAAGGAAAGTATTCAAAAGTATTTGCTTCTTACAGATTTCTTCATTTGTTACTTTTTTTGTCACACAGAGGTTAAAGATTATCAATAAAATGTAGTATCAAAGATAACCTGAGTAAATACAAAATACAGTTTTCAAATCATGATCTCCTTTCTTAGGGGAGAAATAATTTCCAAAACAACCTGCCCCTCTGTGAAAAGGTAACTGCCCCCACATTCACATACATACATACATACATCGAGTGTGTTTGTATATATGTATATATATATATATATATATATATATATACATATATATATATATATATATACACACATATATATATATATATATATATTATATATATATATATATATATATACACACATATATATATATATATATATATATATATATATATATATATATATATTATATATATATATATATATATATGTATATATATATATACACATATATATACAGGGGTTGGACATTGAAACTGAAACACCTGGTTTTAAACCACAATAATTTATTAGTATGGTGTAGGGCCTCCTTTTACGGCTAATACAGCGTCAATTCGTCTTGGGAATGACAGATACAAGTCTTGCACAGTGGTCAGAGGGATTTTAAGCTATTCTTCTTGCAGGATAGTGGCCAGATCACTACGTGATACTGGTGGAGGAAAACGTTTCCTGACTCGCTCCTCCAAAACACCCCAAAGTGGCTCAATAATATTTAGATCTGGTGACTGTGCAGGCCATGGGAGATGTTCAACTTCACTTTCATGTTCATCAAACCAATCTTTCACCAGTCTTGCTGTGTGTATTGGTGCATTGTCATCCTGATACACGGCGCCACCTTCAGGATACAATGTTTGAACCATTGGATGCACATGGTCCTCAAGAATGGTTCGGTAGTCCTTGGCAGCGACGCGCCCATCTAGCACAAGTATTGGGCCAAGGGTATGCCATGATATGGCATCCCAAACCATCACTGATCCACCCCCATGCTTCACTTTGGGCATGCAACAGTCTGGGTGGTATGCTTCTTTGGAGCTTCTCCCCACCGTAACTCTCCCGGATGTGGGGAAAACAGTAAAGTTGAACTCATCAGAGAGCAATACATGTTTCACATTGTCCACAGCCCAAGATTTGCGCTCCTTGCACCATTGAAACCGACGTTTGGCATTGGCATGAGTGACCAAAGGTTTGGCTATAGCAGCCCGGCAGTGTATATTGACCCTGTGGAGCTCCCGACGGACAGTTCTGGTGGAAACAGGAGAGTTGAGGTGCACATTTAATTCTGCCGTGATTTGGGCAGCCGTGGTTTTATGTTTTTTGGATACAATCCGGGTTAGTACCCGAACATCCCTTTCAGACAGCTTCCTCTTGCGTCCACAGTTAATCCTGTTGGATGTGATTCGTCCTTTTTGGTGGTATGCTGACATTACCCTGGATACCGTGGCTCTTGATACATCTCAAAGACTTGCTGTCTTAGTCACAGATGCACCAGCAAGACGTGCACCAACAATTTGTCCTCTTTTGAACTCTGGTATGTCACCCATAATGTTGTGTGCATTTCAATATTTTGAGCAAAACTGTGCTCTTACCCTGCTAATTGAACCTTCACACTCTGCTCTTACTGGTGCAATGTGCAATCAATGAAGACTGGCTACCAGGCTGGTCCAATTTAGCCATGAAACCTCCCACACTAAAATGACAGGTGTTTCAGTTTCATTGTCCGACCCCTGTATAACATATAAAGTGCACTGAAACCCTTAGAAACTCCTACAGAAATTCTCTCACATTACAGAATAATCCCACGTACACTGTTGTCCTGCTGACATTTAAGAGTAATAGGGACACTGCACGATTTTATATTTTCCCTACAACACATATAACCCCCCGAGGGTGGGTATGATTGCGGGGGCACACAGGCCTGAGCCTCAGACTGCAGCCATCCAGCTGACTTGGGACTCCCAAGTCAGCCTTTAAGACAGATTGTTGTCCTGACCTCAGACTCTTTTTTGGTCCTAGCAATAATCAGGATGCTCCCTATGCACACACTGTCAAACTGCAGACTTCAGTATTCTGCTTTGTTCGAGGTTTCATTAAGAGGGCATTTTAAATTTGAGGCTGTTTGGCTATAGGCGCTGCATAATATTCAGTAATACCCGATTAACATCTTTACTATTGATTATTTAAGGGTATATATTACGTATCCCCAAAGTTTTTTGTTCTTTCATAGTGGGTTTATTTCTGTAATATTAAGAAACTGGAATTTTGTGGTTAAAGGCACTGTGTGTACTTGCCTTTTTGACATTTATTCTACTTAGAATGACCTATTGTCTAAGTTAACTCTTTAAAATAGCATTTGCTTCTTCGATACAAACCTTTAAGCAAGAAGAATATGTACCCATAGGTTAATATGTTTGAAAAGAATGCTCAGAAACATTTGAAATATTTAGTTTAGTAAATTTTATTTTTGTCAAAAGTCATGTCTGTGGAGAGATAGTAATGTTGCTATTAAAATAAGAATGTTTGTAAACTTCATGGCAAAATTCTTATACAACCAATGCTGTGTACAAATGCGTTCGAATAAGCACGTTAATTAGTGGAAGAGAACAATTTCACTTGAGAAATATTTAAAATCAACTTTGTACCTGAAACAAGCCATGTGACTTGTGTCTGCACCCTCTTTCCTTTCTTACTATGCAGGAGCCTGCTTCAGGCAGGGAGTGAATTCAGTTCTGGGCTAGGAGGTTCACAAAAGATGAGTTGAGAAGTGAAGCAAGGCTTAACACATCCTTTGACTTTTCACTCATCTATCAGATGAGTACTGCCAAAACAACAGTTTGGATGCTGCCAGTTGAGTTGTTCAAAGTGTTTAAACAGAAACATTATTTTATCAAAGTAGATCACCAACCTAGACTTTTATATAGGGGGCAGCAATTAAAAACATCTGCTTTATGGGCACTTTTTTTCAATCACACTTGCTTCCTGAAGAAGAATTATTTTATGTTATTTATATTATTGCTTTGGATAAGATTTTACAAATATAATCTTTGTGAATTCAATTGGAATTCATAATATTTGCAATTTAGAACAACAATGTAAAAAAATATGGAACAAAACCATTCTCACCTAATAATGAATGCATCATGATTAAAGTTGAAAATAAACAAAGGGGCTGGATTATATTTGCTCTACATTTTTTATTAATAATACTATTAGTAGTATTATGAGTATTGTAGTAGGACTAGTAGCTGTAACAGTATACAATATAATGATCTGATCCCCATATTTTTGTGCCTGAGCTAAACCTACTATTTGTAGCATATTTTTCTAAGAGATTCTTTTAAAACTGAGCTTGCTATATAGGCTGGCATTGAGGTTGTGATGAACATACAGAGAACCACCTTAAATGACCCATGTTTCTCCGTGTTGCACTGTGATAAACTGCTGACCTTTCCAGGGTGTAACCTGCCTATCACCCACTGACTGCTGGAGGTAGGTAGCAGTTATCTATCAAACTCAATCAAACTCAAGCACAGGGATTTGGGATGTTTTTTTGTTTTTTTTTATCTTTGTCTTGTATCAGAGTTCAGACTGTGGAAATGTTTTTTTCTTTTCTTACTGTGTTAAAAGATTAATAAATGTGAACAAGGACACCAGTTTAAAATTGTTAATTCAGCTGCAAGAAGGGCCTTGGTTCTAACCATACTGTGCCTCATCATCCTGGATTATCCTATTGCCACCTACCCTTTATTGTTCTGATTACTCACCAGCTGTTGCAATTAGCCTTTTAGAGCAGAATCCCTCTGCCACTTTATGTCAGCGTAAGTCTATTGTTTTAACTGTTGACTATTAAGCCCTATCCTTCATTTCTGATAACCCGTCTTTGACACTACTCCGGCCGACTGTCTGCTCCCGCTGTTAGCAGGTTTTCCCAGCAGACCTCAAGTCAAAAGTAATCTGTTTCTGCCAGTTCTCATCTGCTGCTGTCCACCTCCATTCTCCACAGTCCACCCCCTGTGCTTCCTGCTGATCTTCAATTTTCTGTCGCCTTATCAGTTCTGGAGCCGGTATTTGTAGGAACACTCCTGAATTTAATGAGCCTCAGTGGTAATATTAAAAAGGCTACAAAAAACATGGTGGCAGGCTGCTTTCCCTTTTTAATCTCTGCCAGGGACCCTGAGAATAAATGGACAAAGGCCAACAGATTTACCTGCTAAAATTTCAATTTAATTTATTTTCTTTGTCTGTATAATCTGGGTTTAAATATTTTTTAATCACTCAGGAAAGCTTTAGGTTGCTCCACAGAAGTGCTAATGGTAGTAGAAAACAACAACAAAAAAAGTTTATTTCTGTACAGCACCTTCTGCAAGTATTGACACCCCTGTTAAATATATTTAGGGAGTGGTGGCCTAGTGGTTAGAACAGGAGGTTTGTGTTCCAGAGGGGACACAAGGGGCCAGGTTCATATCCCACAGATTGCCACTCTGGCTCCCTGAACAAGACCCTTAGCCCCAGAATGCTCCCTGGGTGCCACACAATGGCAGCCCACTGCTCCCTATAAGGGATGGTTTTAATGCAGAGGACAAATTTTGTTGTAATGTACATGTGAATTGACCAATAAAGACGATTACTACTACTAGTTTAGTTTCATTTATTGATTTGAATTAAAACCGCATTGTCCTTACCCCATATTGATAATAGCATCCTAAATTACTGAGCATTTTTTGAATATTGCCTGTAGGGAAATTGTTTCTCCCCCTGAACATAAATATAGATGTTTTAAATTTGATCCTATTAAAAATATCATTGGTTATGATTTTAAAAACTGTGAGCTTGTGTGCCCCCTCTTTTCCACAATATTTACAACCCTGATTGCTCTTTTTTTTGCATTATGTAAAAGGGTTGCAGGTTTGTTGAGTAGGCATGACTCCAGACTTCCACATAGTAAGTACGATACAGTAGTACAAGAAATATACAGAATAGTCATTAATGTTTTTAATGACTGCTCTGATCGTAGATTTCGGCAAATTTAGCTGAGTATGTTTCTTCTAGCCATTTCCTGACACATGATATAGATTAACACACATCTGCTTTACTTGTATTGAGTTGCTTAGAGAAATTGGTGTTTGTAAAGTCAAATTTGTAACCAAGGGGAAAAGAATGTCATGGATTAATAATTTAAAGTTGTAGACACTAAAATCTTAGCTCACATTGTAACCACAATTCTGTGTATTTTGTTGTATGTTTTAATAAATCAACCAAAGTAATGCAAAACTATAAAGTGGAAGGAAGATTGGTTGCATTTTTTCAGATTTTAACAACATAACAAATCCAATGCATTGTAGAGTCAACACTTTCTGCATACAACTGTATTTTCTTTTGGGGCAAGTTTCTATCCACTTTGCATATCTAGAGATGACAGAAATTTGTTGCCCATTATTTGTCGAAATAATTTCAGATGAGATGCAAAAGTTTTTCTAATTTTGTCACAAATTCTCAATTGGATTTAGGTCTGAACTTTAAATTTACCACAAAGTCCGAATTTGTGTGGAGCACTTCTAATAGATGTCTTGTCTCCCACCCGTAGCTCAGGGGGGTGTCGGCAGGTTCTCCCACCTGAGCTGCAGATCTTTGCAGCTCCTCCAGAGTTACCATTGACCATGTTGCCTGCTCCTCTGATTAATGCTCTCCTTGCCTGGCCTCTTAGTTTAGGTTGATGCATAATTCCTGCTTGTAAATCTGCTTTAAACTTCTCCAAAACTTTCTCCATAACCTGCTGTGGTCCTTGGTCATGATGCTGTTTGTTCTCTACCCAAGCACTCAGGCCTTTACAGAACAGTTGGATTTAGACTTAAATTACACACAGGTTGTACTGTTTACTTATTTGGTGACAATTAAAGGCAGTTGGTTTCACTGGATTTTATTAATTGGCATCAGAGCAAAAGGGGCTTAATGCCACACCATTAACCTTTTACTTTACAATTATCTGTTACTTTCTGTTAGACTATCATATTTAATATTCCTTTAAATTTTATTGAGGTATGGGCCCAGCGCTGGTGGCATAGAGGTTAAGCACGCGACCCATATATAGAGGCTACAGTCCTCGAAGTGGCCGTCTTGGACCTGAGGACCATTGCAAATGTCTTCCCCCTTTCTCTGCCCCTATTTCCTGTTTGCTTACAGTCGGAAAAATTGAAAAATAAAAGGCATCTAGTGCTGCAAAAAATAAATAAATAAAATTTTGTTGAGGTTTGTGCTTGAAACATGACAAAATGTGAAAAGGTTCAAGGGATCTGAATACTTTTGTAAGGGACTGGAAACTATAAAAATGCTTCAGTTTTATTTATTTTATTGGGATTTTTAGGGCTAGTAGTTAGTGTCACCTGTGATATTCTCTTTATTTTAAATTGAAAATGTCGGATTTTTTCAGAACTGAATTAATGTACTCAAATTTGTTTTTTCTATAAAAAAAGAATCCATTAGAGATTATGCTAATGGAATAAAGGTTTAGCTTACTTCAAGGCTTTTTACACATCCAAAAATTGTGAAGGCAGTTTTACTATCACACCTCCACCCTTTTAAGGCAACATAATCAAATTCAGCATCAGCTTAAGTTATCATACATTTAAATGGTTACATAAATATTAAAGGTTTGATACTTCACTGAAGAAGAAAGCAGTGCTCCAGTTAATAAAGAACAGTGATAACTATTTTATTTCTTAGACTTTTCAGTCAGCGAGTAGGTAAAAAATGTGGACCAATATCTTTTTTTAATTTAAAAAAGTAATAGAGGAACATTTTGAGTCAGGCATTACATGAACAGTATGATCTGCACTCATTTAAAAGTCTGACAAAAAGAGGACAAATTGTCTAAAATATTAAAAAAAATCTGTAAGCTGTTAGTTTCCATGTTATTATTTTGGTTAATCCTTCCTGGGTTTTGCATATTATTTAGATTTACATTTTGTATAAAAAAAAAAACATGCTGTGAACACTTATTCCAGGCTCTTTTAGATAAAATATGGACTCAGCTAAAAATGGTTTTATATGGCTCTTAGATCGATTACACCCAACAAGCTTAACGGAGGTCAGGCTGAGGTCTGAAGTGGGATTAAGAGGGATCATCTCATTCCCTCTTTGTGAATTCTGCAAAAATAAATGGAATATGTGAGAAAACATGGGTATGCCACCTTTTGGCTTGGTATATCAATGAACAAGGGTTACAATCACCTGACACCAAGACAGAGATAAAAAAAAAAAAAAAAAAATTATTTCTGTAGTCTGTTTAGGAAAGCTTTAAAAATAAGTGAAAGCTTCTCTTCTATTAATGCAAAAGGCCAAGCTCTGTGTTTTTATTTGTTCCAAGAATGTCAACAATACAAACCCCCTCTTGCGTCAAGTTTTGACTGAGTGTCATCAGATGAGCTCCCTCGATCGTTTAAAGGAGGATCAATATGACATGCTTTTCTGTGAGAGCAGGGGATATTGAATAGTGAAGGTAAAACGTAAAAGTGGGATTACTGTCAGGGGATAGAAAAAGCACAAATGACAAAGTAAGAGGACAGTAATTGCACCCAAGTGCTTAAATGCTAGTCACGTAGATGGATGTAAAATTACTCCACACATCCAAATGGTTAGATAAAGCAGGGGTTCTGTGAGCAATGTCTCTATTAACAACAGAGAACAAATTGCAGTTTGTCAGCAAGGAAAATTACAACCTCTGTCACATGATTGCATTATCAGGAACATTTTGCCTGAATAAATACAATGGAAACTTTACACAAAGGTTTTTAACACTCCTACTAATTTTGCTAATAATTTTTACAACAGGAGGAAGATGTGTTACAGGGACTGACGTATATCAGTAAAACATGTTGTCGTGCTATATAAAGCAAGCTCCAGACCAAGACCCAGTAATGTGAAGTCAGAGGACCTAAAAGCTGCTATTATGGCAAATCAGTCAGTCTAGGAGAGGGAACAGTGGATGCAACTGAGCGAGAACTGAGTTTAACAAAACATAACCCCGATGGCACAATAGAGTAAATCCCAGATCATGGTGTAGCGTGAAGTGTCTTCTTTTGCTTCCTTCTGCACAGCAGCACAAGTCACACCTGTTTGGAAGGATGATTTTGAATCTGACACGCAATACACTCAAACAACTTGTTGTTTCTGGGGACATTACCCAGCTCAGTTTTAACACTACAAACACAAGTTGAGTCAGATTTATATTTTACCAAAATGTTCATTCAAATTAGATGTTGCTTCTAATCAGGTATGCCTCTACCAGTATTCCACATATAGGGCATTCTATTTTTCCCATTCTTCTTCTTACAACAGCTTCATTTCAGGCAAATTGGAAAGGAAGCATCTGTGATAATGTTTTTAAGTCTTCCAACTCTTTCTTAGATTTACAGTTGAAACCATGAAGTGTAAATGAGAATATTCTCTTACTGTTTCTTATCACAATTGTTTCTTTTTGCTAAATCTGAAAACAATATGGCTTCTCATGGCACAGAATTTACAAAACAAATGAATAAATAGTAAGTTCACACTCAATTTAAATACATTTCCTTTGTATTTGGTGGAATCACCTTTAAACTGTATGACTTGCATCAAATGTTTTGGGAATCCTTCATCAAGTTTCACACAATAGTTGGCCATTCATTCTGACTAAACAGGTGACCTTTCATGTTTGGGTTGTAAATGACTCAAATGCAGAACAACTAAATGGAGAACGGTCAATAGAAAAATAACATAAATGAATATAACTTGCAAAACTAGCAGGAAAAACTGGATACATGGAGAAACTGAGCATGGAGCAGAAACATGGATCAAATAGCAGATAAACAGAAGGAGCCAGTGAGGAAAACGAGAACCAGTAAGTATATATACTGAGGCAGGGGTAGTGAAATGACAGGCAAACCAGAGGAGCACATCAGTGGGAACAAATTGTATCTGAGGCAAAGGGAAGGCAGAGCAATCAGAGGAAATGTGGAGCAGCTGAGACTGAAGAAAAGAGCAAAGAAGGGGAGAACAGGCAAATAAACATAAATGAAACTGAACAAGAAGCCCTAGGGAAAATGGCAAACAAATATGTAAATGTAATCACCACAAAAACACAATGACTGAACTAAAGAAATACACCTAAGAATGCTTAGCACCAGGAAATGTACTATATGGCAAAACCAAAGTGTCAAAAAATAACAGAATATGGCAAGGCTTGTAGAACACAACAAGGAACATGCTGACAAATGTGAATACAAATCAAAACCCCATTTGGGATAGTGTTGTCAGGCTTGCAAGCTTCCACCTTTTCCCTCTAAATGTAACAATAGTCATCATGGTCAAACAGTTTTAGTTTTACCAAATCATGGGTCATGTCTCAAAAATTAAAGTGCTTGTTCCTGAATGAATTCGCAAACTGTGATCTGACATTTTTGATGTTGCTCTAGGAGTAATGGCTTCTTCCTCTCTAAGTTGCCATTAACCCCAAGTTAGTTCAGGACTTGCTTCACTGTGGATGACATTCTTTTATCAGCTTCATTCAGCATCATCTGAAGAAAGTACTTTTGCTTTTGTTCTGAAGTTCATGTGCACAATGTCTACCAAACTCTCTGGGACAGAGAACCTGCCTTCTTCCTCTACAGAATGATGGCTCCACATACCCATGGAGTTTATACTTGTGTATAATTGTTTGAACAGGAGAAAATTGCAACTTTAGGCATCTGGAAAGGTCCTCAATCATCTTCCTGATATCTTCTTTGATGAATTTTAATCTAACAATTTTGTCACTCAGGAAAGCATTGATAATAAAAATTATAATAGGTACAGAACATATTATTAAATGTGTCAGATTTTACCCTTAGGCTAACTTCCATCTATTAAAACTTAAAAAGTCATTACATCAATGAAAGTTTGTGGTTATAATAAGACAAAATGTTAAAAAGGTTAGGGGATATGATTATGCCTGCAAGGCACTATATGTTTCTGTTTTATATATTTAAATGTAGAAAGACAGGTATAAGGTGTAAATGTAATCGCTCTTGTTTTCCACTTGTTCATATCCTCTGAATTTCCCAATTCATGCAGCTAGAGGAAAACTTATAAAACTAGTAATAAGAACAGAGTCATTGTCAGCCCACTACATTGCAAAATATTCTTTGTGAAGAGGTTGATAAAGTGTTAGGTTAAATGTTTTTGAGGTTTTCTACTGCTGTGCAAGAAGCTACCATAAGAACGACACCTTTTTAAAGTGCATCTTCAAAACAACACTAAACTTTACCCTTAGAATCAGGGTGATGTGTCCCAAATCCAGGAGGAATCGGTATGGAAGAATACATTTTTATGTCTCTGTGTTACGTTCATCAAACAAAGGCTGTCACCTCAACTAAACTTCCCTGCTTAGCTCTACTTTTAGTTCAGAGCAGACTTTAGTAGGGGCTCATGGTAAGAAAGACATCTTTAAAATCTTATGTTTGATTTAGATTAGCTTTTAGCAAAACAAAGACTTTATTCAAGCATACTGAAAGTCTCTGCAATATCCACCACTTCTCAGTCTCACTGCCAAAGAAATATTCATTTCTTTCTAAACATTAAATCTGACAAACATCTTTTCCCATTTTAGATCAGTTAGCATTAGCATAATTTCCATTTGCTTGAAGGGGACAAATTATGCTTTTAAATCCTTCCTTTTCACTTTTAAGTCATTCATTTGTGATCTATATAAAGTGTAACTGCAATGCTTTGGTCTGACTTCCTTGTTATTGTAGCTCCACAGGTCCCTCTGTTACCCCTGTTCTGAGGTGTGTCTGAGAGCAACTCATTTTGGTGCTGTCTCTTTAAATGCCGTTTAGGCCCCCCTCAAAGAATGCTCCACTTTGACCTGTTCAGCCATTTTTGCAGTTTCCTAACAATTATCTAGCACCACAGAAACAAGACAAAAACAGCAAAAACATTGTAAAACTCTTCATGTAAAAATACTATTCAAAACAAACAACACGGTTCTGTCCTCAAGGAGCTAAAAGTAGCACAGCACTAACATAAGCAGACTGCACAATGCTACTGCTATCAAATCAACGGCCAGGACATCATATCAACACAAAATAAATTAATGTCTAAAAAAAAGTTTGTTGTCATTTTAACATTATTTTTAGTTTATCGCTTTGGTGTGTCCGTCCTTTCCATAGACAGAAGAACTGATCCCTTAAACAGACAGTCTTTCAGCAACTCATTCTTAATACTCATGTAGGTTGCTGAGGGCACAAAATAAATAAAATTTAACCAGATACTTCAAAGAAGTTTGGATGCAGGGGGGCGGTGTAATACATTTGTGGGTTAATATGCCCAACAACCAAACCAAATCTTATTTAGCTGTTCCGCGGCAAATACTTTGACGTAACAGTTGGAAAAACGTAACATACAGAAAACTGAACGGACTGAAAATTATGAATAACAACAAACAGAATATAAAGATATCTCCGCAACAGCCAGAGAGACTAAATTTAACTTTTCTGCACTCCTACAGACTCCAAGAACACAACTAAATGTATTTATAGACTAAAAAAGTGCATTTCGCATGAGATGTCCCCTTTAGTGCTAGAATAATAAGAGATAATTCTTTTTCAATCATTTCTAAATACTTCCTTCATAGTCAAACATTTACATAGTCCAACATCACCATACCTTTAAACAATTTGGCAAACCCCAGTTGATGATGTTATGGCAAAGTAAACTTGGGATATGTTAGTTTATAACGCTTTAGTTAAATGGAGGCCCACCTGTGGGCAACACCTCAAACATACTAATTCCTGGTGTAACATCATAGACAAATCAACAAAAATCAGCCAAAATATCACATATGTAATTTGTCTGGTTCACCCTTAATACAACTTCCAGATGCCTGAAGGTACCACATTTATCTGTAAGTTTAAACAGCATGGGAATGCTCAACCGTTACACTGTGTTGAGGTGCTGGCTAAAGCTGGTAAGAGAAGGTAATTATTCTTAATGAAACGGGTCATGTATCCACTCAGAGAGGAAGACGCCATTACTCCAAAATCAACTTAAAAAGCCAGATTGCTGTTTGCAAAGATACTCATGGACAAAGACCTTGATTTTTGGACACACCTGTGGTCTGAAGAAACTAAAATAGAAGTGTTCACCCACCTTAATGACAATTATTACATTTGGAGGAAAATGAGGGAAGCTTGCAGACCTAAGAACACCATCCAAACTGTGATGTATCAGTATGGCACCATTACGTTGCATGGATGTTTTGCTGCTGGAAGGACCAGTGTAGTTCACACAATAGATGATGTCATGAGCCAAGAACATTATGGGGAAACATTGAAGCAACATCTCAAGACATCAACCAGCAATTTAAAGAGTGGGCACAAATGGGTTTTCAAAATGAAAAGTGACCATTAGCATATACTGCAAAATTAGCAACCAAAAAGTGAAATATTTCTGAGTGGCAATTACAAATCCCTGAAACCCTTACAATGAGTCAAACATTTCATGTGTGTTTGACTGTACAGTCTATGTAGCTACCTGATTTCATCTGTATGTTCCATCTGTCAAAAAAGTCATGTCATCGTCATCTTATCATCAGATAATGAGGCCTTGCTCTTGACAAATTTCTTTTTATCTTCCATATGTCTTCATTGCTATTTTGAAAGACAGCTCCATGTTGTCGCTGGCCAAGCTTGAGAAGCTGATCCTAAACAGGTTAGACAGCCAGCCAGATGCCCTTTTTACCTCAGCAGTCATTCACAAGGCAAATGGAAGGTGATTTAAGGAGATATGATTCAAGATGAGGGGAACCACCTCCATCACTATCTCCCATGAGCCCAGCTGCTTTTAGCTAGAAATCTTGCACTACTGCTTTGTCAGACTTCAAATACACTCCTGGGCTCCATTACTGAACTTTGAATGTTAAAATATACACAACCTGGACTCCAGTGAGTTGCCCAAGCTTTTAGTTTCAAACCAAGTATGTCGGATCCTAATCCTGGTGTTTATCTACTTTAAAAGAAAGGGATGACTTCAGGAAACAACCTTATCACCATTCTCAAAGTTTAAACCTCTAGAGTTGCACTTTAAGAGAATTTCTACTCTGCTCCCCCAGCATGTCTGTCATATGCTCGCAACCTTAACTGACGTGATCCAGTTATTCCGCTGAAGTCTGAAGAATCCAGAGGTTTGTCAGCAATGTTTTGCCAGCAGGTCTGCACAGACTGTTCAAACAGTACAAAGCCTAGTGAACAAAAGCATGATGGGTCAGTAGATGCCTCTGCTCCATTAACTGTATGGATTTTCAGTTGTGGTATATCTAGATGCAAAACAACATGAACAGCCAGAGTAACAATCAAAACAATTAAGCACAAGTGAGTACATGACCAGAGTATGGAAACATGTCACTGGATTGGACACGCTATTAACTGATAAACTGTATAGAAATGATAAATGGTCCCCAACCTTAATAGAGCATTTTAACCTCACAAAAGACTTTATAATGTGTTTCTAATCATCCACTTACTTAGAAGGAAATACAAAATATTTGTATGTTTTCATTTTATAATATTAGACTCCCTTTAATAAATAAAAAACTGAAAGAGCGTGCTTTATTCTGATATTTAGTTTAATTTTGATTAGTCCCAAGCACAATTTCCTCAAACTTAGATGAAGATTGTGAAAATTTAACAAAACCCAACATGACCCACAATCACCGGTGTAAAAGGGAATGATGTTTCAGGGCCACCATTTACTTTGTACCAACAGCTGCAGTGTTTATCTGTGTGTCATTCCCATCCTCTCAATTCGCAGCAAGCAATAGCTGCTACTGAGCCAGGTTCTGCTGCAGGTTTCCTGCTGTTAGAAGAAAATGGTTCCTCTCCACTTTCACCACATGCCTGCTTAGAGACTGAATTGCTAAAGAGCCAAGATTCAGTGCAATTTGATTTTCCTTAATAGATCACTTTGAGATCAATTAAACTGATTCGAACTGAACTGATTTGGCTGAATCAAGTATTTTGTACTTTGCAAGGCTGCTAAAATAGAGATCGTCTATTTTAGGTGATTTGTTTTTGTTGTTACTCATGAAGCTTAAAGATATTTGTTGACATTGCTTATTTGTGATTTATTCAAATAAATAAAATCACACTTCTGCTGCTTTAAAAGCTGTATATCTTCTGATTCCTTAAAATAAATAAATAGTGTGACTATAATTATAAAAATATTCCCTCACAATTAATTAGTTTACAGGACCCAAGTTACCCATTACAGATTTAGCCAGTTTAGTTAGTTTGGGCATGTGAAATGAGACAGGTGACCATGAAACTAACTATTTCTTTTAGGAACAAAATAAAATTGGTATGTGAATGTGAGGTCCAATCTGAACAAATCTACTTATATTTAAAGTTTATATAACTTTTTTCTTTTTCTCTGCAGAGATATTCTTATCTTAGTAAGTGTGAATACATTGTAAATGGAAAAAAAAGACTTAAAAGCTTTGCAAGAAACTGTCGCAAATCCAGGTAGGAATTAGATAATATAAACATCATGTTTTCATAATCAAATTCCCTCCTGCTGTTTTTGCTCGTGCACAGGTGCACAGCTAGCTGCCAAACCCTTAGAACCAGATTTAATGTTGCAAAATGCATCAAACACCCCCCGTTGAGCATAATCTCTGTAATATTTTGAATTTCACACTTTTTGCGACACATTCAGTTACATTCATACATTGGAAGAAGTCTTTAAAATTCAAGCACAGAATAATTCTTCCAGATCTTGCAATTGCATTATCCATAGGGGTTGTTGACAAACATGAAAGGGAGCAGCATGTATTTTTTTTCCTCAGTAAACTCAATTCCTGTCCTGCAGTATATGCAGATGAGAGGAGCATCAAAGCATGTGTGCAATGGAAAATGTCATATTGCACTGAGGTAATATAGTTAAGTTTGATTTAGGGACCAATCAGGGAAGCCAAAGAAAAATGACAAAGTTTAAAGAATAAGTTTTTGTCAGTGCATTATATTTTGACCTGAGAAAGGCTTTTAATTAAATAAATCATGACGTAAATTATGAGTTTTACATTAACTTTAAAAGTTCATTTTTTGTCAAGATACATTTGTCCTAAAAATGAAATTCTGATTTTAATTTCACTCGCCACAACCAGGCCCGAATACTGCATGATCTGTAGAGTCAAGAAATCACTTATATTGCGCTTGTCTCACAGACTGAAGTAGGCTGAAAGATCTTAAGAAATTTTGAACAGATGGGAAACAAAGTCATTGACATCTATCAGTCTGGAAAGGACTGCAAAGAGATGTTTAAGGCTTTTGGATTTAAGCCAACCACAATTAGAGCCATTTTTCACAAATGAAGAAAATATTGCATGTTTTACTTTTCAAAGTCAAGGTCAGTGTTCATAATTCAGCAAGAAGATAGACACTTATGCATTACAACAATTCAAATCAAACCTGTAAGTACACCTATGCTAGAAAAATAAAGCCCATAAATTAAGGTTTTAGAGTGGCCTAGTCGATGTCTGGACTTAAATCTAAATAAGATCCTTTGGCATGACCTTAAAGAGGCTAGTAAATTAAAACAATTCTGCAAAGAATAGTGGGCTAAAACCCCCTCCTAAGCTATGTAAAAGACACATGACCATTTGTTGAAAATGCTCGATGGCAGTTCTTTCTGACACGTGGTACAGTTATTAGCATTAGAGGGCAACTGCTTTTTCATATTGGGCCAGGTTGGGTTGGATAGCTTTTTCCCTTAATTGTCAAGAAGATGGCTCTTGGAGTAGGAACCAAATGCAGACAGGCGGGCAGAGGCAGCATGGAGAGTCAAAAAGGTATTAACATATAATCAAAAGGAAAACTCACAGCATGCATGATGCAACAAATACTAGCATGGACATCGATAGGCTTGGCATGGAAACAGTGGAGGACATAGACAGGCTAGGCTTGGATTGGCTTGGCATGAACAAACAATATTCTCCAGCAAGAAATAAACAGAACAGAGTGACACCTGCTGGCAACAGGTGAAAACAGGAGACTGATTTGCATGGAGCAGGTAGAACGAATAAAGCTGATTATGGAGGCAGTGGCTGAGAATAGAGAAGAAAAATATGACATGAACTGAACAATGACAATGAAACCAATAGATAAATCTAAAAGTAACAGAACTAAAATGCACTATAACCAGAACAAGTATGAACCTAAAGGAATGAACTAAACCACCAAGAAAACATAAACAATCATGATCAAGGTCAAGACCCAAAACAAAACTCAAACACCTTCAAATCATGACATTAATAGATAAATCATAATTTGAAAACTTTATTTTGTATTTTAATATGCTGAAGGCCTAGTCCTAGAGGTAGGCAGTCCAATAATTTCAAAACTAACTACAGCAGGAGTGTGTTGGGGTCATCCATTCGGGTCGGACAGACCAACTAGGCAGTACAGTTCGACATGCGCTGCTCAACAGGCGTCGCAGCTCTGATGTCACCTGGGATTATAAAACCTGTGGAAACCAAACTTTCATTGCCATTTCCAGCGTGTCTCGTGGGACGACGGAACAGAGGCGCATATCTGGAGAGACAAAAGCTCACAGGTGAACTTTTCCTCCACAGGTTCATTCCCGGAAGAGCTTGAAAGCTGGAAATCTGTCCGATACAAGAAGGTCAGAAGATTCATATACCGATTGAAGACCCCGCTGTACTCTGGCGCAGGTGGAAACCCACAGAGGTTTTATTTCCAAGGAGACCCATTGTGATTCAGTCAACTAAACGGTTCTCCATATTTTCCAGTTTCGGACGTATGAGAAGTTTACTGTTTTATTTTTATTTTTTTTGAGTTGATGCCTCCCCCCCTTCAGACCTGACCCAGTTCTTTTTTTTTATATAAAATTGAATAGTTGCATTTAGAGGTCTGGGCAGGATGAGGAATAGTTAAGGTGATTTAGAATCACTAGTAGTTAATCCAAGGTATCAACTTGTTTCATGCAATACTGACTGAAGTATTTTATGCTGAGTTGTTATGATTTGCTGTGCAAGTGTAGCTTGATCGCGGAGCGTGGATGCGATCAGCAGGGTCTATGTGTTTTTGTCCGACTGATCCCAAATCAGCCAGGAGTTAGATGTTGGACTTTTCAAATTTTTCATTCAAAGCAGCTGCAGTCTGGGCCTCATGGCCTGACCACTCCTTTGTCCCAGTTTAATTACTGGAGTTTTTCCACTGAGTTCCCGCCTCAGAGTTTTATGACCCTTTGTTCGAGATTTGGGGCAATCAGCTGCTAGCGGCTAAAGGCGCAGCCACCAATCGAGACATCAGCACAACAGGAGGGATTCTGTTTCCAAGTTAACCCAAATTGCACATTTTGTTTATAAAACTGCTCGTTTGATCTTCATAGACACTCAATGCGCATATATTTTATTTTATTATTTTTGTTTGGTAGTCATTTTCATCCCTTTGTGTAGAATAGTGCTTGTTAGTTAGGGGAAGGTTATTGAATCAGAATAGCAAAGTGTATCAGGGCTGTTGATTTAATAAATGTTCACGTCGATAAAAAGAAAGCGTTTGTGTTTATTTTAAGCAAGAGTGATTTATCTGTCAAGATAAGGTTAGTGTTCCCCACCAATCAGTGGAACAGTTGATTAAACAGTGACATTTAGCGTGGTTTGGTTAATAATTGTCGATTATTAATTAACTAATTGTAATCATTAAGCACTTTCAGCCCATAATCACCACACCAGAGGACATCTCTGATCTCTATTCGTGAGCAATGACTTTTGCTTAAAAAAAATATTTTCCTGAATTATGAGTTTTAATTATAATTTTTTATAAATATTCATTAATCGATAATCATAATCCTTACAAGTGGTAACAAACAGATATATAATTCAGTACAATGCAAAACATAATTTTATTTAGTAAAAGAACCACTGACTTGAAATAGCCACCAATAATACAACGGTTGATCAGTTTTAGAGTTTTTAATTAACAGGTTAAAAAAAAAAATAGATTGAACATAGACAAATCTGTAAAACCTGCACAACATGAGTTTGCAAAGTTTACACAGTTCAGCACTTTTAATCTTTTTTTCGTGTACTGTGTTTTTCTGCTCTATTGATATTTCTTTGTGGTTTTAAATTAGTAAATTTTATTGTTTCTGTAGGTTTAAATGTTAAGGTGGCCTGAAAATAACCGTATAGATAGGACAACAGTAGTTTTTTTTTTTCCAAATGCAACATTTTAGGATACAACCCATCACATTTCACTGGGCCAATTTAGCAATCAATATGTTAACTCTGGTTTAGAAAGATAATCTGGTTTACCTGTTTTTGCTTTGTAAAGAATAATGTTTCATGTGTATATGTACTGCACATTGCACCCCTCTGGACATTTTGCATCAATGGAATGGTCACAAAATGGCTGCAGCTGATAGTAGGTTACATTTAATGGAAACAGAAGATTGAGTACAGCCCACACACCGAACATTCCACGTTACGCTACTCTGACCTTGCTTCATCCTCCATGCATGAGTTACAGATCTCTATGATCACATTGGAAAGGCTGAGATAGCACCATAAAACATATGTTTGGAAATTAAGTCAGTCTAATTAAGCTTAGTTCAATAGATAATGCGTGGACAATGCAACAGCTCACATATCATACCTAAAGCTCCTTTTGATAGCTTTCCTCAGTAACAACATCAGAACCTCCATGTTTATTGTTATAAACCCCTGGTACACTGACATTTCAATCTGAAAAGAGAGGGTTGGCAATTAGAAAAGTTTTAATGATGTGAAATTACATAATTATATCGTTGGTGCTCGGACCTGGGAGGAAGACATGAATGTTGAGAATGATTTGAGCTAGGATGAACATTGTAAAGCTTATTTTTAGAGATGTCTTCCCCCTGATCCGACACTGGTGGTGGATGGGTGGCCAGGGAGCGAGGAAGCCAGGAGTAGATGGGAAGGAAGATGGTAGAGGTGGGGTGGAGGAGGGATGAGCTCAGCTGACAAGTGAGGAGGCACACAGCCAAAGTTCCTTTAAAAACAAGGCATCGGAAGGTGATTGGATGATGAATCAGGCGGACAGGATGCTGATTGGAAGGCCGGGAGACGCACAGGGAAGTCATTGGACAGTGAGACGGCGAGGGTGAGTCTTTCATTCTGAATTTTCGTTAAACTCCATTTACCGTTACTTGCCCTGCACTGACACTTGATGGCAGCACGCCTAAGGTGCAGTTATCAGTGCTCATCTGCAGATGATCCACATTAAGGAAATATCTGTTTTCTGGATCAGAGCTGGAGAGAAAATGGCACTGGCATTCGCTGAGAAGTTAGCTTTAGATTGCATGTTTGAAAAATGAATTACATTGTGATTCTCAAGAACAAATGTCAACCTTCTACACACGGCTATTCATTCTCAGTGAATCCCCATATAAGAAGTTGAACTTCAGAGTCTTTAGATGTTGTGCTGCCTCACAGATCACCACGGCAACAAGTGGATTGCATAGAAATTTTGGATGAAATAGGAGGTGTAGAGAATTCATATTCACTGATAATGCTTCGGAAGAAACAGCATGTATTTCTGGTAGATTGTTTATTTCACTTTTCTAAAAGGACATATTTTTGTTTTTTTTATATAAACAAGCAAACAGCAAGTTGAAACAAAATTACTACTGGCAAAGCATCAACTTCTGACAAATACAGACACTGAAAAGGTCAAAATACCAGATTTCAGCAAAGGGAATTTTGAAATGGAAGGCAGGCCAGCCAGAACTAAAACCCTTACATCAGCTTCTTGCGCCAGCTTGAGGACAAACTAAGCTAACTCAACAGTAACTTCACACAAGCAGACGCACAGATAACTGTGTGATTTTATAAGCAGGGATGCTCACAAAAATATTGCTTGCTGTACAAGGAAGAGAAATAAAACATAATTAAACTGAACTTTTTACTTTTTACTTTTCAGTTATTGTTCAAACCAGATGTTTCCAAACATTATCAGAACAGAGATAACCTTTTTTTTCACTGTCTACATTAAGTCAGTGTTGGACCACTTGTTTGCTGAGTATTGGACTATCTGCACGTTGTTGGACGTCACTGTGCCTCTCCAATGGCATCGGCCATTTTGTATCCAGGACAGCCCGCTACTACATATCCCGTCAAGCACTGCGACTGATATGACGAGCATCCCAAGTCTGACATCACAAGACGCTATACAGGAAGGCCTCCGTTTTGAACACCCCGCCTTCTGCTGGAGACCGGACTAGCAACTGAAGCGCACCATTCAAGAGAAGAGTTCCTTGCGGAATTCATTGATTCTCTCTCGTTGGACAACGAACATTTCCTAACTGAGGTTTCTGGACTAGGAAGGCCAGAAATTTCACTTTGCCGATCGAAGACATGAGCTTAACACGTAACTAAGAACACGGAGTTTCGAGGAGTCGAACCGCTACCGTGCTTCATCCCAAGTCGACTTTGATGGTCAGATCATATTTTCCCTTTTCGCCAAGAAGGCCAGAAGACGAAGACTGACCATTTTTCCTGAAGTTAATTGTGGACGTACAATTAACCCCTTTCCACCTTTCCTCGCTCAACCCCCCCTCCCCCCCTCCGCTCAGAAGGAAGACGACTTCAAAGTAAAACCTATCCTTTACTTTATTTCTTTATTAGAATGCCTGGGCAGGGTCAGAGGTTGTAGAGCGATGAGAATCGCTAGTTAGAATCTAATGTGTTCTGAATGATATGTGCATGTAACCTTGCTTATTGAACTTTGATGTGCTGTGCTGATGTCTGAAGCTGCTGCTCTCCTAGCCCTGTGCACGTTTTACCACCTGAGAGCAAGCGCAGGTGTGCCGTGAGACTGGATTGCTGAAATAACCTCATGGTGAAATTCCCCATTTTCTTTGTCTCCAACCACACTGCTGGCTAGCTGCCGCCAAAAGTTTTATAATGCTTTGTCTGCTCAGGAGTTGGGGGAGGTTTTATGAGTCAGAATAACTGAGTTACAGTTGGAGCTGCGCCCCCCACTCTCCACTCACCACCACACCCCTTTTCCATATTCTCATTCCTTCTTTTTGCCATAACTGCTGGTTGATTCAATACACACCCACTGCTGTTTGCTTTATTTTTGCTTAGTTAGATGTGTTACCCTTGTTATGTAGAATTTTGCATGTTGAGTAGGTGAAGATTAATAAATATTCACATAGATAAAAAGAGAGCGTTTTGTGTTCATTGTGTGCAAAAGTGATTCGTCAGTCAAGATAAGGTTAAAAGTTCCACACGTTTCGGCAGAAGTGAAACAGTGACATCTCCGACAATAGTTATTAATTATTACGGAGTATTTAACAGTTGTAATTGTCAAAGGCGTTGAGCCACAATTACAACACCAGAAACATCTCTGGTCTCGATTCATAAATGAGGATTTTGGTTAAGAAGTTGATTTTGTCAGGTTATGATTTTTAACTATAGTCAATGATCAAGATTAATCAATCAATAATTATAACACACAACATCAGACTAGACTTTTCCTGTTTTAGGTCATTGATGATTAACAAAATAATTTTTTGTTACTAAACACCAGATTATTAAGAGATAAATCTATTTTTAATTACTTTCTTTAATTTTACAAGTTTGCACATTCAGATATGCATTTAAAGGTTTTGGGAAAGAAAAACAGATTATATCATGACTTTGTAATTCTCTCAAATATTATTTCACAACTTTAAAGTCATATGCAGGCATGTTCTAATGCAAAACCTCAAATGCAGTTGTTTCTGGTGTGACATGGTTGTATAATAAAAAATTTTTAAAAGCACTCAAGATATCAGGATGGGAACTATTATATATTTTAGTCTATATAGATAGCTGACATTGTGGTAAAACAAGAAAACGTCAGGGCATAATTTGCTCACTAGATGTTCCTGATTTTATGGATCTAAACCTATAATCTAGTCAATCTGCCCCTATTCACTGATATAAAGAAATTGTAAAAAGATAAAAATCATCTACAGCTTTTAAACCTTGCTTCTTTGATTTACTGCAAATCCCGTTTTGCATCTGCATTATGTATTTTTAAACGTTTAACTTTTAAGGCTTTTACAATGAATGCTTGCAACCATGTATGGTGAAATGCCTTAAATATTTCTAGAGCCTTGAAATAAAATACGACAAGTAACTTTAAATGCGTTGCTGCCTGAACATAAAATCTTCAGTTTTAGATTTTTAGATTTTTATTTGTTTCCAGTTTCTCATAACAAAATTTGGTTTCTGGGTCTTCAGTCTTTGCAATTAATCTAGTTAAGTATATTATGTGGAAGCAATATCATCCAGCGTTAGGAATGAATTGCATATAGAAATTCAAATTTGTTTGGCGTTGTTACTTAAAACCTTCCCAAGGGGAAGTTTTATGTCCCTTTTTACTCAGCCTAACAGCATTTCTTAAGGTCTAAGGAAATGAAAACAGAAATACAGTATCAAAGCACAGTTACAAACAGTGTCTCATGGGCTATTTTTTGTGAAGCTGCCTAAAGAGACGGTAGTCGGAAGTTTGACTCAGAATTTCCTTGCCAGTTCTTTGAAGATGGTTGTAAACAGACTGAACACCCTAATCTTTAAAGATATACTATAGTCTAGTATTAAAAAAAACATCTGTATTCTCAGACCCTTACATTCTTTTGTTCGTTTGGTTACTAATACTTGGTAGTAATGATTAATTGATGTATTCAAAATGCTTACTTCTCAAAATAAAAAACATTTCTTTTCAATCTCTATGAAGAAACATCATAAGCAACTAGATCTGTTTTTTCTGATCTATGTCATCCATAGCAGTGTAGTTGACAAAGCAGCTAAATATGCTCATGTACCCCTAGGTAGTTAGAGAATTTTAGGGTGTAGCTATGATTCTGTTGGCTCATTTAAAGTGTAAATTAGTTAATTTGACCAGGTTTTATTCTGTATTTGCTCTGTGAGAGACCATTAATCTGTGAGAGGCCCTGTGGTCATCATGAACAAAGATCCCACAAAGTATCATGAGTTACAAGAATTAGGGGGACAGATGTAATTCAGAGGAAGACTTTGTCAACTGACTCATGTACAGACTGTTTTTCATTCTCACACACATCAAAACATGGTTTCTACCACAGCAAGCATGCCCCTTGCCAACTGAGCCGCAAACTTGATTTCAACACTGAAGCTGCACTTAGGTCTTATTTAGACATGACTCAGTGATCCATCTGTAGATGTGATTTACAACTGTATATTTATCAAGGGTTAGACTGTGCAATACTGCCTGTTCTAAACGTAGTCTAAGCCTAGACTTAAGCATTTATAAATAATGCAAAAATGTCATAAAGCAAACTCACTCAATGAGGCCTTTATTTGATTTAATATTATTTTTAAAAAAATGTATCTTCATCATTCTTTCTTAGTGGTGATGTGACTGTAGTGATATCAGTATACGGAAACCCAATACTTAATCTACAGTACAGACCAAAAGTTTGGACACACCTTCTCATTCAAAGAGTTTTCTTTATTTTCATGACAATGAATATTGTAGCTTCACACTGAAGGCATCAAAACTATGAATTAACACATGTGGAATTATATACTAAACAAAAAAGTGTGAAACAACTGAAAATATGTCTTATATTCTAGGTTCTTCAAAGTAGCCACCTTTTGCTTTGATTACTGCTCCACACACTCTTGGCATTCTGTTGATGAGCTTCAAGAGGTAGTCACCTGAAATGGTTTCCACTTCACAGGTGTTCCTTGTCAGGTTTAATAAGTGGGATTTTAAGCCTTATAAATGGGGTTGGGGCCATCAGTTGTGTTGTGCAGGAGGTGGATACAGTACACAGCTGATAGTCCTACTAAATAGACAGTTAGAATTTGTATTATGGCAAGAAAAAAGCAGCTAAGTAAAGAAAAACGAGTGGCCATCATTACTTTAAGAAATGAAGGTCAGTAAGTCCGAACAATTGGAAAAACTTTGAAAGTGTCCCCAAGTGCAGTCGCAAAAACCATCAAGCGCTGCAAAGAAACTGGCTCACATGAGGACCGCCCCAGGAAAGGAAGACCAAGAGTCACCTCTGCTGCGGACGATAAGTTCATCCGAGTCACCAGCCTGAAGACTTGGCCCTGGCGTCCAACTTGGACTCACAAGGAAAAGGGATGGCAATTAGAAACGTTTTAATGATGTGAAATTACAAGGTTATTTCTTTGGCACTCGGACCTGGGAGGAAGACATGAATGCTGAGAATGACATGAGCTAAGATGAACATTTGAAAGGTTTAGATTTAGAAATGTCTTCCCCCTGATCCGACACTGGTGGTGGATTGGCGGCCAGGGAGCGAGGAAGCCAGGAGTGGATGTGAAGGAAGATGGTGGAGGAGGGATGAGCTATGCTGACAAGCGAGGATGAACACCGCTTAAGGTCCATTAAAAGCAAGGCGTCGGAAGGTTATTGGATGGAGAATCAGGCGGACAGGATGCTGATTGGAGGTCGGGAGATGCACAGAAGAATCATAGGAAGGAGCGGGCCGTGAAGGTGAGTCTTTCATTCTGAATTTCCGTCTAAACTCCATGTCAGTTGTGCAGCAAGGAGAGTCTTCAAAACGTTTTTTTTTGTCGCTAGTCTATTGGTCTACAGGTCTACAGGTCTATATTTACACTTCTAATAAACTTCTAAAACCTATTGCTGATGTTAAAATAAGTTTTAATTTAAACCAAATTTAGCCTAGGTGTTTATGAACCATTTAGACATTGTTTAGACATTATTTCAGCAATTTCAGCACTTTCAGGGTACAACAATCTATAGGCTAGTACAACTGATGGTTACCCTAGAGACTAAATGCAAGCTGGCAGACAAAAAGTATTGCTAACCAAGGAATTAAATCATCTATTTGTCAATGTACATGAAATAACTTTAAATTACTTGTTTAGGGTTTGATTATCAAATGTTTGAATCAGCAAATCTCTAGCATCTTGCATTCTCTTGCATGGTAGAGGCATGCAGAGGTTTAAATAGTGACTGTTTACACAAAATAAACCCTTACATTACAAATTATCACAAAATCTGCTATGAGTATTAATTTTTCTGACACTAAAGTTACAAGAAAGATATGATTGTAAAGTGTGCAATCTGTTTGCCTCAAAATATTGCTTTTTTAGTCCAAAACTACATGATTTTTTCTTATGTCCAAACCTTGTGGAGAGCTAAAAATGATGCTGGATGCAATTGTTTTCTAAAGTATCTATCTCAAAATCATAAACAAATTGCTCTGTTACATAGATAAGACTACTAACTTTGTATTGTTGTGATAAGAGGTTCATTTATGTCAGAATCTCTGTGAATTTTAGAGCTGACTCTGACTTAAAGGAAGAAATGGAAAATGGTAAACTTAAATGTTTGCAAACTGTCAGGGCAAAGATAATAGCATAATCTTTTACTTTTGGCAAGTGTTGTTAAGAAACCCAAGCTAATATTTTCCAATTCTTGAAAATTATCTAATGATTTACATAATAGGCTGATATTATCTTTTAGGAAAACGTAAGGCAGATTCCTTGATAAAGGTACCTGTTATCCCGAGGACAAAACCTATGATAGCAAATCTATTTTCACAAGATCACAAGTTAACAGCTTCAGGAGAAATAATGGCAGGCAGGTCTGTTCTCAGTCATCATCCTACTAAATATAATAGAGCCATATCAAATGGACTGTGACGGACTGTTGTTTGAAAATTTCTCCACTGGTATACACATGAAAAATGCAATATAGTTTAAAACCCATCTCCCAAAAAGAATTGAAGGATGTTCACTACAACGCAACAAAAACAACTGCTCTATAAACTGGTGAGAAATCATATTTAAAAGAGATGACTAGAGGGAATTTTATTAGTGTTGTATTGCCTGATGCTGTGTCAGTTGTGCATGGACACACTTAAGAAACACGTGCTAATTCCTTGACTGGTTCGCCGGCATTGTGTGTGTTTTCTTTCCTTTCTTCTCTTCCTGTGGTACAGCTTTCCTCTTTGGCCAGGCTCGACTTAGTCTCTGAGTATCAGATATTTATCATCAGTATTCCTCTCCACCATTTGGTTGATGGTCCATTTTGGTCAAGGTAATTAAGCTATCCTTCAATATATATTCACTCTGTGTAGCATTGTTTTTACTCTTGTATCTCTGTGTGCCTTTGAAACCTGGAACTCTTCTCCAGTTGTCTGCAATACTACAACATGTCTGTAACATCCCAGATTCCTTTAATACTGCTGTACTCCTTTTCAATACTTACCTATTTGAGAGGAGACGCTGTGCCTACTTACTAGGTAAATCTACCTGATCCGTTCACCGATCCACCTTGAGGAGATGTCTGCTAACAAGCAAAAAAGAACACAAACTAATACGTACTGATCCCTATCTGCTACTACCTTCATTCTGTCAACCTAGATACTAAGCAGTACCTACCTGCAGGTCCACATAGTCAAGCCAGCAACCATAACAGTAACAGTAACCTATTACTCATCCACTGTCAGCCACTCTGGTATTTCCTGACCAACATTAAAGCATGTGGTCGACCTCCTGGCCAGGTCACCTTTGAAAAAGAGATCCCGATCTCAACAGGACATTACCTGCTTGAATAAACGTTAAGTAAATACTTTATAATTTACATTTTCCTTTTGGAACGGGAGAGTCCACAACAAAATCTGAAAGAAAATTGATGATGTCATCTGAAGGTGGCTGTGGACAATAGATGTCCTCACAACATGATGGATTTGGAGAACAAGGCAGAGTGGTTAAATGTCAAGATGTTGGATGTTGATAAAGAAGACTGAATGCTGAAATTAAATCAAAGGGTGCTTTTACAAATGGTTCAGGCACCAATTCAACCAGGTTATCACACCATTGTATCCTTCTAACATTTGTTTATTGTCCAGTTGAATTGCACAGTATAAGTGTGACATTATATACCACAAAAACCTGACATTTTAACAGGGGTGTGTACATGTTTGAGAGCCACTCTATAATGGAGACGCCAAGACAATTCTTTAATGCCTTGACATTGATTTTCCAGCTTTATTTGTATGTATGTCATATGGGCCTGAAGGGTTGAAGTGTTTAAACTCATCTGCCTGAATGCAGAACATGTACAATAAAATAAGAAGACAACTGAAGAACATTTAGAGGTAAAACTCAAAGCATGGTCTGCAGTTCAGAATTGCTAAGGCTGGCTTGTCAGGTGCAGAAATGCCCTTGTCACATTAAGTGGCAGATCTCAGGACACTTAGCATTCCTAGCCAGTCCCCTGGCAGGTGCTTGGTGTTTTTAATGACATTGTCTGCTTCCTGTCAAGTCAGCTGGAGGCTGACATGAGGAGAGTCACCTGTGGAAGGATGGCAGAGAAACAAATGTCACCAAGGGCACTAAAGGAGCTCTGTTGGGTTTTTGTCTTTCATGAGTGTGTCACTCCTGTGTGGGAGAATCTGTGCTAAAGCACATTGTGATGCTTAAACCTAACCATGTAGAAGGTTGAACATTCAATGTATCCTTTTAAATGGGCTCAGTTGAAATTATTTAATTAAAATACTTGAATTTTTTTTTAACTAGGAGTGCATTGTCAAAATACAATCATTTTCTTTGCTTTGGTATAAAAGAGAAAAAAAATAGATTGAAGGTTATTTACAGGGGTTGGACAATGAAACTGAAACACCTGTCATTTTAGTGTGGGAGGTTTCATGGCTAAATTGGACCAGCCTGGTAGCCAATCTTCATTGATTGCACATTGCACCAGTAAGAGCAGAGTGTGAAGGTTCAATTAGCAGGGTAAGAGCACAGTTTTGCTCAAAATATTGAAATGCACACAACATTATGGGTGACATACCAGAGTTCAAAAGAGGACAAATAGTTGGTGCACGTCTTGCTGGCGCATCTGTGACCAAGACAGCAAGTCTTTGTGATGTATCAAGAGCCACGGTATCCAGGGTAATGTCAGCATACCTCCAAGAAGGACGAACCACATCCAACAGGATTAACTGTGGACGCAAGAGGAAGCTGTCTGAAAGGGAGGTTCGGGTGCTAACCCGGATTGTATCCAAAAAACATAAAACCACGGCTGCCCAAATCATGGCAGAATTAAATGTGCACCTCAACTCTCCTGTTTCCACCAGAACTGTCCGTCGGGAGCTCCACAGGGTCAATATACACGGCCGGGCTGCTATAGCCAAACCTTTGGTCACTCATGCCAATGCCAAACGTCAGTTTCAATGGGGCAAGGAGCGCAAATATTGGGCTGTGGACAATGTGAAACATGTATTGTTCTCTGATGAGTCCACCTTTACTGTTTTCCCCACATCTGGGAGAGTTACGGTGTGGAGAAGCCCCAAAGAAGCGTACCAACCCAGACTGTTGCATGCCCAGAGTGAAGCATGGGGGTGGATCAGTGATGGTTTGGGTTGCCATATCATGGCATTTCCTTGGCCCAAAACTTGTGCTAGATGGGCGCGTCACTGCCAAGGACTATAGAACCATTCTTGAGGACCATTTGAACCTACAGGTTCAAATGGTCCTCAGTAAAAACTAAATTGGACAAAACGTGTGTGCAGTGAAAGACGTCTGTGCATATACTTCACAGTTTAGCTGTTCTGTGCTTGTTTAAATTCTAGTCAGCTTAATCCTAAATTCTAATAGATGTGCTTCCTTCTGGCAGTTGTCTCACTCTCTCTCTGGTGATTTCTTTTTCTTTTTCTCTTTAATTTCCTCTTGCTGGTCACTTTTCACAGAGAATTTTCTACAGGCTTGGAGAAAGCTTGCCAGGGTAGAGCAGAAATCTGAGTGGCACGAAGAGTAGAAGGGTGGGTGTGTGGGGAAGGTAACAAGATCTTAGGGGGAGAGCCAGCTATTAAGAATGTCTTACATAAAAGTGCTGACACTTCTGACTGTATTTGGAGTTCTGTGCAAGGTGAATGCATTTTCCCTTCAAGGCAGCAACTACTATTAGCTGTGCTAAGGTAGTGGCCCCTCAGTTGTAAAGCTGAAATGCATGTTTGATTTTACTTGCATCACAGTCCTTTCAATTTAACAGCAGCTACAAACCACACCTTGTTTTACATTAGCTTTTTTTCTTTGGTTTAGTTCTCAACAAGACCAGAAGAATACAGCCTGGGCAGTACTGTGTTTTATATCTTTTTGCATCTATAAAGCTCAGAGAGTCAAACTGTTATTGGGTGTCGCTGATTAGCCTCTTAACCCACATATTTTGAACCTAAATAACAATCTAGCGCTAAAGGAAACAACCTTTGACTGGAAACAAAGAGTGAAAAGTTTTAAAATACATTTTATTTCAACAGCACATTCTAACACAAAAATTGAGAAAAAGAAATCCCATGTTAAGAAATTATTGCTTTTCAGAAAATTGCTAGTGCTATATTTGTTGGCATCCCTAACTATTTCTTTAAAGTAAATGTAACTGTAACATTTTTGCAATTCATACTTTGCTGTCTAAAATTCATCCGAACTACTATGAACGTTTAATTAGCATTTCCATACTCTGTTTACCTGTTTACCAATTATTACATGAAACTTAGCCAATGACCAAGATGGGACAGACAAGAGAACATGCTGCTGCTGCTGCTTTGTGCAGGGCTTTTTATCTACCCCAAGAAAAACAATGTTTAAAGTGTGATATAAAATGATCTATTTTTTACAAATATATATAAAGTCTATATGCATTATATATTTATTTTAAGTTGGGCCCTGGTCATAGCTGCAACATATAGTACATGCTTAATGTCACTTTTTTCCAAACATTATTACGCCATTTTGAATGCTTATGTTATTGCTATGAGTGTAATTATTATTGCACTGCTGTTCTTGGTATAGATGGTACTTATGTCATATTTCTCCTCCCTCCTTTGTGCAAATGACTGCTGAATGATGTTAAAACTATGTCATCTCTGGCGTGGCGCTGGTGGTGTAGGGGTTGAGCACGTGACCATGTGCAGAGGCTAAAGTCCTTGGTGCGGGTTCAAGTCCCAGACCTGGTGACCTTTGCCAAATATCTCCCCCTCTCTTTGCCCCTCTTTCCTGTCAACTACTATCAAAAAATAAGGGCTTCTAGTGCTGCAAATAAAAAACAACTATGTAATTTTGCTTATTGTTGTCTATAACAATTTTACATATTGTTTTCAAGGGGTTGGGGGGGAGGGGGCTGAAGATAATATTAGAGGTCAACAGGAAACACAATCGACCATTAACCAGACAGGATCTTACTGAAGAGTAATGAAACCTAAAAGCAACAACTGAAGGAGCCTCATTATATCCTTTCATCTCCTGTTTATTTCTTGGTTTGTCGCACTAAAAAAATAAGGAAAGAACTAGTAAAAGTGCTATAGGATCAATTTGTCTGCTCTAATATAATTATTTTTGACATTTCCCAAGCTTATCTCTTGCTGGAGATCCTCTTCATCACACAAAGGTTAAAAGTTGACAAATTTGAAATGAATGTTCAAGGAATGATAATGTTAAGCTGCTGAAAGCAACATGATCTATAGATCGATCTAATTAGAAGACATGCTAATTATATAGAATATTTATGTCTATACATGATTTAAATCATCTGACAAGATAAGTAAAAAAACACAGTGGCAGACTGCATTGCTGTGCTATGAATTTCCCCTGAATCCATAAATAGCATTTCTGACTCAGTTCTTTAATGCTGTTGGTCCTTTAATATCTTCTGGTGGTGTTAATAAATCTTCATCTGAAAGCTGCGTTTAATACCAGTTTTCAGTTATTGGGGCAATATAAATAAAACAGAATTGAACTGAATTGAATTTTCCAGCTGTGTAGAAGTAGCTCAGATGATTAGGATTGAGAAGCAATCACAAGCACAACAAGGTTTTTTAAAAGAACCTTAATAATCTAAGGTGGTGGAATTAGGGCATCGGTTTGTAGGAAAACTGCTATAAATGATCATTTAGATATGGTTAAATTGTCTCCATGCACCACAATCATTTATAAAACATAAAGGTAACAGGGAGAGGACCATATAATAAATGTATTTATAATGACTTGGCTCCAACTTTGCTCTCAGGTGGTAGAGAAGAAAACTGGTTCTTTAACACAGTTTAGCCATGGTTCTGGGATCTATTTGATTAAAACAGCACTATAAGTAGCAAAACAAAACATTTAAAATATTTTTACAAAATACAACAAACTAAGCAAAAAAAAAAACATGTTTTGTGAAATGTTTTTCTATCGTTTTTGCATAGTATATTCCACAAAATCTATTTGTGGTCTTTGTATGAGTAAGTCTGTTTTGTTTGTTTTTTCCCAAACATTGCATGTTATTTACCAGCATTTAAAGTAATTTAGAGTTTTATAGTTTAGAATTACAGGGCAGAGTGTATGTGGCATATTTGTTGTACATAGTATGTAAAAAAAATACATAAACCAGGTTGTAATGCATCCTGACAGGTTGTGAACCCAAGTTTTGCGAGCTAGTTGTTTCTTAGGAAACTCTACTGACAAATTTTAACTGATCTAACTGGGATTTATGTGAAAAACCAACACAAACTGAGACATAATTCTAAGTTGGAAGTAAAACAATACATGGTTTTCAAACTTTCTTTTTGCAAAATGTGATGTGCGTTTATATTGAGCTGCCACATTTCTTCATGAGGATGGTGTATTCATAGGTTACTCTTTTTCACACATGGCATTTTGCAAGTAGCCCAAAAAGTCAACATTTTGTCTCATGTGATCAGAGAACCTCTTCCACATGTTTGCTGTTTCTCCTACTTGGATTCTGGTAGACTGCAAATAGGAATTTGTCTGGTTTTCCTTGACTAATGGCTTCATCTTCTTGCCACTTCTAGTGGGGCCATATTTGTGGAGAATATGACTTATAGTTAACAGAGTTGTGGTTCTCTGCAACTCCTCCAGAGTCACAGCAGCCCTATTGGTTGCTTCTCTCATTAATGCTGTCCTTCTACACACAGTCTGTGTAGGTGGACAGCCATGTCTTAGCAGGTTTGCTGTTGTGCCATAGTCTTTGTAATCATCCATTACGGACAGCTGGTGTCTCCAAACTCCATGCAAAAAGACCCCAGGCTGGGATTTAAACCCAGGACCTTCTTGCTACAAAACAACAGTTCTAATAACTGTTTCACTGTACAGCCCATGCTTTTTGTTTAGTAACTTCAAACTTCCTGTCTGTGTGTTTCTTAATGTAGCTCATTATTTATACATCTTTAATTGTGTTCCCTGATTTGCGTAGGAAAGAGGCCTGGAGTTATCTATAAACTCTTACACACATTATTATAGGAACCATTTTTGTGCCACAAATCTCAACACAAACCCATAAAATCCCAGAGAGCCAATCAGGACAACTGAATATTGAAAGGGGGGCCCACAGACTTTGATTTGTTGCTGTCATCTCCTCTTCAGAAGGATTAAATGTTGACCCTAAAAACATTTTTTATTCCTCTGGTTTGAAACTGACATCATTGGACTTCTACTTCATTAAAACATGCTGCTATTATGAAACAAATTATTTTCTTCAGTGTTTAAATGTGATACCCAATAATGTTTAATGCTGCTTGTTCCTGTGCAGCATTAAAATGACCTCCAGCAGAAGATGATTTGCTAATGACATTACAACTGAATGTTAAATTAATGAAAATGGCAGTTCTCCATTTTATAACATTCCATTTTTTCCCCAAGTATGCTTAAAGGTTCATGGTCGTGGGTGTGAATTCAAAATCCTAAGGCAACACTAAGGTCCTGAGCAGAATTTGTATATTAATGAGCTAATTATTAATAATTCCCCAAATACATTCTAAATCTCAGGCGATCAGAAAAAAGAAATCAAAACACAATTTGGCCTCGGCACTAGATTTGGCATTGGCTGGGAATGTAAGAGGTCTGAACAACAAAAGCAGATATAATCATAATAGAGTCTTTGTTTAAACATCATTAATCTAACCACATATTTTGGTCACCAAATATCTTACTCATCTCAACTCAAAATGTCTCTCCTTCACAGTTTATCCATGTAAGATAGGGGAGGCAAGAAATATAAGATCTAAAATAAAACACACTGGTATTCTTTGTCTTGGGTTTTTTTTTATTTTGTTAGCAGGATTTCTTTCTTTGCCATCCAGGACCACTGCAAGATGCCGGTGGGCGAATCATATAAAAAACATCTATAAGCACACTACCTTACTTTGATTACACAAAACAACTGTCCCACCTTTTTCTTTTTTTCAAAACTATTTGTTTTAAAAAATCTCAGTAATTGTGAAATCTTTAGACACATACAAAACGCTGAATACATCTGCAACTTCTCAATGAGTGGAAGTAGTCATTAAATGATTTTCTCCAGCTTTCCCCACAACTTAGTTCATTGTGGCATTTTTATTGAGTGGAATGCACTGAATATTATTCTTTCTTTTTATTCACTGTTTTTGGAAACAGTGAAAAGAAAAGTGTTTTTGTGTTTATTTGATATTCTAGTTTTTGAAATTCCTTTTTTGTATCAAATAACCTCTGTTCAGAGCAAAGCACCCTTTGAGTGCTAAAAGAGGGAAAAAAGTTGGTATTTGCAACACAATTTGTGAATGAATCATCTAAATTATTATAGGACCATGAGTGCAAATAGGATTTTCTTTTACAAGAAATATGAAAGCCATGCTACACTGCTTTGTCTGTTTCCTCAGGGGAAATTCTGCTTACTCTCATTTTTCATTTCAATCTCACCTTATAAGGATTTACGAACTCTAAAATAATATCAGTTGTATATGTGAGATGCATTCTCAATCTCTCTTCTGGTTTTTCCTTTATGGAATTCATGTGTATGTACTTTTCATTGAAACATCCATTGCTTTTTATACCAAATGAAATAGTTAGTGTCATCTAATGAGTTAGGTAACATTTAGTTTTGAGAAATTTCAGACTTGCTTCACAAAGAAAAACTCCTCTGTTTTATGGTTGTTTGTGTCTTAGTTAGACAATAGATGCTGAGTATGTTAGATGCAGGTGTTTAGGCTGCGGCTGCTAACTGATTGCTATGGTAATGTGCAATCAAACCGAATTAGATAAATAATAATGATTCACATAATGTGGGGTTCAGACTGCATTAGGATATTTACAGTTAAAACATTTAGATCATTTTAGAGGTTTGAGGAAAGTTGATCACAGCTGTGTTCAAAGTAGGACTAAGATTAAGCGCACAAGTAAGGTTTTTGGCACATTTTTGAGAACAGAATTCCATATTTTCTCATTCTCAAACATTCAGATGGTTGGCTGGATGAATGGACAAACAAGTTTTAGAAAGTGGAATTATGAATAAAATATGAATCTATTATTCCACAAGTCACCAGGAAGTTATATTTATTTATTTATAAAACAGTAAAAGATTGAGAGCTGTTGGCTATTTCCTTGTAATCAGGTGGTGCCCCGACTTGAAAAGTTTAAATCAAATTACTAACTTTATTCATAATTGCCCTTGGCACTTGTTGATAGTTTTTTTTTTTTATAGCCAAACCAAAGCTATTGTTGTACAACACATGCATAATATATGATGCCTGTCTAAACTAAAGCAATTTGAACTCAAAAAAGGTGCACTGCAAAAATTGTAGCTGTACGCTGGCTGCACGAATGCAACATTAAGGAGCTAACCTCTAAGTTCAGCCAAGTCTCAGCAGTAAGTAGGTTGCAACCCCACACATTGGGTCTACACATTCCATGTAATGAATTGCCGGTATTCACATTCCAAGAAATGTATTTATTTATGAGTATGTGTTGTTTTATTTAATCAGTGTGTAGATGTACGAGTCAAAGCCCTCTGAAACTTTCCACTCAAGCCAGATGCACAGTTAGAAACAGTAAGTGAATGTGAACATCATCGAGGAGTTGGGACCCTCAGCCATGGTTACAACGTGAAATGCCAGTACAAACTTTCCTGGAACTTTCAAAATAAATTGCATTAACCTACTTCCGGCACAGCCAAGCAAACTGTAGCAGCGGACTTCCCATGATGCCACTGGCAGCATAAAAGCACCCCCTTTCCAATGGTCCGACCTCTTCCACGCCAGTGATCGTCGGGATAGGAGGGGAACAGCGCGCTAATGTCTCTTTGCTGCCAAAAAGACATAAACTCTTCAAACTGGATCCAAGGGTGTCATACGATCATCGATCATATGCGCTAAGTTAAGTACTGATGAATTACTGTTGAAAGAATCCGGTATTCATTCATAAAAGGGGTAAATTAAGGTATAAGCATTGCTTACTTTCTCTCTGAGGCCTGCAGAAGCAAACTGTCCCACAGAAGTCCCCAGTAGAGAAGCTGTCTCTAAAAGCCGAGTGAAGCGGTTTCCCCTGCCTGAGAGAAGGACAACAGGAGCTGCATCACCGTGGTTACGGTAACGTGCAGTTTGGCCGGCCGACAGAACAGCCGCCACTCCCTACAGCTAAGGAGGTTAGCTGTAGCTAACCGTTTAAAGACTGTGGACATTTCTTCAGACTTCATTGTCGCCCGGACAACTCCTCAGCATGGATCATGAGGTTAGGTTTTGGGCAGAGAGTAATAGTTAAGGATTTAGATTGAAATGATCTAAACGTCTCTCATTTTTATGAAGTTTGGTTTTGTTTGTGTTGAACTCAGCTATCGTGTTGCTAGCAGAATATCTGCAGCACACGTGTTCAGTTTTGTGTTCTTTGTTTGTATGTTTTTGAAGTTAAGACAAACTTTATTTAAAGGGTGATTTTAAACAGAAGACTGATCATAACGCGTCATCCACACTTATGCATTTTAAACATTTTATTGATGATAATTTTTAAAGGTGTGTGTTCAATTCTGGTGCTAAGCTATAAGCCTCCTTTGTTAGCTTTAACTGCTAACAGCTAAGGACACGTGCTTGCTGCCAAATAATATTTACCCAGAAAGGTTAGTTTTCAATCCAGTAAATAATGTGTCCCCAACATCATTTTACTAAATATGAATACTAAGTAAACACCATTAAGCCCCATTTCCCTAGAAAGATTTGGCTCTTTTCCAAAATGTTCCCTTAATAATATTTCTTTAAATATTATCTTGATAAATAAAGACAGCTAATTGAGAATTAGTCATCCAGAAGGTTGGTTTTATTTAGCAGATCATTCTTAAAACATTATTCTATTAAAATAATATCTTATTTGATCTTGCATTGTGAAGGGTTGTCTAAAGGTATGCTGATTATTGCCTAAGTTGGTTGCAAGACTAACTTAACTTCATTTCCAGATTCTTCCAAATAATCCTCGGTTCTCAAACATAAACATTGCATGGTAATGTTGCATCACTCTTTTGGTCATGATTTTCAATCATCTTTAATCAACTTGTTTATATTGTACATAGCCCATTAGTCTTCGTTATTCTTTAATTTTGCTTTGTAGTTAGTTGGATTGTTTTAGCAAAGTAAAGAGTTTGTTGACTGAAATATGTTTGACTTTGAGTTGACTTATTTTTATTAATAAATTCTTGTATATTAAGAAATTGTGTGAATTCATTCCATGTGTGTGCAGAGTTTATGCTGTTTAATAATGTCAGAGCTCGTCTCACACCTTTCTATTTTGTCCTAATACCATTGCCTTACTGGGCTGGTATTCACAGGACAACCCTTAACAGACCAAAATATTATTTGATAAAATATTAAAATATTAATATTAAATAATATTCTCAGATTGATAATCCTGACAGAGGAGATGCAGATTTCTTCTGTAAGGAGCGGTTCTCAAACTTCATGCTCAAAGGTTCATATTTGGTTCCTAGATAAGGTTAAAGGTCTGCAAAAATAAGTGATGACCAAATCTGTTTTATTAAATAATAAAAATTGAAAAACACACTAAACAACAACACCCGAGATGAAATGTACAAATACCTATAGACAGTTATAACACAGAACAAAAGAGAGTGTAAAATGGCACCATTAAATATGTTTTTATTTGATTGGGTTATTCTTAGTTTTTCTTAGTTTTCCTAAAAACCTACATGTAAGTTATCAAAGTGTTTTTTAATTCAACAAAGGACATGAAAGTCAGGAGACTTTTTTTGTAATCTAAAAACTGACTTGATATTAAATTAATTTCGCACTGCACTTCACTCGAATCACCTGGTCAGCAGTTGTAATTGTGTTTACAACAGCAAACTATTTGTTTTTGGGTTTTTTGTCTGTCCAGAGTTTCAGGAGACACTTTTTTTGCTCCACCACAGGGTTAAGTGGGTTTGGGAAAGCTGGTTTAATGTTCTAACAATTATTTCCCTAAAACACGCAGAATCTGCTTACTAACATGAGGCTGCAGTCTTTAGTAAATGCACATCTCGCTTCTGCTGAAGAAGTTATGACTATTTATAAGCTGCAGGTAAATACTAACCTGGCTCCCCTTTGTTTGATACTGTATGACTCATCGACAATTCAGTTTTAAAGCCATGGCATTAGGCCTTATTTAGGATATCGATTATCATAATGCATTTGTAGCATTTCCAACCTGGCCAGCCAAATTATTGACATCTGTTTAAATCTCTCCGAGCTTTTATCATCAAAGAACAACATTAATCTGAGGTTTGACTGAAAGGCAGTCTATTAAGGCTATGTTTGTAATTGCATCCACTTCTAATGCACTACAACATTTTTGTTCCACTTTAGTAAAACCCTCTTTAAGTATATCAGCTGACAAATTTGTTCGGCTACTTGAAATAGTCTAAGAGAATAACTATAAATATTACAATGAATTAAGCTCCAGCTAAATTTTGTTTGCTTGCTGTAGCTGCAAACCCAATCTGACCTAAAAACAACAAAATCATGGTGTGAAACAAAAAATTTTTTATTACTTTTGACTAATAAACTGAATCACTAAGCTCTCGCCTTGGAGGGAAAACGTTGCGGTTCTTTTCTGCAGAAAGTCTCAAAATTTTGCTCCTGGCATGGTGGCCAGGCCTCTCCAAAAAATTTTTTTTTGATCTTCAGTTGAGCATGTCAGATCACCTGATGTATATTTTTACTGGCTAAAAGGCCACATTACATAAACAGACAGCCCAAACCTGGATTACAGTCCAAACTTTGAGAATCACCAGTGTTGAGAGATGTACAAGTAAAAGTCTTTTGATTTTTCCAATCAACAGAGGATACGGTATGATATAAGGTAAGTCACTGAAGGTCTGCAGTGCAGAAAGGCTGAAGCGACTATTTAATTAATTGTTTTCTTTGATTGGAGAGTATTTTTAAACATCAAACACCTCATTAATACACAAGTTGTAGCTAATATTAAAATTATATTTGAGCCGTACAACAGAATCAATCAGGCTAAAACATGTTGAAAATTTATAATTGTACTCAGTATAAACAGAAATAAAGAAATTGCACTCTTGTGATCCTTTTAACCACAACCTTCATGAACTAAACATTTTTTTATGTGTTTTCCCACTTCTACGGGGTTCCTTTTGTGCTCTGCTGTTTAATGAGGTGTTTTGAGCACAATCTTGCCACAGAGGGCATGAAAATTGCAGCAGGCACATTAGCATGACGTGTAGGTAGCTGTGCCAGTACTACATGTGCCTTATCACAGGGATTTTGTGCCTTTCTCAGTATAGGCAAACCCTGGAGTTCCTTTGACTCAATTATGTCCAGTCTACAACTAAGGTTTGTGCTTCAAAATATAGTGAAAGGGGAAAGTTCTTTGAGACTTAAGTGACGGTAGATCTCATAAAGACTGTCTAGATATAGCTTTCTGGTTTTGATGTTAAATCTTTTTTACATCACTAATGATGTCATTTGCCAGGGCTGGCTGTGCCTCTACTCCAGTTAAGATCCTACAATGGTGTTTCTTCCTTGTTAGTACTTGCCTAAGAGTTTCCATAGTTCTCTGTTCTTAAGTTGTTAGGCTTTGTAGACTTTGCAAAGAAGCAAACCCAGGTGTCTGCTGAAGGCAAGATGATAAAATCAAAGTTCAAAATGAAACAAATAAGGCGCCTTTCTTCAACTGAATGTTAAGTTAAGTCAGATCAAGAGTGGGGAGAAAACTTAAAAACATTGGATAAGGCACACGGTTGAAGTCTAATGAATAATATAGTCTTTGGATGTCTATGGTTCGGATCTCCTCCGCATCTGTCCTGGGTCCAAGGGGGCAGGTCTGTGGCTCCTCACACTTGCTATTGCATATTTACATGGAGAAACCTTGTATACACATATCACTGTCAGACCCACAGATGTTTAGATTCAGTTTTAAAAAATACACAAATGTTATATATTGAGCCACATTTACCACTAAATACATTTTGCATTCATACGTACCGTGCACTTTTTTGGTAAAAAAGCTGTTAATATGAGTGTTTCTACAGATGTAGAAGCAAGCAGGGTGTTCCTTTTTACCCCATCATTTTTGTTACTTGCAGTAGATCAGAATACGGCAGCAGAGTTTTGTAGTCCATTTGTAGTCCGTGACACTCAATTTTCCCATGTTCAGTATTTCACACCTATAATTAATTTCAAGTTAATTTTTGTTGCTTTGACCCCTCATAAAGCTTTGCATACCTTTGCTTTTATTTGTTTACTTTCCAACAAAAATAAGAGTTTAAGAATTGCCTGTGTAACACATTAGTGAGTAATACTGAAAAATTTTCACTAACATACCAATAGGATCTACTAGGAGTATGAGTTCTAAAACTCTGTAGAAAAAAATCTGATTACTTACAGGACAACCCTTAACAGACTGAAATATTATTTAATGAAATATTAAAGTATTAATTTTAAATATTAAATAATATATTCATAATCACAACAGACTGGAGCTTCAAAATCACTCCTAATTCGGCTTTCAAGGAATGACTATTACTACTGCTTTGACTCGTCAGTCCACTTCCTATCAATCTGAACCAAGCCGAAAACAACCCACCAGCCACCCCAGTGCAGGTACAAGACACTAGGCCTAGAGCTTTTCAGTTTATGCCTGTAAGTTGGAATGAGATGAAGCAGCCAGTGATCATAGAGTCCTAAAGCTCCACAGGGGACTGCACTGTATGCTTCTTTTAAGACTGTGCAGCAGTGGTCCAATGTGTTTGTGTCTCTAGTGGGACACTTGCTGTTTTAGTAGTTTAGCAGTTAATTTAAGAGGTTTGCCCTTTTAAAATACCCCCAAAACAATGATGAGAGAGTCTGGGTGTTTTGTAAGCCCTTGGACATCCAGGGACATACTGTACTTATTTTTGAAGCATTATTTGTCATTGGAGAGTAAGGTTTTAACGTACTCGTAATCATCCGGGACTGGATCACGAGGGCACCAGACTCAGTAGAGACACCCAGACGTCCCTCTCCCCAGACACCTCCTCCAGCTCCTCTAAGGGGAGCACAAGGCATTCCCAGGCCAGCCGAAAGACAGTCCGTCCAGCGTGTCTTGGTCCGTCACCTGAGCCTCCTCCTGGTGGGACATGCCTGGAACACCTCCTGAGGAAGGCATTCAGGAGGCATCCGGTATAGATGCCCAAGCCACCTCAACTGGCTCCTCTCAATGTGGAGGAGCAGCTGCCATACTCCGAGCCCCTCCCGGATGGCCAAGCTCCTCACCCTATCTCTAAGGGACTGCCCGGCCACCCTACGGAGGAAGCTCATTTCAGCCGCTTGTATCCAGGATCTTGTTCTTTCTGTCATGACCCAAAGTTCGTGGCCATAGGTGAGGGTAGGAACGTACACCGACCGGTATATCGAGAGCGTCGCTTTTTGGCTCAGCTCTCTCTTCACCTTCACCATCCCCATTACTGCGGCAGCCGCACCCATCCTCTTGTCAATCTCCCACTCCATTCTCCCTTCATTTGAACAAGAACCCAAGATACTTGAACTCCTCCACTTGAAGCAGCAACTCTCCTCCAACCTGAAGAGGACAAGCCACCCTTTTCTGGTCTAGAACCATGGCCTCATACTTGGAGGAGCTGATCTTCATCCCAGCAGCTTCACACTCTGCCGTGAACCACACCAGTGCATGCTGTAGGTCTTTGCTAGAGGGGGCCAGCAGGACCACATCATCTGTAAAAAGAAGAGACGAAATCCACTGGTCCCCAAACCAGACCCCTCCATCCCTTGGCTGTGCCAAGAAATCCTGTCCATAAGAGTTATGAACAGGACCGGTGACAAAGAGCAGCCCTGCTGGAGTCCAACATACACCAGGAACAGGTCCGACTTAGTGGAATGCCAACAAACTTCTGCTCCGCTTGTACAGAGACCGGATGGCCCCTAATAAAGGGCCCCCAACTCCATACTCCTGGAGCACCAAGGACCACAAGGCACCATGAGGGACACAGTCGAATGTCTTCTCTAGGTCCACAAAACACATGTGGACCAGATGGGCAAACTCCCATGAACACTCGAGTAACCGGCAGAGGGTGTAGAGCTGGTCCAATGTTCCATGGCTGGGATGAAAACCACACTGCTCCTCCTGAAGCCAAGGTTCAACTATCAGCTGGATTCTCCTGCCACCATGGAGCTTTTTAACCCTCTCCGTGTCTTCAGCCTGGGTGGGGGTTTTAACGTGTATAAGAATAATTTGTATTCCTTGTCCACATTGCCTCTTCACATGTGGTCTGTTATATGGACGCCTTTTTTTCAATTCAATTCAATTAAGTTTATTTATATAACGCCAATTCACAACACATATCGTCTCAAGGCACTTCACAAAAGTCAGCTACATACATTCCAATTAATTCTAATCATTGAACAGTGCAGTCAGATTCGGTTATTTATTCAAATTGGATAAAACGTTTTTCTGTCTAAGGAAACCCAGCAGATTGCATCCAGTCAGTGACTTGCAGCATTCCCTCCTCCTGGATGAGCATGTAGGGACAGTGGACAGTCACTGGCGTTGACTTTGCAGCAATCCCTCATAATGAGCATGCATGTAGCGACAGCGGAGAGGAAAAACTCCTTTTTAACAGGTAGAAACCTCCAGCAGAACCAGGCTCAGTGTGAGCGGCCATCTGCCACGACCGACTGGGGGTTTGAGAGAACAGAGCAGAGACACAAAGAGAACAAAGAAGCACTGATCCAGGAGTCCTTTCTATGGGAAGGAAAGGTAAATGTTAATGGATGTAGCTCAGTCAATTGCCATGTCTAGGAGAGAGAAAGGGTTAAACACTGAAAGACAGGGCCATGTGGATCATCGGTAGAGGGTGAGCATTAAGTTGTTGCCAGCAGAAGCTTGGACGATGCCCCTCTCCAGAAAGGTGTCACAGGTAAGCACAGAGTCAGGCCAGGTGTAGCTTCTAGGAAGAGAAAAGAGAGAGAACAAAGTTAAAAGCTGAAATAACAGCAAATAATGCAAAATTGGAGAGTAGTGTGAGAATGTAGCAAAGAGGGTGAAAGTGGTCATTATGTCCTCCAGCAGCCTAAGCCTATAGCAGCATAACTTCAGAGATAGCTCAGGATAACCTAAGCCACTCTAACTATAAGCTTTATCAAAAAGGAAAGTTTTAAGCCTAGCCTTAAAAGTAGACAGTTTGTCCATCTAGAGCCCACTGATGGTCATTGTTATACTAAAAACCACAACGATTGGGATACCTCTCTCTGTCAGATTGACCATAACCATTGGAAAAGAGAGGGGATCATACAGGTAGCAGAAATGGAGGGTGTTTTTGCACCTCAACCATAACTGAGCCGGTTTAGGCTAAACCTGACTCCCCCTTACTCCATCCAACAGGGAGGGAAGAAGACGGAGGTAAAAAATGAGGAAGATAGCTCAGGATATCCTAAGCCACTCTAACTATAAGCTTTATCAAAAAGGCCTCCTCATTATACTCTGTCTTCATCCAACATTGAAATATTATAAAAACAGGTAGGTGGTCATTAATTTCCTTAATCAGTAGACCACTCATAGCATTATATATAGTCAATCATACAACTCTGATTGACTACATGTGTGGACTATTGCTTGGTTTTGCTGTAGTTAAAAAAAAAATCATTCTGTGCTGTATTCTGTATAGACATTGTCTTTTCAAACCCCTTCTTTGTCTCTCCAGGGGGCCGTGTTTATTGATTCAGGAGCAGATACTGAATTCATGGACGAAACATTTGCAAATAAGAACGACATAAAACGTATTCCGTCAGCTGACACAAGAAACGTGCTAGCTTTGGATGGTCATAGCATGAACAATTCACATCTCAGGACAGAGGAGATTACCTTAACAGTTGGAGGTAATCATCAAGAAAAAGTAACTTTCATGATCATTAATTCACCTGAACTTCCTGTAGTCCTAGGGGCCTCCTGGTTGCAGAAACACAACCCTCACATCGACTGGAAGAAAAAAAAAGTTCTGGGTTGGTCTGAGTCATGTTCCGCTGACTGTCTTTTGTCTGCTGCTACGGAGGTCAGTGTGGAGAATAAGGTTGAGGAGACCTATCCGGATTTATCCAAGGTACCACAAGAATACCATGATTTAAAGGAGGTTTTTAATAAAATCAAGGCCACAGCTCTGCCACCCCATAGACTTTATGATTGTGCTATTGATTTGCTTCCTGGCACATCACCCCCTAAAGGCAGAACCTATTCATTGTATGGTCCAGAGCACAGGGCCATGAAGAGTTATGTTGATGAGGCATTAAACCATAACATTCAACCCTCTTCCTCTCCTGCAGGTGCTGGTTTCTTTTTTGTTGGGAAGAAGGATGGTTCATTGAGACCATGCATTGATTATAGAGGCCTTAATGAGATAACAGTTAAAAATAGATATCCCTTACCACTCATGAACACAGCTTTTGATCAGATCCAGGGAGCCAAGATATTTTCTAAGCTGGATCTAAGGAATGTATATCATCTGGTCCAAATCAGAGAAGGAGATGAGTGGAAAACGGCTTTCAACACGCCTACGGGCCATTATGAATACAAGGTCATGCCATTTGGACTTACTAACGCTCCTGCAGTTTTTCAGTCATTGGTCAATGATGTTCTAAGAGACATGGTGGGTCAATTCGTATTTGTTTATCTTGATGACATACTGATTTATTCTCAAGATCTGGAAACCCACAGAAAACACGTCAGAGCTGTTCTCCTGCGTCTTCTCCAAAACCAGTTGTTCGTCAAGGCAGAGAAATGTGAGTTCCACATAACTACCACTTCCTTTTTGGGCTTCATCATTTCCCCAGATCAAGTGCTTGTCGACCCCTCCAAGGTTAAGGCCGTATTGGAATGGCCTGTTCCAACTGATCGCAAGCAGCTTCAAAGATTTCTAGGCTTCGCAAACTTCTATAGGAGGTTTATTAGAAATTACAGCCTGGTTGCTACACCCCTAAACGCTCTTACCTTTTCCAAGGTGAAATTTGTGTGGAATAAGGATGCAGAGAAGGCCTTCAATAGGTTAAAGGAACTCTTCACGTCAGCTCCAGTGTTACGGTCTCCTGACCCAGAGAGACAGTTTATCGTGGAGGTGGATGCCTCAAGCACAGCGGTCAGAGCTGTATTAAGCCAAAGAGGTGAGGATGATCGTGTTCACCCATGTGCCTTCTTTTCAAGGACTCTGTCACGGGCTGAGCGGAATTACGACGTGGGAGACAGAGAGTTATTGGCTGTCAAGTTGGCGTTGACAGAGTGGAGACATTGGCTGGAGGGGACTAAGGAGCCGTTTATGGTGTGGACTGACCATAAGAACTTGGAGTACCTGAAATCAGCAAAACGGCTAAACCCCAGACAGGCTAGGTGGGCTTTGTTTTTTGGTCGTTTTAATTTCTCCCTATCTTACAGGCCAGGGAGTAAAAATGGCAAACCTGACGCCCTATCCCAGATTCAAGAGCCTGAAGAATCTCAGTCTACGGGTGAAGAGGAGTTTATCCTTCCTGAAACCGTCAGGTTGTTTGTGTCCCGAATGGAGGTGGAAAGGGAGGTCCCGGAAGCTGCCTATCCCACCATCATGTCAATTTGTGTCACGTTTCTGGAAGGAGTTTTGTTCGTTGTTGGGAATTTCGGTTGGTCTTTCCTCAGGGTTTCATCCTCAGTCTGATGGCCAAACCGAGAGAGCCAACCAAGAAGCTGAAACCAAACTTCGTATCTTATGTGAGTCTGGCCCGACCAAGTGGTCACAAAATTTGCCCTGAGTTGAATACGCCATGAACTCTATGCAATCAAGTGCCACTGGTTTGTCCCCTTTTCATGTTGTGTTTGGTTTCCAGCCACCCATGTTTTCAGTTCAGGAGAGAGAAGCTAATGTTCCGTCCGCCCAGGCGGCTGCCCTAAGGTGCCAAAGAATATGGAGAAAGGCCAGGAGATCGATGATCAGAATGTCACTGGTTCAGTCAAGAACGGCCAACCGGAGACGGATCCCTGCCCCTAAGTACCAGGTGGGGCAAAAAGTTTAGCTCTCCGCCAAGGACCTCCCATTAAGGGTAGAATCCCGGAAATTGGCAGCCCGATTTGTTGGACCTTTCCCAATCTCTAAGATCATCAATCCTGTCGCTGTACGACTGAGATTACCCAACTCCATGAGGATTCACCCCACGTTCCACGTTTCTCAGGTCAAGCCCTTTGTGGAGCCCCGACTTGGGACAAGACCTCTTTCTTCATCAACCGTCTTCCTGCCATCTCTGCCTTATGCTCACTCTGATGATCACTTGTTAAATAATGAGAAAAAAAACATCTGAGGGTTTTGTCTGGTTGTTCTTGTATCTGCATGCCCGAAAAGACCAGCGACCATTTGCTGTGGTTTTTGACCCCCACACTGCACTAAAGAGAGGTTCTCTCTCAGCTATTTCAACATCGGATGGAATATGAAACACATTCTCGCCTGTTTTGCAGGTCGAGGAGACAGTTCATTTTCTTCTTCATCCTCCCTCTCCTGCATTGAGACTGTTTCAGGGCTATCATTAAGGTGTGGGATTGCAAGCCTTAACACAGCCCAGTCGTTGTGGGTGAGAGTACACAGAGCCAATGATCCATTAAATACCTCGTCTTGATCCAATTGATGCAGGCAGAGCTCTCCTATTTCATAAATGAAAATATACCCCCAGCTACCACTCAGGCCTAATGGCTACAATGACCACTCTTCCTGCAGAGTGTCCAACGGGGGTCTTCGTACCTTGCAAAGGTAGTATGTTGATTTCTTAGGAGCATTCAGTTCACGGGATGAATGCTGGTAGACAGTCAGTGGGGTTTTGCACAGAACTGACTTACCTCTTGGCCGACCTGAGGTCTGATTTTCCACCGTGGTTGTTGAAGTTGAAGTTGGATCATCATCATCGGTAGAGTATGTTATGACGGGAATTCCGATAGGTATCTCAGATGAGGAAGTAGATGATATAGATGATGTAGTTGCTTGTTCATCATCTTGGCACGCGTTGCGTTTCTCCTCCGCTTGACAATTAACTCTTTTAACTCTAACCATTGCTGAACGGGTGTTCTTTTCCAACGAATGCTGCATGTAAAGTGCAGAGTGCCTGAATTTAGAGCAAACACTAAAGCACGCCCCATTGGTATCATTGGGTTATTCAAGGTTTAACGAGGCTTACAAACACACCCCTCTATTTTAATTGGTTCTGATGCCATACAGTTTCTGATAATACCATATTTCTCTTGTTCTATTTATATCATACACACCCCTGTGTTTTAAGTGTTTCATTTAAGGCCGTCCCCATAACACCCTTAAACAAACCCCTATATTATAATTGGTTCATTTAAGGTCTCTCCCCTAATGACGACATCCAATCAGCATGCATGGTTACGCCCCTCGGCCACACCCCGCTCCCATGACCCCATGACACCCCTTAAGTTCAAAAGTTCACCTGTCAAACGTTTAATGAAAGGGTGTCTTTATATCTCTTTCCTTCTTTAGACTTAGAGCAACTCGAGTTATATTTATTTATGACTGAGGTTGTTTTTATTTAAAATAAAATGTTATCTCCCTACATGTTGTTGTTCAGATACCTTCATATGAATGTTTGAGATTCAACTGATTCTTTATTTTCTGGTGATCTATTCTTAGTCTTTTTTCTTCTACAGAGAGGTGCACAGCACAAAACCACACACTGAGACAGAATATAACTTACTAAAATTACTCCTCTGGCTGTTGAAAGTGTAAACGTTTCCTGCAGTGTTTGCTTTGTTGTTCTGTGATGGTGAGCAGTTCACGTCATTAGCTTTATCTCAGTTCAATTTGGACACTGCACAGGGGCACAGGAAAATCATGCCTTGAATCCATTGGAGTTGGGCTTGGCACGATCTAGCTGCTCATTAATTATGCTTTGTAATGAGTATTCCTGATGAACATTATTATTACACTGGTGAAAGGATGGCTGCTTGTTCCGTGGCAACACAGAAATGTCAGATCCAGTCGTTTCCAAATGTCACTGGATGGAACGTTTAATCAAGCTGTCAAGGTTTTGAAAATGCATTTTTCTTTCTCCTTGAAACGTTGAAGCACTGGGAATATCTATTAGGTCCTTAATTGGTTACAAACTCAGTCTGTGTCACATCTCAGTCTTTCATCATTTTTCTCTCAGTGTTCTTTTTCTCTTTTGCTTTTGGGTGTGCAGTCAATGGATCAGACCATGCATGGATTTTGGCTAGTTTTGTAAAGGCTGAAGAGGAATAATTTGTTTCTTAGACTGAGAAAGGTTGAGCCATTTCTTCACAAGGTCACTCAAAATAAGGTGGCATCTTTTTAAATGTTTTAAAAGAAAGGTATGCAAATACCACTTTCTTAAACAGCAAAAAAACAATTATTTATTTTATATCATCTTAGCCTTTACGCTACAGGCCTTCAGAGGAATAAAAGGAACAAAAGAGCGAAGCACATGCAAACATAATAGAAGGGGGAAAGAATGTGGAAAATGTGAAAGCTTGACAAGAGCACAACTCATTATTTTTCCTACGTTTATCCTACATTGTCCTACGTTTCCAGTTCACAAAACAACAAAATCAACATGGGTCCTAGCTGATACTCTTTCACTTGCAAAAAAGAGAGAGAACTGTCTGTTATGTGGAGTTCTTGAACTCAAAATGCATTTTTCATTATAGTTCAGAGTTCCATTAACACGTCTCTTGCCATCTAATGACTACTGTGTCACATTATCAACACTTCAAGGTTTGATAAATAAAAAATATTAAATTTTGGGATTTTAAGTTTCAGTTGACAAAGTGGAAAACATAACAGACTCAGATTACGCAGCCTAGGATGACATTAAGTAGGTAATATTTGGGTCATTGTTGTCGTCACCGCTTATGGAGCAATAGAGCACATTTGTCTTATACATGGCAAAAGTTTATCTGTGTAGCATAAACATTATTTTACTATAATATCATGACCCGCTGCACCATTGAAACAAAAAGCAGATACACAATAGTGTGAAAAGGGTATATGACAGCTAAGGTTGGGTTTATATTTGTTATTCCTATTTATGTACTTTGCTAGCATCAGCATTTACAGCTTCGCTGGCAACTAACAGGAAATTTAAATGAACCATTGCTCCAGAATCTGTAGCAATGTTTATGACACATTTATTTATTTATTTTTTCCTATGTGGCAAACAATTCAGGAGGATTATTATTGTATTGTGGGGTTCTCAGTGTGAGATAACATTAGTTTAATATTCAAATTTATTAGCCTCAATGTAAGTTTGCATAGTTGTAAGGTGTATGCTGTGTTTGAACGATAAGCAGGCTCCATAAACGTAAAGTAATCATACTCTGCAATAGACATCTGTGTATCAAGTATTTCATGCTTTTCTTTACTAAGTTGAACAGTTGGGGAAAGGATGCTTCTGGATAAAGCAATCCCCCTGTCTTGCTTGCAAAAACGTTTATCTTAAATCCTCCTTATGTGGTTGTGGTTACCTTCTTTATTGCTGCAAAACGTTTTGAATCTGTGTGATATTTCCATTCTTTTCTCACAGGCTATGAGCAGCTCATGCATACATGTGCAATCTTTCTCCCCTTAATTTCTTTCCTCCATAGTTACCAAGCAACCAGTATTAGTTTTCCTCCTCGTTTAGATTTGTCTTTGCTCAATTTTCCAACGTTTCAGTTTTTTCAAGATATTTATTCATGCTTTTTCATTACATCCATAACATATGTCCGACTGTCCATCCCCCCATCATAGCGCAAGACAGAGATAAACAGGACAAACATCCATGTACACACACACTTATAAATGAGAGCAAATTTAGACATACCAATTAACATTCAACATGTTTTTGGATTGTGGAAGGAAGCTGGAGAACTCAATGAGAACCCAGGCATGTTTAGGGAGAACATGCAAACTCCATGCAGAAAGACACGTGGACCTTCTTGCTGGAAGGCAACAGTGTTAACCACAGATCCACCATGCAGCCCTGAACAGGATGGGAAATAATATGTTCAAATGTAAAAGTAAGAAGTCCATTTAAAACTAAGGTTATGTTAAATAGATTTTTATTATAGTTTTATTTTTTGTTTGTAGGATAGTCTTCATACAGCCAAATGCTAAACAAATGTTTCAAAAAGGCACAACCTCTTTACATTGTCTAGTTAGGCGTACAAAAATAGTTCTTTTTTTTTAGCATCAAATCAGGTAGAAAAAGAAGCACAGTCAAACAGTATATTATTCATTCCAGCCTTTGCAGTGATAATCAGCCAGTATGCCATGAACCAGTGTGCCAGAAGGAAAGAAGCATAAAGGTCAAACCGAAAAGAAGATTTGATATCATTAGCGAACAAACTGACAAATATTCAGACCTTTCGGTCTTGAAGACGCAAAATATCTGATTCAGTAATAAGTTGTTGCAGTATAATGAATCATGGTTTTCATTTTCAGCATAGGAAGTCTGACTGCTGATCTGTAGGTTTATTTCAGCATGAGCTTGAAATTTGTCACAGTCTTTCCCGGTTTAGCTCTCATAGATACCAGTCACATCTCTTAAGATTTTATTTTCACTACATTGACTGAGCTATCTTGTTCCAGTGTCAAAAAACAAATATTATTTGTATAGCAGTCACGGCCCTAGAAGCTTCATTGTTTTGCATTAAGGCCATAGGGTCCTGTTATGTTTGGGAATTTTAATAAATCATAAGGAAATACCGATGAATTATGAATCTCTCCATGACTTAAAACATTTTGCTGCAACAAAACAGGTTAGATTTTTGCAAATACTATTGTAGAAATGTTTTCTCCATACACTGTTTTTTGTATATACCATTTTTTTATATTTCTAACTTAATAATTAATGAGGTGTGTTTGATTTTGATTTTAAGATGTCCTTAATCTATGCTAAAAATTACGTATTAATCCCATAAATATAAGTGGCACAGAACAATAACATTGAGGAAAACAGTATAATTGGCAGAAAATAGTCTACGCTCTCCTGGTTTAAACCCAACATTTACACTACTGTTTTTCTCTCTTGCATCTCAATGGCTTATGAAGACATATTGCTTTGTTTAAATGACTCCAACATCGCTTTTCTTCACATATGATTCTCTAGGGTCAGTAATGTGATCATCTTGTTGTAGCATGATGTGACATGTCCAGATTTATTTGGACAAGATTCTGGCGCATATCCATCACAACTCAGAGATGCAATATATAGCTCAAATACGGACACCACTGTTATTGAATTTACATAAATACTGAAGCTGCACAGATGAACAAGAGGAGCCCAAGAAGTTGAAATTTTAAAGTAATTTAGAGTTCTTCCCACCAAAGCCGTCCTCAAAATCCAATATGGCCACCTTGCATGCAAAACTTTGTCATAATCACAGTAAAATGTGTACAAAATAAACAGTTTGAATCTCAGCAAATCTTTCACATGCACAGCACTATATACCTCCTAAAGCGAGCATATCACTACAATACTTGAAAGTACAAAACACAAAGAAATAAATTATTGTTTGCTTGTATTGTTAACAGTGGTTACTATGGTTGCTGACCACATTAATAATTAATTAATAGATCCTACTGATTCTTGAACTTGGAACTAGAACATGTTTAAGATGTGCTTGATATTATTTCCAGAACCAAATTACAACTTAGAGATAAGTGGAACTTTGGAAAAGACCAGGACTTGTTCCTGGTTTACTGTAATCCATAATATACAGTTAATATGCAGCCCAAGTACCACCATTGGTACCACTACTGGAGAACCATGATTCTAAATCATTTTAACTTCAACCCCATCACATGCATAACCCTCTGTAGCTTAGCATAGACACTGAGCTCGAATGTCTGAGGCTGCCTCCGTCACAGTTCTTTGCTCTTTTAGTACTCTGCTGCTATTGTCACAGACATAACTCTAGCAAAATAAACAGTTCTTACATTCAATATACATGAGGAGATTTTCTACATGGTTTTAGGGAACTGAATTTATATTTCTAAATATTTTATGCAGGTTTGGGGTTTCTCTTCTTAAGAAACATGGCCTTTTTCTACTTACTTGAAAGAGCAAATACACAAAGATCACAGGAATATCCATGTTACATGTAGAAAGCAACCAGTACCTGGCAGAGACTCTTCTGGTCTCTTTAATGTCTTGGCTGTCTTTGTAGAGTTTTCTTCTTGTATTAACAACTGTGGAGGGACCTCCTGCAATCACAGGAAGCAAGGTCCCATCTATCTCCCACTTGTTAACAACAAGCAGTTGATAATACATCCAAAAGCTTGAGACATTTTTCTGCTTCTTTGTTTTGTATAATTTTTTTTTCCAGTTTTTTGACCTAATGTAGATTTTAAATTAAATGTAACTTTAATTCTATCATCTGATCTTAACAAGGTGATTTGGCTCATGGGCTATAGCTGTTGAAGGGCACTTTTAGAGCCAGTGTATGCCGTAACCCTCACAGGTTGGTGACCCTGCTCCAAACAACAGGAGCCAGGCCAGTCGATGATGCAGAGCAGCAAGAGGTCTGCTGCAGAAATGGTAAAGCTGCTCTGTGCTCAGCCAATAATGCAGGCATGGCTCACCAGGAGGCTGAGCCATGAGCCCCACTCCTGCCTGGTGCTGATGAGGGATCCCAGCGGCAGGCCGAGAGGCTGACAGCTCTGTGAATCTCAGAAGAGACAGATGGTGGAAGAAAAGAAAAAAACCAAGCAACATTTTTAAACATCTCGCTGTCTGGAAAGATTCTAGTCTTTTTTAGGGATTTTGTGCAGTTCTCTCATTTGGAGGTGGGTTTCTTGTCATGCCGTTGTCTCTCTGCAATAATCAATTAGATTCCAGGGGCGCTCAAGAGGGAAGTGTTGTCCGCTCAGGCTGTAGCTCTGGTGAACTGTAATGAGAAGAACAGTACACTCCATCTCTCTGTCTACACCCAGGTAGTACAAGCAGGCACACCAGAAGTGTTCTTTACAGAGCTGTTCAATGCAAAACGTTTTTATGCACTTGTTTCCCTCTTTAAGGTGGGAATGATTCATTTTTTAATAGTTTTATTATTATTATCACCATTCATCATTTCGGTCTCCATAAAAACCATTTATGTTCTTTTGTTCTTGATTTACAACTGCCTTGCATGCCGTCTCTTGGCCAGGTTGTGATTGTAAATGAGAATTAGTTCTCAACTGATCTACCTGCTTAAATAAAGTTTAAACAAAAAATAAAAATAAAAAAAATAATTTAATGCTACATCACAACCAGCAGCTTTCTACTATTACTAAAATTAAAATTTTTCTAAACTCTAATACTGTCCTTTGGTAAGCTGAGACTAAAAAGGAGCTTTTCAGCAACAAGCACTCCAGGTGGAAGTGGTGTGAAAGAAGATGGGTGTGGCATGAGGATGTGGTTAAACCCCCTCTTGCTCATTGTCAAGTACAGTGGAGGATCTGTGATGCTGTGGGGGGTAAAATACCACTCTCTCTGTATGCTTCGAGTCTCACTGGCAAAAGGAGGCTGTAAAAAAAGTATTAATAAGAAAGATTCAATAAATTAGAATATTAAGTGAAATACGTTATTACACACAAACTGATGATAATATCAAGTTATGGTGATGCAGTTGGTGGCACTGTACGCAAAGTAGTGTACTGTTGCCTTGCAGCAAGAAGATCCTGGGTGCAACTCCCAACTCCCTGTCATCATGGGGTTTGCATGTTCTCCCCGTGCATGCGTGGGTTCTCTCCAGGTACTCTGGTTTCCTCCCACAGTCCAAAATCATGACTGTTAGGTTAAATGGTCTCTTTAAATTGCCCTTGGATATAAATGGTTGTTTGTGTATCTCTGTGTTGCTCTGCAATGGGTTGGCGACCTGTCCAGGGTGTACCCCATAGAATGCTGGAGATAGGCACCAGCTTCCCTGCAACCCTGTACAAAAGAAGCAGGGAAATGGATGGATGTTTTAGGAACTTCTAATTAGTAACTTCTAATCCCCACAGTTATAAAAATGATGTGATACAGAGGCTCGTGTATTTTAGCCATTGGCCACTAGGCTGGATGATGACCCATATTTATTTTTCCACCACACAAAGTGAGCAGGATGTTTAGGGAGGTAAAGAAATCTCCAAAGCCAAAAATTAGAGAATGTCAGTCAAGACTGACATCTTTGGGTCACCAATTAACATGTCCGGTCTTCATGACTACCATTTAATGTTACATCACAACCAGCAGCTTGGGAAAACATAAAAAAAAAAACTTTTTATTATTTTTCTACCATGACTAACATTTGAATTTGACTGAACCAAGTTTCACTTTAAATCTAAGTTCATTGCTGGATGACTTCATAACATAATCTTAGTAAACTTTTTTATGATTTTTGCCAGTATACGTTTATCAGTTTAATGCAAAAATAAATAATTAGCATAAAGGTATTTCTTGGGTGTTTTCTCTTAGCTTCGGCATGAAATCCATCATGAGTCCGTGAGCATATGTATTAAAACAGGCTCCAAGAGCTGGTGCTGAATGTAACAGTCCTGCTTATTTCATGTCAAAGCTACTGTTCACTGAGTTTAACTCATTATTTCTGTTTACCCTAACAAAGGCATGGGCGGAAACTCTTAGTCCTATTCCACCATCATTCCTGCTTTAATCAACTTCTATTACACAGCTGAGGTTATTAAGTATACACGGTGGCTGCATGCTATTACAGGATGAAGTATACCACCAAACCCTGACCTAGTAGAAAAAACTTTAATTACAGAACATTGACAAAACATAGAGTTTTAATTAAGGATAGACCCTCAATGTATTTGCTTAAAGTTAAATAAGACTCAGCTTCTTATTTGGCCGGAACAGAGTGAGCTCCATGGCCAAATGCTGACAGCAACATATAAATCTAGTTGTACTTCCAAAAAGGTAGGAAAAAAGTCAATAAAACACAAATATTTGTTATTAATTGAAATCCTGTACTCCAGCTTCCTCCCACAGTCCAAAAACATGAATGTTAGGTTAATTGGTCTCTCTAAATTGCCTTAGGTGTGCATGGTTGTTTGTCCTGTGTGTTGCCCTGCGATGGATTGGCGACCTGTCCAGGGTGTATCCCGCCTCTCGCCCGTAGACTGCTGGAGATAGGCACCAGCTCCCCCGCGACCCTGTACAGCCGAAGCGGGTATAGAAAACGGATGAATGAATGGATGAATTCCTGTAATAAATGGAAATGATATATTTAAATCCTAAAACAATAATCCTATAATTGAAAATGTTGCAAACACAATATCTCAGTCCTACACAGTGAAGAAATACGTTTTGGAAATATCAAGGAATTTTCTGTATATATATTTCTTATGAGGTGATTGACAAGACATTTGCACCAGATGTCAGTAACAACACAAATAGCCCACACATCCAAAGAAATCAACACAAATTAGTTCAAACATTATGCGTCATCAAGTAAAATGCACAAGGAACAAGTTTTGAACACACTTATTGACATTTATTCGCAACTTAGTAGTTACGTTTTTGTTAAGATTTCCTATATGAATAAAGTAGTTCCATGCACAGCTCTGGTGGGATTTGGAAATCTTAGGGGGAAAGTGTCCCACAATCTATTAATAAATCACTTAATGACATTTGAAATAAATACATTGAACAAATACATATACCTGTGATCATTCAAATGTGTCAATACACAATTAAATGATTGAATTAGAATTCAAATAATAAAATTTTTAATTGACTTGTTTTAAATCCTATAAAATTATTTCAGCATTTTACCTAATATGTTTATTGACTCCTGTGAGACAGTTAACTATGAAATAATTTAAACCACAACTGTGGTTCATCAAATAGACCCTAACAATGCATTGGTTAACCTAAGCCTATACAAATACATTTAGCTGTTAGAATGTCCATGTATCAATAAATTGCTAAAAACATAATTAAATGAGAAAGGCCATAATTTAAAGAAAACAATTTAATATTCAAAATCACATTTCAGTGTTTATTTAGGTATTTTAATTACTCTTATTCACTGGAATAACAAATATTACATCCACTACTGTGATATAATATTTGATTTAGGTGTTAAAAGTCGCTGAATATTGTATTGTATGTTATAGCACATAACAAACACAAAAAATGCGCGTTCAACCTAAAGTTTTGGTTACATTTGATACCTTTTCATCTAACGCACCGCCCAACACTTCACACACCGGCACACGCTGGGACCTGCGAGCATTCGCACCTACCACTTCGTCACGGATATGACGTCACCGCGCTTCTATTCAAACTTGAGGAAATGAAAGTGTTTGAGCAACGGTCTTGTCACCAGCAGAGTGAACCACAGCCGTTTTCTTCTGCTGTTTTTGTCTGTAAGTGTTCTATATTTGTGGTTTTTGAGTCGCTAACATTTGTTCGCTCCTACCTGGGAGTTGAAGTTAGAAATGATTAGGTTCCAGTTAAACATAGAACAATGAACTGTCAATTTTTCTTTTCTGTAAATTGTAATCGAAGATATTTGTAACAAAGCTAATATTGATTCCGGTTTGGCAACATTGTAGAGGGCGTTTTGTTTTGAGGCAAACTAAGCTGTTTACTTTATTTAGATGTTTCTGTGCCTTTTCTGTGTCTCCAAAGCACTTAAAACCCGGTGTAATTAAACAACTTTAAAAAAGCAAGGTTTTTTTTTTATTTTTTTTTTTTTATTATTGCTTAAGATCTGTGAAACCTTATTCTATTTCTGAAAGTCCCAAAAGCTCAATTTCACTGCATTGCCTGGCCATCAATCAGTTTTGGGTCCAGTTTAAAAATCAACACATTTATGACTGTCATAGATATGCTAAATTATCAACACTATATGTGCAATAGGTACATCTGCAATCTATATTCTATTGTGTTCCTCATTCGATGCATTTTTTCTTTGGGTCATGGTGTTCGTAAATGGAAACTGTGGCAGTTGGTAGCAGTGTTGCATTGCAGGAAGAAGGTCAAGGGTTGAATCCCGGCACCTGGGGTGTCTCTGCATGGTGTTTGCATGTTCTCCCAGTGCATGCTTGGGTTCTCTCGGGGTTTTACAGCTTTTTCTCACAATCCAAAAACATCAATGTCAGGTTTCCCCAATTTTTGACCCATCTTACGTCCAGTTTGTTACTATGAACAAATAATTTTTGTCCCCATGTTCTTAAACCAAGATGTAACTGTATATTTTTCTTTGCTGGTAAATAATTTCATGAATTATACACACGGCTGATCATAAATATGTTCAATATATTTTTATTGTATGTTTTCTAAAAACGTTTTTACACCCATGTCCGCCTATTTAAAAAAAAAACAGATTTTTTCTTAGGTGGACATGGGTGTAAAACATATTGAATTTCAACACTTTTTTGTAAATAGAACTTTGTCAAGTTTTAATTTTTATTAAACAATGATTTCTGTTATTAAACAAGAAAAACAGGATTGTTAAATAAAATAGTATTCTGACCCTGACCTTTTAAAGGGCTCAACAACATCCTCCATGTTCAAGGCAGCTGATGATTGTTGGATTTAGAGGATGATGGACACTACAGGTGAAGGGGCCTCCATAAAGTCTCTTCCTGACATTCTATACATTTTCTGTGAATATGATTTAAGAATGCACAACACATGTCAAGGCTGTACCCCTGCTGTAAATAGAGGGCTTTGTACCTGTGATTGAGGAATAAACCTAGATAGACTCAAGTATATCAGCATGCAGTCTGTATTCAACTTGTGCAAAAACATTAATTCCCTGACTATATTTAAAATCTTTTAACAGGGATTTTAAATGAAACATTTACAACTCTGAAAATTTGAAAATTTTGCAACCATGGTAGGAAACATCTCATAGCAGACGACTCCATTTCGGACCCCAAAACTGTTGGGGACTAAACGACCACAATTACACGAGTACAAACTGGCGAATGGGTGAAATGAGCAACACCAAATAAGATGTGGTCACAATAGATTCAATAACCAGTAGTAGCTGCACAGAGTAATGTCAATATTTACTGCCACTTACATCAAAATGGCTACTCTCATTTTGTACAAATTATTCGATTAAAATCAAAGCATTATGGCCTCTTGAAATGATTTGTCTGTTTTAGAACACTCCACCTTACTGCTGTGATATTGACAACGAAAGCCATGGCATCTAAAGGTGCCAAAGAAACCCTTGTCTCCAAATTGGGATTTAAATCCAACAGCTCTGGCTCAAAGGCTGAGGCAGAGCTGGAGAAGGTCCGGAAGGAGAACGCTCACTTGAGGAAAAAGATTGACGAGCTGGCCAAACGGCACATCAAGCCACCTGACTCGGACAAGAGCAAACTGCTGGAGGTAGGGGGTGTACTTTTACTGATTTAAGTCAATGCTATTTATTTATTTATTTAATATATATGTGTTTGTTTTCTCTAGAGGATTCTTTCCCTCGAGACACTGCGTGAGAGGAACAATCAGCAGCTGCTGGTTAAAGAGCAGGAACTGGAAACTCTAAGACAACAGCTGTCAGCTAAAGGAGGAGAGGTATGCACACTTAGCTCTGGAGAAATGTTTTCAAAATCACATTTATTCCATTATCCATCAATAAGACACCTCTACGCATGTATATGGAAATACATGGACACGCCAAGGCATTACTTACGTCCTGCTTAAATGAGAAGATGCCCACAGCAGTGTCTTATGTAGCACTCTTTATTTTTATTTATTTTATTTTTCACCAGTATTGTATCGGGGTCATGTGGGAAAACTGACAGAGTGAGGAACAAAAAACATCCTGGAATTCCAATGAGGTGCCACAAACAGATGAGAAAATGGCTTCTATCCCGCTTTGACAGCAGCTCTGCAAAGTGAAGTTTAGACAACCGGCAGAAGCTGCATACCAATGCGCACCGTTATATTCTGTTCGTTTGACACTTATAACTGTTTGTCTGTGGCTGCTGTCTGTATGTATTTGCATTCATGTCATGCTGCTGTTTGACACTGGTGTAAAAACGTGCTCCGCTGTTGCTTGTCCTTGTGTAATACGTCTTCCATTGTTGCAGAAATTACTCTAATTTAGTGTGGTCAGAGTGGCAGCAGACCAAACTCACAGATGACATGCTGGTAAATGGAATGTCAGCGTTTTGTTTTGCCCAGACATTAATCATGCTTGCATCCTCCTCATTAAGTTTCATCAGCAGACATGCAAGTGGCTAATGCCACCAGACTTCCAGCCACGCAACGTCAATTATGAGAGGAGGATAATTGCACAGAAGACATAAAAACAAATTTAAATTTTTTTGAGTTAAACGAGAAGGTTAAAAAGATTGCGAAGCCATACAGGCTTCTCAGCTTGCTGTTTTTTTCCCCCCTTTTTCTTTTTGTTGTTATGCGATTTTAGGTGGTGGTGTCGCTCCAGGCCCAGCTGGAGCAGCGCAGGAGAGAGGCAGAGCAGAGAGACGCAATGTTCCAGAGCTTGTCACAGGAAACGGAGAATCTGCAAAACAAGCTGGCCTCAGTTTCTGCTCGTTGTCAGTCCCTGGAAGCACAGGCCACGGTAAGCTGACCTTAAAACTCTGCTACCCGTCAAGATGTTCTAATTAGTCAGGAAGAGACATCTCTTCTTGACATCATCTGGTTGCTTTTTTTGTTCTATGGAAATGATTTAGCTGATCTTTAAATTTGTCTGAACAAGTGTTTGTGACTTTAAATTGTATAATGGCTAGTCTGCCAGTAGAATGTCTCCTAAGTTTAAAAAAGAATTTAACAGTGATGGAAATGATCAGAGGTAACCCTGATCTCTTTCAGTGTTGGTTCTTTTCAGAAAACCCAGACAAACAGAGCTTGTTGAGTAGTTGGCAATCAGGGATCCTATGAAGTCTAGAAAAGTTTGAAATTTTAGGTGATTTCCAGGTCTGTAGAGATAATGAACAATAAAAGGGTCAAATGTTGAATCCGTCTGTCTATCTCTCTGGTAATCCGTCTTTCACTCCATCCTTTTATGCATCTATATCTTTATCTGTCCATATATCCTGCTATTTTTCTGTCCATCTGTCTTTTCTACCATCCATCCATCTGTCCCTCTGCCAAGCTATCTTTTGTTATCCATCTACCCCTCCATGCATCAGTCTATCCCTCTATCTCCCTGTCGGTCCATCAGTCTGTTCGTCTGTATCTCCATTTGTCCAGCCACCCATAAAAGTAAAAACATTTGTATTTCCACATTTTATTCCTAATCCTGTTTTGTTAAGGTCATATTCATCCGCCCAAGGTAACTGAAGATGATGTTTTATGATAATGATTAAGCAGCATTATTGCGTAGAAAAACGCTTTCCTGGGACAGAGATAGAAAATATGCCTTTGGCTAGACAAATAAATGGTACTTTTGTTCTTAAATCTGTTTATCGATCAGTCCATTTCGTTAGCCTAATTGCATAGTTGCTTAAGTCATATTTGCCAAAATATGCTCTTTTGTCTGTTCGCTATCTACAGTCTGTAGTTATAGTTTTCATATTTAAGACATGAGCACTGTAGTGATGTTAGCTTTAAATCTGTGGAGAACTTTTGTATTTTTACTTGGATTTGACAAAAATGACTGAGATTTCTGACAATGTAAGTTTAGAAAAAATTCTAAAGTTTGACATGGAAAATGTGCAGAATATATTCAACCTCTGACAGAATATTCCCCAATTTAAATAGAAATAAATCATCCAACAGCTTTTGTTTTCTACCTCTAATATCATTTCCATCCTGCTAAATATTCCCTTCATATTTAGTATATCTTTTAGAAGACAAGAACGTCCCAAATACACCTCTGTTTTGTCTTTTGTCATGGAACAGATCTATTCAAAATATTTCTTATAAACGATGTAAAAACTCTGAGAGCTGCCATTTTTTTTTTTTTTTTTTTAAGTACGTTAACTAATATCATTTTCATAAGTGACTGATAGATAAAATGATTTGTTGGGGAACTGCAGCTCCTCTTTTGTCCATCAGGTGGCAGTGTTTAATCTCAGTTTTCCCAGACTGCTGCCATCACCTTCTCCCTGGAGCCTCCTCACTATTTTAAAATCAAGGATTTACTTCCCAGATTTACTTCCCAGAAATACATCAGCCATCATATCTGCCATCAGCAGTGTAACCCTGTTTATGGAAGGAATAAAAATGAATCTGTTGTAGCCACTTTCTAACTGTAGACCTACCGCTGCAGCATTAGCTCTGAAGCTGCCATCAAGCTTCTTCTTCGCATGTAAGGAAGCATAGACAAAATTACATGCCGGGCCTTAAGGAATATAAAAAGATTTAGCTATATCATACAAAAACTTATGAGCTCATTTGAAGAGGCTTTTATCAGGGAAAATGGGCTTTTTCACCCATGATGTTACTTGATTAGTAATTTTCTTGTTTACGTCTATTTATTGTACAAATGGAGCTTGAAAAAAAAGCTGCTGTTGTGATTTCAGTTTTTTAAAGATGTTTATCCCTGTATTAAAAAGAAAGCTTTCATTTTTTTTTATGCTTAAAAGCCACCAGGGTGCTTTATGTCTTTGATGGAAGACGTTTGCTTCACGTCAATTCTTAGACCAAAGCATTAAAGTGCAAAGCGTAGATATAAATGAGCGGAACTACATGTGTCCCATTTTTTGGAATTATTACATAGTTTGCTTCATTGTTCTGTTAAAGCAACAGAAATGGGTGCTTTATTTGTGAGATGGGAGGGCATTTCAGGTGATGTGCACTGCTTTCATTAAAAACAAACCCTGGCAGTGAAAATGTGACTGACTGAAATGTCTCTATGTTGAATGTGACTTCTAATGTTTGGGATTACTAAATAAAAACCTGACCCTGGTCCTCATTTAGACGTAATATTTTTAACCACAGTCTACTGTCAAATAATGGAAACAAGCATGTTGAAGTTATACATTTGCTTCTCAGCTGCTGCAGCAAGCAGATTTCATCACAAGGCCTTAAATTTATTAGGAACATAGTCTGGAATATGTTTTTAATAAGGTACGCTAAATAACGTTTGGGTTATTTTTAATTAAAGGAATCTTGTTTAAACCTTTTGTAACTTAATTTTTTTATCTAACGTGTGAAATAATCTTATTTATTACTCTACTGCCTTGATATAGCTGTTGTTGATGATATGACAACAAACCTAAATAGCTACTGCTACAAGTAGATTTCTTAATGTATTTACCCAGTGCCATTTCCCAGGTCCTTGTCCTGTTCCATCTCCTTGGAAATATTCAACAAATCAAGCAATCTCTGCTGTTCCTTCTAATAGCACAGATGCATCAGCTTATGGTTGTACATTTAAATTTAAGTGGACAGCCAAGCTAATGATGATTACCTGGTTTTATAAGAGCCAGAAGTCTTTTCAGGCATACGGTCTGAGGTTCCTTAACAGTCTAGAAAAGTTGGTAATTTAAGTCTTTTCCAGCTCTATATATGGACTGCCCCCTGGTTTGCCAATTACTCATCCATCCATCGGTTTGCTTGTCTGTCTGTTGGTTTGTCAATCACTTTTTTCATCTGTATGTCCATCAACCATCCATCTGTCCATGCTGGTTTATCCACTCGTCCTTCCATCCAGCCGTCTATCAGCTGTTCCTATTTCCACCAATGTGTACCTCCCATATTTCCACCCATTAGCCTCAAATTGCCTACCGATCTGCGTAGCGATGTATATACAGGTCCTTCTCAAAATATTAGCATATTGTGATAAAGTTCATTATTTTCCATAATGTCATGATGAAAATTTAACATTCATATATTTTAGATTCATTGCACACTAACTGAAATATTTCAGGTCTTTTATTGTCTTAATATGGATGATTTTGGCATACAGCTCATGAAAACCCAAAATTCCTATCTCACAAAATTAGCATATCATTAAAAGGGTTTCTAAACGAGCTATGAACCTAATCATCTGAATCAACGAGTTAACTCTAAACACCTGCAAAAGATTCCTGAGGCCTTTAAAACTCCCAGCCTGGTTCATCACTCCAAACCCCAATCATGGGTAAGACTGCCGACCTGACTGCTGTCCAGAAGGCCACTATTGACACCCTCAAGCAAGAGGGTAAAACACAGAAAGAAATTTCTGTACGAATAGTCTGTTCCCAGAGTGCTGTATCAAGGCACCTCAGTGGGAAGTCTGTGGGAAGGAAAAGGTGTGGCAGAAAACGCTGCACAACGAGAAGAGGTGACCGGACCCTGAGGAAGATTGTGGAGAAGGGCCGATTCCAGACCTTGGGGGACCTGCGGAAGCAGTGGACTGAGTCTGGAGTAGAAACATCCTGAGCCACCGTGCACAGGCGTGTGCAGGAAATGGGCTACAGGTGCCGCATTCTCCAGGTCAAGCCACTTTTGAACCAGAAACAGCGGCAGAAGCGCCTGACCTGGGCTACAGAGAAGCAGCACTGGACTGTTGCTCAGTGGTCCAAAGTACTTTTTTCGGATGAAAGCAAATTCTGCATGTCATTCGGAAATCAAGGTGCCAGAGTCTGGAGGAAGACTGGGGAGAAGGAAATGCCAAAATGCCAGAAGTCCAGTGTCAAGTACCCACAGTCAGTGATGGTCTGGGGTGCGGTGTCAGCTGCTGGTGTTGGTCCACTCTGTTTTATCAAGGGCAGGGTCAATGCAGCTAGCTATCAGGAGATTTTGGAGCACTTCATGCTTCCATCTGCTGAAAAGCTTTATGGAGATGAAGATTTCATTTTTCAGCACGACCTGGCACCTGCTCATAGTGCCAAAACCACTGGTAAATGGTTTACTGACCATGGTATCACTGTGCTCAATTGGCCTGCCAACTCTCCTGACCTAAATCCCATAGAGAATCTGTGGGATATTGTGAAGAGAACGTTGAGAGACTCAAGACCCAACACTCTGGATGAGCTAAAGGCCGCTATCGAAGCATCCTGGGCCTCCATAAGACCTCAGCAGTACCACAGGCTGATTGCCTCCATGCCACGCCGCATTGAAGCAGTCATTTCTGCCAAAGGATTCCCGACCAAGTATTGAGTGCATAACTGTACATGATTATTTGAAGGTTGACGTTTTTTGTATTAAAAACACTTTTCTTTTATTGGTCGGATGAAATATGCTAATATTTTGAGAAGGACCTGTATGTGTGCGTGTTAGTGACTGTCTGGGTGAATATGGCTCTTGTGTAAAGCGCTTTGAGTGGTCAGTATGACTGGAAAGGCGCTATAGAAGTTCAGTCCATTTACCATTTCTCTGTAGGGCTATGCCCTACATTGAATCATAATCGTCATTGCAGTATCAGTGTATGCAACATCATAATCGCAAAGGACTACTTGGATATGATATTTGCTAGGCTGTGATATTTGAGACTCCCTGCATTTAATCTCTGTTGGCCAATAATGTATTTGGCCTTTTAGATGGACTTCTTCTGTCCTTCATGTCCTTACCTGATATAGATCTTAGTGACAATGATCATAAAGCTCGGGGAGAACAGTGGGGACTTCATAATGGTGGAGTAGTGAGAAAAATGTGGGTCAGCCGATAACGTCATTACAATCGTCAACATTACAATAGTAATTATTCTAATTATTTCTAATATGCAGCTCTATTCATTAGTATGTCCATCTGTCTGATCATACATCAATCTGTCCATCCTTCACTTTGCCTATCCAGTCATCCACCCACCCACCATCCATCCGGATGTCCACCCACCATCCATCTGTCTCATTGTCCAACCACCATTTTGTCCATCCAACTCCTTTTTTTTTTCTCCATCTACCATCCATTTGGCATCCTTTGTCTTACAGTCTTGGGTTATTCTAGGTTCCATATTTAAACCCTGACCATTGTATGGTCCACATGTCTGCTGAAATTCATTGTAAACATTAGTCTTTACACCTGGGCTAAAATAAACTGAGAGCAATTGAAATTTGAGTCAGGAAGAGTTTGAAATTTTAACTGGAAGAATATGTAGAGATTGAGATCGGGCTTGAAGGTTAATAGTGACAGAAATGTGACTTGGCCAACAATGTTTTGGCAATGGATGATGTGGACCTGACTCCAGGGTTGTAGACCTAGGTCATGTAGCCAAGACTTTGAAACGTAGGAGAGCTTAGATTCATTACTTGCTGCTGTGTTTTTGTTGCATTATTGAAACTTAGGCTAAATAATTAAAATCGGCAAGCCTGTGTATAACTTCTGAGCCTGTGGCAGATCTGTAGTTTTGTATCTACTAGGGTTTTTCTTTCTCCTGGAAACTGAACAGGAAAGGGGAAAAAAATATATTATTATTATTTTAAATGAACATTGTCTGGCCAGCTTGAAAACGGTTTTTTTGTTTTGCGTCCTCGCAGCAGCATTACATGTTGAAATCCTTCATTTGTGCACAAAATGGCACATATACTACAAGCATTTTTATTATTTTAAATTCTGCCTTAACTGAATGTTCATTGTGACAGCTGGATCAGATGCAAGTACTGTATTTTTCTCAGTACTTTGTAATTCAACCTTTTCAAAAAGGCTATTTCTCTTTTCAGAATGGGCAGGCACCTGCTGCAGAATTGGTACGGGTGCAAGATCAACTCAAAGATGTGAGTCCACTTGGTCATTTTGCATTTCTTCATGTATTTGAAATAGTAAACCTCATATTCCTGAGGTACACAATACCATTGGCATATTGGACCCCTGTACAGTGCCTCAAAAAAGGATATATACCCTTTAAGTTGTTTTTTTTTTGTTTTGTTTTTTTTTTTTTTCGCAATAAAACCACAAACTTCAATAGGTTTTATTTGGATTTTATGTGTGAGACCAACAAAAAGTAATGAAAATGATACATAGTTTTCAAAATATTTTACAAATAAAATTCTGAAAAGGGTGGTAGGCATTTGTAATGAGCTACATTTATACTTAATAAATACTTTGTGGAATCTCCTTTTGCTCCAATTTCAGCTGCAAGTTTGTCATCTTTGCAAATCTGGAGCCTGAAATAATTTGCTTATTGTTCTTTGAAAAATAGTTGACACAGATTCAGAGCTTTTGTGAACAGCGAGTTTTCAAGTCTTGCCACTAATTCTCAAATAGATTTAAGTCTAAACTTTGACTAGACCAGGGGTCTGCAACCTGCACCTCCCAGAGCCTGTTTTTGTCAACAGTTTGCAAACTATATGCTTTTTTATGTCATTATCTATAAAGGTGGAATGTCAATTAAAGAAAATGTATGAAAAAATACATATATACATTTGGAAAAGTCATGTTCCTTTTTTGGCTCTAAAAATATGTTGTTTACCTGGATAAAAGGCAAAAACAAAATGGCTCTTAGGGTTGTAAAGGTTGGCGACTCCTTGGGCTAGACCACTCTAACACATAAATATTATCTGACCATAGCTGTTCCATTGTAGCTCTGGCTATGTGTTTAACGTCACTGTCCTGTTGGAAGATAAAGCTCCATCTAGCCAACAGGATTGCCCTATATTTACCTCAATTTATCTTCCCATCAGCTCTGATCTGTATTTTACATGAGAATACAATACACAGGTGTAGTCTGTTAATGTGATGGCTTCTAAAGGTTATGAGTCACACTAGATTTTATTTGGGGATGTCAGAGCTAAGCAATTTAAATATGTTTTTGATCACATTAGATATGTATCATATGCCTTTTCAACACTGCTATTCAACATAGTTTGTTCTTTCCTTCTTCTAAATGAGACTGGTATTGTTTCTTACCATCAGGCTCTTGAAAAGAACGGTCAATGGCTGGTCTATGATCAGCAGAGAGAGGTCTACGTCCAGTCAGTCGTTGCCAGAACAATGGAGTTGGAGCAGCAGCTGGCCCAGGCTAAGCAGCAGCAGGAATGCAAAGCAGAAGCCAGCTCTGAGAGTAAATATAAATTGCATCCTCATACTATTATGCAGAATATAGAAACGTTTGCATAAAGGGTTTGAAATAAAGTTAGCAAACATTGTATGGGTTCATTGCACACTCTTTCAGCTGTAAGTTGGGCTGAGCGATATTAGAAAATCTTACAATGGCGATAATGTTGGTAAATATTGTGATGATTTTATCAGTTGCGATATATAGCTATTTTAATTTCTTTCCTCTCTTTCTCATCTTTGCTTCCCTCAATCTGTGACCTTTATCATTTTGGGCAATGTCAGTTGTGTCCGGTGTAAGTATCTGTTGCTATGAGACACTGTCCAACTGGCTAAATATTACATTAGCATGTAAAATGCAAGTTCATAAGACTTAGAATATAATCGGCAACAGTTATTGCACCCTAAACTGTCCTTTGATATGAATATTGCATGCACTGATATTGTAATATCTGTATATTTATATATGTGCAGCTCTAGTTGTAAGGTTCTTTTTTCTCATTTCTAAAATAATCTGTAGAAGTCTTTTCCTCTTGAACATGATGTCTAATTTGAATTTCCTGTATTTTTCCCCCTGTACCAGCTTCAACCGACTCTCAAGGTACAGAGAAGGAATATGACCTGAAAAAGCACTATGAGCAGTTGCTTTTAGGTTTACAGAAAGACCTGGAGAGCCAAAAAGATCAGGCTGCCAAAGCTAAGCAGGAGCTACATGTTCAGAAGGAGCAGGTAAACACAACAAATACTAATATCTTCTTACCAGTTAGGTTTTTAGTCCCCTTACAGATTTCAGCCATTTCTTTCTTCAAACCTGAATGTTTCAGGTCATCAAAGAAACTTTAGTAAATGTCATATGTTAAGGGAAGAAGGCTATCCAGAAACCCCTGTGAGAAAATATAATAGCTGCCTCTCCATTTAAAACTTTATTTAAATAAAATTTCATCAGCCACACCCACCCTTAATTATTGCCGGACCTATAGAATCAAGAAACCCCATGAATAGAACCTGACTGAAGACATAAAAGAGTTAAAGATCCCAAAACGAAAGAAATTCAAGAACAGATGGGGAAAATAAAGTCACTGGCAACAATCTCCAGTGAACCACAGTGATGGCCATTATGTGTCTTCTCTTTGAAATCTGAACAACTTGGCATAATGATGGAACCAAGAATTCTGCTCTCTAGCACAAAATCCTGAATGAAAATGTCCAATTTGTGACATCAGGCTCAAGCACGTTTGGGACATACAGCAGGACATCGATCCAAAGCACACCAGCAAGTCTGTCAGTTAATAGCTCAAACACTGAAGGGTGTGTTCAAGTAGCCAAGTCAAAGTTCAGACTTCATTTCGAGTGAAATGCTGTGACATGTTCTTGTTAATGTGGCTGAATTAAAACCATTCTGGAAACGAGAGTGGACCAAAATTCTTTTACAGCAATATTAAAGAACCGTTCCCAGTTATGAAAAGGGCTTGATTGTAGTAGTTATGATTAGGGGCAGTTATATTTCCTCATGGGATCAGATTGTTTTGGATAGTTTTTCTCCACCCATCTTTGTCAAATTTTGAAATATCTGAAAGATTTAAGTCTTAACAAGAAAGCAAAAGGGAAGAAATCTTTAAGAGGGAAATACTTTATAAAGGTACTCTAAATTACTTCACCTATGCTGCTTGCTTGTGCTGTAAATGTTAGTGCTAAGCTCTCGTCACCATTTTCCCTAAAGAAGTGTGAGCAAATTCATTGACATTCCCTCTTGAAAATGCTGCTTAAGCAGGAAATCAGTATGCAGCTGTCCATTAGTATCCAGAGTCCTTGGATTCAGACATCTTTATAATTGATCTGCAGAGTTGGGTTGAAGAACCAAGTAAGATGGAAAACAAACTGTTTTTGCGTTTTCTTTCATCGCCTCTGCAGACCTTGAAAGCTCAGGCAGAGCTGCAGCATCAGAGGGAGCAGGTCCACAGAGTCCAGGACGAGATGTGTGCCCTGCAGAGGAAGTACGAGGACAAGTGCTGCGAGTTGTCGGCCTTTCTGAGGAAACACGAAGAGAGGGGCAAGGAGCTGGAAGATGCCAAGATACAGCTTCAGGCGGAGCGACTTGGCAACAGGTAAAACCAGTGTGCTATGGCTGATGTCAAGCAAAGGTGGTTGTCGGATCAATACCGTGTCAAAGTTTACCTATGTGCACAGAAACAACTCAGACATGTGACGAGAAAAGCTGAACTTCAGCTTAAACTTAACATTTAATCAAGTCTTTCAGTAGTATTCCCTCATCAACAAGTATTTTGTTTAGGGTTTACTTCCAATAACATAAACTTTACCCGTGTTTTATGTGGATCACAAACATCTAGACATGCAGCACACGAGAAAAGAAAGGTGTCATCTGAAAGGACAGACAGGATGAGAGCCGATCTGGAGAAGGTGGAAGAACGACTGGATGAGGAGAAGAAGAGATCTGCTGAACTTCTGCAGCAGGTCAGACTGCTATAACTAAACAAAATGCATAGAGGGAAACATTTCATTTTTTGAAAGCTTACTGAAAATTACAAAGTCCAGCAACTGTTATGATGCCTAACTAAACTGAACATGCACAAAACTTTAAATACAAAAGAACTTTGTAAGTTGTTTCCAACCTATGTAAGCTATAAGACTGCTTTTGTTTTACACATGGACATCACTTATGACTAAGTCACATTTTGAGGAGAGACCAATTATCCATAAACAGGTAAAAAAAAAAAAAAGTTTGGATATCATAAAATTAAATAAGTATTAGATGCCCTACAACACAACCAGAACTCTGTCTCCCACAGATTACAGGCCCATTTTGGACACGAATGAATCGATTTGTCATTTACAGAAAGTCCTGACCTTAACTCAAATGTTTAAAGCACACCAACCTCTCCCTCACCAAGGTCATACCAAAGAGCTGTCAAAGAACATGGGGGATAGTTTATTTTCACTTGAACATCAGCCAGAAGCTTGGTGGAAGGGTGGCAGTTGTTGGTGCGATTATTGGGAAAAGTAAACGATACCAGATGACTCTGAGTCACTCTCGGTTTGGAGCTACATGCAAGATCTTAGCTCATGTGGTGAGGAAGGTGGAGGATTTATCGGAGAGCTAAACAGAAATCATGGATGAGTCTTCCACCTTGACAATACTTCAAGATACACTACTAAGGCAAAAACAAAGTGTCCAAAGAAGCAGCGCATTAAACGGCATGAAGTGAACTAGTCAGTCTCAGACTTCAGTCCTTTTTTTTTTTTTTTTTTTTTGCTAACATTCTGTCTCTCCACATATAATACCAAAATATTTAGAGGCTGCTTTTGATTGTGAGCAAACTCAGAAAATCTGAAGGGGATGAAATACTTATTTCCCCCACTGTATTGAGAGTCAAGATAAGAGTCTACCAAATGTTGGGATCCATATAAATGATAGATGCAGACAAATATTACTGAACTGCACTTAAAAATAACTTTGCAACTGTGCACTGTTCACTTTATTGTGTACTGTTTGTGTACAAGGTCCATTTTTTGTTTTTTCATTTTCTAGTTTACATTTGGGCTCTCAACTATTGTTCCCTTCAGTGTGGTTTGAAACAATTGAAAGCCTTGCACACATAAACCTCTTCTGCCTTGATAATTGACTCTTCCCAGGTAAATATGCTGCAGAAGTCTCTCCTCAACCAAAATGAAGAACGGAGGAGAGTTGCTGCTCTGGAACAACAGGTAATGCTTAGCTGTTTAGAAGCAAGTAGTTAAAATACATAAATTACATTACAAAGAGACATCGTTTTTTATTAGTTTTTACTAAGTACTAAATCCTGACATGATTCCAGTTATAGTGACTTGGAAAAGTATGTACCCCCTTTGTCATTTTCATGTTTTGTTGCTTCACCACCTGGAATTAAAATAGTTTGCTTGAGATTTTGTACCATTTCATTTACAGAACATGCCTACAACTTTGAAGGTGTATTATTTTTTTATTGTGAAGGAAACAACTTGGACAAGATAACTGAAAACATTACCATGCATATGTATTTACCCCCTCCTAAAGTCAGTACTTTGTAGAGCTTCCCTTTACAGCAATTACAGCCCATTCCTCAAAGCAAAACTGTTGACAGACAGACATTTTTCTCATTTCACTATACGAACTTAGACTAGTTTGTGCAGAATTAGGTTGGAATGTAACAAAACAGATAAAAAGCCTTTTTGTAAGGCACTGTGTTTCAAAACTTGCATTTCTTCCTAAGATCCAGCTCTCTGCAAAGGACTTTGAGAATGAAAAACTTGATCGTCAGAGCATGCAGGAGCAATTACAGAAAGTGCTGAAAGAGCTTCGCAAAGCCCGTGATCAGATTGCTAAACTGGAGTCTGCTGTAAGTTTCGTCCGTGCTTCTAATTTATAACATAGTGTATCTGTATTATTAAAACATCCAGGAACTTTTGGTTTAGACTTTGCTTAATGCTGTTTTCTGTGTACACTTGTACAAAACTGCGTTGTCATTTTTGCAATAAAATTGAATTATTTGTCTTGTATTTAATTTCAGAAGCAGCCATGTGCCCGCTTTTCAGAGCCCAGTTCATATAATAATCTGGAGTTTGAGCGTCTTACTATTAACGACCATCATGGCCCAACATCTCCATCTAAAGTCATCAGCCTCCTGGATGAGAGTTTCCTGGAGTGTCCAAAGTGTCAGGCTCCTTATCCGACCAGTCGCCACAGAGAACTCCTGGCACACATTGACTACTGCTTAGCCTGAGTTAGCAGTCCAGATCAGTATTTCCGAACTCAGACATCAACCAAAGGGGGTAGCTAGATGGAGGGAGTCGTTCCAAACAGAATTAGGACACAAATCTGAACAATATCTAAGATAAGAATGTTGGGAATTCACAGAATACAGATCTGTTGAGCTAAAGGCTTTTTATGCACACAACATAGTGTGCTCTGTATGCAAAAACTTTGGGAATATAGTTATAGTCATTTTACCTAAAATGGGTGGGGAAAAAATTGAGACTTGACAACGCTTGTCTTCACAGTACATCAAATTTCAGACAAAATCAAGAGGAAAACTTTACATTTTGTCTGCTTTGTATAAAGAGAAAAGGGGACTCAAAGGACATTTTTAGGATTGTATAACATAATTTCAGTAACGTTTAGCAGATTTACACCTAATCATCCTTTATGTATTTGGTCTGAAATATTTTGCGATGTATTATAGTTGCTTCTTCTTTTTCAAGCCATAGCACTGATCATTAGAACAAAATTGGTTGAGGGTTTCTTCCTGTGACTATATTTTGCTCATGTTTTCATTTTGTTTTGTTCCGATTTTTGCTTTTGTGTGTTTTTATCTTTGTATTTATTCTTGGGTTTCTTATAGGATGAGGAAAGTTTCTATATTTTTTCTGTGAATTATGTGTATTTAATATGGCCTAATCATGCAGTGGCCTCTTTCTTTCATGTGATAGTTTACAGATCTCCATTGTACCATATGCTCCGATGCATAAAACTCCTATAAATGGATCATTTTCCACTCTGTTTTAATAACTTCACCTTTGGTTCGATTGTGTTGTTGATGGTATATCTTGTGTTAAGTAGAAAAGTGCAGCTGTGATTGTTTACCATTTTAGAGTATTTATGTGAAGGACACCATGTAAATTTCTACACTCCAGCTGTTGTCTATTTTCAACTTCACTAACTGGTGATCACAGTTATCAGCAAATGTGCATCTAATTAGCCATATGTTTATTACGGTAGTACTGCCCTAGTCCTGCTGCAGCCGTCCCATCAAACTCATTTCACACACTTGGATAAACATTGCTGAACCATGACTAAGACTTTTTTTCCCCACTCCTAGTTTTTAGATGCTTCAAGTCAACCTAACCTTAAACATGTAGCCGTGCAGAGCTTAGCCGGTCACATGTGTCGGGTTGTCTGTGTATTCCTCTCCTCAATCACCACCTTGACTCTTTAAACCTGCAGCCCTGTAAGGCTGGAAAGAGATTGCTTGAGTTAATTCCTTGTGCTAAACTATTTACAGCGGGGATTACTAAAGGTCTCCTCGTTGGGAGAAAGGTGTGTTTATTCCTGCGGTCTTGGCAATGTGACCAGGTAGATTTAATGCAGACAGACGCTGCTTTGTCTCCAACCTTTTGGGTAGCTTTATTTTTACTTCCATTGTGTGTATCTTAGTAGAGAGCCAGCTGGGAATTGCTTTTTAACAGCTGATGTTTTTAAGTGCTCTTTGACATGTGCTCCTGAATTGTTTTGTCGTGCTCAGTACTGTCCACAAATGTGCAATAAAAATGTAAACCTCCATGCAGAACAATCCTTTGGTGTAATTTTGTCTCACCGCTGTAATTTTAGGTAAACACCACACTAGTTCCCAATGCTGATATGGAGATCCCCCTGTTGGTTAGTCAGAAAGTAATTGTGGGTTTTTATTATCATTCTTAAAATATTGTCAAATAATTGTTTTTAATAATGAAGAACATAAACAATTGTGTCAAATGTTTAATTTAGCTGGCTTATTTTACTTAAGATGGCAGTAGTCTGGGTTTCAAGTTTCTTCCTACGATGGAACCCCCAAAGTAAGTCGTACCTCTGGTAAAGATGTTTACAGAAGCTTTGGAACAAACTGTACGGAGACTTGTTGGTCCAAGATGCCACTCGTCTGCACCAGCCTTGTTTGTCTCTGTTCTAATTGTTTCAAACTTTTTCCTATAATGGTGAAATGGACAAGTTTTAGACGAGTGGGTATCTTCATGTATCCATTTCTTATCTGTTTTAACTTAAAGTCATGTTCTCTTCTGTTTCCCATTTTTAAGAGAGGCGAAGAGTAATAAGCTCCCAAATTCACACCCCAATGAAAGAGGAAGTAATTTATAACTAATTAATACTTTGAGATAAGTTTGTCAAAGTGATTTAATATGAATTTTTAGGGGTGCCCCTAATTGAGGCTCTGGTGAAAAGTGGATAATTTTTCAACATTCACACAAAACCTTTCAGTGTAAGGTGATGCTTATGAAATAAAAAAAACATTTTCTCGCTCTTATTTTTTTAATTGTGCAGTGTGCTACGCTTCGTTACTGAATCGGATCATTTGATAATATTTGCAGCTCTGACTCATTGTAAAATAGATTGATGCTATGTAATATAGTGGACTCATTAAAATTTTGATCTGATTGCTAGAAAATGTACTTGGCATCTGATGGCCTTCTACGTTTCGTCGTAATTTGGATGTTAGGATAATTTATCATTAAAAAGTAGCAAACTTAAAGTTAAGAGGTTGACTACAACTGTTAGCAATTCCTCCAAAAGAGTTTCTATTAAAAATAAGTTATTTATAGTTCAGTATTTTAATAGAACTTTGCAAAGCTTTATGAGGCAATTTCATCATTAACGTTTTTTTTTTTTTTTTTAAATATGTACCTAAGGCACCATCTTTTAAAAACTTAACAGATGTTCCAGGAGAAAAACAAATACAATCTGAAAACTCAGTCAAAGCTGATTACATTGGAGGAGCAGCTGCCAAGAACTAAACACAGCTGTTTAATGGGCGTAAAATATACTTATTGGGACACTTCTAGGTGTTTTTAGCCCAAATACAACAAAAACAAGCGTTTAAAACTGTAATCCGTCAACAGTGTAAGTTGTCATGTTGGGGGTGTTCTGTTGTTCCCCACTTTCAAATGGTAATCTGCAGCTGTTGGTCTTAAAATAAGTTGAAATCAGTCCATTACATGAAAAGTAGTAGAAGACATCCAAGCCACCTGCCAACATACCCAGCTTTGTCTGTTCAAGCAAGTTCACCCTGATAGCAGACAGTAAGATGTTAAAAGAACTCTCTCAAAACCCTACAGTGCCATGGACTTACAGCAAGTTCTTGCTACTGTTATGAAATCGCATGCCTATCCAATCAGAAAATGATGGCACACATTTAATTTTTGTGAGAGGCAGACAAGGATGAAAACTTTGCTCTTAAAGATAAATATGAAGTCACAGTAAATTTTGCCAGAGAGAGCGTAGGTAAAGATCTGGACCTCTGGAATAATGTTTTTTTGGACGAACAAGTCTAAAGTTGAACTATTTGGACACAGTGACGGACTTGTTATGCAGAAATCAAATACAGCAATTTAGTCAGGGAACCTTTGAAACATGGAGGTGAAGGTGTCATGATATGGGGATACTTTGGTGCAGCAGGAGCTGGACTGCTCACCATCATAGACTCCAATATGAATACTACTGTGTATCAAAGGGTGTGTGAAGAAAACATGAAACCCTCTGTACAAAAAGTTAAAGCTGAAGCAAAGCTGGACCCAGCATCATGACAATAACCTAAAACATGCCAGTAGATCCAACAAGGACTGGCTGAGTTCTGAATCCCAGATCTAGAAACATTTCACAGCAGAAAGTGAGGAACGAGACAAACTTCCTTAGACGACTGGTAGATGGCTATAAGGAGTGTCTAAGGTATTTCAGCTAAAGAGGAGCTATTAGAGCGTAAAGTGTAATATATTTAGTCCTTATTTATGAGGCACACTTTTATAATTATAGATTCTGGTTAATGAGTAAAAGTCAAGGTTTACATATTAAAAAGTCTTTTTTACAACAATACTTTGCTTTTTATTATTTGCATACTTAGATTTGCTGCATTGTGATGAACTATTTCCACACTAACAGATTTGTTGGATAGTTGTGGAATGAAGATCAGGTAATGAACTTAAACAGTCAACAAATGTTGGAATATTTTATTTTCAAAACTGGATAAAGAAGTCCACATTAGTCAAGATTAACAAACAACAAAGCTACTACTGATCCGATACAGTATATGTCACACCTACTGGATATTACAATTTTAAAAAAATATGTACTTGCCCACTGCCTCTGTATAAAAGCCTTTTCTGTGAAGTTGTTAGAAAAGATTTCCACATGTGATAATTTATAACACTGCTTTATGAGGCAGTGATCAAACAAAAGGCTGTTCCAATGTTCAGAAAAACAAAAAATCCAAAAGATCTTGAAGATAACGTTGAAATCTGGGGAGACGAAAGCTGACCCTGAACAATGGTGAATGTGGACGTTTGGAGTTTGAGAAAGTTTGGAGTTTCTACTTTCTCTCTTGTGAGAGAAGCTAAGACGGGAGGGTTTAGAAGGAGACGGGATTCAATCCGAAACTGGCAGAAAGGAAAATAGGAGCATCAAGAAAAGTGTCACTGAGACACCTCTGCATTCCCACTGTTCTCACAGAACCCTGTAATGTAAGAAGAGAAAAACATTTTGCTTATTAAAGAGAGTCATCAAGAAACCTTTATTATATTTTTGTATTTTGTCAGATTGTATCCAGCTAGAAATACATAACTCAAGAGTTTTTTTGGAGTGTGTTCCTCTAATCAATTAAGATAGACACTGATTATAAGGTTTGACTCAACATGCCTTAGCTAATTATTAATTTGGTCTTTCACCTTATGGAGTAACATGGCATGCACCCCCCCCTCTCTCCACTGATCAATAAAGGTTCCTAAGCACTCAGTGGGAATCGACTCACCATTGTGTGTAACACGTCTGTATTTCCCCAAAAGACAAAGGTCCATCTTCTTCTGCGTGATGATGGCCTGGTCCTCTGGCCTCAGGCCGTCCGGGTGACGCGAGAAGACGAAAGAGTAGCTATCCAAGCATGTGCCATCCTCGTCGAGCAGTCTGCAGGAGTAGTGGATGGCGTAGTTGTCATAGTCAGTGTCAATAACCCAGTGTTCGTCATCTGAAAGCAGGGTAGGTGATGTGGACATCAGAATATTTGCTTTAATTTGCTGACATGAAGACTTATCCTATTCTAAATAAGCTCCCAAAAGATCCATGATTAACTGGTTTCTTTAACATTGGGCTCTCTAAGTGAACACTAAAATTTAGAACAGTTAAAAAAGCAGTGTAACTGAGGTCAACAATCCCCATTTGGGATTAGATATCACTGAATTTCAGCAGCTACACAACCAGATTGAATTTAGGGGATTTTTGTTTCCCTTTCATTCTTATTGTGAGTCAAGTCATGCTTACATCCTGTTTGCAGGTATGAAGCAGCTCCCCAGTACCTCATCCTAAACTTGGCAGGATCAGGAGTATCCTCAAAGGTACCAAACATGTGAGCACACATTTCCCAGTTGCTACGGGTCAAAGAGAGACAAAGACATCAAAAATTATCAGTGATTTATGCATAGAGAACAGCAAAGCCTCCAGGGGGGAAGAAGAGAAACCTACTTGAGGATGATGACTCTGCCCTTTGCAGTAGCGGTCATTCTGCCATCGTCCTCAATGTTAAACTGGGCTACAACATTGTCAAGTAAGAACAAACCCTCTGGGTCCTTCTTTCCTACAGCATACCAAGTCCCTGTGTACTATTGGGGAAAATGTTCTTAGTTCAACTTTAAAAGATACATTTTGCTTTACAAGTGATTATATGTTTGCTCACAACTCACCCTGGTTTTGTCGAAGTCCTGCTTGACCTGGAAATTCTCTACCTTGCAATCCTGTGCCCAGCACAGCGCCAGAAGGCAAAGAGCCACAATGAACCTCAGCATTCTACCTCAGAGAAATGAAAAAAATGGTGAGAGGTTATGTGCAGACAGTTTGGAAAAGAAAAGAAGAAATACCAGAGAAAGTCAAAACTTTCTGGCAGTTTTTTTTTTTTTTTTTTTTTTTCCTGGGGTTCTCTGCTCGATTTGAATGGATTCTGGTTAAATTCCTCAAAACATCTCCAAAAAGTCAGTTTGTACAAATCAGAATTTGGAAGCTGAAAGATGGTTCTTTGCTCAGTGCGTACCTTGGTGCAAAAAGAAGCGCTGCCTCACAGAAATTCCACTCTTCAACGTCCTCCTGGCTTTATATACAGCTGCCTCCTATTGCATAATAACATTCGGGGGTCCTGAACCTCCCCTGCTCACCCCACACAGTTTGACAAACATTTGCATAACTCTTTTTGCTGGTCCAATTGATTTGTGTGTTCTGCACATTTTGTTGACCTCCTCCCCCGAATCCCTCTTTATGAACATATTATTCCATTAACTTCTGGGAATGTTTTAGTCCTGGCCTAAAGCACAATGTGGATGTGCATATTTGAAACTTTTGCTAGGGCTTGCACATGCAATGAAACAAGGTGGTGAGATCTATCTGTTGTCTTTGGGGCTGAGCTGCAAAGCTGTGAACTTAGTAACTTCACAGAAAATTCAAAAGAATGAGTGAAACCGTCCTGGGTTTGGAATGAACATTCTGTTTGTATTTATCGAATAAACTTGCAGAAGTCATGAGTCCCTCTTGCCGTCAACAGTACAATTGCATCAGCTGCTGCTTTATCTCTGAGTAGTCCGAGTGTTTATATAAAACAGGGCCAGAGTCCACTCTCCTTTGGTGTAACCTTAAATAATCAAGATCGTCTTTATTCTCCTCCAAAGATGTGTTTTTGAGGGTCAGAACTCTTTTGTCTGATTAACCTGAATAAAATCCAATGCAACCAGTGACTTTAATCAAGGAAGTTTAAAGCAGAGTTAAGTTATAAAAAAAACGGCCTAAGCTATTCAATCTGACATCTAAAAATGGAAATTGAAAAAGTATAACACAACAAGAAACCTTCCCACCACCCACCTAAATAGATGACCTAGGAGAAGACTAATCATAGAGGCATATGATAACTCTGGAAGAGCTCCAGAGATCCACATCTCAGGTGGTGAGAATTTGTTGACAAGACAGCTACAGTGCAGTCCACAAATCTGGCCTTTAGGCAGAAGTCATAAGATTGTTGAATTGTTGTAAAGAAAGTATTCCTTTCCCAGCAGATGCTTACATCTGCTGGGAAAGGAATGCTGAACAGAGTTCATGGGATGGGTAGAACTAAGTAAAGGCCAGTCGTGGTGGAAAACCTGTCAGAATCTGCAAGACTTGAGGTCTGGGCCACGGTTCGACTTCCAGCAGGACGAACCTTAACAAACAGCCAGGCATAAATCCAACTGAGGATCTGTGGCAAGACAGGAAAACTGCTGTTCAGAGACCTTCTCCACCAAATGTGACTGAGATTAGCTGTTTTAACAAAAAGAAAGGGCAAAATATTCAGTATTTAGATGTGCATGGCTGGAAGAGAATCTTCAGGACTTATAGCGTTAATTACAGCTAAAGGTGGTACTGCAAACTAGTCAATCAGGGAGGCTGAATGCAGAACACACACTATACCTTTCTAAACTTTATTTGTAAAAGCGTTTTAGAAACCATGTTCCCTTTTCAATCGACTCCTCAAATTGCCACAATTTGTGTTGATCTATCACAAAAAAAACAGTAAATTTAAACTATGTCATTGATACGTGACAAAATTTGAAAAGGTTCAGGGATGTGAATACCGAGTCAGAGAATGAGTCAGAAAACTACATTCTCCTCTCTTCGATCCACATCTGTTTTTCAGCCTGTCCTCATTGGCAGATCTATTGCAAACCGAGGCTGTTATTTTGCACTGAGATCATATAACCACGCCTCTGAGGCCTAAAAGAGGCGCAGCGGAGCCAAACATCTGTAGCTTGCGTAACCAGAGCCCAGGCCAGAAACAAGGAAGGGGAAACAACACTAGCTCTCCTACACATAAATATTAGCAGCTGGAATTTGACCAGAGGCAGGCGCAACAAAAAGAAGTGAGATACATTTCCCTGCCAAGCTTTTGTATTTACATTTCACATTTTGAGGAGTTTTTTGGCAGCGAGAGACAATTTCTTGTTTTTTATGGGGTGTAAGATATGAGTAACTCAAAACCCCTGTAAAGTTTAGGATTCAATAAAATACCTCATAGCTTATTGAACAGTTTCCAACTGAACTTTAAAACTTTGGCAAGACCGAGAGTAACTGTCTCCTAATCCTGGCTTGCTGAGTGGGTGAACGGGCATTTTGCCACATAACTAAAGTCCATTTTTAACATGTTAGCAACTTCTCTAGAAGAAGTTAATGTACTTGTTATATACAAATTTAACATACACTCACCTGCCACTTTGTTAGGTACAGGATTGGACCTGTTCTTGGCCTCAGAACTTAGATTTCAAGATACATTTCAAGTTGTTGGAAACATTCCTCTGATATTTTAATCCATTCAAACATGATAGCATCACAAATTTGCACATCCATGATGTGAATCTCCTGTCCCATCACACCCATGCTGTATTGTGACTGTGGAGACCATTACATTGCAGTGAACTCATTGTCTTGTTCAAGAGACCAGTTTGTGATTATTTGGGCTTTGCAACAAGCCATCAGAAGATAGGTAAACCTCCGTCATAACTGGATGGACGTGGACAGCAATAATACTCAGGTCTGTCATGGTGGTTAAATGATACTTAAATTGGTACTAAGGGACCAAAACTGTGTCAAGAAAACATCTTCCTCACCATTACAGCACCACCACTAGCATAAACTGTTGATACGAGGCAGAATGGATCCAAATTCTGACCCCACCATCTGAATGTCACTGCTGAAATTGAGTCATCGGATCAGGCATAGTTTCTCCAATCTGTTGTAACCTATCTGCTTCGAGGTTTAACATGTTGTGCGTTCAGAGATGGTATTCTGCATACCTTTGTTGGAACAAGTCATTACAGTATTTGACTGACTGTTGCATTTCTATCATCTTGAACCAGTCTACCCATTATCTGCTGACCTATGACATCAGCAAGACATTTTTGCCCACGTAACTTTCGTTCAACAGATATTTTCTTGTTTTTTTAACCATTCTCTGTAAATCTATGAGATGATTGTGTGTAAAAAACCCAGATGTTCGGTATCTTCTAAAATATTCTGACCAGCCCCCCCCCCCTGGCAACAAGAACCAAATAGACTTAAATACCCTTTCCTTCCCATTCTGATGCTGGATTTGAATATCAGCATGTTGTTTTCACCATGCTTAGATGTCTTAATGCATTGAATTGCTACTATGTAAGGCAGATATTTGTCGGTGGTCGGTGAATGCATTTTCGCCTAACAGAGCACCACAACCTAAATGTTTGTTGCTTAAAAGATTTTGAAAATCTGGTGACAATTGCAGGATATATTTCTTCCATTCAATTCAGTTTAAACAACTCGACTTAATGTTATTTAATTTAATTGAGTTCAGTCACATTCAGTATGACTTTATTTACACAAACCCTGTTTGTTCAGAAAAGATGGGCTAGTTTGGAAAAATGCAGGGTCCCACTGAGAGTGCATGGGGCAGCGTTTCAGGGAAGAAGAACCACGGTCAGGAAGGGAGGCCATCTGCCATCTTTAGCTGTTAGGGGGGAAGAAGACAGGAGAGAGATTCAAACACAGAAAACTAGGTCAGAGATCCATGCTCAGCAAGAAAAGGAAAACAAAGTTAATGCCAGGAATAAAGAAAACCAAACACATGGAAAATAAATACAAATCTAGATTTTTATTAGTCATCTGTTAACAGTAGATTTTACAAACTAAAGTTCATTTAATGAACCCAATATACTGTGTTTTGAAAAGTGTTTGGTCCATTAACAGATTCCTTCTGTTTTTGCTTTTTTATCACACTCAAACAGACTGGACCCTATGTGTAAAAGCAATTGCCCCCTAAACCTAATAACAGATTGTATTTATATATATATGTATCTATATAATAATATATTTATATGATTGTGATCTAATCCAAATTGTCAGAGTGAGGACTCTACTTCTTTAAAAATACACAGTACCATTCAGTTAAAACAGGCAATATTGGTGAATATCACTGGACCTTTCTCTATTTTTCCACACTAAGGCATCATTGGTTTAACCTGTTTCCACAGTGCCCACAGTAACACCTTCCACATTTCTCCCTTGATAAGATTGTCTTAATCCTCACTGCAACATCCATTAAAGAACCTCTTTTCTCACCAGGTTCCACCATCTAACCTAACAGTGAGCTCAGTTAAAACCGATCAGTCATCTTTGTTTAGAGCCTTGCTCTCAGACTCCCATCTCTGCGAATTCGCTGGTTTACAATCCCAGTACTGATACGCCAATGATGATTTCATTAGCACTAGAGTAGACTGCTTTCACACTGAGTGCATTATATGGCCAGTCATTGTGGCTCTGCATGCGATTGCTGCCGCCAGCAGGACCCTATTTAGATACTTGCTCCACTGTAGCAAAAACAAGGACAGGACATTAACAGGAGCTAATAGAGGATTGGCTCCCAGGGAAGGTTATTTAAGGCTAGCAAAGCTCTTGTGTCTTGATTTGCTAAAAATTGCTTTAAAAAGAAAGGGTGATCATGCTCCTGCTTTGACTCCATTAATTCATCAAATGAAATAGTAAAAACAAAATAAACAAATGTTGTACCCTTTTAATATACTTTGTTTGATATTTATTTATTTACCCTAAATTGGATAAAGTTTTTTTTTTTTAACTCCTAAGCCAAAAAGTTAGGTTGTCCTATTGTTGTTGGATATAATTTCATGGCATTGGAAGGACAGTTATTGTATTTTTTTCAGCTTCATTTCTTGGATTATATAAACAACACGAAAAGTGTATCTCTAACAGAGAACAGTGATTTATAATTAAATAAGTAAATTCATAACTAAATATTGAACAAACAGGTTTGTAATTGTAATATATTTATTATCTATTCAGGGGGCAAGTGGATTTGTATAAAACCCTATATTTAGTGCAGTTTGGTCAGTGGAGACACTACAAGTTTGAGTGTGTTTTTTTGGGATTTTTTGTGAAGGACCAACACTACAGTTCTTAAATATAAGATCTCTAGCATGCATTTGTATTTAACTCCCCTGAGTCAGTACTTTATAGAACCACCTTATGCTGCAATTACATCTGCAAGTTCTGTGTGATATTTTTCTACCAGCTTTGCACACCTAGATACATATTTCTTAACCTATTATTCTTGTTTAATAGCTCAAGCTCAGTCAGGTTTGATGCATGAGCATCTGTGAACATCAATACTGACATATTGTCACATTTTCTACGTTCAATTTAGGTCTGGACTTTGACTGTGCCATTCTAATACATAAATATGTTTAGATCAAAACCAGTTCTGTTGTAGCTCTGGCTGGATTTTTAGGATAGTTCGACTTTTATTGCTTCCAACAGGTTTTCCCCCAGGATTGCCCTGAATATAACTCCATCCATCTTCCTATTACCCTAGTTTCACATCCCCTGCTTGTAAAATATTGTGTTCAGGTTGGTGTATAGGCTTTCTTTCAACAATGACTGTGATAAATGCTCTACACACCCAGATTGGGTGGCTGGCCAATTATTGGTGCATTCGCAGTTGTGCAATACTAATTCAATTTTCAAGTGAGAGGTTAAACAGTGCTTCATGAATTATTGAAAGCTTGGCATATAGCTTCATAACCAAAAACTACTAGAAACTAAACATCTCCACAACTTCACCCCTTATCTGTATTTTGTGTTCCTTGGTCTATTTATTAACTAATGTTTTCTAAACAAAAAACATCTGGGACTTTCATAGAACAACTGTATTTCTACCAAGAATAAATTACACACAAATTGACTTGTGTTACCTATCAGGGGACTTCTAAAGGCTGTTGGTTGAACTGGATTTCATTTAGCGGGGATATCAGAGTAAAAGGGGTTGAATGCATATGGATTCATAATTTAGTTTTTGTAAAAAGCATAATAAACATTTATTGTTTGGCTTCCATTTCATAGTGAGGCACTGCTTTGTGTTGCAAATCCCCGTAAATACATTGAAATTTGTGGTTGTAACTCGCCAAAATGTGAAAAGGGTTTAGAGATAGGCATTTAATCCCCCCTGCTATAACAAGCCTCCTCAACGAGGAAGCAATTGGTTGGACAATGCCGATCTGCCTTCAAAGATGGACTTGAATTCTCATCTTTGCAGATGCTGTTTGCAGCATGTTTTCTCTGCTCACTCCATCTATCTTTTCTCATCATGTCAGAGTGGTGTTGATAACAAGCTGCCCAGTTGTAGCTCAGGTGTTCAGCTAGACATCTTACCTGCCAACATCTCACTCTCCCTCAAAGGCTTGGTAGGATTGTCCCATGTGAAATGATCAGCGTTGGGATTTGCAGGTTAAGGATGCTTAAAGTAGGGGTTTTAATGTCCTGACGTCACGTTAATTAGTGGTGAATTTGATCCTTTCAGCCTCTAAGCCGCACTCTGCCTTGTTCTCTCTGCCGGTTGACACGGGATGCATCCATGGAGTAGAATGCACGTCCATTCGAAGGGACGCTGAAAGAACCATTCAAACAACAAGAACAAAGCTTGTATCTTAGTTTTCACATTTTCTTTTCAGGTGATGCTTTGGTAAAGCGGTAATAACACAAAGAGGACACAATTTAAGGTACAAAAATGGCAGATAAGGACAGCGTGGAGAAATACTTGGAGAACAACCCGCAGTTCGCCAAAGAGTACTTCGATAAGAAGGTGCGTGCCGAGGCCTTGACTGCCGCTTTCTCTGGGACTCTGGACATCAAGGACACTGCTTCGTTTAAGGATGTTAACTCAGTGCAGGAGGCCTCTATCATCTTCGAGCTGGTCCAGGAGCTGCAAAAGCAGACATGCATGGAGCAGAGCATCCACAAGGTGCTGCAAAGAATTGCCCTCATCATGCAGGCAGACAGGGTCAGCTTCTACATCTGCCGCTCCAGAAACGGAATCTCAGAGCTCGCCACCTGCCTCTTCGACGTGACCCCGACATCCAAATATGAGTCCAACCTGGTGAATCCGCAAAGCGAGATCGTGATCCCCACAGACATGGGAATAGTGGGCCACACAGCCACTTCCAAGAAGCCACAAAGTGTTCCAGACATCTCTAAGGTGAGAGGCTGTAAGGAGCTAAGAAACTCTGGGAAGTTTTCCAAAAATACAAATTTAGATAAGCTTACAAGGGATGAACAATATTATTGTTTCCTGAGGTAATTTGTTTTTTTTAAATACTGAAAACGATGGGCTGCACGGTGGCGCAGTTGATGGCATGCAGTAAGAGGAACATTTTGTTAGGATTTTTTTTTAAAACAAAACACTTTTTTTTTATAATGATTGCACAATATTTATTCTGTTGCATAATTGATACATTGGGCTTTTGCAGTCATGTACTTATCATCAACTAAATAGACGTGCATTTTGGACTTTTATGAAATCCATAACGGCCCTGCAGGAGTGGAAGTTGACATCCTCGTTAGGGGCTGTTTGTTCAGGTGATCACTTAATCTGTCCCTCATTCAAAATAATTATTTCTGCCTGTGTTGAAATTCAACAGACTGGAATAGGATGGTTCCCACACACATAGAAACACTGATTTGAGAAATAAATTGGTATTATCTTTTAAACTTTCCCAGAACCTGAGTCACATTTGTTTACAGTCATTTGTTAGGGACTGTATTTATTCCTGGCTTGTCTATAATTATAGCCTCACTTACATAACGAGATTCCTGAGATTTGGCTTTGAAACTCAGTTAAAGAATTATACAGTAAACTGAAGCCAAGACCAGAGCTGGCCCAAAATTGAATGGGCCTCAATTGAACTTGGTTTGGGCCCCACTTCAAGTTAAACTCCTCCCCTGCCAGCCACAAACCACTTGCTTTTAAATGTCCAGTCTTGTGCATTCCACATCCTTAAATGTCTTTGCTTAATAGTCGAATTTTAATTCACTTGAATACAGAATCTGTCTTCCTTAAGCCTCAAATTATACACTTCACATTATTTATTAAACAAGTAGTCGTAAATAAATCTAGGTTATTGCTCTGATCTACGTGTTCGGTCTGGCAGCTGTGTCCACAGTACAGTGTTTCAATAAAAACTCAGTAGAATCAGGAAGGAGGAGCCAATTTATTTGACTGGGCTTACATGCATACAAGAAAAAATAATTTGACAAAATTTACAAGTAGGCTGATTCTTTAAAATTTTAAAAAGTTTTGAAATCTTGATTGAGCATGAGAAATCGAGAAATCTTAGGGTCCCCTAACTGCTTTTAGTTTGCTTATGCCTTAGACTGGCACTTTGTTCATATTTTCAAATTGTGGCTTAATTTTTTATAAATAAATATTACAAATAATATAACCTCCAGCTCTTTAGCTTTAGTTTTTTTTATATTAGTTTTATTCTTATTATTTTTTGTGTTTATTTTTATGTTCTTTATTTACTTTAACTTTATTAATGTTTTTAGCAAACTACTAATATCATGTCTGTGGGTACAGATGCTGCATTTCAATCAAATTGCCGTGTGTAGGATAATCATTTATTTTTTATTTCTAAATTCTTAATATGAACTTATGGAATTACTGATCAGTTTAGATTACATTTTATATATGATATATAGTATGTGGCATGTCAATAAATGTTCTCACAAATATATAAAGATTTTACAGCAAAATAAATGTTTTTATGTCAAACTTTTCTATGATATATATTTTTTGAATATGTTTTCATTTTTTTTTTTACTTAAAAAATGCTACATTTTCAGATATGTGGATAAATAATGTTTTATTTTATGTGTTGGTTACTGATGACATTATGATTCCATTTTAATTCTTTAAAATGACAAGTGTGACTGTTGTTGCTGCTTGAATGTAATTCAAACATTTCCTCTTTTCCCATTAATCCAGAATTCAAAGTTCTGCGACTTTGTCGATAAGCAGACTGGATACAAGACCAAATGCATGCTGACCTTCCCCATAATGGCTGAGAAAGACTGTCTTGGAGTCGTCATGGCACTTAATAAAATAGGAGCTGATGCATTCACTCCAGAGGATGAGAAGGTAAGATCAGTACATCATTGCTTATCCTTGCAGAGAAAGGTGGAATGCTGCTAAAAATACTGCTGATCCTGAGTGCTTTGGCTGTTAGCCACTCATGAATTTTAAACTGTATAATACATCCTTCTCTTTCAGTAACATGCATTGCATTCTTATTATTCTATTCTGGGTGCTGTTAGAATAAAACTGTATTCCGCTCACTAAAATGTTAAACTGAATAAAAATTACTTTGGTGATTGCGCTGCAACAGTGGAGCAAGAAAGCCCTCTCATTACTCAAGAAGGAGGCAATCAGATCTGACTGGCTTGGTGGTGTGAAGGCTTTTAGGCATTCAGTCCATGAAAAAAAAAATTGTTCTGCACGCTGCATTATCATTATTACACCTGTACCTCTTAAGCCATGGACGGAAAGATGGAAACAATGTTGTTTGCTTTCGCAGGTCTGGTAAATTTCCAGTTGAACTATAAATATGTTACTTCCTTTGGATTTCAAAATATATAGACTTGTAGCATTTAGGAAAAAACATGCTGCATCACTAAATCTTGCATCATTCTAACCATGATCACATTTAAAGTGTGTCAACCATCAATATAAGTCCATGTTTGGATGAAGCGCACTTTGCGTAATGCTTAGCCAAAAACATTTCTCAGCAGGAATGTACGGTTTAAAGATGTTTTAAAGAATTCGTCAGTTTAAATGCCATTACAATTTATTTTCTACATTAAAGCAAACTCTTTGCCACATTAAATGTATCTATTTTGCTGTTTGTAAATGACTGTCATCTGTTTTGGTCCATAGCTTTTCCATAAGTATATGACTTTTGCTCAAGTCATCGCTCTGCAGTATCACACAACCTACATGTTCAATGTGGAGTCCAGGAGGAGTCAGGTAAGCTGAACTCCTGCAAATTATTTCATGCAAACTTGAATCAGTTTACTGGATCGCTTGCAAGTTAAATCCAGAATAAAAGTTACATGTTTTGGGGACTTGTTTGGCTCCAGGTGCTGCTCTGGTCTGCCAGCAAAGTTTTTGAAGAGTTGACAGACATTGAGAGACAGTTCCACAAAGCTCTCTACACTGTAAGGACCTATCTGCAATGTGAACGTTACTCAGTGGGACTGTTGGACATGACCAAAGAAAAGGTCGGTGTAGCTAACACTGCTGATTTTATTTATTTTTTATTTGATTTGCTGGATTTTACTTCTACAATGTTTTTATTTTCCTTCTGCAGGAATTTTATGATGAGTGGCCTATAAAACTAGGAGATGTGGAACCCTATAAAGGACCAAAAACACCAGACGGCAGGGTGATGAATTCCCTTTTCCTCTTTTTAAATCTTATTTTGCTCATAAATCAGTTAAAGTGTGCAGTTCTTTGGCTTACAATTGATAGGTGATATCTAAAAATTCTCTCTTTTCTTACAGGAAATCATTTTTTACAAGATCATTGACTACCTCCTAGAAGCCAAAGAAGAAATCAAAGTCATACCGTGAGCAGCACTGGCTACATGCAACAAATGCACTCAAATAAAAAAAAAAGAGTGAAAAATAAAAGGTTTACAGAGTTATTTATTCAATGTGTTTCAACACACAGTCCTCTCCAGAAAAAAGTGGCACACATGATAGAAATGTACAAAATGACTTGGCTTTTCAATTTACACACTGTCCATGGTTGCAGATCTTGCAGCAGTCCTTGTCTTGCCTTGCTTGTCACAGTTCCAGTTGTTTTGAACTTTTAATTATTGCTCTGACTGTAGAGGTGGGCAGGTTTAAGAGAATAACTATCGCTCTTGTAGCCATTTCCTGCCGTATTCAAATGGTATGCTCTCTTGCCAAAAGATGGGCCTCTGTGTCACGCCATACGCATATTCCAAGCAAACAGAAAAACGTGGATTATAGTTACAAGCTTTTAGACCCTCTGATGAAATTACAAAGTAAAGAAAATGTTTCAGTTATATTTAATTTATGGGAATTTGAGATTTTGTTAAAATCAGCTATTACTTAATGTGGGATTTTTTTCTTGCAATAGAATAGATGTTCTCAAATTAAAGGATGGATTTGTTTTTTTATATGAGATTATGCGACTGCAGTAAAAAACAATTCAAGGGCTGCTGATAGTTGTTTGGGGTGTCGTCTCACCATTTTTATGCAGTACTTTGGCCTTAACCAAACAAAATCAGATATCGCCTGATATGTCTTTTAAAAGTAAAGCAATACCGTTTCTAAAACTTTAAAATTTAAAGTTAAATTTTAATAATTGTTTCTAAAATTTTAAAGTTTGGCAGGGCTTCACATGTTTCTTCTTTGTTTTCAGGGGCCCACCTGCAGATCACTGGGCTCTGGTGAGCGGACTGCCAACCTACGTGGCGGAGAACGGCTTTGTAAGTCTCATAAACTTTGATCAACAACAATTGTTTATTATCTGTTAAAGAAAACCTGAAATTAATATTTGGGTAATAGTCACAGCTGTCTACATTTACTGTAAAAAAAAAAGCTAGTAGAACTATTGTGTTTTTTTCTTAGATTTTGAAATATTTTTATGATTGTATATCTTTTATTCCCCCTCTAATACTCTAAACATGGGCGTTAGCTTAGCCTAACAGATAAAGATATACACTCATGTAAAAAATAAGGACACCCTATGAAAATCTGTGTTTCAACATCAAGATCGGTTTTTAAAACACTCAGATATTTGAGTTATTTAAAAATGGCTTTTGAGTCGTTTAAGTAAAAATAGAAAATGAAGAAAATACCATTTACATTTTTCTGTAAAATGCATTTAAATGCATTTGATGCTATTTCTGGTAAAGAATAAATTAGGGCACCCCTATACTTATTACATCTTAAAATGGCTAAATAAAAAGCATTTATGAGTGTAACAACAGATTTAAGGAGGTCTCAAAAGAATTTGAAATCAGCCAGTCCACTAAAGGGAAAATGGTCTACCAGTGGAGGACCTTCAAACCACTGCCAACATGTCCAGGTCTGTTCACCCTGAAAGCCAAATGCAAGGTGCTAAGAGAAGACTCCAAAACCCTAATATGTCATCACAGGACTTATAGCAGGCTATTGCTTCTGTTGATATGAACTTGCATGCCTGTCCAATCAGAAAAAGACTGTACAAGGAGGAAAACTTTATTCTCTAAGGAGAACATAACAGCCAGTTTGAATTGCCGGAGTCCTTGGAATTGTTCTTTGGACAAATGAATCCAGCATTGAATGTTTTGAACACCTGAGTAGAGAACATCTTTGACATAAACCCAATACAACACTCCAGGAAAATAACCAAATAAAGTCTGTGAAATATGGAGGTAGGAGTGTCATGGTTTGGGAATGCTTTGCTGCACCAGAATCAGGCCAGTTCAACCATATAGTGTCCACCATAAATTCTACTGTGTACCAGAGGGTGCTCGAGGACCGTGCAACGTGACAATGACCCAAAACATACCATTAAATACATGGAGGACTGGCTGAAATGTAAGAAATGGAAAAGCCCAGATTTTGATCTCAATCAGATGATGTTAGATGACTTGAAACAAGCTGTACATTCAGGACACCCCTCAAACATCTCACAGCTGAAAGTGAGGAGTGGATACTAACCTTTGGATACTTTAAGAACCAGCTAAAACAAGTGTTTCCATGTGCTTGCCTGCAGATTTGCAACATGATGAATGTTGCTGCAGATGACTATTTCACATTCCAGGTATGCAAGGCCAAAATGATGCATAGATTTGTTTTTAGATCTCTGTTAAAGAGGAGAAAAGCCTTGGTTTGACTGTAATCTCTGTGATTTACAGAAAGTGGCTGTGGATGACACAGGTTTCATCATCAAGAATGTCCTGTCGTTGCCCATCGTCAACAAGAAAGAAGAAATCGTTGGCATAGCCACTTTCTTCAACAGGAAGGATGGCAAACCGTTTGACGAGTATGACGAGCAGATCACTGAGGTTAGGATTCTGTGTGAGTGTTATTTTCTGTTTCTTCTTGTTTGAATGTTGTCTATATCCTATTCTTTTGTGCTCTCGTTGTGTTTGAACCAGGCTCTGACACAGTTCCTGGGGTGGTCTGTGTTGGTCTGCGATACCTACGACAAGCTGAACCGTATGGAGTGGAGGAAAGACATTGCCCAGGAAATGCTCATGTACCAGTCCAAATGCACCACGGACGAGATGCAGTCCATTCTGGTCTGTACCAACATGGTTTTCTTTGGCATTTTTCTCCATTAGCAAACATTTCTATCTGCCTTCACATTTACAGCAATAATTAATAGAAAACTTTGAGTATAGCTTTTTGAGAAACAGTTTCGCATCAGAAGCTTTAGAGGACTATTAAAAGGTCAGGTTTATTATATGTCCACCTTGCAACTAATATTTAAAAAATTGACACAAGGGTTTATACATGGCTTTGAGCACTTTCATCAGGTAAATAAGGAGAAAAGTGTGCTTTAAAGGTCTTTTAATCAACACAGCATCTTGATAAATAGAACATAAATGTCATGTGAAATGCTTTTATAACCAGAACACCAAAGAGAAGTTTGACGCAGACCCGGAAGACTGTGACCAGAAGGAGATGTACAAATTACTGGTATGTGTCCTCTCATCACAAGAAATCTGTTGTACAGTTATTGCAGAAACCAGACATTTACGGACACAGCAGAATAAGACAATTTGTTTCTCATTTTCTCATTGTCTGACATTAAATCAGATTTAAAAAAAATCCTATTTTAGGTCAACTACGATTACCAAAAGTATTTGCCAAATTCCATAATAATGGGAATTCATTGTATTATATTCTTCAAATTCAGAAGTTTACTGTTACTTCGCCTATCATGCCTTTAATCAGTTTGTTAAGCTGATGTAATGGCTTTGTAAGTTTCTGATTAATTTACAGCATTAAAGGATAATGGAGATACACCTGTGGATGTATTTGAAGGCAACACCTAAAACATTCTGAGGTTAGGTTTCCTTCTGTAACGTCATCAAAATAAAAATAAGATATCAGGAAGACAAATGAGTACTTTCACAAGTCTGGTCCATCCTGGGATGACCTATACCAGATGCATTCATGGTATAAACAACATGGGAATGACCAGACGGCATTCCTGTGATGCTTGGGGTGTCATTATCCACGGTAAAATTGTACTGTACTGAGCTGGACTAAAAGGTCACTCAGCAAGGAAGATGTTGTTCAAAATACAACATGAAAAAGCCAGATTACAGTTTGCAAATCCACTCAAAAGACCTCAAATAAACTAAAACCTCTTAATTTAAAGAGATATTTTAGGTGATCTCTTTCTTACAATTCTGAGATTTCAAAAATAGCAATAATTTTGGTAATCCTAACAAACCTAAAAGAGGAAACATTTGGTTTAATTTCAGAGAGTAAGAAAAAAGAAGTGTGTTTAATACAGCGTTTATACATTTCTGGTTTCAACTGTATATTACATCTTTTTTCTTGTTTTACAATCAAAATCTAATCGAACTTTATCTAATTAATTAATCATTGTGTTAACTGCATTTTGTGTTTCCTTTCAGAGAGCAAACTGCCCGCCGGCCGACAATGTGGACGGAGAGAATCTGTACTCGTTTGGCTTTAGCGACTTCCCCGTCACAGAGTTAGGCCTCATTAAAGCTGGCATTCGCATATTCTTTGAGCTTGGAGTTGTCGAAAAGTTTAAAGTTCCAGCAGAAGTGAGTCACCTTGTCTGTCGCTTGTCTTTTCTATGAAGCAGCTCTAACAAGGTGCTTAGAGGTGCCTTTCAGAAACTGCATTTTCTGAAATATAGTTTCTGAAGGGAAGTTCTGAAATATAACCGTGTGAATAGGTCTTGTTATTTTTCAACACCTTTAAATTGGGATTATGTCTTTATTTGTTAAGATTTCTAAAAGGTAAATCGTTTTTGATGTTTCCCTGGATGATTCTTTAACGTTAAATGACTAAGATGGTGATGGGCTGGTTTAGGACTCTTCCTTTTTCATGGTATTAATACAAAAATGTAAAACAAAAATTATCTAATTGTTATTACTTGAAATAACAATGGCAAAATAGCTTTTGATCTTTATGCAGCAACACTGGGAGTATACCAAGCAGATAGTAGCTTGCTTGTGAGCTGGACTATCTGCTGTGGTGGCCACCCTGCAGTTGAATGTTTAAAAGAGATTTTGCTTGTAGCTTGCCAACTAGAATTTTAAAACATCTTTAATAAAACTGATGAGTGGCATTCCTTAAATCCTTAGTTTTTGCAGCCAGATGCATTTCCAAACTGCTAGTTTTTTGTTTATTTTTTTCGCGTCAGCTGATTGTTGCCAATTTCCAATCTCTGTTTTTTTGTGAAGCTTTTTCTCAAGTTGGATTTTGGTCAATTCCCATTTTCTTTAGGAAACATAATGTGATAAGATGTAGCAGCAGCACCTTAAAATAGTTCACAAAATGATTACTAACTTCACATATTTAACAGTCTCCAGCATCTTATATTAGCAATTAAAACGGGTAAGACTGCAGCCTCTGTGTGTATTTCCTCTAAACTGGAAATCCTTACCTGAAGTCTGAGATTTCCAAAAGGCTGCCAACATTTCAGAATCCAGGATTATCTATAGCAGACAGAGGGTGAAATCTCCAAAGGATTAAGCAAAGCTACTTTGCTCTACTACATTCAGCCTTCCTGTTATCTGCTTGCTCTCTCTTGCTCCTTGGCAGCTTGAATTAACCACAGACATTTCACAAATGCAGAGAATAGTTTGTCACCTGAATAGCTTCTTACGTCTGTGTCTCTGACTTTACTTTCAAACACCCCACTGATACTAATATTTGCTAACTAACGTTTTCTTACTTCACTATTAACTCCCATACTGAAGACAGTTGTCAGCATGATCTGGTAGCAAGTACCTTCCCTCACCAGATTTGCTTTCCAGCAGCTCTTGGGTCTTGGCCGATCAAGCTGAAAATTGTTCAATTTCTTGGTGCATCTCTACTTTGTACCATAGGACAGTATGACATTAGCAGTTTGATACCTGTATCCGGCCCATGCCTACTTTACTGTAAACTTTTAATAGCAAAATAAAGGGAAAGGAGGGAATAATTTGACCTTTTTGAAGCAGAATGCTTATAGCATTGCCTACAATGCTTCAGTTTTGGCTCTAAAACCAATTTAAACCTTGCAAGGAGCTCAGTAGATCTAGATGCAACATGCAGTAATAAACATTTCTTTTTCTCAGACACTGACCAGGTGGATGTATACTGTGAGAAAGGGCTACCGTGCCATTACTTACCACAACTGGAGGCATGGTTTCAATGTAGGCCACACCATGTTCTGCCTACTGCAGGTAACAACATTTTTACTGTTATATATGGCTGCACATTCTGAGACGATAATTCTGATCCATATCTGTAATTGTTCTTGACTTGCAGACAGGAAGACTGAGGAAGTACTACTCTGATCTAGATGCCTTCGCCATGGTGGCTGCGGCTTTCTGCCACGATATCGACCACAGAGGAACAAACAACCTCTACCAGACAAAGCAAGTTAATATACATTTCTTATTATAACCAAAAATGAGTTAACAGTTTTTTTTTTATGATTTTAGTTTTTTTGTATCTGCAGGAGTGCATCTCCTTTGGCCAAACTTCATGGCTCCTCCATCATGGAGAGACACCATTTGGAATACAGCAAGACGCTCATGGGAGAAGAGGTGAAAACATGGATTACAAATAAAAAAACATACTCAAATTCGTCTTAATGACAGTATAAACTTAAACTGACCAAATGTTTTGTCTTTCATCCATTGCAGAGCTTGAACATCTTCTGCAATTTGCAGAAGCGTCAGTTTGAGACAGTGCAGCACTTGTTCGACGTTTGCATTATTGCCACTGATCTGGCTCTGTACTTTAAGTAGGTTAAAAAAAAAACATTTTGAACACAATATTCTTACACATTTTCCAGACTTAAATTTCTATTTTTTATAGTTTTCATCAATTATTTCTTAACACAGGTTTATTTCCCAACTAAATGTATTCATTTAAAAGTGTGTAGGATATGCTTCTGCAAAAAAAAAGAATGTTTTATTATTTTTATTTATTGCACTGTGCTATATATTTACTTAAATTCAGCCAGTCAAAATAATTATTTACATCATCTATTTGTCTGCTTGCAGGAAGAGAACCATGTTCCAAAACATTGTGAATGCCACAGAACCCATGGCAGATGAAAAGGAGGCCATCGCCTACATTTCTAACAACCCCATCAGGAAGGAAATTATCATGTATGAAACTTTTTTAAGCAGCCTAAAACACATCTGTTGATAAATGTCTGTCACTGTTTCCACTGTGAGCAGCCTTCAGACACAGCAGGCGAATAAAACTCATATTCATCACAGCCAGGATGTTGTTTTGCTTTGACTGACTGTCTGTTTCTCACCTCCAGGGCCATGATGATGACAGGCTGTGACTTGTCAGCCATCACCAAACCCTGGGAGGTGCAGAGCAAGGTGAGCCTTGAAGTGATGTTCACCAGTAAATAATACTTAGCTTTTTTTCTGCTATCCTGCCTTTTTAGACAGTGAGAACATGTATTCAGTCTTTTATGAGTCATTTATGAGTTTGGGAAGGTCAGAATGAAGTTGAATATTTGTTCACTCTCTGTGTCGCTGTCTTTCCAGGTGGCTCTGATGGTCGCAGCTGAATTCTGGGAACAAGGCGATTTGGAAAGAAGTGTTTTGGACCAGCAACCAATTGTAAGATTGGCATTTTCCTTTCTTCATTTTCTATAACTTTAATAGTGCTTATTTCCCTTTCTTTTCCCACACATAAAAATCTCTTTATGTCAATCTCTCTCCCTCCTTCTCTTAGCCCATGATGGACAGAAACTGTGCTGAACAGCTACCCAAGATGCAATGTGGTTTTATTGACTTTGTGTGTTCATTTGTGTACAAGGTAAGCCATTTCTCACTCTTAACTGCCCCTCCACGTCTCGTAAGAAAGATGTAACTATAAAGATAGATGTCGTGACTCAAAAGAAAATTGATTTGTGGCAGAGAGTGTGTTTGTTTGAATCTAAATCCACTCATAGAGCGAAAAGACTGTTACAACTTACTCTGCAGCAATTTTACAAACTAGGTCAGCAGTTTTTGCAAGGTGCAAAGTGTTATTGTGTCTGTTTGTGCTTTTTGAATTTAAATCCCATTAGCACAGCAAATAGGCCTGCAAAAAGAAAACCATTGTTGAGAGAAGCCCATAAGACATTCAGCTTAAAATATTCAGCAAGCCATGTGGGCACAGCAAACATGTGGAAGACAGTTCTCTGCTCAGATGAGACCAATATTAAACTTTCTGGCCTTCTTGTAACATTTTCTGTATGGAGAGAGCTAACCCTGAACATCCTGAACAAACCGTTGCTGCTCTGTACATGGTGATGGCAGTATGGTACTATGGGAATGCAATTAGGACAACAACTTTAATCATGCACTACATCTGAATGGTGTATGTCAAAGCTAATAGAGAGGTTTTCCAAAACGTTTTCAAGAAAGTTTAAAATCAGGGGGCTAAATACAACATTTTTGAGATTTATGCATTTCTTTGGCCTGTCACTTAAAATCCCAATAGAATACAATAAGGTTTGTGGTTGTACCATGACAAAATGTAAAATAGTTCCTATATTAACATTATTGTATTTTGAAGGCAATATACGCAATCTATCTATCAAACTTTCCTATATGACAGAAGGTAGCCAGTGAGTCCAGTCATTTTTCATGCGGAGGTATTATTAGCTTCACAGAGGTGTTTTTAAGTTTTTACCTATCTGAGGCAGTGGGAAATTATGCACATTGTGAACTTGTAGAACACAATAGCAAGCTCTTTCTCTGCCCAGGCTGATATTTGGATGAGCACTCACACGGTAGGCTGCCTGTTATCCCTGTGGACCCGTACTGCAACATTTATACCTGATCGCTGCAGTGCGAGAAACATTCAGCCTTTGAAGATGCTCTCTAAAGAGGCCTCAAGATGAGAATAACCCTTGCCTGTTGTTCTTTTTGTTTGCCAGGAGTTCTCCAGGTTCCACAAAGAGATCCAGCCCATGTTCGATGGTTTGAATAACAACAGGGCACACTGGAATGAGCTGGCTGAGGTGTACAATGCAAAGATGAAGGCCATTGAAGATGAAAAGAAGAAGCTAGAAGAGGAGGAAGCCAAGAAAGGTATAAAAGTAAAACAAGGATTATATTGTAATCATTTGAGACCAAGAAGTACAACATTCTTATTCTGTTTTTTTTGTTTGTGTTTTGTTCAGCTGGTGGCGATGGAGGAAAATCGAAGACCTGCACCATCTGTTAGGCTTCTCTGCTTCATGGATCTGGACTAGCATGGACTGTTTAGGACTGACATAGACATTTCTAATCTTTTCTGGTCTGAAAAGTCATCCTCAAAGCCATCTGTTTTTGGAGTTTGGCCTCCTCTATATAAGCTAGTTCTCTCTCGTCCCTCTGCTGAGGCTGCATCCCAGTCTGATCCAGTTGTATGCAACTAGTCCAGAGTAGTTAGTTCCGGTCCAAGCTGCAGTCTGGATTACATGAACCGGTCTCCAAGGAAGGGGGAAGAAACTTGAGCAGGAAGTAAAGTTGGGACTCTGCACAGAGAAGATCTCATTGAGAAGAAATGTGTGAAAGTTCTTCCTCGCTCTGCTTTGAACAGCACCTGACCAAAGACATTCTAAAAACTTGCAAACTCACCAGTACTTCCATGTAAGATAGTAACATTTATGGCATGTTTGAAATCATGTTGCGATAAATGTATCTGCTCCTCTTGCTTAGATGCAAACTTTTTAATGTAGACAGTTAAAATAGGTCATTGTTGAGCTATGCCAAAGCAATGACATTCAGTGTTCCTTAGGCAATCATAAGCACATTGTATAACAGTACTTTACGCTGCACAATGCCCTTGTCTGCTGCTGCTTCAGCAACCAAACCACAGAGAGAGTGAGGGCCAACTGGGAGGATGAGGACTTTTCGAACGTAGTGATGGGGACTTGTTAAAAGTGTTTATATAGAAATGAGAATTTACTCCCTTCAGTACAAAAAGAGGCAAAGTACAATTTGATGGCTTTGTTCATGCTGTAAAAGGCAATGGCGCAGGGAGCAATGGCGCCCAATCAATTAGGGAAGATGATCTCTTTCCTCCAAAGGCAGTAATGAGTCATCTGAAGGTATATTCATTTTAATATGTTATTCATCTTTACACTTTTTGGGGGATTCTGGGTGTTTTGTACTTTAATCGTATTCAACTTGAGATGAGCTTCGATAGAGGCTCTTCTGAAACGGCAAACAGCTGTGTGATGATACGAAGAGTACAGTTTGCCTTGCAAAAATACTCACACCCCTTGTACGCTTTTGCATTTTGTCACGTTACAACTAAAACCTGTGTTTTATGGGGGATTTTAAATGAGAGACCAACACAAAGCAGTGCATGATTTTAAAAAGTAAGGAAAATGAAACGAGTAATATGAGTAAAAACTGGAAGTTCAGCTACAAGTACTTTGTGGTATGTCTCTATCAGCTTTAGGCTTCGAGAGATTGAACTTCTTTGCAAAAGCTCAAGGTCAATAAGATTGGATGACGAGGATCTGTTTAAATCACTCTATCAACATTTGCCCAAGTTTCTTGACTGGATTTAGGTCGGGACTTTACTGTTAAGAAAAACACTGTATGTTTTGAGTGGTTGTCCCACTGGAAGGTGAACCCCTGACCCAGTCTCATCTTTTGCAGCGGCTTTCTTCCAAGATTGCTCCTTATTTAACTGTATCCATCTTTCTATTAATTCTGACCACCTTTCATGTTCCTGTTTAAAATAAATATTCCCACAGCATACTACGCCCACTGGCGTGTGTCCCAGTGAGGATGTGGTGTTCAGAATGATGTGCTTTGTTGGTTATCCTCCACATATAGCTTTTTAACATCTAGGTCAAAAAGTTTAACTTTGGTCTCATCTGAGCAGAGCACCTTCTGCAGCATGTTTGCTGGGTCCCCTACATGGCTTACAGAAAAGAACATCTTTGCTTTAGCATTGGCTTTCCTTTTGCTTCTCTTCCATAAAAGGCCACATTTGTGGAGTGCACAAGTTGGCCTTTCAACAGAGGCTCCTACGTGAGCTTTAGATCTAAACAATTCCTCCAGAGTTACCAAGAACCTGTATTTATACTTTAAAAAAGTCGTATTCTGAGTCTTTTTACCAATTAGGTGACTTTTAAGGGTACCAAAGTTACATATGTGCTGCCTTGTGTTGTGTCACATAAAATCGTAATTAAAAACATTGAAGTATGTGGCTGTAATATGACAAAATGGGATGAAGCTCCACAGGTGTGAATTTTTCTGTTAATGTATGTCTTTGACAACTTTAAGATTACATGTAAACTGAGAATTGTTAAACATTTACCACTGTGTTTAAATCAAACGTACAATTCTATGCCGAAGCGTACCTATTTCTATTCAGTCATTTGTATATAGTTTGCTACACAGATATGTTTTGAATTATGTAAACTTGATTATAAGATTATAAGACTATGAAAAGCTGCTAGAGCAACTCCTGCTTCATCAAGAGTCAAACAGATCAACAGATCTGCCTCTTCTTTGAGAAGCTTTAACAGGATTTGATTGCCAGCCAGTGTTTGAGATACACACAGCTTTGGACTTTAAATACCCGTATTACAGAGGAACTTTATCATATGCAAGTGAAAACAACCCATGTTTGTGAAGATCCAAACTATGTTTCATTGATTGTGTGACTGTTGGGGGCAAAGTTCGCACTTCTCGCTGACCAACTTTGTATCAATCAATACGTTTCTTTGTAAAACTAGCCGATCTGGTCAGACATCTGAGGTCATGGTGCAATGTCAGCGTACCTCTTGTACCACAAGGTAAAAAGCATGCAGTGGCTTATAGCGTCCTGTTACGCAATACCATCTCCTCTAATCAATGAGGCATCAATTGGGGAATTTAATCCCATCAGCACAGCTTTGGGTCTATGTTGAAACTCCTTGTTTGCTGCCTGAGGTGAAGTGAGAAGCTGTTATAATTACTGGAGTCCAAGCTGCAGGGTTTTGATGATTCCACCATGAATTTACAATACTAACGTTGCTGCAAACATTTTATAAGAATGCTCAAGCTCTGTCTCAAAGGGATAAAAGGCTTCCCTGCTTTTTCTTTGAACATTTTAAATAATAAAAATATACACTGTATACTACTTTCTACTTATACTAAGAATTGTCATTATGACATTAGAGTTCTGTCTTTAAATGTATGAGATGACCTCAAATATATGTACAAGTCATGAAATGTAATATCTAATGTAAGCAAATGTAGGAAGTCATGGAGGTATAAAAATAAAGAGTAACTAATTTCTCATGAAACTGGCTCTGGCACAAAGGTGAAGCTTTATCTGGAGTTGTGCAGGCAACAACTCGAGTGTCAACCCTACTCCCTCCAGGTTTAGCCGGGGCTGGGATGGCACTCGTTCTTAGTCATAAATCGTGCAGGATCTTAAAGGCTCCGAAGAAGGATGAGCCTATGGGGGGAAAGAGGATCAGTGGATTGATTCTGATCCCTGGCTGATTCAGTGCTGCTGCTGCTGCTGTTAGGGTCTGTCTTCAGCATATTCTGCATACAGGAAGCTAAATATTTTGTGGTGCTGTGTTCCCTTTGAATTGTAATATGTAGCCTTTTAAAAGAAGGATGCTTCTTCAAGTCCTCTCACAAGATGGAAGATGCTTAAAAAATTTTTTCATTTGGTTGGGATCTTCATCTGGCTGTTTAGTCAACATGAGTTTGCTCCCCAATTTAGGCAAGGGTGAGATTGCCTGTTTTTTTTAACCTAGGAAGAATGGGCTTTTCTGTCTAAATGAAATAGGAAATATACCAACTAGTCATAGGTATGAAATACTCACGGTCTGATGACTTAAAAGTACCATAGTTTCACTGTACTGGTCCTTCTCAAAATATTAGCATATTGTGATAAAGTTCATTATTTTCCATAATGTCATGATGAAAATTTAACATTCATATATTTTAGATTCATTGCACACTAACTGAAATATTTCAGGTCTTTTATTGTCTTAATACGGATGATTGTGGCATACAGCTCATGAAAACCCAAAATTCCTATCTCACAAAATTAGCATATTTCATCCGACCAATAAAAGAAAAGTGTTTTTAATACAAAAAATGTCAACCTTCAAATAATCATGTACAGTTATGCACTCAATACTTGGTCGGGAATCCTTTTGCAGAAATGACTGCTTCAATGCGGCGTGGCATGGAGGCAATCAGCCTGTGGCACTGCTGAGGTCTTATGGAGGCCCAGGATGCTTTGATAGCGGCCTTTAGCTCATCCAGAGTGTTGGGTCTTGAGTCTCTCAACGTTCTCTTCACAATATCCCACAGATTCTCTATGGGGTTCAGGTCAGGAGAGTTGGCAGGCCAATTGAGCACAGTGATACCATGGTCAGTAAACCATTTACCAGTGGTTTTGGCACTGTGAGCAGGTGCCAGGTCGTGCTGAAAAATGAAATCTTCATCTCCATAAAGCTTTTCAGCAGATGGAAGCATGAAGTGCTCCAAAATCTCCTAATAGCTAGCTGCATTGACCCTGCCCTTGATAAAACACAGTGGACCAACACCAGCAGCTGACACGGCACCCCAGACCATCACTGACTGTGGGTACTTGACACTGGACTTCTGGCATTTTGGCATTTCCTTCTCCCCAGTCTTCCTCCAGACTCTGGCACCTTGATTTCCGAATGACATGCAGAATTTGCTTTCAACCGAAAAAAGTACTTTGGACCACTGAGCAACAGTCCAGTGCTGCTTCTCTGTAGCCCAGGTCAGGCGCTTCTGCCGCTGTTTCTGGTTCAAAAGTGGCTTGACCTGGGGAATGCGGCACCTGTAGCCCATTTCCTGCACACGCCTGTGCACGGTGGCTCTGGATGTTTCTACTCCAGACTCAGTCCACTGCTTCCGCAGGTCCCCCAAGGTCTGGAATCGGCCTTCTCCACAATCTTCCTCAGGGTCCGGTCACCTCTTCTCATTGTGCAGCGTTTTCTGCCACACTTTTTCCTTCCTACAGACTTCCCACTGAGGTGCCTTGATACAGCACTCTGGGAACAGCCTATTCGTTCAGAAATGTCTTTCTGTGTCTTACCCTCTTGCTTGAGGGTGTCAATAGTGGCCTTCTGGACAGCAGTCAGGTCGGCAGTCTTACCCATGATTGGGGTTTTGAGTGATGAACCAGGCTGGGAGTTTTAGAGGCCTCAGGAATCTTTTGCAGGTGTTTAGAGTTAACTCGTTGATTCAGATGATTAGGTTCATAGCTCGTTTAGAGACCCTTTTAATGATATGCTAATTTTGTGAGATAGGAATTTTGGGTTTTCATGAGCTGTATGCCAAAATCATCCGTATTAAGACAATAAAAGACCTGAAATATTTCAGTTAGTGTGCAATGAATCTAAAATATATGAATGTTAAATTTTCATCATGACATTATGGAAAATAATGAACTTTATCACAATATGCTAATATTTTGAGAAGGACCTGTATTATACTGTAGTATTACCAAAAAGATTTCGAACCAAAAAATGTAACATTTAAAACAGCTTGTCAGCTACCTTGTAGCATGCTAACTGTAGGTTTAAAGGGCTTTTATCACCATTTTTACAACTTTTGCGTTTTTAACTCTGTTCAGGCTTGTAGCTAACAGTAGTAATATTCACTTCATTGGCCAAAAATTTAGAAATATAGACAAAAGGGTCAAGTAAAAAAGTCAGCAGAAAGCAGCTGAAGGTTGTCAAATAACGGTACCTTAGCAACTTCAAACTCAGGTGTTAGTGAATGACACAATGTCTACCCAAGACAGAAGCAGTGATGCCAAATTCTCCAGCTCAAATTTGTGTTCATAAACTGTAGATTTATATGTTGATTTATTCAGTGAAGTGGAGGTAGTCACAAAAATGTCGGAGTAGCTTGGAGACCAAACAAACAGGCACAGTAAAAAGGGATTTAAAAGCACTGTGCGGTAAGCCCAGTCTGCCTGTACTTCACCAAAGAGGCAAATGACGGCTGGCAACAAAAACTTTACTGGAAAACATTCAAGTTTTGCCAGCGTTTTGGCAGACATGGCAATTTTTGCTCCACTTCTGATTAGCAGTGCTGGTTTGATATTTACTGGTATTTGCAAGCTATTTAACTGCTCACCAGAAATGCCTACTTTGTATTGGTGAGCCACGTAGTGGTTTTTCCTGTGGCTTTTCTCCACATTTCAACCCATGTGTTGGTTTAACTGTTCTGTATTTGGCAAAATGTTATTCTGAGTGATGTGACGGAATCCATCCAGAATAACTCCATCTGTTTTTAGTTAGTTTCCTCACGTTTTCTTTGGTCCTAAAAAGTCATTCCAAGCTAAGGCTACATATGTGGTGAGGGTTAAACTATCAAGGTAAAATCAGACGACATCTGCGGTGAAACACTCTTATTCATTTGACACGTAGAAAAAAAAAGTGTTGTGGCTTAAGCTAGTTATTGGTGTCAAATATTCAAAAGGATATCAGCAGGTGTTTAGGTCATAAAGAGAAAATAAAACACTAAAAACTAATTTCTTTCATTATTTTGTTCTGTGTTGCCAATAAGCTGTCATGCATACATTCAACATATTCCTATTAAAATGGTCTTTTTTTGTCAGCCTATTCAGATTATCATGACATTTCCAGAAAGAACGTTATTTGTGCTATGTTATCATCATATATTATATGTAGTCGTCCCTTCTCATTTTAGTTCCGAAAAGTGAGTTACAAAACTCCTTTTCATATGTTTAGTGATTTATTAATGTTTCATACATTCAAGATTTAGGTTTTCTGGCTCTAAAATAACATTATATATGCCGTTTGGAAAGAGTAAGGGAACATGCTCCTTCAATGTTAACCCCTTGACTGGTGTTCCAGGATGTATGAGGAAAACATACACTAGTAGCCTTATTTTAGCCTTCTGACAGTACACAGCAACAAGTGGGGATAGGAAAGAACTGCGTCGTTCTCTATGCCTTAAACTGCCATGAAACCCTGTGTAAACAGCAAAGCAGAAAGGGAAAACGAGATAGGCAGCGTTCTAAGAGGTAAAGCAATTGTCTTTATTTAAGGTACAGAGAATAATCTGCTAACAGCCTGATGCAGTTTCCTTTTTTGTAAGCCAACCACTTCAGTCTGCCCTTGGATTTAGGGATGTCTGAAGCTAATCCTCAGTCTATTTGTTGACAAATGTAAATAGAAAGTTTAACTTTTTCTGTGTATTTGCTATTTAATTATTTCTCTGATCATTATAGCTCAAAATGTTCCATTCCAAAACTATTTTTCAAACGAAAAGTTAAATAGATTCCAAATATTTGAAGAACTACATTAACTATAAACTACGCCAAGGAAGTTTGTTGTGTAGAAACCTACATGACAGGCTGGGTCCTGGGACCAACACATGCCAAAGTTTTAAAGATCTGCAAGTTTAGAACAGAATCTTTTTTAAGTTTTATTTTTTTTTTTTGTTACAAAGTTCAGTTCCTATGGCCTAAAGTCATATTAATGACATGGCTGAACAGCACAGATGGTTGCAAAAAAATGCTACTATACAGACCAAATCAGCTGTTTAAAAACCTTTCTGGTCACAAAAACACAGACAGTCATGCTGTGGAAACAAAAGGAGCCAATTCTATAACTTTTATTCAGGTAGGGCTGTTTAAAGGCAAGGGGAGCAAATTTATTAGTAAGGCATTGTGAGGTGATCACAGGAACATAGAGAAACAGAGACCCTCCATAGTTGATATGAATTTTATGAGCAGTAAGTGGACTTTTAATTATTTCCTATTTCTTTTTATTTCTGATCATTAAGAAAAGCTGTTTTTGGTTTATTAGTTCCCATGACCTGTTTGCAAAATGAATTAGATTTCCCTTTCTGTTTCCAAACTTCTGATAATGAACTTTGAAGGAAGAAGGCAGAAAAGGGTTTTTTCTCAATATTTTATGACGTTGCTGCTGTGCAGAAACACAGAGACTCGTGAGATTAAATCCTCTTAAAGTTCTTTAATGTCAAACGGCAGTTTTAATTTGTCTTTTCAGCAATCCCATGTAAAGTTTTTAAACTTTACTTGGGTTTTAAAGATTTGAACTTGTCCCCCGGTGATCTTTTTATGTGTCATTTATAATGTTACAAAATGAGGAAACAGCTACATGAAAACCTATGCTGTTATCATATTGCTATTTCCCTCTGTTATGTACTTTACGTATTATAATCTTTACAATGCTAAGAAGCTGCCTAACTGAGCCCATATTTTCTAATTTGTTAAAGAACTATTTACATCTGCAGATACAAGTGGACAACTTCAAGCAGGAGTGTGGACACCTGACAAAAATACATTCTTACTGTTAGCTACCCATTAACTACCAATTCTCCATGCACAAAATATACTTTATAATACACATGCATACAATCACTTACCTAACATGAGCTTTGTATAAGCTGGCATACATGCACCACACCACTGAAAAGTTCAGACTCGGGAACAAGGCCTTTTATGACACCCTTAGACCACAGATAAAGGGGGTCTGAAGTTGTCTGAAGTCTGAGTATAGTCTGCATTTGTTTTGTGTGCATTCACACCCCTATTTAGCAGTGGGCAAGTATGGTCAGAGCAGCAAAGTCATGTATGCTGTGACTTAAGGGGAGGTTGACTACAAATGCACTTTGACTTCTGAAGGCAAAGTGCATTTGAAGTTTGCACTGGATTTGATTCAGATGTATGTGAGTGCAGGGGGCAGAATAAAAATGTACACTACGCTTTTTAGATCTTTATTTCCACTTCACAGTTACGCACTACTTTGTATTTGGCAGTCACATAGAACCTTATTAAAATGCATTGAAGTTTGTGGTTGTAATGGTACAAACGTTAAAATAATTATAAAAAAGTTAACAAAACTAGGGGTGTGAACACTTTTAAAGGCGGTGTGAGAAAGTTAATTTTATCATGGATCTAAGCAGTAATTTATCTAGCCATCACTATCCCATGAGCCATGCAGCCTCAAACCACATTCAATTATTCTCACCATGACGGTGCAGAGACTGAAACAAAGAGGAAGCCACAAATGTCAACAGAAAACTCACACGGAAAGGCAGGGTAAACATTATGTTTATTTCATGCACACAAAACCCAAATAAAACATACTTAATATCAGCGGGATACAAAAGGAAGTGTAGACACAGCAGGGTTGCCGCTGATACCAGCAGATTTAAAGAAACATGTCTTCAAAGTAGTCATCAAACTCTTCCTCCCTAAACAGATAAAACAACCGAAACACAGATATGTCAGTTCCTGTAATGCTCAGTGCTGACGTAAACAGTAGCATGGGAGACCGTGATTAACTCTGGCAAAGCATCAGTACTCTATATGAAGTGAGATGATTGTTGGCTTCCAACAATGATTCAGAGCACAAACAGTGCAGACATGCAGAAACTTTTCAAAAAGCCTTTTTGAAAGTTGAAGATTTTGCGTCTTACCTGTCCTGACAGTTAAAAAAACCTCAGCAACATAGATCTAAATGAGCTACATACTGTGTCATGCACACTCAGGAGCTCAATGAGAGAGATCATATATGAACCTTTTTCTGTTAACCTCACCTTGATTTTTCCTCCACAGCAGGGGCGGGCCCTCGCCAGTGGTCAGCTTCTGATTGGCTGTCCGGTTCATTCCCAGCTCCACTGTCTGTTACGGGAGTGTCATAAAACAAAGGAAAACAAGATCAAAATTTAACAGTGTTCCTAAACATTTTTTATTGAAAAAATGTCTTACTTTTGAAATAGCTTGATGGATGGACATGAGGAATGAAATAAGAATAGAAAAATGGAAGGCAGAAAAAATAAAGCAAGAAAGAAGATAAAGAAGGATGGAAGGAAGGACACTAGGAAGGAAGAAAGAGAAGATAAGACCAGGAAAGAATAATGGATAGACACAATTAAGCAAAGAAGGAAGAATAGTGGAAAGAGGTAGGATACAAGGGAGGAAGAACAAAACAACGGTAGGTAGAAAACAAGAAAAGAAAAAAGGGCACAAAGTAAATAAGGAAGGACACAAAAGCAGAACAGAGATCACAAGGAACAAAAGGGCACTTCCTATGTGAGACGATGTCTAAGCAACCATTCAGGAAGGCTGTTAAAGGAATGAGAAGGTGCTCATTACATCTGCTGGGGTTAAATAACTGAAACATGTTAATTACTGCTGTGTCTTTCCAACTAGGTCCTCTTCTTTATTTCCCTAATTGCATCCAGGGAACATTTCTCTAAACAACCTACATTCTTAAAGGTCTAATGCTCATTTCTAAAGACCACCAGTTTCAAAGACGGGTAACAGCAACAAAATATAAATTTATATGGTTCTTATCTCACGCTGAGCTAAATTAAATAACTTCTGTGCAAAGGAAATGTGCTTCTTGTGTACACTGTCGCTTTCCCTGCCCTGTTATCCGTCAGCATCCAGGAACAAACATTACAAAAGGGGGCAGAGGCGTACTTCGTGTCACGCTGTTCACAGTGAAAACTAAATCAAAGCAGAGGTAAAAAATAAATAAATATATAAAAGCCAAGGAAAAACAGAGCTGCTGTCAGCCGATTAGCATTAACAGCAGGGTTAACCTATGTGCCTCCAGGAGGAGCTGTCAGGATGTTTTCAGTCAAAAAGTTTGAAGTGCAGCAACCTAAATGTCCAGGAATGAGGGTAGAAATTGGGTTTTTCACTGGGGCACTGATTGTGTGTGTGTGTGTGTGTGTGTGTGTGTGTGTGTGTTCCTGTCTTGTCATCACAGTGAGAACCATTTTCCCAATTTCACCATCAAGTTGAGCACCGATTGTACCAAAGTGAGGACATTTTGCTGGTCCTCACGACCTATTTTGCTAACGGTTAGGTTTAGGACTAAGGTGTGAATTGAGTTTAGGTTAAGGTTAGGGTTAGGTAAGCACTGGTAATAGTTAGGTTTAGGGTTATTGTCAGGGTTAGGGCATAGAAAGGGTTGAAAATGACTGAAAATCAATGGAAGTCAATGGGAGTCAACACATGGTCCTCACTACATATAGCAAAACAAGAGTGTGTGTGTTTGTGTGTGTGTGTGTGTGTGTGTGTGTGTGTGTGTGTGTGTGTGTGTGTGTGTGTGTGTGTGTGTGAGATTGGGAATTTTTTGCACAACCTTTATCAGAGTGTTGCTGGTCTGAATCCGAACCGCTGGAGGAGGTGGTGCGATCTATGGAAAATACCAGATAAATTAAGGCTCATATTTACATATCATATCCAACAATAAAATGTAAATAAAGCTGCTTCTGAGTAGTAGATTCAGCCCACGAAGTTAGTTTAAAGAAGATTGTGGATGAGTGGTACCTTTATGCTTCTTGTGTTTCTGCTTCTTAGAATGAGAGGAGGATTTCTTCCTCTTCTTTTTCTTCTTCTTTGTTGGCTCGTCGTTCTCCTCAGATGCCTTTCTTTTTCTCCTCACCTTCACCTCTTTTCTCCTGAAAAGAAGCACAAATTGACCTAAGTGTGACAAGTTGCCATTGCTGAAAAAGCAACATAGTATTAATCAAAGTTAATAGATGTTGGATTTTAATGACTTTTGATAGTCATTTTAACAGCTTGTGTTTTAACAATCTTGAGCGGGTTAAGCTCCAGGTGGTTCTAACCACACCAGTGGACCAGACGACCCACCTTCTGTCTGCATGCAGACTAATCACTGTCCTGGGTGAAAACAGTGACAGTGGTGTCATTTGCGAACTTCAGGAGTTTCACAGACATGTCTGCTGAGGTCCAGTCATTTGTGTACAGAGAAAAGAGGAGAGAACATGCCCCTGGGGGGAGTCGGTGCTGATGGTTCTTGTGTAGGAGAAGATGCTCCCCAGCTTCACCTGCTCCTGCCAGTCAGTCAGTCAGGAACATGGTGATTCACTGACCGGTGAGATGTCAGCCCTGTGAGCTGACTGAGCTTCTGGTGGAGTGTGTCTGTGTTGACAGTGTTGAAGGCCGAGCAAAGTCCACAAACAGGATCCTGGCGTACATTCCTGGTTTTTAAGGTGGTGGAGGATAAAGTGTAGTCCCAAGTTGACTGCATCATCTTCCAACATGTTTGCCCTGTGAGCAAACTGCATGGGGTCCTGCAGGTGGCCTGTGATGCCCTTAAGATGCATCAACACTCATTTGTAAACCCCAGTGCACCACATCACTGTGCATGCTCGCTTTTTATGGTGATCTGCCCTACTTTGAGAAGACAAGTTCACACTCTCCACAGTCTTAGAAGCATGTCTTACAGAGCCAAAATAACCTAGATTTTTGTTATTTTAAACATTAAATTTAAGTGGGCTTACTTGTGATGGTAGTTGAGTTTGAAGGTGCATTCAGGACACAGTCCTAAAAAAGAAACAATAACATCACTGCTGGTTATATTGCAATTGAAATCTTAATTAAATACAAAGATCATACTTGGCAAGTTAAATATGGAATTTATTTAACGACAATGGTCTTTGTACACAGTTTCTTTTAAACAGAAGTCAGAATGTCAGAATTTCTCTCCTCCCTAAACCTCTCGTCTTCAAGTACTCAGACTTTCCTGTTCTGCTTTTGTGTCCTTCCTTAAGTGGTCTGGATCATTATATATCCATGCATTAAACAAGGTCTGTTGATCTTCAGGGTTTTTGGGACCATAACTGCTGTTGTGCTTATTTTTGCTCAAGTACTTGATCATTTTCAAGGGTTGTTTTTGTTCCTTTGTTAAACCACTTAAGTCAACACGAATCATTCGGGCATAAAAAGGCTCCTCCACTCAGAGAATACACTAGATTGAAATTGGCCGAAAACTTTCATTCAGTTAAAAGTATCTTGCAAAATTATGCATAACCTTAAGAATTGTCCATGTTTTGTCACTTTACAACCAAAATCTTTGATGAATTTTAGTGAGATTTTTTGTGATAGACCAACACAAAGTAATGTATAATTGTGGAAAGTAGAACATAAAGAATATACAGTATTTAACATGTATTCTGATAAATATTCTGAGAAGTGTGCATTTGTATTTAGCTCCAATGAGTCAATGTGTTTGGACAACAACTTTTGCTCCAATTACAGCTGAAAGTCTTTTGGGGCATGTCCCCCACCAGTCTTGCACTTCTATAAGTTTCACGTTTTTGCCTTTTCATCTTTTCATAATAGCTCAGGCTGATTCAGGTTGTATGGAGCATCTTTGAATGGCTATTTTTAAGTCTTGTCATGGATTCTCATTTGGATTTAGGTCTAAACTTTGATTAGGCCATTCTAACACATGAATATGCCTTGATCTAAACCATTCCATTGTATCTCTGGCTGTTGTTTAGGGTCATTGTCCTGCTGGAAGATGAACGTCCAACCCAGTCTCAAGTCTTTTACGGCCTTTAACAGATTTTCTTCCAGGTCTGTCCTATATTTACCTCCATATATCTTCCCATCAACTCTGACCAGCTAAAGAATAGAACCCCAAAGCATAATATTGCCACCACCATGTTTCACACTGGTAATGATGTGTTCAGGGTAGCATGCTACATGTTAGTTTTCTAACACTGCATGTATTCTTTTATTGCAACTCTTTTACAGAGGCCAGATTTGTTCGACCAATTTTTCTCGGATCTCTGCAGCTCCCCCAGAGTCAGTTGACAGCCATGTCTTGGTAGGTTCACAGTTGTGCAACACTGTTTTCTTTTATGAGTGATGGATTGAACAATGTATTGGGAGATGTTCAAAGCTTTTGAATGTTGTTTTATAATCTAACCCCAGCGTTGTAGTCACGACCACTTTACCCGAGACTGAGACAAAATCCAGACAAGACCAAGACTCTGAGTGAGACGAGACAAAGTCCAAGGCCAAGACCAAACTAACGAGAGGCCATTTTCACAACCATGGATGTCATCATACTCATATAGTTGTTGCTGCAAATGTTAAAGAAAATCTGCCTCAGCTCTTTAGCAAGTGAACCTATAACAGGTGCAGTGCTGTAACAATCAGGTGAACCCAAACTTGTACATAAACAAACCCATAACTATACAACACTACATTTCCAAAAAAAAACCACAAGCTGGTAACAAGTTAAACAGACAATCAAGACAGGTATGAAACGCTAAATGTTAAATGACTTTGCTTTAGCTGCAGGGAGAGTGAGTGGAGGTGACAGGTGAGGGTGGAGGACCTAACCCACTTAGCATTCTCTCTTTCTGTGTGTAATACAGAGAGAAAAACATCCATATTTTTGCACTGGAAAATAATTTTCCCCTTTGTTTTCTCATCCCTCTCGTCTTCTGATTCTCAGCACATAGAAGCACTGGTGGCAACATTTAAATTTTCATATTTTCACAAAACTATTGATTGCAACTGAATGCAGCCAGGAGTTTAACCGTAGGTTGTGGTAAAAAAAAAACAATGTTGGAGCTGTGGTATTGACTGGTCTTGAGAAAAAAAATCAAGGTACAACAGAAACAAAAACAAGACTGTGAAACACCGAGTACCTAACCCTGCTTTAAACTTCTCCACAACTTTCTTCCCTACTTGTTAGTTTTTTTTCCCTTGGTCTTCATGATGCTGTTGGTTTATTAATGTTCTCTAACCTCTGCGGCCTTGGCAAAACAGATACCACAAATGAGTACAGGTGACTGCTAACACTTGGTATTATTTAGTGGTATCAGAGTAAAAGGGGGGTAAATAAAAATGTATGTAAATTTTGTTTGTAAAAAAATTGTAGTTGAAATTGAAATTATTTGTATCCATTTACCTTTTTTATCTTATTGACTTTTCTCAATTGTAATTGAGAACTGAACAACATGCTACCATGTTTGGGTACAAGACGTTGAAAGAAAAAAAAAAAAAACCTGTTAAAACAGCAGCCGAAGTCCAAGGTAACTGGTTGATCAAGACAACTTTAAAAGTTTGGATACTTAGAAGGAGAGTATGAAGAATATAGAAGGGATTTAAAACTTTTGAACATTACTGTGAATGTTTTGCTTAAGAAAGCTTCTTTTGCAACAGCTTAAAACTAAAAAACAAGACCCGATCATTCTGGTTTTCTGACGTCTTGTCAGTGAAGCGTATCCCGGTAAAACCGGTTGTTTTTTTTCTAAACTGTCACAAATTGGATTCAAATGTAGCACAAACTAGATTTTTATATTTTGTCTCGAGGTGACCTGTCTCTTCAACTTGTTAAAAGAGCCTGTCATTCCCAGTTTGACTGACTTAGCAGATCTACAAATTACAGTAATTTGAACACAATTCTCTGCCAAATGACACCTGAAAGAGTGTTATTATGGGTTGGGGATGTTAGACAGGTGCATTATAAGCCGCGGAGTTATGTTAACACATAACATATTACATTTTTTTAAAAACATAATTAACTCACTGAGTTTCACCA